>NC_138768.1:677617859-678950359 GCF_965119305.1 Pelophylax lessonae | reverse complement strand
CAAATCTCTGCAAACAAAATAGCACAATAAAATGTTCCATCTGGACCTATCTCTAAGAGCTCTTTCACACATGGAGTCCATCGGACGGACTCCGTTTTTCTCAGCGGGGGCAACGATCCGCCGATCCCCCGCTGAGCAGGAGGATGACAGCTGTTCTCCGTGCTGTGTGTAGAGACACAGCTATCAGGTCCCCATGCATCTCTATGGGGGAATCGGATGGGAACGTACCGTCTGTCCGTTCTCATCCGATCCCATCCGATCCACTGGCCGGATGGAAAATAGGGTTTCCCTCCCTTCAGATTTGATGGATCGGATCAGATGTCAGCGGATATGTCTCCGCTGACATCCAATGCCCCATAGAGATGCATAGGGTGACCGTTGAGATCCGCCCAAAAAACTGACAGGTGGATCTGAACGGTCCGTCTGTGTGGAAGGGGCCTAATAGTTGATTTTCAATAGCTTTGTAGGATTTGTAGTCTCTTTCGTCTAATGCTTAACAAAATAATGATTCTGCTAGGGTTTGTATTGTTTTTAAAGTATTTTGGTTAAGCCTGCTAGACTATAAGCAGCTGACAGATTGTTGCAGAGATAAAACTTTGGTACTGTTTTAGACAAAGGATGCCATGTTGGAGGGCAGCAGTGTTTAGGTTGGGATGGAGAAATGAGCTGCTGGCAAATGCTCAACAATGTGCACAATGAAATGTATTTTTATACATCTGTAAATAAGCTCCTACACGTTCCACTGCAGAACGTTTACACAATCCTTTTACGGTCAACATAGATTTTTGCAACTGTAGGCCTTTTGTCTTTGATAGAGCTAGTACATCATACTGGTACAATATTAATGCATACATTTCCTAATGGAAATTAATCGAGAATAAGAGTACAATGTGTATATGAATCTCTGCACACTGGGATATTGTGTGTTTTGTTAGTCCCTGATAAATATAGCTAATTAATATTAGTGCTGTATGTTGATTTAGTATTGTATAGGTTATATTAAAACTATTATAGTTTACATTTTTCAAACGCCTTCTTTTTATTTTGAAGTTAAGTGAAGTTAAGTGCATTCTATATAGTTCTTCCCTGTGCTGGAGCTGCTGGGTACCGTACAGTTGTACTTCAAATCTGTGCAAGCTTGTATTCTGCCACATGATAGCACAGCATTCCATTGATCTCAGTGGAAAGCCAATTAACAGGCTTTCCATTGAATTCATCCAAGTATGGGCCATGCATACTGTACATGGCTTACATGAGGCATTGTATTTCTGGATAGGCTGCACAAGGAAGATCTCCATGCTTAGAACAGGGAGAAGGCCGAGGATGGACATAGTAAAAGTACTCTCATTTCTTAAAGGCAAACTAAAGTCAAAGAAATAGATATGCAGTCAGATATACTCGGTACTAGCAACGCCAACCCTTCAGATGTGCTAAGTATGTCAAAGGTATCAAAGTTAGACTCTGTGCACTCGGTAATCAACTGAATTGGTCTGATACACCCCTCCTCTGTTTTGCAAGTCTGTGTTCGAACACTCGTGACGAGGGGGGTTGCTGTTACTCAGCTACTGTATGCCAGCACAGAAAACGGATGTGTCCGGAAGAAGCATTGACACTGAAAGAAAAAAATATTCTAATTTGAAGACTGACATACTGTATAATGCAAAAACCAGTGACTAGCATTGCCATTACCAGATAGCACTATAATATATTCATAATAATTCAAATATTCTATGACAATCAGTCTCCAAATACAAAGAAAAAAAAAATACTGAAATATAATATACCAAATACTACATTTTTTTTTTTCAAGTGATGCAATGGATTTAAATTTTAATTTTGTTTTGTCTTGTACAGTTTTTTTTTCTTTTTGGTGTTTGGAGGGCATTCCACCACAGGACTGAAAGCAAGGCCCGGAGCGAAAAAAAAAAATAGCGTAGGGCAGACATGACCAGGTGAAGAGGGGAGACAGGGTAAGTAGGAGTTAAAATTATAGTTGAGTCATGGGGGGGCTCAGTGATTGGAGGAGGTATGCTACAGTCTAGGAGGGGTGGTCTCTAATTTGGTGGTCAGAAGGAGATCAACGGACGCAGAGGAAGGAGCTTCCCACCCACCCTCCCTGTTTTTTGTTTGTCATTATTGATTGCTATTTTCTGTTTTTGTTTTTTTCTCTCTATTTTTCTTTTATATGGTAGTTTGTATGTTTGTCATGGCAGCCTGGCATTTTTTGTTGGTCTTTGCCGGCGGGGGGGGGGGGGGTGAACATTTTAGGATAAGGGTATGGTTTGGGACCCATCGTTGGTATGTGTCCCTATGGTGCATTCCACTTAATGTCAGTTTAAATGGAATTTAAAATGGTGGCACTGCGGGGAGTGTGTTGTCTCCGAGCCGGTGTCGCAGCTGGAGGCCTATTGGGGTAAAGGTCCCGCAGTGCATGATTGGAACTTTTTGGGGGGTGCCTCAAAGACCAACAGGCTTAGCGACTGATCTGTTTCTGTTTTAAGGAATGTTTTTCTCCTTTATGTTAATTTAAGTTTAAATGGTTAATTAAAAGGCTACTATGGCCAATTTTACTCCACTTGGGGTGTGGTCTCATTCATTGAGGTAAAATGGGAAGGTTTGTATGGGGTGGGGTAAAGTTTGGCCTTTTAAGCAGGGTACAAGGTTGGGGACATCTATTCTACACTGGCCACGAGTATGGGGTCTATTTTAGCTGTTTTACATTACTGGGATAAGTTTGGAGTTTAAGGGAGAGCTATTTTGGATAACTTTTGGATAAGTTATTAAAGATACAAGCTTTTGAGTTACTTTATGTCCCTACTGTATGTCAAGCTTTATACATTTATGAAAAATGCTTCTGAAACCCACATGTTTCAAAATACTGTTATTTGAAGATATAATTATGCATGGAGTCCTTAGAGTCCATTACCCCAGTAACACGTGTTACATAGTTGTATTTTTTTTAATGTGTATATTGTATTGCTCCACTTTGTAAATCTGGTAATAAATATATGGATTTCAAAAAAAAATTTCTGAAATGTTTAAAGACTTACAAACAGATTCATGTTATCCCAAAATTTAGCATTTTTAATAATTTAGGTTAGCCAATAAAGTTTTACTTGAAGGCATCTTCTTCAGGGCTAAAACTATTTTTTACCAAACCTACCTCCCACCCACCTCTAACCTATCCTATTAGGCATTTTTCCCCTTACCTTGTGATACCACTCACTTATTCTCCGCCTCCACATCCCTCACCTGGTTTTGGGTGTGGGGCACTGCTAATCCAGTGATGTGATAAAGTCCCAAATGGCCAGTCCCCCGCCATCCCCCTGGGATGATGTCCTCTTCTGAAACCTGAAAGACCCTGCCACTGGACACCCAATAGTAAGTGCCCATACAATTCAGGTACTGACATGGACAGAAAATAAGAAGACATGTGACAAGCACTTAAAGGGTAACTCCACTTTAGTGGGGGGAAAAAAATAGCAAATTAAGAAAAAACAATATAGCTTATACAATTGCGATACAAATCATATTTTAATTGAATATTATTAAAAACGACCTTTCTTTTTCAATTTGCAGACACTGTAATTTTCAGAAAATTCAATGCAATATGGCTACTTGGAGTTGCTCTGTACACAGAATATGTACTGACCACACCCCAGAGACATCATTTCCTGCTTGTGTGATTGGCTCACTGATTTTCCCAGAAGTCTACACTAAGATACAAGTCAGATTTCTGGCATCCCCGGCAACAAAAATGTCATTTTTGGTGAGATTCTCCCAATAGGAACATGTCTAAAGGGATGCAGGCCCAGCAGATTTCCTCATTAGTGTCCTGCAGGTGCCACAGCTGAATGATAATTATAAAACCACTCCCATTAGACCCACTCAGCACAGTGGCACATAAGAGCACACAGGGATTTCTTCAGAATAACAAAAGGTATTCTGCAACATATATATTATTATATTATATTATATTATATTATACATACATTGTTCTAATCCTTCCAATGTACAAAGAGCAGCCAGAGGGGAATTTGTTTTTCTCAACAAAAGGGGAGTTACTCTTTAAGTTAAAGTGTAAATCTTAGGTTTCTCAGGTCAAATTAGGACACTAGTTCTGCTAAACCTGTTGACACACTGGGATTCCCTCACTTTGGAGGGATTTCCTCTCACTTCCTGTTTTAGCTATGGGGCAGGAAGTGAAGGGAAATCTCCCCAACGGGACACAAATGCCCAAAAACAATCAACTGACAGGGGTTTAAGCCTTCCTTACTCTATCTAAAATGAAAAAATAAAAAATAAATAAATAAAGTTTTGCCTTTATTTTCTCCTAAAGTAAAAAAATGGCATCATCTTTCATGGATCAGAAAGAAGGGGTGGGAAGGGTGAAAAAGATCCCAGCTTTAAACTTCAAATTTTCTGCATTCATTGATGGCTAACACGGTACAAAACTCTACTACTGCTATAACTAGAACAAAATATTGTTGTCAGACCCTTGCATAAAACTCTGGCACTGCTACGGGCACAATGTTATAAAAAAAAAAAAACGAATACAATTTCAGCCAAGGAAGCGAATGTTACTGGACATCATGTGGATTTGTCAGGCTTGTGCTAAAATCCACCTTAGCTTTATTAAAAGAGAAGGTTCTATATACTACCTTTAGGGGGAAGTATAATTTAAATTGACTTGGTTAGCCAGTAAAAAAGTACAAGCATTGCAACATAGCTCTTCCTACATGTGGTTATGCAGCAGATCTGCTAAAAAGACTGTGGTTTGTAGGCTACTTGAAGGCGTGATGACTCACGTATGTGAGATGTTGTCTGTATGTTATTCCTGTAACATAAGGTATTACACTTAGTTCTCCAATAAATTAGTTTAAGAATTTGATTTGGTAGACAAATGTTTCCACTCTTTGCTGTTTGGTGACAGAGCTTCCGACTTCTTTAAAGTAGAACTGCACTGCAGCTGAGCCCCACAAACCAAAAAATGTTATTTATATCATTATTATTATTATTCAAAGCAAACTCTCTCACCCATCCACATCTCCATGCTTTATTTTGCTGAAAATCCATTTTGAAAAATGCCCTGTATCTCAAGCTGGGGTCCTTTGGTCACCAAACAGTGGCATTACTCCATATCAATGGTCTGATGAACTGAAACTTTTTTCAGGTAGGCTGGGTTCTCTTCAAGGTTTTATTTCCAACTTTGTACCTTTACCTTTGGAGCACCTTAATGTATGGATGGATTTTTTGGTGCTGGGTTTGGAAGGAGAGTGATGGGGACAATATACAATACATGTAAACCTAAACTTATATTTGCATGCCTGGAGTATTTTCTCTAGGGACTCCTTCCTTTGTCTCTTGGCTTTTCAGCAGCAAGTAGTACATTGTGGAAGGCAGAAAAGTATGACCAACTTATTCCTAAGAACCACATTTTTGGAGGTTGAAAAAGGGAATTGATTTAATTATTAATGGTGTATTGGTTTCTATAGAAAGGATCAATAATAAAAAAAACAAAAAAAACAAGATAGATTGTCAATGTAAATCTAGGCCGCATAAAAAAAGGGTTATAACTCTATAATTCACTTTTTGTGTATGACTTTCCCTTTCTTGCATAGAATTTTGTAGAATGATGCAGGTTCCCCATGCCAGCAGTGACTCTTGGCGGCTAAATAAAGAAAAACAAGTGGATAGGTAAAGGAACTCTCCCCTCCTGCCTCAATCCCATAGCTAAGCCTACCCATTAGTTTGACCCTTCTACATAACCACTTAACCACTTAAGCCCCGGAAGATTTTACCCCCATTCCGACCAGGGGGTATTTTGCGATTCGGCACTGCGTGACTTTAATGGAGAATTGCGCGGTCGTGCGACGCTGTACCTAAACGAATTTGGCGTCCTTTTTTTCCCACAAACAGAGCTTTCTTTTGGCGGTATTTGATCACCTGTGCGATTTTTTGATCACGCGCTATAAACAAAAAAAGAGCGTCCATTTTGCAAAAATAGCAATATTTTTCCCTTTTTTTTATATGAAATTCCCCCAAAAAAAATGTAAAAATCAAAATTTTTTAAAATTTTCGGCCAATTTGTTTTAGGCTACATATGTTTGGTAAAAAAAATCGCAAAAAGCGTATTTTGATTGGTTTGCGCAAAAGTTATTGCGTTTACTAACTAAGGGAAAGATTTTTGTCATTTTTGTTGTTTTTTTTTTAACGCGTAATGGCGGCGATCTGCGATTTTTTTTGCGATACTGCGACATTGCGGCGGACAGATCGGACCCTTGACTGACATTTTTGACACTTTTGGGGTTACCAGTGACATTTCTACAGTAATCAGTGCTATACATATGCACTGTTACTGAAAAAAAAACACTGGTAGTGAAGGGGTTAACTTTATTTGAGAGGGAGGGGCTGTGTGTGTCCCTAGGGGCGTGATTCTAACTGTGATTGGCTGGGGCTTCAGCTGTATGCAGAGTGATCAACGGATCTACATAGTAGATCCAGATGATCAGCTCTCATACAGCGAGGAGAATGACAGGCAGCTTGTTTACACAAGCTGCCTGACTTTCTCCCTCTCCCCCGCCGATCGCAGAGTGGCCGGCGGACATCGGGTCCGCCGGTCACACGCGCGGGGGGGTCCGTGACCACTCGGGAGCGGGAGCGCGCCTCCGGGGGCGCGCGCTCGCTCCCTAGACCCTCACAAGCTAGTGACGTAGCCCTACGTCACTTTGCCTGTGAGGGGCTGACCGCCGACGTAGATAGTCGTGCGGCGGTCGGCAAGTGGTTAAGGACCGCCCCATGTACATTTACAGCGGCAGGGCGGACCTTAAGTGCAAAATCACGTGCCTGTACGTCATGGCTGCGATCCCGCTGTGATTGAACACATCGCGATGGACGCCTCGACCCGACGATTGTTCAGAGGAGAGACAGAACGGCGGTCTGTCTATGTAAACAAGGCAGACCCCGGTTCTGTCACAGAGGGAGAGGGAGAGGAAGATCTTATGTGCCTGCTAATCAGGAACACAGATCGCTCTCTTCCTCCAGTCAGTCCATCCCCCACACAGTAAGAAAGCACACCTAGGGAACACAGTTAACCCTTTGATTTCCCCTGATGTTAACCCCTTCCCTGCCAGTGTCTTTTATACAGTGACAGTGCATTTTTTTCAGCACCGATCACCGTATTGGTGTCACTGGTCCCCAAAAAAGTCACTTAGAGTCAGATTTGTCCTCTGGAATGTCGCAGTTCTGCTAAAATCGCTGATCACCGCCAATACTAGTAAAAACAATTTAAAAAAAAAAATTCCATAAATATATGCCATAGTTTGTAGATGCTATACCTTTTGCGCAAACCAATCAATATACGTGTTTTGTTTTTTTTTTTTCAAAATTGTCAAGCTTTTTTTGTTTGATAGCGCAAAAATAAAAAGACGCAGAGGTGATCAAATACCACCAAAAGAAAGCTCAATTTGTGCGAAAAAAATGACATTCATTTTTTTCTGGTACAGCGTCGCATGACCGTGCAATTGTCAGTTAAAGAGGTTGTAAACTCGTTTGTTTGTTTTTTTTTTACACCCTGCAAGAGAAAGACATAATGAGCTAGTATGCATCGCATACTAGCTCATTATGCAATACTTACCTTAGAACGAGCCCCCGCCGTGGCGCTCACTCACCTCTATGACGGGCGACATGTCCAGTCGCCCGTCTTCCGGGATCGCGGCATCCGACCATCTGATTGGCCGGAGCCGCGGTGACGTCACTCCCGCGCACGCGCGCGGGAGCCAACAGTCACGGCACGGGACTCTGAAGGAACGGCACGATCGGCCGTTCCTTCAGAGCGCATGCGCCAGTGACGTCACTGGCGGGATGTAAGGTAAATATCTCCTAAACGGTACATGTTTAGGAGATATTTACAGTACCTATAGGTAAGCCTTATCATAGGCTTACCTATAGGTACAAGTTGTAGAGGAGGGTTTACTTCCTCTTTAAAGCAACACAGTGCTGTTTCGCAAAAAAGGGCCTGGTCATTAAGGGGGTAAAACCTTCTGGGGCTGAAGTGGTTAACATAGTGCTAAACCTTGAGTGTTTTTTAGCATTACATGTTGAGCACAATAAAATAAACATTCCTCAGTAGACTCAGAATCCTCAGAAAATGTAATTTTTGACAAAACATATGATGAAACATGTAAGACAGAGCCCATGGTTTTGACTTCTTCACTAAATTCACAAGCTAACTGCATATTCCCTTTGGGGATTGTCTATGTTTTTATACATGTGAGTAGTATTGCTTTTAATAAATATTGTTTATCATTGAGTTCATACTATGCAGAGAGTTTCAATTTTTTCATGCACATTTCCCAGAGTGTATTTGTGTGTGTGCATATATAATATATATATATATATATATATATATATATATATATATATATATATATATATACATATATTATAGTGGATTGAAATGGCGACATAATTTATTGAGAATCTGAGCTAATAACTTTCAAGTGCTACTGTATATGACTTCCCATTGTCAGGGGTCATACTGTTCCAGTAAGCCTTTGATTTGGACTTTAGACTGGGAGCATGGAGTGCATTGTTTTTTCACTTGGTGGAGTTTTTTTTTTACAATTAATGAAGATTTATTTAATTTTTTATTGCTTGCATGCACATTCTATTATAGATAAACACTTTGGACTATGATCATTTTTGTTTTATGGATGCTGCACTTCAGTTTGGGTTTATTTTATATTATCATTTTGTATCTAATGGCGTGCTTGCTGCTGGTTTAGGGATTTTACCCTTTTAGAGGAAGTTTTTGAGTTTTAAGTGATTCCTCAGTAAACTATTTCTTAAAATGCAGTTTAAAAATTTCAGGCCTCATGCACGCTGGATGTTTTTAACACTGCTCCTAAGGGCTTCTGCATGTTAGCCTATGGGGTTGATTTACTAAAACTGGAGAGTGCAAAATCTGGTGGAGCTTTGCATAAAAACCAATCAACCTCTTTTGTCAAAGCTTAATTTAACAATCTTGAAGTTAGCAGCTGATTTGCTACCATGCACAGCTGCATCAGAGTTTGCACTCTTTACTTTGAATAAATCAACCCCTATGTGTCCAAACACACACAGGCATTTAGAGGAGTTTAGAGGCAGAAAATAAATAAAAACATTTCCAGTGTGTCCAGGAGCAGCAGCGTTTTGGCAGAAAAATGATTTGATGCATTATCGTTATGCACTTTTATTGCTTGAGCATTGATTAATTTTAATGGCCAGAATAAACTATTATTCTGGCCAAATAAATGACTTGACACCCAAGAACTTGCCTAAACGAGTTACACACGCTTACAATCGTTTTTTTTTTTTTTTTGTCAAAATGTTGCTGCCAGGTGGAAAGGCATCTAAAGATGCTGAGCAAAAGCGCTCTGTACATGAGGCCTCAATGCTGCTGACACCTGCTCTTTCAATGCTGCTTTCCTGTATTTCCAGCCTTCATATGAAAGAGTTACCAGTAGACAGTGCAGTCTATAATCAGTCTGTTAGCTTGGAGGAGGAGGGAGAAGCAGCTAGCCGTGCTAGGGCTGTGTGTTTATATTGATGGACACCGTGTAGGGAGACCCCACTCCAAATCCTGCATGCAAAAGTCTCCGGAGGATGCTGCAAAAGAAAGTAATCACTCTGAAACAGGAAATCTTGGGCAGCGGTCACAGTACTAGCTCAAACAGGAACATAGGCAAGGATTAAAGGATGAAGAAGCTTACTCAGTAAGTTATGAAATCACTTTAATATCACTTTGTGACGGAACGCTGTCACTGAGTGCCATACCCACTTGTGGCCACCCACTTGCCTAGTCCCATTGGACCCCAAACCTTGAACTGTAGACTAGGGGGAGGGTCCAACTTACTTGTTGCAGGCCAATCATGGGTCTGGCCCCAGGTCTGTCTATTTCTATGTGGGGGGGGGGGGGATATGGGATAGATGGCCTGATTTGTTTGGCACGGGCCACAAGCTTGTGGCGCCATTTTTGTGACTGTTTTACATGTGTCTAGTAGGGGCACAGGGAAACCGAGAAAATGATGGGCAGCTACTTAATTGACACTGAGAATGTGATTTGGATTACTTCAAATGGGGAAGTAAAATGTATCCGCAATATCCCTCAAGAAATCTATGGTACATTAATTCTACTGTATCAGAATGATAGAACATTGTATGAGTTTTGCCTCATGGACTGTTGTAGACCGTTGCCATGAAGCCTGTTGCTTTGCTTTGATGTGGTTTCCATGTACTTCAATGTAGGAGATGTACAGTCTGCTACTGGGGTCTCCTTCTATTGTCTGTTTAATAAGTAGGTGTTCTGTGTTCATACTTTGGGTAATGTGTAATGTACTTTGTTTTAGCCGTGTTGCAGTGCTAAGTTAATTAGCATGATAATTATAACATTGTCTAGATGTGAATTCCCATTCACCTATTGTTTGCCCAGATGGCTAGTTAATTAGCTCAGATTAATTATACCTCTGTATACAATTTCATCTGCATATGATAATGTAATCTGACCTGGTGGAGTATATATTCTGTATGAGTTTGTTCAATAAAGAATCATTCCTGTTGTACCCGTCATCAAGTTTTGGCTGATGTTTGGGTAACCAAGGGCTCTGATCACTGATTTACTTGGGAGTTGGGAGACTTATAACGGATATACTCGGTCGGAGTATAGGGCATCCGTTACACACTTTAACCTACACATTACCGGAAATCATTAGCCTGACCTGTCTTCCTATATGAAACATTGACATTTAACCTCCCTTTAAAACTTAGCGTGATCTCAACTTCCCCAATCATAATCCTTCATTTAACTCCTGACCCCAACTTTAACTAAATCTCAATCCCTAATGGCCAAGTTTATACCGTCCACACCTACTTGCTTCATCAATATAAGCATCAGCAACCTCTGTGCTAAGACTAAAACTGACATCACTAGCCCCTGTGTCCAAACTGAGTGGTGAGTGGCTGGCAGTGAGAATCAGTGTTTTACATAATTGTACTGCGTGCATTAGGTCAGGAAAGCAGTTATATGTTCTTTTACGTTTTGCATTGTTTTTTCTCTGACAAGCACAAAATGTGCTCTTCTAAAACAGGCTTGTGCATTTGTTAGTATGACTCTAATTAGATATTAGACTGTAAAGTTGAGGTAGGTAAAGCAACTGGGCCTAATGGTCTAGTTAAAGAGGTGCGAAACTGCCTGCGCTACATAAATTAATAAAGTAAATAAATAGAAAATATCAATGCATGGTTGCTAGTGCTACCATTTATGTAGTGGTATGTTTTGTTTCAATAAGTTCTATCACAGAGTATTATGGAAGATTAAACTTTAAACCTTCTGCAACTTATTGTTGTGCTTTGTTCTCAAAGCTTTAATTGTCTCTGGTTGAGTAATTTGACAAAAAATGGTTTTGTTTCATGTCAAATTGTCTGGTCATACTGCTAGTACCACTTCATTGAAAGTCTTTTCACAACTTCTGTAGGTTCCTGAGGTTAGCTTTCATGTCGTGCCAATATGGAACAAACCCCAGGGACAGAATTTTAGAGAACATATGTCAGCTCTACAGTGGTCTGTAAATTATATGCAGTTGCACTCTTAAAAAAAGTAATTCAGTTTAAGAAGCTTACTTGTAGTTCAACCTTTTTTAAAACTAGGGGATTTGCTATTCTGAAAGCTTGATATACTGTAAATTCTGGTCCAGTTATCTATGAAGGTTATCACTTTGAAATCATTTTCTGTGTCATTGCCACCTTCAATTTAAATCTCTTTCAAAGATATGGAGCTGGAGAAATCGTCCATGGGCATTACTTGGAGCTGGCAGTGCCATCAAAGTGCTATATGCCGTAAGTGCCTGTGTGTAACTATTAGGGTAAAAGTGGACTTCTAATCAAAAAGCATTCAACCAGATTACTAGTTTCAATTGAAGAATAAGATCCACCCAAAAGTTTCATAAATTATTCCATGCCACCAATTACCAGACTTATACTTAATAAATTGAGCAATACTTTATACAGAAATATTACCAATAAATCATTTTCTAACCTCCTGAAAGGGTTAGTTCGCCTTTGTGACTTAAAGTGGAGTTCCAGCCACGGGGGTGAAATTTAGCTAAAAAATACCCCCGGGACAGTCAGGGCTAGTACATTCCACAATGGATACCCTCTGTACTGTCCCGGGTCACACTTACCTTTTAGAAGAAATACTTAAGGGCCATACACACTATCAGATTATCTGAAGACTTTTTCCTTCAGATTTACCTTTTCTATGTAGTGCAAGGGCCTGCCGGATTGCATACAAATTGAAAGTGTTTAGGTTTGACCTCATATTATATGGTTTTGGTAAGTCTGCAGACAAAAGTCTTCAGATAATCTGATAGTGTGTATGGCCCTTAACCTTGAAAATTTCATTTTTCTTAAAGCTGAACCAATGGTATGATCTTTATTACATAGTTCCATTGGTCCAATTTGAGCATCCAATATATAAGTATGCATATCTCATACCTGAAGGGCTGCTGCTGAGGCTGGCAATCACTGTAGAGGTCAGCACTACTACAGTGATAGCAGATATCTTCTGGGCCACTCATTTGGCACTGCCATCATTCACAGAATGCCTTGTATTTTTTTTTTTTCAATGAATACAGGGTGTTCTTTGCTTGGGTTGGGTGGAGAGCTGTGACATCATAACCTCCAGCACATCTAAACCAAAAATTCTGGGCCACTCATTTGTCACTGCTATCATTCACAAAATGCCTTGTATTTTTTTTTTTTTTTCAATGAATACAGGGTGTTCTTTGCTTGGGTTGGGTGGAGAGCTGTGACATCATAATCTCCAGCACATCCAAACGGAAAATTCATTGTATTCAATAAAACAAATTCAAGGCATACTGTCAATGGTGGCAGCGCCAATTAAGCAACCCCTTGTGTTTAGTGTGCAGAGAGGCAACCTTGACCTGGAATATTGCTGCTTTCATTGTAGTAGTGCTGGCTACAACAGTGATTTTCAGCTGCCTCCGTGACCCCTCAGGTATGAGATATGCATATCTACATTGGTATCAGTGTAACAAATGTAAGTATTGTGAGAACTAGCATCAAAGGTAGAGCGTTGAAGCACACTGCCACTCGCTTGTCTTCTTTTTAAGGGCTTTTCTTGCCCATTTTTATTAAAAGAAAGTTTGGAAAAACAACAACATAGGTTTCCCTCACAGGGGTTTTAAGCATGTCTTCTCCTTCAACATAAAAAAATATTCAGCCCTTTTGGCTTGTACTTGCAGCACTGCCGCTCTGTTCTTACACTCCAGGACTTGTCTGTCTTGTCTGTCTCGTACAAACTGTTCACTGACCAACTTGCTGCTGTGGCTCCCATATGAAGCCCTCCTGACTCCTGGGAAAGACCTCCTGTCTGCCGGGGTGGAGCCAAGAACCATGGTCAGGTTACTACTAAAAGCCAAGCACACACCTGACTAATTAGTATGCTGGCTGTTCTGAATACCTGGACCCAGGATTGGAGATTTCATCCAACCCGGATCACTTGCAAATCTCCAGGCTTCAGGTTCCAAAATGGACTTTAGAAATTAGTTCAGTTTTAGAACTGAAAAGCCAGTTTCCTCTTTATATCACAAACTCTCTGGAGCCCCTCAACCCGTCTGGTTGAGAATTCTGAGTCAAAGTCGCTTTCTAGACCCTGGCAGGGCAACACTCTCCCACAGTATGCAATAAAGATCAAACCTGAAGTTCATTTTTAAAGATTTGCTTATCCCCCCCTTCATATACAATACCTCTCAGGACCTTTTTTTTGAAAAGATGTACCCACAGAACTGTATTTCCTGCTTTATCCACATGATCTGGTACTATAACTCTGTGCCCAGTGATCAAATGTCATTCTTTTTAAAGAGGGCTTCAAGATTCCAATAATCTTAGAGTCGCCCTCCTGGCAAGGTACCCTCCTTATGTCGAGGGCATGTAGCCCGGTATGGTTGAGGGGGTGCACGCTCTCGTCCCTCTTACCTGGCCAGCCAAACTGCATGCCCAGATAAGGGTCTGAAATGTTCCTAATTTTCATGGATATTATACTTTTTATTTGTCTATGTTCATTTTTCATTGCAGCATTTGTACATAACATTACCCTAAAAACATTTTTCATCTGGGGACTCTGACCTGTGATTCTTATGGTGCTTTTCCACTGCATGGAACCGAACGGTTTGGCTCGCTTTTGTGCTTTTCCACTGCATGGCACCACATGGTACGGTGTAGGAACGGTTCGGTACGGTACGACGGCGCTTTTCCACTACATAGAATCGAACAGTACGGCTCTCTAAACAGTACCATAAACAGTACCACCTCAGTTGTGGTTCCAAGAGGGCCGTACCGGTACCATATCCCACAATCCTTTGCATACAGCCTTGACTGTTTGTCACTACTAGCCACTGATTGGTCAGAGAATCGTTGTTATCCCACCCACTTAATTTAGTACTACTTTAGTGGAAAAGCAAACTGTACCAAACCGTACAGAACTGTTCCAACACCGTACCATGCGGTACCATGCAGTGGAAAACCAAACCAGGCCAAGCAGGGCCAAGTGGAGCCGAGCCGGTACTTGCAGTGGAAAGGTGCCATTAGTTACACCCCTGATCTGGGACTAATACTTTTAAAATAACCTCTCCATGAAAGAAATTGCAGTTGGATGGTCTGACAAAAACCCATTTATTTGCATACAATTCAATTTAAAATTATATATTGCTTAATAGTATCAGAAAAGATTCAGTGTTGGCCAGTAGCCTTTGACTTGGATTTTCTCTACAAGTGTGCAAGCACTGCTTTGCAGCATATTTTTCAGGAAATCTATTTTCATCTTTTCTATGTCACGCCATTACCCAATTCTTAACGGGAACAACAGCATAGTTATGCATGGCATTTATACAATTTGACACCGAATGTGATAAATATTTGTCTTCAGACTACGAAACTATTTTTTTATTTCAGTAAGTCATTTACCATTGTACCCACCAAACAAAAGAAGTCACGATTGGGTCACACATCTGGTTTCGAATGACAAAGGTTAGACTGTTGATGGCATTGCATCTTTTTCCTTCACAGTTCCTGTCAGCTTATGTCTGCAGACAAAGCCCTTTCTTGGATTTCCTACACACTGTGGCTGCGTTTTTTCTGGAATTCAGGAAGATGTAATTATTGTGTCTCTCAGCAGGAAAATTAGTGAATTATAGCACAGCTGATGAGGCATAAAACATGACACTGCAGCATTATATAGCCTGCTCTTGAAATGCTTCTGCATTGTTTTTGTTAAAGGAGAACATAAAACTATACTACTGGTAAATATAAACTATTCTTTGTACCAGGACAGTGAATTCACATGCTCTTGTGTTGCAATGAGTATGATGAAAACACTAGGAGATGGAACTTTTTGCTGAAAAGTAGAGATAAGCTTAGAACTTGGGTCAAAAATGAGTTCATCCTGAACCCAAGTAATTTGCAGTGTGGGAAAATGGCGAACTAATGTAGCCATTCCCAGCTATAGCAATCATTTACCACTAATCCACTTCCTGGCCCCTGAACTATGGTCAGGTGAGTTAGAAGGGCCAATCAACAGGGCTTTATGCTCCAACCTCCTCCTTATAGAAGTCAAGTTTTCCATCAGCCTTTTTTCTTTGTTCGTTATGATTGACGTGGACTTAATCGCTGACAATGTGATTGACGATGGATCCTCTGTATATAGGGAGAATTTTTTTTAAATTAAGGACTTGTCAAAAACTGTTGTTGTTTTTTTTTAGAATTTGTTTTGGTGAATGAGTATGGCGTACCAGGTACCCCATACCCCATACCCAATACACATGTGGGGGGCAGGATCTGGGGGCCCACTTGTCAGATTCTGATAAGTCACACCCGCTGAGCAAACTCTCTGTTCTTACACCAGTAGCCATGTCCAATGACAGTTAGAAACACACCTCTAGGGACATACTTAACCCCTCCTTCCCCAATAAAGTTAACCCCTTCCCTGCCAGTGTTATTTTTACAGTAACAGTGCATATTTATAGCACTGATTACTGTAGCAATGTCACTGGTACCCCCAAAAGTGTCAAAAATGTCAGTCAAGGGTCTGATCTGTCTGCCGCAATGTCGCAGTCCTGCAAAAAAAATCGCAGATCGTCGCCATTACTTGTTAAAAAAAAAATAACAAAAATTACAAAAATCTTTCCCTTAGTTAGTAAACGCAATAACTTTTGCGCAAACCAATCAAAATACGCTTATTGTGATTTTTTTTTTACCAAGCATAGTAGCAGAAAACAAATTGACCAAAAACGTTAAAAAAATTTGATTTTTACATTTTTTGGGGGGAAATTTCATATAAAAAAATGTGAAAAATATTGTTCTTTTTGCAAAATTTTCGCTCTTTTTTTGTTTATAGCGCATGATCAAAAAATCGCACAGGTGATCAAATACCACCAAAAGAAAGCTCTGTTTGTGGGAAAAAAAGGACATCAAATTCGTTTAGGTACAGCGCCGCACGACCGCGCAATTGTCCGTTAAAGTCACGCAGTGCCGAATCGCAAAATACCCCCTGGTCGGAATGAGGGTAAAATCTTCCAGGGCTTAAGTGGTTAACCACATAAAAAGCCTAATGTAATAAAAATTATGCTAAAGACCTTCTCACAGATACCAGTCACGTTGCCTCTCTGTACATCATAGCTTAAAATATGACAGCTGCTTCCAAGCTTATGGAGTTACTTGTCCCACTTTGTTGATGACAGAAACATTGATTTTAGATGTATCCTGCAGCATCATTTAAAGGAGATGTACTTGACCCTGCACATACCACCATGTTGTACACTTGATAGAATAATAAGGATAAGACACCATCTACTGAAAAATATAAAGTTATAAAAGACCAAGATATGCTATACCGACCTGCCATAGAGCAAATCTTATGCTGTGCTTAGATTAGGCAAAGTAACATTGCTTGAAAACATGGTACACAAGTGGTCTGTAATTAACTTTATCATGAAAAAAATTAGGTTGAAGGATTAGAAGAGGTGCATGGAAGTCAGCCAGCCCCCAGTCTGATGTACTCACCCTCCTGTCTGTCACCAACCAAGTAGACCTGTCTCATGATACAAAGAACAGGGGTTTAGTTGACACACATTTGCAAACGCATGTGTAAGCTGCAGAGCCACTACACGGCACCCTGTTTTATCTGCAGTCCTAACACTTCCTAATTTAGTGTCTCCACACTGGCAGCACATGGCTGCTAATGGATGGATGGGGGAACAGGTGGGGGGGAGACAGCCCAAACCTTCCCCAACCCACCCCCATCCCTGACTGGTCTTGGACCTCATTTTTTTCTTGATACAGGGATGGAGACGCCGGGCACTACCTGCTGGGGTCTCACTTTAAGTCCCACCTAGCCTATTGTGTTTAATTAACTTTATCATGTCCTCCTACCACCCCGATTTTCCATTGCACCCCCCTAAAAATTTCTGCACAGGTTTTGACTAGTACAAAGACAAACTTGTTTCAGGGCTATAGAAAAACTCACCAAGGGGTGTGATTTACTAAAACTGGAGAGTGCAAAGTCTGGTGCAGCCGTGTATGGTAGCCAATCAGTTTCTAACTTCAGCTTGTTCAATTAAGCTTTGACATTAAAACCTGGAAGCTGATTGGTTTCTATGGAGAGCTGCATCAGATTTCCCAGTTTTAGTAAATCAACCCCCAAGTGACAATGCTTGTGCTCCGCTCCGCTTGTGTGGTTGCTCAGGCCAAGAGATCACACTGAATTTTAGAAAGCAGCAAGGAATGCAATTACGTATTCTATAATGGAAGTGAAATACACTTACACCATGGCCCTTATGAAAATGCCCAGTCTTATGATCTGGATATTCGCTGAAGAGGTTGTACTTTGTTTTGCAAGGGTGTGAGTGAAGTTTTATACAATGTTGAGGTGGCAGATGTTCTGCACTTCCCTCAGCAGTGGCTGCAGAAGCAGTGAAGCCATACCAACCCCCTTGCCTGATGAGAAATATGGGACTGAAGCAATACTTGTACATGATATGTTATTTTGCTCAAAGATGACTGAGGTTGATTGAGCTTTGATGAATTTCCTACATGACAACATAACTGGTGCTAGTCACCGTTATCCTCTGAGCACATCTAAACAGTAACCTAAAAAACCTGTTCTTAACCATGCGTGTTGGACAGGCATTGGACCAACCCAAAAAACCCACTTGAGGGTATGCCTTATTAAAGGAAAGGGCAAGGTAAAACAGCCAGTTTAGCAGTGACCGCCATCTTCAAAAAATGAGCAGGACAAAGAGCAACCCCCTATGGGGGCTGAAGGTCTTCATGTCAGTGGTGGTTACCTCTGCATAACCATTACTGGGGTTCAGGCAGTTAAGTTGTGAGGACCATCTTCATAAAATAAGCGGTTCGATGGGCAACTCTTCTGAGGACTGAAGGTCTTCAAGTCAGCAGTGTTACCTCAGCATAACCATTACTAGGTTCAGGCATAAATATTTCACCCCATACCCTAGTACCCAGTCACCCAATCTCAGCTGCTTGAAGGATATCTGCATTATCGTTATTATCCACTTTAATGATCCATGTTTTTATTAGTCAGGGCTCCCTTTAACTAGGGGCTCAGGGGGGTTCGTTCCTAAATTCTGCTGCAAGTGGCACAGAAAACTGTCTTGCCAATATATAAATATGGGTAAGTATGTATATGATTTGTCTTTTCTACTGACTGTTGACAGAAAGGACAGTTAATTCCTGTCTCAGATTATATGCCTTGTCCTTGATTTACCTGTGGAAAAAATTATACATTTCCCAGATGGTAGAGTGGATATTTCAAAAGCTTATATAAACTTAAACTTCATGCACACATTAACCATTTCATCCAGTGGTGTATTCATAAAAAAAAATATATATATATATATATATATATATATATATATATATATATATATATATATATATATATATAATTTATATTTCAAACAGGAAATAACAAAAAAATCCTGAATTTGCCCTGTGAAGTACTGTAAAGGGGGCAGAATCATTATTTAGAGCCAATTACAATGCTGTCACTAAGCAGGTATATTAACCCCTTAGAGCCAGTGCCTGCCGGCAATTTAAGGGGTTTATAATACCAGGAGGCGGGGCTTATGGTCACAGCGGTCACATAATCTGAAAGCTCCTGATCGCAAGCAACGAATGGAAGATTTTCGTTAGCCGTAACTGTGTCGGGAGTGCGCAAGGCGCTCGCTCTCGGCACAGCTCTATCGGTGCTTTTGCACGCAAATATTTGGCCGTTCTGCGCCAAGGCCTGGCTGACGAGAGGCCGCATATTTGCATGGGCTTGGCACAAAGAGGTTAATCGGAAAAGGAAATAGGAATCTACTCTACTTTTAGTGGCTAATCTACAAGAATGAAGAAGCTTGTAAATATGTGTTCTCAACGAAAATACATACACTATCCTTAGGGTTAAACTGAACTCAAAAAGTAAAAATTTGCTATGTTTTAGTAACCCTTTACAAACGGTAATAACTGTAAATAACTGAGCTAAGACTAGCACTTGGACTGCTAGTCTCAGGAGATATGGAGTGAGACTTGTTGATGTTACTCCTGTGCTGCTCATTGTTGTTTTTACTGGAGGATTTGACATAAGGTAGTAAAAGCCCTGACTCTACCAAGATGGCCACTGCCACAAACCGCCACAGTGCAGAACAAGGCATTGTAAGTCAATAATGAGAAAAAAAATCAGTTCACCAAGAATGTAACAATAGGCATGTCTATTGATTGTTTTGCAACCTATATTTATGTGACTGGACGATATGTGTCTTCTTCATAGCGTTTAGCCGCTTGCTGAGCGCATAACATACTTATACAGTGGCAGAGTGGCTTTCCTGCACCAGATCACGTACTTAGTACGAGATCCGCCACTTCGGGGTAGGGGACACAGCACAAACCAATCAACGGGTGCTGGCCACCCACTGATTGGTGAGGAGAGAGGCTGGAGAGAGCTTTGCCTATGTAAAAAGGGCAGAGCTCTGTCCTGACAGGGGGAAGTGATACATTTTCTTTACCTGAAAAGGGGAATAAAATCCATCCCTTCCTGAAGTAAAAGCAGTACACAAAAACACTAGCTAGGCACACACGTAACCATTTGATCGCCCTTCCCAGCCAGTGTCATTAGTACAGTGACAGTGCATATTTTTAGCACTGATCACTGTATTAGTGTCCCTGGTTCCCACAAAGTGTCAGATTGTCAGCCGCAACATTGCAGTCCCGCTATAAGTCGCTGATCGCCGCCATTACTCTTCTTTAACCCCCTCACGCCGACTGTATGCAAATATGCAGCACCACTGGACTGGGCTTTTTCCATGGGGCCACATTTTTGCGTATACCTCTTTGTGCTGAAAGTGCACCACACGGCGTGCTCCCAGCACAGAGATTAGGGTCTCACCTAACGATCAGGACCCGGAAAGTCTGTATCTGGATCACCTGATCGCTGGAATAGCCTCTAATTGGCTATCAGAGTGACCAGTCACTGTGAAGCCCGCCCCTGTGTTTTCTGTCTCTGTGAATGGATGAGACAGATACATGGTATCACTCTCTGTCCTTGCAGACATAGAAAAAATAAAGTGTGTGTACAAATATGTAAAATAATAATAATGAAAAAAAAATACATAGATAAAGGTTTGATCTAGGTCAGTGCCAGGGTTAGTGTTTGGGTCAATGTCAGGGTCAAGGGTAAAGGTCAAAGGTCAGTATTTTTTTGGACAGGATTTTTTTAAAATTCGTATCAATGTTAATGGCAGTGTTGGTGTGTTTAAGGAAGGATTAAAAAAAAAGCAAAATGCGCACTATTGGTCTGGGCTGAACTACTGGTACAAACAACTAACATACATATATGAGTTATTGCTGCGATCGTCAGGAGCAGGAACATTTATTTTGGGTTGTTTTTTGATCCTAGGTCATGGCAGTAGCAAGAAATGTACAGTTACATTTAAAAACATTTATTTTTTTTAACTATTTTGGGCCAGTTTTACTTTGATAATAAAAAAAAAACTCAGGAGTTATCCATTATCATTTACCACCAAATGAAAGCCCAATTTGTCCTGAAAAAAAACAAGGTATAATCCACCTGGATGAACAAAGTAGTTGATATGTACGATAGTGATGATATGTACGGTATACAATTGCAAAGTAGTGATGATATGTACGGTTTTCCTAACACATGTAAAAATTGCAAAATTGGGCTTAGGCATTTAGATTTGTTTTACCCTTAGGCGCAAAGGGGTTAAAATGGTAGTAAACTTTTTTTTTTACCTACAGGTATGCTTATAATAAAGCTTACTTGTAGGTACAATTAATATCTCCTAAATGTGAACCGGTGACATGCACTCTGAAGGAATGGCATACCCGTGCCATTTTTTCAGAACTGTGTGCCGCGGACACGACTCCCGTGCGCATGCAGGGGAATGACGTCCTGGCCAATCAGACGACTAGAGTCCCCGAACCTGGAAGGAAGACCGGGTGAAGATGTAAGCCTCTGCAGCAGTGACAGTGCGCCGCTGGAGGGCTTCGTTTTAAGGTAAGTATTTTATAGTGTGTTAGGATGCAGCACATGCTAGCACATTATGATATTGCCTTGCCGGTAGAAACTTTTTTTTTGTTTTTTTCTTAACCACTTCTGGACCGGAAGGTTTTCCCCCTTATTGACCAGGCCATTTTTTGCGATACGGCACTGCATTATTTTAACTGACAATTGCGCGGTCATGCGATGCTGTACCCTAACAAAATTGATGGCCATTTTCCCCCACAAATAGAGCTTTCTTTCGGTGGTATTTGATTACCTGTGCAGTTTTTTTTTTTTTTTTTGCGCTATAAACAAAAAAAAATAGCGACATTTTAGAAAAAAACAACAATTTTTACTTTCTAAAAAAAAAAAAAATTAAAAATCAAATGTTTTCATAATTTTAGGTCAATTTGTATTCTGCCACATATTTTTGTTAAAAAAAATTCCAATAAGTGTATATTGATTGGTTTGCACAAAAGTTATCAAACTAGGGGAGAGATTAATGTCATTTTTTTATTTATTCATTTTTTTAATTGTAATGGCAGCAATCAGCGATTTTTAGCGGGACTGCAACAATGCGGTGGAAAGATCGGACACCTAACTCACATTTTTGACACTTTTTGGGGGGACCAGTGACATTACTACAGTAATCAGTATTAAAAATATGCACTGTTACTGTAATAATGACACTGGCAGGGAAGGGGTTAACACCAGGGGTGATCAAATGCTTAAATGTGACCCTAGGGGGTGTTTTTTTTTCTCTAGGGGGTGCTTTCTAACTGTGGGGGATATATTTACTGAATGAACACAGGGACCTATGTTCCTAAATAAGAGGAACACAGGATCCCTGTGCTCATTACTGACAGAACAGCGGTCTGCCGTGTTTAAAACGGCAGGCCGCTGTTCTGCCTCCATGGGGAGCGATCGCGGGTGCCCAACGGCAATCGCTGCTGCCGGACCCGCTGATTGGCTCCCCCTGTGGTGAATGGGCATGCACGCGCCCCCCACTCGCGGTCCTGCGAACCGACGTAGAGTTATGTAATTTCACGGGACAGAGCCGACCTGCCGCAGTATATGTACTGCTGGCGCTCGGCAAGTGGTTAAAGACTTTACTACCTCTTTAAGTAATCAAGCTTTCTCATAACAGCTTTAAAGCGGAGTTCCACCCTAGAAATGAACTTTGCAGCATCAGGTAGAGTAAAAAAACCTGAAAAAGAATTGGATAATTAATTTTTTTTTTTTTTGTTTCACTTACCTTGTTTTCAAAGACAATAAACTAACCTTCCTTCCTCTTCCTCCTTATGCGGCCGCAGCCCCCGACGTCACTACCTCTTTTGCATTGCATACTGGGAGATGAGCGTCATCAATCCCAGGATGCAATGGGAATGGCCGGCCGCTACTCTAATTGCCGGTCATAATCTACAGCGCATGTGCGAGATTGCTATTGCCATTCTGATTAACCAGGAAGAGGGACACAGCGGGGGACACAGCAGCTTCAGATGCCCACACCAGAGATGGCCGCGCTTTGCAATCAATTTTAAAGAATTTTTAAGACTTTTTAAGATATTTTTAAGAAATTTTAACAATTTATCCTTATTCCATAACTGTACTGTAATGTGGGGTTAGTGTTAGTGTATTTGGCGATAGCTTAGGATTAGGGGGGTATTTTTATTTAAAAAATGTTTTTGTGTCCGGGAACTCTGCTTTAAGTGGTTTTGTTTCTGTTGAGTAGATCTGAAACTCAACAGCCCCCTAAATCCCTGGGCTTATATTTTTTTCTACTAATTCTTTTTTATCCTTTGTCTAGTATTCCAGCACAATGAGCAAAAACGGTCAACTTTCTTACTGCAATATGCAAGTTATAATTAGTTCTTGAAGTGCTATTAAAAGCCCAGAATTTCACAGTGTTAGTAAAAAGTATTTTATTTTGCAGCATTCCTTGTGTACTATTTGATGGCACTGTAACACTGATGGATTGCTGCACTGCGGGTGGTAAAAGCTGACAGTACACTACAAACTGCAATGACAAGTGAAGGCAGTTATGTTGTCTTTCATATTACACTGCACGTAACTGAAATAATGTCACAACAGTGCCAAATAGATTTGTTATGGCTATAAAATCTGTTTGCTGATGCCCATATAGTTTGGCATTTTGTTATAATTCTAAAAATATTGGCTTTTGTTTGCTTAGCTTGGACACAGTTCTGAATTTTTGTCTAAGCTGTGAGTAGGCTGGCATCGAATTGAAGCTGTTGTTCTTTTAGTGCAATTTAGTTCACGGTGTTGAGATAAGTCTTCAGACATAGAACACTTTAATGCTAAGGATGCCAAAACTAATGGAAATACTGGCCACAGTCAAAAAAATGTACCGACAGATCATAAACCTAAAAAAAAACGCCGGTGAAAAACTTCCTAGCACATTATTTTTCCCTAGAGAGAAACTAACATGTATTTGCAGAGACAATTCATTTTGTGTATTTATTGTAAAGTTTATGTAATAATGTAAATTTCACACAATTTTCACTGTATATTCATTATCACATTTCTGATATTTGATTTGTAGCTTTACTGTCTAGTGCCCTAAAGGGAGACTAAAATGGTTTTGGGTCTGTTGTATTGCATTTTTTTTTTTAAACAATTTTATCAATTATTTTACTATAACTATTGCGTAATAGAGCATTGTAGGTTTTCTAAAAAAAGAGCACTAAATACTAATTTGTTTTATTACCCGATTCACAACCATCTGCCGCACATTTACTGCGGCAGGCTGGCTCTCCTGCGCCAGCCGACATAGCCCTACGTCGGTCGGGAGCAAGGTGCTGGGGGGGGGGGGGGTGGCGAGCACGTGCCATTGGCGGTGCGCTCCCGCCCCCACTAGGCAGTGGGGATGCTGATCCACGGAGCCGGCCACCAGTGGCGGCTGGTGCTCAAAATTTTTGGGGGGGCGCAAAAAGAAAAATGTAATAGGTATTGCTTTGCGGCAAAAAAACGCGGTAAAAAAATTGCATGACTTTGAGGTCATGGTACAGGCATGGCACAGGTGATGGTATAGGCATGGCACATGTGATGGTATAGGCATGGCACAGGTGATGGCACAGGTGATGGCATAGGCATGGCACAGGTGATGGCATAGGCAGGGCACAGGTGATGGCACAGGTGATGGCATAGGCATGGCACAGGTGATGGCATAGGCATGGCACAGGTGATGGCATAAGCATGGCACAGGCGATGGCACAGGTGATGGCATAGGCATGGCACAGGTGATGGCATAGGCATGGCACAGGCGATGGCACAGGTGATGGCATAGGCATGGCACAGGTGATGGCACAGGCATGGCACAGGTGAGGGCACAGGTCGGCTTCAATCACTTACCTTCTGACGGCGGCGGGATGGCGGGATTCCGGGAACCGAGACGAGCAGCGCCGTGGACGTCCTCCTCTTCAGTCTTCTGTCTTCCGGTCCGGGCGGCGGGAAGGAGATCGGGCGGTGAAGGTGCGTGACTGACGCACGCACCGGCACCGCCCCCATTGCGAGTCAGCGATGTCCTGGATGATGATTGGTCCAGGCTGGAGACTGGACCAATCATAGCCAGGATATCACGAAGGTGGGGGTGGCTCATCGCTTTTTCCTGCGCCCAGGTTACGCCCCCAGAAGGCAGCCAATCGGTGCCTCTTCTGGGTCGTAAACCTCACCCCCCCCCCCCATAGCCACCAGGCCCAGCGCATAGGCCTGCGAACACGATTTTTTTTTTCAAAACTTTATTTGTTCTTTTTGTCATTTTTTTTTCTATTTTTTTTCTTTTTTTTTAGGGGGGGCGGCGCTCTGGCGCCCCCTATGCACGGGCCGCCCCTGCCGGCCACACAGCTGACCGTTCTTCTCTCTGGAATGATCACAGAGTGCCTGTGATCCTTCTATATAGGATCACAGGTCTCTGTGGTCATTTCACAAGCCCATCCCCCATACAGTTAGAAAACACTCCCCTAGGCTCACACCAAACCCTTTGATCACCACTGTGTTAACCCCTTCCCTGGCAATGTTATTATTACAGTAACAGTGCATATTTTTAGCACTGATTACTGTAATAATGTCACTGGTCCCCCCAAAAGTGTCAAAAATGTCAGTTAGGGGTCTGAACTGTCTGCCGCAATGTCAGAGTCCTGATAAAAATCGCAGATCGCCGCCATTACTAGTAAAAAATACATAAAAATTACATAAATCTTTCCCCTAGATTGTAGATTGTAGATGTGATAACTTTTGCGCAAACCAATCAAAATACTCAAATTTTACTAAAAATATGTAGAAGAATACAAATTGGCCTAAAAGGATGAAAAAATTAGATTTTTAAATTTTTTTTGGGAATGTTATATAGCAGAATGTGCAAAATATTGTTTTTTTTTCTGAATTTTCGCTCTTTTTTTTTTGTTTATAGCGCAAAAAATAAAAACCGCACAAGTGATCAAATACCAACAAAAGAAAGCTCTATTTGTGGGGAAAAAAAGGATATCAATTTTATTTCGGTACAGTGTTGCACAACCGCGCACTTTTCTGCTAAGGTAACGCAGTGCCAAATCCCAAAAAATGGCCTGGTCATTAAGGGGGTGAATCCTTCCAGTCCGGAACTGGTTAATGTACATCAAGATCATCAGCACAATGTTTAGGGAGTCTCTTTGTAAAGGGTTGATCTACTAATTCTGATTTTACACTAATTAAAGGTAATTAATCTGCAGGTTATGCTGGAAACCTTCAGTAGGTATCACTGTCAATTTTTTTGATGTCTTTGTCCCTCTGTCTTAGCCCTTTATTTGTCCTGGTGATTATTGTATCCAGGACAGAAAGTTGGTGGAAATCCAAAATGTAAGAATTGTCACCAGTGCACGAGAAGAGGGGACATTGGGCACAATTCACTTAGCAATATTTTACCACATCCGAGTATGCGATAAAATAACACCCAACGTTTAGAAAACAAAAACTGTGAAATTCACAAAGAAACTCTCCTTAAAATCTTGCATGCATTATCTTTCCGAACTATGCCCTAAATACCGCATGAAACCATGCAGTAAGTTATCGCAAACATCTAGTATAATGCTTTTCATTAAAAGTGTAAGGCAGACAGCGATTTAGTCATGGCTGGTATGGCATGGCTTCTCTGTGTTGAGGGCTCAAGGTGCCCTATGAGTTGGGTATAAAGCTCCATGTTAAGTGGTTAGGATAACCTGAATTTCTGTAGGGTATCAGCATCCATGAATTGATCCAGCAGTGTGTGCTCCTTAAAGATTATTTTTTTTTTTAACCACTTCTGGACTGGATGGTTTTGCCCCCTTAATGACCAGGCCATTTTTTGAGAAACGGCACTGCGTGAACACTGTTGTGAACCTGTCGAACTCAGTTTTGCTCAGCGGGGATCGATCCACCCATCCCCGCTGAGCAGGCAGATGACAGCTCCGTCTCCACTCTGTGTGCAGAGACGGAGCTCTCAGAGCCCCGTTCTCCTCTATGGGAGATTGGATGATAATGGACCGCCTATCTTATCCGATCCGATCCTCTAGACCAGGGCTTCCCAAACTTTTTTGGGCTGAGACCCACTTCTGAATACAGTTATTTTTCGGGACCCAGTTGCTTGTAATTGAATATTGTAAAGCGCTACAGAACTTGTTGGTGCTATATAAATGAAAATAATAGTTGTAAGTAATCCGCACCCTCATAGACAGTATAAGGCAGGCAGAGGACAGAAATCAACCACCCCAGGACAGTCATCAGCAGGCTATATGGCACTCACCCTCCTTCCTCTCCCAGCGGTCCACAGTGAAGGTGAAGCCCCTGTTTGCCCTCTCCAGGGCCCAGCACACCTCAGCCAGAGTCTCCATGATGAGGAGCTCTATGCTGGTCTTGGTGTCCTGGCTCTTCTCCTTCACATTCTCTACTGGGGTCACAGAAGCTGCCATGAACTCCTGACACCGCCGGGCCACCTGGTCCTCCTATGACACAGAGGCTGCCGTCTCTGCCCGCTATAGCTGAGAGAATCCCACGTCCAGTATAGCCACCACCCCTGCCGCCAGCAGGACAGAGTATCTGGCACTGCACCCCATGGACATATCCTACATAACAGCCCACATACGTACAAATACAACATTACAATGCCATAGAAATGGTTACTGATGCAAGTATCCTCTTTGCAGGAAACACAGACCAGCCCCCGTAAACTGCATGGGTGGGGTCCTGAATCCATCGCAATTTGACTGCTCTGGCTCTCTGTAATTTGCGCGGGCTCGCACAGCACAATTTAAGTGGGCCCGCTCTCAGTGATTTCCGGCTCAGTGCGACCCACTCAAACACAGCTCGCGACCCACCAGTGGGTCCCAACCCACAGTTTGGGAACTGCTGCTCTAGACAGATGGAAAATAGGGTTTCCATCTATCCGGATTTCACGGACAGGATCGGATCGGAGAGCAGAGGGTGTCAGCGGAGATGTCACCACTGGCATCTGGAGATGTCACCGCTGACATCCGCTGCTCCATAGGACTGCATGGAGCATCCGATCAGGTCCGCCTGGAAAACTGCCAGGCAGATCGGATCGGAAGCCCGCGTGAAAGGGGCATTATATGTGTTTAGTAGTTACAACAGTTATCATTAACATTTAATTTTATGCAAAAAAAACGTTTTTTTTTAAGACAGTACTTTAAATACCATAGTTAATAATCACTACAGCATTCAGCAGTGCTTTATGATACTATTACCTACTAAACATAACACAAAGATCAGTTAGGGCCTTTATTGATGGCTTTCATTGACGTTAGGCTGGTTTTGCAGTACCATACAGGCATATGGGAATGAATAACCCACCAGAAGCAGGTGAACTGTAGGTCAGAAGGAGATCAACTGCAGGTCAAATGCATCTGTTAATAAATTCTGAATGATCTCAGTAGCGTCTCCAACTGTTAAGAAGTAAAAGACACCCGCGCTGTTATAAACTTGCCAAAGAATATTTAAACTTAATACACCCAAACTCCTTTATCTCTTGATATTGTTCTTTTGAACAAAACTAGTTACAGCTGTGACTTTATCACACCCGCTGGGGTGTCTGCATGTGATTGATTGTTTTATATGCAATTTTACTCCTGCCTTCTGGTAAATAGTTTTAACCTTCATTAAAAAGCCTGGATTTTTAATTACTACACTAGGAGATCCTCCTTTCTCTCTTGTTTTTGCTGAGCCCACTTTTGAACATCCTGGTCATATGGTAATCCATCCTGGAATCTTGGCTCCTGATATTCATCCATCCCATGGGGATACTGGGATAAAGTGCAGCCAGAACACCATTTTGGAGTCAGAATAGCTGAGCCCACTGCTGAACATGTTGGTTATATGGTAATCCATCCTGGAATCTTGGTTCCTGATATTCATCCATCAGATGGGGATACTGGGATAAAGTGCACCCAGAACACCATTTTGGAGTCAGAATAGCTGAGCCCACTGCTGAACATGTTGGTTATATGGTAATCCATCCTGGAATCTTGGCTCCTGGTATTCATCCATCAGATGGGGTTACTGGGATAAAGTGCAGCCAGGACACCATTTTGGAGTCAGAATAGCTGAGCCCACTGCTGAACATGTTGGTTATATGGTAATCCATCCTGGAATCTTGGCTCCTGGTATTCATCCATCAGATGGGGTTACTGGGATAAAGTGCAGCCAGGACACCATTTTGGAGTCAGAATAGCTGAGCCCACTGCTGAACATGTTGGTTATATGGTAATCCATCCTGGAATCTTGGCTCCTGGTATTCATCCATCAGATGGGGATACTGGGATAAAGTGCACCCAGGACACCATTTTGGAGTCAGAATAGCTGAGCCCACTGCTGAACATGTTGGTTATATGGTAATCCATCCTGGAATCTTGGCTCCTGATATTCATCCATCAGATGGGGATACTGGGATAAAGTGCAGCCAGAACGTCATCTTGGAGTCAGAGTAGCTGAGCCCACTGCTGAACATGTTGGTTATATGGTAATCCATCCTGGAATCTTGGCTCCTGGTATTCATCCATCAGATGGGGATACTGGGATAAAGTGCAGCCAGAACGTCATCTTGGAGTCAGAGTAGCTGAGCCCACCGCTGAACATGTTGGTTATATGGTAACCAATCCTGGAATCTTGGCTCCTGATATTCACCTATCCCATGGGGATACTGGGATAAAGTGCAGCCAGACCCCGTCCTTGGGTCAGAGTAGCTGGAAAGCAGCTTGAGAGTTGGGTGTGCAATTGAAGGTGTGAAGATTTTGCCATACACAGTGAAATATGATTTTTTTGTTGATACACAAGTATAAATGAACTTTTTGCACAAGAACACTTCTCTTCTTCTTTTTTTCTGATGGACTTTACTGGAATATTTCTGAATGTTTTTTCACACATTCTTATTTACAGTTTTTGATATATATGAATTTCTTACTTGTTAACTACTACTTGTTAACTTCTTACTTGTTAATTACTTATTAACCCTAACATAATAAATTGTGTGCTTACGGGTGAATGTAAAGCAACACTAAGCAAAGTGTAAAAATGCTTAGCTAATGTGCAAAGATTATGTTTAGGCTTCTTGTACATTGGAGTAAAAAACACCATGTTTTTTACTGATCTGCATATAGATGCATTGTTGTGTACAGAACCATACAGACAACTGCATAATGAGTACAGAGCCAAAAAACAAAAATGGAATATGTTAAGTTTGAGTGCAGTATATTATTCACTTTAAGGTTATCACAGAGGACAAGGGGGCACTCTTTACGTCTAGAGGAAAAGAGAATTAATCTCCAAATATGGAAAGGTTTTTTCACAGAGCTGTGAAAATGTGGAATAGACTCCCTCCAGAGGTAGTTCTGACAACCTCAGTAGACTGCATTAAAAAAGGCCTGGATTATTCCCTAGGTGCACGTAATATAACTGGGGACTCACATTTATAGGTAAGTGTTAAGTAAATGGAGTGCCAACTCTTTACCACTTCTGGCTGTTGACACACGTGATCAGGACTGCCCCACTGTATTGACCTCTCATTAAAAGAATGCCCTACAAAGACATTGGACTTACCTGTTCCTTGTGACATTTGAGCCTATTATCGGGGTAACATTCCACGTGGCTTGCATTCAGTGGCCTCAAATTGGGAATGTCAGAACAATAGCTGGTGTCCAACAATTCTTTTAAGGTGCATAGGCTGGAATAAGGTGTTTATTGAATCCAGCCATGAAAAGCCACTCCTGAGATGTTGTTTTGATCTATTGTGGTGGACCTAAGGAGCAGGTATTACAGAAGTGGAATAAGAGACGAAGAATGTATTACAAACAAGCACATCTAGACCTGTGTATATTAATAAGAGGTCAATTCTAGTTCCCAGTGTGTCAGCAGTTCAAGGTGGTGAAGAGTGGGCACTGCATGTACGTCATATGTCCGGATGATGCAAAGATGGAAGCTGCAGATACCTGTGGACTAAGTAGCTAGTAAATGTGGATATAGAGCTGGATCATCCACAAGGCAACCTAAGCACCATAGGGATGTCCAGGGAGCCCAGCTATACCCTTCATGCTCCTGCGGTAAAACAGGAGGAAGCAACTGGTCAAAACTTTTCACCAGCCTGTCACTTTACAAAAAATGATGCACTTGGAGCCAGCTTCTGTCTAATGGGATGGGCATTCACAAAGCAGGGGGAGCTGCTTCTTTGTACCAATTATGTTCCTTATTAATTCCAATAAGGAGATGGGGGAGGGCTGCTGCCTGCCTGAGATCCCATTCACAATACTCCACTGATATATCCTGATGCCTGTTCAGTTAAGGGATGTATTCACAAACATCTGACAAAGATCAGTACAAATACAAAATTACTGTGATCAATGACAGAGAGGAAACTGAAGGAAATGCTTCCACTGTCTGCAGAATGCAGATGATATTATCTTACCCTAGACTATTGCCTGGAAAAAATGAATAAATACTTTTTAATGGTACTATTTTTTTTAATTCGTCTGTAACTGTATATTGTAATATGTCTGGTTCATGCTTTGTTGCAAACTGTCACAGGAATATGCTATGCGCATTGCCACTTGCTGTTTTAGTAAGAAGCCAACATGATTCCAGGCTGATTCATCTAATACCAAAATGTGCTTCCCACTGTGGTATTGTATTCTTACAGCAGGGAGCCCTCCCTGCCATCAGACTACAACAATCAGTGTTGCCTGCTATAGCTGGTGGCACTGATAATTTGGGATAAAACCCATCAGGCTGGTTGTACAACAAGCCTGCCCATACATTGATAGAAATTTGGCAGGTTTAGCAGGGATTGGGATACGATCCATGTATGGCTGGCTTAAGCCATAAGTGGGCCCAGGACATGCATTATTGTAGGGGGCCTTCACTAACCAAACAATATTTTGTCTTCATATTTCGAGGAAACTGCACATTGTGATGGTGGATAATCTTTTTAATCCATTTTGCAAGGAACACCACAGCTTGTTTAGGATTCATAAAAATATTCTTGATTATTTAGGTTTATAGGAAGGACTGGGATGATTTAGGTAAACCTAAAAGTGCATGTATTTTTTCAAGGAGATTTGTGATCACAAAGATATCATAATACTATATTCTCTCTAAAACAAGGGGCTCCTGCTTTGGTACAGATTGGATGCTGATATATGAAATTTACAGCATCATTAAAGTAGAACTATGGGCAAAACATTTTTTTTTTATTCTTTATAGAGTAAGGGGGGTCATAACCCCTGTCAGATTATTTTTTGCCATCTGTGTTCCATTAAGGGAATCCATTGGGGACCCCCAAGTCACCAAAACTAGTGTTCCAATTATATGATTTCCCCTCTATTACTTTTCTGGGAACAACCCAAAATTTGTGATTTGGTTTTACTTTCTCTTTTAATGATAATGGTAAATAGGACAAAGAGGGTGAAACGGGGGCACAGAGCACAAAGAAAATTGACAGGTGTTCTAATCCATTTCCACTCTATCCAAAACTAAGAAAAAAAAAGTTGTGCCTTTAATTGTACTGTAACTAAGCTCAGTTTATCAAAAATATATTTTGTGGGCTTGCTGTCCTAGTGGACCTATAACATATAGAACAATATTCATCTAAAAAGTATTGGAGCTCTGTTACTGTGATTACAGATGTTTGTAATGGGTGCAATACAGGTCATCTGGAGTGGGCAGTTTTCAGTACAATAGGACAGTGCAAGAACGATGTGCAAAGTGTAGTAACCCATTTATTTTCACTGTATTATCACCAATGAATGATGGTGCTTTCAATTCAGTTTAACGTGGTGGAATCTGTTACAATACGCAGCTCATTCTGTATGAGAAAATAATTCTAGGCAGAGCACAGAGTTATGTCAATGCTTTCTAATGTCTTTTGCCATTCTTCAGCATATGTTTCAGTACACTACAGGCATGTCTGTCTTGTAGTAGACAATGTTACATGACTGTTTTAAGAATGCTTTCTCTGTATCATGGACACAAAGTAGCCATTGCACCAGTGCAAACTGACCCTATAGTTAATACAAAAAGCAAGTCCACATAGCATGATCTTATTCAAAGCTGAATTTAACTGGTTCCCAACCGCACGCCGCCTTTTTACTGCGGCAGTGCTGCTCTCCTGTGCGAACCGACGTAGACCTGCAACTAGGGGGCTAGCACGCAGCGCCGGCGGCACGCTCCCGCCCCCACTCGGCTGCGTGGGACTCTGATGCCGCCTGACACCCGTGATCGTTCCACGGTGAGAGAGATGAACGTTCAACTGTTGTTCAACTGTTGTACCCGCGGCTTCTAGAGGCGGGGCACGTCGACGTCACGTCAGTATGCGACGCCGACACGCCCCCGCTCACAGGACACCATACAAAGTAACCCAGCGCTGGGTCCCTCCTCCCACTTATGCATCGCCGCCCAGATAGCCCGCTGTTATCTCAGAGACAACATCGGGTGAGTTAATTCTGTACCGGCCTTCAAGGCCGGGCCCCCCTTCCCAGCCGGGCCCTCGGACCACGTCCGAAATGCCCGACCGCCCAGTCTGCCCCTGGATTTATGTCATTTTTATTCTTTATTTATTTATTTATTTTACTAGTAATGGCGGCGATCTTCAATTTTTTGTGGGGCTGCTACATTGCAGAGGACAGATCAGACCCCTAACTGACATTTTTAAAACTTTTGGAGGGACCAGTGACATTACTACAGTAATCAGTGCTAAAAATATGCACTGTTACTGTAATAATGACACTGGCAGGGAAGGGGTTAACACTGTGGGGTTAAATGTGAGACTAGGGGAGTGATTCTAACTGGGGGGGGGGGGCGTGGCTTGTGAAATGATCACATAGACCTGTGATCCTATATAGCAGGATCACATGGGCTCTATTATTGTTCTAGAGAGAAGAACGGTCAGCACCATTTCTATTAAAACTACATCAGTTAACCACCTCTGGACCAGAATATTTTCCCCTTAATGACCAGGCCATATTTTGCGATTCGGCACTGCGTTAATTTAATGGACAATTGCGCGGTCGTGCCACACTGTACCCAAATAAAATTGGTGTGGCTGGAGGCGGGGCAAGGATGTGGCTGGAGCTGGAATATGGGTGGGGCCTGGAAGGGGGCCCTTGATTTATTTTGCCCAGGGGCCCTGAGGGTTCTCAGTCCGCCCTTGCATAAATCTTTCCCGTAGTTAGTAGACGCGATAACTTTTGCGCAAACCAATCAAAATACGCTTATTGCGATTTTATTTTGCCAAAAATATGTAGCAGAAAACAAATTGGCCTAAATTGTTAAAAAATTTGGATTTTCATTTTTTTTTTTTTTTTTTTTTTTTGGGGGAATGTTACTGTATATAGCAGAATGTGAAAAATATTGTTTTCTTTTCAGAATTATCGCACTTTTTTGTTTATAGCACAAAAAATAAAAATTGCAGAGGTGATCAAATACCACCAAAAGAAAGCTCTATTTGTGGGAAAAAAAGGACATCAATTTTATTTTGGTGCAGCATCGCACGACCGCGCAATTGTCTGTTAAAATAATGCAATGCCGAATCGCAAAATATGGCCTGGTCATTTAGGGGGAAAATCTTCCGGTCCAGAAGTGGTTAAGGCATGCCGCCTAATATAAAGTTTAAAAACACACTGAATGGCTGTTTGACTGCAAGAAGATTTGTATTTCTGGTTCATTCAGTCCTGAGATATACACAGCCCTAGAAGATAGCAGACATATAGGCTGATGACACAACTTTTCTTACTGCAATGAAGCAACATAGTTCAGTCACTCCCCTGCCTTTGGCCTGTGATTTGACATTGAAGGCAGAGCTGCAGCACAATGATAAGCACCTTTCTGTCCTACTCTGCTCTCTCCTCCTCTCAAAATGTTCCGTGCTAGCACACTCCAACGCAGCTGATTGGCATACATAAACATTTTTAGAAGTCCATGTAAATGAGATTCCTTGGAGAATAGTGGTAATGATTGAAGGGGTTATAAGCAATGCACTGGGAAAAAATAAGTGGATATTTGTAGTATGGGTATTTTATAGTAATATACTACTCTGATTTAACATCACTGGCTTTACAATACATAGACAAAAAATGGCCATTCCTATGGTACTTGGGCTACACATGGGCAATTAATACAATACTCTGGCAGCAAAAGGGCATTTGTTAAAATATGCATGCAAATGATAGAAAACCATTGCAATAGGGAAACAACAAATAGGCAATTGTTGCAATATATTAGGCAACAAAAAGTGCAGTAGTTACAATAAACCGATAACAAATGAGCAATCAATACAATACATAGGCAACAGATAGACAATCCTTAAAGTGTTACTAAACCCAGGACCCTGCATTCACCATATCTGCTCTCCCACAGTACACAGAACATGTAAATACTATTATTTTATTAAATATAAACTTCTAAATACCTTTTCTCATCAACACTACAGTAGCAGCCTGGGGACTTCTATCAGTGTCTGCTTAAGCTTATAAGCTTACAGGAGGAGTTTTCATTCTCCCCTGATCCTCTGTCTGGACAGTGCTGATTGGCTCTGTGCTCATCACATGCACTCTGCCAAGAAAAAAAGAAAACTCTATAGCAATAGACACCAAACTGAGCATGTGCCGCCTGACTCCTAATGCTCTGTTCTATCGGGAGACGGGTTGGAGTCCCTTAAAGAAGAGGAGGATAAGAGAGGCAGGATCAAACAGCCTTTATACACAAGGCAGGGGATTAACCCCTTAGGTTCCTCAGTGGGTATAACAAGCATGTTTTACTAAATATACAGACTGATTTTACTGTTGTGGGTCTAGTAAAGTAACACTTTAAAATACGTGGGCAAAAAATACCTATTTGCAACAATACACAGGGAATGACAATAACAGTGACAACAACAGTGACAACCAAGTAACCCCCCTTACCTTTTCTCCAGGCCATCAGCAGCATGCTCCCCCACAAAAGTGGCAGGAGAGAGGAGCTATAGGAGGAGAAAGAGCAGCCTGCACCCCCTCCCTTATTCCTCTTCTCCAATGCCCCTTTCTCAGTATAGGTGCAGTGCTGGGACAAGGTCATCCAGCGCCCAGGGCAAGGATGCCAAGCTGCGCCCCCCCCCTTCCCATAGGGTTAGGCTCAAGGCGCCCCCCCATCCTTGCAATAACCCATTGCACCAGGGGCAACCGCCCCTCCTGCCCACTCCTTGTCCTGGCCCTGTCTAGGTGGTACTGTACAGGGGATGACAGGGGACTGATAAGTCAAATACAGGTGCTTACACAAGTTGAATTTCATTATTTTCAAAATTAACACACTTAATTGCATTCATTTTTCATATATCTGCTTTTAGTTCAGCTTTACATTTGCTGGCAACTAAAATTATCATTCATACACATGAAAGAACTAATTTTTAGAGATAATTTTTGTCTTCAGGAAGTCATACAGCAAAACTGTAATATACATCCAAAGTTCTTGAAGAAGGGAGTGAAAAAAAAACACAGATTATTTTGCAGTTAGATTAGCTGATTTACATATTAGTAGCCTCTTTGGCCTTAGAGAATGAAATTAAACTGTTACAAGGTTATATATATTTATTAGACCTCGCTGTCATTAGAAATTCTAGAAAATGCTCTTTTTAAGCAAGACTTTCTTTAAAGCATGAAATGTAGTTGGTTACAATTGCTTACAGCCCATCATTGTTATGTGCACTGTTATTTAATAAGCCAACACAGAAATTTGGCAAATGGCGTGCATTACATTACACGCTGCAGATTTATTAGATTTTAATATCCTAATGTAAACTTTAGTAATAGTACGCCACGTTTGCATGCCGGGTATAGTCTTCTCAGTACAATGAGTAAGAGTTTGCCACCAAACATAGACTCCGAGGAATGAGAGCTCTGTAATTTTAGAAACGACTATGCTCTGAGAGCCAATAACCCCCAGCATATAACACACTTGATATCTTAAATTTCCATCTCTCGTATTATGCAATGCATTACAACATTATTTTATATGATTTATGCTGGTTTTGAGGTAAAGACTGCTTTTTGCCCTATTTGTTCGATATATAGCATAGCTGCCAGAGTGCCTAGAGGAGCCAATGAATGGTGTCAGTGAGATGGGGTGATAGGTGGGGCTTTTAAACTGGCAAGAATGTTACATACAAATTTGATTGATGTAAATATTTTGTAGCCCTGTCTAATAATGAGCATTGTAAATCTTTTTACAGCACATAGACATAAAATAATTGCAGAATGCTGTGATTGCCTTGATGCAATCATAATTGAATGGTATGCATTAATCCCAACTTTTTGAGATGTAAAAGGAGGACACCTTTAATTGCAAGTGTGAAGGCAAAGGACTTCTCCTGACCACACTCCCAAATACTCTAACCACATATGAATGCACAAAAAAGATTGGTTAAACCAAAGGGCTCCAAACTTGCGCTAATTCACTGTCCTCTAGATCAGAAGTCCCCAAACTGTGGGTCGCAAGCTGCATCTGAGTGGGTCGCCGGCAGATTTAGAGCAGTAAGAGCTGCCCAGGCATTGGCAGCACACTGTGTTACAAGCAGGCAGGGGGGGCCTTGAGCTCCACTGACGCTCTGATCCCGCCCCTTGCCGTGCGCACTGTTCTGTACGGGAGGCGGGGGCCTCGGGGTAGGAGTCGGACTGAGTGGAGCCGTTATCGGAGTGCAGGCCATCGCATTGGAGCTTAGCACCAGGACCAGTCACCAGGTAGGCAGGGCCAGATTAACGTAGGGGCTATTGGAGCTGCAGCTCCAGGCCCCTACCTTTTATATAGGCCCCGGGTTGGCCATATTCACTGTTACCGCTCTTCTGTCACTTGTAAACACAGAAGTCTGGCTTCTATGTTCGCTTCCCCAGGCAGCTCCCTCAGAACCTCCCCACACAGCACGAAGGCCGGACAAGGAGGGACAGTTGCCGATGCATGGATGTGTTTATGGGCTTCGGAGACAGCATCCCATGTTGAATTAGGCATGCATGGCTGCACCCTTCCTCCTCTGGGTGCATGCCAAGGCACGGCCCTTAAGGCCCTTCAAAATCCTCAGCACCAAACCCATGATGCTCTTAATCCGGCCCTGCAGGTAGGCCAGACACTGCTTGATGGCTTATTTTAGGCCTGGTTGGCGCCCCACATTTGCACAGGCATAGCAGCCCATTGATTCGAATGGGCTGCTATGCCTGCGTTTTTTCCGCTGAAAAAAGGTGCATTCAGCATTCCAGTGGCCTCGAAATCCATCCTACTTTGCACCATGCTACTTACCTGCAGTTCCTGCACATGTAAACTGTGTTTTTAAATGCTGAGCCCACGTATATAAAAGCACAGAAAGTTTGCCAGAGCAGGAACTGCAGGTAAGTGACATGGTGCAGAAGCAGGATGGATTTCAATGTTGCATGCACCTTTTTACTGCGGAAAACGAGGGCATTGCAGTCCATTCAAATCAATGGGCTGCTATGCCTGTGCAAATGTGGGCCGCCAACCCGCATACATGTGAACCAGTCCTAAAGCAGTAGTAAAGTAATTTACAAATAAAAACACTGGTCCTCCTGCAGATTTAACCACTTCTGGATCGCAAGCATTTGCTCCCTTAATGACCAGGCCATTGGATCGGAGCCAAGTGCCAGGACCAGTCACCAGGTAGGCCAGACACTGCTTGATGACTTATTTTAGGCCTGGTTCACATGTATGCAGGTTGGCACCCCACGTCTGCACAGGCATAGCAGCCCATTGATTCGAATGGGCTGTTATGCCTGCGTTTTCAGCTGAAAAAAGCCGCATGCAGAATTTTAAAAAATGCAGTGGCCGTGAAATCCATCCTGCTTTTGCACCATGCAACTTACCTGCAGTTTCTGCACACGCAAACTGTGTTTTTAATGCTGGGCCCACGTATATAAAAACGCAGAAAGCTTGCCAGTGCAGGAACTGCAGGTAAGTCGCATGGTGCAAAAGCAGGATGGAATTTAAGGCCACTGCGATGTGTAAAGGAGCACTATGACGTGAAAATGGCTGCAAGTGGGTCCCGAAAAATAACTGTATTCAGAAGGCGGTCTCGGCCCCAAAAAGTTTGGGAAGCCCTGGTCTAGATTGTTTGGTGGAAATTAGGAGTAAAAACATGCCCGATGCCAGAGGACAGTGGGAGTAAAGAAATACCTGTACAACAGTGCCAGTGTAATTCTGAATGTCCCCAAAGATCTTGGTGTCAAAAGGGTACTTAATACCCCCCCCCCCCCAAACTTTGATGTCAGCGGGGTCTTGAACTGGTTTAGTGAGACTGCATATTCATGTCCTTCGCTGCTACTCATCATGATTTCATGTCCAGAACAATAATAGGCAACAATAGGCAGGAGATTACACAGAATATAGGACCTGTTATTGATTGGAAGATGCTGGAACACCCTGTTGCAGTTTGGAGAAAACTGTGTTACATTCACAAGGGCTTTTTTCAGCACTACTTCTCATTTATACTGGCTTTCTCAAAATAAAAAGTGCAACAATTTAAGAGGCCAGAGGAGAGGTCTGGTGCTGTCAAACATTTTAATGTAAGTTAGTTAAATAATAATAAATTTTTTTTTTTTTATAAAAGTAGATACTTTACACCAGTCTTTTTCAGTCAAGGTGCCTTGAGTTTTCTTCAGGGGTGCCTTGGCAAAATGCCTAAAAATTTATCAAAAATGGTATACAAGCCAGCAGGTGGATCAAGCCTGCCTTTCAGTTACACAAAGCCCTTCTGGACACTGGCGTCCTAAAAACCAATGACATCAGTTAATAAGGAGGGTATCTGCTGCCTCCGCAGCATCCCTGTTTGACCCTCCTGTGTGCCCCTCTCCTTCAGCACTGGGGTGACATTAGCTGACTGATGGAGAGGAGTTGAGGGAGAAGAGAAACATTGGCATACTAGTCTGTACCAGTGTGAAAAAAATTTATTTGCTTTGAAAGAAAAAAATCACCTCTAGTGTTGGGTGTCCTATGTTTGGATGTTGCTGCATTGTGTAAAGCTTTTAGAATATTTTTTTACATTTTAACCGCTTGCCGACCGCCAACACTAATATTACTGCGGTAGGTCGGCTCCCCTGGGTCCAGCGACGTAGACCTACGTCACTGGACTCCTAGTGATTCCGGCGGCGTGCTCCGATTGCCGTTTTCCTCCCCCGATCATCGGGGAAACGGTGAGAAGTCCCGCCTGCTTATGTAAACAAAGCAGGCGGATCTTCTCAGTGACAGACAGGAAGAGATCAGCAGATTCAGCATAGCTGAAACTGTGATCTCTGTGTCTGTCACAGAACCCCCCCCCCCCCCACACACACACACACACACACGTCAGTAAGCATGAGGCATACATTTAACTCCTTGATCACCCATGGTATTAACCCCTTCCCTGCCAGTGTGATTATTACAGTAACAGTGCATATTTTTAGCACTGATTACTGTAGTAATGTCACTGGTACCCCCAAAAGTGTCACAAATGTCAGTTAGGGGTCCAATCTGTCTGCTGCAATGTCGCAGTCCCGCTAAAAATCGCAGATCGCCGCCATTACTAGTAAAAAAAAAAAAACAATAAAAATGACATAAATATTTCCCGTAGTTAGTAAACATGATAACTTTTGCGCAAACCAATCAAAATACGCTTATTGTGATTTTTTTTTGCAAAAAATATGTAGCAGAAAACAAATTGGCCTAAAACGTTAAAAAATTTTGATTTTTTAATTTTTTATTTGGGAATGTTATATAGCAGAATTTGAAAAATATTGTTTGTTTTTCAAAATTGTCGCTCTTTTTTTGTTTATAGCACAAAGATTAAAAACCGCACAGGTGATCAAATACCACCAAAAGAAAGCTCTATTTATGGGGAAAAAAGGACGTACATTTTGTTTAGGTCCAGCTTTGCACGACCGCGCAATTGTCCATTAAAGTAACGCTGTGCCTAATTGCAAAATAGGGCCTGGTCAGAAAGGGGGCAAATCCTTCCGGTCTTAAAGTGGTTAAAACGGGTTGCCTCAAGACTGTCCATAATTTTAAAGAGTGCCTTGAGATTGTGTATAATTTTAAAGGGTGCATCGACTGAAAAAATGTTGAGAAACACTGTCTGGACCAAAAAAGAATTGCAACTGAAGACAAAAAGGGAAAGCGGGATTTGGTTGCAAATGAGGGACAGTCAGAAGCTATGGGCAAATGTTAAAAGCAGTACTATCTTTATAAACGAATAGCATTAGGGAAAATAGGCAGAGATGGCAGCTATGATATGAACACTGAAATCTTTGGAATGTTTATATAGCCAAAAGACATCAATGAATTTGACTACACAGGTGCTATTAGTGATTGGGTTTCTGTGTTGTCACCTAAAGCATCCCTTCCATCTTCAAAAGGTTGGAGTCACCTAAAGCAGAACTTCATCTTCAAAACATGGAGGAGGTAGATGAAGTTACTTAACCACTTAAGCCCCGGAAGATTTTACCCCCATTCCGACCAGGGTTTTTTTGCGATTGGGCACTGCGTGAATTTAATGGACAATTGCGCGGTCGTGCGACGCTGTACCTAAACAAATTTGACGTCCTTTTTTTCCCACAAACAGAGCTTTCTTTTGGTGGTATTTGATCACCTGTGCGATTTTTACTTTTTGCACTATAAACAAAAAAAGAGAGTCAATTTTGCCAAAATAACAATATTTTCCAATTTTTTTTATATGAAATTCCCCAAAAAAAATGTAAAAATCAAAATTTTTTTACATTTTAGGCCAATTTGTTTTATGCTACATATGTTTGGTAAAAAAAAAAATTGCAAAAAGCGTATTTTGATTGGTTTGCGCAAAAGTTATCGCGAATGATTTCTGTCATTTTTGGTGTTATTTTTTTTAACGCGTAATGGCGGCGATCTGCGTTTTTTTTTGTGCTATTGCGACATTGCGGCGGACAGATCGGACCCTTGACTGACATTTTTGACACTTTTGGGGTTACCAGTGACATTACTACAGTAATCAGTGCTATATATATGCACTGTTACTGCAAAATGACACTGGCAGGGAAGGGGTTAATTTTATTGGGGAAGGAGGGGTTAAGTGTGTCCCTAGGGGTGTGCTTCTAACTGTGATTGGACATGGCTACTGGTGTAGGAACAGTGATCAACGGTCCTACATAGTACAACTGTATGATCTCTATTCCTACACAGGGGAGAATGACAGGCGGCTTGTTTACATTAGCCGCCTGCCTTTCTCCCTTCACGGCGGACGATCGCGAGTGACCAGCAGACATCGGGTCCGCCGGTCACACGCACGGACTTCCCCGCGAACGAGCCAGGGCGGGTGCGCGCCTCAGCGGGCGCGTGCTCGCCCGCTATTGGCTCACATGCAAGTGACAGGCGAGTGACGTACCCATACGTCACTTTGCCTGGCCGGGGCTGACCGCTGCAGTATATGTACTTGCGGCGGTCGGCAACCGGTTAAAGCAGCCTCATCTACCTCTCCCAACTTTTGGCAAAGTAACGGGTTTACTGGATGGCGATGGCCTACCTCTTTGCTACTAATGCCATTAATCATTACAAAATCCCAGTGTAACTGACTCACTCAGCTTACACAGGTCAAAGATGCTCCCTCACAGACAACAACACCTGACCTGGGCAACTGGCCTCCTCGCACTCAGAAGATCCAGGTTCCACATCCTCTGCTAAGACAAGCTGCAAAAAGCTGACTAATACTTTACCTGTTAGCAGCTCCATATTTCTTCCCGCTGTCAACACAGCTGCAGTGTTGTCATGTCAAAAGTAACGATTGGCTGCCTGAACATCATGCCTGTGGCTGTGTTTGGGTACTGACTGCCAGAGGGAATCTTACACTTCTCACAAGTAGCTTTTTTGAAGTTTAGAAAGGAAGGGGGGGGGGGTCTAAAAAGAACAGATGTGTTTGCTATTTGCACTGAAGCCAGTTCCCCACAATAATAAATGCACCTACTATTATGGACCCTGAGAAAACAAGGCTGCCCAAGGTTTATGATCTTACAGAATACAAAGCAGAGGAAAGAGATGGCTTTGAAGCAAAGTTGTCCCATGCCTTTTGGTGATGCAAAAAAATCCAATGTGTGGCCTCATGATAGAGAATATACTGTGTATTGGGATGCCTACCTTTACATGAACTTTGATGGCACCCAGTCTTAGTCCGTAGGGTTCAATATTGAGTTGGGCCACCCTTTGCAGCTATAACAGCTTCATCTCTTTTGGGAAGGCTGTCCACAAGGTTTAGGAGTGTGTCTATGGGAATGTTTACCCATTCTTCCAGAAGTGCATTAGTGAGGTCAGGCACTGATGTGGACCAAAAGGCCTGGCTCGTAGTCTTCACTCACTTCACTAATTCATTCCAGAGGAATCTGTTGGGTTGAGAACAGGACTTTGTGCAGGCCAGTCAAGTTCCTCCACCCCTAACTCACTCCATGTCTTTATGGACCTTGCTTTGTGCACTGGTCCAAATCATTTGGTGGAGGGGGGATTATGGTGTGGGTTGTTTTTTAGGGTTTGGGCTTTGCCTCTTAGTTCCAGTGAGGTTAACTCTTAAGGCATCAGCATACCAATATATTTTGGACTGTTTCATGCTCCCAACGTTGTGGGAGCAGTTTGGGGAGGACCCCTTCCTTTTCCAACATGACTGCGCACCAGTGCACAAAGCAAGGTCCATAAAGAAATGGGTGAGCAAGTTTGGGGTGGAGGAACTTGACTGGCCTGCACAGAGTCCTGATCTCAACCCGATAGAACACCTTTGGGATGAATTACAGCATAGATTGCGAGCCAGGCCTTCTCATCCAACAGCAGTGCCTGACTTCACAAATGGACTTCTGGTAGAATGATCAAACATTCCCATAGACACTCTCCTAAACCATGTGGACAGCCTTCCCAGAAGAGCTGTTGCTGTTAAAGTTCAAAGGGTGGGCCAACTTAATATTGAACCCTACTGACTAAGACTGGGATGCCATTAAAGTTCATGTGCGTGTGTAAAGGCAGGCGTCCCAATACTTTTGACAATATATTGTGTGTGTCTATATATATAAATAAATAAATAAATATATATATATATATATATATATATATATATATATATATATATATATATATATATATATATATATATATATATATATAATGTATAATTTACAGCACATCCCTGGAGAGATGGATTAGGTGGTTTTGCATTAAAATCCCCAAACAAGCTTTTCATCCAGAAGGCATGTCTTCAATTTCTCAGCTATATTGTCCTTACAAGGAAAGATCTTTAATTGACATTTGCTTTTTCTGTTAGTGACTGTCAAATACCATGTAGTTCAGTTTTATTATAGCCTAAGGCAGCCCATAGATGATTATTTTTTTTTTTTTTTTCGTTTAAACAGGGGGTTAAAGGGAAAAAATTGACTTGATTCCCCCATGCACACATTCGAGGTGGATGGGGGAATCCTCCCATTGTATTCTGACTTGTATGACCGGCTTAAAACCAAGGAGTTACCAAATTATTAAATTTACCCCCCGTCACTAACCTCCGCTGATAAAGGATCTCAGGCTCATTTTTTCTGAGGGAAATAGACATTACTTGCTTTAATCTAGGGTCCTGCCTTCTTCGGGTTCCAGTTGTGTAGATCAGTACCCCTTGCCTATGTCATCACATTAAATGCTGGATGAGGGGGTCACTGCTGATCCTGCATTGTATGTGAAGAAGTAGGAGTACCTACTTACATTACCGCATTGGAAAGAGAAAAACTAAACAACCAGCTTTAGTGGTACTGTGGGTAAAGGAGAAGTATGGCCAAAGCTCTTTTGACCATACGTCAACTATGGATCAAAGGAGTGCACTTCATTTTGCACTACTTAGATCCTGGTTCAGCTGTCAGCAGGCTAAAGCCTGCTGTTGGCTAACATGCAGAGACAGTCTAAACTCTGCAGGGATCCTGACAATAACATTGAGATCTGCCCAGATGCCCAAATGGCAGCTGGCTCAGGTTCTCAGCACATTGCTAACGATGGCCTGGCGTGCCAGTTGCTCAGAGTGAAGAACTGAGTGACCAGCAGCCTTTGATCGCTGAGTTCTCGGCGCAGATGCAGCATTGGATCGATGATGCATCCACCTAGGTGAATATGATTGTTTATTGCTTTTATTTCCTCCACTTCTCTTTTAAGAAAAGTATATAGCTCTGTGTTATCCATTCTCTAGACAAAATAAAAAACAGATCATTTAAGAACTGGGAGGGTTCCCCTTTAAGTAGGGGGCATTTCAAGAATCCTTCATGGCATCATGCAGCTGATAAATGGCTATGTACAAAATAAGCCGCAGCAAATTGTGAGCTTGAAATAAAATATGGATATTTATAGCGCCTAATAATCTACAACCTAAAGTAGAGCTAAAGGCAAAGCTTATTTTTTTTTTAATTTTGGATAGAGTAACGGGGGGGGGGGGGGTAAAACCCCTGGGGGAGATTTTCATTTATTTTCTGTCTCATTACCAAAATCGGAAGTGAGGAAATCCCTGGTTGTCACCAGAACTTGTGTCTTCTTTGGAAGGTATCCCCACTATTCCTCTTCTGGGGACAACTTAAAATGTGGGATTTTATTTATTTACTTCTTTAATTTACTTTACTTCTTTAATGTAATAATTCTTTAATTTACTTTTATTTAATGGATAATAGTAAAAAGTACTAATAGAGAGAGTGAATCTCCCTAATGGGGACACAGACAGCAATGCAAACTGTTCTAATCCATCTCCACTCTATCCAAGTTTTACGTTTAGTTATACCTTAACATTAGCATAACCCTCAGCAAAATTATGATGTACTCTACATCATCATGGTAACATTTACCAACATTATTATCACATACCCACTCACTAAAATAACATATTCAGAATTGGCACTGATTAAAATGTCAGCCTTCTAAAAAAAAAAAAAAAAAAAAAAAAACAGGTCTGGGCTCTTATCTACAGTATTGCAGAAAAAAAAAAAAAAACTTTTTGGAATATAAAACTTTGCCAAGACTGTGAAGAATCAGCACATTTCAGCTAAAGTCACCATTTTTGTGGTTTGAGAAGCCCAAGGGTATTTAATGGCTCTAAGGATTAACGTTTTATTAAAGCTTCATCTTTAAAAAAAAAAAAAAAAATAACAAAGCTTAATTTAAAATAAATAAATAAATAAAAATAACAAACATGTTATACTTACCTGCTCTGTGCAGTGGTTTTGCACACAGCAGCTCCAATCCTCTTCTTTTTGGGTCCATTGCAGCTCCTGGCTCCTCCTCCTCCAGAGAAAGCCGCTTGTTCGGGGGACACTGCTGCATGCACAAGACACAAAGAGCTGTGGCTCAGCCCTGCCCCCCGCACTCTCCTTATTGGCTCACTGGCTGTAATTAACAACAGTGGGAGCCAATGGGCTCCTACTGCTGTCTTAGCCAATGAGGAAGGACAGTCCCAGGACAGCCAAGGCTATTGTGAACATTGCTGGATCAGAGGTAGCTCAAGTAAGTATTAGGGGGGCCGCTGGACACAGATTTTTTTATTTTATTTTCATGCATAGAATGCATGAAGGTAAAAACCCTTAGCCTTTAGAACCACTTTAAGGAAGATCCTTTTAAAGGGGTTTTAAACCTCCCAAAAAAATTAAAAACCTGTAAGACAAAGGCATAATGAGCTAGTATGCATCGCATACTATCTCATTATGAAATAATTACCTTAAAATGAAGCCCCCGCAGTGCCACCCGCTCACCGCTGACACGGCTGACAAGTTCACCCGGGTCCTTCCGGGTTCTCGTCTTCCGGCCATCTGATTGGCATGCGCGCGGGAGCAACCAATCACGGGCGTTTGTTCCTTTAGAGTGCAAGCTCCGGTGATGTCACTGGCTGCATGCAAAGTAAATATCTCCTAAACGGTACATGTTTAGGAGATATTTCAGTGCCTATAGGTGAGCATTATCATAGGCTTTCCTATAGGTACAAGTTACAGAGTAAGATTTACTTCCTCTTTAACCACTTTACCACCGGAGGATTTTGCTGTCTTACGTCTGGGCCACTTTTTGCGATTCGGCACTGTGCGATTTTAACTGACAATTGCGCGGTCGTGCGACGCCGTACCCAAATGAAATTTACGTCCTTTTTTTCCCACAAATAGAGCTTTCTTTTGGTGGTATTTGATCATTTGCTATGAGGAAGGCGTAAAGCCGAAACGTGTCAGCATCTGTCATGTTGTCACCGCTATCCATGTTGGAATAAAGCATTTTACTTGGAAGAAGACTTTTCGTGTGCCGGCTTTATTCATATAACATTTGGTTTGGACGTTCAGCCTGAGCACCGACACTTAGCTCTTTAATTTTCCCACAGTGCGGTGGAGCTAGGGTGAGTTACTGTTTATACACTTATATGTGTACGTACACAGACACACACACTACTTTGCCTAATGCACAACACACGTATCCTGTTCACAGCAAATTTACAAGCATCCGCTAACATCTGCAGTGGATGGAGAAAGTAAAAGTGCAGCATTTTAAGGCTAACAAACCCCTAAGCTATTAAGGTTAGGCTGCATAAACAGTACAGTAAGCTACAGGACAGTTTTGTTACATATGGAATTATATTACACAGAATAACGTTGGGATTTAAAGGTGCCATTAATACAAAAAACAATCATATTTTTATTTGCAATTCATCTATAAAAAACATGAAAAGGTTTTTTACAAACTCTGTTCTCATAACAACATGCCGGTGTTCCGTGAAAAAACCATACCCGTGAGAAAACCATACCCTCGTCACTTCCGGTGCACCTACAGAGGGTATGGATTTCTCACGGTACTTACACTTGCCGCGATTACATTAAAACAGCTCCTCTGCAACATAAATCATCTCCGCTCCTTCCCCTGTCACTTCCCTGCTCTCGGCTAATAAATATAAAAGCGGATCACGGAGCCGACATCTCCGTCATTTCGAATTCATACACCCGCCGCCGCTTTTATATTTAGTAGCCGACATCAGGGAGGTGACAGGGATAGCAGAGGAGATGATTGATGTTGCAGCCGAACTGTTTTTATGTAACCGCCGCAAGTATAACATTACACACAATACCGTGATTATTTCATTCCCTACGAGCATGCGCACTCCTCAACTTCACAGCTGTTCTATGATGTTTCCGGGGCTCTGAGCATGCGCACTGTTACGCTGCTCAGCTGTTTCGGACAGGAAGTGACGAGGGTATGGAAATCTAACGAGGTATGGAATTCTAGCGTTACACCGGAGTAAAATATCCAAGTGTTCATGGAGTAACTTAATCTCTACATGTTTCGCTAATGTACTGGCTTCCTCAGGAGATATTTTGAGTGCTACATATTAAGCCACTGAACACAGATAAATCACACTTATCCAGCGTGCATCCAACCCCACCCCAGGCAGTATTAGTGAGCCACAGGAGAGATACCAGGTTCTTAAGTGACTCCTCACATAGACAACTGTAGAACTGATATAAGAGATATAGGGACACTGTCCAATGGATGTTAAAAGGAATGATAGGAAGCCCACCAATCCACCTATGAATAGATAAAAACTAAATGGCATCAAAATGTAGAAGAGAGTGGGGGTAGCCAGATGTCCTATGCAGCCATGTGCATCAGCCAAATATCAGGACCTGAAGAAGCTTTACGTGAAATGCATCAACCTTGTGGATCATATTATATGTGATAGGTACAATCTTGTACATTATGTAATGTGGTACTAATAAACGCTGAGATATGTATACTTATGGGGGTTGTTTTGTACATAGTCCCCCTCTCTTTTATAAATATGGTTTTAACTTGATTGAATAAAAATGTGTATTATGTTTTGAATATCACTGTAGCATCCTTTGTCAAAGTAAAGCCTGTTCTTTTTTCTTATTTGGTTCTTGCAGTACTATTGAATTCTATCTCCTAAAAGCTTGGTGTCAGCTATTGTCAAAATTGGAGAGACAAGCAATATTTATCACACTGGACAATAAGAAAGTACATACATGATTAGGTTTAGTAAATGCATGTGATAGAGCAACAGTTTTATTCAATTATTTTAGGGATCCATATAGCACCAATGGTTTGTTCCTAAAAAATGATTGTAGGGAACCATATAGCACCAATGGTTTGTTCCTAAAAAATTATTGTAGGGAACCATATAGCACCAATGGTTTGTTCCTAACAAATGATTGTAGGGAACCATATAGCACCAATGGTTTGTTCCTAAAAAATGATTGTAGGGAACCATATAGCACCAATGGTTTGTTCCTAAAAAATTATTGTAGGGAACCATATAGTGCCAATGGTTTTTTCCTAACAAATGATTGTAGGGAACCATATAGCGCCAATGGTTTGTTCCTAAAAAATGATTGTAGGGAACCATAGAGTGCCAATGGTTTGTTCCTAAAAAATGGTTGTAGGAAACCGTATAGTGCCAATGGTTTGTTCCTAACAAATGATTGTAGGGAACCATATAGTGCCAATGGTTTGTTCATAACAAATGATTGTAGGGAACCATATAGCACCAATGGTTTGTTCATAACAAATGATTGTAGGGAACCATATAGCACCAATGGTTTGTTCATAACAAATGATTGTAGGGAACCATATAGCACAAATGGTTTGTTCCTAAAAAATTATTGTAGGGAACCATATAGCACCAATGGTTTGTTCATAACAAATGATTGTAGGGAACCATATAGTGCCAATGGTTTGTTCCTAAAAAAATATTGTAGGGAACCATATAGTGCCAATGGTTTGTTCCTAACAAATGATTGTAGGGAACCATATAGTGCCAATGGTTTGTTCCTAAAAAATTATTGTAGGGGACCATATAGCACCAATGGTTTGTTCCTAACAAATGTTTGTAGGGAACCATATAGCACCAATGGTTTGTTCCTAACAAATGATTGTAGGGAACCATATAGCGCCAATGGTTTGTTCCTAAAAAATGATTGTAGGGAACCATATAGTGCCAATGGTTTGTTCCTAACAAATGATTGTAGGGAACCATATAGTGCCAATGGTTTGTTCCTACCAACCAATAGTAGTTTTATCACCTAGATTTCTGACAAGACACATTTTTTGACCTTGCTTCCTTTCTGACTTATGTAAAGTAGTACGCCGAAACACTACTAGGGCCAGTGCTGAACAGAAGCAGCACAAAGCACAGTAAATATTTTCGCAGTCCTTGGTTACAAGCCCCACCTCCAGAAATAAACCACATCCTTCCAAGCAAAATAGGTTTTTAATGGTGTACAACAAAGAAATGGCATAAAGATTTGGTTGGTGTACAGCACACAAAGTGGATGTAAGATGAGAACTATTTCTCATTCTGACCCTAGAGGGCTCTATCTCAGATGAAGGTCCCATTTCAGACAGAAATGATCATTTTTATGATTTGGCTGCCAGCAAGCTGTCAAAATCAATGACAGGCTGACATGCTTTGAATGTATGCACATCTGATCGGTACTAGTGTACAGGGTACAGTACAATTTGGATATATATACAGCTGTAGCGTATTTTGCCTGTGCCTCTGGGGTGTCAAAATACGCCAGTTTTGCTCTGTTGTGCATGCAAATGCATCCATGTGCATGAGGCCTTAAAGAAGTATAGGCTGTTTACTCAGCAAAGTAAATGTTCTCCTAGCAAAGCGTATGTTTCCAAAATTAAATTATTACTAAAGTCTAAGCATTTTTTACCTTAAAGGAGAAGTATGGCCAACGCTTTTTTTGCCCATACTTCCCTTTTGGATCACAGGGATGCAGTTCGTTCTGCACTCCTCTGACCCATTGTCAGCCAGCAGCGGGCTGAAGTCCACTGTCGGCTGACGTCACAGAGCTGGCCCAGGTTCTGGAAAGACCCTGACCATATGGTCGGTATTCACCTAGAAGCCTGGACCTGCACCTGGCTCAGCCTTTCTGAGCCAGCTCCTCCTGCCCCTCCACTGCCCAGCACTCTAGTGAGCGCTGGAGGGGAGAGCAGAGAGTCGGAAACAGTCACGACTCCATGCTCCAGGTGGAGGGGGAGAACTGAGCGATCAGCAGTGTTTGTTAGCTCAGTTTTCACTGCAGAGCCAAAAGGGAAACAGATGCAGCACCAGATCAATGCTGCATGCACCTATGTTAGTTTAATTTAATTTATTTATTTTTAATCCTGAACCTCTCTCTTTTATTGCATTCTCTCCATTAAGATAAAAAAATGCGCTACTACCTGTCCTACTGCTCTCTGTCTCCTAAACACGTACCTGGCTGTATGTCATCACTCCAGCATTGTCTTTGGCTCCAGCAACGCTCCCTTCACTTCCTGCTTTCACAGCAGAAACTAAGGGCAGTGGAGCCATAGGTTCCTCCTCTCAGTCAAACTCCTGTAAGGAAGGAGCAGGGGTGTGGCTTACCAATACTTTGTGTGTCTATGGACACATACAGACCAGCCCTGAACCCATCAGGATTGCGCACGTGTGGGTGCCTGCTTAGCACCTGGCTTGCTACAAAGGGCACTTGAAGGATGGCGGAGCAGACACCCTTGGCGATGAACTGCCATAAGAGGAGGAAAGAGACCTTACTGTGCATTATTATTGCATAGAGCAAGTAAGAATAATTTTTTATTTATATATCATTTTATTTGCCTTTAGTATAACTTTAATGTAAAAAGGTATGTATAAGGGGGGGAGGTTTGGGACTTTAAATGAGGCGCACAGTGGGAGTGCTGTGCGACTCCATCCCGGTTAAGTAGGTAAAAAAGAGGAGGTTGGGATTTTGAGTGAAAGCCGTGATCATGTTGGCAGAAAACAATTGGCATGTTTATTGGTACATACAGTTCAATGTAAGTTACCAAATGTAAAAAGGTGAACCTGTGTTTGCTTTTAACATTAAGTCCTGGTTCACACTTGTGCGATGAGGGAAGGCTGCAAATTCGCAGCCTGTTCCCGCATTGCAAACGCACATCTGGCAGTTCACACTGCCATATGCGATACACAGGGGGTGTCAATTAAATGTTAACTACACCCCCAGTTTGATCGCATATCGCAGTGCAATCTGACAGTTCGCACAGGATCGGATCGCACAAGTGTGAACCGCTGTGCAATCCGATCCTGATGCGGCTGGAAAAAAGGGTCCTGTGCATCTTTGCTGCGGGCAGGGGTGTATTTTGGTTTTGTGCTGCCCTAGGCATGACTAAAATTGGGCACCCCCCCCTCCCCCTCCTATTTAAATTTGCCCACCCCTTCCTGTTTAACGGATGCAACGCCCTCCAAAATTGAAGGACTACAAGAACCAGCAAGAACCACTGAGATCTCATGAAAGGGGGGTGAGAGAGGGGGATGGGTGAGGGAGGGTGTGAGAGAGGGGGGATGAGAGAGAGAGGGGGGTGAGAGAGAGGGGGGTGAGAGAGAGAGAGAGAGAGAGAGAGGGGGTGAGAGAGATTGGGTGGGAGACCCCCTAGCCCTGCCTGCAGTCCCTCCTGTTCCCCCCTGTCTATGGGTAAGTGTGTGTGATGCACCTACCTCCTGCCCGTCCTCATCTTTTGGGCCCTCGGTCAGCTTGTTGATGTCCCAGCTGGGAGCAGAGAGGAGATTTGAGAAGGAGTGCAGGCTCTGGGAGGCGCCAGGGATGCTGCACTCACTGCTGCTTAGGACAGGGTGGTGCCGTGGCAGTGGAGGTCTTCTCCCTCGCAGGCTCTCAGTTCTAGCCAGCTTCCAGGGTTGGCCGGCTGCCCGCTTGCTGTGTGAAGACGTCGCAGCTCAGCAGCAGCAGCTGCTGTCGGAGATGGATTGGTGAATTTTGCTTTATTGCCCTGCACCCCACTGTCACAGGACCAGCAGGACTCTTTGGGCCCCACAAACACTAGGTATGGAGGAGGAGGAAGTTAAATCCTCCTCCACTTTGAATCATGGCCAGGGCCAGGGTGTCACGCCCGTGTCATCACTGGTTGCTAGATGCCAGCCGGCTCTACCAAATAGTGGCCAATAGACTCTCAGGTGGAGGTGGGGGCAGCTATTTTGCTGCCCCCCCTGCAAAGTGCCGCCCTAGGCCTGGGCCTAGTTGGCCTAGGCCAAAATACAGCACTGGCTGCGGGTGCAGTGCGAATTTCAGCCATACAAAGTGTATGGCTGAATTTGCATCCGCACATCCGATCGCATGTAATGAAGGAGCAGTGCGCTCCGAATTACATGCGATCGGCGCAGCCGCAGAAATGTGAACCGGCCCTAAGTATTGTGCTAACAAAAATCCTGTTTTTTAAGTTCCCTCAAATACGAATAGGTATTCAAGCTGAACATAGGCTCTTCTTGTTTACCAACATACACTTTGCAAAGAGAACATTCAGTTTTGGATTAGTGAAGCATTTAAACTCCTTTAGTAAATCAGCCAGATTCAGTTACTGTAAGTAGCTTCAAGCAATTTAATAACTGGAAGCTACTGGTTTGCTGTAGGTTTTCTTAGCATAATGGTCAGATGTCATTCAGAAACTAATTTTAGTCATCTATAATCGAATGGGTGTAGTTCGATTGTAATTTGTAATGCATTATTTAAGCATTTCTCTAGAATTTCCAAACTCATTATATACTACTGCTGGTCCTGGAGTGAAAAATGTAATATGTTATTATTTATGGTATTAAGCTTTGAGCATGCACCAGTGTTAATTTTGGCAGCAAATTTCGATTTAGTTTTAGTTATAGTCTTTTGACTAAAATGCCATTTTAGTTTTAGTCGTATTTTAGTCTTAAGACTAAAATGCCATTTTAGTTTTAGTCGTATTTTAGTCATCTGAATTGTTTTAGTTTTAGTTGTATTTTAGTCGACTAAAATTGTGTTAATTTAGTCGACCAAAACGTTTTAGTCGGTTTTAGTCGACTAAATTAACACTGTTGTAATCATTCTTATCACCTTCAAACAAGGCTCTACAAAACATTGGAATCAGTGCAATGGTTAAAAATAGTTTGTCTTAAACCAGCATAATAATACATAGAGGATAATCGGAATAGTTTAGACTTTCTTTCGTCTATGTTCATAAAAACCCTGAAGTTGATACAGTATACGTATTTTGGAGTGTTTTGGAGTTCGTGTGGCTGCTTGCTTCTACCCTATCTTTTGAGCATTCCACCACTGAGGGTATGCACATCAGCGTGCAGTAGCAGGTTCCTCCAAGTGATTCATATGTTGTCTGTACCTTGCATGGAATGTACAAATCATGGTTTACACATAAATAACTAGTCTACAAAATGAGTTTATCTCTGGCATTCCTTGTGATCTCTACACCAAGCTTTGCTGTGAAAAGGTGCTTCTCTCATAAGGATTGCTCCAGGATATTATATAATGCTAAGGTGTAGTGTGCTGTAACAAGTGCATTGCTGAATATTTAACATTTCAGACAGATTACAAAGAACTAAGCAGCCAAATAGTTGCCAGTTTTCAGAGATTTGTGATTGATGGAACTGGAGGTACTCTGCAAAGTTGGCAGCATTTTAAAATGGATTCCAAAGATGCTTTTTTTTGCTGAGCTGGTTTCTCTAAACAGAACTCAGAGAATACCATCTTGGATGATCAGCAAGATCTATGGATCTATTTCTAACCTGCTTGTAATACTGAAATGTAATTATACAGCTGTAGCACCCTCCTAGGTAGGTGCTGGGAAAAGCATATGTGTGGCCCTGTCTGCTTATTAGGGGGGCCTGATCAGTCAGTTAGGCTGTCATGTGTTCCTAGGTGTGGTCTGTTGAGTCTGGGGAGTCTCCCCACGGTATCCAATGAGGGCTCTTGTTGGACAGTGGAGGAAACCGAGGCCAATAGCACACCAGGGCTTATATCTGTCTCAGTGGGCGGAGTTTGCCGCAATGCCCTGGGACTGGGTATAAGCCTGAGAGCATGTGACAGGGGTCTTTGGCAGGAGTTCCAGGTGGAGGCTGATGGCTGTCTCTCCTCCTGTCAGAGCAAGTGAGGGTGTCCTGCGCGGTCAGCCTAGAGGACCGAAGGCTGAGCTGGACTACAGGAAGGATCCAGAGTGCTGTGGACTGAGTGGAGCTGCTGGGCAGAAGTTTCCTGGAAAAACAGTGTTGTGAGTACTCGAAACTGCCCAGGGTTCTGCCTGAGAGAAGGGACCACTCCAGAAGGTCAAAGGGATGAGGGAGCCAGCTAGCCAGTAGTGGTGGCTAAGAAAGGGGTGCCAATGTCTAAGCCCTGAAGATTAGAGAGAAAGAGGGTGCCGGGGCAGGCCCTGAAGTGTTCAGCAGTGCAGCAGTGTATTCAAGTGGTTACTTTAAATATATCAACAGCAAAAAAACTAGGGCAGAGCATATTGCACACATAATTAACGATGATGGGAGGATGGTTACAGAGGACACTGAAAAAGCAACCGTGCTGAATGCTTTTTTCTCGTCAGTCTTTACACAGGAAACGGAGGGGTACACTGACCACGACTGTATGGTTAGTATTAATACACAGGACTTGCCACTATGGCTAACAGAGGGTGAAATCAGGGAAAGACTGGATAAACTTAACACAAACAAATCACCAGGTCCGGATGGCGTACATCCGAGAGTACTCAAGGAACTCAGTAAGGTTATATCTTATATCTAGACCACTGTTCCTGATCTTTGCTGACAGTATTAGGACAGGAGATGTACCAGGGGATTGGAGGAAGGCTAACGTGATTCCGATATTCAAAAAGGGCCAGAGGCATATCCCGGGAAATTATAGTCAGTTTGACATCAATAATATGTAAACTTTTGGAGGGGATGATAAGGGACTATATCGTAGAATATGCTAAAGACAACAACATCATCAGCAGTAACCAGCACGGGTTTACAAATGGGCGTTCTTGTCAAACCAATCTCTTAGCATTCTACGAGGAGGTGAGCTAGATAGGGGCAGACCAGTGGATGTGGTGTACTTGGATTTCGCTAAGGCGTTTGATACAGTTCCCCACAAGCGCTTCATTTATAAAATAAGGTTTTCAGGTATCGACAGCAGGGTTTGCTCTTGGATACGGAACTAGCTAAAAGGCCGTGTCCAAAGGGTGGTAATAAACAGCGCATACTCAGACTGGTCTGAGGTAGTAAGCAGGGTGCCCCAGGGCTCAGTCCTGGGACCAACCTTGTTCAATTTATTCATAAACAGCATTGAGGACGGGATCAGTAGTTCGTTATCAGTTTTTGCGGATGACACAAAATTGGCCAGGGCAATAACTGCACAGCATGAAGCAGATATCCTACAGAATGACCTGGACAAAATTACGGAGTGGGCAACGACATGGCAAATGAGGTTTAATGTGGAGAAGTGTAAGGTTTTGCACTTGGGGACTAAAAACATAAAAACACAATACACGTTAGGAGGGGAACCCTTGGGGGAATAAAAAATGGAGAAAGATCTGGGAGTCTTGGTTGATGATAGATTAGGCAACAGCATGCAATGTCAGGCGGCAGCTTCCAAAGCCAACAGAATATTAGCATGCATAAAGAAAGGGATGTATTCTAGAGATAAGACTATAATCCTTCCACTTTAAAAAACTCTGGTCCGACCGCATCTGGAGTATTCTGTCCAGTTCTAGTCGCCAGTCCTCAGGAGGGATGTGTTGGAGCTGGAGAGAGTCCAGAGAAGGGCAACTAAACTGATTAGGGGGTTGGAGGACCTTAACTATGAAGAGTGGCTGCAATCGCTCGATTTATTTTCCCTGGAGAAGAGACGTCTAAGAGGGGACATGATAGCAATTTATAAATATCTTAATGGGGATCTCAGCTTAGAAAAAAAGCTGTTCATTCGAAGGAATTGCATGAGGACTCGAGGACATACAATGCGATTAGAGGAGAAGCGTTTTAACCTCAGGCAACGAGGAGGGTTCTTTACTGTTAGGGCTACAAGATTGTGGAATTGTCTACCACAAGAGGTGGTTTCTGCGGGTAGTATGGTGACTTTCAAAAGACTCTTAGACTTACATCTCAAGGATCAGGACATTAAGGGCTATGTTAGATGATTACAGCCACACACACCTACACAGGTTGAACTGGATAGACTATTGTCTTTATTCAACCTCACCTACTATGTAACTATGTAACTCAGCAGCAGTGCTTGAGGGAGCTTGAAGAGGACTCTGTTAGTCAGAAAGCAGTCCCAAGTCAATTCAGCATTAATAGGCATTTGGCCATCTTTAACCAGCGTCAAGTCAGCATTGATAGGAATTTATCCAAACTTCTCCCATCCAAGTTACCAAATAAATACAAAAAACCCAAAGATACTGGACTGGTCATTGTCTCAGTGCTCACATTTGGAGAACATGCCTAAATGTACTGTTGTTGCGAGCGGTAACCCAGGGGGACCCATATCCAGCAAAATGGCTGGGAATTGTGCTACACAGCATTTTTGCAAAAGTGCTCTTAAAGGGTAAGTTTACTTTTTACAAACAAAACTCCAAAAGACTCCTGGCCCTCCCTTTAGACCCTGGCTGCATATAGCAGCCATGATGCCCCATGATGGTATATATCAGTCTGTGCACTGTAATTGGCAGCATTGGAATGAGTATCCATCATAATTAGTGTTGAACGAACGCGTACTGTATTATTCGCGTTCGTACCGAATAATTGGATTTTTGTTACCCGAACACGGACCCGAAAACTTTACTGTATGTTCGGGTTTAAAATCCGTGTTTGGTCATTTTATTTCCTGTTTTGTATGTAATGGCGCGCTTTTAATGGCGGGCTTTCAACAGCCAATCAACACGCGTTTAACTGGTGTGCGCCATCACAGCCATGCCTACTAATGTATTAGTAGCTGTGATTGGCCATCTGAAGCATGTGACCATGTCTTTATAAGTTCGAGAGCCCCAGCGCGCCACGTCATTCTGCTGTAGTTTAGGGACAGAGCACACATTATACGTGCTGGCTGCTGATTAGGGACAGACAGTGATTCTGTGAAAAATTGTGTCCGAAAAGAATGCAGGGACAGGTCGGAGTGCAGGCAGGGAAAGTTATTAGAGCATTTTAGGGCCAGGCTGGAGATTAGGCAGGGTCAGTCTACATCGATTTTGCTGTGTGGGGGGTGGAGCAGTGAACGATCTTATTGAGCATATTAGGGCCAGGCTGGAGATTAGGCAGGGACAGTCTACATCAATTTTGCTGTGCGGGGGGTGGTGCAGTGAACAATCTTTTTGCCCTCACTTGAGCCCACTGAGGAGGAGGAGGAGGAGGGAGAAAAAAATCTATTTTTATCAGTCTGTTGTGTGCAGCATTCAGCTATATTTCACTAGATTGCTGTTCTAATCTGCTATTAAAAAATTAATTTAAAGGGGAATTTTTATTAAGAGCACTTGTCATGCTCTTAACTACATTTTGCTGCCATTTGCAGCACTCTAGCCCTTTCCATTGGTGTTTTAGAGCCATTTTAGTGCCTGAAAGTTCGGGTCCCCATTGACTTCAATGGGGTTCGGTGTCCGGGTAAAGTTCGGAAAAAGTACGGGACCCGGACCCGGACTTTTTATTCAAGTTCCGCCGAACACGGACATCCAGGTGTCCGCTCAACTCTAATCATTATTAAAGCAATGGCAAAAACTCATTGGTCAGCACAGTCAAGTGACGGTGCTAAACAAAGAAAAGCTCATCTGAGGCTTCTTATTCTGGTATTATGTCCCTGAAGAAACAAGCATTTCTCATTGGTCACATTGTTGCGCATACCAATGAGCACTTGCTGTTACAAGCATTATGATAGATACTCCAGGGCTTTGTATTGCAGTGAATGGACTAATGGCTGGAATGGAAGATGGCTACAATGCAGTTCTCTAGTTCTGGGAGGGTATCCATGAACGTCTTTCCAGATCACGCCTCCCATGCGCACTCTGTGACTGCTGTGTCCTTTGGACACAGCTGATCACAGATTGAGGTAAACCATGTGATTAGCTTTGTCCAATCACAGCTGATCACATGTAAACAAACTTGCCAGTTATCGGCATTCCTTTCCTCATGCGCTGTCACTGTGTGAGGAAAAGAGAGCTGATAACCGGCAAGACTGACAGGGCGCATTTACACTTATAATCAGGGCGATGATCATCAGTGCCCTGATTATCAGTGCAGCGCCATCAATGCCTATCAGTGCCCATCAGTGTGGCATATCAGTGCTCATCAGTGCCACCTATAAGTGCCTATCAGTGTAATCTCATCAGTGCAGCCTCACCAATGCGCATCAGTGCAGCCTCACCAGTGTCCATGAGTGAAGCCTGAACTGTGCCCATCAGTGCAGCCTCATCAGTGCCCTACAGCGCAGCCTCATCAGTGCCCTACAGTGCAGCCTCATCAGCGCAAATCAGTGAAGAAGGAGACGCTTTATAACAGAAACTAAGAAAACTTTTTTTCAAAATGTAGCACAATATAAAAAGTATGGCAGTAAAAATGAATATATATAAAAATATATAAATATATATCACTGCGTGGAGCACATCAAGCACTTTCTGTCCAGCACTTTATTTGAATATTTCAATGGACTCATAATTTTGGACTGCACTTTACTTTGCACCAATTCACTTTAGCACCAAAGCATTATTGCACTTTTATATATATTTTTTATATATATTAATTTTTATTGCCATACTTCTATCACCAAGTGCCCTTTATATTGTTCATCATTTAAGGATTGTATTTACCTATTTTTCACTTTCCTGTTAGCGCTGTTTTATATCATTTAATTCTATCTTGGTTTTTTACCGAAGTGGGCAGCAGCTTCAGGTAGCACTATTTTATATAATATAATTTCTAGCGCGGGTTTTAAGTTTATGTTTACACAATATAAAAAGTGGCAATTAAATACCACCAAAAGAAAGCTCTATCTGTCCCAAAAAAAAAAAAAAGAATACAATTTTAATTTAGGTACAGTGTTTCATGACCATGCAATTGTCATTCAAAGTGTGACAATTCTGAAAGCTGAAAATTGGCCTTGCAGGAAGGGGGTAAAAGTGCCTATTATTGAAGTGGTTAACATTGCTAGGTACTAATCCTAAATTCATTGGCTTTTTTGAAAATTGTGGACTTTTTGGAACATCTTTAGGTGCAATACAAATCAAAGCCTGCATTTGGCATCCCTTTACGCTATTATAACTATTGTCTAACTATTGCATTTACCATATTTTAGCTATTGTAGACTAACCTGTGGCTGATGTTCTGATTTAGAATTAATGGAACATAACACTTGAAGGACAACTCCACTAATATTCAGTCAGTTGCTTGTGTACAGGTGAATGCAATGGTGCTAGTCACCCTTATATCTGTGATGTGAAATTAAAAGTAGTTGTCTACAAAACACTGGCCCTGGCACATTTTGGCTATTATACACCACTTTGTTTTCTCTCTGTATTAGCTGTTGGGCCTAGGAAGCTTCCAGTGGCTCAGTCAACAATGGTTTGGGAGTTAATGGTAAACCACAATGTTATGGTTGCCCAACCCAGTTTGTGTTTAACTTCTTTTTTGAAAAGTAATTTTACCTAAAATTAAAATTGACCTTCCAAAAAAAAAAAAACAGACCTGGACTGCTATTTTATTTAATATTGATCCTTTGGTCCTTCTCCCTTCTTTACTACATTTGCGAATCATTTTTTTTTTTTCACAAAACAGCTGGAGTTTCTGTTATTCTTACCAAGGATATTTAGGTCACCTAAGGCTTTGGGTCAACCTACTCCACATTACACGTACTCTGGGCTACCTACATTACCCAATAGACAAGGTAAAGCTGGCCAAACACGGTTCTTTCTTTTTTTTCATTCAGCCAGTAGGACATTGTATTCTGAAAGCAGGACTCTCAGCTGTCAGAATACACTGTTATAGCCGGTTCACACTATAGCGCGTGCGGCGATCGCATGTAATATCGGAGCGCACTGCTCCTTCATTACATGCGATCGGATGTGCAGTGCGAATTCAGCCATACACTTTGTATGGCTAAATTCGCACTGCACCCGCACAAAAGTCGCACATGACCCTTTTTTTCAGCCGCATCAGAAACGGATCGCACAGTGGTTCACACTTGTGCGATCCGATCCTGTGCGAACTGTCAGATCGCACTGCGATATGCGATCAAACTGGGGGTGTCGTTAACATTTAATTGACACCCCCTGCGTATCGCATATGGCAGTGTGAACTGCAAGATGTGCGTTTGCGATGCGGGAACAGGCTGCGAATTCGCATCCTTCCCGCATCGCACAAGTGTGACCCGGCACTCAAATGGCTGTAGTCACTAATCAACAAAAGTTTTTCAGATTCTCAGTTTTCCAGTTTGTTGGTGTCAATCTGACAATCGACCTCTGTCGAATAGGGGTGACTACATATGGATCTAAATTCTGCTGGTCTCTGCTGAACTGGTCGAATTTTGCGTCTATAACCAGCGTGTGAACAGAAACGCCATGAGTTTTTTCCTATAAAATTAGTACATGCAATCATTTTGGAACCAAGCGCCACACTGTTAGATTACCTAGCTAATTTTAAATATTCCTTTTAAAATAGAGACTGAGGCAGTATATATAGTCTTTAAATGAAAATCACCATGCAGTACTTTTTGATCACCTTTGGCTCATCACCATAACCCAAAACTGGACAGGCTCTTGCCTGAACGAGCCCTAACAAGATTTACTAATTTTAGCTGAAAAATCAGGACACAAAAGCAAAGTTACTCCAGTCAGAAAGTGTAAGTAAGGTCTTAACTAGAAAGCAAAAAGCATTAGAGGATCTCAAGGCAAGTTATTCAAGCCACAGAAGGGAGGGGGCACTAAATGCATTAGTGAGCTCAGAACTGATAAGAAAAACAAACACAATGACAGCTGGTCTGTTTGGTAACATAACACTTAAAGAAAAAAGAAAGAAAAAAAAAAGAAAGAAAGAAAAGAGAAAATGAACTAATGGACAGAGCCATGGAGGCATGTAGAGCTTGGTTTGTGGATGCTTGCCAGTTTAGAAATGACGCCATGTGGGGCTGATTGGGAGTAATTGTCCACTACTAATCACATACAAAGACAGCCCTACTTTTTAGTAAACTGATGAAACAAGCGTGGCTTTTGAAATATCAAATAGTTCACTTTATGATTTTTATGAATATGGCCACTTCAGTAGTTTTAAATATTGACCTCACACAGCTCTGGACTTATGATCTGACTTTATAACATTCACGGGTCAGGTAGGGATTGGGAAGAGCATGTAAACCACGGAGAAGTTGTAAAATGTCAATGCTGTAGAGTTGTAGAACTTGTCATGTACAGTGAGATGTCTTTCACTGAAGTTTCTTCTCTTTGAAGACTGAGGACTCACTTTTTTTTTCCTGAATTAGTGCTTTATAAGTAAATTCAACATAATTAGGACAAACCTCTTTCAATATTAAATAATTTTGGCCTTGGCATGCTAATGTGATTTGGTCATGGCAAGTGGGTACATTTTTTTTAGTAATCAATTACTGTTGGGTAAAAAAGCATTGTTTCCTCTACTAGTGCTCAATCAATGAGAATAGAGAGATGTCATATTGCCTTTAATAAGTAATCAGAGGATTGGAAAAAAATTCCAGCACACTGGAAAGCCACTCAGTGTATCAGAAAGACTTCAGTTTTCCCTCCTCCCAAGCCATGCCCTTTTAACATGTTTTACCCACTGATTGGCCTTATTCTCTCTTTTCTCCCTCATTTCCCCTTCCCACTTTCCCTATCTTTTTTTTTTTTCAATGATATTTCCCTTTTTGTGTTTTTCTGTCTTTTATACTCAGTTAGCAATGGAGCAATGGATTTTTAAACCTAATCTATTTATCTTTCCATTTTAGTTAAGTGTTTTAAAATTATACATTTCTTTACCCCGGCGCGTAGTGCAGCCCTTACATTTTCGGAGTTATTTGTGTTTTGTATTTTTACATTTCTACATTTTTGCATTTATGTTTTTAGACATGAATAAAGTGACTGATTTTAAGTGCAATTGGGTTGGGTTGGATTGGGTTTTTCTGCTTTTACTTTTCATCAATTTTTATTTTAAGTTGATTTTTTACTCAGCTAGTATTTTTAATTTATAATTTTGCATTAACTATTTAGATTTTCCTTTTTATCTGAGCTGATTGGTTTTTAATGGGCTGATGATGCATAAAACTATAAGCCCACGTTCACACTGAGGATGTGTTTGAAATCATGCGAGTTCAGCCGAACCAGAATTTTAGTCTGACTTTGGGGGCAATTTGAGAGACATCTGTGTGGGTTCATGCACAAATGTCTATTGAAATCACCCCAGTGCAGGAACTACTCCTGGGAATCTGTGCGGTGCTGCAAAGTCGGGATCGCACTGATTTGGACAATGCCGTTGCCGGCAATAGGCTCCGATTTGGCATGCCATTTGACATGCCAAATGGCATGTCAAATCGGCCGATGTGAACAGGGGCTGAAAAACACTTCCACTCCCACCTCTACGATTAAGCCCAGGAGCAGGTAAAACACATTAAAGGGGCATGGCTTAGGAGGAGGCAAATCTGAAGACTTTCTAAAACACAACGGGGCGGCTTTACAATGTGTGTTTCCACTTTTTCCTTTTCAGAGTTTGGTGACTGGGCAAGATGAGCCCTTGGGAAGCTAGCACCCAGCAGAGTTGGAATCACCCAGGGATCTTATTGAAGCTTAAAGTGATTCTTTGGATTCATTGTGATGAAGATAGTTTGCAGCCATTCTCCTTGGATACTAGTCTTTTTGCTTACCTTTAAAATCCATGCACAACTCTTTTCCTGTTCTCTCACCCATGTCCTACATGTAGGTGCATATTCTTTATTGATGAAAGACTGATGTACAGGGGTTGGCAAGTCAGTCTGTAGTCCAAAACAGAAGCAAGCAGCCTAGGGTGATAACTCTGCTTCTCCGTAGAAGTGCAATGACTAAGTGTTGTTACTCCAGGAGAGGAAGTGTTTCAAAGATTGAATCAACAGTTGAAAATTAATGTAAAAAAAAAAAAAGTCTGGGGAAAAAAAATAAATAAATCTAATGCAGCCACCACAGCTAAGGAGCAGTAAACTGCAATTTATTTATTTTTTTTGCTTTTCAGTTTTCATATAACTTAACACTACATGTAAATTTGTAAAAATGGAAAACATTACTTTTCAGTTAAAAAAAAATCAGGTTTCTCATAAGAATAAGACCCTTAAAGATATACTTTTTAACCCTTTTACTGTACTAACTACACCCTTGTGACTCTTTATTTTTATAAATATAGTGAATATAAAGGGGACAGCGCTCAAAAGGTGTGAAAATGTCTAAATTAGCACCAACAAAAATACATGATAAATATATATATACCATATGGAAATATAACAGAAATAAAATTGGGAAATTAGGTAAAAAAAGTTCATATGAAAAGCAAACCCCCAACTGGTTCTTCGAAGTGCCAAGTATTAAAGTGTTCGTGCTAATATAAATTTGTGGCAGAAAAAATACAATAAAAGTTCTTGGTGCAATTGTGTTCAATGATTCCAAAAGTGCAACGTGCTTAGTGCAAGGGATGAACCACATGCAGGATCAACACTGGGGGGATCCGTAACCGAGTTGTGCGTCCACTCACCAGACGGCCCCTTGGGGTCTAGCTCAAGTAAGTGGTCTTTTGGATGGTATCCAGTCTTCCTACACGCTGTTCCTTGTGCAGATCCTACTTGGATGTATACAGAACCGTCCCACTACTCTGGAGGAGCTGAATATTGCGTCCACTGTCTGGCCTCACGGTGGGTATGGTGGTGCTAATTTAGACATTTTCACACCTTTTGAGCCCTGTCCCCTTTATATTCATTGTGTACACAACCCCTTGTTGTTTTGACTAGCTGCTCAAAGGAACCTATATAATAATATTTTAGTTTGTATAATAACACTAATATTTAACCCAATTTAATATCTCACCTAATCCTAGGCGCGTTCACCTGAGCACATACACTCACATTTTTTGTTTCATTTTTATAAATATATAAAACAGTGGAGAAGACTCAGAAGAGCAAAGGAGCAGAAGTACTCTGCTTGTGCTGCTGGGACTGTTTGGTGAAAAAATTTGCTGGGTTCCATTGCCAAACCCATATAAGACATACCAATGTCTCCTTGCCTGTCTATTGTGTGAAAATATCTACATGTCTATGTCCTACCTGTAGCCAAGACAGTTTTATCTGCAAATCAGCAAATAGACATTACATGAAAATGGGCAGGTCAGGCAGTGATCTCACATCCATGGACAAAGGTGGATACTAGCTGTCTGAATGCTCTCGAGAGGGACCATTGCTTGCAACAATTATAAACAGTTTTCAACCATTACTGTTTATCCTTGAGATAAGCAGAACCAGCAGTGTCTGCCTTTTCTGGTACCTTCTACTTTTGGGTTATTACAGTATATACATTTGTAAAAGCGTTCTTGTCTTTCAGAATTGCTAAAGGGTAGTCAAATAATGGCTGCATGGTTGACTACCCTTCTATGTCTATGGGTACCATATGGCTATTGTACTATTGTGTTGAACATGCAAGCATACTACAGCTTGCTTTCATGAGTGAACGAGGAGTTCTGGAAAACATAGGGAGCAGTGACTCACTGTAGGCTGAAGTTGTACCCTGTGTTCCTTTCATTGCAAACTATAGAAAACAAGTACCTTGCCCATATCATCCCAGTGCATACTTTCTATACTTAATTGGAGGATAAGAATCCCATAACAGACTATCAAGAAGCTTTTTCTAAGTTAAAAAAGCATCCTGAATGTCTGGTCACAGAAGTGTCCTTTGGTGGTTCCTTCCCAGCAGAATTTACTTACTACTCTGTGTTGAGTGTGTCATGTCATGTATATATTTTTTTTCAATCGACTTCCCATCCCTCCAGTGGATGAACAGACATGTATTTGCACGTATATGTATACAAATACTCTGTTGCCTTTCCCATTAATATTAAAGTCCCCAATTCATGGGAGAAATGAAGGGCTAGAATTTCTAGTCTCCCCCCCCAAGACTTTAATGATATAGTCATCGTTGTTCCAGGTCAATGATTCAGAAAGTAAGGAAGCCAAAGCATACATATGGGAACCTGGGGAATATCTCTTATGATATGTTTCCTTCAAGGTCCACCTGTCATAAGATAAATTAATGTGCTCCCATAGCTGACCTCTTTCTGAAAACACCAGTCAATGGTCTCTCATGCGAATGCTTTAGCTTCAATACCTCCTGGAAAAAAAATGATTAAGAGGCAAAGCAGTGTCTACCATTGAAAACAGTATCACAAGCTATAGAAAAAGAAAATGACAGTCACAACATTGTTTAAAACGTAATTGAACAAGCACAATATAGAGTCAGCCAGCCTGGAAGAAAGTGTTTGCTTTATAAGGTGTAGCACATATTAAAGTTCTGTGAACACTGAGTCCTTTTGTAATGGCTGGTTTCATATCTGCAATCACAATCAAATGTTAGAATCATACATAATAAAATGTAATGTCAGAAGTTCTTTATCTGGATACATGGAAAGTAGCTATTTTGTCTTCTTCACTTTGTGAAACTATGCAATGTTCTTCGGGTAGTTTGATAAATTGTCTCTGTGAGAAAGGAATGTCTTATGATAAATAAAATGCTGTTCCCACCAACCTCTAGACGCATAAAACATGCTAAACACTAACTTAGGCTAAGGGGCAATCACCACATATGTGCATATATGTAGTTCAGCTTTTAAGAAATGTGGGTTTTTGGAATTAAGAAAAAATGTATTAAGTTGTGTGTATTTTCGTGTGCCTCATAAGTAAATATACTGAAGGTTAAAGCATTTGGCCAGCAATTCACAGTCAGCAGTATGTGGGAATGTGGGATGGTCAGGGATTTTTTTTTTTTGGTTGAACCTAAAGCAGGACCTTCACTCTCGATTTCTTCCTTATATATACCGCGTTTATCGGCGTCTAACACCCACAGGCCTATAACACGCACCTTAATTTTATGAGGGATGTTTCAGGAAAAAAATGTACATTTTAAATTTTGAAGCAAAATAAGGGTCATTGCTCATCAATGCAGCCTTATCAGTGCCCATCTGCAGCCTCACCATTGCCCATCATTGCAGCCTGATGTGTGCCCATATGCAGCCTGATGTGTGCCCATCATTGCAGCCTGATCTGTACCCATGATTGCAGCCTGATCTGTGTCCATATGCAGCCTCACTATTGTCCATCATTGCAGCCTGATCTGTGGCCATATGCAGCCTGATATGTGCCCATATGCAGCCTTGCCATTGCCCATTGCCCATGATTGCAGCCTGATTTGTACCCATGATTGCAGCCTGATCTGTGTCCATATGCAGCCTCACTATTGTCCATCATTGCAGCCTGATCTGCGGCCATATGCAGCCTGATATGTGCCCATATGCAGCCTTGCCATTGCCCATTGCCCATCATTGCAGCCTGATTTGTGCCAGATTACAGAGGGACCTCCTGTATACTTGGCGCTCCCAGTCACACACAATCCTGCCTCCTTGGCCGGCTCTTATGATAGACAGAACACTGGTCCAATGCCGAAACATGTTACGTCTACCCTAAGAGCCAGTCCAGGAGGTGGGACTGTGTGTGACTGTGAGTGCCAAGTACACAGGAGATCCCGCCTTTGTGTAAGCCCCATCCCCCTTTCCCATCCAAGGCAGCCAGGTACAATATCGGCATATAAAACGCACACACGATTTGGCCCATATTTTCAGGGGGAAAAAGTGAATGTTATATGCCTATAAATATGGTAATTGCTCCTTCCCCTCCTGTCATTTTTTTTTTTTAACAAGTAGAGCTTTGGCTGTTCTTGTCTAGGCAAGAATGACAGTTACTTACAATCTCCTGGGATACATCATGCATCCCAGACAGCTTTGAGGCAATCTACACCACACTGCACATATGCTGCAGCATGTTATCAGAGGGCTGACTATAAGAACCAAGAATAGGCATCAGGCCCCCTGATGACGTAGAACAAGATGGCAGCATGCAACCTGGCGTAAAGCAAGGGATTACACCAGAAAATGCTGGGATCATTGGATATGTGAATATGCTTTTGGAGGGCAACCTAGCATACAAGATAAAGAGAGAAAGAAAAAAGTGTACGGTGAGAACAGATTTCAGTGTTGGCAATGGCACAGGCCTATTGGCCCATGTCATTTAGGGGTCCTGCAAAAACAGATCAAAATACTATTGATTTGATCTTGAAAGAAAACTGCAATATAGATTTCTATATTTCTCTATAAATACTGAGAAAATGCTTCAATAATGTAATATACCCATCAGCAACATAAGGTCCATAAACTATAGGCATCAGGTTCACATTGCAGTTTCTCTCTTAAAAGCCCATCTCCTTTAGATGTCAGTTTGTAAAAATGTTTGGTGCAGCCTACATACATGTAATGTACAGTAGTGATGGTCATCTAGTGGCCAACGTGCACACTAGATCATGTTATCCCACCAGTGTGCTTGCAGGAGAAACCACCAAAAACCTGCAAAGGGGTTCAATTGCCTAGGGACCTCCACAGAGTTTAATCAGGCACTGGTAAAGTTGCTGTTTTTTTTTTTTTTTAATTTGTTTTTCTGTGTTTACAGCTGACTCAAATAACTTTGTGTGCAAATAAAAAGCTTTTGGGAGGCTTTTGACGTGATCCTTTTCCTCTGGGCTCTTCTGCTGGCCCTCCTGACTCCTCCTCACTGCACAGTGCCCACCATAGCAAGCCGCTTGCTAAGGGAGCATTTGTGCTCCCCCCTGCTGAGTGTCCCCAAAGCAAGCGACTTGAATTAATGTGTGCTTGCTCCTGATCCTCTCTCTCTGTGCCCATAAGGCACAGAGAGCATGGCATAGCCCCCACCCCCACTCCCACCTCAGTGGCTGTGATTGACAGCAGTGGGAGCCAATGGCTCCTGCTGCTGCATCTCGACCAATGAGGAAGGAGAGACCCAGGAGAACCTCTGGTCTTGTGCACATCAGTGGACTGAGATTGGGCTCAGGTAAGTATTAGTAAGGACTGAGGGGAAAGATGCTCACTGAAGGTTTTTTTCGTTTAACAACATGCATTGAATGCATCAAGGTAAAAAACCTTCAGACTCTAAAAACACTTTAAATATGTTTTATTTTTTATCTTGACTTCACACTTTAACTTCTTCCATTTTTATTTTTAAAGTGTATCTATGGTCAAAATTTAAAATCAGGTAGGGATATGTAATCCTTGGAAAGGAAACTAAAAAACTAAAGCAAACCATAGGAAAAAGCAGAAGCTGCAAAGTATGCAGGCAATTCAGGAAGTTGCACAAAGAGATGGCCAGCAGATAGGCAGCAATCACAACCTGAAGTGATATTTTTCAAGTAAGCTTGTGTAGTTAGGTATTTGGTTAGAAACAGAGAATGATTAAGGACACTGTGCTGCAGTGTTTCCTGTGCTCCTAAAGGACCTCAGCTGAATGGGTTAACACTACCTTGCCTCTATCCACCAGGGGGGAAGGTGAAAAGCAGAAGGAGTACAAGAAAATTGATTGTTGGCAGCACTGAATCATGGGAGATGAAGTTCGGGAAATGAACTTTACTATGGCAGTTAATGGACTAGTGGACTACAATTCCCAATGGGAGCCTGGTATAAAAACAGAGAGCTGTATTTTCACAGGTTGAATACTGAGGGATTTCCTCTTTGCTTAGAGGAGATCAAGTTATGCTCTTCATTTCTTGTGTGTGCACATCACCTGCTACAAGCCTGCATCATTTGCTGAGGAGTTGGCAGATCCAGAAATGAGCTGACATCTGAACAGCAGGACCCCATTGCTATATTGATGTGACTGGAGACAGGAAACTACTGACATTAGCCTGTCCAATCCGAGCTCATAGGGATTGGCCATCTAACTAGCAGCATTTTTTACTGCCTGCAGACTTTACAAGGGGCTGTACTCATGTGCACCACTGTAAAAACGGGGCCCCAAGGATGGATATAGCCTACTGTTAACAGAGAAGTTATTTCAGTATTTATTATAATTGATGTTACAGTTTTCTAATGCTTTTACTTTGTTGATTTTGTGGATTGCCAGTTTTACTCTAATTTAGCTGCATAGAACTCAATTCTATGCTGCTATAGCCTAGTGAAAATATTGTCTAGTCTAGTGAACTTGACCTAATCCTTTTTTTACTCGTTTATGTGCATACTGCAATTTACCACAACCCATAACAATATATTGGTTAAACTTACCACTAACCAGTCTGTTGTTTGATCCATAAAACTAAACCTTAGTTGTGTGCAGGGAATCCATATTTGTGCTCCCAGTAGCAGTGCAGTATCCAACTTAACCTGGTGTGTCAGTGGGGCTGAGGTTGTTTGAGGCATACAAAAAAGAAAAACCAAACCAAGAGCAGCCCAGATCCTCCTCTTCTGGGGTCCCCTGCTGGTGTTCTGGGCCCCTCCCCCCCTGCTGAGTGCCCCCATAGCAAGCCGCTTGCTATGGGGGCACTCATGCGTGCACGCTCCCTACCCAGTTCTCCTATGTCCATAAGACACATAGAATGCATGAAGGAAAAAAACTGTTAGCCTTTAGAACCACATTAAGGAGGAGCTCCAGGCTCCTCCCAAAAAAAATTAAGTCAGCAGCTGTAAATACTGTAGCTGCTGAATTTTAATATTAGGGCACTTACCTGTCCAGGATTCCAGCGGTGTCCTCACCCAAGCCAATTTTTATATTGACTAAGAGAAACAGGCAGTGAAGCCTTGCGACTTCACAGCCGGTTTTCTACTGCGCATGCACAAAACGTGTTGTACTTTGTGAATGGACCGGCTGCAGGGGAAGGAGGGAGGTGGAACTTCTAGCTCAGCTCGCCACAGAGCCGGTACTTGTCAAACCAGGTACCCCCTTCTCCAAAAGATGGCTTGGCCAGGTTGCAATCTCAGTAAGCAACAATTTGCACTTCAAATGCCAGAAGCACTCATTATTGCTGCCTAGGTGTGTCCCTAAACAGTCACACTGTTGCCATCAGAGAGGCAGGACCAGGTCTTTTATGGCTACTCTTAGATGGGGAGCACTTTTACTTTCACATGGTGTGTCCAAGAACAAAAAGGATAGATGGGTAAAAGCAGTTTGCCTATACTGTTCATTATGGTCCCCAAAAAGTGTCAAAAATGTCAGTTAGGGGTCCGATCTGTCCGCCGCAATGTCGCAGTCCACGCAAAAAATCGCTGATCGCCGCCATTACTAATAAACTTGGTAATAGACTGGAATAAAAAGTTCAAAAATCTATCCCGTAGTTTGTAAATGCTATTACTTTTGCGCAAACCAATTAAAATACGCTTTTTGGGATTTTTTTTTTTTTTACCAAAAATATGTAGCAGAGTACAAATTGGCCTAAACTGATAAAAACATTTTTTTTGGGAATGTTTTATAGCAGAAAGTAAAAAATATTGTGTTTTTTTTTTTTCAAAATTGTCGCTCTTTTTTTCTAAAAACCGCAGAGGTGATCAAATACCACCAAAAGAAAGATCTATTTGTGGTAAAAAAGGACATTAATTGTATTTGGGCACAGCGACGCACGACTGTCCAATTGTTAAAGTAACGCAGTGCCGAATCGCAAAAAATGGCCTGTTCATTAAGCGGGGAAAACCTTCCATAGCTGAAATGGTTAAGGGGCAGAAAAACTGCAATCTCAAAGTTTCCTGATACATTTTTTTCTCTTCATTTGAAAGCAGTGTTGGTTTATCGCCAAGTAACTTTATACCTTCGTAGGTCCTAATGGGGGGGGGGGGATTTGGGTTTTTATTTGGTAATAGACTGGAATATGTATATTTTTAGTTTTTATGTATTTTTATTAGAAGGTTTCAAAAGAGAATATGTGTATTTTTAATGTGCAGGTTAATGATTTGGGTTTTTATTTGGTAATAGACTGGAATATGTATATTTTTAGTTTTTATGTATTTTTATTAGAAGGTTTCAAAAGAGAATATGTGCATTTTTAATGTGCAGGTTAATTAGGAATCAAAAATATTGAGTTTTTGCCTTTCAAAGTTGCATTGCAAGACACAAAGGTGACTACAAATCTGTAAACTTTGTGGTTACATTGTAATATAAATTGCTTTTTTTAGATTTCTCTTTGGTACCTTTGAAGACCAGGAGCTGATAGATTTATCTCTTTGGCTTTGGCCTGGACCTCTCCCTGATGGATAGCTATTTGAGCCCTGAACCCCTCTGTAGTCCGGATTTAAAAAATATACTCCAGCTTATCCTTCGTTATAGTTAAATAAACTCTAGCAGGATTTACACAACTGAACATGGTGATATTTTCCAAAGGGTTGGTAGAGGTTTATTATAGGGAACTAAACAGTGAATTTTTAATGAATCTAGTAGACAGTGTTGGTTGTTGTTCAAATGAACGCTCAAATTTCAGTTTTGTATGTCTGGTTTTACATATATATATATATATATATATATATATATATATATATATATATATATATATATATATATATATAATGTATATATGTATATATATGTAATGTACATATAAAAAAAATTTCTTTGTAAACTGATGGACTACATTATTAGTTTAGTTAGCTAAATTGTTGCCTGCATATGGCATGTTAGTCCTAAATAAAATGTTTGTATTTGACTAACATGATACACACAAATTATACTAAATCTATCTCCAAATGGATGGATTGGATTCATACTTATGAATGTTACTTTGCTACATAGTTGGTGAGGTTGATAAAAGACACCAGTCCATTCAGTTCAACCTGTGGAGTGTGTACTTGTGTCTGTGTCATGAGTTCTTTGTATATCCCTGTATGCTGTGGTCGTTAATGTACCCATCTGGAAGTTTTTTGAAACAATCGACACTCCCTGCTGATACCACTGCTTGTGGAAGAGAATTCCACATCCTTATCACTCTGACAGTAAAGAACCCACTACGCAGTTTAAGGTTAAATGGCATCACTTCCCATTTCATTGAATGGCCATGGGTCTTTTCAAAATCATTCATGATGTTGAATCATTCTCCTTCCACATAACTCCTTACCACCGCTGCTTTCTTTGGTGTGTGCTTATCCTGTTAAAGTCCAGGTGGTCTCAAGATCCATATTTGGAATGACATTTCAGCAATTACTTTCTAGTTTTAAAAAGCATAAATGAGCAGTTTTTATTAGCTGTCTACTCATTGCATTACATTGTTTTAATTCCTATTGTGTTGGGTTTACTGCATTGTGGAGACGTGATAAAAAAAACTGCCACCCAAAATAGGTGATCAAACTTTTTATTTTACCACTGATGGATATGTATTGTATAATAATAATTAAAAAAAATAAGTTGTTGCTTAAAACAGCCAATCCAAAACCAGGCAGGGTTTTTATAGTGTAGGTTGGAAATTTCAGGCAATATCTTATGGTCTTGGGCAGCATCTACACTGCCTACTTTATTTATTCATACATTTCATATCCATCTGTGTTGCTTACACTTGCCATAAAGACAATGTAAAGCAAAACAATTTTGGAAAGTTCACTATATTCAGAGTAAAATAGGATGTACTTTTAAAAACTTTTTGTACATGAGGGCTTATTGGCATAGGAAAATACCTTTTTAATCTCCAAGACAGTTGGTGTTTTCTGTATTGTTTAAATTTGTATTAAGCCTTTCTGGTCACAAGGTTACATTTCATTCCTGACCTGTCATTTTAGCAGAGCTATATATACAGCTAGTAGTATAGCATGCGGTACTTAACTGCAGCAATTTATTATATCATTCCAGAAGCAAGTGTTTGATGAATGTGTCTGCAAAGAGTTTAAATCTCTGGTACAAGACCCCACAGCTGCAAATAATATTTCTTTGTAATTATCTGAAAACCTGCATCATATTCTTTTATTGCTCTATAGCAATATGTTCCATCTTGTTCGGAAGGTTCGGTTTTTAATAAGTGTTTGAACATTTTGGAAAGCTTTTGGAATACTCTTTCTATTTAACTAGTGGACTGGATTTACATAATGTTTTTATTAAAAATATAAATAAAATTAAATCACATGTTGCCAGGACTCTATGATAAATCATGATGCACATATAACAAGTGCCTAGGCAACATTATTAATTTGTTTCAAATGTTTGCTTTGCGTATAAATCTGGAAACATGTAGCGTCCCCTAGTGGCAGTTGATAAGCCAGTTCTCGCACTCAGAGGATGTGAAATTAATTGCATTATGGCTGATTGGAAACCCATGGCCCATACTCCAGGTCACACTTTTCAGCCTACGAGGCCTTCGTCAGGGGTCTAAACACTCAACTTTCACAACTGATTTGTTGTGGCCCAATTATTCCTGGCCGGGTCTGTCCACCACAGACTCAGTCCAATCACATGGGAACAGAGGTTTCATGGCATGTAGTCCAGACAGGGGAGCCAACAACCATCAGTCTCTGACTAAGCAAGTCTATACACTTCTTCTCCCTCAGGTTTACACACCATAAAATAAGGAGATTCAGTCGGCTGAAACTTTTCTTTTACTTTTGCAATAGCAATATAAAAGTCCTTACACCATGGTATTCTGTGACTTAGTGCAACAAAATTGCAACAGTCTGTCATTTCATTGTTCGATAAAGCTTGGCTGATTCTGTTCATCACTATGTTGACTCGGGGGTATTCTCTGATAGAGTTCCCTAACTTTTGGCTATTCACTATGGGGTGACCCAAATGGCTGTCCCATTGAAGGGAAGACCAATACAGGTTCTCTACAATTCAGGAAGGAACAGGCCTCAAGGCTCCCACAGGGGTGATGATACACACTATAGTCCCTGCAGGCTTCTCTCCACTTCTCTGCTCAACACTCAAATCCAAACTCCACCCCTACGCTACTTATCTATCTGAACAAAAAGTGGGGACATAGGTAGCATTAACTTTGTCCCCAGAATAGGCTACCACATGGATCTACCAACTGACCTAGGGAGTAAGGTATATACACGCCCCCATACTGGGATCACAAGACTCTTTTTTTTTTTGCATACAAACATTTGACTTGGCAGTCGAGGTAAAGGAAACCTTTCCCAAGGGAAACATGGATGCGTTGCTTTATTTTTCAAAACCTAGTTGCCTGGATGTTATGCTGACTCTCTGGCTCCAGTGTTTTAAGTCACAGACTTGACATGCAGATAAGGAATTCTGATTTTGCTTTACCTTTCCTGATCTTCATACAGTTTACTTGTTCCAGGTCAGCAAAGTAGTTAGACAGCAGTAATGGAAGCTTTCATGTTTTGCTCAGGCAAAGTTCACTTCAATGCTGTGTATGAAATAACCGATAGCATGGTATTTCCACTAAGATGTGAAGTTTTTAAAATTTTTATTTTGACAATAATGTCACATAAGCATGGGAAAAATGTGGAACCTTGCATGCAAGCAAAGTGGTTCTAAAAGTCTAACTGATTTTTGCCTAAATGCATTCCCTGCATTAAAGAGAAACACTCCCTTTTATCTATTCCCCCTAATCCCCTCCATAAAAAAACACTTATCTGAGTCTTCTTAGCTCTTTCCTGGCTGCAACTTTTCTCCCTAAATGTCCTGGTCTTACAGCAGACAAAGGCAACAGCAGGAAACATAGGCTCCTGCTGTTGTCAGTCAAATCTTGTGCGAAGCGAGTATGGGGGGTGGCCAAGCAATGCTGTGTGTGTGTGTGTGTGTGTGTGTCTATGCTATAGATACACACAGCCAAGCTTGGGAGCACACCCACACCAGTGCCTCCATCGCACATGGCTTGCTATGGGGACACCTACAGGAAGAAAAAGCAGACAGGAGACTCCAGAAGGGGATGTAAGGGACCATTCCGTGCATTATCATTGCACAGAGCAGATAGGTATAACATTTTTTTTTTATTTTAATAATAAAAAAAAGTAGACTTTAATATCACTTTAAAGAAGAATTCTAAGCATGGTTTGTATTTACATAGTCACATTGGTCCAGCGTAGATGTATATACCATACCTGGCTGATGCTCCTGGAATATGAAAGTCACTGAAATAGACACTGCTACTCCAGTGATCTCCACTTGCTTCCGGGTCCCATGCTGAGAAACCAGCCTGATGCTTTCTGAACACAGGAGGAGATCAGCCGCTCGGCACAGATATCATTCAGAGAATGTTTTACATTCTCTAAATAAATGCATAGCGTGCTCCGATTGGATGAGATGGAGAGGCAGATAGCGATGATGTCACACTCTCTAACTTATCCAATCAGAGAACGCTTTGCATTCATTTTGAAAATGCAAAGCATTCTCTAAATGGCACCTGATATTTTAGATCATAAATTGTAATTATACCCTTTTATAATCAATTTTTTTAGATTAAGTCATTTACACTACCATATACATTTCGATTGCATTTTTTACTCCCCTGCCCTTGCTAAACAAATGGATACCCCTTCTTTAGAAAGCTACCTTTGAATATTTTTTAGTGCAGCTCTTTAGAGTTCACACTTGGAGGGGAGACATAATATCATGCAATTTTACTTTAAACTTGCCTGGGCATGTCTTACTGATAAAAGTAAAACTTACTGTCGACATCTGTTTTGTGTATATTTGTAGACAAAGTTTTGCCAAATATTCTGTTAGACTTTTTTCACCTAATAAGCGATTATGCAGTCTTTTCTCACTTTTCCTACAGTAGTTTGTTTCTCTTCCAAATTCAATGGGTTTTTGTACATTATGCTATTCTGAAGTTTGCAAATAGTGCAACTCTTAGGAGTCTTATGTTAATATGGCTCATTGGGGTTAATTTCCAAGCAACAATGAGCACTTATCGGGGTAATTTTAATGTTTGTTGGCAGTCCCCTATATAATTTATTTCCTTTTCATATTTATCAGCTGCCAACATAGTACTGTATTTTAAAAAACATTCACACCAGTCCGTGTATACCAAACGAGAGCATTTTAACACATTTTTGTTGGATAGTGGTGCACTCAGTGGGAAAACAGAACATACAAACACTAGAAAGACTAAATATCTGAGGACTGCAAACAGAACAGCAAAAAAGAGTGCTAAGAGTGTCGGAAATAATTTAGTTCTATGATGTTTATTGGGCATAACATTTCAAAGTGTATTTTAAAGCTGAACTCTGAGGAAAATAAAAAAAAAATACCCTTTAAGTGATTCTCTGTGCACTGCAATGGTTAAGTACTTCTTTTTTCCTAGGGTACCATTAAAATTCACTTTTATTTACAGTATCTTAGCTCTCGCTCCCCAAGCAGCCACTGGTCTCCTATTCATTCGGAAGTTCTGCCCTCAGGGTCTTCACCTGCAATGCTGGACTGATGTTTTTTATTGCATATGATGATGTCAAAGGGGGACCCCATTTTTATTCCAATTTGGACTGATAGAATTTGTTCTCTATGTCCAATTTGAAATATTTTCTTCACTTCCTGTAGACACAAAGAAGGAGAGAGGAAATCTGAGGGAAACCCTCACTTAAGCTGGCCATATACTAGTAGATTTTCAAGTGAATTTTCATAAGAACATTTTTCTGCAAATTCTCATTAGTGCATTCAATGACATGAATGCCATTCACAAGTACTGCAAAAAACATTTGCTTTTACATTGTTTTGGAGTGAATGGTCTTTCCTAAAGGAAAAGCACATTTACTATCATCAAAAATTCATTTGATTGAGAAAAAATTTCCATCCTGCTCCTTTAAAATGTTCGCATCACTGTGGTCGAAAACAAACATTGAATTGACCCCACTAATGATTGGAAAACTAAACAAAATTTCTTAAAAACAATTCTGCAACTTTTTGGTTCACCTCAGAAAATTCTCAGCAGAACAAGTGTTTCCACTGGATGATTTTCACACTATTCACTATTCACATTCTTGCAACAACTCAAAGTGTTGGATTTTCATCATATCCAGTCCTGGTGGTGGCAGTGGTCATTAGGACTAGAAGAGAGAGTAAATATCCCTAACAGGGACACAACAATAAAAAACATGAAAATGGGTTTAACCCCCAACCATTCCAACTGAATTAACAAAAACATTTTCAGCTTTACATAAACTTTCTACTCCTTAAAGCGGAGCTCCACTCAAAAGAGGAAGCTCAGATTGTCTGCCTCCTCCCCGCCTCCTGTGCCACATTTGGCACCTTGTGGGGGGGAGTGGACACCTGGATTTGACGGGTACCTGCTCCCACCTCCTGCTGAGTTCACCGTGGCAAACTCAACCAGAAGTTCGACCCTCGCTGCAGCCGGCCCATTGAGAAAGCGCAGCACGATTCGCATATGCGCAGTAGGAAACTGGCTGTGAAGCTGCAAGGTTTCACTGCTGAATTTCCTTAACCCAGATGGTGGTGCCAGCACCCGAGAGTAAATTCAAGAATCAACTTGGGTGAGGACACAGTGGGATTCCCTAGACAGGTAAGTGCACTAATAGGAAAAGTCAGCAGCTACAGCATTTGTAGCTGCTGACCAGGGCCGGCCCTACCATGGGTCCCACTGGGTCCATTGGACCCAGGCAGCACTTGGGGAGGGGCAGCAAATTGACTCCAAAGATTTTTTTTCCAGCAGTTTTGTGTGTCATCAGTTTTCGGCATGTTACGGGCGGCATTTCCCCATCACAAACTGCCACCTGTAGTACACACTGATGAGTATGAGGAGGTGGAGTGTCTCCTCAGGGGAATGTCCCTTGGGTGATCGTGGTGTGCGCAATGATGTCAGACATCAGCGCACTCCATCTCATGCAGGGCAGGCTGGATCTTCTAGGGCGGTGGCCGCGGCAGACACAGGAGTGACAGGAGGACTGAGGACAGACAGTGGGTTGTTTGGTGGACCGGTCCGGTGGTGAGTTATGGAAGAAGATAACAGTATATATAATATTTCCTAAATTTTATATTTATATAAAATAATGGATGTGGGGGCCTTTTGGTGAGCGTGATTTTTTATTTTTTTTTTGGGGGGGGGGGCAGCATTTTATTCTTGGACCCAGGCAGCACAATGTCTTGGGCCAGCCCTGCTGCTGACTTTATATTTTTTGGTGGGGGGCTGCTGTTTTATAAACAACATTGCTCATACAAAACCATACTGGTATTTAAAGACCAATGACTTTGAGCCCAATGAAGACTATAGTATTTATGTGTCAGTAAATATCTATTCAGCTAGCTTTCAGGTCTTACGTTTATTGTATCTGTTAGCCTGTTTGCCAGCAAACATAAATTTTGCCTGTAGAACGTTTGCTAGAGAAGAGTGACCTTTTTATACAGGACAACTGTATAAATTTAGTGTATCTTGTCTTGATAATAAATTTGGTCTGGATTTTAATACTTTGTTTTGCCTAGCAACCTTGTTCAGAGACATAGTAAACTTGAAAAAGCACTTGGGGTTTTCACAAGTTAATTGGAAAATGTGTTGACTGTTTTACTGTTCACCTTTTTGAGAATTGATTACCCACATCACCCAGCTCACAGACTGGATAAGGCACAGCTATAACTCGGGTCACTGACTGCAAAAAAATTAAAAAATAATATGGGCAGTATTTTCATAAAATTGACTGTGGTTTGCAAATAACAACAGTGGTAGCAATTAAGACTAGCAGATAGTTAAAAACATTAGAGCATTTCTTATGTCACACATTCAGTGTTTTATTTTTTTCTACCCAAAACAGAAATATTATACTGTATCTCCTGACAGTTGTTTAGGATTTTAAAGTTTTGGGGGATTAAACTCAGTTGGGACATAAAAACATTTTATAGGCAAATCACATTTCTCCTAAATAAGAGCATACACCAAAGATTGTACAAATTACTCGTCCAGACTTCTAGAATCAACAATTTAAAGTATATGTATACCTAAAACATTTTTTAGTTTTGGAAGAGTGTGGAAGGTTTCGAACCCTTGTTAAATTACTAAGGTTGTCTGTGCCCAGCTGGAGAGATTCACCCACTATTTGTCCTGCTGACCATTGTCATTTACAAAAAAAGCGTGATGGGAAATCCAAATGTGGTTGCAGTTAAGGCAAATCTTCCAATGGGGACAGCTGTCCAAAAGGGAATAGTTCTAAAGGAAGTGAAAGAAATTGCCCCCCCCCCCCCCCCCCCAACAGGACAGAGACAGAAATAAAAACAGCAATTTTTAACCTGGTGCCCTGTGCCTGTATAAAAAGCCAAGGATGGCCTCTTGCCCGATTCCTGTCTGAGCACCCCAGAAAGCTAAGGCTTGGCAATTGAAGGGCACAAGTGCCTAGGTGCAGAAACTGGTGGTTACATTTACATTACAGCTGGTAAGCACCAAGTTCAGATACAGAAGGTGTTGGGTCACAGGCCAAGGTCTGAAACAGAAGAACAGCAAAGCACCAAAACATACGCAGTATCAAGGTTGAGAACAAGAAGAAGCCAGAAACATGCAGGCAGCAAGGTGCAAGATGGCAAGCAGAATCTTGGCCAGCTGTACAAGCTGAAGTGGATAGTGGTGGTAATCAGCAACTATTAACAGACCAAGGAAATCCCAGGGCAGGCCAGGCAGAGGCCAGGTCAACAAATGTTAGGCACAAAAATGTCAGAGATCACAGTTCATATGAATACTTCTTGGTGTCAATATTCATGGAGAACATACATGCACATTTGTGCACATATGGACAGTCCCCAACCACGATGTTCCTGCAACCTTTCCTACTCTATCCAAAACTAACAAAAAAAAAAAAAAAAAATTGTCTATACACATAACCTATGTAACCCACAGTGGATCACATAACTTAATGTGTTTATATTCATATTTTCTTTTTTTTTCACCTGTTAATCCTGCAAATAAATATCCTGCCCAAGAGTCATTACACTCATGGTTGTCACTCAAGCTGGAGAATCCAGGTTGTCACTCATTGCATGGTTGTGAGTGAATTAGAAGTTTACCGGGGGGAAGATAACATTGCTTGTTCTTTCTGTTCAGCTCCAAGGATGTGACAGGGCAACTGCACTTTATATTTAACAGGTATGTTCTGTTCTCGCTGAAAATGTTCTTAGATGTAGTGGCTGCATTTACTTTTATTTTTCAGGCTAAGGACCATATTCAATTTTTGTTCTTAGGTTTAGATATGCTTTAGCTAAAAAAAAATCTTATTATTTCTAAAATTATGTTTCTTTTACAAAGTCAACCCTTTTCTACCAGTCACAGTCCTTTAACTAGATCTTAAGGGGGACGGGGAAGAACAGACTTCCTGTTTAAGTGGCCATTGTGATTGGCTGTCACAGTGGTCACATAATTGGGGGCCATCTGGCCAGCAACTGTCCAGATACAGAGAGCAGGATGTGCTCCCAGTACAGAAACCTCAGGAACCAACGACATATTTGTGCAGGGTGTGGGTGTTAAAGCGATTGTAAAGTCTCGTTTTTGTTTTCCTATAAAAATAACTAACATGTTATATACTTACCTCTTCTGTGCAGTGGATTTGCACAGCGCAACTTGGATCCTCCTCTTCTCAGGTCCCTCTTTTGTTCTCCTGGCCCCTCCCTCCAGTTCAGTTCTTGCTGTGGGGGCACCCAAGCTGAGTCACAGCTCCCTGTGTCTATTCAGACACGGAGCACCGCCCCCGCCCCCTTTCTTTCCTGATTGGCTACCTGATTCTAATTGATAGCAGCGGCAGTCAATGGGGGAGCTAATCAGGAGCAGGGGAGGACTGGGCCAGAGGGCAGGGGGCAATTGCCCCCTGGGCTGCTCTGATTCCCCATAAAAAGGCTGCACTGCTTCTACCACAGACATGCCTAAAAGATTCCTGGTGAAGAGAAGTAAAATGTCCCTGCCACTGACCTACTGAGTGTGGTTTGAAGACAAGGACAGAGCACAGGCCTCCCCCCAGCAAGGATGGTGTAAACTTAGTCTGAGCAGAGGCCAGTTCCATGGCCCACAAGAGACTCTTCTCCCCCGACCAGCCCTGACCGAGCTGCTCCCCCCAACCGCCCCCTGCTGGCCAGGTCGGGAACCCGGATTCAGCCAGTATGTAGAGAGTATTTGGAGCATGGCTTCAGCTTGGAATGGGGGTCAGGAGGAGGACGGGAAGAAGGAGATTGGGGGGGGGGGGCGAGTCGCTGCACCATGGGCCTCTGGTTTGTACTTGCTCCCTGGGCCAAAAGTTGCCAGTCTGCCCCTGATCAGGAGGGAGAATCTTGGATGGCTGAGACACTCGTGGACATCACTGGACAGAGGGGGACCTCAAGTAAGTATTAGGGGGGCTGAGGGGGGCTGCTGCACATAGGTTTTTTATCTTAATGTATAGAATGCATAAGGATAAAAAAAAAAATCTGACTTTACAACTCCTTTAAGGCCCACTCTCCTTGCCACCACACATTGTCATTATGTGATCGGCAAGACATTTTACTTATGGCTTTTAATGCAGCTCTATAAAAATGAACAAAATGAAAAAAAAAAAAGTGCAAGTGCTTTAAAAAAAGCTACAGGAAGAAAGGGGAAAACTAGTTTTTAAAAACCAAGTTAGTTATAACTAAGGAATCACGAGGCCTTAAATAGGAACAAGTTTTGTTTAAAATAAATAAATTGCAGGTCTGCTAGAGCTGACATTATGTGCTAAGCACTAACAAAAATGCACTGTAACAACATTGTTACAGTGTGTTTATGAGTTTATGAATGAAGCCTGGAACTGTTTGCATGTTTCATTCATGCAGTACAGCATTCCTTCGACACAGAATTGGAGCTGGCTTTCAGGTAGAGCCAATCTCCTGTTATTTTCTGCTTGAGATGTAGCTCTGCAGCCCCAGCTATGCCTCCCCATCGCAGTATCTCTGCATCAGCTGTACCCAGATTGTATCACATTTTATGAATGGTAGAATGCGATGGACCCTACTGTATTTTGTGATCTTATGAACATACAGCATTGTTTGTTGCTTGTAAAAAAGTAATGTAAATACAATATGGTATATTTATATTGTAGTCGGACTTCCATGGTTTTTTTTCCTGTTTAGAGACCAAATAGATTTCAGTTTTGTACCAAGAAAAAAAAAAAAAAAACAATACGAAGAATGTATGAGAATTTAACAGTTTAAAAAAAAAACCGACCAGCTATATTTTAGATTTTGATGCATGAAGACTTTAAGGTATACATTTCAATTTGCAGTTTGTATGATAGGTCAGCATAGCGCAGAATGTTTGAATCCCTTCAGTCTAACGTGATAAAAGACTTTCTTTCACAGTCGAGTAAATTCTAGTTATCTTTCACCTTGCTGTTTTGGAGAGGTCAGGCTGTTGTAGGTGAAATGCAAGAGAAAAATTCTTCAGCTTTCAGATAAGTAATTTCTTAAAACTGTCTTGTCAGTTGAACAGATGAGTGAACGTCTGTGCAGTTTTACGATGCTATAAACTGAGATTTGTGTTAAACTCAAACCCTAGTTTGAAGTCAGGTTCTTGGAACATATGCTATATGTGTAATTCATTATTTTTATTGCATATAATGTATAACTTTATTAGTTGCCATTTATATCTACACGGCGTTCAACTTTAAGGGCCATTTTATCTCAACTGATGAAAGTAAACTAATCAAAGCAATCATGGTCCCAGTACATGGTTTCTCCAGTTATGTGTTCTCATTCACACTAGGGCTGCTGAGAACCATCACATGTTCCAGGGCAGAAAAACCAACTGGACCCCCCTTCCCCTCCATGCCAAGTATAGCAGGTAACCAATGCAGAATATAAGCAGTGCACACAAGGCTGCTGTTAGAAATCAGGGGGCCCATACTGCCTACATGATAGGACCCCCCGCCCCCCCAGAAAAAAAACACATTATTTGTGCTCTAAAAATACACTAAAATCATTATTATATGGCATATTTACTGGCCCTTCTCCTGCTCTCCATCCTGAAACATCCTCTTGTGTGTCCACAGCAGCTGCCAGCAGGAGAGGAGAGGAAGGAAGCCGGACTGCTGCAGGGAAAAGGGGCCCAGAAAGCAAAGGGATGGCACTGCGAATGCTAGAACTGATCCCCTGCAGCACAGCTGGAGGGAGGGAGCAAAGGAGAAGCCAGCAGCACTGCAGGGGGAGACAGAAAAGGATCGGTGTCTGCAGTAAGGCAGCACAGCTAGAGGGAGGGAGCAAAGGAGAAGCCAGCAGCACTGCAGGGGGAGGCAGAAGAGGATTGGTGTCTGCAGTAAAGCAGCACAGCTGGAGGGAGGGAGCAAAGGAGAAGCCAGCAGCACTGCAGGGGGAGACAGAATAGGATCGGTGTCTGCAGTAAGGCAGCACAGCTGGAGGGATGGAGCAAAGGAGAAGCCAGCAGCACTGCAGGGGGAGGCAGAAGCGGATTGGTGTCTGCAGTAAGGCAGCACAGCTGGAGGGAGGGAGCAAAGGAGAAGCCAGCAGCACTGCAGGGGGAGGCAGAAGAGGATTGGTGTCTGCAGTAAAGCAGCACAGCTAGAGGGAGGGAGCAAAGGAGAAGCCAGCAGCACTGCAGGGGGAGGCAGAAGAGGATCGGTGTCTGCAGTAAGGCAGCACAGCTGGAGGGATGGAGCAAAGGAGAAGCCAGCAGCACTGCAGGGGAGGCAGAATAGGATCGGTGTCTGCAGTAAAGCAGCACAGCCGGAGGGATGGAGCAAAGGAGAAGCCAGCAGCACTGCAGGGGGAGGCAGAAGAGGACCGGTGTCTGCAGTAAAGCAGCACAGCTGGAGGGAGGGAGCAAAGGAGAAGCCAGCAGCACTGCAGGGGGAGGCAGAATAGGATCGGTGTCTGCAGTAAGGCAGCCCAGCTGGAGGGAGGGAGCAAAGGAGAAGCCATCAGCACTGCAGGGGGAGGCAGAAGAGGACCGGTGTCTGCAGTAAGGCAGCACAGCTGGCCTGCTCAGCACGTGCCTGGGCCCCCCTTTTGAACTGATAGGCCGGGCCCAGTACAGGAATGCTGGCTGAACTGCCTTATTGGCGGCCCTGAGTGCACATAGTTTAAAGTGATGCTAAACAGAGAAGTATTACTTTCCATAATTCATTCACATAAATCATATATTTATTACCACTGTATTTTTTTATTTTTAATCCTTTAACTCATTGTTTCGCAACCTTTGTCCAGTCGGGGAACCCTTGAAAAGTATTTTCAGTCTTGAGGCACCCCTGTCCAAGGCTTGGTTCACGTTACTGTGTGTCACAGAATGCATGCAAAATCACACTCATCCTGACACACATTCTTAATGGTACCCCACACACTGGCAAACGCGGGCTGTTTTTGGTGTGGCGCAATTTCAAAAAAGGGTCGTAGACTTCATGCATTTCTGCGGGTAGAGTGAATGAAAGTGAATGGGCTGCTCTACACACAGCACGCAGCCACACAGATGTGAACCAAGGGTTTGTTCACATGTGAGGTTGGAGGGCGGTAAAACCATGTGGTTGAGCAGTTTTTACCACCCCAACTGCTCCCCCTTTAGCTGCAGAGGCAGCAGCTGGGAGTGTACACATGCTGTTGCTGCAGCTAGAAAATTACACCCAAGTGAATAGGGCTGCACTGCAACCACCCTGCAACTGTGTGCATTGCATGCAGTTGCGGTGTGGGTATGCTGCATTTACGAAGTTGAAACAGGTGTCGAGAAGGCGACACATTACCTCCTGTCAAATGCCTCTTAAAAGCAATCTGAGCATAGATTTCTTTTCAAAGTAGCAGCAGTCCTTGTTGTTATTACAAACAAGCCCTAAAAAAGCAGTTCTGATAGTACAGGAATACAGGAATAGGGGGGTCAGGTTTAAAGTAACATATATATATATATATATATATATATATATATATATATATATATACACTAAAACACACACATAAAAAACACATGTACACACACACACAAACACACACACACATACAGACACGTGTACACACAAAGACACATGTACACACACACACACACACACACATACAGACACATGTACACACAAAGACACATGTACACACACACACACACAGGTACATGTACACACAAAGACACATGTACACACACACGCACGCACACACCAACACATGTACACACGCACACATACAGACACATGTACACACAAAGACACATGTACACATACAGATACATGTACACACAAAGACACATGTACACACACACACACACATAAAGACACATGTACACACAGACACATACAGACATACAGTATACAGGCCTCTAAGACGTTGAAGTACAGTACCTCCCCTCACACAGCCGGATAGTGCACTGTAGGGGAAGGCAGGGAGCACAGCATACACTCCTTCTCCATTTGAATGTATTTTGCTTAGTCTGATCGGGCTCATCTGACAGCCTTTCTCTACCAGGATCCCGCGGCACCTCTGAGGACCTCTGGCGGCACCCTGGTTGAGAAAGGCTGCTCTTACTACCTTATTCCTGCAGCACTATTTTGTGGTCACATGATCTTCCCTGTTCTTTAGCATTTGCAAGGAAAGATCTTTGGGAGGGGCTTCTATTCCTGCAATATGAGTCTGTGTCTGTACAGCCCTGATTGGTGCTGTGCCAGTCACATGCATTAATATGGTGTTGGCAGAGTCAAAGATGATTGACACTAGCTCTTATTTTGTTCTGGCAGCATCTGCATCCAATGACCTTTTTTATTGCTTTACAGGTATTATTAATTACATTCAATATATTTAATCCTGATTTCTATAAAACCTAAGCTTTTTTGTGAGTTTGTTAGTGAATGTAATCAATCAGCATACTATATTCCACCCCCATAGTGTTTAGTAATATGAGGACATAGAGAGAGGGAGGGAAGTGTAATTTATTTACCACTGTATATACACCAAAGGTATGACTCTATAGTCATGCGTGCTGCACAGATAAGAAAATGATGAGCTTAGAAGGAAACTGAAACAGGATAATTTCCACTACAACAGCTAGTCTACACAATCTCAGGCTACATTGGGGACACAGAGTAGAGGGGAGGGAAAGCTATAGGCAGGATCAACCAGGTAAATTTCACTCTACACACAAGAAAGGCTTTAGTGGCTTTATGAGTGTGAACACTGTTATATAGCATGTAATGAGTGTTTTTCATAGGCTGGTTTTAATGACACTTAGGTTTTCTAAGGTAAAAAAAAAAACATTAATATTGTGGTAAAGTATAATTAAATACAACAGACCTTTGATTCTTTACAAGCTAAAGACACTATGCTTACATGGCAAATAGCAAAAAATATCTACCTACACTGATACATATTTCATATATCTACCTACACTGATACATATTTCATACCCTCTCTAAGTAGAACGTCCTTTATCTGCTTGCTAGGAGGTGTTATAGGGTCTTTAATCTGTTGCCATCTGCGTAACACATACTGTTTGCGCAGAAACAAAAGGGTAGGCTTTAACACCCACAAGCTGCACATACTGTATATGCATCTCTGAGTGACCCATGTTTCTTTGCTAAAGGCACGCTCCTAGCACAGAGACTGAGCTGTTGAAGACAGCTCTCGTCCCAACTAATGATTGGTAACCAGCAGGATGAGCTCCTGTAACCACATTGACAGCCAGTCGGTGAGGTCACATGATTGCCAATTCTTCATGCCCCTTGGGTGTTTAGAACCCTTTTAAGGCATGCCAGGATGGGCAGGAAGGGATTAGGGAATTGACCATATGGTGAGAGAGGTTCTATTCTCTGATTAATAGAAAAAATTCACCAATGAAGAAAAATTCAGAGCATCACTATAACAGTAACAGGCAAACATTTCCAGTGGTTGCACCAGTTCTATTATAACTGTCTAAAAAAGAGAAGCAACTCATTTCAGATGGATTTTCTCTCACTTCCTGTTGACACGTTTTAACATGTTTTGGCTTCAGATTTACTTCAAAGGTTAGAGGAGTAATGCCTTTCTCTTTGTGGGGTAAGAAAACTAAGACTGAAATATGATTATTGGATGAAGTATCTTGTCCTTGGGGAACACAAAACAGGGACCATGATACCCAAAGTATTCCTCATTCCAAGGGATGGTAGAAAAGACTCTTGGGGAAACTGACTGTAAAATAGCACTTAGTCTATTGAGCCTTCCCCTTCATTTCAAGCATGACCCTCTATGAAATGGAACATACGTGCTCAACACTATACATTATCTGAGTTCAGGCTCTAAAATGTTGGCCAGAGATGATGACTGTAGACAAATACATGTATGTTCACAGTAATTGATGGCTGTAGACACTTTGGGAGAAAGTTTTGACAGTTTATTGTGTCAGATCACACACCCCAGCCAGTGGTGTATTTTGGCCTAGGTTGACAAGGCCCAGGCCAGGGGCAGCACTTTGCATGGGGGCAGAAAAAAAGCCGCCCCCCTCCAACTGAGACTCTATTGGCCACTAGTTTCTAGAGCCGCCGCTCTCACCCCCCTCTCTCCCTCCCTCATTCACCCACCCCCCCTCTCTCTCTCTCCCTCACTCGACCCCCTCTCTCGCTCCCTCCCTCACCCACCCCCTCTCTCTCCTTCCCTCACCCACCCCCGCTCTCTCTCCCATCCCCTCTCCCCCCCCCTCTCATGAGATCTCAGGGGTTCATGCTGGGACTTATAGTCCTTCAATTTTGGAAAATGGGTGGGGAAAATTTACATAGGAGGGGGAGGGGGAAGAGGAGCAGCCAATTTTAGTCTTGCCTAGGGCAGCACATAACCAAAAATACACCACTGACCCCAGCACATATCATAGGCAACTGAAGCTTTTCTGACGAAGGCCATATTTATAGTTTAGGCTTTGGTGCTCTGGCTCCCCTTGCTCTTTCCCCCTCAGGCCTGTTCCATGTGCTACTTGTGCCTAATCACCTACTGAGACGTGTAGTACTGAATATAGATTAATATACATTTTACATACATTTAATCTTATTCAACACAATAATACTATGAAAGTTAGGAACATTTCCATATGTTACTGGAATACACTGGATGCACCTTACTCTGGCTTCTCTTGCAGGCAATAACCCTTCCATTAATGTGAGAATTTTGGGTCCCGGCATAGCTGTAAACCCTTTTCTATATTCTAGGTTGCCCTATAATAAAACACCACAGACTGTTCACAGTTAACAAGGCAGAGCACTTTCACTAAATGTACAATGCCCACTTATGGCCTGAAGGGAGGTAAGAGGAAGAGGTAGGAGGGTAGAGAGAATGTTACTAGTATATGCAATTCACCTCTTTTTTTTAATGTGTTCTCCTTCAAGGTGAGATAGGTGGGTGAATTAGTAAATGAAGGGCACATAATCTGTTTGTTCTGAGTTTCGAGATGTCACACTTTCACTGAATGTACAATGCCCATTTTGGGCCTGAATAGGATGAATATTTACATTTATACACAATTCACACCTTTTTTTTTTTCACAATATATTTAATATTATTATCACATTGAGATGGTCTGTAATTTGACAAAAGAAGTAATAGGTGGAGATTGGTAAAACAGTGGAAGAAAGGGCAAGGGAGGGTGGAAGAGAGGGGTAGGGGAGTTGATGGCAGGACCGAGTAACTTGTTTTTAATGATTATATAAATCAGTTTTTTTGGATATTTATTTTTAAACCATCTAAAATGAATAAAAAAAGATTTAATATAAAGCACCACAGACTGTAATCCATGATAATATCTTAGGCGGGTGAAAGCTTCTATTGTTTAAAAGGTAATTACATCCAAAGTTATCCTAAAGTTATAGAAAGACACTGGTAAACTGAATCATAAGGTTCTGCCTCCTCTCTCCAGACATGAAGCACCAGCAGGAAGGGTCTCAATTATTCTGCTTCTTTCTTTTTAATGTAAAGAAACAAGAAATCCAATGGGGAGCATGAGTCATTGTTGTAATAACTGCTACAGGTGGGCAGGCCTGGGAACTGTGGTGCAGAGACCTCTCATCTAGAGCCCCTGATAGAAGTAAGAACATCAGACACGTGTGCAGTCTCCTTTCCATTGTTGGAAACTGTACGTGAAAGATACAAAAAAGCCATAGATATGTTCTAAAAAGTCTCCTGTAGCCAAAAAAAAGCTCTTTTCATTTGTATCCTTTAACTCTGTCAGTACATTTTAAAGCTATGTTTTATCGTTTCATGCTGATAGATCTGTGATGCCTAGGGAGATGACTAATAGACCTGCCAACCATACTAAAATGTTTCCATATCATTATACTCACGTAGGAAAGGGATTTATTCCAAATACAGACTGCAACTGTTCTCATGCTGACATCTATCACAAATGCCCTTTCATAATAATTTTCCTTCTAAGTGTAGATGCCTACCTAGCTAATAGTATTTTATAGTAGTACTCTGACATGAAATATGAACAAGGCATATCTCTCTATAGCGTGTGTCTCAATCCAAAGGACTAAGTGTCACACCTGTCTGCTGCTTTGTTCCTCTGCTACCAGAATGAGTCACTTCTGACAGGTTTTCCTGACACCAAGAGGTAAAAAGTTGACATGGGAGGTAGCTCCTGCACACAGCCTGTGATTGACAACCTTAGCTGTGTTCCTGTGTGCTGTTTGTGTGCGTGTGTGTGTGTGGTGGGATATGAGTGGGTCCCTTCCCTCCCCTCTCTTCCACTCAGCTCTCACTGAGCTCTGCAGAGTGTAATTTCAGCTCCCCTCCCCCTGCTTTCTGAACGCTCAGACAATATGTGTAAATTCTGGACTTTGAATGGCTGTAGAGAAGAGAGGACTGTAGATAAACAGGTAAAACGTATGTAGGAAGATTTGTTTCATCTTTGTATCACCTAAGGCTAGGCACTTCACTGGGTATAGGTAAGGGTTTACAACCACTTTAACCACTTTACCACCGGAGGATTTTGCTGTCTTACGCCTGGGCAACTTTTTGCGATTCAGTGCTGTGCGACTTTAACTGACAATTGCACGGTCGTGTGACGCCGTACCCAAACGAACTTTACGTCCTTTTTTTCCCACAAACAGAGCTTTCTTTTGGTGGTATTTGATCACCAGTGCGGTTTTTACTTTTTGCGCTATAAACAAAAAAAGAGCGTTTATTTTGAAAAAATAACAATATTTTTAACATTTTTTTATATAAAATTCCCCCCCAAAAAAATGTAAAAATCTAATTTTTTTAAATTTTTGGCCAATTTGTTTTCTGCTACCTATGTTTGGTAAAAAAAAAAATCACAATAAGCGTATTTTGATTGGTTTGTGCAAAAGTTATTGCGTTTACTAACTAAGGGAAAGATTTCTGTCAATTTTGGTGTTTTTTTTTTTAACGAGTAATGGTGGCGATCTGCGATTTTTTTTTGCGAGACTGCGACATTGCGGCGGACAGATTGGACCCTTGACTGACATTTTTGACACTTTTGGGGGTACCAGTGACATTACTGCAGTAATCAGTGCTATATATATGCACTGTTACTGTAAAAATGACACTGGCAGGGAAGGGGTTAATTTTATTGGAGAGGGAGGGGTTAATGTATGCCTGGTGCTTACTAACATGTGTGGGGGGAAGTGACTGAGTGAGTCAGGGACAGATCGCATGTTCAGCTATGATGAACCCTGCTATCTGTCCCTGCCTGTCACTTCGGAGATCCGCCCACTCTGTTTACACAAGCGGGCGGATCTCCACACTAGATTCCCCCGACGATCGGGGAAGAGCAGCAGCGATCGCCGCCGCTCCTCCCCTGGCTCGACTCCCGCTGTGACTGAAAACAGTGGGAGCGCGCCTCCGGCGGCGCGCAAGCGCCGCCTACAGGGGGAGGAGTCCAGCGACGTAGGTCTACGTTGCTGGACGATAACGAGCCACATTGCTGCAGTAGCAGCAATGTGAGCAGACGTCAAGTGGTTAATACATATCTTCTTTCAGGTGGCTTTCTATCAATCTCAAAATCTCAATTTCACTTTAACCCTGGATGTGAATAGGAACATTTAACAAATATAAAGTAGGTGTTGTACCAATTTGGCTTCAAAATGTTAAATTTGCTGCAAAATGTTAAACTTTAAGAAAGGGTTCCTACATAAGATTTAAGCATTATTGAACTCTCCTTCACATAACCCTAATTGGTGGACTGTGGCATTTTTCCAGTTGCTTTAATATATTAAGTCACTGATCCCAACAAGCATGAAGGTGAGGAGCTTTGACTTATGCTTGTTCTGGGTCAGTGATTCAAAATACTGTAGCCAGAGGGTCAGTTAGGCAACTTGTGGTTTTAGAAGCAGATCTTCAGCAGTAGCCTTTGTTTCTCTTTCATAACAAGTTTCCCTTGAAAAATTACCAAATATCCAAATTATTTCATATGGACATCTGGTGTCACCTTGTAAGGGGCATCCAACTATATTTATATGTAGAATCCGGCAGAAAGGGTATAAGGCTCTGTTCACACTGCTCCGACAGCAAAGTCGTACGACTTTGCCTGCAACCTTGCCCTGCTACTTCCTTCCTACTTGATCTGATTTGGATGCTATTTAGAAGCCTGTACAAGGGCTTAAATTGCACCCAAGTTGGACAAAAGTAGTGCAGGAGCCTTTTCTAAAGTCGGAGCGACTTGTATAGTATGAGTTAAGATGGCTCTCATAGGGAAACATTGAATTTGAATTGACATGAAACATTGAATTTGACATGTCATGCAACATCACAAGTCAGATCCCATGACACAGCAATGTACACCTAGCAGCATTTCTGTATCCTAATTACCAGAGATGTATAGTAACTAAGTAGAACTACTTCACTACTGTACTTAAGTACCGAAAGGCGGTATCTGTACTTTCCTAGAGTAGAATTTTTTTCTCCTACTTCCACTTTTACTTCATTACATTTTTTCGATGATTTCAATACTTCTACTCCGATATATTTTTTTTGTGCTGCATAGTTACTCGTTACTATTATAAAAATGACCACTGCCAGAACAGTAGATGGCAGGTTTCATGAAGCTCAAAACATGTGTATTATCAGCGCATACGAAAATAAAAGCTACTGTATGTATAAATAAAAGCTGCATTTGAAATAATAAAAAACAATATGATGTTCAAACTTTTGACTTCTTTCTTTAATAACTACATAACACAGTACTTGTACTTTTGCTTTCAGTACTTGAGTAGCAATTTTTTTTTCAAAACTACTGGTACTTTTACTTTCTGTACTTGAGTAGCAAAATTAAAAAAAAAAAAAAAAGCTTGCAATACTTAAGTACAAAAAATGTTGAATACTTTAGTACTTCTACTCAAGTCACTTTTTGATCGAGCACTTCCACTTCTACTCAAGTCACTTTTTGATCGAGCACTTGTACTTTTACTCGAGTATGGGTTTCGAGTACTTTATACAACTCTGCTAATTACTGCAGTGTAGGGATTCCCAAACTATGGCTCTGTTGCAGAACTACACATCCCATGAGGCATTGTAAAACTCTGACATTCACATACATGACTAGGCATGATGGGAATTGTAGTTCCTGAACAACTGCAGGGCCGTAGGTTGAGAATCCCTGCTGTAGTGTATTCTCACTAGGAAAAAAAGGTTACTACGGAATACTGGCTGAAAAAGGTGACTCTAAGAGAATCAGAGCACTAGTGGAAAGTTGTGCAGATATTAGATGGTAACCCTTATCAGTTACCATTATCATAGTTCATTCCTTCTTTTCAATGCGTATCGTATTTATAAGTATAATCATTGTTTGCTAACACTGTGAATCTTAACCCCAAAATGTGATTGCGCAGCTAAGTCTAGAAAGCTCTCTGATTTCAAAGATGGCATATTTGCTTCTCGTCTCTCTCCTTTACCTTTCTGCCTCTCTATTCTAGCTGTTATCTAATTCGTCATCAGTTCTGTGACTGGAAACTTATTTATCCAGGTCTGCTGACGGAGATATTCCTGCAGTCTTTTGTTTGAAATTATGGTGGCTGGAATTCTGCCGGCTTTCCTATGTAAACTGTTTGAAGCTTTGTGGTTGAATTTGCAATCTCTTGGGACCAGTTTATGTGTCACTGGCACTGACATCTGGAACACTGTATTTCATTATATTTATGTTTTATTATAGTTAAAAATAGTTTAAGTAAGAGAGTTAACAGCTGACGTGGGCAAATGATTTATAGGGAAAAACCGGCAAAAGAAGTTTGGGGAAATACCACCACAAACATGGTTTAAACAAGGGCTGAAAAGGGCTTGGTGTTTGGTCTTGGCTGGTAAAAGTCCCAATAGACTATATTAGAGAGGCATTAATACAAAGGCAGCAAGTTTTACATTCTGCTACTTTTATAAGGGAAATAATGTCCACCTTCAAAGTTTTCTAAATACAAAACCCCAGGTGCATACTTTGATCTTTTTGTTTTTTTGTCCTTATAACATTGTCTGCAAGTGTGTATGACTGGGCACTGTAGCAGGTGAATTTTTTACTGGATCTTAAAATTTAAGGTTTTAAAGTGGAGTTCCACCCATTTTTGGAACTTTAGATCTATGTAATCCCCTTTAAAACGGCTTTTACCAATGGAAACTTTTTTTTTTTTTTTTTGCTAGTAAATACCTTAATTTCGGCTTTATTCCTCCTCTCCTCACTTCCTGGTCCGATCGGCGATGACGTCATTCGGCGATCCGCAGTGTCTGCTGGGATGTATTCTATTCCAGAAATCTCGCAGTAGCTGTATCTGTACTGAGCCGTGCCTGCCCCGCCTCCGCCCCGCCTCCGTACCCGCCTCCTCTCATTGAGTTGCATTGTATGAATGTATTAAGGCTGTTCTCTGCCCCGCCTCCGCCCCGCCTCCTCTCATTGAGTTGCATTGTATGAATGTATTAAGGCCGTTCTCTGCCCCGCCTCCGCCCCGCCTCCTCTCATTGAGTTGTATTGCAATACAACTCAATGAGAGGAGGCGGGGCGGAGGCGGGGCAGAGAACGGCCGTAATACATTCATACAATGCAACTCAATGAGAGGAGGTGGGGCGGAGGCGGGGCGGAGGCGGGGCAGGCACGGCTCAGTACAGATACAGCTACTGCGAGATTTCTGGAATTGAATACATCCCAGCACTGCGGACACTGCGGATCGCCGAATGACATCATCGCCGATCGGACCAGGAAGTGAGGAGAGGAGGAATAAAGCCGAAATTAAGGTGTTTACTAGCAAAAAAAAAAAAAGTTTCCATTGGTAAAAGCCGTTTTAAAGGGGATTACATACAGCTATGTATTCCAACCTATTAAAAATGGGTGGAACTCCGCTTTAAGTAGTAGCCTTTAACCCCATCACAACCATTACCCCTACTTATGTGTTACAGAAAAATCAACGCTGCAGTCCCATTATATATTATCTGTATAATAGAGCATGACTACAAACATAAAAAGTTTTTTTTAAATTATAATTAGTTAATATTCATGTTCTGTAGTCTTATTTTAATACAGGGGGTAAAGCTTTGGGCCCATTTTGCATTGGTTTTCATGTTCTTCTTGACTTTTGTTGAAAAAAGCTTCCTTGCAGAGCTCAGTAGCTTAAGCTGAAATCTACACACAAATCAAAGAGAGTCAGAGCAATGTCTCATTCCCCTCACATTCCTCCCCAGTAGCTTTGTATTGTTTCATTTATGGCCCGTACACACGATCCGAAAATCGGACGAAAAATAACGCTTGTAAAAAGATCGGATGATAATCGGATCGTTAGTACACAGCTTACGAGAGGCGATCACGGCAGTTCGCCCGTTATTATCCGGTCGTGCAAGCATAAAAATTTTGATCGTATTATAACACATCTTACGATAATCGTATTATCAGTATGTTGTTCGTCCGAAAAAAATGGTGAGCAGTAGACAGCGCATGAGTGGAAACGAAAGAACGACCCGGAAGAAAAACCAGGGAAAGAAGAAAAATCGTTTAAAATCACACAATGACATTTAATAGGATCAAAGTAGGATGTTTTCTGTTCTTTGAAAAGCAATCCAAGTTGTAAACGCTAAAAAAGTTATAAATGGTAATTTGTGCAAGAAATAAAATAATATATAAATAAATGAAAGATACGCGTGGCTAGAGGGGTCACACGCACATGACATCATTTCCCCTCACACGCTACAGCATGGTTCCGCATACCAGAAGCTTTTGAATCATCATCCGAGAAAATTCGTATCGTAAGTAACCTCTCCCGTTTGCGAATATAATTGAGAGTTCCTAGCAACCAAACAAAAACGGACGGAACGTCGTCCGATTTTCGGATCGTGTGTACTGGACATTAGAAATAGTGTATCTAAAAGAAGATAAGCTCTGTTCTGCTTTCTCTTTTGAAAACTACAGCGCTTTGAACATTCTTTAACAATTTTTCTATTTTGTGCTGGCTGTCATGTAGCATTTACCAATAATTTGTTTTCTGAAGAATAAGAGACAAAATAACACTGGATGATGCAAGTTAAACCTTTATAAAATGTTTGACACAACCTTTAAACTCTATGTCATTATGTATACATATATTTGCATGAGTTTGTTTGTATATATTGTGACCACCCACCTAATATTCAGGAGGTTCCCTTTTGCCACCAAAACAGCCCCGACCTGTCAAAGCATGAACACTTTGACTACCAAGTCATAGTAGCAAATCCTTTAAATTGGTTGTAAAGCCTAAACATTTTTTTCCTTAATGCATTCTCTGCATTCATGTAAAAAATGTTATAGTGTATCACCCCCCCCCCCCCCTTATACTTACCTAAGCCGATCTTGATCTAGTGCTGTGTCCATCTATAGCGGCTCTCTCCTCTTCTTCCCACTCTTACAGGCTTTGTTGACAGCAGGGGAAGCCATTGGGGCCCAAGCCTCGCTGTCTGTGTCTATAGACGCAGACAGCATGACTTTGGATTAAGCCCGCAGGTGTGCCACAAAAAGAAGCAGCTTCCAACAGTGGCACACCGCAAAAAGGGAGGGGCCAGAAGTGTCAGCGACATGACCAAAGAAGAGGAGTAAAGGTATTGCACAGAACAGGTAAGTGTAACAAGTTTGTTATTTAAAAAAAAAATATATATATATTTTACAAATAATTTTTCACACTTGGAGTGACTTTTTTCACACATTTTTCACACTTTTAGTAACCTTCACTCTTGGAGTCCGTCGGCAGACTCTGTTTTTCTCAGCGGGGGATCGATCCGCCGATCCCCCGATGAGCAGGCTGATGGCAGCTCTGTCTCCACGCTGTGTGCAGAGACAGAGCTGTCAGGTCCTCGCTGTTCTCTATGGGGGAATCGGATGAGAACGGACCGCCTGTCTGTTCTCATCCGATCCGTTGGACGGATGAAAAAAAGGGTTTCCATCCGTCCAGATTTGACGGACCAGATTGGATGTCAGGGGACATGTCTCCGCTGACATCCGACACAGTTTTTCACGCCGATCTGAACGGTCCACAAGTGTGAAAGGGGCCTAAGTCCTGTAAGTTGCAAGGTGGGCCCTCCATGGAACATTGCTCAAAGCAACACACTGTTTGACCGGCTTGCCTTCTTCCTATACTGCATCCTGGTGCCATCTCTTCCCCAGAGAAGCGATGCACACACACCTGGCCATCCACATGATGTAAAAGAAAATGGGATTTATCCAATGAAGCCACCTTCTTCTAATGCTCCTTGGTCCGGTTCTGATGCTTACGTGCCCATTGCAGGCACTTTTGGCTGTGGACACGGGTCAGCATTGGCACCCTTACTAGTCTGTGGTAACACAGCCCCAAACACAACAAATTCATGCTCATATTTTTTTATCTTGCAACACATAAACTTCAGGGACTGCCTAATATATCCCACCCACTTTCAGACGCCATTGCAAGAAGATAATCAATGTTATTTGCTTACCTGTCAGTGGTCATAAAGTTATGGCATATCGGTGTATATAGATGCCTCAAGTGGAAGTTCACCCTAGAATTTCTCTAAAAACATTTAACAGCCATAAAACACATATACATGCATTATACCATGTTTGACTTGTAGCCTCGCTTCAGTTGTCCAGCAATTAAAAATTGGAAAAAGCCGGCCATTTACCAGTAACACAAGTCTGTACTCTAGTTGTCCAACAATCGGCACTGGAAACTGCCAGCAATATACACATGAAACTCATCCTGTTAATCTGCCTCCCCGCCTCCACACCACTCCTGCTATCCACATCTGGACATCACCTGTGGAGACATAGATATCATGGAAATACTGACGGACACCATGAGTTTCATGGTGTCACTTGTGTATTGCTGGCAGTTTCCATTGCTGATTGTTAGACAACCAGAGTGCAGACAAAGTCCAAACATGGTGCTATGCATTTATCACGGTATGAGTGTTGTATGGACAGTTAATGCTGATAGAGTATTTCTTGGGTAAAATTCCACTTTAAAAGATTATGATTGTTCTAACAAAGAAGACCAGCTGGAATGTACTATACTCTTGAGACAAGTAGTTCATGAACAAAAGGCACAGTAGCACAAAGAGTGAACAGAAAGAGAACACATCTCCGCCAGATCCCATAAATAGAATATAGGTCTAATGCAATCACATCACACTGTGCTGCGAGATGTGCAATAGTGTGACAAATTAAGCTTATAGTAAAATAGCTGCATGAATCTGTTAACTAACTTAAAACCTCATATTAGAAGAGCATATTACCTTATTTTCTAGTCTGACTAGTTCACAGGATATTCTTTCTCATATAAATATATATGTAGAGAACAAAGAGCAGACAGAATTTCAACTATGGGAATATTACGAGTTCCATTCCAACTGCAAAAGTCATTGCTAGCAGGCTCTTGACCCCAGCACATCCCCCTGAGTAGTCACATTAAGGCAGCTTAAAAAACTATTGACATCCTAAAATGCAGTAGCATCATGTTGGAAAGAATTCTCTAAACCAAACCATTTTATCCAACATTTTTTCAACAAACCATAAAAATGTGGATTCCTAATAGCTTGTGTTGCATACGGTTTGGCAATGATCTATGCTGCTAAAATGTATACATGGTTGCTTTTAAAGATTAACAGTGCAGCAATATATAAAACAATGACAAGACTGTTATAAAATATGTTGTATTTATAAGTGGAAAAAGTTATTAAAGGCAAATAATCCCGGCGTAATTACTGTGTTTTACATAACGCAGAGCTTGCAGTTGCAGAAAAATCATTGGTAAGCATTGTGCTTTCCCTCGCCTGTGTGGGCATTACAAAATAAATAAATCAAGAGTGTATCAAATGTGTAATTAAAGTGCTTTGCAGAATACAAACAAAAATACTTTATAGTCAACTAAAAACTACTATGGTTTAATGGTACATAATATAAATCCTAGTTGATACATCCAGTAAGCATAGATTTACAGACGTACCACACATATGCAATGCCAGACTGGGGACGAACAATCAGACCTGACCTAAACATGCCAGCTCATATTTATGCCTTTGCATCAAAACTCCAGGAAAGCTACTAAATACCCAACAGAATAACATATATAAGAGCTACAGCCCTGGCCAAAAGTCATAACACAAATATTAATTTTCACAGTCTACTACCTTAGCTTTTTTAATGGCAATTTGCATATACTCCAGAATGTTATGAAGAGCGATCAGATGAATTGCAATTAATTGCAAAGCCAATCTTTGCCATGAAAATTAACTTAATCCAAAAAAATTAAAAACATTTCCACTGCATTTTTGAAGAAGGCTTCAGGGCATCCAAGAAAGTCCAGGAAGCACCAGGACCATGTCCTACAGTTGATTCATCTGTGGGATAGGGGCACCACCAGTGCATAGCTTGTTCAGGAATGGCAGCAGGCAGGTGTGAGTGCATCTGCACGCACAGTAAGGTGAAGACTTTTGGAAGATGGCCTAGGGTCAAGAAGGGCAGCAAAGAAGCCACTTCTCTCTAGGAAAAACATCAGGGACAGACAGATATTCTGCAAAAGGTACAGGGATTGGACTGCTGAGGACTAGGGTAAAGTCATTTTCTTAATCCCCTTTCCGATTGTTTGGGGCATCCAGAAAAAGCCTTGTCTGGAGAAAAAAAGGTGAGTGCTACCATCAGTCCTGTGCCATGTCAACAGTAAGGTATCCTGAGACCATTAATGTGTGGGGTTGCTTCTCAGCCAAGGGAGTGGGTTCACTCACAATTTTGCCTAGGAACACAGCCATGAATAAAAAATGGTACAAAAACATCCTCCAAGAGCAACTTCTCCCAACCATCCAAGAACAGTTTGGTGACAAACAATGCCTTTTCCAGCATGATGGAGCACCTTGCCATAAGGGAAAAGTGATAACTAAGTGGCTTATGGAACAAAACTTTGAAATAGTGGGTCCATAGCCGGGAAACTCCCCAGACCTTAATCCCATTGAGAATTTGTGGTCGATCCTCAAGAGGCGAGTGAAAAAAAATTCACCACAAATTCTGACAAACTCCAAGCATTGATTATGCAAGAATGTGCTGCCATCAGTCAGGATGTGGCCCAAAAGTTGATTGACAGCTTGTCAGGGGGAATTGCAGAGCTCTTGAAAAAGAAGGGTCAACACTTCAAATATTGAGTCTGCATAAACTTAATGTAATTGTCAATAAAAGCCTTTGACACTTCTGAAATGCTTGTAATTATACTTCAGTATACCTTAGTAACATCTGACAAAAAGATCTAAAAACACTGAAGCAGCAGACTTTGTGAAAATTAATATTTGTGCCATTCTCAAAACTTTTGGCCATGGTGTATATTACCTGCCCACAGGATTCCAAATTCTGTGATTCCATTTTTGAAGCTTCCTCTTTCTTCTTTCTTTCCTCTTCCTTCCTCTGCAGCAACAGCACCTCTTGGGCAAGAACATAGAAAAGTGACAGCAGAAAAAAGTGCTTCATTTGGTCTGCCTTTTTTTTATTTTGCAATTTAGATATGTTTTTGTATTATTTTATTTATTTATTTTTTGACTGAGTATAGATCTGTTTGTCCCGTGCACGTTTGGATCAACTTACTGTTAACTGACTCACTACCTGTGTGGCAAGTCTGTTCCAAGCATCAACTACCTTTTGTTAAAATAATACTTTCTAAGATTAGTTTTAAACTTTTCTCCTGCTAGTTTGAGGCCATGTTTTAGCGAAACAGAGTTACTTGAAGAACTGAGCGATAGCGATTCGTGGGAAAATGTATCATCAGGTACGGAAAGTGAAGACAGCGTTGATTCTGATGTCTCTTTCTGGCACATAGCTCCATTGGAAATTCTGAAGAATCATTTGATATACTTCCCAAATTCCACAAGCTATGTGCCAGAAAGAGACATCAGAATCGTCGCTGTCGTCACTTTCCGTACCTGATGATGAATTTCCCACGAATCGCTATCGCTCAGTTCTTCAAAGTAACTCAGTTTCACTGTCGATGATTTCCAGTTCGTCTAAAATCACTTTTGCGCCAAAATAACGCTTTTTGGATGCCATGGTCGTTCAAAATTTTCCAGGCACAAAGAACTGGAAAAGCACAGACAGGGCACTGAAAAAAAAGTCACCTGGTGCAATCCTGTGCTGAAATGGCATGACACAGTGTAATCCGTTAGGATCACAGCTTTGTATCATGTCATTTGTGTATTTACACTTTTGAATTTGCCGCCGGTTCCACCCACCTGCGTCTCAACGCTCGCAGGAAAGGGAACCGGAAGGCAGGTGCTGGAAATCAGCCGTGCACAGAGTGGGGAGAGAGTGTGAGGACGGCAGGGGATTACAGGGAAGGTGAGAGTAACATTCTGGGGTAATCCCGAGTGTGGCTCGGGGTTACCGCTTTTGATACTGAAAGTTAACCCCGAGCCACACTCGGGAATACCGCCAGGAAGATTAAAGGCCTCTCTGTCATGTTCGCCTTTCTCCTAGCCATTACATCGGCATTAAAAAGCCTCAGAGATTGAGTCACCAGTCATGGAGAACTTTTCTTAACGTTCTTCCAGTTTGAGCTGTGCTTTTACCTGTGCTTGACTCAATTGCTAAGGGTACATCAGTCTTTAATGGGAACCAAGAAATTGTTCTACCAACCTTTGGAGTACTAACTTGAGTCCTTTAGACGTGGGAGAGGTCGCGCTGTGGCTTAGTTGGTTAAAGCCCATGTCTAGTAAACACAGAATCCTGAGTTTGACTCTCAGCAGTGCCTTTCTTCTAGGTTCTAGGAATCTCTCAGATATTGTGAAGTTGTATCTACAAGCTACAGCTTCCTTCAGGCTTCAGAACGCCTGTTTATTCTTTTTGCCGGAAAGGACAAAGGGAAACGTGCCTTATCTAGGAGGATTGTGGCATGGATTGCCTGGGCCATCTGACAGACTCACAGAGCTGAGGGCATGGCTCCTTTGGGGATGGTGACCGCTCATTCGACCAGGAGTGTGTCTACATCTTGGGCAGCTTTGCAGCTTGTGGTTCCCAATGTAATCAGTAGGGTGGCCTTGTGGTCCCGATCAATACATTTATAGCTCATTATTATGTAGAGCTGGCCTCTTTATCTTTTGTTAATTTTTGGTTCACAAATCCTGTCGGTTGACAGTGTCAATTAAACCCTTTTCTTTTGTTCTGCAATTGCCCACCCTGGTGTGTATGGCTAGTTATTTCCCATACATATTCTGCCATGGAGTCTGTCAGGAAAATGGAAAATTTCCTATCAAATACTTAATGTAATTTTCCTTTCCTAATGGACTCCATGGCAGCAGGAGTTCCCTTCCAGAGTCATGAGTAGGCTAGTTACCGAAAGGAGAGGGAGGCTGAGGGAGGTTGAACCTTCCCTAACTGCAGCAGCTCCTAAACGATCCTGAAACCTCATGTATATGGACACACAACGGAAGATTTCCTATCAAATACTTACCGTAATTTTCCTTTCCTGATGGACTCCATGGCAGCATACGTATGGGTTAACCACGCCTCCACTCCTCCCCTATAAAATTCTACTCCCATAAAACTTTGCTCTGAGCCAGAGGCCGCGTTCCGTAACTAGTTTTTTTTTTTATAGGTGATCCCATGACCTCTGTTCTCAATTGCATAAAGGGATTAAAGGGGTGAGGGCGTAGACTACAGGGGCGTGTCAGCAGGAGGCAGACAAACAGCACTAAACTGATCTTCCCAGGGATTATCTGTTAAGAGGTGGAGGGGCAGGGCCTATCAGGACATGTCTGACCACTGGAGTACAGGCAGCCTTTGATCCCAAGTAGAATGCAAAGAGGAAAACTGACTATGTTTGGATGAATATGCTTACATGCCTAGAGTGGTCATCAGTTTGAAACAGGAAAGCAGGATGATTAGTAGGGTCACCTGGGATTTCACACAAAGGTAGCAATGCAAAGAGAATAGGATATGTTTTAACACAAATACATGGTAACACATATACTTTAGGCTGGGTTCACACTATTACTAATTGGATGCGGGTTTCCCCGCATCCAATTCACATGTCAAGAGCCTGTGACCGTCTCTCGATGGAACTGGTTCACACAGCTGTCCTATGTGTCTTCTGGTCTAAATTCAGCCAAAAATGGGGACCGAAATCGGACCTGAAATACTGAACAGGGACACACCGGACCCCTGCTGCGAGCCACTCCTCACAAAGGTAATAACCCACCCTTAAGGTTTGTTACTTTTAGTTTGTAATAAGGGGAGGATTTTTTAAATTTGTAATACCAACCCCTCCGAAATTCTTTATTTATAATGACATAGAGGTTCTCAGTATCACAGAAAATATACATGTTAGACTTTTATATGTGATATTGTGGATACCTTTAAAAGATAATTCCACTCTGCAGAGAATATTCAATACTAGTCCATCCAGCTTGTGCCAGGAACACAATGGTGCCATGCTTACCTAAGGGGTTCCAGCGCTAAGATCTGTTAGTTGAAGATCTTGGCAGTCTTTCTGACACTGCCGCTTAATATTATGTTTAGCTTGGCCCAAATACAGCAATAAAGCTCCGCCCTGAAATAGTTTATATGAATGATAGCAATGTCTGTAGTGTGGCTTGAAGAAGAATTGGTCAGAAGTCCGATGCTTGTGTTTGCTTAGCAGACTGTTGTGATAGAAAAAAATAATTTTGTTTTTTTTTCTTAGATGCCCAAATGTGATACTCTGAGAAACCTGTTTTTTTTTTTTTTACCTTGTGGTAAATGTCTATTTATTATGAATATGCGGTGTCTGTAAAAGTGGAGTGACCATCAATTTATACTGCAAACACGGCAGAGAGCTTTTTAGCGTAACTAACCATCAGTCTTTTCTCAATAAAGTTAATCATTACATGGTGTGTTACTCCTGTACGCAAGCCTGCTTGTCTGCCATTTATTTTCTAAGATAGCCTTGGCAACCTATTCATATGTTGTGTGAGGTTTGAGTCCTCCATCTAGTGGTGTATGTGAGTACAGCACTGCCTGTAAGCAGAGCAGAAAATGACAACTGACAAGCTGTGGCTGTTTTCCCTCTCTCACACAGTAACCACACAAAATTGTTTTTAAACATTGCTTGCACATGTCAAATCACATCCACTCTTAAATGCACACCTTAAAGAGAGAGGCTCTCAATGCTCACCCTCTTCTGAAAATGCAACTTATTTTAGCTGTCCCAGGTTTAAACATTTTATGAAGTACTTGTATGAAAGCATACAGCCAAGTAACTAAGAATTAAAGTTGTTATAAAGGTAGAAGGTTTTTTTTTTATCTTCATGCATTTTATGCATGAAGATTAAAAAAAAAAAAAACCTGTGTGCAGCAGCCCCCCTTAGCCCCCCCCCATACTTTCCTGAGCCCCATCTCGATTCAGCAATGTTGCACAAGAGCCTCGACTGTCCAGGACTCTCCCTCCTGATTGGCTGAGACACTATCAATCCAAGACATTGAGCCAATGAGGAGAGAGAGGGGACGGGGCCGAGCCACACACTGAATGGACACACACAGCAGCGGCTAGGCTCGAGTGCCCCCATAGCAAGCGGCTTGCTGTGGGGGCGCTCGGCAGGAGGGAGGGGGCCAGGAGCACTGGTGAGGGACCCAAAAAGAGAAGGATCTGGGCCACTCTGCACAAAACCAACTGCAAAAAGCAAGTATACATGTTTGTTATTTTTAAACAAAAAGAAATAAAAAAAAAAGACTTTAACCACTTAAGGCTCGGTTCACACTTGTGCGATGTGGGAATGCTGCGAATTTGCAGCTTGTTCCCACATCGCATCCGCACCTCTGGCAGTTCACACTGCCATATGTGATACGCAGGGGGTGTCAATTAAAAGTTAACGACACCCCCAGTTTGATTGCATATTGCAGTGCGATCTGCAAGTACGCACAGAATCGGATCGCACAAGTGTGAACCACTGTGCGATCCGATTTTGATGCGGCTAAAAAAATGCCTCCTGTGCGTCTTTGGTGCGGATGCAGTGCGAATTCAGCCATACAAAGTGTATGGCTGAAATTCGCACCGCACAGGAGATCGCATGTAATGAAGGAGCAGTGCGCTCTGAATTACATGCGATCTCCGCAATCGCACAAGTGTGAACCGGCACTAAAGACCGGCCACCGCAGTTTTACTGTGGCAGTTTGGCTCTGTCCCGCAAAACGATGAACCTGTTCACAGGACCGCATGTGCCTATTTGCCACAGAGGAAGACGTTCAGCGGCCGATTTGCCGCCGGGCACCCGCAATCGCTCCTCGTTAAGACCAAACGGCAGTCTGCCATTGTAAAACCGCTGTTCTGTCAGTTAGGAACACAGGGATCCTGTGTTCCTCTTATTTAGGAACACAGGTCTCTGTGTTCATGCAGAAAGTCCATCCTCCCCACAGTTAGAAAGCACCCGCCTAGGGACACATTTAACCCTTTGATTGTCCCTGTTGTTAACTCCTTCTCTGCCAGTGTCATTATTACAGTAACAGTGCATATGTATAGCACTGATTACTGTAGTAATGTCACTGGTCCCCCCAAAAGTGTCAAAAATGTCAGTTAGGTGTCCGATCTGTCTGCCGCAATGTCACAGTCCTGCTAAAAATTGCTGATTGCCGTCATTATTAGTAATAAATAAATAAATAAAAATGACCTAAATCTTTCCCCTAGTTTGTAGACGCGATAACTTTTGTGCAAACCAATCAATGTGCACTTATTTGGATTTTTTTTACAAAAAATATGTGGCAGAATACAAATTGGTCTAAAATGATGAAAAAATGTGATTTAAATTTTTTTTTTATTTGGATGTTATATAGAAGAAAGTAAAAAATTATTTATTTTTCTCAGAATTGTCGCTCTTTTTTTGTTTATAGAGAAAAAAAATAAAAAAATGCAGAGGTGATCAAATACCACCAAAAGAAAATTCTATTTGTTGGGTTAAAAAGGACACAATTCCGTCCCTTAAAATAATGCAGTGGCGCATCGCAAAAATGGCCTGGTCTTTAAGGGGGTAAATCCTTCCGGTCCAGGAGTGGTTAAAATAACTTCAAGTCAGACATATGCTTCATGTGAACTGATTCACTTATTATTTATTGACAGTGTAACTGTCCTATGATATTTTGTATGATATATGCTTAAAATGGTTCTAAAGCCTAAACAGTTTTTACTGTAATACATTCCTTGCATTAAGGTGAAAAATGTTTAGGCATCAGTTTTTACCCTTCACTCCCCCCCCCCCCCCTTTACTTACCTGAGCCCTCATGCTGTGCACCTCTACAGCTCTTCTCTCCCCTTGCTTCCATGTCTCACTGGCATTGCTGGGGCACCAGGAACCATTGGCTCCCGCTACTGTCAATCAAAGCCAGTGATGAGGGAGCAGGGGGGCGGAGCAGAGTCTTGCCAATGGGCGCAGCAGAGGAGCTCGGGAGCGAACCTTTGGTATTTTTGGTCTCCCATGGCCATGGGGGCACTGAATATAGAGGAGAGGCCAGGAGCACAAGTGGGGGACCTGAGAGGAGGAGGTTCGGGGCCGCTTTGTGCAATTCCATTACACAGAGCAGGTAAGTATAAAAATGTTGTTACTTAAAAAAAAAAAAATTCCTTTGCCATCACTTTAAAGTGCACGTCTTGGGGGGAGGGGGGGGGGAAGAAGAAAACAAAAAACGTATGCAGTTTATAAATTTTAGGAATAGATTTTCAGCAGAGGTAGTGAGTCAGTCAACAGTAGATAGATTTAGGCCTTGTTCACATTGGCGTATTGAAGCGTACACTTGTGTGAGGGCCTCATTTTGCCTATACTGGATGCACAAGTGTTCTTTGCATCCGCATGCAGGCAGACACAGCTGCTGCGCCCAATTTTATGTCTGTGTGAGTGTAGGTCCCCAAAGACAGTGACATTTGGGGACTTGCACCTACACCCTTTTCGGATGTCAAATTGGAAGCATCGGCTGTGTCCATACAGCTGTTGTGTCCCAATTGACATGAATGAGAAAAATAAAAAACTGTAAAAAAAAAAAAAAAAGAAGAAGAAAAGTTACATTTTTATAACCAAGCCTTTAAACTGCAAGGCAGTAGAAACTAGAATGGCTGTAAGCAGGTTTACACAGAATAGAGAACAAGACAACAAGGACTCTTTGCCTTGACCTTGCTATTTTAGTAACCATTGACCCGTACATGACTGTCCCGCTCTTGGTGTTTACATATTCCCATGTCCAATACTCTTTTATTATTTATATCTGAACAATATAGTCTGTTGATGTTATGATTGTTCCTGTTGATTGTAGTTTCATTTTTGTTTTTTTTTTACACCAGCATGACTTTTAAGCTTCATATGCATTGAGGCCCCTCAATGTGCAGCATAAGATCATCTACTTTTTAATCTATCTGCTTAGGGAAGTAAAAGACTTTGAGCGACTGTTAACCAGGACTAATAGGAAGCGGAGGTATTTTCAATGATTAACTATATCTTAGGTGTTAATCGGTTTTAACTGACACACATGCATTAAACAGTTACTATTATATCCTTTACATGTAAATGCTATGCCAAACTATTGCACAAGGGCATTATTAGAACAAGGTCACTTATAAACGATACTATATATGCTATAGTATTAGCTTTTCTAAACTAAAAACAGCTATCCTTGTTAATGATTACAAAATCTGAAGTGATGTATGGCACAAATGTTCATTGGTGGAGGTAGGTCCTTGTATGTTTGGTCCGTTATGTCTATTGTGGCTCTGTTATTTGCATATATATAGTATATATAGCAAATATTATGTTTCATTTGTATTAGTAAAGATGTTTAAACCATAAATAACCATAAGACATCTAGCACACTAGGGTCCTCATTTTTGCTTTTTTCGGAATTAGGCAAATTCAGCAAACCAGGGAAAGTGCAGTAAGCTATAATTACTAATGACATGACATTTAATTTTATTGTAGCTGGTCCACTTAAATATTATGTGATTGGTTCCTGTAGGATAAAGTGTCTGTCCTTTTGGTTGCTGGCTTCAATGACAACTGAAACGACTTTCTTGTCCAGCTGACTTCACAACTGCAAAGCCTAATCTTAGCTGTGCTTCGTTACTGAAGTCCGACATCCTTTGTCTTAAAGGCTAAACCCTGTCTTTGTTTAATTAGGCTTCCTTAATGGACATTAAGGAAACTCCTTCTGGAAATGAGTATGGAGTTTAGTCATTGAGGCCAGGGGCGTATCTACTGTGAGGCAAACAAGGCATTTACCTTGGGCAGCATTTTTCTGGGGAGCGGCCCCGTGACCACATAATATACTTACTTGAAGAGCCGCCTCTGCTCCTAAACAGTCAGGGTCCCAGGGCAGGCTGAGGAGAAGCAGCAGGTGGGAGGCCCCCATGAAAGGAGTCACACACACACCAGGCATGGAAATGGAGGAAGGAGCTCAGTGTCTCTGATCAGGCCGCTCAGGGTGCCTCTTCGTGTAGCATCATCCGCTGTCTCCTCTCATCTCCTCTCCACTACATTCAGCCACCATCGAGCTCCCTGAAACAAGATGGAGACCCCAAACAATGGTTTTTGTTTTCTCGCCTCCTTCTCCTCCGCGACTACAGCCAGGGAGGGGCCAGGCGGCTCTTCAAGGATGGCTGACAGGCAGTGGCACGGGCCAATTGGAGACAGGTAGAGGAAGGGCATGGGGCCATGGTTCAGTGAGCAAGAGGGGAGTGGACAGAGGGTTTCTGGAAAAGGCAGGTTGGTGAGGGGAGCCATGGCATTGAAGTTGGGGCGGAGCAGTGACAGAAGGGGTAGGGGGAATGGTGGCATGGGAGAAGTGATAACTGTGCAGAGATGTATCAGGAGAAGTGTGTATAATGTAAAGGAGAGAGATAAGAGTGTATATAGTGTACAGGAGGGAGAGAGGAGTGTGTATAGTGTACAGGAGGGAGAGAGGATTGTGTATAGTGTACTGGAGAGAGAGGGAGGAGTATGTACAGGAGGGCAAGAGGGGAGTGTGTGTGTAGTATACAGGAGAGAGAGAGGAGTGTGTATAGTGTACAGAAGGGGGAGAGAGAGGAGTGTGTATAGTGCACACGAGGGAAAGAGGAGTGTGTAGAGTGTACAGGAGGGAGAGAGAGAGGAGTGTGTGTATAGTATACAGGAGAGCGAAGGAGGAGTGTGTATAATGTACAGGAGGGAGAAAGAGAGGAACAGAGACATCTCTACAGTGAGGCAAACAAGGGGTTTGCCTCGGGCGGAATTTTTCAGGGGGCTGGTGCCACCCCCAGGCAGAAGGTCAGAGGCAGCTCTTTAATTAGACCCTGTGGCTGCCTAATTTACCTAATTAAAAAGCCACCTCAGGACAGCTCAGTCCTCTGCCAGTATCCCAGTGTGCCTGTTTGTAATTGTCAGCCTCTGTCCCCTTGAGCCCTCCCTCTGCCCTGCCCACCCAGGGTTTCATTCAGGGGCGTTGCTAGGTGAAAAAAAGACCAGGGGCTTCAGCCCGAAGGTAAATTTGATAACCCCTCCCACATTTTAAAGTAAGTCCCGCCCAAGCTCCACCCAATACCCCCCCACCCCTGCCCAATGCCCAGGAACTCAGCACAGGGATGGTGGGAACCCCTCATAATGGGCACAGCAGGTGTACAGACCTGGGAACTCAGCACAGGGATGGTGCAGGTATCCCAATCAGAGTCCCTCTTTACATCAGATGTCCCCATCACAGTGTCCCCATCACAGTGTCCCCATCACAGTGTCCCCATCACAGTGTCCACATCACATTCTCCCAGCACAATGTCCCCATCACATTGTCCCCATCACAGTGTCCCCATCACAGTGTCCCCATCACAGTGTCCCCATCGCATTGTCCTCATCACATTGTCCCCATCACAGTGTCCCCATCACAGTGTCCCCATCACAGTGTCCTCATCACATTGTCCCATTGTCCCCATCACAGTGTCCCCATCACATTGTCCCCATCACAGTGTCCCCATCACATTGTCCCAATCACAGTGTCCCCATCACAGTGTCCCAATCACAGTGTCCCCATCACAGTGTCCTCATCATAGTGCCCCCAACACAGTGCCCCATCACATTGTCCCCATCACAGTGTCTCCATCACATTGTCCCCATCACATTGTCTCCATCACAGTGTCTCCATCACAGTGTCTCCATCACAGTGTCCCCATCACATTGTCCCCATCACAGTGTCCCCATCACAGTGTCCCATTGTCCCCATCACAGTGTCTCCATCACAGTGTCCCCATCACATTGTCCCCATCACAGTGTCCCCATCACAGTGTCCCCATCACATTGTCCCATTGTCCCCATCACAGTGTCTCCATCACAGTGTCCTCATCACAGTGTCCCCATCACAGTGTCCCCATCACAGTGTCCCCATCACAGTGTCCCCATCACATTGTCCCATTGTCCCCATCACAGTGTCCCCATCACATTGTCCCCATCACAGTGTCCCAATCACAGTGTCCCCATCACATTGTCCTCATCATAGTGCCCCCAACACAGTGCCCCATCACATTGTCCCCATCACATTGTCCCCATCACAGTGTCCCCATCACAGTGTCCCCATCACAGTGTCCCCATCACATTGTCCCATTGTCCCCATCACAGTGTCTCCATCACAGTGTCCTCATCACAGTGTCCCCATCACAGTGTCCCCATCACAGTGTCCCCCTCACAGTGTCCACATCACAGTGTCCCCATTACAGTGTCCCCATCACAGTGTCCCCAACACAGTGTCCCCAACACAGTGCCCCATCACATTCTCCCAGCACAATGTCCCCATCACAGTGTCCCCATCACATTGTCCCCATCACATTGTCCCCATCACAGTGTCCTCATCACAGTGTCCCCATCACAGTGTCCCCATCACATTGTCCTCATCACAGTGTCCCCATCACAGTGTCCCCATCACAGTGTCCCCATCCCATTGTCCCCATCACAGTGTCCCCATCACATTGTCCCCATCACAGTGTCCCCATCACATTGTCCCAATCACAGTGTCCCCATCACAGTGTCCCAATCACAGTGTCCCCATCACAGTGTCCTCATCATAGTGCCCCCAACACAGTGCCCCATCACATTGTCCCCATCATAGTGTCTCCATCACATTGTCCCCATCACATTGTCTCCATCACAGTGTCTCCATCACAGTGTCTCCATCACAGTGTCCCCATCACATTGTCCCCATCACAGTGTCCCCATCACAGTGTCCCATTGTCCCCATCACAGTGTCCCTATCACAGTGTCCCCATCACAGTGTCCCATTGTCCCCATCACAGTGTCTCCATCACAGTGTCCTCATTACAGTGTCCCCATCACAGTGTCCCCATCACAGTGTCCCCATCACAGTGTCCTCATCACATTGTCCTCATCACAGTGTCCCCATCACATTGTCCCATTGTCCCCATCACAGTGTCCCCATCACATTGTCCCCATCACAGTGTCCCCATCACAGTGTCCCAATCACAGTGTCCCCATCACATTGTCCCAATCACAGTGTCCCCATCACATTGTCCTCATCATAGTGCCCCCAACACAGTGCCCCATCACATTGTCCCCATCACAGTGTCTCCATCACATTGTCCCCATCACAGTGTCCCCATCACATTGTCCCCATCACAGTGTCTCCATCACAGTGTCCCCATCACAGTGTCCCCATCACAGTGTCCCCATCACAGTGTCCTCATCACAGTGTCCCCATCACATTGTCCTCATCACAGTGTCCCCATCACATTGTCCCATTGTCCCAATCACAGTGTCCCCATCACAGTGTCCCCATCACATTGTCCCCATCACAGTGTCCCCATCACAGTGTCCCCATCACATTGTCCCAATCACAGTGTCCCCATCACATTGTCCTCATCATAGTGCCCCCAACACAGTGCCCCATCACATTGTCCCCATCACAGTGTCCTCATCATAGTGCCCCCAACACAGTGCCCCATCACATTGTCCCCATCACATTGTCCCCATCACAGTGTCTCCATCACAGTGTCTCCATCACATTGTCCCCATCACAGTGTCCTCATCATAGTGCCCCCAACACAGTGCCCCATCACATTGTCCCCATCACAGTGTCTCCATCACATTGTCTCCATCACAGTGTCTCCATCACAGTGTCTCCATCACAGTGTCCCCATCACAGTGTCCCATTGTCCCCATCACAGTGTCTCCATCACAGTGTCCCCATCACATTGTCCCCATCACAGTGTCCCCATCACAGTGTCCCCATCACAGTGTCCCCATCACATTGTCCCATTGTCCCCATCACAGTGTCTCCATCACAGTGTCCTCATCACAGTGTCCCCATCACAGTGTCCCCATCACAGTGTCCCCATCACAGTGTCCTCATCACATTGTCCCCATCACATTGTCCTCATCACAGTGTCCCCATCACATTGTCCTATTGTCCCCATCACAGTGTCCCCATCACATTGTCCCCATCACAGTGTCCCCATCACAGTGTCCCCATCACAGTGTCCCCATCACATTGTCCCAATCACAGTGTCCCCATCACATTGTCCTCATCATAGTGCCCCCAACACAGTGCCCCATCACATTGTCCCCATCACAGTGTCTCCATCACATTGTCCCCATCACATTGTCCCCATCACAGTGTCCCCATCACAGTGTCCCCATCACAGTGTCCCATTGTCCCCCTCACAGTGTCCTCATCACAGTGTCCCCATCACAGTGTCCCCATCACAGTGTCCTCATCACAGTGTCCCCATCACATTGTCCCATTGTCCCCATCACAGTGTCCCCATCACATTGTCCCCATCACAGTGTCCCCATCACATTGTCCCAATCACAGTGTCCCCATCACATTGTCCTCATCATAGTGCCCCCAACACAGTGTCCCCATCACATTGTCCCCATCACAGTGTCTCCATCACATTGTCCCCATCACAGTGTCTCCATCACAGTGTCTCCATCACATTGTCCCCATCACAGTGTCCCCATCACAGTGTCCCCATCACATTGTCCCATTGTCCCCATCACAGTGTCTCCATCACATTGTCCCCATCACAGTGTCCCCATCACATTGTCCCCATCAGTGTCCCCATCACATTGTCCCCATCACATTGTACTGTGTCCCCATCACATTGTCCTCATCACAGTGCCCCCAACACAGTGCCCCATCACATCCTCCCCATCCATGTCACCTCCCCCCCCCCCCCCAGTTGTACTCACATCTCTCTTGAATGAAGGCAACTTCTCCTTCCTCTCTGCAGTCATGTGATAAATTAAATGACACGGAGAGAGAGGAGGGAAAGTCTGCCAGCTATCCCCCCCTACAGGCTGGAGGGAGGAGAAAGCCTAATCCTCCCTTCAACAAGTGTCCCAGCAGCTGCAGGAGTGAAATCACGATCACTCCTGTCATGGAGGAGCAGCACCAGGAGTCCGCCCCCCCCTCCCTCCACTTGTGGTTGAATAGACTCCTGTCCTGTTGGTAACACTGGTAAGTAACTTACCTTTTGCAGGTGCTGGCAGGTGGAGTCGTTATGGAGTGGACACCCGGCCGGCTAGCCTGTCACTGTCTGTGCTGCTGCCCAGAGAGGAGAGAGGTGGGTGGAGGCGGAGCTAATTCTAGGCGCGGAGGAGGAATTCGAAATCCTTCTCCGCTCTGAACACAGGGAGCCTCTCCTGCTGCTGTCACGTGACGAGTGACATCACTGGTTGCTAGACGCCAAGCGGCAGGCTATACTAGCAACCAGTGTGATGGGGGCAGGCCAGGAAGTAGAGGCTCAAGGAAGAGAAGGAGGAGGACCAGTGACACTCGGGGCTAATAATAATAAATAATCCACACGAGACTCGGGGCTTTTTGGGGGCCCACTCGGGGCTATAGCCCCTGTCAGCCCCCCCCCTGCCGACGCCACTGGTTTCATTGCAGGGTCGGGAGGTCTTCAGCCATGGAGGTTCAGGCACTCCACATCCTGCACTGGCACAGCCTGCTGATCAGCTTTCCTGCTGTTATCTCCCACCAGGAGCTTTTCCCCTATGGGGGCCATCACACTGAAGTGGCATTGAGGACAGCTGGATTTAGAGGGTAGTCCACCACCCCCACCCTTCTATAGATGCAGTCTCCTACTGTACTCCGTGTTCCACAGGACATAAAGCAGAGCTGCTCCTACCTGAGCTACACACAGACAAGACAGGATTCTTGTACAGATAAAACCTCGATCTACACTGTGTGTAGCTGGCGGTTGCAGTTTTGACCTGTGAAATTCTCATATTGGAAAGGCAGCAGAGCTGCAACAGCCAGCTGCACATTGAGGCTGTGTCTGTATAAATCCAAACTCAGCTGTGAGCAGTGTGGAAAGGAGCAGCTCTGCTAAGAGCTCTGCCAGCAGTGACCTCATCCTCTGCCCTACTGACCTCTATCCTATGCCCTGCTGACCCCATCCTTTGCTCCTACTGACCCCATTTTTTGCTCTTACTGACCCCGGTGACCCCATCCTCTGCCCTTCTCACCCTGTCCTCTGCCCTGTTAACCCCATCCCCTGCCCTGCTGCCCTCATCCTCTGCCCTACTGAACCCTGTCCTATGTCCCACTGACCCCATCCTCTGCCCCATTGACCACATATGTGGCACTTGGACAAATCATGTCTCAGAATCAGGTGAGGAAGCCGCAACTGTTCACTGTGAATGGCTGCAGCTTCCTCATCAGACACTGATACAAGAACGGTATACCGCGGCTGGGGTGAGAAAATTTAGATAGGGGGTCAATTTTAGTTCTGCCTAGGGCAGCACAAAACCAAAATACACCATGGATTGATGCAAGGACAATCAGGCCCTAAAGCATACAATTTGTGGCATCTTCCCTTACATAGGATTTTTACTAAAATACAGCACAAATTCACTTCAAGTCCTGGTTGCCAAGGGAATGCTTTTCTGGGCAACTGCTAGCTTTTTATCAGGACAACAGTTAGCCAAAAGAATATATTCTCAAGAATGGCAAACAGTGCTCTGTTCCTTCTTTCATTTTCTGCCATTAAGTAGGATACAAGAACATATGGCTGTAAAAATACTACAGTCCTCAACACAGAAAATGTGTATACAAAAAACATTTTAGGTGAAATTCATTTTAAAGTGAGTAAATGAAGGAATTTTACTAATTGACATCAAAGAAATTGACACAGATGGCTTATTTAGTAAAGCACAATAAACCATATAAGACAATCCAAACAGATAGATCAGGCTAAAGTAAATTAAAAAACAGATTGGCTTGTGTGAATGTAATACTAGTGAGTTTAATAACCAACTATGTTATAAAGATTTTCCACTATAGGACCTGGCCTTCCACAGCTTAAGGTGTCATTGATTTCACTATAGTATGAATTCTCACTACTTATGCAACTGCAGGAAGGGGATTTTATACCTGTCTATATTTTATATAAACTAAAGCAATATAGCCATGCATGTAGTGGCCATGTTGGGTGGAAAAAAAACTGGAAACTACCAATTAGGATTCTTATCCCTGAAAATAAAACACGCTTGAGAGTAATACACGTCCCACTGTAGGACCCGACTTTCTATACCTTGAGGTCTCACTACTTCTGTAACTGCAGAGAGGGGTTTATACCTGCCTATATTGTCAATAAATTAAAGAAATATTTAAGAAGGACAAAACTTGGAACCAACAATTAGAGTTCTTACTCCTGAAAATATAAAATATATAGATAATACAGATAATATAAAATTTCCACATTTGAGACTTATATGGCCTTCTCCTACATGCATGTGCGCTTGTTTGCACTCCCTCAGTTTCCGTTATGGACGTATTCATACAGCCTTCAGTCCCAAGCATTACTTCCAAATATCTTGAGCTGGCCTTGCAAGGTAATTCTGAGAAGGGGATTATTTTTATCTTAGGGGATTTCCCCTTCTCTTTTTCCCTCTTTATTATATTCTTCAACAGATTTTCAATTATATACGGTACTAATTTTGCTGACCTTTTCATTATATTTATAGATACAATTAATTGCTCCTGCCCCTGAAGAAGTGGGTTGTATCCCATGATATGCGTCGGGCTTATTAGGATGCAAATTATATACTCATATACTGGACTGCATTACAATTGTTGTCTATTGCATTTTATATATCCACAATCATCAGGACCTGCATGTAACCAGCATCTGTTATTCTTTTATGTTCATGTTTTTATATATTGTATATTTGATGTATTTGTTAATATGTATACTCTGTGGATACTTTTGAATAAACAAATGGTTTAACATCATTCCTTTTGTTGTTAATGAACCTATGTTTCCAGGTTTCATTACACCCATTGTTAGTTGCCCCCCTCATTCAAAGTCCCACTCTTTTTTCTTTTCCCATACTCCTGAAAATAAAACAAGCTCGAGAGTAATACAGGTCCCACTATAGGACCTGGCTTTTCATACCTTGAAGTCTCACTAGTTCTGCAACTTCAGGGAGAGGGTTTTTACCTGTCTATATTCCCCATCAGTTAAAGAAATATTTAAGAAGGAGGGTGAGTCTTCCTTGTAGCAACCATGGTGGGTGGACAAACCTGGGAACTAACAATTAGACTTCCTACCCCTGAAAATAAAACAGACTCGAGAGTAATACAGGTCCCACTATAGGACTTGACTTTTCATTCCTTAAAGTCTCACTACTTCTGCAACTGCAGGGAGGGTTTTTTTTTTTTACCTGTTTTCCATAAATTTAAGAAATCTTTAACAGGGAGGGTGAGTCTTCCATGTAGCAACCATGGTGGGTGGGCAAAACAGGGAGCTAACAATTTGAGTTTTTACCCCTGAAGATAAAACAAACTCGAGAGTAATACAAAGTACTGGCATTTTCGAAAAACTGAAATATTACTTTTGGGTGGGTTGATTCTAAATGAGCCAAAATATACTTAAAAGAAAAATTATTTTTGTAATTATAGATTTTAGAGTCGTTTAGTTCCTATTTCAGACAAAGTCACCAAGATGTTGGAATGTAGCAGTAAAATAGCCTACAGTCATCTGATTTGATTATGCCATGGAGAACCAAGAACAAAGCAGCATTAAAGTTTAGAACACACTTCTCAAGTTACAGCGTTGCCTGCTAAGTCAAACTGCAGTGGGCTCTACGCACTTGACTGTGCCAGAAGACAATATGCAAAAGTAATTATAGATTGCTCGGAAAACATTCCTGCACACAGAGACCTTTCTGAAGATAAAAGTATATGGACTGAAGAAAAACCATTGCTTTCACTCACAATATGAATGTCTGTAGAAAGTTATTTTAAGGGCATTGAGCATGATTGGACACAAAACATTGCATCTTTTTCTATTTAACAGAGTTCCAGGTGTCTTTCATTCCTAACTTTCCTTGACATTTTATGGTTGATTTTATGGAAGACTAGTTTCGTTTTTCAAGCACCCATTTTGTCTATTTAAACCTGAATATAACTCATTCACCACTTCTGTGTGTGGTCTCCTGTCTACTGCAATATGCCGAGTGTCTAAGCTGTTTCAATATAACTTAAAATCCATCTCCCCTTTCAGAAGATCACTATAGGAATGAGCAGACAAAACACCATCATTAATAGTTTACTTCTACTGACCATTATGCAGAGTATTTTATGATTATCTGCCAGATGGGGTTTTTTTAGCTAACTTTGGCCCTTTACCTATAAAAATTGAAAAATAGATGCAGTCTATTTTTTCTTGTTATTTTGATTCCATTATTATAACACGCTTTGTTCATAAAAGGCCCATATATCTCAGCAGCAGTACTATAGACACCATTTATAAACTGGAATCTCTCCCCAGATTTACAGCTGTTGACATTTCCTTGGCTGTTATATAAAACCTCGCACATCAGCCATGATTTTTAATCCAATAAATGTTACAACAGCTACTGTTTTCCCTTACATGTTTTTTGGGGAGCGACCAAGACATGGTGGGAAAAGGGAATATCTCAGTAAAAATACAAGTGTAATAACAAGAAGATGAAGAGCTTTTTCTAAAGATATGTTTTTAAAAAATGTGTATGCTCTCTTATAAATTAGTAGACTTTGTCACACAGCCCCTCCAACCTACCTATATCTAACTGGCATGCTAAGGGAACACATAGTGCCTCTGCTCTAAAATGGCATTAAGGTCAGTTTTTGAAGGGAACCTTTGATACACTGACCTTGCACATACATTATATTGTCATAAGTATTGGGACGCCTTCCTTTACACACACATGTACTTTAATGGCATCCTAGTCTTAGTCCATAGGGCTCAATATTGAGTTGGACTAGCCCTTTGCAGCTATAACAGCTTTAACTCTTCTGGAAAGGTTGTCCACAAGGTTTAGGAGTGTGTCTATGGGAATGTTTGACCATTTTTCCAGAAACACATTTGTGAGGTTAGGCACTGATGTTAGACAAGAAGGCCTGGCTTGCAGTCTCCGCTCTAATTCGACCCAAAGGTGTTCTATCGGGTTGAAGTCAGGACAGTCATGTTCCTCCACCCCAAGCTCACTCATCCATGTCTTTATGGACCTTGCTTTGTCTTGGTATGCTGACGCTTTAAGAGTTCCCTTCACTGGAACTAAGGGGCCAAGCTGACCCCTGAAAAACAACCCCACGCCAAAATCCCCCCTCCACCAAATGATTTGGTCCATTGCACAAAGCAAGGTCCCTATATCTCTTGAGTAAGCACATTTCTGTCAAAAGCTTTTAAAAAGTGAACCTGTCCTACTGTGAGATACAGCTGATTGCCAGAGAATATGTGATGGACATATATCTGGTAACATTGTAAAATTTGATTAAACTGTGGGAAATATAGGGCATATATTGTATATGAGGACATACTGACAGTACATGAAGGCATGCTCAAATGAGTTTCTACCAATGTTTCCAATGTACGTGTGAGGATTTTAATGTAAAAAAAAAAAAACGGTTTTCTATTTTTATATTTTTTTATACAGTATGTTTGATTTCATATCATTTGAAAGTCCCATTGTATTACATTTTTTTGGGTTTTGCACTGGTTTTGGAATATGGTGTTTCTAAGCACTTGATCCATATATTCCTGTATAAAATATTGGTTACCAGTGCTCCCATACTTGCTTTTAAATTACGATGGGTTAAAGGCCCTTAGCAGGGTGAAATCCCTAGTCATTAGGACATTTGTAGCTAATGAGTATGTTTTTAATACATTTTTTAAAGAACTTAATGGACCTTTTTTAATATGGTGTATTAAATGTGACTGCATGTAATAGATGTTTCTGGAATATACTTATCAATGTGTACACATTAGCTGCTTTAGTCTGTTGTACCTCAGCTAAGTTCTTGTAATAATTTAAAAATAACTGTAAAATAATGGAACAAAAATTATATATACAATGTGTGTGTGTTTGTGTATACAGCATATGCTGAGTTTTGCTTTTTGTTATATTATTGCTTTTAAATTGTATGGAGTCTCCTACAATCAAAAAAAGTGGAAGGTAAATTATTACAGCTTGTTTGATCTGCAATACATTTTTTTTATTAGTCATAATCTGGGACAAACTTAAGAGAGTTTCTTTTATCTGCCGGATATGTACAGTAAGGGCAGATACAATGCAAACATCCTCTCTAACCCCAAAAACCACAAACCTTACAATACATAATCTATTGCTTTGTGGATAATAGTAAGTGTGTCAATACTTTATAGAAGATTTAAGACAGCAAGAAGTTTTATGGGGTTGATTCATTGATACTTAAATTGAAATTTATTCAGAAAATGAAGACCTGCTAGATCACTTCAGGCTGGCCCCTTTTGCAGGTAAAGCTTTGTAAAACATTAAAAAATAAGTGCTTCTACTGTTTAAAATCCTGTAAAACACGGTCTCACCCTTCTTTGTACATGCTCAGTTGCTCTCCATTTTTGGCATTGTGCTGAAAAAAAGAGCCACTAGAGGTCAGTCTGCTGACAGCCTAAGGATTTACTGCTGCTCAGGGGCTATTGGCTTTAGCAAAATGACATCCTCCAGCAAGAAAAAACAGGAGTGATACTGGAGGCAATTTACAGCACACACTAATTTAAGTAGCATAATTTTTGATGTAGAATGAATGTTCCTTGCCAAAGAAAATTATTTTTTATCAAGTTGCTATGGGTAAAATTCCACTTTTAGAAAAGAAAATAAACCTCCATACTAAAATTGTTTTTAAAAGAATGGAATAAAATAGTAGTAAACAGTGGGCACTGTTAAAGTCTTCCATCTTTGAGGCAAGTATATTATATGTCCTGCAAATTAAGCATAAATGGAAGAAAAGAACAAAAAAAAAAAAAAAAACAACAATATGGTTCACTAAAGAGCTAAATAGGATAGTAAAGGTGAAAGTCAGCATAAAGGCAATTTAAAGAACAGGGAGTGTAGCTGATTAATTGAGAATTGTAAAAAAAAAATTGACAAAAGGAGGCCAAACACTTTATCAGTGCTCCCAAAGCACAGAAAGGAAGGAAATGGCTAAACCTATTAGTAAAAGATAATTTGAAGGAAGTGAAGACAACCCCTACTATGTCTCCAGATGAGGACAAAGAAAATGGACCATCTCAGTACCCAAGGAGTTACATCGGAATAATTAATAAGCATCCATTATTTTTAGTACAAAAAATATATAAAATACAAGTATCCAGATACATAGATAAAGACAGCAATCTCATTCAATCCATATGCTGTTGAACCTATAAAAACTTGTTACACTGGTAATGGTATACCTTCAAAAGTATGGAAAACTGAGAGTATAGGATCTAAGTAAACCTCAGTAAATAGTGAATCCTCAACATTTTTTGTGGACAATTCTGCTTCTTTAGGAGGATTATAAAGCAAAGTACTCTCTGTAACAGAAGCATAATAACAGGCAACTGGAAGTACATAATGAAAGATGAATGCAGCTGGAGACCAGTCACATTAGGTTCTATTCTATATCATCTATTTTAAATGATATAACTAATGGTCTAAGGCAGTGTTTCTCAACTCCGGTCCTCAGGGCACACTAACAGGCCAGATTTTAAATATTACCTTGGGGAGATGCAGACTAGAATACTGCAATCACTGAGTAGCAAATTATATCACCTGTGATGTATTTCAGTTATCTTGCAAACCTGGCCTGTTAGTGTGCCCTGAGGACCGGAGTTGAGAAACACTGGTCTAAGGGATAGATATCAGAGTGTAGGGTTTATAGCCTTGGATTGAATGCATAGCATGTGAGGACGCTAAGGAACAGTCAGGATCAGTGCAGGATCAGGTAAGTAAAACTGCTTGCACCTAAACCTTAACAAGTGCTTAACCTTTGCAATACAGGGGCATTCACACTACAAGTAGAGTTTTTTATTTAAAATGTTATTTTTCAAAATCTTCCTTCATATGCAAAGCTACATTACTAATTATGATTTCTTTCTTATCATGTATATAAATTGGTAGACACCAATTAAAAAATCAGAGAAAGATTTTGCTCCTTAGGAACAAGAGAAAGGTGTTTGAGTAAACTGGACATACCTGTGTGTTACCGATCCTTATATTCACTGTGTGCAAGTCAGGTAAAGGTCTGTTTGAGAGACTTGCAGCTTTTTTTTTTTTCTCCTTATATTTTGATAAGCATATGCTTTTCTATATGTGAACAATGACCATTGAGAATTATACTGATGCTCTTTTGATGGCATTTTCACAGCTCTTATCTATTTATTTGTTGTAGGAGTGCAGGAGCACCAGCATGAGAAGATTGTTTCAGTTGCATTTAATGGATCCATCCACAGCCCCCGGTTTCCCCACTCTTATCCAAGAAGCACTGTGTTGGTATGGAAATTGGTTGCACTGGAGGAACATCTACGGATACAACTGACCTTTGATGAAAAATTTGGTCTAGAAGACCCAGAAGGTGATATATGCAAGTAAGTGGTGAAAATATATTGTTACAAAGCTTGCTATATTCTTGGGAGTCTGGTTTGATCACGTACCAGACTGGTAAAATACTTGTTTAGGAAATTGCCTATTCACTGCTATTTTTACTTTGGCTTTGCCTACTGTGCATATTTTTTTCAGAACCAATACCTAAATTTCCCTTTTATAATCTTTAAAGTGCACATGTAGCAGCGGAGAAAATAATGTGATGCAAAGGTAGGGAAGCTAGCGTGACGGAACCAACCCACACTGTGCTTGAGTGCTTCCATCAGTATACCGCTGCCTCCAGTCTTGAACATAAATATAAGATATTATAGCCGCTTAACATACAAGACTAGCCGATAATAGCTTGTACAAGATCTGGAACCTTTATTTGACAAACTCACACAGAATATATACCACACAGGAGGACACCCCCCCCCCCCTCCTGATCATATTACCCTAACAATACAAACTGTAACCAGAAACGTAATTAACATGGGCTAAGTAACTAGTCACTTAACCCAGCATAGATGACAACACTATTTGGCCCCTACAACAGTGAATACAAAGGACACATTATTACAAGTGTAAACACATCCTGCAAGGGTTTGCTAGCAGAGACAATAGATGGTCCAAATAACAATTAACCATGGCATCCACATCTAATCAATGATTTGATTAATCAGGAATTGCAGACAGCATGGCAATGGTCTACAACAGGTTATATGGCAAAGCTCATACAATGTCCCATTTGAAGTAATCAAAACCACATTCTCAGTGTCCATTAAGTAGCTGTCCATCATTTTCTCGGTTACCTTGTAAAAGAAAATTGGTTGCAAACTATTTTGCAAACACCAAACAGACTGCAAGTAATAATTATTTCACCATCTAGCTCCTCTATATCTCTGTTTCCAAGTTTGTTTTCTAATCTCTCCACCTGGTAATATGCTCTCTTTACCTTTCATTGTCCTCTCTCCTTAACCACTTTACCACCGGAGGATTTTCCTGCTAAAAGACCAGAGGGTTTTTTGCGATTTTTTACTGCGTGACTTTAACGGACAATTGCGCGGTCGTGCGACGCTGTACCTAAACGAATTTCACGTCCTTTTTTTCCCACAAACAGAGCTTTCTTTTGGTGGTATTTGATCACCTGTGCGATTTTTTGATCACGCGCTATAAACAAAAAAAGAGCGTAATTTTTGCAAAAACAACAATATTTTTCACTTTTTTTTATATGAAATTCCCCCAAAAAAAAATGTAAAAATCAAAATTTTTTAACATTTTCGGCCAATTTGTTTTACGCTACCTATGTTTGGTAAAAAAAATCGCAAAAAGCGTATTTTGATTGGTTTGCGCAAAAGTTATCGCGTTTACTAACAAAGGGAAAGATTTTTGTCATTTTTGGTGTTTTTTTTTTTAACGAGTAATGGCGGCGATCTGCGATTTTTTTTTTGCGGTACTGCGACATTGCGGCGGACAGATCGGACCCTTGACTGACATTTTTGACACTTTTGGGGGTACCAGTGACATTACTGCAGTAATCAGTGCTATATATATGCACTGTTACTGCAAAAATGACACTGGCAGGGAAGGGGTTAACAGTATTGGACAGGGAGGGGTTAAGTGTGTCCTAGGGGCGTGATTCTAACTGTGCAGGGACAGGTCTACTAGTGTAAAAACGAAGATCAACAGTTCTACATAGTAGAACTGTCTGATCTTCACTTTTACACAGGGAGAACTGACAGGCGGCTTGTTCACACAAGCCGCTCTGTCTTTCTCCCGCTGTACCGGCGATCGTAGTGTGACCGGCGGACATCGGGTCCGCTAGTCACACTCCCGCACTCCTCCGTGAACGAGCCGAGGCGGGCGCGCGCCCGCCCGCTATTGGCTCTAGAAGGAGTGACAGGCGAGCGACGTAGACCTACGTCACTCTGCCTGGCCGGGGCCGACTGCCGCAGTAAATATACTGTGCGCAGTCGGCAACCGGTTAAACTGCTTCCTTCACCCTTCTTTTCCACCCCACATCTTATATTTAGCACCTTCATGGATGCCCTCTCCCTATTACTGCACTCATCCCCTCCTGCTAATTTTGAACCCGCATGTTAACAAAACCTCCATGACACAGGGGCATGTTTCTTCATATAAATTACGCTCCCATATTTATTTCCTCACTCTTCTCATCGCTTCTCCTATCTTTTGGAGATCTATATTTTAATCCTGGCCCACCATCATTTAACATCCACAAAAATACCCAACAAAATCTAATTACTTATTTTTCTTTTTTAGAACCAGCTTCCCATTTGCATGTGCTGGAATGTCTGTAACAAACTCACCTCTGTCCATAACCTTTTTATTACTAGCTCCTTTAACCTACTTGTTGTTACTGAAACATGGCTTCAAAAAGCTTAGACTGTCTCTCCAGTTGCTCTCTGCCAATGTTGCCTCCACCGGACTCACTCACCCAGGCCTAGTGAATAAAACTGGGTCAAACCGCTTCTATCCTCACAAAGCACCTTTCTCTCTGTCCTTCTCCTCTTTTGAAGCTCAGTGTACTTGTCAATTTTCTGCTGTTTTTTGGAGGATTGCTGTAATCTGTTGGCCTCCTGTACAAGTGCCAGGCTTCCTTCATGACTTCCCTGTCTGTCTGCCCTGCTTTCTCTCCTCTGAAATTCTCACAATTATTCTTGGTGACTTCAACATCCCTTTTAACCACCTCAATATCGCTGTACCTTAATATACAGCCTTGTATTGCATTGGTTATACCAGGATCATGGTTGGAGCTACAACTATGATCTTGCCATTGTTTTTTTCAGCCGGGGATGCTCCTTCTAGTAAAAGTGATCCAAATGGCTGTACAGTCGCTCAATCACTTTTACAGGAGGTGGTTCCCATCAACGCTTTTTCCAGGCTTCCCTGTCCCACCGGGGAGCCAGAGACCAATGCGACTGGTGGCATCAGGTGCACTGAGGAGATTGGAAGTAATTACAGTTCTTTCCCCCCTACTGTGACATCAGAATCTGAAAGTGATGAGGATTTTGATACTTACAGTTTTGGTTGGTTTATTTACAAGCTGTTACCGGCTTATAAAGCAGCCAAAAAACAGGTTTAGGTTTATTAGGCTCTTCTGGAGGCCAGATGAGAGATCAGGGGTCTCATAGACCACAGATATTTCCATAAAGAGGACCTGTCATGACCCATGCTTTCAGAAGGGTTGTTGTATATCCCTTGTGATAGCAATAAAGCTGATAAAGCTGATAGAAAATAAAATAAAAGAAAGGTACAGTGTTAAAAAAATACTAATAAAATGCATAATAAAATAATAAAAACAATGTTTAAAGCACCAACAGTTCAGTGTCCACTAACCCACTCTGCCAAGCCCTTCATTGGTTGCTCGCCCAATTAAAGTCAAAATACAGAAAATGACCTACAAAGCCATCTACAACTGTGCACCCAGCTACATCAAGAGCCTCATCCCAAAATACTTAGCAAACCGTTTTTTTTGATCCTCTAAGGACCTCCTGCTCTCTAGCTCCCTTGTCACCCTATTCCATGCTCACCTCCAGAGCTTCCCCAGAGATTCTCCCATCCTCTGGAAATCCCTACTCCAATCCCACTGGCTCTCACTTACTCTGTCTACCTTTAGATGATCCCTAAAGAAAAAGATGACAATTCTCATGTCTTCAGAGAGGCCTATTCTAACAAACTGTACTTTTACTTTCTCCATAAGCTTCATTTCCCACAGTTATTACCTTTTGTATCACTCGACCCTTGCTTTTAGATTGTCAGCTCTAACGAGCAGGGCCCTCTGATCCCTCTTGTATTAAATTATAGTGTAACTGTACCGTCTTCCTTCATTTTGCATAGTGCTGCACAAACTGTTTCTACTATATAAATCTTGTATGATAATAATAGTATTAAAATAGGTCATTCCAATGCATTCCAATGCACTTGCAGAAAGTGAGTGGGGAGTTAGAAGATCTGCCTGCTATAACAATGTGATCAAACCAATGTTACAGTAAGAAAATGTAATCCCTTCAGCACTACTGTTAGATGAGTAGCCCCTCACCATAGATAAAATTGTTAGTACTAGGGATAAATGTAATATGGCCTCAAGCTCTTTGCAGATGTCTAGCAAAGACAAAAGCTAAGAAATGGGAATCCTGAAAAACAGTACTGTTTCTATGGCTAGCTGAAAATTGAAATGAAAACTATTATTTTTTTTAACAACATAATTACAAAATGGATTGTGTTGTAATTAGAAATGCAATATTTTAAATAAAATGAATTTTTTTTTAGAGTACATTAAAAAAATTCTAATGCGTGGTTCTAATGTGGGGTTGTCCTCTGTACATCATTAAGCTCATTTTTAATAGTATGAGGAGCGATAAGAATTTTTTTTTTATATTGTTCAAAAGAATAGTATTTGACATCTTTGGAAAAAGTAATATTTTCCCTTTACACTTCCCAAAGATTGTCATATTTCTCTTTTATTACATACAGATGAACAAAGACTTTAAAGTTTGAAACTGAGAAGTGCAATACAGCTCTCACTCCAGTTTTTACCAGCTGTTTGCGACACTTAATATGTAGTATAGCTCTTAACATGTCTTACTGATACGTTACCACTTGAGGCTTATAGATCAAACAAGGAAAAAAGTTACTGCATCCACATTTATGTTCCACTTAAGCCCTTGCATCTGTTTCTCTCTTTTAAGCTACATAATTCAGTACTACTGATATCATATTCCACATAGTTTATAGGAAATTCGAAGTTTGCACATTGATTTCCACACTAAAGGTCTTATGTATTCTTGTTTGCATTCATATTGCAGGAATATAGTTGCAGGCCAAACCAACGGAAAAAAACTATTTTGATTGTAAGGGCCCTCTAATTCCTCTTAAACCAAACTGTAATGTCTGCCTTTATTTTGTAAAGCGCTGCGCAAACTTTTGGCAATATTTAAATCCTGTATAATATAACAATATAGTAATACTAACTTTAGTGCGTGATTGAGTTGTAGCATCTATTGTCTTAGGCTGGCCATACACCATACAATTTTCTTATTCAATTTCCTTTAGATTTACCTTCAACTATGTAGTACAAGGGCCTGCCTGATTGCATACAAATTGAAAGTGTTCAGGTTTGAACTTATATTATATGGTTTTGGTAAATCTAAAGGAAAGTTGAACAAGAAAATTGTATAGTGTATGGCCAGCCTTAGTCTAGTATTCTTGATGACAAGGATTCTTCACCTGATTAACTACTTGCTGAACACTGCCCCAGATATACTGTAGCAGGCTGGCTGGGCTGCGCGAACCGCCGTACCTGTATGTCGGTTCACAGAAGCACTCCTTCAGGCGCGTGTGCACACCGCCAGAGGCACGCTCGTGCCCCCGATAGCCAGCGGGGAAGCTGACTCATGGGGCCGGCGGCCACGATTGCTGCCCATGGAGAGAGAAAAACGGCCTGCTGTTGTAAACACAGCAGACCATTGTTCTCTCAGGAATCAGCACAGAGCGCCTGTGATCCTCCTATTTAGGATCACAGGTCTCTGTGTTGATTCCACAAGCTTATCCATAACTCACAGTTAGAAAACACCCCCTAGGCATACACTTAACCCTTTGATCGCCCCTGAGTTAACCCCTTCCCTCCCAGTGTCATTATTACAGTAACAGTGTATATTTTTAGCACTGATTACTATAGTAATGTCACTGGTCCCCCGAAAAATATCAAACATGTCAGTTAGGGATTTGATCTGTCCGCCACAATGTCACAGTCCCACTAAAAATCGCTGATCGCCGCCATTACTAGTAAAAAATAAAGAATTAAAGGGACATAAATCTTTTCCCTAGTTTGTAGACACGATAACTTTTGCGCAAACCAATCAAAGCATTCTTTTTTGGGATTTTTTTTACCAAAAATATGTAGCAGAATAGAAATTGGTCTAAAACGATGAAAACATTTGATTTTTACATTTTTTTTTATTGGGAATGTTATATAGCAGAATGTGAAAAATATAGTTTTTTTTTTTTTTCCAGAATTGTCGCTTTTTTTGTTTATAGCACAAAAAATAAAAATCGCACAGGTGATCAAAAACCACTAAAAGAAAGCTCTATTTGTGGGCAAAAAAGGACATCAATTTTATTTGGGTACAGTGTCACACGACTGCACAATTGTCCGTTAAAATAATGCAGTGCCGAATCACAAAAAATGGCCTGGTCATTAAGGGGATACAGTAATCCCCCCTCCATTGCAGGGGTTACGTTCCGGACCGAGCAGCGAAAAGTGAAAATCCGCGAAATAGAAAAACCCTATTAAAATGCATTGTAGGCTTGTTTTTTTTTTTTTTTTACTGTCACTGTACGTGTAAAAGCATTTTAAGGTCTTTAAACACACTTTTAAAACAATAGAAACTCATTTAAACACATAAAAGATACTGAGAGACATAGCAAGAGCTATGGAAAACACAAAAAATATTTCATTTTTAATGATTTATATAGTAAAATAACATTACAAAAAAAAAACCCAATATACCGGGACCGCAAAAACTGAACCGCGATGGAGCGGGGGTTTACTGTAAAACCTTCCGGGGCTGAAGTGGTTAAAATGATAACGACTCAGATCAGGTTATAGCTAGCAAAAAGAAAGGTGCACAAGGGCAGGACAATCTATTGCAATTACAGAAAAAATAAAAATCCTGAGCATACTCTCCAGCTAGTTAGCTAAAAAGCCAAATTAAAGGTTTCAACTTTTATAAGTTAAACATTTTTTATTGCTTAAATTTACAAATACATATGAAGCCACTTTAGCCATAGGGCTAGTGCAAACCTGTTCCTTATCTATCACCTATCTTCTTTTTTTTCCAAATATTACCTATCTTCTTATCAGAAAGAGAGGAGGGTATCTCTACTACGAATTAGAGGGGTTCATTTAGCAGACCGATTCCAATGCAGTGCACATTTTTAGCTCCTACTAAAGTACCGGAAGCTTGTAATAGGATAGCACAATAACACATTAGCAAAAGCAAATATATTTAGTGACTAATTCACATGGCATTTCTAAATCTATGTGCATTTGTGCCCAAAACATGTAGTTACATTTTAGGAATTGGGTAGATAATATGATAAGGCTCCAAATGCTTAAAAGTGTTTTGTGTTGATGTGATTAAAACTTTACATTAGAAACCGGATTGATAAATTCTATGAAATTAAATTTGCCATCGAAATAAAAAAAAAAAATATACATAAAAGGAATTTTTATCAATCATGTTTTATAATATTGAACATGCGTCATAGTCTAGGACCTCTGTAAGGTATCAACTGTTGACAAAACAACAGAAAAAAATGAAGGAAAAATCAGGGTAATATTTCAAGCTTGGGAGACCAAGAAAAGAAGAGGAATTAAATACAGTATTAAGTTTGTTAGGGTGGTGCGTGAGATTTGTATGTTTTGCTTTATATTTGTAAAACACATTTGTATTTAAATACCATGAAAAAAATTTTTTAAAATGATAGTAAACTCAAACTATTTAAAAAAAATTCCCCCCACTTCCTACCTATTCTGCTAACCCTGTATATAAATATCTGAGTACTCGTTACTCATTACTGTACTCAGTACTGAGTACAGATGAATATCTGAGTAATATATAAATATCTGTGTAATTACATGTTTTTAAGTTGGTCCAGTCATGTAATTTAGCAGCTCCAACTCCCCAGTGTAATGGAGCACTCGTCAAGAGCTGTGAACTCCTGGAGATGTGACTTCACCCATAGGTTCCCATGGCCCAGCCATTGTTGGCACTCCCTCCTCTCCCCTGCAGCAACATCTCACTGACCCAGGGGAGTTGGAGATGCTTGATCACATGACCGAACCAAATAAAAAATAGCTAAATACACAGATCTTTTTTTATACATGGTATGCAGGATAGGTAGGAGGAAGGTGTAGGGAAAGTTGTAAAGTATAACTAAAGGTAAAACTTTTTTTTTTGTTTTGGATAGAGTGCAGAGAGACTGGAACGCTTGTCAGCTTTTTTCTATTTTTGCCAACGCAAAAAGTTGCAATAGGGGAACAGTCATTATGTGCTCTGCAAATTTAGTACTTTGGCCAAACCCAACAACACAGTTCATGCATGTTCATTTTAATAACCATACTTCATGCACCAAAACCTACTTTACTTACTTTTTATTGCCCTACAAATCCCATGATCCCAGTGTCGTGACACATTGCTCCTTTATTACATGGCCACATACACTTAGCCACATTTGTTATTTCTGAAACTCTTTGCCATATATTTTCTAATGATTGTAAATGCAAAAAAAAAAAAACAGTTTTATACTTATCTGCTCTGTGTAATGGAATTGCACAGAGTGGTCCTGAACCGTCTCCACTTGGGTCCCTTGCTAGCCCTTTTGGTTCCTCCTCTCTGGTGAGTGCCCCATAGGAATGAATTAAGGTAAAAATGTGCAGGCTTTATAATCACGTTATTGCCCTCCAGGCTTCTTGGCACTTCTTTCATATCTAATGATACCTGGCTACTTATATTGTGCTTTAGACTTTTTACCCAATAATTTAATGCCTGCCAACCTCTTTTACTCATATTTTGATTATAAACATTGAATATTTTGAATGCCTAACATACTATCTGACCACATGTTAATACCTAGATATACTCCTCCCCATTTAATGTGAGCTAATCACATACACCAATGTGTTCAGGTTACTAACACTGCCAAAGCACAGTTCACCAAGTGCCTTTGAAAAACCCCTAATCCTTTTATGTTCACCTTATATAAAGGCTCTTGATACATGCTTGACCCCTCATTTGCCAAGCCAAAGTGTCAAAATGGTTTTGACAAAGCACGCAAGTCGTGTGAAACGCGTCAACCTTTTGTTCCCTGCGGTAAGCCTCATACCAACTGGGCTCATTTTATTTATTTTCTCCTGAATAAACATTTTTTGAAATTGCATCTTATGGGAGTGCAGCCAATTCCTCGTCCATTCGTCCATGATTTTCTGCAGCAGTGGCAGGGCGTGAACCTCGGCTTGGATGTTTGTTCAGTTTCAGCCCAGCAGACTCATCTGGAGCATCGTTACCTGCATCTGCCAAGCCAAAGTGCTTGAACGTCAACAGTATAGTTGGTCTTCACACCTTCATTTACCTGATGGGTTCATTTTAGTTCTTGCCAGACACTCGACTCTTTCATGCCCAGAGACATGTTGAAATATATTTAGTCTATATTTTTTTAATTAAATTTTTTTCCCAACAAATACAATAGACAAACATCAGAACGCAATACAAACCACATCCAAAAAACAAAACAAAAAATATGACACTAAACCCAACATTTTTATATTTAAAACAATACTCATTCTACTTTATTCCATCTCATCCATCTTGTCCGAAAAGAAAAATCATACCATTTTTCCCAAGTTTGTAACATCTTTCATATTCTCATCAATGTAGTACCAGATACATGTTGCCATGCCAGCTAAACATTTTTATATTTATTTAAAGCTCCCCTATTCTGATAAATTATTATTGCTCTAATTATTTGAAATTCAAATTGACTGCAAGTATCCTCCACTGTCAATGTACTGTATGTGGCAAAATCTACTTTTGTGCAATTAAAGCAATGCTAAAGTCTTGTTTTTTTTTTTGTATAAAAATACCAAACATGTTATTCTTACCTGCTCTGCGCGATGGTTTTGCACAGAGCAGCCCAGATCCTTCTCTTCTCGGGTCCCTCTTCGGAGCTCCTAGCCCTCCTTCTTGTTGAGTGCCCCCACAGTAAGCAGATTGCTATAGGGGCAACTGAGCCGCAGCTCCATGTGTCTATTCAGACACTGAACCGCAATTCCACCCCGGTCACCCTCTCTCTCCTCGTTGGCTCACTGACTTTGATTGACAGCAGTGGGAGCCATGGTGCTCGCTGCTGTGTCTCAGCCAATCAGGAGGGTGAGTCCTGGACAGCTGAGTCTCTTCTACCACATTGCTGAATCAATATGGGCTCAGGTAAGTATTAGTGGGGCTGAGGGGGGCTGCTGCATACTGAAGGTTTTTTTTATCTTAATGCCTAGAATGCATTAAGATAAAAATACTTCTGCCTTTACAACCACTTAAACTTTTTAGCAGGGAACAATCACCAAATATTTTGACCATATATTCTTATATATATATATATATATATATATATATATATATATATATATATATATATATATATATCATTTTTTTGTATCTTGGACACTTTGTCAGAAATGTAATAATGTAATACCCACACAGTACTAGGCCAAGAGAAGCTTTAGGGTGGCTCTTTGGCGGATTTGGGGGAAGTAATCTTATGTATGCATGTATGTATGTATGTATGACATATGTAGCTTACTCTTGCCTCTGGCATCTTTTAGGAATCACAGATTGTAAGTACTTGGCTCCCTGCTCTGATCTTTTGGTTCCGTTGCACTTCTGGTCTCTGTGCCCTACTTTGTAGTATGTTCTTTACTCAGGAAATCCCTGTAGGCCTCACTTCATTCAACATGCTGTAGAGCAGAGTTTAAGGAATGGAAATAGAGTATGCTGAGACAGGAGAGATGAGGGTGTTCAGGCTGGAGTTACATCCACAATCAGTGATGACAGCGAAGAAAATTGAAAAGACCCAAACTCACTCTGTTTCATCAATAACAAACCACATTCTCTAAAAAAAAATATTGTACATTCAAGGGAAAGCTGTTTAGAAAATCCTAGAGGCTTCTAAGGAACCATACACTTTGCTTTGGATGTTGTGCATCTGCAGAGCACTTTGCTAGAGACTGTTAAGTGTCATTCACGTATCAGCCCCACACTGAGGCCCCTTTAAATCAGACTCAACATGCACAAATGATCTTACACTGGCATCAGATCATGGCAGGAGAGCCATGAACAGTCACCCTCCAGCAATTATATTAAAATGTAATGAGCGACATCATGAAGAACTTTCAGAGAAAACTAGAGATAAAATATGTCTAGTAAAGTGCCTTCTAAGGGACAACCAGAGAAAGATGTAAGGATATATGCTGTTTTAGACTACCAAAGCATTCATTTATTTGTCACTGAGAGTTCTTCAATATGTTTAAGGTAAAGGGAGTAGCACTAGTTTACTCATTGCAAACATGAGCTGGCACAGTACAAACTGTGGCAAGAGTTGTTTCTGTCAGCATGTTCGTCATTTCAGGCATCAAAGATACAGAAGGGATTTCTTTTCCTGCACTGATGGAGTGCAGTCGAATTCCAAATGACAAAGAGAGGATACCTATATGGAAAGATGCATATTACATGTATGTCTTTTGTATGAAGTGACACCAAATTCTGGTTTAAATAGAAACACAACCAGTATGTATTCTTAACTCAGAAATACCTTCTATTGCTTTTATTTTGCTGCTGTGATCTGACTTCTGGCTATAGGGGGGTTATGTTTGCTCACTATGGTCCCACTGTATGTAGGAAAGTAGCCACCCTCCTTTGCTCTCTACATGGACTACGAAGTATTGATTGTGGACTATGGGATTTATAGCGTGCAAAGGGCTGTGCACATGACTGCAACTACCATGCACTGCTCATTCCAAAAGGAGAGATTCAGGAGCCCATGGAAAATGTTACAAGATGGCATAAAAACATAGAAAGAAATTATTTAATGAAAAATAGATTACAGGGCCATTAGATAGTGGATGTGTATGCAATACATTTGCGGGCTCAGAATATAGTTTAGTGTCACCTTAATTTCACCACTGGATGATAATGTCAAACTCTTGCTTCTACTGGGAAGAGACATCCTAACAGGCCATAATGTACAAGAAGGGGGCACTGGTAATCTTACGCTCGAAGGATTAACTTAGGTTGGGTTGTAAAAATTAGTAGCAAAATTGTAAGACTTTTAAAATGAAAATGCATGCAGTGCTAAGTGTTTTTTCACCTTTCCTGCTTGGTTCATTTAGCTGTGTCATTTTAATAATTACACAAAACTTGTAAATTAGTGTGACGGACTTTGGTCACCCCGACTGGGTATCTCAGTCAAAGAAGCTGCTTCCTAAGCTCTCGAACACGAGATCCGTGAATCTGGCTGTAGTTACCCCAAGAACTGGACAGTACAAGTTTTGGAGTCAACCAGAATCAAACTGTTTATTCAAACACAGGCACAAAGAGATATACACTTTGGGACAACCCCCACCCCTCCCCCTTAGCAGAAAATCAACATACACATATACATCCCACAATAGGTTGATCTTAAGGCAGACAGAAACAACAGAACAATGCAATACAGATATTTATAAATAACAAACCCCACCCACCTCACTATCTAGCAAGGGTCTATGAGACACTCCTGCAATATTCTAGCAGTCTGAAAAGTCAAATTGTTTATCTTTATATATTTCCTGAGGGATATTGTCCAGAAATATTATTGTCCCAAGTCTTTAAACACAAACCACACATATAGAACCCAGGGTAACACGAAAGGAGTTCAGTGTGGTTGTACAGCGAGTCTGATTAGTGCAGACCCAACTGGGGTTCTTGGTAACCCTGTGCCCGTAATAGACACAGGGTGACTTACACATAAGAGGGGTCGGGGAAGCTGGACAAGGAGTTTCCCAACCTCTCTAAAGTAATCTGAGTTTCACAAGCCCCCCAGTCAAAGTGACTCCTGTCACAATTAGATGTTCATATTAATGTTGTTGGGCTGTTTAATGGACACTGGCCATATGTTTGGGCTTATTCAGTGACATAGCAGCAAAATAGTAATAGGCAAATTCCAGTAACTTATAGCACCACATAATGGATTACTATATTTTAGGTTATTTGCGTTACTACCCTTTGTACTGTGGATTTTTTGCCTACCTCCATTACCTTTAAGCTAGCAAATGTCTTCATTCTGTTGCCTAATCTATCCATAGGGATAAATATTCTTTATACTTTCTCATGTTTGTAAATGCAAGGACCAGCTTATTTTGAAATGTCAAAAGACATATCTGCATATGAAGTTAATATGAAAAATATTTATATTAAAATTACCCTTAAGAGAGATGTGAAATATTAGCACAGTCAAAATACCGAAGTAATTAACACCACAAGTGTTTTGCATTACACAGTGTACACTCTATCCAGTATGTAGCCAATTCCCCCATAGGCAAGAGCTTCACGTTTATATTAAAATGTACCTGAATTTTGAAAGGAAGCATGATGAAAACCAGAGCTATGTTTAGCGGTGCAGTATAAATAACCCAACATGTGGGAGCTGAAAATAACACAATCTGGGATTCACATACTCATCCAAACTCATTTCTCCTGCTGATAGGCAAGAAACTTTCTCACGTCTGCCCAATAATCAACACAGATGAGTGCCAATAAATAGATACTAGTATATTTCATACCTAGCTAAATATATAAAATAATGCATATGTTGATGACTTCTTGAGTTTTGAGTAATTTTATCTTTGCTTATTTATGCTTTTTTTATTGTAAAAATATAAAAAAAAAAAACAAAAAAACACCATGTTGCTGTCAGTAACACATTATTGTGTATAATAAAAGATTCCAGGCTACCACCCTATCTGTGTGTGTTAGGCTCGGTTCCCACTTGTGCGATGCGGGAACGCTGCGAATATGCAGCGTGTTCCCGCATCGCATCCGCACATCTGGCAGTTCACACTGCCATATGCGATACGCAGAGAGTGTCAATTAAATGTTAACGACACCCCCAGTTTGACTGCATATCGCAGTGCAATCTGCAAGTACGCACAGAATCGTATTGCACAAGTGTGAACCACTGTGCCATCCGATTTTGATGCGGCTCAAAAAATGCCTCCTGTGTGTCTTTGGTGCGGATGCAGTGCGAATTCAGCCATACAAAGTGTATGGCTGAAATTCGCACCGCGCATGAGATCGCATGTAATTAAGGAACAGCCGCACAGTGTGAAACGGCACTTGCAGGTTGCATCCATATTGTTTCTCTGCAAAGTTTTTGCATTTTTGTTAGTGGAATATTACATTGCACAGTTTCAGTTTTTTTTTTCTAGCATTTTTGCTTGCACAGGATTGGATGATGGAAGTCAAACTCTAGGGAGAATTCCTTTGCAAAGTGCACTTTCCCTTGCAAACTATTAGTAAATCAACCCCATTGTGTTTAATGACAACAACATAGAAGAAATGTATAGGTATATTTGATGAAATATATGGATATTTAAAGGCTAAATTCATATTTTACCACTTCAGTACTGGGCACTTTTACCCCCTTCCTGCCCAGGCCAATTTTCAGCTTTCAGAGCTGTCACACTTTGAATCACAATTGCGCGGTCATGCAATGCTTTACCCAAACACATTTTTTTAGTTTCTGTTACAAAACACTGTAAATAAGTAATTTTTTCTCCTTCACGGATGTGCACTGAGGAGGCTGCACTGACTGGCCCTGATGAGGTGGCACTAATATTTAGCACTGATGGGCACTAATAGGCAGCACTGATCTGCAGCACTGATGAGCAATGATAGGCGGCACTAATATGCAACACTGATTAGCAGTAATAGGTGGCAATGATGGGCAGCCTTTATAAGCACTGATGGTCAGCCTTTATAAGCACTGGTGGGCACTGATGGGTGGCACTGATAGGCACTGATAGGCTGTGCTGATGAGGAGGCACTGACAGGCACCACTGATGGGCACTGAAAGGCAATGCTGATGGACATTGATTGGCATCAATGATGGGCACTGGCATCTCTGGTGGCCACTGATTGGCAACACTGGTGGGAACAGATGGTCATAACTGGTGGCCACATGTTGGCATCACTGGTGGGCACAGGTGGGCTTCACAGCGGGGGGGGGGGTAAGTGGCAAACATCGCTGATGGGGCTGCACTGATATTCAGTGCACTGATTCACAGTGCAGACCACCCCCCTGCTTATTGGCTCTCCTCTACTCATGCCCTGTGATAAATGGCACCTACTATTTATATTGTGATCAGCAGTGATTGGAAATAGCTGATCACGTGGTAAAGAGTCTACGTCATAGGCTCTTTACCGTGACTGGAGGTGCAGTGTGACTGTTCTTAAGGACAAAAGGACATCATATGATGTCCAGTCAGGACAATGGAGCACCCGCCCAGCCATCATTCTGCTATAGGCCAGACGGGAAGGTGTTAAAAAAAAAAAAATACAAATTTTTTTGCAGATAAAAAAAATGTGCATATGTAAAGCATTCACTAATTGCAGTACTAGGAGATCTATTTCTGGAGCAAATACACCACTAGCTGGGGGAAAGGCTTAAATGGATCAAAAAAGACCAGGGAAGGGGGATGGGGGTAAGTCCTTATTGTGTGTAGTGGTCCATTAGTCCTAGGTTGAAACACACTGGTTATGCAGCCCGCTATAGAGCAGAAGGTACTCTGTAAACACTGGAAGAGAAAAAGAGAGGAGCAGCGCCAATCTAAGTGCAGCAATTATATAACCGAGTTATTGAACCATGTGCCCATGATATCCACATTTTAGTAAGTGTATTACCTTCTTTAATAAATCCGTTGTATCATTGCTGCACTTAGATTGGTGCTGCTCTTCTTTTCTGCGTGTAAAGCATTGCACCCATGCAATGCAAGGTTCCTGCAGACTGTCATTAGAGTTGTCTGGCCATATTACAATATGGGTAGGCAGTTACTGAAGTGCAGGAAGATCAATCACTAGGGTCATTGATTCGAATCCCAACCACAGCACTACCTGCCTGAAGTTAGCATGTTCTCCCTGTGCTTGCGTGCCTTTCCTCCAGGCACTCCGGGTTCTCCCCACATTACAAAGACATGCTGGTAGGTTAATTGGCTCCTGTCCAAATTGGCCCTAGTGTGAATATGTATAATTGTGAGTTAGGGACCTTAGATTTTAAGCTCTTTGAGGGCAACAACTGATGTGAATGTACAGTGTCTCACAAAAGTGAGTACACCCCTCACATTTTTGTAAATATACTTTATTAAATCTTTTCATGTGACAACACTGAAGAAATGACACTTTGCTACAATGTAAAGTAGTGAGTGTACAGCTTGTATAATAGTGTAAATTTGCTGTCCCCTCAAAATAACTCAACACACAGCCATTAATGTCTAAACGTCTGGCAACAAAATTGAGTACACCTCTAAGTTAAAATGTCCAAATTGTGCCCAATTGGCCATTTTCCCTCCCCGATGTCATGTGACTCATTAGTGTTACAAGGTCTCAGGTGTGAATAAGGAGAAGGTGTTAAGTTTTGGTGTTATCGCTCTCACTCTCTCATACTGGTCACTGGAAGTTCAACATGGCACCTCATGGCAAAGAGCTCTCTGAGGATCTGAAAAAAGAATTGTTGCTCTATGTAAAGATGGCCTAGGCTATAAGAAAATTGCCAAGATCCTGAAACTGAGCTGCAGGACAGGTACCACTCACAACACGCCTCGCCATGGTCTACCAAAGAAGTTGAGTGCACGTGCTCAGCATCATATCCAGAGGTTGTCTTTGGGAAATAGATGTATCACTGCTGCTAGCATTGCTGCAGAGATTGAAGGGGTTGGGGGGGGGGGGGTAGGCCTGTCAGTGCTAAGACCACATGTCGCACACAAGAAAGCCCGCAAATAGTTTGCTGAAGACAAGCAGACTAAGGACATGGAACCATGTCCTGTGGGCTGATGAGACCAAAATAAACTTATTTGGTTAAGATGGTGTCAAACGTGTGTGACAGCAACCAGGTGAGGAGTACAAAGACAAGTTTGTCTTGCCTACAGTCAAGCATGGTGGTGGGAGTGTTATGGTCTGGGCTGCATGAGTGCTGCCGGCACTGGGGAGCTACAGTTCATTGAGGGAACCATGAATGCCAACATGTACTGTGACATACTGAAGCAGAGCGTGATCTCCTCCCTTCATAGACTGGGCCGCCGGGCAGTATTCAAACATAACGACCCCAAACACACCTCCAAGACGACCACTGCCTTGCTAAAGAAGCTGAGGGTAAAGGTGATGGACTGTCCAGACCTAAACCCTATTGAGCATCTGTGGGGCATCCTCAAAGAGAAGGTGGAGGAGCGCAAAGTCTTTAACTTCCAACAGCTCCGTGATGTCGTCATGGAGGAGTGGAAGAGGACTCCAGTGGCAACCTGTGAAACTCTGGCGAACTCCATGACCAAGAGGGTTAAGGCAGTGCTGGAAAATAATGGTGGCCACACAAAATATTGACACTTTGGGCCCAATTTATACATTTTCACTTAGGGGTGTACTCACTTTTGTTGCCAGCGATTTAGACATTAATGGCTGTGTGTTGAGGTATTTTGATGGGACAGCAAATTTACACTGTTATACAAGCTGTACTCTCTTTACACTGTAGCAAAGTGTCATTTCTTCAGTGTTGTCACATGAAAAGATATAATAAAATATTTACAAAAATGTGAGGGGTGTACTCAATTTTGTGAGATACTGTATAATAAATATGTAAAACACTGCATAATTTTACACCTCTATGTAAGTACCTGTAATACATAAAAAAAAAAACTACTAGAACGCTCACCAGTGTCCTCGTAGTATTAAGAACTACAAGCCGTTAATGGCTGAAGGTAGTTGTATTTCATTCATTCGCAGAACTCTGTGAATATATATCGTAGGCCGTGTGGGCAAAACCTTGCATGGCCACTGTTTTTGAATTTTGATAGCCGGTTTCGGGGAGAGGATCCCCAGCCCCCTGTCACGTTGGGGGTTCAGGTAGGGGTGGTGGCAGATGATTTATTAATGGGTGTAACATTACCCATGTTACTAAATGTGAACTTATGCTTTAAAAAACATTTCTCTTTGACTACTGTTTTTTCTATATTCTATTTATGTGTTTAAATGAACACTTTGTAGCAATTTCAGTGGAGAAACCCTAAGGCTCGGTTCACACTGGGGCGGCACGTCTCTATACTACTTCGGGGGCGACTTGTGCATTCCCACGCACCACGACTTCGGAGCGACTTGCAGGGACTTCACATAATGGAAGTCTATGCAAGTCGCTCCGAGGTCGCCCCCGAAGTAGCACAGGACCCTTTTTCTAAGTTGGAGCGACTTGTGTCGCTCCTATTAGAACGGGTCCTGTAGCGGTCAATGGACCGCGAGGGAGCACGACTTGTCAGGCTGACAAGTCGCCTGACAAGTCGCGCTAGTGTGAATCGAGGCTTAATTGGGAAAAAGATTACAAAATTTTTACCTGTTTTAGTTGGTATGAGAACGCATGCTGCAGGAACGCAGGACGTATAAGGCAGGAATGCATGTTGCTAAACTATATACCTCAAATAAAACAGAAATTATATTGAACAGATTTGACAGATTTTGAAACAATAATTCACCAAACCTGTTTTATTAAGATAAACATTTGAACTGTTTAGACCCTACAGATTTTTTTCACTCTGACTAACTGCACGTTAAGCCTGGGTTCACACTTCTTTGAATCTTGAGCGGTTTAGATACAGATAGGGAGACCAAGATTCACATGTCACTTGAATAGAATGGGTATTTATGTAATTTGTTCACATATTAGCGTTGCAAATTTGATGCGGGTTGAAAAAAGTCTCCAGTGCTTCTTTGGTGCGGGTGCGGGTGCGATGCGAACTTCTATGGTGCAATGCAAATTTGTTCACACCTCCACACACCGCAAATCGCAACGTAAATTCGCACCTAACCCTGGACAAAAACCCGCATCAAATTTGCACCACATCGCAGCACAGCAGTGTGAACCCAGGCTAATGTCTCTATTCTACCATAAGTCATGTGTGTTCCAGTAAGTTAGGAAATATCTACGAAGGGGTGTGGTGAGAGGGGTAAGGTTATAAATATAGGCACAGACATGCTACAAAGGAGATTGCATTTTTTATTTTTACCAGAAATACATTCAACTTCTAAGTGATCCTTTCCTTGTTTAGATTTACTATTCAATTTTGTATTTCAGTCTAGTCTTTCATTTTCTGAAAAGTAAAAATAGAAATGAAATCATAAACACAGCCTGTTGTTCACTGCATTTCTTGAGCTATTTTTAATGCCCTGATTTACAGCTACTGGCTCTATAAGACAGCAAGATCTCTAGTGACTGTGTTTTCACTTGGCATTGCTGGGAAATCGAGAGTAACATTAGCATTTTGTGTTATGATGAAGACAATAAGGTTCTATCATTATTATTATGGTACTCACTTATTATATCATATCTTTGCATATTTAATAAATATCTTGATACTTGATAATTATGTTTGGAAAGAAAAGCAATCTTGTTTTGTGACATTTCTGTAAGAACTGCCTTGGTAAGTTATAGTTATTGGGTTACAAATATTTAGGAGCATTCCATGTACTTTCTGGAGAGTGTTTGTTTTGCCCCTGAGAAAATTTGGCTGACTTGCTAAAGGAGTTAAAGCGGAGTTCCGGGCAAAAAAAAAAATTTCAAGCTAAAAATACCCCTGGGACAGTCAGGGCTAGTGCATTTAACCACTTTACCACTAGAGGATTTTGCTGTCTTACGTCTGAGCCACTTTTTGCGATTCGGCACTGTGCGACTTTAACTGACAATTGCGTGGGCGTGCGACGCCATACCTAAACGAAATTTACGTCCTTTTTTTCCCACAAACAGAGCTTTCTTTTGGTGGTATTTGATCACCTGTGCGATTTTTACTTTTTGCGCTATAAACAAAAAAAGAGCGTAAATTTTGAAAAAATAACAATATTTTTCACATTTTTTTATATGAAATTCCCCCCAAAAAAAATGTAAAAATCCAATTTTTTTAAAATTTTTGGCCAATTTGTCTTATGCTACATATGTTTGGTAAAAAAAATCACAATAAGCGTATTTTGATTGGTTTGCGCAAAAGTTATTGCGTTTACTAAGGGAAAGATTTCTGTCATTTTTGGTGTTTTTTTTTTAACGAGTAATGGCAGCGATCTGCGATTTTTTTTGCGCGACTGCGACATTGTGGCGGACAGATCGGACCCCTGACTGACATTTTTGACACTTTTGGGGGTACCAGTGACATTACTACAGTAATCAGTGCTATATATATGCACTGTTACTGTAAAAATGACACTGGCAGGGAAGGGGTTAATTTTATTGGAGAAGAAGGGGTTAATGTATGCCTGGTGCTTACTAACGTGTGTGGGGGGAGGTGACTGTGTGACACAAGGACAGATCGCAGGTTCAGCTATGCTGAACCCTGCAATCTAACCCTGCCTGTCACTTAGGAGATCCGCCCGCTTGTGTTTACACAAGCAGGCGGATCTCCACACTCGATTCCCCGACGATCGGAGAAGAGCAGCGGTGATCGCCGCTGCTCCTCCCCTGGCCCGACTCCCGCTGTGACTGAACACAGCGGGAGCGAGCCTCTGGCAGCACGCGCATGCCGCCGAGAAGGGGGATTGTCTGGCGACGTAGGTCTACGTCGCCAGACGATAACCATCCGCTTTGCCGCAGTAGTGCTCGAGTGAGCAGACGGCAAGTGGTTAAGCATCGATAGCCTCTGAACTGTCCCCGGTTTCACTTACCTTTTAGAAGAAATACTTACCTTGAAAATGTCTTGTCCAGCGCTGCCATCTCAGGTATGGGCAGCTGAAGCGGGAACATCCTCTTCGGTGTCCTCTTCTGTGACGTCGGAGTCCCAGAATGCCCTGCTCGCCACTTCCGGTGCAGGCACGTCATCCCTGCACATCTTCTGGGCATGCCCAGAAGCTGTTCAGCAGGGAATGAAGCACCTGAATCGCAAGTGACGAGCAGGGCTGGTGTAGAAGCATTGACTCCTGGGATCAATGACGCTCATCTCCCAGGAGTCAATGCAAGGAGGAAGTGACGGCGCGGGCCACAGAGGAAGGAAGAGGAAGGAAGGAAGGTAAGTATATTTTCATTAAAAACAAGGTAAGTGAAACAAAAAAAACATTTTTAATTATTCAATTTTTTTCAGGTTCATCTAAGCTAGCGGACGTGGAAAAATTGTTTTTAGGGTGGAACTCCGCTTTAAACATCTTTTAAGAATCAAGTGTGAATTCTTGCTTCAATTATCCCATCATTTGCAGATGAAATAGGTAAACTGAATTGGATAATTGTTAAAATTCAAGCAAAAATTCTAAATTCTATTTTTTTTTTGTGAAGAATCTCAACTATTTTAGTAAATCTGATTTTTTATTTTTCAAATAACCAGGCCATGAACTTTTGGGAATGTTGGTGCTAAATGTTTGTCAGGTATAGTGTCACAGTAGTTATACAGAAACGTCTTCCCGTTTCAAACAATATCTTAAATGCAAAAGAAATGTACATTGCAGGGGAATCAACATATTTTAATATACTTTTTTTTTTTTAAATTGTTATATATTATTAAAGCAGAAATAAAGGCAACCCTTTGTCTTTATTTTGGGTAGAGTAAGAGAGGGTAATAACCAAAATCATTTTTTTTTACATCTGTGCCAAAACACAAAACAGGAAGTGGAAAGATATCCATCCAATATCAGGGAATCCTTTGTAACCAGGGTGACCAGAGATAGTGTGCCCATTAGAAGATTTCTACTATACTCCTGTTCTGATGACAACTCAAAACTTTGGATTTTCTTTAACTTTCAGTGATAAAGCTAAACCGGACATCTACAGAGTATCAATCTGACCAGCTGGGGCACAGATAGTGTCAAAAACCTGAGAGGTGTTCTAATCCATTCCTACTCTATCCAAGACTAAAAAAGTGTTGTCTTTAGTTAGACTTTAACTTTCAAATAAATAGGTGTGTTAATAATTTTTTACTTTCAAATCTGAATACATTTATATTTGTGCATCCACATAGTTATTAAGTTTAACATAAAATTGTATTTTACATGGACTTTATATAATCAATTTCACCATTTCCTAACCGATCACCAGTGGTGATATCTGGATAATGACTGCAGCTACAGTCATCATCCAGATACCATTCTTTAGATCTGGACTTTTTAGTAAAAGGGATTAGAGTGGCTAAACCAGGACTCAATACATTTATCAGCAGAAGGGCCTCCTGCCACCCATGACACCATTTCTAGGCTCTCCCATCCCACTGGGAAGCCTGGGGCCACTGCCGGCGGTTGTGTTGGCTGACCATAGAGACGAAGGAGGAACTTACATTCCCAGATTGTCACTATGGTGTATGAAACTGGAAGTGACTAGGATTTTGTCACTTCCAGTTTCGGTCTTTCGTTTACAGGCTGTTACTGGCTAGTAAAACCAATCTTGGTTTACTTGGCTGCTTTAGAGGACTAAGGAGAGATATGGGGTGTAATAGACCTAAGATCTCTCCAAAAAAAGGACCTGCCACAGCCCATGCAATTACAAGGGATGTTATTCATCGCTTATAATAGAAATAAAATTGATTATACATATCTGGTACCCAGCCACTATGAACAGCCGCGCTACCATGTGATCACTGTGACCAATCACAGAAGTCACAGTTGCAGTAGTAAACAATGCTGTCATTCTTGCTTACTACTGCGTGATCTCTGTGATTGGTCACAGCAATCACACGGTACCAGGGCTAAACACAGTGACCCTATACCATGTGATAACTGTGACCAATCACAACATTACAGTAGTAAACAAAGGTTTCATGAATAAAACCTTTCAACAGTGTTACTGATTACTTAGACAGTGTTCAGTATAATATTATGTTTAAATAAATATTGGTACAGAGAACACTAGAAGTGTCTGTATTTTCTGTCTGAGGAGGAGAGGAGGAGGATTTTTATTATCACAACATCTTGTTGTCCTGCTTGTATATGGTGGGGACCCCTGGTCAAATGAGGAGCCATGGTACATTGAACACATACAGTATAGACCCTTTTAATATAGAGGTCTTCGGAAAGTGTGAGAGCATATCTGTATCTATGTGAAGACATATGGTGGAATATATAGAAGTGTTTGGTGGTGTTCACAGGCACTTTTGCATGTTTGTTGGAAGAAATTTGGAGAAAATGTGGGACTGTTTTTTAGTGTTGATGGACTTACGGTATGTTAAAACTGCACATATATATTGATGTTTCTGTGAAAGTTTGGATTATATAAATAGTCTCACTAATAGAGATCCAAAATTTTATTTTTTATTTCTTGCACTGCATTAGGATTAGGGGGTATATAGAATAATACTTAAATTTTTTGGGGTGGTCTCACAGCACTGCCCTGGCATACACACACACACACACACATACTGTGTGTGTATATGTGTGTGTGTATATATATATATATATATATATATATATATATATATATATACAGTGGGTACGGAAAGTATTCAGACCCCCTTAAAGTTTTCACTCTTTGTTATATTGCAGCCATTTGCTAAAATCATTTAAGTTCATTCTTCTTCCTCATGAATGTACACATAGCACCCCATACTGACAGAAAAACACAGAATTGTTGACATTGTTGCAGATTTATTAAAAAAGAAAAACTGAAATATCACATGGTCCTAAGTATTCAGACCCTTTGCTCAGTATTTAGTAGAAGCCCCCTTTTGATCTAATACAGCCAGGAGTCTTTTTGGGAAAGATGCAACAAGTCTTTCACACCTGGATTTGGGGATCCTCTGCCATTCCTCCTTGCAGATCCTCTCCAGTTCTGTCAGGTTGGATGGTAAACGTTGGTGGACAGCTATTTTTAGGTCTCTCCAGAGATGCTCAATTGGGTTTAAGTCAGGGCTCTGGCTGGGCCATTCAAGAACAGTCACGGAGTTGTTGTGAAGCCACTCCTTCGTTATTTTAGCTGTGTGCTTAGGGTCATTGTCTTGTTGGAAGGTAAACCTTCGGCCCAGTCTGAGGTCCAGAGCACTCTGGAGAAGGTTTTTGTCCAGGATATCCCTGTACTTGGCCGCATTCATCTTTCCCTCAATTGCAACCAGTCGTCCTGTCCCTGCAGCTGAAAAACACCCCCACAGCATGATGCTGCCACCACCATGCTTCACTGTTGGGACTGTATTGGACAGGTGATGAGCAGTGCCTGGTTTTCTCCACACATACCGCTTAGAATTAAGGCCAAAACGTTCTATTTTGGTCTCATCAGACCAGAGAATCTTATTTCACACCATCTTGGAGTCCTTCAGGTGTTTTTTAGCAAACTCCATGCGGGCTTTCATGTGTCTTACACTGAGGAGAGGCTTCCGTCGGGCCACTCTGCTATAAAGCCCCGACTGGTGGAGGGCTGCAGTGATGGTTGACTTTCTACAACTTTCTCCCATCTCCTGACTGCATCTCTGGAGCTCAGCCACAGTGATCTTTGGGTTCTTCTTTACCTCTCTCACCAAGGCTGTTCTCCCCCGATAGCTCAGTTTGGCCGGACGGCCAGCTCTAGGAAGGGTTCTGGGCATCCCAAACGTCTTCCATTTGAGGATTATGGAGGCCACTGTGCTCTTAGGAACCTTAAGTGCAGCAGAAATCTTTTTGTAACCTTGGCCAGATCTGTGCCTTGCCACAATTCTGTCTCTGAGCTCTTCAGGCAGTTCCTTTGACCTCATGATTCTCATTTGCTCTGACATGCATTGTGATCTGGAAGGTCTTATATAGACAAGTGTGTGGCTTTCCTAATCAAGTCCAATCAGTATAATCAAACACAGCTGGACTCAAATGAAGGTGTAGAACCATCTCAAGGATGATCAGAAGAAATGGAAAGCACCTGAGTTAAATATATGAGTGTCACAGCAAAGGGTCTGAATACTTAGGACCATGTGATATTTCAGTTTTTCTTTTTTAATAAATCTGCAACAATGTCAACAATTCTGTGTTTTTTCTGTCAGTATGGGGTGCTATGTGTACATTCATGAGGAAGAAGAATGAATTTAAATGATTTTAGCAAATGGCTGCAATATAAAAAGAGTGAAAAATTTAAGGGGGTCTGAATACTTTCCGTACCCACTGTATATACAGTATATATATATATATATATATATATATATATATGTATGTATATATATTCTGCTTGATTCTTTGGTGAATAAATCTTGGTGTTCAGCTGCTGTTTTTTTAGGGGGATAGGGGGGACCTGCTTTTTCTCAGTGCACGATCCTTGTTTTGTGCACTTTTACAGTCAGTACATCAGGACTGATCAATTTCAAATATATATACCATAGTTTGTATCAGGGGTAGGCACCCATAAAGAGGTGGAGATCTACATGGGAGAAGTCAAAGATCACCGAGCACAGTGTCGCCTCCTCACACCTGATTTAAACCTCTTATTGCCGTACTACTGTGTCACACTCACACAGTGCTGGGACAAGGTCATCCAGTGCCCAGGGCAAACATGACAAACGGCACCTTTACAGACCCTTACAGCAGGATCCCAAGCGATCCCCCTTACAGCAGGGTTCCCAGAGATCCCCCTTAAAGCAGGGTTCCCAGAGATCCCCCTTAAAGCAGGGTTCCCAGAGATCACCCTTAAAGCAGGGTCCCCAGAGACCCCCCTTACTGCAGGGTCCCCAGTGATCCCCCTTACAGCAGAGTCCCCAGTGATCCCTCTTACAGTAGGGTCCCCAGTGATCCCTCTTACAGCAGGGTCCCCAATAATCGCCCTTACAGCAGGGTCCCCAGTGATCCCCCTTACAGCAGGGTCCCTAGCGATCCCCCTTACAACAGGGTCCCTAGCGATCCCCCTACAGCAGAGTCCACCAGAGATCCCACTTACAGCAGGGTCCCCAGTAATCTCCCTTAAAGCAGGGCCCCCAGATATCCCCTCTACAGCAGGGTCCCCAGTGATCCCTCTTACAGCAAGGACCCCAGAGATCCCCCTTACAGCAGGGTTCTCAGAGGTCCCCCTTACAGCAGGGTCCCCAGTGACCTCTTACAGCAGGGACTCCAGAAATCCCCCTTACAGCAGGGTCCCCAGTGATCCCTCTTATAGCAGGGTCCCCAGAGTTCCCCCTTACACCAGGTTCCCCAGAGATTCTACTTCATTAGGTCTAAGTCTTCATAGTGAAGCTACAGGACATACACAAGGAAGCTGGGGCACTGAGACCAGGTAGGTTTTGAGGCAAAAGTTCCATTGTTCTACTCTGATGGCCAGGGCCTGGGGGCAGGGCAAGCACCAGATTGATTGATGGGATGCCGGAGGTCCTACCAACCAGCCACAAGCACTAACAGGGTGGGCAGCGGTGGAGGAGGTGGATGCTGTCAGACAGCATATTTTCACAGACAAGGGAGCTGTTGATGAGGATCGCAGGCCACAGCAGCACAGTAAATGGAATCCCCAACTCTACGCTGTTGGTAGCAGAGGCGGAGTCTAGGAACTGTGACATTGGGGATTTGGTGAAGGTTGCAATCTGGCGCCCTGACCTCAAGCCTCAAAAGCCTCCTTCCAGGGCAAGTGCCCCTCCCACCCCTACATTGTACTGGCCCTGCAATCATGTGTATTGCATGGCAATCATGGGTTTAAATCATCCTGCTGCACTTGTGAATGAGCCCTTAGTTGCATTCGGCAGCGGCACCCTTGGGACTCATTCACACATAAAGTGAAAACCCTGTGGTTGATGCGTGGGTTTACCGATCCCCAATCCCTAACCCCTTTAGCTACTGAGGCTGCAGCCAGAGGTGTACACATGCTGCAGAAGGAATTAAACCCCCCTGTTGCTTATGGTGGGTGCTACCCCCTGACAATCATGACCATTTAAGTAAATAGGGCCACTCTGCAAGTGTTCTGCAACTGCATGCTTCTGTGGGGTTCAAGAGGTTAAAGCAGGTGGTGAGAAAGCAACATAGCACTACCTGCTTTAACCCCTTTTTTGCTGTACTGCACAAGGTTGCAGGGAATTTGCAGAGCAGCCTCATTTACTTGAATGGATCATGCCTGGCAGATGCTACACCCATCAACCATGACAGGGCTGCGACATGTGCACAACTCTGGCCACTGCAGCTAAAGGCGGTGCAGTTGGGGCAGGGATGGTAAAAACACGTCTGAACTATGGGGTTTTACCACCCCCCCAAACTACAAATGTAAATGAGGCCTTACTTTTCTGAGCCACCGTATAAGGCTGCTTTCACACTGATGTGCTGCCGTTTACCTGCTCAAGTGCATCCCAGTGCATCTGTGACCCTCCTGGGTTAGTTGTGCTTTTCATTGACTTCTATTATAACCTGCAGGTGTGGTGCACTTTCTGAAAGCACACCAAAACAGAATACATCTAAATTTTTGAAGAAAGATTATTTGCTAAATTTTATAACAGAAATCAAGAATAATTATTTTTTTCCAATATTTTCAGTATTTTTTCGTTTATATATAAAAAAAAAACTCAGTTGTAATGAATTACCATCAAAAGAAAGCTCTATCTTTCTCAAAAAAATAATTAAAAAATGTCATTGGGGTACAGTGTTGCACCACTGAGTAATTGTCACTCAAGGTGTGACAGCGCTGAAATCTGTAAATTAATCTGGGCAGGTAGGGGGTGAAATTGACCAGTATTGAGGTGATTACATGAAATAAACAATAAAATAAAAAAGTCCATACCCCCGTGCTATATAGCTCAACACACAGCCATTAATGTGTTAAATAGTGTGTGTATATATACAATAATGTATATATATATATATATATATATATATATATATATATATATGTATAGATATCTCTTTCTTTCTCTCTCTCTCTGTCTCTCTGTCTCTCTCTATCTATATATATATATATATATATATATATATATATATATATATATATACACACATCATTGTGTTTAGCTTTAAAGTTGTACCTATAGGTAAGCCTATGATAAGGCTTACCTATAGGTACTGTAAATATCTCCTAAACATGTACCGTTTAGGAGATATTTACCTTACATGCAGCCAGTGACATCACTGGCGCATGCGCTCTGAAGGAACGGCCGCTGGTGCCGTTCCTTCAGAGTCCCGTGCCGTGACCGTCGGCTCCCACGCGCATGCGCGGGAGTGACGTCACCACGGCTCCGGCCAATCAGATGGCCGGATCCCGCGATCCTGGAAGACGGGCGACTGAACATCATAGAGGTAAGCGGGCGGCACGACGGGGGCTCGCTGTAAGGTAAGTATTTCATAATGAGCTAGTATGTGATGCATACTAGCTCATTATGGGTTTCTCTTTCAGGTTGAAAAAAAAATTGGGTTTACAACTAGGGATGATCGAACTTTTGAAAAGTTTGGTTCGGCCAGAACATCCGAACTTCCCGAAAGTTCGGCCCGGATTTCAGAACCCCATTGAAATCAATGGGACCCGAACTTCGGTAATCAAAAAACACCATTTTTAAGCCCTAAAACCCAATATATGCCCCTAAAAAGTGCCTAGGGTTCTGGGTCATGCCCCATTAACTATTAATCACACAACAAAAAATGTTCTTAAAAATTGTCATTTTTGATAAAAAAGCCAATTATTGAAAAAAAAAAAAAAAAAAAAAGAGAGATTTTTTTATTTTGACTTTGGATTTAGTATCTGGGGGGTCTAAAAAGTGTACATGTGAAGTTTCAGCTCTGTAGCATGTCCAGAACCATGAAAAAAAAAAGATAATTTTTCAGTAGAACAGGGATGTGTGGGACCCTACTTTAACACCTATATGATCTTTTTTTCTGGTTCTGGACATGCTACAGAGCTGAAACTTCACAGGTACACCTTTTAGACCCCCCAGACACAAAATCACACAAAAAAAGTTCTTAAAAATTGTCATTTTTGATAAAAAAAGCCAATTATTGAAAAAGAACCCAAAAAAAATGCCTTCTATTAAACCGGCAAGGTGTTACAGCAGCGAAGCCAACCCCCTGAGCTGAAAGTTTTCTAATACAAACAATCTTTTTTTTTATGGTTCTGGACATGCTACAGAGCTGAAACTTCACATGTACACTTTTTAGACCCCCCAGATCTGAAATCCAAAGTAAAAATCAAAAAATCTCTTTTTTTTTTTTTTTTTTTTAATTTTTTCAATAATTGGCTTTTTTATCAAAAATGACAATTTTTAAGAACTTTTTTGTGTGATTTTGTGTCTGGGGGGTCTAAAAGGTGTACCTGTGAAGTTTCAGCTCTGTAGCATGTCCAGAACCAGAAAAAAAAAGGATTGTATGTATTAGAAAACTTTCAGCTCAGGGGGTTAGCTTCTCTCCTCGATTTTCACACCTTGCCGGTTTCAAAGCAGGCATTTTTTTGGGTTCTTTGCAGTCAGGAAAAACATCTGAACTTGTGTATAGTGGTACTGTGCACAAGTTCAGATGTTTTGCCTGCCTCCAAAACCCCCCAAAAAATGCCAGCAAAAACACACCTGGGCATTTTTTTTTTACGCTAGCGTTTTTTTGGCATTTTTTTGGGTTCTTTTGAGGCAGGCAAAACATCTGAACTTGTGTATAGTGGTATATATACACACATAATTATATGTATATAGACACCTAGCCATATATAGGTGTGATAGTAGCAGAAATATATAACTGTAAATTATTTCATTAGCGCAAGCATATATTTCTGCTACTATCACACCTATATATGTCTAGGTGTGTATATAAATATATGGATGTGTGTATATACACCACTATACACAAGTTCAGATGTTTTGCTTGCCTCCAAAACCCCCCAAAAAATGCCAGCAAAAACACACCTGGGCATTTTTTTTTTGACGCTAGCGTTTTTTTGGCATTTTTTTGGGTTCTTTTGAGGCAGGCAAAACATCTGAACTTGTGTATAGTGGTATATATACACACATAATTATATGTATATAGACACCTAGCAATATATAGGTGTGATAGTAGCAGAAATATATTACTGTAAATGATTTCATTAGCGCAAGCATTTATTTCTGCTACTATCACACCTATATATGTCTAGGGGTATATATACAGACATATATGTGTATATATACCCCCTATACACATGTTCAGATGTCATGTCTGACATCAAACATGTCCTCAAAAAAGCACTGGCAGTGGCAGCCCCTGCAGCATAAAAAATGCTTGGCTGGTGAGAAGCCATATGGGTGTGCCGAAGCAATTCAGAGAAATGATCATTTCTCTATAGCGGTCACCCTGCTATGGAAGGGTTTTGTCACCCTGCCATAGCAGTCACTGCCAGTTAACCCTACACTACACTACGGTCCCCTTACACTTAACACTTTCCCTACAGAAACAAAATTTTTGAAGCTAACTTAAGTGTAAAGGAGCACTCTAACTACACTAGATATCCCTTTCCTCACACTAATACATAGCTAAATGACACTTTTAAAGTAAAATTAACAGAACTGCTTCCACTCTCTTCCATGTCCAGTATAACAATGCTAGGAATATGGCGGGGGCGATCTTATATACTGGGGGCGTATTCACTAATGATTGGTCTAGGGACCCCCTAGTCACTCCAATCACATTCCTAGCATTCTCCTGCCCCCTCAATTGGCTTTTGCTAATGGTTCTGGTCCAATCACTGGCTTTTAAAGCCCATTTCCTGAAGCATTGCATTTTGGTCGGTTCTGGTTGCCGAATTCCGAACTTTTTGGGCAAAAAGTTCTAAATTCGGCCGAACCTCGAACACCCAATGTTTGGGCCGAACCGATGGTCGACCCGAACCGTTCCATCATCCCTATTTACAACCTCTTTAATATTGCTTTAAGCTTGTTGTTATCTGAAATATACTCATGAAATATAAATTAAGCTGTTACTGAAAAATGTCCCAAATTCTGATCCGTTACAATATTAATATATAAGGTTTTGCCTGTCTGTAAAATGGATTAAATGTTTTTCATATTCATTATCTGCCTGAAAACCCACCTTTTGCGTATTTTGCATGCCTAATCTATTGAAATCGATCCTTTGACTTCCTAGGACGTCAAAACACTCCATGGAGTCTAAATGTCTCTCTATTCTTAACCTACAAAAAATCGGGTTTCGATCATGAAATCTTAGCTTGCAGGACAGTTTTAACAAGGAGTTTCGGAATTTGAAACAAAATATCAAAACATGCCTGGCAACTAAATGTTAACATGCAATGAGAGGCATCTCATTAACTTGGCACCCACCCATCAGGCCATGTCCTGAGTCCTGAATGTTTGTAAGTATTGTGCAGGCAGCTTGCTGTCAAGTTGAAAAGAATCCTTTCCCTGTTTAATCAGCTGAAATAGCAGACATACCATCTGTTCTCCTTCAGCCAGACAGTTGTGTTTCTTCACCTGCCACATAGTCCTCATCATCTTCAAGAGTCTTGTTTCTTATCATGTTGCTCAGTCATTGCAGACAAGCATTCAACACCTCGGATTACAGTGCATTACCCAAAGTATAGTGTTGCATGAAATATCAGGATTATTGTATGCATCTTAAGCCTCATATTTTAGCACTGGTTTCTACATGAGCTCTTTGAGTTATTGCATTTCTAAATTAAAAAATAAAAAAAAAACTCCTCTAAGCAGGATTTGTATCCAAAATATTACCCCTATTCTAATTCCAAAACAACTACAATTGTTTTATGCTGTAAATGTCATCTTCATGACTCTACCGGTTGTACCTAGGTACAGTGTCCTGAAAAAGTATTCACACCCCTTGAAATTTCCCACATTTTTTCATGTTACAACCAAAAATGTAAATGTATTTTATTGGGATTTTATTTGACAGACCAACACAAAGTGGCACATAATTGTGAAGTGCAAGGAAAATGATAAATGTTTTTCAAATTTTTTTACAAATAAAAATCAGAAAAGTATGGTGTGCATTTGTATTAAGCCCCCCTGAGTCAATACTTTGTAAACCACCTTTCCTGCAATTACAGCTGCAAGTATTTTTGGGTATGTCTCTACCAGCTGTGTACATCTAGAGCAGGGGTCCTCAAACTACGGCCGCATCCGGCCCACCAGGGTCCTGAACACGGCCCGCCGGCCGGGATGGATGAATCATTCATGTTTTGCACGGCATGGCGGCGGCCGCGGCTATCGTGGCACCGCGATCCTCCAAGACTCCATCGACTGCCTGTCACTCACTGTGCAGGCTATTCACAGGACAGACAGGTGCTTCCAGCCAATGAAGTGCTGAGTCAACATGATGTCATTCGTCCCTGCCCACAAGACAGAGGCGCCCACAGTCCCTGGCTGTCACACACATGGTTTGAAGAAGAGAAGGTAAGAGAAGAGATGGGGGAGGGTGGACCTGTGTATGACGAGGAAACAGGATATTCTAATCTAAATCAGCAGTAAATATATATAGGCAGCAGTATTAGAAAATTATATTATATTATAATCCCATTTATTATATGTCAGCAAGAAAATATAATACTTATGAAAGCAGCATTCTTGTGTGATCCCCAATATTATATATCAGTAAAGTGATGTATAATATACTGTCAAGTATATATATATATATATATATATATATATATATATATATATATATATATATATACACACACATACACATACATACACACACACACACACTGCACTATTAATAATAATAATTTTGTGGATCACACAGGACTGTTGCTTTTGTATATATTATATTTACTGCTGTATATAATAATGGGGATCACACAAGACTGCTTCTTTGTAAATTTTATATATACAAAAGCAGCAGTCTTGTGTGATCCCTAATATTATATATCAGCAGTAAATATAATATACAAAAGCAGCAGTCTTTTAATATAATACATATATATATACAGGTCCTTTTCAAAAAATTAGCATATTGTGATAAAGTTCATTATTTTCTGTAATGTACTGATAAACATTAGACTTTCATATATTTTAGATTCATTACACACAACTGAAGTAGTGCAAGCCTTTTATTGTTTTTAATATTGATGATTTTGGCATACAGCTAATGAAAAACCAAAATTCCTATCTCAAAAAATTAGCATATTTCATCCGACCAATAAAAAAAAAAGTGTTTTTAATACAAAAAAAGTCAACCTTCAAATAATTATGTTCAGTTATGCACTCAATACTTGGTCGGGAATCCTTTTGCAGAAATGACTGCTTCAATGCGGCGTGGCATGGAGGCAATCAACCCGTGGCACTGCTGAGGTGTTATGGAGGCATAGGATGCTTCGATAGCGGCCTTGAGCTCATCCAGAGTGTTGGGTCTTGCGTCTCTCAACTTTCTCTTCACAACATCCCACAGATTCTCTATGGGGTTCAGGTCAGGAGAGTTGGCAGGCCAATTGAACACAGTAATACCATGGTCAGTAAACCATTTACCAGTGGTTTTGGCACTGTGAGCAGGTGCCAGGTCGTGCTGAAAAATGAAATCTTCATCTCCATAAAGCTTTTCAGCAGATGGAAGCATGAAGTGCTCCAAAATCTCCTGATAGCTAGCTGCATTGACCCTGCCCTTGATAAAACACAGTGGACCAACACCAGCAGCTGACATGGCACCCCAGACCATCACTGACTGTGGGTACTTGACACTGGACTTCAGGCATTCTGGCATTTCCCTCTCCCCAGTCTTCCTCCAGACTCTGGCACCTTGATTTCCGAATGACATGCAAAATTTGCTTTCATCCAAAAAAGTACTTTGGACCACTGAGCAACAGTCCAGTGCTGCTTCTCTGTAGCCCAGGTCAGGCGCTTCTGCCGCTGTTTCTGGTTCAAAAGTGGCTTGACCTGGGGAATGCGGCACCTGTAGCCCATTTCCTGCACACGCCTGTACACGGTGGCTCTAGATGTTTCTACTCCAGACTCAGTCCACTGCTTCCGCAGGTCTGGAATCGGTCCTTCTCCACAATCTTCCTCAGGGTCCGGTCACCTCTTCTCGTTGTGCAGCATTTTCTGCCACACTTTTTCCTTCCCACATACTTCCCACTGAGGTGCCTTGATACAGCACTCTGGGAACAGCCTATTCATTCAGAAATTTCTTTCTGTGTCTTACCCTCTTGCTTGAGGGTGTCAATGATGGCCTTCTGGACAGCAGTCAGGTCGGCATACTTACCCATGATTGTGGTTTTGAGTAATGAACCAGGCTGGGAGTTTTTAAAAGCCTCAGGAATCTTTTGCTGGTGTTTAGAGTTAATTAGTTGATTCAGATGATTAGGTTAATAGCTCGTTTAGAGAACCTTTTCATGATATGCTAATTTTTTGAGATAGGAATTTTGGTTTTTCATGAGCTGTATGCCAAAATCATCAATATTAAAACAATAAAAGGCTTGCACTGCTTCAGTTGTGTGTAATGAATCTAAAATATATGAAAGTCTAATGTTTATCAGTACATTACAGAAAATAATGAACTTTATCACAATATGCTATTTTTTTTAGAAGGACCTGTATATATTACCAGACTGCTGCTTCTGTATATATTTATATTAAGAGTGCTTATCGAGCCACAACCTAGAGGAGCCAAGGAGGAGGGACTACTAAGCTCTCCAGCGTGTATATCACAGACATCCCAAGTCTCCCGCAACTTGAGGGAGTCTCCCGCCTTTGGCAGGGGGCTCACGGACACCCGCAAGTACCATGCGATCTCCTGGCTGCCGCGGGAGACTTAGGATGTCAGTGACAGAGCCGCTGCTTCCTGTATAGGTCCGGCTCTGTCACAGGCGGAGTGATCTGAAATGCACATTTGAATGTAGGGAGTGACTGTGAGCGGCTTCTTCCCTCCGCACTCCTCCTCTTCCCAGTGTGTCAGTGACTGGGAGCTCCTCCTTCCAGGCTGCCGCTCTTCTCACCTGGCTCCCGGGCAGCAGGAAGTGGAGGCGCCGGGTGAGAAGGTACCAGGGACCGGTTGTGGAGGTCTGTCACCGGGGACATTACATCGCCCGTCTAGGCTGACACCACTGGGGGAAAAGGGAAGCGGCTGCATGGGGGGGGTGGATGCACAATTCTCCATTGATCCCATTGTGTGTTGAATGGAGGTCTGGGGAGATATTAGCCAAAAGCAGGCCCATACTTCCCATTGAAATACCAATAAGTTTATGTTGATTAAAATCGTTCTTCCTTTTAAATATTCTATTGTTTTTCCTGTTTTTTTGTGCACTATAAATAAAATATGTGCATTGAAATTCGTTCATATTTTTTTCAAACTATAGTTCGGCCCCCAACAGTGTCTGAGGGACAGTGAACTGGCCCCCGGTTTAAAAAGTTTGAGGACCCCTGATCTAGAGAGTGAAATGTTTGTCCATTCTGCTTTGCAAAATAGCTCAAGCTCTGTGGGATTGGATGGAGAGTGTCTATAAACAGCAATTTTCAAATCTTGCCACAGATTTGAATTTGGATTTTGGATTTAGGTTTGGACCTTGATTGGGCCACTCTAAAACAGGAATATGTTTTGATCTAAGCCATTCTATTCTATATTTGTATCTACTGTATGTTTAGCGTCGTTGACTTGCTGGAAGGTGAACCTCCGCCCCAGTCTCAAGTCTTTTGCAGACTCTAACAGGTTTTCTTCTAAGATTGCCCTGTATTTGGCTAAATCCATCTTCCCATACCAGCTTTCCTGTCCCTGCTGAAGTAAAACATCCCCACAACATGATGCTGCCACCACCATGTTTCACGGCGGGTATTGTGTGTTAAGGGTGATGTGCAGTATTAGTTTTCCCCCACATTTTGCTTTTATGCCAAAATGGTTTAATGTGACCAGAGCACCTTCTTCCACATGTTTGCTGTATCCCCCACATGGCTCCTCACAGACTGAAAACATGACTTCTTATGGCTTTCTTTCAACAATGGTTTTCTTCTTGTCACTCTTCCATAAAGGCCAGATGTGTGGAGTGCATGACTAATAGTTGTCCTGTGGACAGATTCTCCCACCTGAGCTGTGGATCTCTGCAGCTCCTCCAGAGTTACCATGGTTCTTGGCTGCTTCTCTGATTAATGCTCTGCTTGCCCGGCCTGTTTAGGTGGGTTTGCAGTTGTGCCATACTCTTTCCATTTTCAGGTGATGGATTGTACAGTTATCTATTAGATGTTCAAAGCTTGGGATATTTTCTTTATAACCTTAACCTTCTTTAAAGTTCTCCACAACATTATCCCTGACCTGTCTGGTGTGTGTTGCTTGGCCTTCATAATGCTGCTTGTTCACTAAGGTTCTCTAGCAAACCTCTGAGGGCTTCACATTAAATTACACATAGGTGGACTTGTTTTCCTAGACCAGGACGCTGGATGACACCGCGCTTGCTGGATTCGCACTCCCGGCTATGTGTGACAGCCGGAGGTGAAGAGCACATATACTATACACTGGAACGCTTAGTGTCAGGCAGACACTTGCTCAATGTGAGTTGTTATGCTTTCTTTTAATAAATGAATACATTTTTAACGGAATTACGCTATGTGGACTCATTTCCTTCTTCCCATGTGATAAATCCATAACTGCTCCCTTGTGAGTATCTATCTAACATACATGTGGACTGTGGACCTGTTTGCTGGATAAAACATTTAAAGGCATGATAGCTGGTTTATAATTTTACTAGCCACTCCATCTGGTGAGTGAGTTTGGGGTGATTGGTGAAAGGAGCACACCAGATGTGTTTTTTTTTTGGCACATTATACTGGACAGAAGAGTTGTTGCACAGAATAGCTTCACTTTTTTGCACTTTATTGAATTTTTGGGACTTATTCCGCACTTTTTATTTTATTTTTTTGGGGATCTAAATAGTTTTGTTTCATGGACATTGCTTATGAAATGTTGTGATTTTTATATATTTATCTATGTTTAACATTTTTATACTATGGAGTGTTTGATTATTTCACAGTGATTTTATCACTTTTTCACAGATATGAATTGTTTTTTTATTTTTAATATGTTTTGATATTTGATTTTTAGAGAATGTTTTTACAACCTAATATTATCCCTATTTATGAAATTTCATTATGGCATCTGCACATTGTCTTAAATAATATAGGACTTATTTAATGGGTAGGTAGATTTGCACTGATATTTGTTTTGTTCATTCACTTTTAGATTTATGCAGATGTTTTACCCATTTTTTGGAATATTACCATCTAACTTCAGATAGCATTATATAACCCTGTAGGATCTGGTTGAGCTACTTTTCCCTTTTGTTCCTTGTGCCCCCTCAGGGATGAATTGTTGGCTACTCTACATATGGCCAAGCATTTATATACTTTCTATGTACTTTATTTTTATACTGTTAAGTTTTGTATGACTTATATATAGTATGCTCTAAAGATATTTTTCATATATATCGAAAAAATGTACTCCTCCTTCCAATCTCCTGATGAAGCAGACTTTTGATCTGAGAAATGCATTGGGGTTTATTTACTAAAACTGGAGAGTGCAAAATCTGGTACAACTCTGCATTGAAACCAATAGTTCTTTTTTTTGTCAAACTCAAATTGAGCAAGCTGAAGTTAGAAGCTGATTGGCTACCATGCACAGCTGCACAAGATTTTGCACTCTCCAGTTATAGTAAATCAAAGCCATTGAGTAAGCTTGATCAACGCTAACATTTATTAGATGCTTTACACTATAAAAGAAAACTAAATGACAACCTCAGATCAACTTTACTAGATAGGGAAAAGATGTGAGGAAATGCAGAATAAACACATACTCTGAATGCATATGGCAAATTGCCTATTTTCATGAATATATATTGATTTTATTGTAGTGATAAAATTAGATTTATAAAGGTTATTAGTGTGGGATATATTATGGAGTACTGCTAAAGTCCTAATTAAATCATTGATAGTGTATTTAATTTGACAACCCAGTTTTAGCTGATGTGACTGCATACCTTTCACTATCTAACCCTTGTCTAAACATATAGATAATCTACTTTTTTTGTTTTCAATGTTTCCTATTTATTTTGTCTGTAGATTTTTATGTTAAGCAGTGCCTTATGTTGTAAGATTAATCTCTATATAAAGAATGCATTGGTTTTGGTCCACAGACTTTTAATTGATTTGGATTTGCTGCATCTGTTAAAGACATTTTGAAGGTATATTCTTTTTAACCACTTAAGCCCCGGAAGATTTTATCCCCTTCCTGACCAGGTCCTATTTTGCGATTCGGCACTGCGTGACTTTAACGGACAATTGCGCGGGCGTGCGATGCTGTACCGAAACAAATTTGACGTCCTTTTTTTCCCGCAGACAGAGCTTTCTTTTGGTGGTATTTGATCTCCTGTGCGATTTTTTTGATCATGCGCTATAAACAAAAAAAGAGCGACAATTTTGCAAAAATAACAATATTTTTCAAATTTTTTTATATGAAATTCCCCCAAAAAAATGTAAAAATCAAAATTTTTTACCATTTTAGGCCAATTTGTTTTCTGCTACATATGTTTGGTAAAGAAAATCACAATAAGCGTATTTTGATTGGTTTGCGCAAAAGTTATTGCGTTTACTAACTAAGGAAAAGATTTTTGTCATTTTTATTTTTTTTTATTTAACGAGTAATGGCGGCTATCTGCGATTTTTTTTTTGCGGGACTACGAAATTGCAGGAGAGCGATTGAACTCTTGACTGACATTATTGACACTTTTGGGGGTACCAGTGACATTACTACAGTAATCAGTGCTATACATATGCACTGTTACTGTAAAAATGACACTGGCAGGGGAGGGGTTAACTTTATTAGAGAAGGAGGGGTTAAATGTTTCCCTAGGGGCGTGCTTCTAGCTGTTATGGGATGTGGCTGTTTGTGTAACTACAGAGATATACGATCCTACATAGCAGGACCGTATGATCTCTGCACTTACACAAGGGAGAATGACAGGCGGCTTTGTTTACATTAGCCGCCTGCCTTTCTCCCTCTGTAACGGACGATCGCGAGTGACCAGCGGACATGGGGTCCGCCGGTCACACGCGCCGGGATCACAGTGAACGAGCGGGAGCGCACCTCCGGCGGCGCACGCTCGCTTCCTATTGGCTCGCAGGCGAGTGACGTACCCATACGTCATTTTGCCTGCATGGGGCTGACCGCCGCAGTATATGTACTTGTGGTGGTCGGCAAGTGGTTAAATAATCAGAGTTTAATTTTTTTTTTTAAACAGATGTGCAGATAGATAGGCAGTTTTGTACCGTAAGAATATTCATATCTGAGTGCATAACAGCAGACACCCCAGGCGCTGCTGTTAATCTTGGTAGAAAAATATTGGTTGATGTAATCCACTGAGTCTAATGGGCCATACACACTATAAGATTTTCTGAAGACTTTTTCCTTTAGACTTACAAAAACCATATAATATGAGGTCAAACCTAAACACTTTCAATTTGTATGCAATCAGGCAGGCCCTTGCACTACATAGAAAAGGTAAATCTGAAGGAAATCTAACCACAAAAGTTGGATAGTGTGTATCCAGCTTTAGGCTTTCTCCATAAGACCTATTCACGGAAAATGTCTACTGAGCTCTGCTGGTATCCTAAACATCTTGGTCTTCTGGACTGAGTACCTCTTTTTAAATTTCTTTGGCTATCTACTTTGTTTAAAATGTTTTACCAGAATGTTTAAATGCATTTTAATGTAGTATGGTCAGTTTGTTAGAAACGATATCACATAACAATGGCATAAACTAGTTGTGTTGGATTACTTGGATAATTTGGTGAGTAGACACTGTATGGACAGTTATCAGAAAACATGGTTGACAAATGGCATCATCTGACATACAGGCGGTCCCTGGGTTACAAACATCTGACTTACAAACGACTCCTACTTACAAATGGAGGGAGACAACAGGAAGTGAAGAGAAATCTAGCCGTAGGAAGGGAAATTCACTCCTGTAAGAGTTCTCATGGGAAAAAGGTGTCTCCATTGAAGCTTTATCACCAGCAACAAACCATCGTAACCCAACCCAAGCACTCACCACAGCAACCCAAAATTTTCAAAATCCAATTCTCATAGGGACAGAAAGTGAGGTGAAATCTTCTGAACAGGGGTACAGACAGCAAAACAAATGGTACAGGGGTGTTAACCCTTCCCTATGCTATCCAAAAAACATGAAAATTACTCTTTTGGCTGGGGCTACACTTAAAAAATGTACCTGTTCTGACTTACAAACAAATTCGACTTAAGAACAAACCTACAGTCCCTATCTTGTTTGTAACCCGGGGACCGCCTGTATAGGCTTCTGACTCACAGTCTAAAGCTTCGTACACACGATCAGATTATCAAACAAATTTTCATCCCTTTTTTTCTAGTCTCATATGGAAAGTGAAGAGGTTACTTTCATATGCAAATTCTCGTATGACAGAATTGAATTTAAGGAGTGATGTCATGTGTTGAATTTTTGTATGTATTATTTTGTTTCCGAGCATGCGTAGTCTTGCTCTTCCGTTTTTTTTTTTTTTTTTTCCAGACGAAAACTGTACTAATTAAAAAAAAATTGGATGTTGTGTTCACGTACAATAAAAATCCTATAGCCGGCACATCCAGTTTTTGTTGTACGAAAATTCATAATCGGCTGTTAAAAGCTCTATAGTAACGATCCGAAAATCAGTAGATCGTTCGTCTGAGGAAATTTTATTTCTGATTTTCTTATTGTGTGTATAGGCCTTAAGTCTAGACTTAGAATTACATATCTGCTAATCTGATTATTAATTTTAGTATACTTTATGCAACTGAGCAATGTTACAGATTCCCATATAACTAGACATGAGATAGCCACGTGAACAGAGATATTTATTTAGAACCTCAAATCTCACAATATCTTGATGGTTTACCAATCAGATGTTGACTACATATTTCATCTGTGCCTCAGTTTCTTTTAACCATTCCAGTATTGTGAATAATTTTCAACATAATACATGAGTTTATAGCTGCAAAAAAAAAAAGATTAGTGGAATAACTTTACACCGTAATCTCTAAAGAACATTTTTTTAGTCTACAGTTCTTTGGTGCTAAGCACCAATATTTTTGCTTCAAATTATTTAAGATAGTAATAGTAATTCTGGAAAGCACATTGTTTATTGTATAATTTTCTATTGTGCTATAATATTCTAAATTCCAGTTTAACTAAGTGAGGTCAGCACTATCAGATTCCTTCCCACAATATTGCAATTCTTAAGTTCTTCCTGCAAATGTGAATATCTCATATTTTATTAGAAGTTTATATAAATACTACAAAGAATAGAAACTGTCAGAAAAACAATAACATTTTCACTTAGAACAATAAACTAGTGATGGACGAACATCGGACGGGGAGGTTCGCGAACTTTCTCAAATGTTCGAGAACCACAAGTTTGCGGCCGACCCCATTCACTTCAATGGCAGGCGAACATTAAAAACCTCCAGGTCATATTTGCAGCCACAAAATACTTACTAGCTATGCACACATAGTCCCACAACATGGACACTGACATACCAGAAGTATTGCTATTGGAAAAGTTGCCATAACATTTTTTATTTTTTCAGCCAAAAAATGCATTTATTTTTTTTCTAAATCAGCCAGAATTGACAGCCGGTAAATACATGTCAAATACATATAGGGTCCATTCACACGTCTGTAAAATGGGTCCGCATCCGTTCCACAATTTAGCGGAATGTTTACAGACCCACAGCAAACAACTTTGTATTCTGTGGCTGGAGGTACATTAGGCATTCACAGGATACAAAAGTAAGTGTCGGCCAGTACAGGCCCCAAAAATTAGCCCACAGGCGTTCACCTGACAGCAAAGAACTTTGTATTCTGTGGCTGGAGGTTGCTGTGTGGAGCAGGGACAGACTGTATAGTGACACAAGTCACTAGCTAATAGGTCCACAAAAGTCTTTTGTCAGTGTAGGGAGAGGTTGCTGTGTAGAGCTGGGATAGACTGTAGCAATTAGGCATTCAACAGACATAAAAGGCCTTTTATGCCGCTGTATTTACCTAAGACAGGGACCATGAATTGTTATGGGTGGTGGCGGATATTTGTGGCCTGTCATGAGGAATTTGAATCAGACATGGTCTACTGGCCACATGTGTTGAATTCCTCTGAGATCCATGCCTTATTCATTTTTAGAAATGTGAGGTAGTCAACACTGTCGTGAGCTAGGCGAGTGAGCTTATCGGTCACGATCCCCCCTGCTGCTCTGAACGACGTCCTTTCGGACAGGACACTGCACGAGGGGCAAGCCAACAGTTCTATTGCAAATTGTGCAAGCTCTGGCCAGAGGTCAAGCCTGCCCACCCAGTAGTCCAGGGGTTCATCACTTCTCAGAGTGTCCACATCGGCTGTTAACCCGGACACCTGTCGGTCTATGTGTTCCCTGATGCTGGAGCCTTTGCAGTCAACGCATTAGTCGCGGTAAGCCCAACACTCACCTAGGGACGATCCACTGGATGGATGGAAAATAGGGTTTCCATCCGTCCAGATTTGACGGATCGGATGTCAGCGGACATGTCTCCGCTGACATCCGATGCCCCAAAGACATGCAGGGGGGGACCATTCAGAACCACAAAAAAAAGGAACAGGCGGATCTGAACAGTCCGCCTGTGTGAAAAGGGGCCTAAGAAGGCACCTGGACTCCCATCACCGAGCCCAGCGGGAGCAATGCCGTCAGAACCCACAACCCACACTCCAGCCTCTTCTCCTCTCTTCTCACAATTGTCCTCCACTCCACCTTCCATCATGCCGTCCTCACGTTTTTCTAGAAAAAGTCAGGCTTCCGTGACCCAAATATTGGAGCATAAAAAAATTATGACATGCCCAACGCTTTACCGCTGGCTTGTCGGAACTGATAGCCCACCAACTACTGCCATATAAACTGGTGGACTCGGAGGCCTTTCGAAAATGTGTGGCCATTGGAACACCACTATGGAAGGTCCCAGCAAGGAAATATTTCTCACAGAAAAGCATCCCAGAGCTATATGGCCATGTTCAGCGGCAAGTGAATGTATCTCTGGCACACAGTGTTGGTGCCAAGATACATCTGACCACAGACACGTGGTCTAGCAAACACGGGCATGGAAGGTATATAACTTTTACTGCCCACTGGGTGAACCTTCTGAAGGCCATCAAGCATGTAACCTGTGGCACCCGTGTAGATTAGGTTTTACCGCCACGGATTGCATGCAGGCCTGCCTCTTCTTCTCCTCCTCCTACTCCATCCTCCCTCTCCTCCTCGGCTGGCTCCTCCTTTTCCGCTGCTACCATCTCTTCCGCTGTGCCGCCCAAGATCCCCAGAACCTATTCGACATGCCAGGTGAGACGTTGCCATGCTGTACAAATACCCTGGGGTCCAGAACGTCATGCGGGAGGCCAGGAAAATCTCGGGCCATTTCAGAAGATCTTACACAGCCATGGCTTGCCTTGCTGACATTCAATGGCGATACAACCTGCCCGTCAGATGTCTTATTTGTGACTGCCCGACGCAATGGAACTCAACCTTGTATATGCTTGATAGGCTGCTCCAGCAGAAACATGCAGTTAACGACTACCTGTACGAACTCTGCGGCAGGACAGGTTCTGGGGAGCTTGGGTTTTTTACACCAGTGGCTGAGCGATTTGTGTCACTGACAATCTGTCCCTGCTCCACACAGCAAACCTCTCCCTACACTGACAAAAGGCAGAATGTAAAAGGTCTATCAGGTCTATTTATAAGGTAGGGGGTATGTCCATGTGCTGAAATGTCTCAATTGGCTGTTCTGTGCCACTTGATGGATGTGTCATGGGTCAAAGTTCTTCACAATGTAAAAGCATATGGCGGCCGTGAACATCCCCATATGTTCGCATGATCGGCAGACAGCGAACAAGCAAAGTTCGCCGCGAAGCAACCGCCGGGCAAACCGCAAGGCCATCTCTAGTGTTAACCATTTTTAATATCAAAAGCATATAAATATAGCAGACATCATTTACTGTATAACCAGCTTTAAAGATATTCTGCAGTAAACTGAGATTGGCTTCCATGTAACAGCAATCTCTCAATACCTTTGATAATGTTACCTTATTATGACCCCGTCACAGGGTCATAAAATAGAAAAGCATTATCCTGTATAGACAGCGGGTTTCTAAATGCCTGTACGCCAGCCTGTTTGCCAAAACTTCAATCTGTATCAGAGCTCCCTACGCCAATTTAATTTGACACCTCAGGCTGATTTAATAACGGTGTCCCTCTTGCTGGTCATCGTGGTTCCACCAGCTGACCCCTGGACTCTGGGAGTGGCAGTGAAGGGTTAATTAGAAGAATATATGTTTAAGATAAATATAGATAATATTTTATGCTTGTAGGTAGAGTGCCTCATTAACAATATAGTTTAAAAGAGTGTTAGTAAACATTTTGCAGTAGGCTTGTTTATTAATTGTGAAACCTAATATGAGGAACTTGAAAGTGAAGATATGTACCGGACCCATGTCTCTCCTGTTAGACAGAGGAAACCGCTTTAGTTTTTTATAAACTCTTCTAAGTAACATTATAGTTTTGCCTAGCTACAAATACATAAAGAATTCTTAATATGTGTATCTTTATGATTGGTTAAATTAATAAATGAGGTCTTGTCCTTATAGTAAAGGAAATCTGTCATAATATGAATATACACCCATGTGTACATTGAACCGGTCAATGTCGCCCAACATTTGGTCCATGTGTACTAGGCTTTGGGCTCACCATACACACTCAAAAAAATAGAAAGGTGAACTAACACCCTGCACTCTCCCCATTCCCTGGTCCGCCTGTACTTACCTCCATGGGTGATGGGCTATCAGTGCCCACTTAGCTGGTGTAGTAGTCTGGGGATTTGAAATCTCTTTTCTTCTCCCTGTTCTTTCTGCAGGGCTTCTGGGACGGAGCAGAGCAATTGGCAGCATTGACCAACTGAGGTATGTACAGCAGGGAATGGAGGAGTATATGGTGTCAGTTCACCTTTCCGTTTTTTTTCTTAAAAGGTGAACTAACCTGTAACAGATCAACCGAAACCCCAACTGGGTACGTCCATTGACGGATGCTCCTAGTGCTTCCCGAGGGCTCCAAGCACTCCACCAGACACCATAACCACCTCAGACCCCACGAACTGCCGCAGCTTGGTTGGGGTCTCACCGTCCCCTACCCACCCTGGACCTACGACAAGGTTCCAGGTTCCCATGGGTGACCCTCTCTTTCCCCAGAGAGCGAAGCAGGACCAAGAACAAGCTCTTACACAAGCTCTTACAATAGCTTAGTGATTATCCAAGGGAGTATGAAGAGCATAGCAATCCCTTGTAGCAGGTTCCCCCAATGAGAGACAGGACTCTAGATTGAGGGTGAAGTATAACTCAAAACTTTAATGGTACAGCTGCTCTTTTATACAGTTTCTCCCCACAAGGTTACCGCCCAGGTGGACCTTGTTGGGGACAGGACATGACATTCACAATCCAATAGAAACAGGGTTTTACACTCAGTCATTCTTATACAGTGTACACAATCCCTCCCCTCTGGCTGATTACAGTATCATACGCAGATGAAAGTGTATACAGGCACAGAATTAACCTAAACTAATTATCTAGCCATCTGGACAGAACAATGTGAGGTCATTAACATTTAACAATGGGACAGACACAATCCACATTCCATTTCAATACACAAACAATAGGGAAGCCTGTCAATGACAGTCTGTGTGTCTCTCTCACAGACAAACACACGGAATTATCTAGGAGTCAGACTTCATGGCAATGGTCTATAACAGTCTAAGTCTCCCAGTGTAAAGTAGGATTAAATCTTCAGATTTCTATATGAAGATATTGCTGCCAAATATTACTGTCCCATCTGAAGCAATTCAAACTATTAAGTATCTGCTCCTCACCTCCAGTGACAGTGAATACCATCACATAACCCTTTATTGCTTTTGAAACAATCTTCAATTAAATGTATAGCGCTGCTCCAAGCTCCACTAATTCAGTCACCCAGTGATTAAATTCTGTCAGGTGCAACTCCCAAAGGGCTCGTCTGATACTCAGAAGGTAGAGATGGAAGCGCAATTTCAAATGTGACAAACTCCACCCACTACTGAACCTCGCCCACTAACACACTTCACCCAATTGTAGAGGTTCTCTCTGCCCTGGTTGACCATCAGAAGTAAGTACAGCAGAGACTGGGGAAGTGTACACTGTTAGTTCACCTTTTCATTTTTTCTGAAAACTTGAACTAACCCTTTAAGGCTTTTGAAACACTGTTCCATTTCAGTTTGGGATGTTATCTTAACCACTTGATCTCTGGAAGATTTACCCCCCTTCATGACCAGCCCGTTTTTTTGCGATACGGCACTTCGTTACTTTAGCTGACAATTAAATGGTCAAATAAAATTGATGTCATTTTTTTCCCACAAATGAAGCTTTCTTTTGGTGGTATTTGAGAACCACTGTGGTTTTTATTTTTTGCGCAATAAACAAAAAAAAGCAACAATTATGAAAAAACAAAACAATATTTTTTACTTTCTGCTAAAAAACATACCCAATAAAAAAAAATATTTAAAAAAATTGAATTTCTTCATAAATTTAGGCCAATATGTATTCTGCTACATATTTTGTGGTAAAAAAAAAATCCCAATAAGCGCATATTGATTAGTTTACGGAAATGTTATGACATCTACAAACTATCTGATATATTTATGGAATTTTTATTTAATTATTTATTTTAAACTTGTAATGGCAGCGATCAGTGACTTATAGTAGGAATGCGGCAGACAATCGGACACTAACTGACGTTTTTGACACTTTGCGGTAACCAGTGGCATTAAAAATATCCACTGTCACTGTACTAATGACACTGGCTGGGAAGGGGTTAAACATACAGGGCGATCAAAGGGTTAACTGTGTGCCTAGCCAGTGCTTTTGTGTACACAGTGTGCTGCTTTTACTAGGGGAAGTGATGTAGTCTAGTCTTTGCTTTGCAGAGATACATAATACATTTCTTCCCCCCTGTCAGAACTGAGATATGCCTTGTTTACATACAGTAGGCATATCTCAGTTCTCTGTGTATTGCCGATGATCGGCGGGTGCTGGAGTACAGCCGCAGATCAGCTTCTGATGGGAAATTAGGAGGGCCAACTTGTAGCAGTAAAGCTGCTATGGGGGATCTTTAAAGGGATTGTAAAGGCAGAAGGTTTTTTATCATACATTTTATGCATTAAAATATAAAGCCTTCTGTGTACAGTAGCCCCCCTAATACTTACCTGAGCCCCCCCCCTCCCTATCCAGCGATGTCCACAAGTGCCTCAGCCATCTGGAACTCTCTCTCCTGATTGGCTGAGACACAGCAGCAGTGCCATTGGCACTGTCAGGAGAGAGAAGGGACAGGGCCAAACGGCAGCTTCGTGTCTGAATGGATATATGGAGCTGCAGGTCAGCTCAGGGGTCCCCATAGCAATCTGCTTGCTGTGGGGGCACTCAACAGGAGGGAGGGGCCAGGAGCTCCAGCTAGAGACCCAAGAAGAGGAGGATCCGGGGCTGCCCTGTGCAAAACCACTGCACAGAGGAGGTACGTTTAATGTGTTTGTTATTTTAATAGAAAAAAAACAAGACTTTACTATCACTTTAAGTGGTTAATAAATGTACTGGCTGTCACTTTAAAAAAAAGAGAAATACTTTTTTAGAGTAACTTTTTTATAGTATAACACTTTAAAACCTATTTCTGTTCATTATGCATCACTATCAAAAGCACATTCCTTAATTTATAACACTGTTTTGTTTTCCCTTACGAGGAGTACAAGTTGTAATTTGAGAAGTATTATGTACACTGTGTCTTTTTTTGGGGCTTTTTTTGCAATTTGCTGATTCTGCATATTGGCATCCAAAGGATTTCCCTCTGACATAGAAAACAGTACGTGGCCAAGTATTCCCGATTCAGAAAAACAGACTGTAGAATTTAAAAGCGTACAAAGTTTATCCCTGCACACGCTGGGTGAAAGTAATCTGATACAACTGACTGGCTGAAAACAGATACACAAGGGCTAAGTAAAAAATAAACTGAAGGGAAGGAGAGCTGAGGTGAGCCTATAGTAACTAGCTAGAGTACAAATGTCATTTTTTAGCACCTTTAATTAAATTGATTGGCTGTTGTACTCAACACATTTTACATTTTCTTTATTTCATGCAAAGCAATTTCCTGCAGATGAAATTGATAATAATTTATTTGTGGTACTTATATAGCACGATCAATTTACACAGTGCTTTACATATAAATTGTACATTCACATCAGTCCCTACCCTCAAGCAGCTTACAATCTAAGGTCCCTAACTCACATTCATACATACACATAGTAGGGCCAATTTAGGCAGGAGCCAAACTTCTCTCCATGAAAGACATCAGGGAGAGACTCACATTCTATAGGGATTGGGCTGCTGAGGACTGGGGTAAAGTCATTTTCTCTTATGAATACCCTTTCCGATTGTTTGGAGCATCCGGAAAAAAACTTTGTCCGGAGAAGAAAAGGTGAGCACTACCATCAGTCCTGTGCCATGCCAACAGTAAAGCATCCTGAGACCATTCATGTTGGGTTGCTTCTCAGCCAATGGAGTGGGCTCACTTACAATTTTGCCAAAGAACACAGCCATGAATAAAGACTGGCACAAAAACATTATCCGAGAGAAACTTCTATCAACCATCTAAGAACAGTTTGGTGATGAAGAATGCCTTTTCCACTATGATGAAGCACCTTGCCATAAGGCAAACGTGATAACTTAGTGGCTTGGGGAACATGGTCCATGGCCACAAAACTCCCCAGTCCTTAACTCCATTGAGAACTTGTGGTCAATCCTGAAGAGGCGGGTGAACAAACAACCCCACAAATTCTGACAAACTTCAAGCATTGATTATGCAAGAATGGGCTACCATCAGTCAAGATGTGGCCCAGAAGTTGATTGACAGCATGCCAGGGCGAATTGCAGAGGTCTTAAAAAAAGAATGGTCAACAAGTTTTTTGCATAAACTTAATGTAATTTTCAATAAAAGCTTTTGACACCTAAGAAATGCTTGTAATTATAATTCAGTATTTTTTTTTTGCCATCAGTATACCTTATTAACATCTGACAAAAAAATCTAAAAACACTGAAGCAACAGACTTTGTGAAAATGAATATCTGTCATTCTCAAAACATTTGGCTACGGCTGTACTATACAGGGTTAACCTCCTGGGTTAATATTGTTATGCAGGAGAAAAAAAAATCAATTCTGACTCAAAAAGGCAGTTGGATCAATTCCCTGAATCAAAGCATTGCTCTATTAGCATTTGACAATTTGAACTTTGGATGCTTTTAGTTATAGGAATTTATCCATTGCTTTTTAAATTCATCTATTGTTTTTGTTATTGCTACCTGCTGTGGTAAAGCATAATGTAAAGTAGAACCAAAGACAATTTTTTCATTTTGATTAGGGTATAGGTGGTATCTCTCGGCAGTCATTTTCTGCCATCTGTGCTCCACTGAGGAAATTTCCCTTGGCTTCTTGCCCCTTAGCCAAAATGAGGGAATTCCTGGTTGTCACAAGAACTAGTGTCCCTATTGGAAGATTTCCCCTATACAGTATTTTTGTTTTGATGACAACCCAAAATGAGGGATTTTCTTTCACTTTTACTCTTAGTGATAACAGCAAACAGGACAAATAGACAAGGTGAATCTCCCTAACAGGGTCACAGACAGCAAAAAAAAAAAAAAAACCTGACAGGTGTTCCAATCCCTCTTCACTCTATCAAAAGCAAAAACAAGTTTTGCCTTTAGTTATACTATAAGCGCTCTTAAGGTCCATATAGACTACTACTGTGCTGTAATAACATGTCTTAAACCTCTCAACACAAGTAACTATGTGCAGTGCAATACAGCGACATTTGTTGTGAATGTCGCCCTAACACTGTACCGTCTCTGCCATTTTGCAACTCAAAATAGTGCACCACAACACTCAACAAGTAAAAAGGTTATGTTCATTTTCTGGCCCATTGTTGTATATTGATGCACTGCAACAGAACTGATAGGACTGAAATAACTCTCATTGTAAAGATTGTAGGAGCACAGATCAGTACTGTTGTCTGGACGCTGTGTCCACTAGGTTAAAAGCCAGGACAGGGGGAGGTCAGATGTGGGTGGCTTCCTTACTTCCCTTAGCAAGTGTTCTGGTTAGTGTTTATCAGTGTTATGGGTGAATGAAGCAAGGACCCCCAGGACAAAATGCAGGATACTCGGTCAAACCAGTCTAGCTGAGGTTTGTTATCTGGCTCTGTATGCGGCCGTCTTGTTCAGCCTTCGCAGGTAGCTAGGTGAGAGGCAAGCTTAAATGTACTATGACCACCTGTCCAGGCGAGTTTACTTGGTTTAAGAGAAACTGTAGACCCGTTGACTCCAGGGAGTCAGATCAGGGGATGAACAAAAATAAAAGGTGGGATCTCAATCCGAGACATGGGTTTTGAGCAAAGGTTCTTCTGTGAAAAAGTGGCCCCATCAGGGGGACGTTCGCCGAGTGCATAGTGAATAGCTGGCAGTTGTTAAGGAGTAGGCCGGCTGCAGCGTCTTTAAAAACGCATGAGTTATCAGCTGTCAGCGGGCCTTCTTGCAATGAAAATAAAAACATTGCCGGCATGAAAAATTTTGAAAAGAAAAATGGCGTGGCAGGCCAGGAAAGGGGGAGGACAAGCGAGCGACCTCCCCTCCTGAACCATACCACGCCATGTGCCCTCAACATGGGGGGGGGGTGCCCTTCCTATGTGAATGCTTTAGAAAATGCACAAGTGGCTGATGTAGGAGGACATACATGTACATACACCCACATCGGCACTGCTCTCGTCTGGCCTTATATGTACAGTGGCTGGGCATGAGGCATTTAATAGAGTTTCTGTTTGCAATAAATAAATACATTTTAAGCAGAACTCTAGCCAAAAAGATAAAATAAACAAAACCAGCTTTTGCTGCAATGTTCACCTTCAATCCATGGATTTTCCCAAAGTACTTTTTTTCTGCTGCTAGATGTCTTCAGTCTGATGACCAGCACCATTCAACTAACTTCATCCTAATCCAATTTATCCTAGACCTGTCTCTGCATGTGGCTGGACAGTGAAGGGAGACTCAGCACAGTGATAAGCTCATCTGTCTTTCAAACTATGACCTCATTGGTTCCTTGTACTGCTTCATCCTCTAACATGCTAGCTTTGCTATACACCTAATGAAAAAGGTGGATACCAGGTCAAATTCGGGTACTTTCACCCTTGAAATTAAAAAATAAATTTAATGATATATTAATGATTAAAGAACTACCGGTACTTTAATTTGAATCTTTTATAACTGCCTAGTAAATAGATTTAAGTAAAAGTAACCAATAAGGGGTTTGTAGCCTTTGTAGATAAAATGTATCATGAGAAGGCTAAAATATTTTAATAAAAAATAAAAACATGCTATTTTATCAATTACCTTTACCACAGTTTATGAAATATGAACATCAGCCCTGTTGGCATTCAATATAGTTTTCCTGTATGAAGGTTTTGGAGGTCATTAAACTGAAACTTCCTCAGCAGACAGTTATTCCTTATCTCCTTCCTCGGAGAGTCTTTGGAAAGTTCTGAAAAATGTTCTTCACAGTGACACCAGCACCTTTGTCTTGATGCCTTGGTGCAGCTGTGCTTCATCGAAAATAAATGAGTAATTCATAAATTCCCAAATGAGAACTGAAACTTTGTTGAAAAACCAGACTTGTTTGTTGAACATAAAAGGACATAAATCCTTTACAGTTCCCCGGGGAAAGACTTGAAAAGAGTAGTAATTATTATAAACCACTTAGTGCTATATGCTCTGTATCATGTTGCCGTGAGAAAGTTATGTTTGATTGGCTAAAAAAAAAAAAAACAGGTTTAGTAAATCCTTTTAGGTTGATTTAAACTGTTGTATGCAGTGTAATACAATACCACATTTTTATTAAAACCAGTGTTAATTTTGTTGATTAAAATATTTTTGTCGACTAAATTAACACTATTTTAGTCGACTAAAATTCGACTAAAACTAAAGCAATTGAGATGACTAAAATACGATGAAAACAAAATTTTAGTCAAAAGACTATGACTAAAACTAAATCAAAAATTGACATAAATATTAACACTACTCTGCTGGCCATTTCTAAATTCGGCAACACAATTCCATCCAGAGCCTGTAATAATAGTACATTAAAGTTTAAACATGTATTGCACTACCGCATAAGTAAGGGGCATCTATTAAGCTGCTGAATGAGAAAAAATTAAGATAAAGGCTTTTCTTTCTTCTTATATGTAGGTAACATGTGCAATGACACTACAGCCAATAGAGTTTACAGTTTTTTTTTTTTTATATATATTTTAACGTTACACTTCTGTTTGTCAAAAAGCAATATTTTTGTTTGTTTATGAAACTTGGTTTAATTTATGAAGACATTATATATCACAATGGCTAAATCTGTGTGTGTGTGTAGTGCATGTTCAAACCTTTATACCATAATTAATAACATATTATTCAATTTTTACTCCAGGAGTATATAATTAGTTTGGAAATTCTAGAGAAATGTTTAAATAATGCATTACAATTACCTAAACCCAATCGATTTGTAGTTGATTAAAATGATTAAAATGTACTGGAGGTTTTAGTAGACTAAAATATGACTAAAACTAAAACAATTCATATGACTAAAATACGACTAAAACTAAAATAGCATCTTAGTCAAAAAACTAAAATACAACTAAAACTAAAATAGCATTTTAGTCAAAAGACTATAACTAAAACGTATTTAAAATTTGCTGCCAAAATTAACACTGATTATAACCCAGCGACAACACACCCAATTATGATATGGCTATTTGTATATTTGTATTCTATTTTTTTCATGTAGTAAATAAATGTAAAAAAATAATTTTATAGAAGATTAGTAAAATATTTTACAAACAAAATTATGAATATAATTCTTACATTTTCAATACTTGTGCAGCAAGTAAACTTCCTTTATGGTTCTCTAATTGAAAATGTATAGTGTATTTCCTTTACATGGATAATAGATAATAAAATGACAAGCTCTAACAAGCAGGGCCCTCTGATTCCTCTTGTATTGAAACTGTACTGTCTGCCCTCGTGTGGTAAAGCGCTGCGCAAGCTGTTGGGGCTACATAAATCCTCTATATTAATACCCATGCTTTGGGGAGCTATAAAGTGTATGCCCAACCAAAGCCCAATGTTCCAAGAGGCTGAGCTTTAAAAAAATCCATTATAATTTAGGTATATCTATGGCTACATAATGTTTAAATATGGCCCTGAATGCATGTAAGTCAGATGAAAAACTCAAAATAAAAAAAAAATTCAACATGGTGTCAAAATTTAAAATTTTAAAAGTATACAACATTTGAAAATATTCCATATAAGGTATACAAATCACTTTATGAATATACTCATAGAAAGTATTGGTTTTTACAGAAATTACTTTGGCATAGGGGCTTCTCTGTAACACACTTTTTGTTGAGTCCAGTTCTAATTCCCATTCAATTCAATGGGACTTTTGCTTAAAAAATTCCTTATTTTGGAGGTTTTCAAATTTTGAAAAAGTTCAACCAAACAAATAAAAGTAAATCAAGACAGAATAATGTTTAACATAAACTACCAAGCAAGATATACAAGTATTTTGCAGAAAATGCCACTAGTTTAACCACTTTAGCCCTGGAGGATTTGGCTGCTCAAAGACCAGGCCCTATTTTGCGATTCGGCACTGCGTGACTGTAACGGACAATTGCACGGTCGTGCGATGCTGTACCCAAACGAAATTGACATCCTTTTTTCCACCAAACATAGCTTTATTTTGGTGGTATTTGATCACCTGTGCGATTTTTTTCTTTTTGCGCTATAAACAAAAAAAGAGCGACAATTTTGAAAAAATAACAATATTTTTCACATATTTTACATGAAATTTTCAAAAAAAAATGTAAAAATCGTTTACTAACTACTGGAAAGATTTAAGTCATTTTTATTGTTTTGTTTTTTTAACTAGTAATGGTGGCTAACTGCAATTTTTTTTGCAGGACTGGGACATTGCGGCGGACAGATCAGACTCCTAACTGACATTTTTGACACTTTTGAGGGTACCAGTGACATTACTACAGTAATCAGTGCTATAAATATGCACTGTTACTATAAAAATGACACTGGCAGGGAAGGGGTTAACTTAACTGGTGATCAAGGGGTTAAGTGTGCCCCTAGGGGCATGATTCTAACTGTCAGGGGTGTGGCTTGGGAAGTAATCACAGAGACATGTGATCCTATATAGCAGGATCACATAGCCTCTGTCATTACTTCAGTGAGAATGACAGACGGCTGTGTTTATATCAGCTGTCTGTCCTTCTCTCACTGCTGCGGGAGATCGCGAGCTGCCGGCGGCCATCGGAGCCACCGGTCACACGCACTGGCTCCCCAGCTGAAGAGCGGGTCGGGAGCGCGCCTTTGGCAGTGGGCGATCGCCCCCTAGCTCCTCCCATGCGAGCGCCGTACATGTACGATGCTTTGCCTGGGAGCTCCAGACTGCCGCCGTACAACTGTGGTGGGGGGTCGGCAAGCAGTTAAAGGGTAACTCCAGTTTCGTGGGAAAAGAATAGCAAATAAAAAAAAAATATATATAGCATATACAATAGCGACTCAAGTCATATTACAATTGAATGTTATTAAAAATGATCCTTTCCTTTTGTATCTGCAACTCTGTAATTTTCTGTAAAATGCAATGCAATATGGCTACCCAGAGGTGTTCTGTACACTGAATGAGTACAGAACAGACCCAAGAAACATCATTTCCAGCTTATGTGATTGGTTCACCGATTTTCCCAGAAGTCTGCACTAAGATACAAATCAAATTTTAGGCATCCCCTGCAACAGAAATTTAATTTTTGGTGAGATACAGCCAATAGGAAATCATGTCCAAAGGGATGCAGGTCCTGCAATTTTCCTCATTAGTGCCCTGCAGGTGAACCAGCTGGTTGATATTTTGGAAACCACTCCCATTAGCTTACCTTTCCACACAGACAGACACAGACAAAAACACAGGGATTTCTTCAGAATAAAAAAAGGTAGGAATCTGCAACAAAGTTTGTTAAAATCCTTGCAATGTACATAGATCACCCAGAGGGGAATGTTTTTTTTCTTAACAAAAGTGGAGTTACGCTTTAAGGTATGTATACCCTCAGACTGCATACCTAAGAAAAAAAAAAAAAAAACTTTTCAAATAAAAATGTTGTAATATTAATAATCCTCTTTTTGACAACTTGTATTATTAACACATTAGAGTATATAGAAAATCAGTTTTGCATAAAGTAGTAATGTTTACTTTTACTGTAAACCCCCTTTTTTATGTCTATGCCCTGTTGGGGAAACTTTCCTTCACTTCCAGCTCTGGAGATGCCACAGAAAGTGAGAAGAAAGTTCTCTAAAGTGAAAGTATAGATCTCCAAAACAGGGGGCAGTTGTCATTGGTATCCCTTTTAGTTTATTTCCCCTCACTTCCTGTTCTAGTAACAAATCTTAAAATGATGGACTTTTCAAAATCTGTTGTGATGAGCAGTGATTTCTGGTCATTGGTGACTGATCTATTAAAGTACCTTCAGAGGTCACAAAACTAGAAACCCACAATGCCTGCAATGTCTGATTATAATGAGATCCTAGTCAGCAGTGACAAGGGAAGACAAAGTACCACTACATTTATTCTTACTGGCCATATATGTCTGCCTATTTTAAAAGCCACTGTTAATATATTATGTTTATTGATTAAATTAATTTAAGACATTCATGGTGCTTGCCTAAATGAATTCTGAATCAGAATCACTCAGTTGCGAAATAAATATTACATTACTCTAATCAGTGTAAAGTCACACAAAATACAGCTAAGGTCTGATTGGTTGCCTTGGGTCACTATACATGTTTACCATAGAACAAGCACAATTTTAATTCCTGTACAAGTCTTTAATTCTTGGAATCACATTTGCAACTTTATGGTTGATATTGATTTAATTCTGCTGTTGCCTTAATTAATGGAATGTGATAAAGTATGTAAAATTGGACCTGATCACTTAGCTGTACCCCCCTACTTCCTTTAGAAATGTTGTAAGGGAATTCTATTTCAAACATACAAAACAGAGGTGATCTAATCTGTTATTTTACCATGAGTAGGTCTGCAAAGCTAGCCAAAGAACGAGATAGTGGTAGGATGATCACAATTCTGCACATTGCTTCTGTAGGCTGAATGTGGCACAAGCATGGACACATGGATGATGGATGATTACTTTGGTCGGGCATACATGAACTGATGAGAAACTTTTGTCACTCACCTTACGTCAGGTAGTAATAGCCACCGTGGGGAAATGTATTGTGCAGCAGTGACCACCCTCTACCTGAAGAAGAGTTGGCCATGAGTTTTCTGCAGAAGAGAACACAAAATTTGTATACCTGTTTTCTGTATTGACTGCTGTTGTACAATCACATTATGTTGATGGCTAATAGCCTGCCTCTACAGAAGGCCCATAAAATATCTTTATTTTAACATTCTCTTCTTTGGGAACCTAAATCATAAAAAGACAATGTTGCTCGATATTAACAATTTTCTAGTTTCTCAGAGTAGGAATTTTTACTGTGGTGCTAGGATTTAAAACTGCATATTCAAATGATTTATAGATGAGATACAGCTGTACTGGCATAGGGTATACATTGGAATGGCATTAGTGTGCAGGTGGTTGGACATGAATTAACTTGCAGTTGATTTTGAGATCTAACAGCAAATGTGGAAAATCTGAGATGCTTGGTGCTGTGCAAATGCATTATAAAATTTGCAAGAGACAGTAAATAGTTAGGGGAAGACATATGAATATGGTGGAAATAGAAATGTTTCAAGAAACTGATTAGGGGCCCATTCGTGCCTCCTGCAATGGGCTGTATTACTTAGCACAGGCCCAAAGTAATAACAAGCCAAAATCCATTATTTCCAAAGGGCTTTGTGAAAATAGAAAATGCTGCATTAAAATACAATGCAAAGGTTCAAATTGCATCACAGTGCACAGCAACATATATTAAAGCGGTTGTAAACCCTATTAAAAAAAAAAAAAAAAAAACCTGCAAGACAAAGGCATAATGAGCTAGTATGCATCGCATACTAGCCCATTATGTTTAACTTACCTTAAAACGAAGCCCCGACACGGACCCCCGGACATCGATGCGGGCGCTGCCATGATCCCTCGTCGTCTCTTCCGGGTTCGGCGGCTCCGGCGCGCTGATTGGCCGAAAGAGACGGCTCCAGCGCGCTGATTGGCCGGAGCCGCGATGACGTCACTCCCGCGCATGCGCGCGGGAGTGATTTTTCCGGCAAGCTCCCGGCAAGTTAATTGAAGGTCCCCCCGGACCTTCAGAGCGCATGCGCCGCTCGCGCGAGTGGCTGCATGCACTGTAAATATCTCCTAAACCGTGCCGGTTTAGGAGATATTATTTGTACCTACAGGTAAGCCTTATTATAGGCTTACCTGTAGGTAAGTGTCAAAAAGCGGGATACAACCGCTTTAAGGGAAAAAAAGCAATGGATTTGCTCCTGATTAGTGTTGAGCGAACACGGACTGTATTATTCGTGTTCGTACCGAATAATTGGATTTTTTTTACCCGAACACGGACACGGACACTTTACTGTATGTTCGGGTAAAAATCCGTGTTCGGTCGTTTTATTTCCGGGTTTTGCATGCTTTGGCGCTCTTTTCATGGCGGGCTTTCAACAGCCAATCAACAATCGTTTAACTGGTGTGCCTTAAGCCATCCCAGCCATGCCTGCAAATGTCTTAGTAGCTGTGATTGGCCGTCTGAAGCATGTGACCAAGTCTTTATAAGTTCGAGGCAGCCGCCGCAGCAGCGTCATTCTGCTGCTTAGCTAAGGGACAGAGCACACATCAATGTGCTGGCTGCTGATTAGGGACAGATAGGCAGGAAAAAACCATTTGTGTCCGGATAGAATTGAGGGACAGGTCGGAGTGTTTAGGCAGGGCGAGTTGTAGGCATTTTAGGGATAGAGTCTGCTGAATTATAGGGTCAGTGTCTTCTACAAACTACAATCGATATTGCTGTGTGGGGGGTGGGGTGAATCTGCACTCAATCCTGATCTACGATCTCTTCTCAATCCTGTTAGGGACAGAGTCTGCTGAATTTTAGGGAAACTGTGTTCTACAAACTACAATCGATATTGCTGTGTGGTGTGGGATTGGAGATAGGCAGGTGTCAGTGATCCACATCCATTTTTCTGTGTGTGAGCTGCAGTGAACACAATCTTTTTGGGCTGCAGTGAACACAATCTTTTTGGGCTGCAGTGAACACAATCTTTTTGGGCTGCAGTGAACACAATCTTTTTGGGCTGCAGTGAACACAATCTTTTTGGGCTGCAGTGAACACAATCTTTTTGGGGTGCAGTGAACAAAATCTTTTTGGGGTGCAGTGAACACAATCCTTTTTGGTGTGCAGTGAACACAATCTTTGTGGGGTGCAGTGAACAAAATCCTTTGTGGGGTGCAGTGAACACAATCTTTTTGGGGTGCAGTGAACAAAATCCTTTTTGGGGTGCAGTGAACAACATCCTTTTTGGGGTGCAGTGAACACAATCTTTTTGGGGTGCAGTGAACAAAATCCTTTGTGGGGTGCAGTGAACACAATCTTTTTGGGGTGCAGTGAACACAATCTTTTTGGGGTGGAGTGAACAACATCCTTTTTGGGGTGCAGTGAACAAAATCCTTTTTGGGGTGCAGTGAACAAAATCATTTTTGGGGTGCAGTGAACACAATCTTTTTGGGGTGCAGTGAACACAATCTTTGTGGGGTGCAGTGAACACAATCTTTTTGGGGTGGAGTGAACAACATCCTTTTTGGGGTGCAGTGAACAACATCCTTTTTGGGGTGCAGTGAACACAATCTTTTTGGGGTGCAGTGAACACAATCTTTGTGGGGTACAGTGAACAGAATCTTTGTGGGGTGCAGTGAACACAATCTTTGGGGGGTACAGTGAACACAATCTTTTTGGGGTGCAGTGAACACAATCTTTGTGGGGTGCAGTGAACACAATCTTTTTGGGGTGGAGTGAACAAAATCATTTTTGGGGTGCAGTGAACAACATCCTTTTTGGGGTGCAGTGATCAAAATCCTTTTTGGGGTGCAGTGAACACAATCTTTTTGGGGTGCAGTGAACAAAATCCTTTGTGGGGTGCAGTGAACAGAATCTTTGTGGGGTGCAGTGAACACAATCTTTGGGGGGGTACAGTGAACACAATCTTTTTGGGGTGCAGTGAACACAATCTTTGTGGGGTACAGTGAACAGAATCTTTGTGGGGTGCAGTGAACACAATCTTTGGGGGGTACAGTGAACACAATCTTTTTGGGGTGCAGTGAACACAATCTTTGGGGGGTACAGTGAACACAATCTTTTTGGGGTGCAGTGAACACAATCTTTGTGGGGTGCAGTGAACACAATCTTTGGGGGGGTACAGTGAACACAATCTTTTTGGGGTGCAGTGAACAACATCCTTTTAGGGTGCAGTGAACACAATCTTTGTGGGGTGCAGTGAACAACATCCTTTTAGGGTGCAGTGAACACAATCTTTGTGGGATACAGTGAACAGAATCTTTGTGGGGTGCAGTGAACACAATCTTTGGGGGGTACAGTGAACACAATCTTTGTGAGGTGCAGTGAACACAATCTTTGTGGGGTGCAGTGAACACAATCATTGTGGGGTGCAGTGAACTCAATCTTTGTGGGGTACAGTGAACACAATCTCATACTTCTGAAGATTTGAGGGTGCTGCCTGTTCCATACTCCCCCTACTCCTCATCTAGCCTTTTAGGGGTACAAACAATAGTAATTGGGGCCTAGTGTGGTTGTGTACGTGTGATATACATACACTTTTTTTGGATCATATTTTCTATTCCGCTATTTAATCAAAAACCTTTGGGGATCAGTTAAATTGGGGGATAGTCTGTGTTGGTACGTGTGAGAGAGATCCACCTTTCCAAGTTTTTGGGGTTCATCTCATACTTCTGAAGATTTGAGGGTGCTGCCTGTTCCATACCCCCCCCTACTCCTCATCTAGCCTTTTAGGGGTACAAACAATAGTAATTGGGGCCTAGTGTGGTTGTGTACGTGTGATATACATACACTTTTTTTGGATCATATTTTCTATTCCGCTATTTAATCAAAAACCTTTGGGGATCAGTTAAATTGGGGGATAGTCTGTGTTGGTACGTGTGAGAGAGATCCACCTTTCCAAGTTGTTGGGGTTCATCTCATACTTCTGAAGGTTTGAGGGTGCTGCCTGTTCCATACTCCCCCTACTCCTCATCTAGCCTTTTAGGGGTACAAACAATAGTAATTGGGGCCCAGTGTGGTTGTGTACGTGTGATATACATACACTTTTTTTGGATCATATTTTCTATTCCGCTATTTAATCAAAAACCTTTGGGGATCAGTTAAATTGGGGGATAGTCTGTGTTGGTACGTGTGAGAGAGATCCACCTTTCCAAGTTGTTGGGGTTCATCTCATACTTCTGAAGGTTTGAGGGTGCTGCCTGTTCCATACTCCCCCTACTCCTAGCCTTTTAGGGGTACAAACAATAGTAATTGGGGCCTAGTGTGGTTGTGTACGTGTGATATACATACACTTTTTTTGGATCATATTTTCTATTCCGCTATTTAATCAAAAACCTTTGGGGATCAGTTAAATTGGGGGATAGTCTGTGTTGGTACGTGTGAGAGAGATCCACCTTTCCAAGTTGTTGGGGTTCATCTCATACTTCTGAAGGTTTGAGGGTGCTGCCTGTTCCATACCCCCCCTACTCCTCATCTAGCCTTTTAGGGGTACAAACAATAGTAATTGGGGCCTAGTGTGGTTGTGTACGTGTGATATACATACACTTTTTTTGGATCATATTTTCTATTCCGCTATTTAATGAAAAACCTTTGGGGATCAGTTAAATTGGGGGATAGTCTGTGTTGGTACGTGTGAGAGAGATCCACCTTTCCAAGTTGTTGGGGTTCATTCACTGGAGCGCGATCGCAAGATGCGCGAGTACAAGCGCACGCTGGTAGACGCCATGCTGCTGGCATTCCCATCTGACAGCGGGGCCACAGTGGAAGCACAAGGCAGAGGAGGAGGAGGAGGAGGTCGCCAACGCAACCAGGGCACCGCCAGCACCTCAGAAGGCAGGGTTAGCATGGCCGAAATGTGGAAAAGCTTTGTCAGCACGCCACAACAAACAGCAGCACCAGCAGCTCAGATGGAACGTCTTAGCAGGAGGCAGCATTTTACCAACATGGTGGAGCAGTATGTGTGCACACGCCTACATGTAGTGAATGACGGGTCTGCCCCCTTCAACTTCTGGGTCTCCAAATTGGGCACATGGCCTGAGCTTGCCCTTTACGCCTTGGAGGTGCTGGCGTGCCCTGCAGCCAGTGTATTATCTGAACGGGTATTTAGCACGGCTGGGGGCGTTATAACAGACAAGCGCAGCCGCCTGTCCAGAGACAATGTGGACAAGCTCACGTTCATTAAAATGAACCAGGCATGGATCCCACGGGACTTTTCCGTACCTTATGCAGAATAGCAATGGATACCGACCTTACCCACCCATTGTTCCATTTTTGCTCTTTCTCACTCTTTTGGGGTGTACCCTCATTTAAAATTTTTGAAAAGAAGCAGTGTTGGCTACCTCGTCCTCCTCCTCAGGGCCAGATTAATGTAGGGGCTATTGGAGCTGCAGCTCCAGGCCCCTACCTTTTATATAGGCCCCGGGTTGGCCATATTCACTGTTACCGCTCTTCTGTCACTTGTAAACACAGAAGTCTGGCTTCTATGCTCGCTTCCCCAGGCAGCACCCTCAGAACCTCCCCACACAGCGTGAAGGCCGGACAAGGAGGGACAGTTGGCGATGCATGGATGTGTTTATGGGCTTCAGAGACAGCATCCCATGTTGAATTAGGCATGCATGGCTGCACCCTTCCTCCTCTGGGTGCATGGCAAGGCACGGCCCTTAAGGCCCTTCAAAATCCTCAGCACCAAGCCCATGATGCTGTTAATCCGGCCCTGGTCCTCCTCCACCGCCGCTTCCACCTACACCGCCCATAGGTGTGCGCAGCCTATTGCATTAAGGTGTGCACCCCAAAGTTGAAATACACATGCATGTGTTTGCCAGCAGGGAGAGTAATGTATCGGGGCCATGTACCTGTAGGCAAGGAGAAATAGAGCAGAGCAGGTCCCAGGGAGATCTTTCCCATCTCCTCACTGGCAATGCTATGTGCCCTAGGTGATTAGGGTGTGCCCAGGCACACCCAGCACACCCTGTGCGCACGCCTATGTCACCGCCACATCCACCACCACCTCAACCTCCCTCCTACTCCATATGGGCCTCGTCCTTCAGAGATGAAGAAGAACATTGTTTTATTTTTCTGTTTTTTTTTGTTGTTTTAAGTTATTTCCCTATCCACATTTGTTTGCAGAGCACTTGCCATGCTCTTAATTACGTTTTGCTGCCATTTGCAGCACTCTAGCCCTTTCCTTTGGTGTTTTAGAGCCATTTTAGTGCCTTAAAGTTCGGGTCCCCATTGACTTCAATGGGGTTCGGTGTCCGGGAAAAGTTCGGTAAAAGTCCGGGACACGGACCCGGACTTTTTTTTAAAGTTCGGCCGAACCCGTCGAACACGGACATCTAGGTGTCCGCTCAACCCTACTCCTGATGCAAACAAAAAAAACCTACAGCTAGGACCATAATAAATAAAATGTATGTATAGCCAAAACGTCTTTGGGTTTTGCAGAGGAGTGTACCCTATTGGACAAATCTACATTTCTGTGACAGTGAGCTGTAATCTTTGGGTAATCACACCATGTCTAATTACCAACTGGTCGCCCATGTCTTTGTTTTTAGCTATTGACAAGTCTATAACTACATATAGTATAGAATCCCCTTCAGAAAAGTCTTGTATGAGGCTCAATGCTAGCCTCTCTTTTAACACTAATCAAGGGCTGTCTTCCAAAAGGAAACTGCCTGGGAGGAGGTAATGTACATACAAGTAAGGCAAGAAGAAGCAATGGGTATGATTATTTCTGCATAAGAGTACCTTGCTATTAATAGTCATTATTGATAGCTGATATAGCAATATTTTCTTCTTGTGGAACACCATTTTCTTTTGAAATCGTAAATTGTGTTCTTATATACATATTTGTACAAGTAAGAAACGGCTCACTTAATTGCTTATTTATCCCTTTAATACCTCACTTGATTTGTTTGAATTCATCTCATAGCATTATTTATTGCCTTTATTATTTTTATTTTGGTTAAATGACTTCCATGAAAATGGCAGATTACCTTCATTTCTACATTTTTTTCTGTTTAAAAAAAAATTATGGTGTTTTTTTTTTTATTACATTTTAACACCAGAGGCAATGATATCTGAGCATGGTAGCCAAGACTAAGAAAAAAAATGCACTTTATGTTCTATGTGTTACAGTATATGGCACAATTACTGTGCCTCTGAGTTCCATCTAAAACAAATTCACTGGTGCTTCTCACCTGCAAATAACCTACATTTGATCAACTTCTAAGCCGGATTAAGCAGCTTCAAGCTGCTTTGCATTTCTGTTGACTTGATAGCCATTCTGATGTGAACAAATGCCTGTGTCCATTGGTCCTTACTGTTAAGCCAAGAAAAAAGAAAGCTTACAAAACAAGAAACCTCCGACTAAAGCTTTAGAGTACTGCCTACACCCCACCCAAAAGAGTAGTTAGTAATAAATATTCAAGATGTACATGCTCTTTCCCGCAATGATGAGTGGAAAGATTTTTTTGGACTTCCAGAGTAGACTGGTTTGGTCTACACTGCTACTGTTCCTCTATAGCAGTGGTTCTCAACTTCCGGTCCTCAGGACCCACTAACAGGCCAGGTTTGCAAGAAACACATCACAGGTGATATCATTTGCTGCTCAGTGATTGCAGTATTCTAGTCCGCATCTCCCCAAGGTAATATTTAAAATCTGGCCTGTTTGTGGGTCTTGAGGACCGGAGTTGAGAACCACTGCTCTATAGAAATAGATGTAAAATTACCTTATACAAGCTAAAATCTAAAAAGGTACCTGACCCATCAGCTAACTTCAGACAAGGACAATAGCAAGCCAGTCAAAATGTCCTGGAGCTATCACTTGATGCACTTTACATTCTAACATCGTGGTCTTTGTTAGCAAGGTAAACAGTAAAGAGATACTCTAAATACTAAATCAGAATCAAACTAGGAATTGCACTAGGATTCACTCTAATGCTCTTTTTTTTAGTAGTTAGATGTGTTTAGTAAGTTGTGTCATGCCTCAGTTATTCTTTAAATTAAAAATGTGTGAACATATTCAACATCCTTCTATCTTTCATTATTTTATTTTTATCTTATCAGGTATGATTTTGTAGAGATTGAAGACCCTATTGATGGCACGATCCTTGGGCGATGGTGTGGCTCTAATACTGTGCCAGGCAAACAGATTTCAAAAGGAAATCAGATCAGGATACGATTTGTATCTGATGAATATTTCCCTTCTGAACCAGGATTCTGCATTCATTATACCCTCCTCACCCCGGTAAGCTTCTAGATTCAGTGTAGTCGTTATTATAGAACGCTGTACTTTCGGTAACGTGATAGCCTTAGGTCATCAGGTCTGAACATACCCTAAAAAAAGTTAATGAAAACTAAACAACTTTCTTCAACAAGCAATGTATTCCTTACATGAAAACTAAATATATACCCAGGTGTTTCACTTTGCTGATTTGGGATGTGTCAGTGATTTCAGTTTGTGGTCAGTCATGTGAAAATTCCTGTGTAACTTTGTTTTCCCAGTTTGCAAGGAAATTTAATATCTGTAAATTATGTTTGAGTTTTTTTGGAAAATGATTTTGTTTGAAACAAACAGTAACTGCCAGAGAAGATTTAACATAATACTGTGATGATTATATGCAGATGCAGCTTGTTTGTGCTCCTTCCATTTGTCACCAATATGTTTTTAAAGATGCAAAGTCAAACTCAAACTAAAGTTAAACTTGGAAACTAATTTCCAGTGTGTGTCAGAATGTTATGTAATTAGTACTTAAAGGGGGTTTCTTCTTAGGATCAAAGATGCACACTATACTGGTTTATGTTGTCTCCTACCTACTTGATACTCCTATTGGAAGCAGTCGTGTCACCCATTCAGGAGGATTAAGGCTGGGTTCACACTGTTGCGATGTTAGACATCGCATGTGATCTGCACCGCACTGCTGTACAGATTACATGCGATTTCTGTGCAATGTGAATTCAGTCATACAGATTATATTCGCAACGCATTCACAGCAAAATGGGGCAGGACCCTTTTTTTAGTCCGCACTGGAATCCTGCACCATTTGGCAGTTCGCACTGCGATCTGCGAACCGATCTGGGGGTGTCAATAACTTTTTATTGACACCCACAGCGGTTTGCATAGGGGAGTGTGAATTGCCTGCGAGAGACATTCCATGCGGGAACCTGCACTGGAATCACGCTGGTTCCTGCATCGCAATAGTGTGAACCCAGCATACATTGTGAAACTGTTGCTTACTTAGAATTATAGAAAATAGAAGTTATAGTTGAAAATAAAGCAGATAACAACATTTGCAGAGAACTTTTACATGTGAACACATTTTTTTTTTTTTTACACAATTTTTATTGCGTATAACAGAAATGGTACAATACAAACAGGTAGTATGAAAAATCCTACAGAAAGCAGTCAGGCATGACAACAGCAAGCTCATGACTTGAAAAGGTACAACAGCAAACTACTGCTTAATGGGTTATGGAAAGGATTTACAACATTCTGAAAATTAGGCAGCCCTGTAGATGCGGTAGAGATATAACAAAGCCAATGGTATACCCCAAAACTAAGAAAGAGACAAAGTACGAGAAATCATGCTTCATCCTACCAAAGTTAGGTTAATTCGCCTCCATGGCAGGGACCTCCTACTCATATCACATGGAGGTCCTGTCCCGGGGCCTCATCAAAGGGGCACAGTGGAAGAAAGCGAGGAAAAGCAGAGAAGTACAGACAGAGAAAGAGGAGATAAGAGAGGAAGGAAGAGAGAACGAGAGAGGCGAGAGATAAAAAAAAAAAAAGGAAAAAGGGGGGGGGGCATACGACCCATCCGCTCTCTCCACAGCAGCAGTACAAAAGAAAGGACAGTCATCCTCCCATGACAGGCTCAGACACATTGGGGAGGTTAATGAAGCTCATTCGTCAAGGGAAATTAGATAGGTATCGCTCTGTGGTTTTGAAGTGAGACCAGCAAGCCCATGTAGCAGCAAATTTTTCAAGTCTGTTGTGAGTGATGTGAATAAATTCCTCCATCTCTTCCACCCTATTGATCCTGGAAAACCACTCTCTGTTCATGGGGGTATATGTAGTACACCAGTGAACAGGAATGCAGAGTCTTGCCGCGTTCACCATATGCATAGCCAATGATTTGAAGTAGACCCTTTTAGGTAAAGATGTAAAAATTGCTCGGGAGTAAAGTCTAGGGCAAAGGTTGTGACCTGGTGTATAATCTGATGTACTTCCCTCCAGTAGGTGTTGAGTAGGGAGCATTCCCACCATATGTGAAGCATAGTGCCCTCAGCTTGTCCACATCTCCAGCAAGTGTTGGGTATATTGTGTGAAAATGCATGTAAAAGAGAGGGGGTCCGGTACCATCTGGTCGCTATTTTATAGCAGTTTTCTTGAATTGCTACATTCAGGGAGCCTTTATATACGTACTCGCTCATAGCGCTCCACTCCTTATCGGTAAACGCTTTCTGAAGTTCCTTTTCCCAGTGAACACATTTTTAATGTCAAATATACTTAATATGACACACGGGTTCCATATAACTTACAAACAAACCTTAGTTCCAAAAATATAAGGAAAATAGATAAATAGACAGACAGACAGACAGACCGACCAAATTTTATACTTCCCTCATCAGTTCATCCCTCAGTCACTAACTTTTTTTTTCACCAGCCCCTCCCTCTTAGAATGTTAGCTCGCAGGAGAAGGGTCATTCTAACCCTCTTGTTTTGAATTGTACTGTTGGTGTATTGTCTCCCTTTATATTATAGACTTTTACAGTTTGACTGATCCAGAGCAAGTATGGATATAATGACTTCTGTCTTTTCTCTGACTTGCTCCACTTAGAGGTAAGGAGTTTTGTTATTATTTAAGGGTTCCGATCAAAGCTGACTTCCACGCAGACATTAAGGACTATGACCACCTGAATTTGATCTGGTAAAAACCTCTTCAAGTCCACTCTACACTCTGTACAGCAGAGCTCAGAGATGGGAGAGGAGCAGCATAAGGAGCCAATTGTGTGTACTGCACTGCAAGGAGCATGTTGATAGGAGGACAGAGTAGAATGAAAAAGCAATAATCTCATCAGTTTGCTGCTCCTCCTGGATGGGAATGGTACCTGTGAGTGAAAGTGAAGCTGCAGAAGGAAAAGGTCAGGCGCTAGACAGGGATGTACTGGGGGAGTGAGCTGTGTAAATATCAGGACTATATAGTTATAATTGCTATTTCTTTGGCAGGTATAACAGCTCCCATTATTGTATTTTATCTGTGTATTTACCTGAATGTTGGATTTAAAGATTAAGTAAGGCTAAGGCACCTTTTGGAGAAGTGCATGGCTTTGTGGGTCTCCACCCACAGAGCCATGTCATTCATTCAATTTTTTGTCATTGAATGAGCTACAAGTACTGTCATCTACTGTGGCTGATGGCTTAGTTCTGAATGAACTGCGAGGGTGCTGATGAGTGCTCTTGTTTATTCACAAACCCTGCAGCTTTCAAACAAACAGCCTGTATGACGATATGGGCAATCATTGGCAAGGCTTGCCTGTAGAAGCCTGACATTGTACACAGGTGCAGTGCTTTCCAGGCTCTTGCAAAAGAAATTGTGCAAAAATATGTGCATCTGTTATTTTTTCTTGAAAGGTGAACTTATCCTTTAAGAGTTAAAGGTTTAGGCAGGGGGAAGGTAAAGCTGTGTCTTCACTTTGGTTTTTTTTCATTAACCAGCGGGTTAAAAAAAAAAAACTGACAGATTCCTGCATTCGCACAAGTGATGTGGATTCAGGAATGTCCCCCGCTGTCCGCCTGATGTGGGAACTCCACCCCACACTGTGTCAGAATACACTAATCATTGTAGCAGCCACTGGCTGCAGCGGCTGATCTGATGCTGGTTTTTCAGCAGGACCATTCAACAGACGCTGGTTTAATGATCAGCTTCTGTTAAACAAGGAAGGGTGTGCACGGGTCTTAATATCTGATTGGCTATAAAGGACAGCAGCTGTGTTCTAGTTTGTGTAAATCTGCCTGGTGATAAAAAAATTGTTTCACCAGCCTAACACAGGATCAAGGTGGACATAAGTAGTTATAGCTGAATATGCTATAAAGCAATAATCGCATGTAAAATTCGACAGGCTGATTTGGCCTGACCATACATGATTCGAATCTCGGTTGGTCCCTGCTGAACCGGCCGAGATTCCAGTTGTGTATTGCCGACTTTAGTACTTGCCGCAGTTCAAAATCATTGTGATCTTCCAATGACCTGATAATACTTGTCAGCACATTTTTTTCTAAGTTTTGGCAAACAGGAGCAGACTAGAGAAAAATCAAACTCCAGTTCACATTCTTCTATGTCTGTTCACAAAACACTTTTCTCCTTGCTATCGATAACAGCTCAATTGTTTCCTTGCTCCATTATTAAATGAATTCGCCTGTATGCATATGTCATTGCAGAACAATGTTCATTATTATGTGTAGGGTTTATGTTTAGATTTGTTAGTTTGGTTTAATATGGGTGGGTTTAGTTTAAAATGACCCATCATTGCTGAAGTGTACATACATCCTAAACATTTTTTGTATAGTTATGGATAGAGAATGGACGTGAAGAAACCTCTGCCAAGGATGTATTGCTGTCTGTGCCTCACCCTCCCTATTGGTGCTGGTGACTATTGTCACTGAGACAGACAGTGATAGGAAATCCAAAATGTTTAGGTTGTCACCACAAAAAGAGGTGAGGACAATCTTCCAATGGGATGCTCAGGGTGTCATTAATTGTTAGGGGCACTTAAACACATCTAACAAATAGCACACATTTGTGGACAGCAAACCACAAGGTACAGCATTACCATGCAGTTTGGTGTCGGCATGATTGTAAAAGTTGCATCTGCAATACTTTTGCACATCCTGCACGTTTCCCAGCTCACTAAAACAAATGGGCTGTCAAAAACTGAACTTGTGGGAACATGCAAAAACACGCATGTTCTGGTGAGAGGTGGCCCTATCCCTTCCCTACTTTTACCAAAATCAAAAAAGTTTTATCTATACAGTAGATACACACTAACCCTTTTACTTCATCTGGAGATCCAAAAATAATATTTATAGTCAAATTATGCAAAATATTATGCAGATAACATGCAAAATGTTTGCTCTCGTGGGAGAAATCTTTTACCAAAATCAAAAAGGTTTTAGCTATAGATACAAGTTTACTCTTCCACTTCATCTGGTGATACATGAATATTGTTTCTAGTCAGTTTCTACAGGTCCATAGAAAATACCAGCATAAGCAAATTGATTGAGGTGAGCAAAATCTCCCACTGGGGACACTTGTTCGGGTGACAACTTATTAGGAGTTGGGTTTCCCTCACTTTGGAGGATTTTCTTTCACTTCTTGTTGCATCTCAGCAAAAAAATAAAAATAATTTTTTTTTTTACCAAAACTAAAAATGTTTTAGCTATAGATAAACATTAACTCTTTTGCTTCATCTAATGATCCAAAAACATTATTAATGGTCCATTTCTACAGGTCTATAGAGATTGAAAATAACAGCATAAGCAAAATGTTTGACCTTAAACAACTTCTTCATTCATTGATGTCTCTGAATGAACTTGAGAAGTCTGCATGACATCATGACATATGGCTATACTCTTGTAGAATTTTACAATTTGCCTACACAGCTCTCTGTGTAGCAAAACTTCGACAACAAAAGGAAATTACCCCATTATACAGTCATTTTACAGGGGCTCTTTGCTGCTTTAGCAGCCATTCTTTTTTTTTTTTCAACTTTTAATACGGTCCCGATGAACAATGCCTTATTTTCTTCTGCCACAATAATATCTTGCCCAGCTTTTTTTAATTAGAATAAATCCCTCTTGTAAATCTGTTTGTCCTGTGATAATAGGGTTGACATGCCTTCTTGATTAGGTAATGCAACCTGTAACCTACAGCAGTTTGTTTGACAACTGACGCTGAAAGCTTGCTTTGACTAGATGACTGAATGGATAGAAAATTACATACAGTTTAAACTGGATGTCACAAGCAAGAAAAATATAAATTAGTAAAACCTTTTTTTTTTCTGATTAAAAGGTATTTTAAATAGTTAAATTTATCCTTATCTCTGTGATCTCTAAAAAACTGTAAATGCCTATAAACTTCAGCAGCACATTTTTTTCAAATTTTCACAAATGTTTTATCCATTAAGAAAAACTGTAAATGCATATAAACTTCTGCAGCACATATTTCTTGATGGCAAACCATAATTAAAAAAGCACTAAAGATATTTTCCATAGTGTTTAGCATCATCACTATGTTCAGCCTTGTGGGTCCAAAAAGGAGGCTGATGAGGAGGTGTGATGATGGTAAAAATTATGAAATTAAAGAGTGATACTCGGCACTTAGTGTATGAACAACTGGAGAGAGTCCAGAGAAGGGCGACAAAAATAATTAGGGGAATGGAGGATCTCAGCTATGAGGAAAGACTACAAGCACTGAACTTATTCTCTCTGGAGAAGAGACGCTTGAGAGGGGATATGATATCAATGTACAAATACCGTACTAGTGACCATAGCATATTGAACAAGCTTTTTCAGAGGAAGGGGATACAATGGCCACTCACTAAAACTAGAGGTAAAACAGTTTAACCTTAAAATACGTAGGGGGTTCTTTTCTGTCATAGCAGTGGGGATGTGGAATTCTCTTCCACAAGCAGTGGTATCAGCAGGGAGCATCAATAGTTTCAAAAAAACTATTAGATGGGCACCTTAAAGACCACGACATAAAGGGGTATACAATGTACGGTTAACATCAAACACACACATCATAGGTTGAACTGGATGGACTGATGTCTTTTTTCGACCTCACTAACTATGTAACTACGTAACTATGTAACAAAACAAAATAAAATATAAACTTGGGAAAGCACCAATCAAAAATGATGTGATTACAAAACAGAAAAAAGAAAAAATGTTGCACTATTACTTTCCCCAAGGGGAACCCTTGGGGGAATCAAAAATGGAGAAGGATCTGGGAGTCTTGGTTGATGATAGATTAGGCAACAGCATGCAATGTCAAGTGGCAGCTGCCAAGGCCAGCAGATTATTAGCATGCATAAAAAAGGGATGTATTCCAGAGATAAGACTATAATCCTTCCACTTTATAAAACTCTGGTCCGACCGCATCTGGAGTATTCTGTCCAGTTCTGGTCGCCAGTCCTCAGGAGAGATGTGTTGGAGCTGGAGAGAGTCCAGAGAAGGGCAACCAAACTGATTAGGGGATTGGAGGACCTTAACTATGAAGAGCGTCTGCAATTGCTCGATTTATTCTCCCTGGAGAAGAGACATCTGAGGGGGGACATGATAGCAATTTATAAATATCTTAATGGGGATCCCAGCTTAGAAAAAAAGCTGTTCATTCGAAGGGATTGCATGAGGACTCGAGGACATACAATGCGATTAGAGGAGAAGCGTTTTAACCTCAGGCTACGAGGGGGGTTCTTTACTGTTAGGGCTACAAGATTGTGGAATTCTCTACCACAAGAGGTGGTTTCTGCGGGTAGTATGGTGGCTTTCAAAAGACTATTAGACGTACATCTCAAGAATCAGAACATTAAGGGCTATGTGAAATGATTACAGCCACACACACCTACACAGGTTGAACTGGATGGACTATTGTCTTTATTCAACCTCACCTACTATGTAACTATGTAACTATGTAACTTTAAATGTGTCAGTGAAATAGAACTCACAATACCAAACTAAGTAAGTAAATTATGTGCAATAGTTCACAATAAATAATCTCTATTGACAAGGAATATCACATATTCCTAGGTAGCAAGGACAACTTGCCATGCATTTGTAGTTTTAAATTGTAAATCTGTTAATTTGCTGCACATTTTCACTTGCAAGTTGTACACTTGCAGAGCACTTGAAGCACAATTTCTAGTTCACAATTTTCCAATTTGTAGCAAATTTGCATGGCAATATCTCTACCAAGAGCAAAGTTGCAGTGGTGAGTCTACAGCAAGAGCTCTGCAAGTCTACAGTCTTCAGCCACAGTGGCCCCTGTGGTGGGATGACTATTGCACAACATAACTAAACCAGAACTTGCAGCAGACTTGCAGAATGTTTGCAAAGAAAGTTTATCGGAAATCATGCAATGCGGACTTGCTGCAATTGTGCAACAAACTTGTGAAGCCTGGAAAGTCTAGCAATAGCTTAGCAATCATTTTCAAACTTAAAGCACAATTACTTGCTATCTGGGTTGTGCATCTCAAAATGAATTTTCAAAATCGTGAATAAACAAGAGTCCACAATTTATGTGAAACATCTGTGATGCAACTGCATACAGCAAACTGTGCACTCCAGCGGTCCTCAGCACTTTGTGACAATGTTAATTCCACTGGATATAACTTCCTGCTTAGTTATCTCGTAGGAACATGCAGCAGTCTCAGCATACAAATATGGCCATCAACAAAAGGAGGAAGCTTAATGACTACATAGTGTGATAACATTTAAAACCACCAATTTATTAGATCAAAAAGGTATTCACAAACATCTGAATAATGAAAGCCATTAAACAATGCTCCTCCTCATCCAGGCAGGATGATGACTTTAGAGCCCCACTAATGCATTTCTTCACAGGGGAAGTGGACTGCACTACCTCCTCATCAGTATCATTACAGAAATCAAGAGATTCCAGCAAGGAGAATAACAAGAAAAAAAACTTTCAGGAATCCCACACCAAGATATTTAACTGGGCAGGAAGGTCAGCTAGAAAGCATTTTTTGGGGGAAGACCATGGGTGAGATGGTGGACCAATAGTAGTGCTGGACCATACAGTATTAGGGATATAGTCAAGTACTGCAGCAATTTGCTTTGCCAGTTTCTCTTTTATTGCCATCTGTGTCCTATTTTAGAGATTTCCCTTCACTTTCTGTCTCAGAGACTTGACCAGAAGTAAATGGAAGTCTCTCAAAATGCAGAAATATCCCCTCTTAAACAGTCATCATTGTAAGAGATATACCTAACGTAAGATTTCCCTTCATCTCCTGTTCTGTTGCCAACCCATAAAATAACCATCAATGTTTGTTCATGTAACAATGGTAATTGGGTCAAATAAAGCCAATTTCCCCTGCAGGGACATAAACAACAATAAACATGGATTCTCAACCCTCGTTTCCCATTTTAGGGGTGATTTGTTTGTGGATAGCAGCCTCAACAAAGCCACTGTGCCCTTTTATAATCTTGACTGACTTACCAAAAATTAGAATCCATCACCTTATCCTCATTCATGTGATTCCTAAACTTGTGTCATTCTTTTTGCAATGTACTACTCTCCCCCCAGAAAATATTTACAGTCAAAGATCTGACAGAACTAAAACATCCTTCACCGCTATACAAACTGCGTTTTTAAAAAGATTGTAGTTAAAGTTGTATTATACGTTTATATGTATAATCCTGTTTAGTGTTGAGCGAACACGGACTGTATTATTCGTGTTCGTACCGAATAATTGGATTTTTTTTACCCGAACACGGACACGGACACTTTACTGTATGTTCGGGTAAAAATCCGTGTTCGGTCGTTTTATTTCCGGGTTTTGCATGCTTTGGCGCTCTTTTCATGGCGGGCTTTCAACAGCCAATCAACAATCGTTTAACTGGTGTGCCTTAAGCCATCCCAGCCATGCCTGCAAATGTCTTAGTAGCTGTGATTGGCCGTCTGAAGCATGTGACCAAGTCTTTATAAGTTCGAGGCAGCCGCCGCAGCAGCGTCATTCTGCTGCTTAGCTAAGGGACAGAGCACACATCAATGTGCTGGCTGCTGATTAGGGACAGATAGGCAGGAAAAAACCATTTGTGTCCGGATAGAATTGAGGGACAGGTCGGAGTGTTTAGGCAGGGCGAGTTGTAGGCATTTTAGGGATAGAGTCTGCTGAATTATAGGGTCAGTGTCTTCTACAAACTACAATCGATATTGCTGTGTGGGGGGTGGGGTGAATCTGCACTCAATCCTGATCTACGATCTCTTCTCAATCCTGTTAGGGACAGAGTCTGCTGAATTTTAGGGAAACTGTGTTCTACAAACTACAATCGATATTGCTGTGTGGTGTGGGATTGGAGATAGGCAGGTGTCAGTGATCCACATCCATTTTTCTGTGTGTGAGCTGCAGTGAACACAATCTTTTTGGGCTGCAGTGAACACAATCTTTTTGGGCTGCAGTGAACACAATCTTTTTGGGCTGCAGTGAACACAATCTTTTTGGGCTGCAGTGAACACAATCTTTTTGGGCTGCAGTGAACACAATCTTTTTGGGGTGCAGTGAACAAAATCTTTTTGGGGTGCAGTGAACACAATCCTTTTTGGTGTGCAGTGAACACAATCTTTGTGGGGTGCAGTGAACAAAATCCTTTGTGGGGTGCAGTGAACACAATCTTTTTGGGGTGCAGTGAACAAAATCCTTTTTGGGGTGCAGTGAACAACATCCTTTTTGGGGTGCAGTGAACACAATCTTTTTGGGGTGCAGTGAACAAAATCCTTTGTGGGGTGCAGTGAACACAATCTTTTTGGGGTGCAGTGAACACAATCTTTTTGGGGTGGAGTGAACAACATCCTTTTTGGGGTGCAGTGAACAAAATCCTTTTTGGGGTGCAGTGAACAAAATCATTTTTGGGGTGCAGTGAACACAATCTTTTTGGGGTGCAGTGAACACAATCTTTGTGGGGTGCAGTGAACACAATCTTTTTGGGGTGGAGTGAACAACATCCTTTTTGGGGTGCAGTGAACAACATCCTTTTTGGGGTGCAGTGAACACAATCTTTTTTGGGGTGCAGTGAACACAATCTTTGTGGGGTACAGTGAACAGAATCTTTGTGGGGTGCAGTGAACACAATCTTTGGGGGGTACAGTGAACACAATCTTTTTGGGGTGCAGTGAACACAATCTTTGTGGGGTGCAGTGAACACAATCTTTTTGGGGTGGAGTGAACAAAATCATTTTTGGGGTGCAGTGAACAACATCCTTTTTGGGGTGCAGTGATCAAAATCCTTTTTGGGGTGCAGTGAACACAATCTTTTTGGGGTGCAGTGAACAAAATCCTTTGTGGGGTGCAGTGAACAGAATCTTTGTGGGGTGCAGTGAACACAATCTTTGGGGGGGTACAGTGAACACAATCTTTTTGGGGTGCAGTGAACACAATCTTTGTGGGGTACAGTGAACAGAATCTTTGTGGGGTGCAGTGAACACAATCTTTGGGGGGTACAGTGAACACAATCTTTTTGGGGTGCAGTGAACACAATCTTTGGGGGGTACAGTGAACAAAATCTTTTTGGGGTGCAGTGAACACAATCTTTGTGGGGTGCAGTGAACACAATCTTTGGGGGGGGGTACAGTGAACACAATCTTTTTGGGGTGCAGTGAACAACATCCTTTTAGGGTGCAGTGAACACAATCTTTGTGGGGTGCAGTGAACAACATCCTTTTAGGGTGCAGTGAACACAATCTTTGTGGGGTACAGTGAACAGAATCTTTGTGGGGTGCAGTGAACACAATCTTTGGGGGGTACAGTGAACACAATCTTTGTGAGGTGCAGTGAACACAATCTTTGTGGGGTGCAGTGAACACAATCATTGTGGGGTGCAGTGAACTCAATCTTTGTGGGGTACAGTGAACACAATCTCATACTTCTGAAGATTTGAGGGTGCTGCCTGTTCCATACTCCCCCTACTCCTCATCTAGCCTTTTAGGGGTACAAACAATAGTAATTGGGGCCTAGTGTGGTTGTGTACGTGTGATATACATACACTTTTTTTGGATCATATTTTCTATTCCGCTATTTAATCAAAAACCTTTGGGGATCAGTTAAATTGGGGGATAGTCTGTGTTGGTACGTGTGAGAGAGATCCACCTTTCCAAGTTGTTGGGGTTCATCTCATACTTCTGAAGGTTTGAGGGTGCTGCCTGTTCCATACTCCCCCTACTCCTAGCCTTTTAGGGGTACAAACAATAGTAATTGGGGCCTAGTGTGGTTGTGTACGTGTGATATACATACACTTTTTTTGGATCATATTTTCTATTCCGCTATTTAATCAAAAACCTTTGGGGATCAGTTAAATTGGGGGATAGTCTGTGTTGGTACGTGTGAGAGAGATCCACCTTTCCAAGTTGTTGGGGTTCATCTCATACTTCTGAAGGTTTGAGGGTGCTGCCTGTTCCATACCCCCCCTACTCCTCATCTAGCCTTTTAGGGGTACAAACAATAGTAATTGGGGCCTAGTGTGGTTGTGTACGTGTGATATACATACACTTTTTTTGGATCATATTTTCTATTCCGCTATTTAATCAAAAACCTTTGGGGATCAGTTAAATTGGGGGATAGTCTGTGTTGGTACGTGTGAGAGAGATCCACCTTTCCAAGTTGTTGGGGTTCATCTCATACTTCTGAAGGTTTGAGGGTGCTGCCTGTTCCATACCCCCCCTACTCCTCATCTAGCCTTTTAGGGGTACAAACAATAGTAATTGGGGCCTAGTGTGGTTGTGTACGTGTGATATACATACACTTTTTTTGGATCATATTTTCTATTCCGCTATTTAATCAAAAACCTTTGGGGATCAGTTAAATTGGGGGATAGTCTGTGTTGGTACGTGTGAGAGAGATCCACCTTTCCAAGTTGTTGGGGTTCATCTCATACTTCTGAAGGTTTGAGGGTGCTGCCTGTTCCATACTCCCCCTACTCCTCATCTAGCCTTTTAGGGGTACAAACAATAGTAATTGGGGCCTAGTGTGGTTGTGTACGTGTGATATACATACACTTTTTTTGGATCATATTTTCTATTCCGCTATTTAATCAAAAACCTTTGGGGATCAGTTAAATTGGGGGATAGTCTGTGTTGGTACGTGTGAGAGAGATCCACCTTTCCAAGTTGTTGGGGTTCATCTCATACTTCTGAAGGTTTGAGGGTGCTGCCTGTTCCATACTCCCCCTACTCCTAGCCTTTTAGGGGTACAAACAATAGTAATTGGGGCCTAGTGTGGTTGTGTACGTGTGATATACATACACTTTTTTTGGATCATATTTTCTATTCCGCTATTTAATCAAAAACCTTTGGGGATCAGTTAAATTGGGGGATAGTCTGTGTTGGTACGTGTGAGAGAGATCCACCTTTCCAAGTTGTTGGGGTTCATCTCATACTTCTGAAGGTTTGAGGGTGCTGCCTGTTCCATACCCCCCCTACTCCTCATCTAGCCTTTTAGGGGTACAAACAATAGTAATTGGGGCCTAGTGTGGTTGTGTACGTGTGATATACATACACTTTTTTTGGATCATATTTTCTATTCCGCTATTTAATCAAAAACCTTTGGGGATCAGTTAAATTGGGGGATAGTCTGTGTTGGTACGTGTGAGAGAGATCCACCTTTCCAAGTTGTTGGGGTTCATCTCATACTTCTGAAGGTTTGAGGGTGCTGCCTGTTCCATACCCCCCCTACTCCTCATCTAGCCTTTTAGGGGTACAAACAATAGTAATTGGGGCCTAGTGTGGTTGTGTACGTGTGATATACATACACTTTTTTTGGATCATATTTTCTATTCCGCTATTTAATCAAAAACCTTTGGGGATCAGTTAAATTGGGGGATAGTCTGTGTTGGTACGTGTGAGAGAGATCCACCTTTCCAAGTTTTTGGGGTTCATCTCATACTTCTGAAGATTTGAGGGTGCTGCCTGTTCCATACCCCCCCTACTCCTCATCTAGCCTTTTAGGGGTACAAACAATAGTAACTGGGGCCTAGTGTGGTTGTGTACGTGTGATATACATACACTTTTTTTGGATCATATTTTCTATTCCGCTATTTAATCAAAAACCTTTGGGGATCAGTTAAATTGGGGGATAGTCTGTGTTGGTACGTGTGAGAGAGATCCACCTTTCCAAGTTGTTGGGGTTCATCTCATACTTCTGAAGGTTTGAGGGTGCTGCCTGTTCCATACCCCCCCTACTCCTCATCTAGCCTTTTAGGGGTACAAACAATAGTAATTGGGGCCTAGTGTGGTTGTGTACGTGTGATATACATACACTTTTTTTGGATCATATTTTCTATTCCGCTATTTAATCAAAAACCTTTGGGGATCAGTTAAATTGGGGGATAGTCTGTGTTGGTACGTGTGAGAGAGATCCACCTTTCCAAGTTGTTGGGGTTCATCTCATACTTCTGAAGGTTTGAGGGTGCTGCCTGTTCCATACTCCCCCTACTCCTCATCTAGCCTTTTAGGGGTACAAACAATAGTAATTGGGGCCTAGTGTGGTTGTGTACGTGTGATATACATACACTTTTTTTGGATCATATTTTCTATTCCGCTATTTAATCAAAAACCTTTGGGGATCAGTTAAATTGGGGGATAGTCTGTGTTGGTACGTGTGAGAGAGATCCACCTTTCCAAGTTGTTGGGGTTCATCTCATACTTCTGAAGGTTTGAGGGTGCTGCCTGTTCCATACTCCCCCTACTCCTCATCTAGCCTTTTAGGGGTACAAACAATAGTAATTGGGGCCTAGTGTGGTTGTGTACGTGTGATATACATACACTTTTTTTGGATCATATTTTCTATTCCGCTATTTAATCAAAAACCTTTGGGGATCAGTTAAATTGGGGGATAGTCTGTGTTGGTACGTGTGAGAGAGATCCACCTTTCCAAGTTGTTGGGGTTCATCTCATACTTCTGAAGGTTTGAGGGTGCTGCCTGTTCCATACTCCCCCTACTCCTCATCTAGCCTTTTAGGGGTACAAACAATAGTAATTGGGGCCTAGTGTGGTTGTGTACGTGTGATATACATACACTTTTTTTGGATCATATTTTCTATTCCGCTATTTAATCAAAAACCTTTGGGGATCAGTTAAATTGGGGGATAGTCTGTGTTGGTACGTGTGAGAGAGATCCACCTTTCCAAGTTGTTGGGGTTCATCTCATACTTCTGAAGGTTTGAGGGTGCTGCCTGTTCCATACTCCCCCTACTCCTAGCCTTTTAGGGGTACAAACAATAGTAATTGGGGCCCAGTGTGGTTGTGTACGTGTGATATACATACACTTTTTTTGGATCATATTTTCTATTCCGCTATTTAATCAAAAACCTTTGGGGATCAGTTAAATTGGGGGATAGTCTGTGTTGGTACGTGTGAGAGAGATCCACCTTTCCAAGTTGTTGGGGTTCATCTCATACTTCTGAAGGTTTGAGGGTGCTGCCTGTTCCATACCCCCCCTACTCCTCATCTAGCCTTTTAGGGGTACAAACAATAGTAATTGGGGCCTAGTGTGGTTGTGTACGTGTGATATACATACACTTTTTTTGGATCATATTTTCTATTCCGCTATTTAATCAAAAACCTTTGGGGATCAGTTAAATTGGGGGATAGTCTGTGTTGGTACGTGTGAGAGAGATCCACCTTTCCAAGTTGTTGGGGTTCATCTCATACTTCTGAAGGTTTGAGGGTGCTGCCTGTTCCATACCCCCCCTACTCCTCATCTAGCCTTTTAGGGGTACAAACAATAGTAATTGGGGCCTAGTGTGGTTGTGTACGTGTGATATACATACACTTTTTTTGGATCATATTTTCTATTCCGCTATTTAATCAAAAACCTTTGGGGATCAGTTAAATTGGGGGATAGTCTGTGTTGGTACGTGTGAGAGAGATCCACCTTTCCAAGTTGTTGGGGTTCATCTCATACTTCTGAAGGTTTGAGGGTGCTGCCTGTTCCATACCCCCCCTACTCCTCATCTAGCCTTTTAGGGGTACAAACAATAGTAATTGGGGCCTAGTGTGGTTGTGTACGTGTGATATACATACACTTTTTTTGGATCATATTTTCTATTCCGCTATTTAATCAAAAACCTTTGGGGATCAGTTAAATTGGGGGATAGTCTGTGTTGGTACGTGTGAGAGAGATCCACCTTTCCAAGTTGTTGGGGTTCATCTCATACTTCTGAAGGTTTGAGGGTGCTGCCTGTTCCATACTCCCCCTACTCCTCATCTAGCCTTTTAGGGGTACAAACAATAGTAATTGGGGCCTAGTGTGGTTGTGTACGTGTGATATACATACACTTTTTTTGGATCATATTTTCTATTCCGCTATTTAATCAAAAACCTTTGGGGATCAGTTAAATTGGGGGATAGTCTGTGTTGGTACGTGTGAGAGAGATCCACCTTTCCAAGTTTTTGGGGTTCATCTCATACTTCTGAAGATTTGAGGGTGCTGCCTGTTCCATACTCCTCCTCCTACTGCTCAACCATCCTTTTAGGGGTACAAACAATAGTAGTTGGGGCCTAGTGTGGTGGTGTACGTGCGAGATACATACACTTTCTTTTTGATCATATTTTCTATTCCGCTATTCAATTAAAACCTTTGGGGATCAATTCAATTGCGAGATAGTCTGTGTCGGTACGTGTGAGATCCACCTTTCCAAGTTGTTGGGGTTCATCTCATACTTCTGAAGATTTGAGGGTGCTGCCTGTTCCATACTCCTGCTCCTACTGCTCAACCATCCTTTTAGGGGTACAAACAATAGTAATTGGGGCCTAGTGTGGTTGTGTACGTGTGATATACATACACTTTTTTTGGATCATATTTTCTATTCCGCTATTTAATCAAAAACCTTTGGGGATCAGTTAAATTGGGGGATAGTCTGTGTTGGTACGTGTGAGAGAGATCCACCTTTCCAAGTTGTTGGGGTTCATCTCATACTTCTGAAGGTTTGAGGGTGCTGCCTGTTCCATACTCCCCCTACTCCTCATCTAGCCTTTTAGGGGTACAAACAATAGTAATTGGGGCCTAGTGTGGTTGTGTACGTGTGATATACATACACTTTTTTTGGATCATATTTTCTATTCCGCTATTTAATCAAAAACCTTTGGGGATCAGTTAAATTGGGGGATAGTCTGTGTTGGTACGTGTGAGAGAGACCACCTTTCCAAGTTTTTGGGGTTCATCTCATACTTCTGAAGATTTGAGGGTGCTGCCTGTTCCATACTCCTCCTCCTACTGCTCAACCATCCTTTTAGGGGTACAAACAATAGTAGTTGGGGCCTAGTGTGGTGGTGTACGTGCGAGATACATACACTTTCTTTTTGATCATATTTTCTATTCCGCTATTCAATTAAAACCTTTGGGGATCAATTCAATTGCGAGATAGTCTGTGTCGGTACGTGTGAGATCCACCTTTCCAAGTTGTTGGGGTTCATCTCATACTTCTGAAGATTTGAGGGTGCTGCCTGTTCCATACTCCTGCTCCTACTGCTCAACCATCCTTTTAGGGGTACAAACAATAGTAATTGGGGCCTAGTGTGGTTGTGTACGTGCGAGATACATACACTTTTTTTGATCATATTTCCTATTCCGCTATTCAATAAAAACCTTTGAGGATCAATTGAATTGCGGGATAGTCTGTGTCGGTACGTGTGAGATCCACCTTTCCAAGTTTTTGGGGTTCATCTCATACTTCTGAAGATTTGAGGGTGCTGCCTGTTCCATACTCCTCCTCCTACTCCTCATCCATCCTTTTAGGGGTACAAACAATAGTAATTGGGGCCTAGTGTGGTTGTGTACGTGCGAGATACATACACTTTTTTTGATCATATTTCCTATTCCGCTATTCAATAAAAACCTTTGAGGATCAATTGAATTGCGGGATAGTCTGTGTCGGTACGTGTGAGATCCACCTTTCCAAGTTTTTGGGGTTCATCTCATACTTCTGAAGATTTGAGGGTGCTGTCTGTTCCATACTCCTCCTACTCCTCATCCATCCTTTTAGGGGTAGAAACAATAGTAATTGGGGCCTAGTGTGGTTTTGTACGTGCGAGATACATACACTTTTTTGGATCATATTTCCTATTCCGCTATTCAATAAAAACCTTTCTAGGGCAAGATCTTAAATTACAGAAATATGAGGAGACCGTCAAATAAGGGCCGTGGCCTGGGTCGTGGTGCTGCTGGTAGAGCTCCTGTTGCAAGGAGAGGACGTGGTCGATCTGTGCCAGCTACACGCACAAGTGAAACACCTTCCTCAAGTGTGAGTAGGCGACAGAACCTGCATCAGTATTTGGTAGGGCATCAAACGCCCCTAGAAGTGATGAGGCCAGAACAAGTTGAGGCGATAGTAGATTGGTTTGCTGCTGACAGTGCCTCCAGTTCCTTCACATTGTCTCCCACCCAGTCTACTGCAGAAAGGTCAGAGTTGGCACCTGCAGCCAATGTCCAACCGTCTTTCACCTCACCCCCTTGCAAATCAGGCCAGCAGTCTGAGCCCCAAGCCATACAGCAGTCTCTTATTCTTTTTGAGGACTCTGTCAGCAGGGTTTCCCAGGGCCATCCACCTAGCCCTGCCCCAGAAGTGGAAGAGATTGAGTGCAGCGATGCCCAACCACTTATTTCTCAAGATGAGTACATGCAAGGATCATCGCAGCACGTCTCCGATGATGACGAAACGCAGGTGCCAACTGCTGCGGCGTTCAGCATTGTGGAGACCGACAAGGAGGGCAGGGGTGAAGACTGGGTGGAAGATGATGTGGAGGACGATGAGGTCCTCGACCCCACATGGAATGAACGTCATGCAGGTGACCTGAGTAGTTTGGAGGAAGAGGCGGTGGTCGCACAGAGCCACCAGCACAGCAGAAGAGGGAGCAGGGTGCAGAAGCGGAGCGGCCGTGCCCTAGACACTACGCCCGCTACTGCCCAACGCAGCAAGGGAACGAGCGCACCAAAGTCAGCTCAAAGGAGTTCTCTAGCGTGGAAGTTCTTTAGAAAATGTGCTGATGACAGGACACGAGTGGTTTGCACCCTGTGCAATCAGAGCTTGAAGCGAGGCATAAACCTTCTCAACCTGAGCACAACCTGCATGATCAGGCATCTAAGTGCAAAGCACGAGCTGCAGTGGAGTACACACCTTCAAAACCAAGAAACGTCTCTGGCTCATCCTGCTTCCTCTTCTGCTGCAGTCTCGGCCGCTCCAGCCACATCTGTAGTGATACCGGCACCTGCCACCCCGCAAACAGACGATCTGTCAGCAACACCACCACCTGGGTCACCAACAACCATCTCCACAATGTCCCGTGGAAGCGTTCAGCTTTCCATCTCCCAAACACTTGAGAGGAAGAGGAAGTACCCCCCTACCCACCCGCGATCCCTGGCCCTGAATGCCAGCATTTCAAAATTATTGGCCTTTGAAATGCTGTCATTCCGTCTGGTGGAGACGCACAGTTTTAAAAACCTTATGTCGGTGGCTGTCCCACAGTACGTCGTGCCCAGCCGCCACTACTTTTCCAGGCAAGCCATCCCTTCCCTGCACAACCAAGTGGGGGAAAATATCAGGTGTGCACTGCGCAACGCCATCTGTGCCAAGGTCCACCTAACTACGGATACGTGGACCAGTAAGCACGGTCAGGGGCGTTATATCTCCCTAACGGCACACTGGGTAAATGCAGTGGCGGATGGGCCTGAGGCGGATAGCAATTTGGCGCATGTCCTTCCACCACCGAGGATTGCAGGGCGCTTCAGTTTGCCTCCTGTTCCTAACTCCTCCTACTCCGCTTCCTCATCCTCTACCGCCTCCTCATCCGGACAGCGTAACACCTTCACCACCAACTTCAGCACGGCCAGGGGTAAACGACAGCAGGCAGTTTTACAACTTGCCTGTTTGGGGGACAAACCACACACCGCGCAGGAGTTGTGGAGGAGCATGGAACAGCAGACAAATGAGTGGTTGCTGCCAGCGAGCCTCAAGCCCGGCCTGGTGGTGTGCGATAACGGGCGAAATCTCATAGCAGCTCTGGGCCTAGCCGGTTTGACGCACATCCCTTGCCTGGCGCATGTGCTGAATTTGGTGGTGCAGAGGTTCCTTAAAAACTACCCCGATATGTCAGAGCTGCTGCAGAAAGTGCGGGCCGTTTGTGCGCACTTTCGGCGTTCTCACCCTGCTGCTGCTCGCCTGGCAGCGCTGCAGCGTAACTTCGGCCTTCCCGCTCACCGCCTCATATGTGACGTGCCCACAAGGTGGAACTCCACCTTGCACATGCTGGAAAGACTGTGCGAGCAGCAGCAGGCCATAGTGGAGTTTCAGCTGCAGCACGCACGCGTGAGTCGCTCTGCGGAACAGCACCACTTCACCACCAATAACTGGGCCTCCATGCGAGACCTGTGTGCCTTGTTGCGCTGTTTTGAGTACTCCACCAACATGGCCAGTGGCAATGACGCCGTTCTCAGCTTAACTATCCCACTTCTATGCCTCCTTGAAAAAACAATTCGGGCGATGATGGAAGAGGATGTGGCACAGGATGAGGAGGAGGAGGAGGATGAAGAGGTAACATTTCCAAGGCTTTCAGGGCAGTCATTCGCAAGGGGCTCCGAGGGTGGGTTCCTGCACACGCAAACGCCAGGGACGCAATTGTCCAGCAGGGGCACAGTTCTGGAGGATGAGGAGGATGAGGAGGAGGAGGAGCTGGAGGAGGAGATGGAACCATGTTCACAGCAGGGTGGCACCCAGGCCAGCTCATGGCCATCACTGGTGCGTGGCTGGGGGGATACAGAGGACACGGACGATACACCTCCCACAGAGGACAGCCTTTCGTTGCCTCTGGGCAGCCTGGCACACATGAGCGATTACATGCTGCAGTGTCTCCACAACGACCGCCGAGTTGCCCACATTCTAACTTGTGCTGATTACTGGGTGGCCACGCTGCTGGATCCCCGTTACAAGGACAACGTACCGTCCTTAATTCACTCACTGGAGCGCGATCGCAAGATGCGCGAGTACAAGCGCACGCTGGTAGACGCCATGCTGCTGGCATTCCCATCTGACAGCGGGGCCACAGTGGAAGCACAAGGCAGAGGAGGAGGAGGAGGAGGTCGCCAACGCAACCAGGGCACCGCCAGCACCTCAGAAGGCAGGGTTAGCATGGCCGAAATGTGGAAAAGCTTTGTCAGCACGCCACAACAAACAGCAGCACCAGCAGCTCAGATGGAACGTCTTAGCAGGAGGCAGCATTTTACCAACATGGTGGAGCAGTATGTGTGCACACGCCTACATGTAGTGAATGACGGGTCTGCCCCCTTCAACTTCTGGGTCTCCAAATTGGGCACATGGCCTGAGCTTGCCCTTTACGCCTTGGAGGTGCTGGCGTGCCCTGCAGCCAGTGTATTATCTGAACGGGTATTTAGCACGGCTGGGGGCGTTATAACAGACAAGCGCAGCCGCCTGTCCAGAGACAATGTGGACAAGCTCACGTTCATTAAAATGAACCAGGCATGGATCCCACGGGACTTTTCCGTACCTTATGCAGAATAGCAATGGATACCGACCTTACCCACCCATTGTTCCATTTTTGCTCTTTCTCACTCTTTTGGGGTGTACCCTCATTTAAAATTTTTGAAAAGAAGCAGTGTTGGCTACCTCGTCCTCCTCCTCAGGGCCAGATTAATGTAGGGGCTATTGGAGCTGCAGCTCCAGGCCCCTACCTTTTATATAGGCCCCGGGTTGGCCATATTCACTGTTACCGCTCTTCTGTCACTTGTAAACACAGAAGTCTGGCTTCTATGCTCGCTTCCCCAGGCAGCACCCTCAGAACCTCCCCACACAGCGTGAAGGCCGGACAAGGAGGGACAGTTGGCGATGCATGGATGTGTTTATGGGCTTCAGAGACAGCATCCCATGTTGAATTAGGCATGCATGGCTGCACCCTTCCTCCTCTGGGTGCATGGCAAGGCACGGCCCTTAAGGCCCTTCAAAATCCTCAGCACCAAGCCCATGATGCTGTTAATCCGGCCCTGGTCCTCCTCCACCGCCGCTTCCACCTACACCGCCCATAGGTGTGCGCAGCCTATTGCATTAAGGTGTGCACCCCAAAGTTGAAATACACATGCATGTGTTTGCCAGCAGGGAGAGTAATGTATCGGGGCCATGTACCTGTAGGCAAGGAGAAATAGAGCAGAGCAGGTCCCAGGGAGATCTTTCCCATCTCCTCACTGGCAATGCTATGTGCCCTAGGTGATTAGGGTGTGCCCAGGCACACCCAGCACACCCTGTGCGCACGCCTATGTCACCGCCACATCCACCACCACCTCAACCTCCCTCCTACTCCATATGGGCCTCGTCCTTCAGAGATGAAGAAGAACATTGTTTTATTTTTCTGTTTTTTTTTGTTGTTTTAAGTTATTTCCCTATCCACATTTGTTTGCAGAGCACTTGCCATGCTCTTAATTACGTTTTGCTGCCATTTGCAGCACTCTAGCCCTTTCCTTTGGTGTTTTAGAGCCATTTTAGTGCCTTAAAGTTCGGGTCCCCATTGACTTCAATGGGGTTCGGTGTCCGGGAAAAGTTCGGTAAAAGTCCGGGACACGGACCCGGACTTTTTTTTAAAGTTCGGCCGAACCCGTCGAACACGGACATCTAGGTGTCCGCTCAACCCTAATCCTGTTAAATGTGCTTTTTCGAGACAAGGCTGCCTGTTCAACACCTGTCTTTTCGTTTGGCTGGTTATACCATCCACAGATTTTAGGCCTCTTTCACACATGCTGTCCGTTTGTCCGTTTTTCATCCATCCGTTGACGGATGAAAAACGGACATCAATGCATCTCTATGTAAAAACGGATGACAACTGATGATCATCAGTTAACATCCGTTTTCATCCACTTCCGTCAATGTCCGTTTTTTTGAACGGATGAATGCCCTATTTTTCATCCGTCAAAAAAACTGATCGGACGAAAAACGGATGACAACGGATGAAAAACGGATGTCAACGGATGTCAACTGATGACAACTGATGACAACGGATGAAAAACTGATGTCAACTGACGACAACGGATGAAAAACGGATGAAAAACGGATAACAACTGACGAAAAACGGATGAAAAACTGATGACAACTGATGAAAAACGGATGAAAAACTGATGACAACTGACGAAAAACGGATGAAAAACTGATACATTTGACGTGACTGAACTGATGAACTGAACGGACTGTATGTGTGAAAGGGGCCTTAAGGTCTGGCAGCTCATGTTTCAACATAGTTGATTAATTACAGAGAAAGGTGTGCAGCATCCAGCCAAAATCTGTCATTTTTAATAAAAGTAAATGCATCTGTGCTTTCTTTAAGTTGTGGAATATTCAGCCAGATCCATGTGTGTTTACTTACTGTCGAACATGCATTCCCAGTTTGAACTAGTTGTGTGCTCTAACAGGCAAATTTATTAACCACCTCAATACTGGGCACTTAAACCCCCTTCCTTCCCAGACCAATTTTCAGCTTTTAGCGCTGTTGCATTTTGAATGACAATTGCACGGTCATGCAACACTGTACCTAAACCAAATTTATGTCATTTTTTCCCCACAAATAGAGCTTTCTTTTGGTGGTATTTTATCACCGCCAGGTTTTTTCTTTTTTGGTGCACAGAAAAGTTTGAAAAAAAAAAAAAAGTTTTTTTGTTTAGGTCATAAAATTTTGTAAATAGATACGTTTTTTCCTGCACTGATGAGCACTGATGACGCCGCACTGACAGGCACTGATGAGGAGCCACTGATGGGGTGGCACTGATGGGATGGCACTGATGGGGTGGCACTGATATGCAGCACTGATGGGCACTGATATGTGGCACTGATAGATAGCACTGATATGCAGCATTGGTGGGCACTGATAGGCAGCGCTGATGGGCACTGATAGGCGGCACTGATGGGCACTGATATGTGGCACTGATAGATAGCACTGATATGCAGCACTGATGGGCACTGATCGGCGGCACTGATGGGCACTGATAGGCGGCACTGATGGGTGGCACTGATGGGCGGCACTGATCGGCACTGATGGGGGGGCACTGATGGGCACTGATAGGCAGCACTGGTGGGCAATAATGGGCACTGGTGGGCGGCACTGATAGATGGCAATAACGGGCACTGGTGGGCAGCACTGATAGATGGCATTGGTGGGCAGTACTGATAGGGGGGCACCACTGGCAGGCTCTCTGAGCCCTGTTTCCCATCCCTGGTGGCCATGGTGGGCATCCCTGGTGGTCATGGGTGGGCATCCCTGGTGGCTCTAGTGGCATCCCCTCCCCCCAGGGCTGCACTGGTAATCAATCATCTGATTACCAGCACAAACCCCCCCCCCCCCTGTGATCAGTGAGTAATTAGAAATACTCACTGATCACCCCGGCTGCAGAATCGATCCTCTCCTTCTCCTCACACTGACAGGATCTGTCAGGAGGAGAAGAGATCGAAGCCGTTACAACGGCTGTATTGACATTACATGACGGCTGTGATTGGTCACAGCCGTCATGTGATCAGGAGGGCCAATCACAGGGCCCTCCTGTCGAGTCTTGTTGCTCTGTGTCCTAGGGACACAGGCACATCAAGATCGCGCCACTGCGCGTGCCTGCGGCGGCGCGATCTCTCTCCTTCTGAAGGACGTTCCGGAACGTCCATTCAGAAGGACGAGACTCCCACCCGGCCGTATATGTACTATGGCCCGGGTGGGAGGTGGTTAAAGATATTTTGCATCTGTCATCATAACAAAGGGCTCTTTTTTTTAATAAAAGCATACTTTTCTTTTAAATTTAAAATATATTTTTTAATACGATTTTGTTTTCAGTCAGGCACAAATATTAACGCTAAAGAATTTTATGCTGAATTAGAATATGTTTAGGACGTTCTCTTTCAGGCATAGTAACATGCAGCTTTATTTTGATAATAGCCTAAATTCTATAACCTAACTAATAGGTTCTTTAAGAGCAAAAAAACATTTCTTAAAATAAAGCAGTGCGTAATTTCTGTTAAATTCCTTCTCCAGAACATCTCTTGTACAAGTTCAACAGTAGTTGGCATTGGGGAATCCAATTGTCTTGGTACCACTGTTCCATGTTTGATATGTGCTGATGAAATTGTTTACCATACTTGTCATCGACTGTGCTTTGGTTACTATGGGGAAAAAAAAGGCACAACAAATAAACTTTCAATAACAAGTTATATTTTCATAGCTTGGTAAGTGTCTAAGATATCTCTTAATATTTGATAGCTTCATGCCTTATGTTTTTTAAGACATTTGTGAATGATCACTATGTAATTTATGCTAGGGAGTGTTTAAAAGCCATTCACTTTTTTTCCATATGTGTTCCAAAGCACAGCGGGACTCACGCATACACAGTGGGAAGCCAGCTGTGAAGCCACAAGGCTTCACTATCGGTTTCCCTTAGTTAAGATGCTGGACCTTTGAGGGCAATGCTGGATCCCTGGACAGGTAAGTGTCCATATATTAAAAGTCAGCAACTACAGTATTTGTAGCTACTGGCTTTTAATGTTTTTTGGGGAGACTGAAGCTCCCCTTTAAATAGTTGTCAGCATTGAACCAGTTGAGAGTTGACTCTCAACTCTTTTCCACGAGAATTGACTCTTGTAAAATCTCACTTCAATTTCTGTGTTATGGCAGAGATTTATAGTAACTAAGTAGAACTACTTCACTACTGTACTTAAGTACCAAAAGGCGGTATCTGTAGAATTTTTTTCTCCTACTTCCACTTTTACTTTACTACATTTTTTTCAATGATTTCAATACTTCTACTCCGATATTTTTTTTTGTGCTGCATAGTTACTCGTTATAATTATAAAAATTACCACTGCCAGAACAGTAGATGGCAGGTTTCATGAAGCTCAAAACATGTGTATTATCAGCGCATACGAAAATAAAAGCTACTGTATGTATAAATAAAAGCTGCATTTGAAATAATAAAAAACAATATGATGTTCAAACTTTTGACTTCTTTCTTTAATAACTACATAACACAGTACTTGTACTTTTACTTTCAGTACTTAAGTAGCATTTTTTTTTCAAAACTACTGGTACTTTTACTTTCAGTACTTGAGTAGCAAAATTTTTAAAAAACTACTTGCAATACTTAAGTACAAAAAATGTTGAATACTTTAGTACTTCTACTCAAGTCACTTTTTGATCGAGCACTTCCACTTCTACTCAAGTCACTTTTTGATCGAGCACTTGTACTTTTACTCAAGTATGGGTTTTGAGTACTTTATACAACTGTTATGGTGACAACGCTAAATTTTGTATTCCATTTTAATCCAGGTGAAAATGGTCTCCATGACTATGAAAGCTATTGCCACAGCAACGAAATTTCACCAACAAAAATTTGCAAAGACTGTCGTGTTTTCACTACGGCCTCTCAGCAGCAAAGCACCTAATTTAAGGACCAGAAAGAAATGTACATGAGACATTTGAAGGTCCAACAGCTATGTAGCAGCAAGCTACCTTTAAAATTAGCGTAGCAAGGAATAGTGTGAATTAATTATCACAAAATTTATAACTGTGTAATGTCCAAATTAGTCTAAGTTGCAAAAGAACAAATTGCAATAACAAAAGTGATAAAAACATGAGAAACCCAACCAGACCTAAAAGTATGTTTGCAGAAAAAAGAAGAGGCTGTAGGATCTAGACTAGGGATGATCAAACTTTTGAAAAGCTCGGTTCGACCAGAACACCCGAATTTCCCGAAAGTCCAGTTCGGATTCCAGAACCCCATTGAAATCAATGGGACCCGAACTTCGGTAATCAAAAAAACACCATTTTGAAGCCCTAAAACCAAATAAATGTCTCTAAAAAGTGCCTAGGGTTCTGGGTCATGCCCCAGGGACTATGAATCAGGCAAAAAAAGTTCTTAAAAATTGTCATTTTTGATAGAGAGCCAATTATTGAAAAAATGATTGAAAAAATAAAAAAATGAGATTTCTTTGTATTTAGTGTCTGGGGGGGGGGGAGGTCTAAAAAGTGTACCTGTGAAGTTTCAGCTCTGTAGCATGTCCAGAACCAGAAAAAAAATGATTATTTTTCTTAGAATTTCAGTAGCGCAGGGATGGTGTTACCCTCCTTTCACACCTGGGCGTTTTTGTTTCAGGCGTTTTTCAGGTGTTTTTTTTGGCATTTTTTGAAGGTGTTTGGAGGCAGGCATGACATCTGAACTTCTGTATAGGGGTATATATATATATATATATATGTGTGTGTGTATATATGTATATATATATATATATATATATATATATATATATATATATATATATATATATATATGTGTGTATGTGTATATATATATATATATATATGTATGTGTGTGTGTGTGTGTGTGTGTATATACATACATATATATACATACACATATATATATATATATATATATATATGTATATATATATATATATATATATATATATGTATACTCCTAACTCAAAATCTGCATAGTGGGGTCACCCTGACATGGCAGAGTTCGGCCACCCTGGTATGGCAGGCAGAGTCAGCTAAACTATACTACGGTCACCCTGACATGGAAGTGTTCGGTCACCCTGGTATGGCAGGCAGAGTCAGCTAAACTACACTACGGTCACCCTGACATGGAAGTGTTCGGTCACCCTGGTATGGCAGGCAGAGTCAGCTAAACTACACTACGGTCACCCTGACATGGCAGAGTTCAGTCATCCTGGTATGGCAGTCAGAGTCAGCTAAACTACACTACGGTCACCCTGACATGGCAGAGTTCGGTCACCCAGGCATAGCAGAGTTAGGTCACCCTAAAAACTCTGGTCACCCTGACACTTAAAAGTATCCCTACAGAAACTAGATTATTGAATCTAACTATAGTGGTATATAGTACCCTAACTACACTGCCTATCCCTTTCCTCACACTAAAAGAACAGCTCTATACAGCAGAAGAAACACACATGCTTCCACTCTCTTCAAAAGCCTCTGTATTACAGTGCTAGAGGTTAGGCAGGGCTATATTATATACTGGGGGGCTTATTCACTCCTGATTGGCCTTTGGACCCCGTAGTCACTTCAATCACATTCCTAGCAGACTCCTGCCCCATTCATTGGCTTTTACTGATGTTTCTGGGCCAACCACGGGCTTTTAAAGCCCACTTCCTGACCCATTGCATATTGGGCGGTTCTGGTGACCGAATTCCGAACTTTTACCGCAAAAAGTTTGGAATTCGACCAAATTTCGAACACCCAATGTTCGTGTCGAACTGATGGTCGACCAGAACCGTTCGATCATCCCTAATCTAGACAGGCATAGAAGATGGCCAAAATAATTGTGCTGGGTTTTTGGTTTACTTTTGAAGAGTAAGTAGCTTTTCTTGTTAAATTCCCATTAAAGAGGGGGTAAAACCAAAACTGAAAAAAAAAATGTTTTGGTTGTAGATAAACTTTATCTAACATCAATTTTGTTGTCTTTAAGAATTCTTTTCACTCAAAGGACCTTCAGTAATATGTTATATCTTTAGCACCACCATTCCTGTAATTTTATTTCTCAAACACATGAATCCAGTATGTTTGGACCCATTCTGATTATGTGATGCTATAATTCCTGTGCATGAATGCAGTACATTATCCTGTGTCAAGGCGGATCATTCATTTATAACAGACGGGCTGTGCACCTTAATGCACTAAAATTGACACCACAACGCATAACATGACAGACCTGGAGTGATACAAAATGTGGAAAATATTTGAGGGGCTACTGCATATAGAGAAAACTATATACAGTATATACCAGATGACAGTGCTGACCAATTAGAATGTTTCTGGTCCTTACTGGTAGCCCTGGAAAGACAGGAGAGAAAGCATTGAGAATTTCAAATTCCCAGACCATTGGAGTAGCTTGCAGGAGCCTTGCGAGCTCAGGATCTGAGGGTGTCCGGTGTTAGGTCAGCTGTATAGATTATCTGTAAAGGTGTGTGTATAACTATAGTCAACTATAGTCAACCAAAATGTTATTTTTCAAATTAACATTTTAAGTTTATAGGATTACAGGTTAGATTTTAGTTTTCATTTACCAAAATCTATGTGCCCCCAGTATGAGCAGAGCTTTTATTTATTCTGTAATGATTTAACTACTTTTGTTGGAACATAAGTAGGAATATTTGTATATTAGTATTGTTAGGATATTATCCTGAGCCGTTCTTTGGAGTAAAAGTTTTCAATATCAGCTAGCAAGTACTTAATTTTATCAACCTCTAATGAATCAACCTCTAAAAATGAGGAGACACTGGCTGTTATCACAGCTATAACTTTGCAGGAACATGAGTCAGTGTTAATGAACTGTGTAATCTTCACTTACACCAAGCAGTGATCTCTAAATAACCTCAGATCCTCTCATTATTGTTCATGAATTTCAGTAATTGCTCAAATGTCACTGATAGACAAGAACACCTGAAATGTTATTTTAACAAAAATATAATTAGTAAAATTTGACATTTTCCTTTAATCCTATGTAATTTAGATAGAACCGTTCAACTTAGTTTTTATCCTTGTGTCCCAAGTGTCAGAGTGGTGTCGGAGATTTGTCATTTACTGGAAATCCAATCATTTTTATTTCCCATACAAAAAAAACAGGTATAAGTTTGTAATTTACTGGAACTTCAACCATTTGTATTTTTCATTGATAATGATAGATAATAATCTTAGGACACTTAAAAAAAACAATTTCTGACAATCATTAAGCTTGGCTATACATACAAAGATTTCTCCATCCATGCTAATCAGGGCAGATGGACAAATCTTCCCAGCTAACGTATTCTGATAGTCGACTCCCGCATTCTACCCAAAAAGTGACTGCAGCTGATTTTCTGCGGTCACTGTTAGGCCAACAATTTTCCATCTTTCAATCTTTAGGTTGAAGTTTGTTGAGCTGGGTGGTGACAGCAGGGCCATCCACAAAATGAATTATGGCCAGTTCAGCAGGAAATATGTATTTGATTCATGTATGCCCAGCTTTAATCACTTTTGCATTAAAAGGTGAGCCCACACAAAATGGATACTTTTTTAGATGCCTATGAGTTCAATAATCCACCAGAGGCAAAATCTTACTGGATTTTTCATTTCTGCACCATGTACATTTTGGAAGGAATAGGAAAATTAAACTCATACAATAGTCTCAATAGGCCCCATGCATTTCATATTACAACTCCCCTAAATTTTCAACATTTATTATAAAACATTCTAGTTGTATAAGCTGCTGACCTCATTTTTGAATGTATATCATGGGTAAAAAAAAAGGTAAATAAAAGGGGTATCCAAAAAAAAAAAAAATCCTTAAAACTCCACCTAGTACAGTTTGGTTAAAAGCTATACAATGAGAATTTTTAAAAAGAAAGATTGGAAATGGCAGCAGGTGTCCTTTAATGGAAAATTGCACTTATGAAATGCTCTGCTTCTTCTTTAAAAGGGAACAGTGTTTGTTGTTTTTTTTAGTTATGATAAAATCCTACACTCTGATGGAATGCCTAGTATCATGTCAGGCAGAAGCTTGCATTCCACAATTTATATTGAGAACAACAATTAGGGAAATAAAAATGTTATTACTCCGATGGGCAACAAACATACACAAGGGGATGGATGTCATACCTTGTATGCAGGGAAAATTTATATTGTGAACAATGTGAATGAGCATAAAACCCAACTGAAGTCCCAAACATTTTTATATCTATTTCATCCTGCACCTCCTCATGTTAAAATGTATGACTATTTTTTACTTGCAGATGCCTTAAACAACTTTATTCTCTTCCACTCCAGTGCTCTGTGCTGGCATAGCTTAGTAATTGTCACACCTCTTGTTACACTAACTTGCATTGCTAAGGAAAAGAGAGGGTTTGTAACAGGAAAATGCAGGTAATGTTATTAAAATGGAGATTGTTAGTACAATGTTTGACTAAATATATATTTTTATGACTTTATTTGAGCGTAAAAAGGGAACTAGAAGTTTAACTTACCTAATCCAGGGCTGAGCATACTCCTTCAGATGACTTCACTTCAGGTCCCTTCTTGGTTTATGGGTCAGAAGCTTGCCTGTTTCTGTTTTCTAAGCTTCACTTATGACTTATTATTGTGATGGACAGCCTTATTGGCCAATAGTTAGGTTTAGGAGATGGAAATGAAATGAGCCCAAGTCCTAAACATATTGAATCAGGCCTTCCCAGCATTGGGGATGCTTACACTGAGGAAAAATGAGACATGCACCACCTGGATGTGTCTGCTGTGTGCTGACACAGTCTAAAGTGGCCACAAATGCAAAATTTATTTTACCTTAATTCATTCTCTAAAATAGCTCTTCTCCCCCCATGCCTAAACACTTACTTGCCTCCTGCGCTGTCCTCATCTGCAGAACCACTCCACTGACTTCCTGGTCTAACAGGAGACACAAGCAGCAGTGGCAGTCATAGGCTCCTGCTATTGTCAGTCAAATCCTATGAGGAGGGATCAGGGGTGTGACCAAGCCAAACTGCGTGTGCCTATGGACACACACAGATCGGCTTGGGATCAAACCCATACAGGCGACCTCTTAGCACACTGATTGTTATAGGGCACCTGCAAAAAGGAGCGGACAGCACCAGCAAGGGGGGAGGTGAGGAGAGGTAAGTGGCAGCTCTGTGCAATATCATTGCCCAGAGCAGGTATTTATAATCACTTTTTTATTTTAGGAGAAAAAAAACTTTTGCCGTTAGAATCACTTTACCACTTCAGGTTTACATTATTATCTGTGTCACATTCTCAGTATGTAGTTGTCAGGGTGCCAGGAAAACAGACCACACAAATATGCAAGTAAAATAAAGCAGTTTATTAGGGCAACAACAATAAACGCACAGCAAGAGTGAGGAGCGAAATCAGGAACAGCTGGGGTTAAGTCCACAACCGGGTAGTCATCTAAGCCGGATTGAGTCTAGAAGTGGGTAGTCATCCAAGCCTGGGTCGAGTCCAGTAGCGGGTAGTCTGCCGATGCCAGATCGTCTGCCAATGCGGGGTCGAGAGCCAGGAAAGTCATCAGCCAAGTCAGTTCATGCACGGAGGAACATGGAGAACAGAAGACTGCTAGCAGTGATGCACCTTGGAGCACAAACACAAGGGCAAAGAACTACAAGCTATCAGGTGATCTATATAGTCAGGTGTGCAACATCATCACTGAGTGACACCCAGGCAGCAGGCAAATGATGATGCAAACAGGGTTTATAAGAGACCGTAGTCTGCACATGTCCAAGATATCTGCCAACAGGAAGGCAAGGCCTTGACAGCAATGCATGGATGATCACCTGCTCCATTTTCAGTGGCAGTTGATGAGAGAACACATGACTAAGCCCATTCCTTGCATATTCTACAGATTGGGAGTTTATATATTATATGTATGAATATCAAACAGCTCCAGTTTAATCTCAGAAAGATGTGTAAACCCAAATTCCTGTTGGTGCACATTTATGTTTTATTTAATTTTGTCATTAAACAAGAACATGATTACACTCTAAAAAAGGATGCATTTGCCAGAGTATTATGCATTTTGTATTCAGCTTCCCTAGCACAATGCAGATCAAGACATTTCTAATTATCAAATACTATATTCTGTCATATTTTGGATAATAATGGTTGTTAAACAATAAACATATAAGATTAACAAGGCATTTTACATAACATTTTAATTTAATAAAAAAAATAAAATTCCCATAAATTGGTTTACAGAAAGTTAGCCTTTTAGCTAAATTTTGTGAATTTTTCAGTGAACTGAGCTGCGAGGGATTTGCTCATTTTAGTTGGCTACAATTTTACAATTGGCAGCACTTTTATTTGGATTGAGAAATACGCACTTATCAGCTCCAACTTTGCACCCTTACCTCCCTTTCATTCAATGTGGAGTACTTCTATTGCCTAATTATAAAAACAGTTGTTTGTTTCTTCTCTGTTAATATAAACATATATTATCTCACAAAAGCGTAGCACTCTCCTTCAATAAATCAAGTGCATAAATCTTTTAATACATAAAGTGCATCAGTGATCAATAAATAATATAAAATACATCTATATTTAAAACTACTATATGTATGACTCAATCAAAGTGAGTCCATTTTTCAACAAGTCCATAAAACAACATAAATAATCTCCGATAATTGTGTAGTTCCATACACCAGAACAATCCTGTATATGTTGACTCTTAATCATTGCGGTGCCCTTCACCCCACCTATGGTCTTCTCACCTGCTTGGATAGACCTCACTACCTAAAGGAGGTCAATTTACACCTTTGTAGTGTTAGAGTGGCACTGCTTCCACTGGTAGCTCTCAGCTTAGTATCTTTATTATTTATTATTTATAGACATCTTTACAGGATCACTTTAACACTCACAATAAGGGTAGGTCTTACTTACCACTGGAGCTCCTAGCTCCTCAGTCCCCTACAATCCCTTCATGCATTTAAAAGGGATTATGATCATACTGGATTCTGTGAAAGGCATTGAATGAATGCTATCCCCACTGAGAACTTCAGCTACCAATAAGCCAATGGCATGTACATTCTATGTATTCATGTACTGTATTATTTTTTGGGAGGCTTTATAATCATATATTATCTCACTGACTAGTGGATGGTAAAGGCCAGGGGTATGGGCTGTACAGTTATAATAATGGTTGTGATTTATTCTATATCTTAATTTGTGGGTTTTTTTATGTTTTTTTTAAATTTTCTCTAATATACACCATTTTAACCATATTTAAAATAGATGCATTCACTGTGTTTTAAGTTCCTTAAAGTCCTGCTAATTGGAATAGTATTCCATTTTCTATGATGTAGATTAACATCTAATATGTGGTGTTTGTAATGATCTCTCTATCTTTCACTTTATAATGATCTTTTAATTAAAACAAATATGTGTATACATGTGTCCAGTTATCCCACACAGTACATATTAAATGTTTATTTGAATTTTGGTTATTTTCAGATATATTGTGTAACTACACGCAGGGCTAGATTCACCATAATAACTCTTGTGGGAGGCGAGAGCAGGGGAAAGAGGGGTTGACAGCACCACATTTTAAAATTTCAATATTGTCGTACATTTTTTTTATATTGTGTGACAGAAGGACAGCAGTGCAACATTGGAGACTGGTGGGTGTTTCTACACAAAAGGGAATCGATCAGTGCTCCATCCTCAGGAGACAGATTGCTGCAGGAGCAGCACATATACAGCATATAGACAGATAAGTAAGGGGCATGCGTTCAGGACTATTTGGCCTTTTAGACAGGTAGACTGAACAGGCTGATGCCTGAGGTAATGTTTAGTCTGTGCTAAAGCAGACCAAATAGCTAGGAGGCTAAAGATTTATTTTCTATTTGTGGGATTCTGAGTACTCCCACAAGGACAAACTGTTTGTGAAGGTACTTTTATTGACAAATAAAAGAGAGCAGGAACCCTACATTTTACGTGTCTAAACCATAGAAAGCTCTCCATTTGGAGTTAAAACTCATAATTGTATGTGTCTTCAGTCCACCTTTGGGCATTTTTGCTAAATTAGTCAAAAGAACTATAGTGTGAAGGGGTGCTGGGTCCATTGAGAGAAAAGGCTTCTTATAGTTTGGGAAATATGAAATTAGTTCTCATTTGTATTATTTTAAGGTCTATAGTATTGGAAAGTGGTTCAGAACGTGAAGCAGGCAGCATCCTGTTTCCTGTAATGGTATTCAGCTGTTTTTTTTTAATAAACACATGATCAAAGGGTGGAACTTTAGAAAATAGCTTTATAATTCAAAGTACGACAACGGCAATTTGATTTCTAAATACTGCTCTTAATGTATGTGTAGGGTAGGACATGGAGGTGGCCCATTGTTGACATATATATTTATTAAATTTTAACAGAAAGACAAAAACAATACAGAAATTAGTTCAATAAGACAGCCATCGATACTATATGGAATATAAAGAGAGACATGGTGTCTTGGTAGAAAATAATTGGCGCTGTATCGAGGAAGGGAGAATGTCCCAAGAAAACATAGACTCTGGGACACCCTTACTGTGAGCAAGGGGCCCCTCATCTCTTCTATCATTGCACATATCTGTGACCTAAGGTGAACTATCTGTAACTGCGAGATTTGGAGAGAGATGGATGAAGTGTGTTAATTTCCTTACATTCACTGATTAAGTAAACAGTTAAAAGAGCTTCCTTTGTGTGTGGACACCTCCTTCCTCTAATTTCTCTATATGGGATCATCTCCTATAAAAAAAAAACTTGTGCCCAGGGGGAATAGCGGGGGTCTGTTGATGTAAGACCTGAAGCGGGTGTGCAGTGAACTGTCAATAGGTGACAGTTAAGCCAGGACAGGTCGCAGCCAGGTATCGACAAACATAGGGGAGAGTATGCTAGTTCCCCTGGGAGATCCAGAGTCCATGGTATGCAGCTAAGAAAAGGTCACTTTCCCTCAGTCCAGAAAGGAATGGTTTACAGAGCACTTGGGCTCCCACTTATTCAAACATGTAAGTAGTAGGTGTAGATTTTATAAAGCAAAAGCAGTGAATGTGACATTCACAGGGGGTCAATTCTTCCCTGTAATTTAAAACATGAACACCAGGAAAAGTCACTTGCAGTGAATATTTATTGAATGTCACATTCCCTGCTTAAAAAATATGCCCTCTCCAAAAAATACATATTAAACATTTCAACATGGTATCACAAACCACATATAACAATCAAAATATTACTTAAAGCAGTTGTTAAATGTATTCAAAGAAATGACTAACTTTGAAGGAAATGACACAAAAAGCAGACATTGCAGTATAAAACAAAAGTGGTCCAGTAAAAGTGAACAGTTACCAACCTGCAGAAATGTATAATATTTTGAAATGAGAGTGATTACTAGATGCAGCCTAGTCATGCAAAGATTGCATACTTGGCACCGAGCATCAAGCAAAATTTGGCAGCAAGTTTATTATTCATCATGTATAAGCAGGGTTCTGTTCTATGTTGTGATTAAAATATGTTTCACTGATATGAAAGATATATTACATTTATTTTTGAAGTGTCCTAAAAAAGGTGCTCTTGGAAAGAGCTTGCAAAGGTGTAATATTTACAGGTACATGTATAATTAAAGTGCAAGTATAGTATGTATATATATATATATATATATATATATATATATATATATATATATATATATATATATATATATAGTTAAATTACAATGTATCTCTTATATATTCAACCACTTTAATGGATTGACATCTACTATTTTCTTTGATTTCTTTCTTACAGGTCTGTTTTTCTTCTGACATGTCTGTGAACGATATTATTTCTCATTATGCATAATTGCATGTAGCAATCACATTAAAAAGTTTCCATAAATTATTACGGCTCAACACATGTTTAATGTCTAATTAGAATGCACATGGCAACCAACAAAATCTGAAAAAGTAGGCAGGGAGAGAGAGACCGCAAATCAAAGAGCCAGAAAAAGGGGAAATACAGGTAATTTAACATGAACTAAAACAAATATGCTAAATGATGTCACAAGGGTGAACTTGTAATTTTAAGGGATTTTATCCTACCAAAATTATTCTGATGATTTATACATGTATCTCTTTATAATCAAATTTTACCCTAAAAATTAGTAGTAAAACTATTTGGTGCAGTAAGAGTCCACCACTCAGTCTTCAGTGCCTGGGAGATATACTATTTTTGATATGTTAATGTAACACATATTTGCCAATAAAAAGAGTAAAAAAAAAAAATCAGTTGAGTTTAAGCCCACTTGTGTCACTCTTCACACACAGAGTGATTACCTGTGGTTATGGACAGATGAGTAACCCTGGGCACAATGGGGTTGATTCACTAAAGGCAAAAGACTGTGCACTTTGCAGAGTGCACTTGCTCCAGAGCTTAGTAAATGAGGTAAAGCTTCACTTCGCAAAGAATACCCAATTACAAGCAAGGAAAATGAAAAAACACAATTTTGCTTGCACATGATTGGATAATGGAAGTCAGCAGAGCTTCTGCTCATTTTCTAAGCTTTGGAGCAACTGCTGTTTCAGAGGTCTTTTTGCCTCTGGTAAATCAAACCCAAACAGTGAGACTTCTTTGTGAATAGACTTCCTGCCAACAGCTTATGAACGTACATAAACATCTGACCATACCTTCTGCTGAATAACACTATTCTGGGCAGTAAACAGTATGAAAATGAACAGTCCTGTGAATGAACCCCAACTTAATCTTACTACATTTGTTCAGACCTGCTTCTGAAAATACTTTGGCATAGATCAAGACAGGCACTTTGCCAGAGCAGTTGCACTCTGCAAGAGAACTTGCTCCAGAGCTTAAAAGGGTTGTTAAGTAAGAAGGTTTTTTTTAACTTAATGCATTCTATAAAAATCTTTCTGTGTGCAGCAGCTCCCCTCGGCCCCCTAATACTTACCTGAGCCCCCTCTCTGTCCAGCGATGTCCACCCGTGCCTCAGCCACCTGGGACTCTCTCTCTTGATTGGTTGAGATACAGAAGAGGGGCCATTAGCTTCCACTGCTGTCAAGCAAGCCCAGCCAAATAGGAGAGAGAGGGGGCGGGGCCGAACAGCAGCTCTGTCTCTAAAAGCATACACAGAGCTGCAGCTCGGCTCGGGTGCCCTATAGCAAGCTGCCTGCTGTGGGGGCACTCAACAGGAGGGAGGGGGTCAGGAGCTCCAACCAGGGATCTGAGAAGAGGAGGATCTGGGCTGCTATGTGCAAAACCAAACTGCACAGAGGAGGTAAGTATAATATGTTTGTTATTTTAATAGAAAAAAAAAAAAAAAACGAGACTTTACAGTCACTTTAAGAAATTAGGTAAAGTTTCACTTTGCAAAAAATTTCCAATCACATGCAAAAACAAAGAACCCCAGCATTTTTACTTGCACGTGATTGGAAGATGGAAGCTAGCTGAGTGTCCCCTCATTTATTAAGCTCTGCAGCAAATGTCCTAGCAGAGTGTGACTGCACTTTCAAAGCACACAGTCTATTTGCCTTTAGTAAATAAACCTCTATGTGTTACAAAGAATGTAACCACAGTCAATACAAACCATGTGACTGCTATGGGGCCCAGAGCTGATTGGCCACAAAATGATTTATGCAGGTAGAAATAATATTTAGAAAATATGATTAGATATAGTAAATGTTTGGCATCTTTTATATCATTTCAATAGAAACAATTAGGGATCTATTTATAAATGTTTTTACACAACTTCCATGCAAGATTTTTACATTTTTTTTCAATTGAATCCAATTAGTTTAATGTGTGACTCTTGGGTGAAAATATTTATGAATAGACCCTTTAGTATTCTGTTAACTTGCCTTCAAGGAATTGCAGATACAAATAATTACAGCCCTCTGCCAGTCTGTATAATATGAATCATAACGTATGTATCCAGATACGCACGCATTCGTTTGTTGTTTCTCTTGCTGCGCATAGGAGGTCCATGGAAGTCTCCACATGAACAGCAACATTTTTGAAGCTTTATGGGTGTGCCATATGACGATATGCAACAAATGAGCTTTGTTTACTGAATTTAACATGGAGTAAAGCCTCGTACACACGCAACGAATTTCCGCCGACCGGTCGTCCGCCTTTTGTCCAGAGTGGTGTCTGTTGGTTGGAATGTGCTCTAGACTGCACACGAATTTTCCCGCACTACAGAATTCTACTTCAGAAGTGATGTCATGTGTTGGATTGCTTTCTTTGTGTTCTTTCATCTCTAGCATGCCTAGTCTTGCTCATAAGATTTTTCCCCATCAAAATCTGTACTAATGAGACGAAAATCTGACGTGTTTTGACGGTCGACAAAAATTATATAGCCTGCACACCAGGATTTTTTCCTCCGAAAAGTCGGAGTCGGTTGTTGGAAGCACCATACTAACAAGCCGAAAATCGGCAGATCGGTCGTCGGACGAAATTTCCCAGCCGAATTTCTACTCGTGTGTACGGGCTTTAAACTTGTTGTGGACACTTTGGTTTCCAGAAGGGCTGCACTTTGAATACAAAGTAGAAATGTTACATATGAGGAAGTTTCAAGTATTTTCCAGAACACTTACAATGTCTCACAACAGTATAGAAACTGTGTACTAAGAAAGATTTGTCCAAAATATAGGAAATCCGTAATCAACAGAGCACAAGGACTTAGCTGTTTGGTTTTGCCTATTGCATCTGCCTTGTTTGGAGATCCTTCATTGCTGTTTGGGTATGTTTCACATGGCTGGAGGGTGATAGAATAGTTACCACTTTTATGTGATTTTTCCTTGTTTTATTGAACTGGTTTCTGGTTTCTCCCTCTTTGCTTCTCTCCTGTTTAACCACTTCCCAACCAGTAGAAAAGGCGGCGGGTTGGCTCTCCTGCGCAAACCGACGTAGATGTACGTCGGTCACGTGCAGGAAGCTAGGGGGCGAGCGCAGCGGGAAAGCCGAGGCGGCTCCGATTGCCACACGCGATCGCTCCCCGCTGAGAGAGAAGGACGGTCGGCTGTTGTAAACACAGCCGACCGTTCTTCTCCCTGAAATGATCACAGAGCTTCTATATAGGATCACGTGTCTCTATGGTCATTTCACAAGCCACGTCCCCCCACAGTTAGAATCACTACCCTAGGCTCACATTTAACCCATTGATCTCCCATAGGGTTAACACCTTTCCTGCCAATGTCATTATTACAGTAATAGTGCATATTTTTAGCACTGATTACTGTAGTAATGTCACTGGTACTCCCAAAAGTGTCAAAAATGTCAGTTAGTGGTCCAATCTCTCTGCCGCAATGTCGCAGTCCCGCAAAAAATCGCAGATCGCCGCCATTATTAGTAAAAAAAACCACAATAAAATAATAAAAATCTTTCCTGTAGTTATTAGACACGATAACTTTTGTGCAAACCCATCAAAATACGCTTATTGCTATTTTTTTTACCAAAAATATGTAGCAGAAAACAAATTGGCCTAAAATGTTAAATTTTGATTTTTTTTTTTTTTGAGAATGTCATATAGCAGAATGTGAAAAATATTGTTTTTTTTTTTTTTTTTTCAAAATTGTCACTTTTTTTGTTAAAAGCGCAAAAAATAAAAATCGCACAGGGGATCAAATACCACCAAAAGAAAGCTCTATTTGTGGGGAAAAAAGAACATCAATTTTATTTGGGTACAGCATCGCACTATCGCGCTATTGTCCGTTAAAGTAACGCAATGCCGAATCGCAAAAAATGGCCCAGTCATTAAGGGGGCAAATCCTTCCGGTCTTAAAGTTAATGCTAGCTAGTTCAGTCCTATCTAGACGCTTCTTGTTTCAACCATGTTCCCTCAGTCAGTGTTAGTACTTTGAAGAGACAGGGCTTAGAAAAGTCATTGTCTTCTTACTGAGATCCGCATTGGAAATGTTTGCAGGTTAATACACGCTACACTAAAATAACCATTTTCCAAAGAACAGGGCTTGCTTAGAAGCCTGAAAATAGATACGTGCTAATATTATCCATTGAAACAAAATTAGAATCTGATATGTATTATATATTATTATTATTTTTATTATTATTATTAATATTATCTGTTCTGTTGTTTCGTATCAAAATCCAAGTATTAAGCCTAGCTCCAACTATAGCTTTATCATTTTAGATAGAGGGGGCAGAATTAAAACTTAAGGATTCTATTACTATTTGTGACTCCATTGGGAGGATTTTCTCTCATTTCCTGTCAAGGTCACACCAGGACAAGAAGGGAGGGAAGCAAATGTCAGCAGGCCAAAAAACCCCATTATTTGATCCTGACAAAGTTTCTAACCTGCCCCACTTCACTAAAAAAAGTATTTGTCAGTGTTATCCAATGGAGAGATTTACATGATCGTAAGCCCCTATGACTCATTGCCCTAAAGACAAAAACTGAGGGGAAATCTCCCCTATGAAGACACAACCAGCATTAAAAACCTAGCATAGGTTTCAAATGTAATGCCTACTTTATTCTGAAGGAAACCTAAGACTTCGTTTGGTGTCTAGCTTTAATAGCCGAAAGCTTCTTAATATAGACAGAGAAAAAAAATGAGGTCACAGGTTTGAAAATTAGCACAGGTAACAATTGTTAATTAGGTTACAGCACAAGAAGATTTATCTAGCTAACATTATTCATATTCTTTTTTAAATTTTAGGGCAGATGGCAATGCTAAAAATCAAATACGCTCTGTGGGATTTAGGATGATGATTCCACTGATTTTCTTTGCTTTTACTATAATAGAAAATGCGATACAATTAGTTGAATAATTAATATTTCCACCCTTCAGTGTCCTGAAGTTTTAGAGAGTTCTGTGTATCCTTAATGGGAAATCCAACAAAATGAGTACTCATCAAGTAAGCTCTCTATGGTAGAAAGGCAAAGTTAAGAAAAGATATACACCATTTAAGTATTAAATAAAGGCAAATCTAGTGCATCAGAATTTCATTTGTCCTATAAAAACATCCTTACTTTGGTGTGATTCCATCACAATTCTGGCTCCATAGATTATGCAAAGCACATTTAAGTAGCATCTAAGTTGCATCAACTAGTAAACCTGAAAGTTGGATCAAAATCTAGCTGAAGTGAAAACTTACCCTTTGTTCACACCTATGCGGTTTTTGGTGCATTTTGCAGAAACGCAGTAAAGTCCATGTAACATGGTTTCCTATGGTACACATTCACATCTATGCATTTTCCAGCCTATGTGTCTTTGGAAAAAGTCGGGAACTTTTTCCCCACAGCAGATTGCGTGTAATAGGCTTCAATGGAATCACACCAAAAAACACAAGTGTTGTAATTTTGATGCGTTTTGCGTTTTTATTTCCTTTAAAAAAAACTGTATAAAGCTGGTTGCTGAGGAGAGGGCCGGGAAGCCGTCCAACGCATCCTGAACAAGTGATAAGTCATCAGCTGTGTCAGCGGGGTTCCTGGCTGACAGCTGAATGTAGAAAAAAAAATTTGTGAAAAAATGTCGTGGCCCCCCCCCCCCCCCAAATGATGGATCTACATTGGGGGACATTGTTTTTGGATTTTTAATAAAGGAATGTGTTTGTCTTTTTTTTTTTTTTAAGTGACACTTTTTTGCTGAATGAGTAGGGGTACAATAGGAGGGGGCCAGGATCTAGGGGACCTGCTTGCTAAAGGGGGTTTCCAGATTCTGATAAGCCCCCCACCTGCAGACCCCCACAACCACAGCCCATGGTTGTGGGGAAGAGGCTCATGGTCCCCATCAACAAGGAGACAAGGTGATTTGGTGCTGAGGGAATACGGCTTAGTATGATTCAGGAGAGGGGGGCGCTTGCTCGTCCCCTTTCTTTCCTTACCTGCCAGGCTGCATACTCGGCTAAGGGTCTGGATTTGGGGGGGATCACACGCTATTTTTTCACAATTTTTTTTTAACTCCAATTATTTTTTTTAACACTCGCTGACAGCTAATGACTCATCTGTTTTTAAGGATGTGGCAGCCGGCTTACCAGCCCACTCCTTAGCTATATACAGAGTTTTTAAAGAGAAAAAAAACACAAAAACGCAAAATGCATGAAAACTGCATGCAAAAGTGCATCAAAAGTGCGTGTTTAAAAAAAAAAACATAAAAAACGCACAGCAAAACGTGCCTGAAAAACGCATTCATTGCAACCGCCTAGATGTCATCCTAGACTTAGCCTAACAGTCACTGCAGCTGATTTGCTATAGTCATTGCTCCATCAACATTTGTCCACCTGACGTCTTAAATTTTTTAATTAAAGTTTGTTAAGTAGAGTGGTGGCAGCAGGGCTGCTCACAGCTTGAATTTTGATTTGTGTATGGCCTGCTTAAGTAGCATTTGCTTGCTTTGTGTATTTTGTTAAATCTCACAAAATTTCCAGGGGAGCGCTAAGACCTTCATGGTGTCCAACCAGGCATCGCCTGTGCTGGTTGGCCTCTTGCAAGGATAAGAAACCTTCATAGTTGTTGGGGATAAAGAAAATATAAACTGCTTACTAAGATCTTGCCAGCACACTTCAAACTGAACTGCCATATACTCTTAGCAGTCTCTTTAAATGTTTTCACTGTCTGCTTGCTTCCTATTTGGCAGAAGTTTGCTGCCGACTTGGTAATGACTCTAGAGCCCCTAGAAAAACTTTGTTTATGACTATTAAAGTGTCATTAATTGAGAAATAAGGACTTTAATTTTTTTAGATTTATACTTACCTAGGTGGATGCAGCATTGCTCCAATGCTGCATATTTTCTCTGCCAGCTCTGACACTGAGAACCAAGCGTTTAAACACCACTGATCTCTCAGTTCCCACAGCTCCCTGAGCAGAGAGCAGCTGGCTGTCAGTCAGCAGTTATTTTCTCTGCCCCCTCCTCGCTCACTGGAGCGCTGAGCTGTGGAAAGGGTGGGAGCAGCCGGCTCAGGCTCAGCCTCGCTGAGAGGCTGAGCCGAGTGACGGTCAAGGCACACGGGCAGATCCCAACTCCATGGTCGCGATCTTGCCTGAGCCTAGACCGGCTCTGTGACATTAGCAGACAGCGGACTTCAGCCCACTGTGTGCTGAAAATGGGTCACAACAGAGCCAAACGAACTGTGCTCCTGTGATCCATAGGAGAAGTACAGCCAAACAAGCTTTAAACCAAAATGATTATCCTCCTTTAAACCCAAATTAGTATAAACTGGCAATACATGCTATATTACATTGTGTGCGTATGCACTTTGCCAGTAGAGCATTCATTTTCTGTAGACTGCAAAAAAATTATTGATCCTGCTGTTCAATGTCCCTCCCTCCTCATCTGTGTCCCTGCTGCAGCCCGAGATTATGTTGATGAACTATTGCCAAATTAAGCATGCTTCAGTTTCAGTTCATTTTTACAAAGAACAAATGACTCCTGTGCTTGAGGGGTGGCCTTGCGGCTGTTATCCTGAAAATGCGATTCAGGTCGAATTGTAGTAAATTCAGGCTGTGCTGCCACTCTCAACAGGTCGTGGTAACCCAAAGCAGGTACTGGAAAAGAGAAATGGACAGAGGGCGCACCAGCCTAGTGCATTACCTAGCTCTGATGAAGGGGGAACTCCCCGAAACGCATAAGCATTTTTTTTTAGGTCTACATCCTTCCACGGCCTGTGGCGGCTGAGGATGCCCAGTGGAGACCCCTGGTGGTCCCTCATTGCTTATTGCCCATGTTTCATAATCGTTTTGTGAGTATAATGTGTATACATGTCTATGACAATAAATTGTTTCAAAGATAATGCGCTAGGCTGGTGCGCCCTCTGTCCATTTATCTTTTCCAGTATCAGTTCATTTTTAAGCTGTTCTTTCCCTATCTTTTTCTTATCTGTGCAGTCCACATGACCTTAGAGTCACCGATGTGGGCGTACACACACTAGTAAATGACACTCTCTTGTCTCTCATGTCCTGGTATTTCTAAACACTATGTGGGTGGGATATAAGATGGTGATTGATGGAGGCTTCAGCTTCCTGTTCGTTCCAGCACATATACACCATATACACAGGCTGGAGGGGCATGACACAGAACCTCCTCCAGATATCTATACAATGTGAACAAATTGAAAGCTATTGTCAGTCAACTTAAACTCTGCCTTCACAATGTCATTGCAAAAAAATAATACACATTTGCTTAGAAATATAGTTTTGCATACAGTTTAAAACATTTTGTTGCTATTATTTATTTATTTGTAATCTCTATTCTAAAAAGCCAATTTTTGTCATGTGACTTATGCAGCTCCAATCAGTGCTATGCAGAGATAGATTAATTGTTCAAATGTCCTCTGCTGCTATAAAGCATACATCAGCAAAGCACTAGAAACTCTTCCCTCAGATCTTTCCCTGAAGATGAACGAGACCTGGGAAAAGTCATGTGACTTCTGAACAGCATTATTAAATAAGGTACTCCGAGGCTTTTTTTTTTTTATAATAAATACAGTGACAAGATCTTTATACATAAATGGAAGGGATAATGACAATTGAAAATTGTACATTTAGTATCATTTTAAGGGGTTAATAGCAATTAAACATTGTATATTTATTATCACTTTAAAGACTTTAAACAGCATCATTGGTCTCAAACCTGCACTCCAGAGAAAGAACAGAGACACCATGATGTAATCTATTCCATAAGCAACAGATGCAGATCTGCAGTGTGACAAAGAGGCTATGCCACTTTATGTATTGTGATTCCAGTAATTTAAAGTCATAATAACAGTTTTTTTTTTTAAACAAGCTTGTCATACATCCCTGCTCTGTGCAATGGCTTTGCAAAGAACAGCCCAAATCCTCTTTTTCTCGGGTCCTCCGCTGGTGCTCCTAGTTCCTCCCCCTTGACCAGTGCCCCAATAGCAAACCGCTGTATGCACCCATAAGACACATAAAGTCATTGCTTGGCCCCGCCCCCACTCTCTCCTCATCAGCTCACTGGCTGTAAGGGGAGAGAGACCAGGGACAGCCAAGGCTCCCGTGCACATCGCTGGTTTAACCACTTGCCGACCGCCCGCTGCCTTTTTACTGCGGCAGGGTGGCTCGGCTGCGTCCAGTCACATAGTACTACGTGACTGGAGTGCATGTGGTTTTGGCGACGCTTGCGTTTAGACACAGCGGGAGGAGGGATGCGGGAGGAGCGGTGAAACCAAGAGAAGACCCGCTCGCTTATGTAAACAAAGCAGGCAGATCTTCTGTCAGACAGGCAGAGACAGATCAGCAGTTTCAGCTAAGCTGAAACCCCGATCTCTCTGTGCCTGTCACAGAACCCCCCCCCCCCACACACACACACACACACACAGAGTCAGTAAGCATATTAGGCATACATTTAACCCCTTTGATCACCCCCAGTATTAATCCTTCCCTGCCAGTGTCATTTATACAGTAACAGTGCATATTATTTAGCACTGAATACTGTATTAGTGTCACTGGTCCCTAAAAAGTGTCAAAAATATCAGTTAGGGCTCCGATCTGTCCGCCGCAATGTCGCAGTCCCACTAAAAATCACAGATTGCCGACCATTACTAATAAAAAATAAACAAATAAATAGAAAGTCCAAAAATCTATCCCGTAGTTTGTAAACGCTATAACTGCTGTGGCTTTGCTCGGGGCTCCCGTCCCACCGGGAGCCCCGAGCACCCAGCCGGCACGTCCGCCGGCTGGATGAAGTCCCGATGAATGCCGGAAACGGCATTGATCGGGTCTCCGATGACGTAACCCGGAGGCGGCGTCCATGACGTCACTTCCGGGTTACTGTGCTGCAAAAGGCGGCAAATTTAAAAAACGGCTGTATGCAAAAACGCCGTTTTTGGCGTTTTGCATACATGGAAGTGTAGTGGAGGGGTCTAGGGTCTTTTAGACCCTCGATCCCTCCATAAAGTGTACCTGTCACTACATATTGGTGTCACAAGGGATGTTTACATTGCTTGTGACAGCAATAAAAGCGATCAGATTTTTTTTTTTTTAAAAACTGTAATAAAGTTAAAAAAAGGAAAAAATAAATAGGAAAAAAAAAATAAAAAAATTTAGCCGCCCCCGTCATCGTTAGCTCGCGCACAAAAAAAAACGTATACGCAAGTCGAGCCGCGAATGAAATCGCTGTTCAAACCACACATGTGAGGTATCGCCGTGATCGCCAGAGCGTGGGCAATAATTAAAAAAAAAGAGCTACACTCTAACTCAAAACTGGTAACCGTTAAATAAATTTAAAAAGTCGCAGATTGAGATCTCTATTGACCATAGTTTGTCGCCATCCCACGGGGGGGCGCAATTTTAAACCCTAACATGTTGGGTATCTATTTACTCGGCGTGACATCATCTTTCACAATATATAAAAAAAATGGGCTAACTTTACTGTTTAGTATTTTTTATATGCAGTGAAATTTGATTTTTCAAATTTTTTCCAAAAAAATGGCGTTTTAAAGACCGCTGCGCAAATACCGCGTGACAAAAAATTTTGCAATGACTGACATTTTATTCTCCAGAGTCTTTGCTAAAAATATATATATAATGTTTGGGGGTTCTAAGTAGTTTTCTAGGAAAAAATACTGGTTTTAACTTGTAAACAAAAAGTGTCCGAAATAGGGCTGGGGCTTAAGTGGTTAAAATACGCTTTTTGGGATTTTGTTTACCAAAAATATGTAGCAGAATACAAATTGGCCTAAACTGATAGGCCAATTTGATATATATATATATATATATATATATAATAAATGTATACCGTTGGTTTTGACCTGCTCATTCACAAGAATTACATGCAAAATAATGGTACCGCTTTCAGCACCTAAAATCCAAAAGAATCATACCGCCAGGGAGGTTAACATACTTTTAAAGTTAGTATTTCTAGCCTCACCTCCAGAAACACCAGTGTATATTTAGCCTAATAGTATAAAGCCATCTATGGAGTAGAGCTTCAGACCCTATGAGCATGTATAGCCATTAAAGTTAGAATTGGAAGAGACTAAAGCCCCGTACACACGTACCGATGGTCGGCTTACAAATGTTCCTCTTTTCTCCCCGGGATGTCGGTGTCTGCTGAAAAGTGCAAAGACAGCACAAGGACAGCACAAGAATTTTGTCCGCCGACTGCAGAAGTGATGTCATGTAATGGTTAACTTTCCCTGTGTTTTCTATTTTCTGAGCATGCCCAGTCTTGCAAATCTGCGGTCTGTCGGCCGAATTGTGTACTGACAGGCGAACAATCGTCCGTTCTGGTGTCGGCATACAAATATTTTCATGTTTGCACGAAAGACTTTTGTCCGCGGATTGTGCGCAGACATCTGTCGGAGGCACCATACTAACACGCGTACAATCGGCAGATCCTTCGTCCACCGACGTTTGTATGCCGACGATCGGTACGTGTGTACGGGCCTTCAAAGAATAAAAAGTCCTCCAACAAAATCAGTACATATTGTACTTCTAAGCAGTGGAGCCTTCTTAGAATGGATGGTATTCACATTTCTCAGTCCATCACATAACCCAAAAACAAGAGGATTATTCCTCATTTTCATACAGTGGGCACAGCCTTGTATATCATGGGAAATGTTTGATTTTTTTAAATCACTTCTCCCCATAACTATATACTTACTCATTTAGAAGTATAAAAAACGTTAAGCCGTTTGGTGGGGGGGAACTCATAGAACAGAATGTTCAAATACACTGTTCTAAATAGATTTATATATAAATAAAACTACTGTTGATAAGACTAATGATCTATAGATTTTTTTTAACCTTCATATGTCATCTCAAGAACATTTGTTGCCTACTATTTTAGATTATTGCTTACATGAGACTGAATGATATCTGGTTATAGACTGAACTGCTGGAATCTAACAAGTATATTTTTTAAACTCTGTTGAAATGAATATCCAATCTTAAATAAGTGGTAATGTTTTACAAAATATCTAAAATTCCAAATCCTATCCCTAAAAGGAATGAGCATTACTGTCAGACTGCTGTCTTCAATTCAGCATGTTTTTAAACATAGGTCTATAATTATTTATGGACACTACTGATTCATACTTTTGTACTGTTCAGTGCCATTTCATTTCATATAAATGTTCTCTTTTGGTTCAGTGATATTTATGAATGTGAAGCAAAAGTCATAAGCATAATTTTGCTTACCATAAAAACAGTGTTTACTTTTTTCTACTTATATTCACAGTTACTATACAGAATATTAAACACATAATATTATCATTATTGTCATTTTTTATGTTGTTATACAGCTAAATCTGACAATACGTTATAAAGACAGAAACAATGTTCACCAACTCTACCTTGTGTGTCTATGGGCATCTGGGAAATGCTGATACTCGGCCGAGGCTCCCACCCAACTTCACTTACAAAATATTTATCATGCGCAGTCTTGCACACAGCAATGAGTTTCAATATTTATTGAGTACAAAAAAAACTTACATCATATGGTTTGCTAACAGATTTCAGGTAAACACAGCTCTAATCTTAGCTTTAATTGAGGTCATGTTCAGCCGAAATGCTTTAGCAGACCATTTGATTTAAGCTTTTTTGTACTCAATGAAAATCGGAACTCATTGTTGTGTGTAGGAATGTGCAATATATATATATATATATTGTAAAGGAAAAGGTCTTATAAAATGTGTTACATATATAATTTTTATTTTAAAAGGATCCTGATTCCTGAATTCTATCCCATTCCTATTATCATGACTGCATTGCGACCTTTGAGGCACTTCTCATCTTGGAGCCTTATATTTTCATGGCCCCATATTTGAAATGTGTACCAGACTTGCATTAGCCACTCAACAGAGTGTTACCATTACATGCTTATTTTTCTGGTGCTTGCTTCCTGGCTTTGATCTTTATCAATGTGTTACTACTTTTTGAGTCACCGATTTAGGACAAACATGTTTTGAGATATCTGATTTGTTCATGTCTATCCAGGTGAGTGAGCCACGAAGCAGTGATGCAAGGATAAGGATCAGAGTCCATTTGCAGCCCTGAAAAAATAACAATGACAACTATCCTTTAACTTTTGTGATGGTTCTTTTTGTGTAAGAAAGTGGAAACCTTATGCACCTGCCTCCTGATTGGTAGAGATTGCCCTGCTCAGGTCCCCCAATAGATAACCTGTTTTAACAGATCGGCCAAACAGCTGTGAGGCTACTCCTGTCCCCATAGCTGCTTGTCTTTCTTTGCCATAATGCAGCTCTCATTTTGAAGTTCAGTGCTTTTCAGGGCAGCCTGAATTGCTCAGAAGATGTCAGGCCTTGGAGACCCATTGAAAGGAAATAGACTTCTGGTGCTGCATTGAAGAAACCTGAGCAGCTTTAATTGTGGTACCTTTGGCTTGGCAGTAGTGTTGAAACAGCTGATTGGCAGGATTCCAAGAATGGAGATCCTCAGCATTTGGGAAGAGGTTTGTGTGTAGGATTTCCCATTGATACTGAAAGTGGGAAACCTCTTTAAAGGACAGCTACATTTGTTTTTTGTTTATTTTTTTATACAAGGTAAAATATTATTAACAATATGTCTTTTTTACTTGTAAGTTTTCTGTGTATAGTCTGTAAATGCATGAATTTATTTAAAGAGACCTTGTCACCACAGTGCACACTGTACTCTGAACATACACTATATTAACAAAATGATTGGGACGCCTGCCTTTTCACACACATGAACTTTAATGGCATCCCAGTCTTAGTCCGAAGGGTTCAATATTGAGTTGGCCCACCCTTTGCAGCTATAACAGCTTCAACTCTTCTGGGAAGGCTGTCCACAAGATGTAGGAGTGTGTCTATGGGAATGTTTTACCATGACATATTTGCAATGTCCATTATAGTGCGAGCATCTAGAGATACACTGGAATTAGCACAGTTTCTGCTCATTTCACACAGTGCATAAGACAGGAATATTTTTAAACTAGAAGTAGACATTAAAGACTGCTTGCAGTTGCTGGCTAATTAAAAACATTGAAGACTGTGACTTCTGCCAGTTGTGGTGGTAATAAAAAGGATCTTCACTCAAAAGGGAACATGCCATTTATTTATCTCCTGACACCCTTCCTTAAAACTTTTGACACCTTTTTTGACAGTTACCTACTCTCACATCCTCAATTCTCCCCTAGAAGAGAATGATATACACTTTTGCATGCCCACATTCCCTGTCCACAGCCTCCTGGGACACATCACATGTCCCAGGAGGCTGCAGGACTAGTGCAATGGCACCACACAATCTTGTATATGGGCAGTGATTCCTCAAAGTTGATTCGAATGTCCAAAATGGTAGCACCAGCTGCAGAGGACAGCGTTGGAACCCAAAGCCTTATTTAAAAGTCAGCAGCTAGAGTATTTGTAGCAGCTGGAGTTCAACTGAAATAACGACTGAAGTTTCTCTTTAGGTGTTGACAGTGTACATTCAGCAAATACTGCTGAAAAAAAAATACCTTCAAATTTGCAGAAATATGTTACTTTACCAAAAAGAATGCTGTAAAAGTTTTATATTACTTTAAAGAGCACTGTAAGGGTTTTACTGTACTTCAGAGAGCACTGTAAGAGCTATACATTACTTTAGAGAGTGCTCTAAGAGTTGTGCATTGCTGTAGAGGGTGCTATGAGAGTTCTGTATTACTTCAGAGAGTTCTGTGAGAGTTATACAACATTACTTTGGAAAGTGCTATAAGAGTTGTGCATTGAATTAGAGAGAGCTATTAGAGGTATACATTACTTCGGAGAGTTACACATTGCTTTAGATGGTGCTATGAGAGTTAGACATTGATTTAAAGAATGTTATGAGAGTTATGAATTACTTTGGAGAGTACTGTAAGAGTTCTACATCGCTTTAGAGAGTACTATAAGAGTTATACATTATTTTGAAAAGTACTGTAGGATTTGCACATTACTTCAGACAGGGCTGCTATATTTATGGGAAGGAAAGATCCAAATCCCAGGCAGATCCCCACCTGTAAGGTGCTTGTACATAATCAAAATACAGGTACATATCCTGAACTTTACAGATGCAGCATTTGCTGATGAATGATGGAAACTTAAAGCTGGCCATATATGTAAGAGATGTCTCGTTCAGCCCTGCAGGTGGAACGAGAGAAATCACTTAATTCCTCCATCCATGATGAACATTGTGAATGGATAAAGCTGTCCTGCTGGCCATTGTGTTCTGACAGGCAATTTTCCTTCAATTTCCAGATTAAAGGGTGTTGGGTGAGAAGGCATTAATCATCAATGGCTTGAAATTCAGACAGTTCACCAGGAACCAGCTGAAATTCCTTCTGTATATGGCTAGCTTAAGACTGGTGGAATATTGGTTGAAGATATCAGTTTAAGTTTAGATATCATGTGATAATGTGGAGGAAGCAGATATATGGTTGTTCGGACATACCTTCCAGTATAAAGACAATAATATAATAATAAAGTCAGAGCAGAGAGGTGGCTTTTCTTTGTAGAGTTTTTGCCATACATTTTTTGCACCTATCAGTGAAAATGCAGTAATCTCCTATAGATAAGCTTAGATACAGAATGCAAGGCAAAGGACAAATGTTTTCTATAATCAATAGAAATGCATGAACCCCACATAAAATTATTGCATTTACAGTCACAACATTCAAATCATTGTTAGCAGCAGTAAAACAAGAAAATGTTCTTTGTAATGGTGATGATCCAAGCAATGAAGTGATGTTTAGGGTATGATTGATGATGTGTATTTACCCAGATAGCAAGCAATTGGGCTGTGAATTAAAAAAAAATACTTACTAAGCTATTGTTAGCCTTGCTAGGCTTCACAAGTTTGTTGCACAATTGGAACAAGTCCGCATTGCATGACTCCAGTTTAACTTTCTTTGCAAACATTCTCCAAGTCTTCTGCAAGTTCTGGTTCAGCTATGTTGTGCAATAGTCATCCCACCACAGGGGTCACTGTGACTTGCAGAGCTCTTTCTGTAGACTCGCCACAGCAACTTACAACGCAAATTTGCTACAAATTGGAAAAGTGTCAACTAAAACTTGTGCTTCAAGTGCTCTGTAAGTGTACAACCTGCCAGTGAAAATGTGCAGCAAGTTAACAAGACTTACAATTTAACACTGCCACAAACTTGTGGCAAATTATCCTTGCTATCTGGGTACAGACTCCAGTGATAGAAATCTGGGATAAGGAGGACAACCTTTAATATGCACCTCAAAAAACGAATCAGCACCAGTAGCTCTTTTATATCTATATGGACATATTCCCTTTTATATGCATTTTCTCAGAGAAGAACATTTACTTTACAGGTATGTGTTTAACTGTACACATTTGAAAGGAATAGGGGACCCTGTATAATATTAGAACTAAAATAAATAGTATTTTTAAGTATTTATGTTCGAATATGTAGAAAAAGGAATGGTGACCCCTAAACTTAGGTCAGTTACTGTAGTTCTATTATAGTTAATGGATTTCAAAACTGTTTTAAAACTGTGTACCTGAGTCCTCATTTGCCTTTACTTTGATGGACACTACTTTCAAACTAGAATTTAGAAAAAATGGATTTATGTATCTTGACAGGGATTTTATGCATTTTTTTCCATTCGTTTACACCATTTATAAATGTAAAATACCATTAGGTATGCTGTAACAATCTCTTCTGAGCACAGATGTTGCAGATCACAGCTTGTACTTAGCCTCCAGGTAAAGTTATTAAACAAGCATTTGCAACATAGTGAACTAGTTGCCTATTTTTTATCTACTTTTGTTTGTCAGTATGTGACTGTTACTGTCTGATTGCCTCTGTTAAGGTATATCTTAATCCAAAACTTTTTTTTGGACTAATTAGGGAAAAGTTGCTTTTTTTTTTTTTTGCCATTCGTGTCCCATAGCTGGGAATTTTTTTTACTTTCTACCCTTTTGACACATTAGGAGGAAAACTCTGCAAAGTTAAGGAATTCCTCACTAGGATAGGTGTCATTACAAGTGTCCTCATTAACTGGTTGCCGACCGCCGCAAGTACACATACTGCGGCGGTCAGCCCCGGCCAGGCAAAGTGACGTATGGGTACATCACTAGCCTGGGAGCCAATAGCGGGCGGGCGCCGCCGGAGGCGTGCTCCCGCCTCGGCTCATTCACGGACACCTCCGTGCGTGTGACCGGCAGACCCGATGTCCACCGGTCACTCGCGATCGTCCGCTGTGAAGGGAGAAAGGCAGGCGGCTAGTGTAAACAAAGCCGCCTGTCATTCTCCCCTGAGTAAAAGCACTGATCTAACGGTCCTGCTATGTAGGACCGTTGATCTGTGCTGTTACACACACACAGCCACATCCCTGCACAGTAAGAAACACGCCCCTAGGGACACACTTAACCCCTGCCTCTCCAATAAAGTTAACCCCTTCCCTGCCAGTGTCATTTTTACAGTAACAGTGCATATGTATAGCACTGATTACTGTAGTAATGTCACTGTACCGAACATATGTAGCAGAAAACAAATTGGCCAAAAATGGAATTTAATATAAAAAAATTTGAAAAATATTGTTATTTTTGCAAAATTGTCGCTGTTTTTTTGATTACAGCGCATGATCAAAAAATCGCACAGGTGATCAAATACCACCAAAAGAAAGCTCTATTTGTCAGGAAAAAAAGGAGGTCAAATTTGTTTAGGTACAGTGTCGCACAACCGCGCAATTGTCCGTTAAAATCACACAGTACCCCCTGGTCAGGAAGGGGGTAAAATCTAAGCCTAAGTAGTTAAAAGATGTTCTTTCTATTATATTTTGATCATTTAAAAATTGTAATCTGGCTTCGACAATGACCCTGTGAACAAAGACAAGGTCAATCTGCCCAGTGGGGACACAATCCGGAAAAGTAAAAATACCTAATAATGTTTAACTTTTCCTTACATTAGCCAAAACTAAAATTGGCTTTAGATTTGCTTTATTAATTCCATATACTGCTATTGCATCAGTTTTACTTGGTAACTACATTACACTAACAACATGTAGGGATCCGAAGCATATCCTGTCACCATGTCTGCCCCTTACTTTATCAATCATTTTAATTTCATACTATGGCGGTTTTTTGTCATAATCTTTTTGCTGCATCAATCTACATCTGTGTTTGTATGTTTGTGTCCACTCTCCATATCCTTTGCATCTGTAGTATTCATAAGGCCCAAACTCGTATTTTGGGAAATATACAATTTAATTTTCTGAGGAAGACCTTCGCTCAAGCTCAGCACTTGCAGTCACTACAAACTTTTTTGCACTCTACCCTGCCCTCCTTCTCCGTTCTCTCTGCTTCTATTTTTGTCTAGGCGCAAATATGGCCTCCTTCTCTTCTGGGGCCTTTTGGAGGGCATATCCCAGGGGTCATCACCTACATACAGCATCATCAGGGGGTCAGCTGCCTGAATCAGGAAGAGACAGCTGGTTCCCAGCGTCAGAAAGGAATCACACCAGGAAAACACTTGGTTTTCTGGGTATGTGAATATGTTTGTTGAGGGCAACCCAGTGGACAAGGTAAGAGGAGAGAGAAAAACATGAATGCGGAGGGGTTTTGAAGTTCTCTTTAATAATTAGAGGCTAAAAGAGCCTGTTTTTTTTTATTAAAGTAATCCTAGACCTGGTTAACCACTTGACTCCCAGGCCAGTTCTGACACTTACATAGTTACATAGTTGGTAAGGCTGAAAAAAGACACCAGTTCATCCAGTGGTGTGTAAGTGTGCTTGTGTTTATGTCAATAGTAACTCGTATATCCTTGTATGTTGTGATTGTTAAGGTGCCCATCTAATAGTTTTTTTAAACTACCCATGCTCCCTGCCGATACCACTGCTTGTGGAAGAGAATTCCACATCCTTACAGCTCTAACAGTTAAGAACCCTCTATGCAGTTTAAGGTTAAACTGCTTCTCTTCCAATTTCTGTGAATGTCCCCATGTCTTTGTAAACTCTCTTTCACTGAAAAGCTTTTTCCCTATGCTAAGGTCACCAGTATGATTGCTATCATATCTCCTCTCAAGCGTCTCTTCTCCAGAGAGAATAAGTTCAATGCTTTCCCATAGTTGAGATCTTCTACTTCCTTTATTAGCTTTGTTGTTCTTCTCTAGACTCTTTCCAGTTCCAGCACATCGTTCTTGAGGACTGGTGTCCAGAACTGGACGGCATATTCAAGATGCAGCTGGACTTCTCACATACATGTAAAATGAACATTTGTTTGCTAGACAGCTATTTAGAACCCCCAAACATGAAATATTTTTTGAAAGCAGAGACCCTGGAGAATAAAATCTTAATTGTTTCAATATTTTATGTTGCATGATATTTGAACAGCCATTTTTAAAACGCAAATGTTTAGGAAAAAATACACTTTAATGAATTCTTGTGCACACAAACACAATATAAAACCCATTTGTTTGGTAAAATACAAAATATGTTGTTACGGAGTAAATAGATACCTAACACGGCATGCTTTAAAATTGCGCCTAAAAACACCTGTGGAATAAACTACAGTAACTAAAAATCTCCATAGGCGACATTTTAAAAGCCTTTATAGGTTACCATTTTAGAGCCATACAGAAAGACTAGTGCTAGAATTATTTCTCTCTCGCTGATGTTCGTGAAGACACCTCACATGTGTGGTGGGATCACCTTTTACATATTTGAGCGGGACATAAATATCTGTTCGCATTTGCGCGTGAGCACAAGGGGATGCTTTGAATTATTTTTTTTTTACATTTTTATTATTTCTTTTATTTAAAACCTCTTTTACACTGTCCCTTGAATAAACAACATCCTATGTGATAGCAATAAGTCTGACAGATCCTCTTTATGGAGCGATCAGGATTCTATTAGACCCCAGATTTCTACTCTGCCCTGAAAGCATCTGATCAGACTGAGATCAGTTTGTTCAGATGCTTTATAAACTGGTAACGGCTTGTAAACAAACCAAAACCAGAAGTTCTTCTGGTATCTTACATCACAGAGGTAAAATTGGTACAGATGCACCATTCTCCTTTCCCAGTGCAGAAACACGCTGAGCAGTGGTGGTTCTGGTGTTGCGGTTGGTTGGGGGCATGATATAACCACATCATCCTGATGTAGTGATGTGATAATTTCTTTGCCCATCCTTCAAGTGTGTATTCCTGTTATGCAGTGTTTGTTTTGCTATTTGTCAATATGGCTGCTGTGCTCTCTTCTCTCTCTGCAAGAAGGATGAGGTCATCAAAAAGGGCAGAGCAGGGATTGCTGGGTAAGACTGGAGAAGAGAGAGACATGAGGACACACAGGAATTTCATGCTTAGAGAACAGAGACTGTAAGTGCTGTAACATCCCCTCACTGAGACAGACAGAGACACTGCTGATGATTTCATGTTCCTGAGGAGAATATCTTATGTTGTATGGTTCACTGAATGTTATTTCTTCAATACATGGACATTTAAACACTTTGCTGTGTGGATTACTGTCTATATGGAAATGTTTTCTCAATTGGGATTTCACTTGCTAATCACAAGCCCTGATTGAGTGGAGGCACTGGCGCTTACTATGAATCCTGTCCTGATCACACAGATTATATAGACTCTGCTCCTAAATACTACACAGGTGGCGTCATCATACCCCAGTAGTCATCATACCCCAGTAGTCATCATACCCCAGTAGTCATCATACCCCAGTAGCCGCCAAGAGTTATCAAAATAGCGCTACACTGATATAACCACTTCAACCCAAGGATGTATGGGTATGTCCTAAGGTGTTGATGCGGTTAAGGGCCAGTGTCATTGATCAGTTTTCTCAATATAAGGCAATTTTAATTATAATCTCTGTAAAATCTCCTTTAGATTTACCAAAACTATGTGATATTGGGGTCTCCTTAAACTGTCCTTTTAATGTGTATTTAAACAGGTCAGTCCTTATATTAAATAGATTATGTTAGTTCTAATGGAAATTATACAATCAAATCGCATTGCATATGGCCAGCTTATGGAAGAGCAAATGCAGCTAAAGCAGGTCACCACTTGCCAAAAAAGTAATTGTAGGCCCAGATAGTTTCCCCGCATCTAATACATAAGGCACACCACAAGCAACTAATCTTTAAATGAAACCCTTTGAGTCCCGGTTCACACTATAGCAATAACAGACATTGCATGGGATTCGGAGCGCACTGCTCTGAAAATTACATGCGATGTCTGTGCGATGCAAATTCAGCCATACAGATTTTATGGTTGAATTCGCATCTGATTCGGACAGAACACACACAGGACCCTTTTTTGGTTCCCCAGCAGAATCGGATCGCATGGTGGTTCACACCTGTGCAATCCGATTCATGTCCAAACTATCAGTTCACACTGTAATATGTGAACTGATCTGGGGGTGTAGTTAACTTTGTATTGACACCCTCAGGGATTCGCATATGGCAGTGTGAACTGCCTGCGATTTGAATGCAATGCAGGAACCCGCAGTGAATTTGCAGGGTTCCCACATCGCATATAAGTGAACTGGCACTTAAAGCAAATACATTTACTGGTCACATGACTTTTTTTTTTTTATTGCTGCACAACCTGGGTCAGGTGCATGGCTAACCTGCAGTGCGTTACATGTCCTGGTGCAGCATCTTCAGCTTATTCAGGTCGTGTCAATCAAGCATCTGATCTGTCCCACAGACCTGCAGGGTGGATCAGACACTTGAATGACTGCTCTACTATGCTCTGCATGGAAAGAGGGGAATGCCGTAAAAAGCTGAAACAACGTCACTAGTAGATATGATCCACCATGGACCTGGCCCATGCAGACATGGGAGGCATACTCAGTGAGCCATACATAGACATTGCTTACTGAATCAAAGTGGATCACATGCACTTTGGTGGCAAGACTGCAGAGGCTCCATGATAACAATTATCAGGAAAGTGTTACTTTTTTAAATTGGAGTGGGGAAGTTACTGACAGGCTAAATATAAACCTTCTTCTTTTACAGGGGCAAGCTGGTTTATATTGTTTTCACCTAGCACCAGGGTCACTTTAAGAAAAACACAGGTTCACATCACCTCCCTTTCCACTACCTCATATGAAGCCCATGATCACTCCACTTCACTTCACTCTTTAGTAAATCAGACCTGCATGTTAGCTTTGCTGTTGTATTTGCTAAACCTAAAACAGCGGTGAACATCCCAATGACCTAATACCATATGCTTTGCACAGTAGCCATTTAGGACTGCATCTAACACAAATAAAGCCTGAGATATGAATGTATGCCTGCTGCAATCTCTGTGTCCTTGCTCGTATCTGTTATACTGCAATTATTTTAGGTTGGTCACACACATCAGTTTGGCTCACGCCTGGTTGGATCATGCATGTAAATCGTTTGCCCTCCATTTATGGGCCAGTTATCTCCAAATGAATCAAATCTATCAATCAGCTTGCACATGTGGTCATTCACACAGTTTACAGCACTAGGCCACTTTCATCGATAGAGCAATAAAACAGGAGCACTTCAGTATTGACTGGTGTGAGTGCCATGGACCATGACTTTTATCACTGTTCTGGGAATACTCTCTAGCGTATACAAGTTGGGATAAGTAAACATTATATAAATCTCCTTTTTGCATTAATGGGGACATGCTATTCCTTTATTAACTGCAATGGTTTGTGTGTCTTTTTCAGCTCAACGTTATGATAAAAATTATACATTAGCCTTACCTAAAGTAGATAGTACTGAGAACTTGAGGCTAAATTAATTATTTTGGGTACTTTAAATAACTCCAACTCAAATGAGCATGCCTACAGCATTCAGAATTCGTGATGACATATTCTACTTGAGTATGTGATTAAATCAAATGCATTAACCTTTAAATCTTCTTCCACAGACATTTTTAATAAAACTATGACTTTATTACCTAACCATGGCTTAATTTCAAACCTTTGGGAATGTTCTCATCTGCTCAATAGCCCTATAAAAAGATGTGCAATTTGTTAAAAAAAAAAAAAAAACGAGGGGGCGTGACCGGAAGCGGACCGAGGCGGACGTCTTTGTGAGGAGCTCCGCCGCCTCACGTACAATCAATTGCAATCCTCCCTCCCTGCTCAGCCCACCGGCTCATCTGCACCCCATCACGACTCCCCGGACCCTGGGGGACCTGCCGGACCAAAAATTTTTCGAATCGGACCAGGATTACCGCCCGCGGCCTACTAGGCCTGAAGCCGGGGACTTTCCTACGGACCGGACCCGAGGCCTGCGCGGCCGCCGCGGCCCGCCATCCGGCGCTTCAGAGGGGAGGTAGGCACTGTTGGAGTACCCACTCACCATCCTGCCCTACGGACCTACCCCCCTCTGCCCTAATCTGCCCCGCAGCGCCTCTGGGACCATCTCCACAGCCGGTTAGTCAGCACCCGGCCGCCATCTTCCCGGCCCCCTCACGCTTGCTGGGCACCCCTGGGTCTCCATCCCCCGGCCAGGACTCCGGACCCCAGGCCTCACCTTCACCCTGGGAAGGTCCGAATGACCGTTGGCCCCTCTGAGCAGGACATGTCCGCCTAGTGCTCCGCATCTCTGGGGGCATTACAGCCTCTCCACAACGAGTCATCCCGCTGCTAACCTAACCACATACAGACCCACCGGCTGCCAGGGACCTCTGGGGTCAACCCACGATGGTCTGCGGCGGACCGAAGAACAAATTTAAAAATAAATCCATCAGGGACGCTCTCCTCAAAACCGCTCCTAAGATGGCGGCGGGGCCATCTACCCGCTCGCCTCACGCAACTCCTCACACCAAGCCTGTGGCGCTGCACCCAGACGGTGAGACAGACTATGATTTTGGCCTCACACCCCTAACTTTTAGGGGAGACACGCTGCAGCCAGACCTGCTCCAGCAATTTGAACGGATGCTCACTAGAGCCCTCAAAAACACCTCGGATGCCATTACTGACAAGCTCACCAGGGAAATCAGGGAGGTGGGCCACCGCACTACTCTCTTAGAGCAACGCACTGAGGAACTAGAACTCACAGCAGGCAATCATTCTGAGGACTTGGAAGCCCTTCGAGAGGAAAATTCATCCCTACACTCCCGCTTGGAGGACTTTGAAAATAGGGCCAGAAGATCCAATGTCAGGATCAGAGGTATCCCAGAGTCTGTGGAGGACCTTCAATCCACCATCACTGCCTTATTTCAGGAACTATCCCCATCAATTCCTATAGAGCGTTTGGAAATGGACAGGATCCATAGATCACTGGCCCCGCGCTCAGATGACGGTCCCCCTAGGGACATCATAGTGAAACTTCACTTTTTTCGCACTAAAGAACAACTCATGGTAGCTGCCCGTAATAGGGATTCCCTAATTTTCCAGGGTCACCGTTACCAACTCTTCCAGGATTTATCCCAAGCTACCCTGGCTAAACGTAAGGCTATGAAGCCGCATCTCCTTGTTCTTCAACACCACAAGATTACCTACAGATGGGTCTTCCCCTTTGCTGTCCGCTTCTCCTACAAAGGCTCCTCTTACCAATGTAAATCTCCTGAGGATCTCCATGGTACTATTCGTGAACTCCACCTGACACCCCCAGATCATTCTCCTGAAGGCTCCAAGCGCCGTGCTGCATCATCCTCTCCACAGAAGACCCAAGCTCACCAGGATCATATCTCCCAGCACGGGATCCACAAGAGAGGTCGCTATTCATCACCAGCTCCAGCCCCGGCTCCTGAGGACACCATGGACTGAGGACACCCCGCGGTGTTCACCTGCTCTTTGTTACTAGGACGGTTGTCTAGCTGCCCTGCTGATCCCTTTCCTTGATGCCACCATTTTTGGTATCCTCCTGGAACCGTAACTATAATGTTTTCATATATTTACATATGTGTTTTTTGTTTTTGTTTTTTTTTTTTTGTTTTTTTTTTTTTGTTTTTTTTTTGACATACCACTTCTGTAGGTGAGACTGGTGGCAGAGTTTCCCTACATTGGACTTTTTCTTCAATTTTCAAAATTTTTTTTTTTTTACTATTATTTTTCTCTCATTGTTGGGTCTATCGTATTGCCCTGATTTGTTTTACTGTTTGTGCTCTGATATGTTATTGACTCGTTACCTCCACTTGCGTTATGCTTGCTACTAGGCTGTCCCTACCCCAGAGACTGCTCACTGCACCCCACTTGTAGTCCTTCAGTACCAGACCTTTTTGGACTGGTATCTCTTGGACAGGTTGACTCCTCCTGGCGGGAAGTTTACTTCCTTCCAGAGGATCCTCTTTTCTCTTTTTTCCTTCCCTCCCCTTCCATTCTTGAGTTTTTTCTCTCCCCCATTTCCCTTCCTCCCCCCATTCCCGCCCTCTTGCTCCTGCTCCTCCTGTCTTCCGTCCCCAACCCGGAGAGAGTCCCCCGCCCGCCGTTCCTGCCTCCTACCCCTGCCACGCTACATTTGCGCTCCATTATGTCCACCTTAAACGTTCTTACTCCAAATGTACAAGGCCTAAATTCCCCCTCCAAACGTGTGAAGGCATTCCGATCGTTCTCTTCGCTATCGGTTCATGTGGCTTGCCTTCAGGAAACGCACTTTTCCACTCATTCGACTCCCAAACACTTTGGTCACCAATACCCACAGGTTTACACTGCCTCTGCTCCCACGAAGCAACGGGGTGTGCTGATAGCATTTCACAGAACTACCCCATTTACTCTACAGAAGGAAATACAAGACCCTGAGGGTCGCTACCTCATACTGCTAGGACGGCTCCTTGACTCGGATGTCACTATAGTTTCATACTATGCTCCTAATAAGAAACCCCAGGCCTTCCTTTCCCACCTATTGTCTGTCACGGATACCCACAAACGGGGTACCCTCTTGCTTTGTGGCGACTCCAATCAAGTACTCTATCCTCTGCAGGACAAATCTCCCGCTCCACTATCCGCTCAGCGCCTCTCTTTCCAACAACTCCTAACTCAACATTCCTTAGTGGATACGTGGCGTGAACACAACCCACGCCGACGACAGTACACGCACTATTCCCATCCACATAAGCTGTTTTCGCGAATTGACCACATCTTGATCCACATGGGCACATCTCCTCTCCTTTCCACCTCCACTATCATCCCCTGCGCCTGGTCTGATCATGATGCGGTCATCTCCTCCTTCTCTTCCTTGGTACCTAAACCCAACCTTCGCTCTTGGCAGATCAATGACGGTATGCTGGCTAACCCGACCCACCGTCTTGAATTGGAGCACGCAATTTCTGACTATCTGTCCACCAACACTCATCCGGACACGTCCCCGCTCCTGTTGTGGGAAGCCCACAAACCAGTTATACGGGGGGTTTGCATTAGCCGAACCTCTCACCTCCGTAAGGAACGTCGCCTCTTACTACAAAACTTAGAAGCTGCCTTCTATAAGGCCTCTGCAGACTTCCAAGCCACCCCCTCGCCCTCCAGGAAACAAGCCCTCGATAAAGCTCGACTTGAGCTTGATCTTCTCCTTTCAGAATCGGTGGAACAAATACTCCGAAAGTCGAAACACACTTTATATATGAAAGCTAATAAACCTGACACCTTTCTTGCCTTGACGCTTCGCAAAGCCGATTATACTCCCAAACCTATACGCCTTAAGCAGGCTAAGGACACATACACCTGTAATCCCCTTAAAATTCTCCGCACCTTCCGTGATAAACTCTCCACGCTCTATAAGGACCCCTCCACATTTGACCGCACTCGCTTAGATGCCCTCCTGTCTTCTGTCCATCTCCCAGCACTGTCCGCTTCCCACAGGGAGAATCTTGATAAACCCATAACTGCTGAGGAACTCTTACAGGCAATCAAGACTTTGAAACCACGTAAGCGTCCGGGCCCTGACGGCTTTTCTGCTACATACTATAAACGCTTTGCCTCTGTTCTTATCCCCCCGTTGGTAGGGGCACTTAACTCCCTGCTGGACGGTCACTCCTTTCACACGGATTCGCTCATGGCTGCTATTTCCATGATTCCTAAACCCAATTCGGATGATACCTCCTGGTCCAATTATAGACCCATCTCTATACTCAACATTGACATCAAACTGCTTGCCAAGGTCCTGTCCTCTCGCCTCAATGTGGTCATAGGCACTTTGGTCCATGCTGACCAGACAGGTTTCATCCCATCCCGCCAGGCTGGCGATAATATTCGTCGGGCCACCCTGCTGGCACACATTGCCAGGAAACGCCGAATTCCCTCTTGCTTTCTCTCCCTAGACATTAGCAAGGCATTCGATTCTCTGTCTTGGCCATACCTCACCTCCATCCTTGATCGCTGGGGTTTTGGCTCCCACTTCCTGCAATGGGTGAATGCCCTTTACAAGAACCCTAGAGCGTACGTCTATTATTCAGGCTATAGGTCGGACCCTTTCCCCATTGAGCGCGGCACGAGACAGGGTTGTCCCCTTTCCCCCCTGCTATTTGCCTTGGCCATTGAGCCCCTTGCGATCCTCATACGATCCAATCCGAATATTCGTGGAATTGAACTGGGGGGTCACCACCATAAACTCTGCCTTTTTGCGGACGATGTCCTGCTTTTTCTTACTGCCCCTCTCACGTCTGCCCCTAATCTCCTTGATACCCTAACTAAATTTGGATCACTTTCGGGCCTTGTTGTCAACCCACAGAAATCTCTAGCCCTCAATGTATCCCTCTCAGCTGAAGACCTTAACCACCTCAAGTCTTCCCTCCCGTTCCCTTGGGCCAACTCCTACATCCCCTACTTGGGCGTCAAGTTCACAGCTGACCCTGTTGAGCTCTTTTCTGCTAATTACCCTCCCATGCTATCAACGCTTACATCGCTTATGAACAAATGGTCCTCCCTACCTCTTTCCTGGATGGGGAGAATTACAGTCCTCAAAATGTCGATCTTACCCAAGATCTTGTACCTGTTTCGGGTTCTCCCGATTGGGGTACCAGCTTATTTTTACGCATTTTACAGAAACGGGCTTTGGAATACATTTGGGGTAACGCCAAACCCCGCTTACCCCGACCAACGCTGTATCGACCACGTATCCGAGGCGGGCTTGGGGTGCCACAGTTCTCCAAATACTACTATGCTGCACAGTTGGCTCAGCTCCCTAAGTATCATGCAACAAAGGAAGTCCCATTGTGGGTCTCCATAGAAGCAATGGACTGTGATCCTCTCTCTGTGGCTAACCTCCTCTGGCTCCCACCTTCACAACGGAGATGTGTTACCAATCCTATCACTAAGCACAGCCTAACCCTTTGGGATAGACTTAAACGTCGTTTTCACCTTCAGTCCCCCCATAATCCCCTACTTTCTTTTCTCCGCAACCCCTCGTTCTACCCAGCCTGGTCCTCCCGGACTTCTTTCTCCGAGTGGACTAGGGTTGGCTTGATACGTGCTTATCAGTTCTTCACTCCCCGGGCTTTTCAAACCTTCCCAGCTCTGCGTGAGGCCCACAACCTCCCTCCTGGCGAATTGTTTTGCTACTTGCAACTGAAACACTTCTTTAGCCAGAACGCACCGGCGCGCGATAGCTCCCATGCGTTCTCCACCTTTGAACGGGCTTGCAAAACAGACCCGCATAGGCGGGGGCTCATTTCTGATCTCTATGCCCAACTCCTGTCGGTTCAAGAGACTACCCCCCCGGCATATGCTTCCAAATGGGAAAGGGACCTACACCTCTCCTTGGAAGACTCTGACTGGATCCAAATTTGGCAAGCCACTAAATCGGCTTCCCCAAATATTGTAGCCTTGGAGACAAATTACAAAGTCCTTACCAGATGGTACTTGGTCCCAGCCAGAGTCTCCAAGTATGTGCCACAATACTCACCTCGTTGCTTTCGTGGTTGCGAGTCTCTGGGTACCCATGCACACATTTGGTGGGAATGCCCCACGGTCCGTACCTTTTGGTCCGAAGTGTATCGGGTTTTATCTACAATCTTCCACACACCCCTTACCCCCGATCCTGCTTCTGCGCTCCTGAACCGCAAGCCACCTGACCTCACACATCGCCAATTTAAACTTTTCCTGTATGTCACCACAGCTGCCAAACAGACCATAGCGAAGGCCTGGAAAACTTCCTCCCTTTGTTTCCTGACCATGAAAAATAGAGTCACTCAAGCTATGATCCATGCTAAAACTGAAGCTATCCTGCTGGATAAACTTATACCTTACGAAAAGCTCTGGAAACCATGGATTGACAACTGTCTTCCGATAGGCTTTGATGAATCTCTTGTACTAGCTTGACCTGTGGTTACCGACTCCCTGATGGCTTTGTCGATCTGAACCACATCAGTGGCCCGGGACTCCCTCCGGGCACCCTTCCTCTCCCGCATAAGCCCCCCCCCCCACTGTTTTGCCCTTCCTCTCCCCCCCGTCCTTCTTGCCCCTCTTACTCCCTTCTTTTTCTCCCCCCCCCCTTGTTGCCTCGAGTTGGCCGCTACCTAATTTGTTTCCCTATTGTGGCTGGACCACAAACTTTTGCTGCACTACGGCCTCCCTTTTTGCCCTACCCCCAGCCGCCCCTGTGCACTGTGTTTATCCCTTGTACCTGTATTCCGGGCGCCCAGCTTGCCCCTTTCCTATTCCTTAACCTGATTGTTATGCTACTACTTGCTGTTCATGATGTCATTTTGACGTGTATTCATCTGTTATGCACCACTGTTACCTATTGGTATTGTTTTGTACTACATTCCTTCTGCCTCAATAAAAACCGTTTGAACAGGAAAAAAAAAAAAAAACATACATGCTAATTAATAATGGTCATGTTGGAACAGAAAAGGCCAACCCCAAACTGTTCCCACAAATTTAGGAGCATTAAATTGTCCAAAATGTCTTGGTATGCTGACGCCTTAAGAGTTCCCTTCACTGGAACTAAGGGGCCAAGCCCAACCCCTGAAGAACAATCCAACACCATAATCTCCCTCCACCAAATGATTTGGACCAGTGCACAAAGCAAGGTCCATAAAGACATGGATGAGCAAATTTGGGGTGGAGGAAATTGAGTGGCCTGCATGAGTCCTGATGCCAACCCGATAGAAGACTTTGGGATGAATTAGAGCGCAGACTGCGAGCCTGGCCTTTTCTCCAACATCAGTGCCTGACCTCACATATGCGCTTCTGGAAGAATGGTCAAACATTCCCATAGACACATTCCTAAACCTTGTGGACAGCCTTTACAAAAGAGTTGAAGCTGTTATAGCTGCAAAGGGTGGGCCAACTCAATATTGAACCCAGCAGACTAAGAATGGGATGCCATTAAAGTTCATGTACTTATAAAGACAGGGATCCTAATACTTTTGGTAATATAGTGTATTTCCCTCACATGCTTTTATTTTATTTTTCATAATATAATTTGTTGCGTCAGTGGTCCCATCTCTCCATGCCAAATATTAGCATCCTTACTGCCCCTGCTGTGAAAAGATTAAATGCAGGGCAATCCATTTTGAAAATGTATAGCATTCTAATTTGTATATAATCCACATATGAAAATCCTCACTCACCTACAGTATTCTAGGATTCCATTAAATTGTGTCATCTCTACTGTGCACAGGCTCCAAAGAGACAGGGGAAATTAAGCATTCACATTTTGCTGTGCTTATGTCCTGGGGGTACAGAATGCAAGTATAATTAGAGAATATGACAAGGTCTATAAATATATAACCTCAATCCATTATTAACATTTTAAATATTAACAGATTGCACAGTATTTATACATAAAAATATACATATTTATTTTGCATGTTTGTATATATATATATATATATATATATATATATATATACGCACACACAGTATATCAGTATATACTTTCTTCCTTGTCATTGAACGAGAAATAGGAAAACCTCATGAACATTAATAATTAGTGTGACTGAATATGTTTCTTTAATAAAGACATTTCTGTTGTTGAGACAAATTATTTAAGCAGTCTTTTTCCTTTCTTGTAAATTATATTTTTATAGCGCAGGAGTTACCTTGAATAACTTAAAATAGAGCCATTGATTGTTTAGTTGCTGGTGAAATTATTCATACTGGAACATTTCTTGTTGGAACTGATGTAAAAACATTCATGGTCTTTATTTGATTTTATTGAAAAGTCCTTCTGGAAACAATTAAAAAAGTTATAAAAACGTGGTTTTTCATAATTCAAATCTCCAATGATTCATCGTCTGTGATGTGGCTGGTCATTTCTTGCTTGTGTAAGACAATATATCTATGTGTTTTATGAGGGACGGAATAAAGACTATGAGTGGCTCTAGATTTTGGTTAATGGTCCATTATGGATTTTGAGGTATGTTACTTCACTTACATTGTTTCTAGCTAAAGCTCAATACAAACAGGTGCAAAATGATTATTTACATTTCGTTTTTTTTTCTTTATAACAGCCCCAGCAGCTATGTAGGACACTCTGACAGTTGGGGTATTCCAAGGGTAGAGATATGAGTAAATGTATGAGGATTTTATTTGTGGTGTTGAGTTTTCGTCAATCATAAAGTCAAAAATTGCAAACTTAAATCCCAAACCCACTGAAGTCTATGAGGGGCAAAACTTGAAAATTAAGCATGGAAAAAAGTCACCAACGTAGGGACATGACCTTGTTGGGCATATCCAGCATGGTGTGGCAGGCAGTAAACACATAGTCCTGATTTGCAAAGAATGTTGTATTAAACAGTAAGACAACAGCACAACAGGCCCGGCAGGGAGATCACTATTTCTGAAACCACTTACAAGCACAAGCACTTAACCTGTCCACTCGCATAAAGCACGCCAAAGCCAGGGGTGAGAATCTTAAATAGACTCTGCCTGACCTAAGAAGGCTGCCAGGGTCACATGGGGTATGTGCATCCTATCGGATTACTACCCAAGTGACCGAGGAAATCATAGAGAAGCATAGCTTCTCTCAACATTTTTTCTCCCATCTGCATTGCCGTAATGGACAAGCGCCACCTGCAGTGGAGAATATGGACTACACCTGCCAACAACCTAAACAAAAAAACAAAAAAAATCTTTAAATACTATATAGTAGGAAGAGGGTGCTCTGTTTTTTTTTTTTTTTTTTGTGACTTTAAGGGTAACATGTATTGAGAAAAATGCTATTCCTTCACTTGCAAAGTAGATCACTTTAAGCTGTATGAAACGGTACAATGCTCATGAACATCATTAGCGACACTGTATTCTGGCATCACATATTTTATGTGTAATTTTCTTTTACTTTTACATAATTGCTTGGCTTAACTACATTAGTAGCGTCCTAATCTGATTCAACACAACTTCATAAAAGGCTTTTTTAGGAAGTTTTGTGACACCTAATTCAGGTAATAGGCCTGAATTGACTGGTGGGGTATACAAAGTGGCTGGCCAGAAAAGACGGCATGTGCAAAAATTCACTTCTAAACACCCTTAAAAACTCTCAAATTAAAATGCATGAAAGTCGCTCTGCTCGGGTGTGAATGCAACCTGAATGGGGCCTAAACAATATTACGTTATGTAATACGCTTTGCATTCATTCTGAGAAAGAAGGATTACCTTTGACAGAGGAGTGAGTTATCAACAGCCTAGTTTTCCTAAAGTGACCTTGTCTTTCTTAAGAGAAAGAGAGGCAATTATTATCAGTGAGTGCATGTCCAAATGGCAGTAGAGAGAAGCACTTTTGTGGTCACACTATTGCTTTTAGGAAGAAGATTGATATGAACACTTTCTGGGGTAGATGTCACATTCAAGCTGGGTTCACATTGTGTGCGGACACAGCTCACAGCGGGGGTCCGGTGCGTCCCTGTTTTCCATTAAAGGGGTAAATGAGGCCTGAATTTTTGCCCAAATTTGGAACTGAAACGAGCCAAAGATGCACAGGACCCCTGTGCAATCCACTCCGGAAATGTGTAAACTGGCTTCATTGAGAGCCGGTCACAGTCTCCTGTCATGCAATTTGTATGCTTTGAACACCTGTTTTGACACTGAGTGTATTGTTTCCTAAATTTAAGGACTTTGCATTTCTGTTCTTTTTTTTTTTGTTCATGTCGCTTTGTGTTAGCAGATAGTGGGGGCGCGCACACGCACTGATTGGCTAGAGGGGGAGCCAATCAGTGGGTCCGGCGGACGCCATGTCCGCCGTGCACCCGCGATCACTCCCCATGGAGACAGAATGGCGGTCTGCCTATGTAAACACGGCAGACCGCTGTTCTTTCAGTAATGAACACAGGGATCCTGCATTCCTCCTATTTGGAACACAGGTATCTGCGTTCATCCAGTGATTACAATCCCCACACAGTTAGAAAGCACCCCCTAGGCACACATTTAACCCTTTGATTGTCCCAGGTGTTAACCTTTTCCCTGCCAGTGTCATTAGTACAGTATCAGTGTGTATTTTTAGCACTGATTACTGTAGTCACTGGTCCCCCCAAAAGTGTCATTTAGGTGTCCGATCTGTCAGCCCTGCAATGTCTCGGTCCCATCAAAAGTCGCTGGTCGCCGGCATTACTAGTAACAAATAGAAACCTAGGAACAACTGTGTGTCTTGCTAATAATTGGTGGCAAACCTAGATTTTCCCTACAAATTCAGAAATATTACAGCTAAAAAACAAAAACAGTTAAAAAAAAAAAGCACTAAATACACAGGTAAAATTCAATAAGGCAACTTATTGTCTACAGATCTTGTTTTTTCTCAGCCTGTGACTAGACAACGAAAGGAGAAGCATTATTATTTTTTTTTAAATTGTGTAACAAAAGCGTATCTAAATCTCAAACTAAACATGTCACATATTGCAGCTTACCAGTCATTTTTACTTTTCAAAAATTATCAGGAAGTACAGAAAATATCTGTTTACCTTGTAGCAATGCAGTACCCTTGTCACTTTTTATGAGCTTGGAAGAAAGCTAAAAAAATGTAATATTGTGTAAGTAATATATTGTGTAAACTACTAGCCCTAATCCACCATTCCATCAATCCACCATTTAATGGAGATGAACAAAAGCAGACATATTTGAAGTCCAACCTGTATGACATCCAAGGCTTTTCCCCATAAATGCAATGGAGAAATGAGAGATACATATGAATGGACAGGTAGTAGTTTAATCACAGGATTACAGGATGCAGCCACCACATCCAAGAACTGATAAGCTGCAGTATTTTACATTTTGTGTTTGGGTTTAGATACGTTTTTAAAAAGATTGCCGAACCCTCCACATAAAATACCAGCTGATAAACTAATCATGTGGGCAAGAAGAAATCAAATTTTATACCAGGACAAATTGTGATTATCTGGCAGTTATTTTAAGGCCCTTTCAGACGGGTGGACTCCGGCAACTGATCCTCTTGCTCAGCGGTGAATCTCTCCTCTGATCCCCCATAAGCAGGTGGTGACGGGTCCATGTCTGCTCCGCTTATACAGAGTGGACACAGACACAGCCTGCTGTCCTCTATGGGTGGTCAAATGTAAACGGACCCCCTGTATGTCGCAAGAATGGTCTTTAAAAAAGGCCACAATACAGCGCTTGCTAATGAAGACAACTAAAATCTTTGGAATTAAATTTAAAATTACCAATAAAAGCTAACCTGTGTGTGTAAAGTGCCAATGTGTCTTCATAAATACCATTTGATTGTTAAACAGTGTTCAAATATTATAAAATTGAATATAAAAATTACATAAAACATGACAGTGGATCATATAAATGAGTGAATGTGACTCCAATAAATATCATCAAAAATTCATCAAACTGTAAAGGGAAAGATTATTATATAGAAAAGTCCATCAATAAGGTGATTATGCTCAGGCAATTAATGTCCTCAATAAGTGATATCCACAAAAGGTGCAAGTGCTCTGTCTTGATTTTCACAGTATCGATAGCTTGTTCCAAAATTAAATAAGATGGATCACTTACCAAATGACGTGGGTCTTATGTGCCGTATGACACTAAGACCTTTCAGGCTTTGTTTTGCCCTCTGGGCTAAGTGGCTCTCCCCTTTGCACGGTCCTGCAGGCTGATAATGGCTCCTCTGGACCCCGGAATGTAGTACTCAAAAAATTGGTAAAAGGGAAGAAAAGAGGCTCCAATAGCGTGATATAGTCTCAAAAAAGATTTTTTACCCATCAATCGGGTTTAAAGCAAGTAATATCATATAACACACTATCCCTGGTGGTCAGCGGTGCGGGCCGCACGTCCTCCTCGCGGAATAACGGCTAACTTCTGGCTTGCGTTCCAGCTAGGGTAGCGTGATGACGTATGTGGTCCAAACTGACGCGTTTCGTCACTTCCGGTGACGTCTTCAGAGTTTTTGGAGTATGTTTCCATACGACTGTCATTCAATGTGATCCACCAGACAAATGCCGACAGATCCCCCATTTTTCTGTTTTTAGCGGACAGGATCGGATTGGATGTCGGCAGGTATCAACGGACACATGTCCACTGACATCCGCCTCTCCATAGAGGGCAACGGATGGTCTGATCAGATTTGTCAGTTTTTTAGGTGGACCTGATTGGACCATCCATTGCCCTCTATGGAGGTCCGCCCGTGTGAAAGGGGCCTTAGAGAGACAAAAACATATTGAAACCCTTGTTTCAATAGATACATTTGGTGTGGAAGAGCACTGAGCTCTTCCAGGACCTAAGGGAAGATACAGGAATTTGGAGCTTCTCCCACTGCCCGGCTAACTAGAGAAGTTTTACTTACCTGTACAGTAACAGTAAAATAAGTCCAGTACTCTCAGATGATTGTCCTTCCAAACTTTCTTTATTTTCCTAAAATAGTGGAACAGGAACTGCAAAGATTTAAAACCTCCAACATATGCATTTCGACCTTATAGTTCAGTAAAATGAACTATATGTGTAGTACTTTAGGGAAACTATAATGAAAAATACAGTAAATTAAACAGCATTGAATGTGAAATCCCCTTTTGATTTCATTACCAGCCTTTTAGTGACCTCTTTCATATTAAATTGCAATGTAATACATCGCCATTTCTCTCAATTTGTCATATGTGCTGTAAGGCAATCTGTACAAATTGTGGCGCCAAAGAACTAAACTTATAGATACTGACATATATCTTGTTTTGAACATTCCAGTCTCGAAATTTTATAAAAGCGTCAGTTGAAAGGGGAGAACCTGGCAAAAGATCTAAGTTTTCAAATAGTTTTAAACTTTTTTTCTAGCTTCCTTTATATCAAATGTAGAATTATTGTATTTAAATCAAACCTACTGTGTGTAGACTAATGTGGGGAAAGAGAGGTCTTGTATTCCCATGACTTGTTTAATTGAACTGTGTGTCAAATATGCTTGAAATGAAAAAATATGGACATTCCAGTGGAGCTTATATTAACCCCTTTAGCACCGGAGGATTTTCCTGCTTTACGTCCAGGCCACTTTTTGCGATTCGGCACTGTGCAACTTTAACTGACAATTGCGCAGTCATGCAACGCCGTACCCAAACGAAATTTACAAACTTTTTCCCACACAAATAGAGCTTTCTTTTGGTGGTATTTGATTACCTCTGCGCTTTTCATTTTTTGCGATATTAATAAAAAAATGCGACCATTTTGAAAAAATATCAATATTTTTCTACTTTGACAGTTAAAAATTATCCAATATATTGTCATATATTTAGGCCAAAATGTATTTAGCTACATGTCTTTGAAAAAAAATTCTCAATGAGCGTATTTTTAACCGCTTTAAGACCGGAAGATTTTACCCCATTCCTGACCAGGCCATATTTTGCAATTCAGCACTGCGTTATTTAACAGACAATTGCGCAGTCGTTCGATGCTCTACCCAAATTCATTTTATGTCCTTTTTTTCCACACAAATAGAGCTTTCTTTTGGTGGTATTTGATCACCTGTGCGATTTTTACTTTTTGCGCTATAAACAAAAAAAGAGCGACAATTTTGAAAAAATAACAATATTTTTCAAATTTTTTTATATAAAATTCCCATAAAAAAATGTAAAAATCAAAATTTTTTAACATTTTAGGCCAATTTGTTTTCTGCTACATATTTTTGGTAAAAAAAAATAAATCGCAATAAGCGTATTTTGATTGGTTTGCGCAAAAGTTATCGCAGCTACTAACTACGGGAAGTTTATGTCATTTTTATTGTTTTTTTTTAACTAGTAATGGCGGCGATCTGGCAGCGATCTGCATTTTTTTTTATGTGGGACTGCGACATTGCGCGGACAGTTCGGACCCTTACTTGACACTTTTGGGGGCACCAGTGACATTACTACAGTAATCAGTGCTAAAAATATGCACTGTTACTGTAAAAATGACACTGGCAGGGAAGGGGTTAACTTTTATTGGTGATCAAGGGGTTAATGTATGCCTGGCGCTTACTGACGTGTGTGGGGGGAGGGGATTGAGTGACACAGGCACAGATCGCAGGTTCAGCTATGCTGAATCCTGCAAACTGTCCCTGCCTTTCACTTAGGAGATCCGCCCGCTTTGTTTACACAAGCGGGCGGATCTCCACACTTGATCCCCGACGATCAGGGAAGAGCGGCGGTGATCACTGCCGCTCCTCCCCTGGTCCGACTCCCGCTGTGACTGAATACAGTGGGAGCGAGCCTCCGGCGGCGCGTGCGCGCGCCGCCCACAAGGGGAGGAGTCCAGCAACATAGACCTACGTCGCTAGACGATAACGAACCACTTTGCCGCAGTACGCTCAATGTGAGCGGTCGGCAAGTGGTTAATATAGATACAGATTCTGGAAACACTAAAAAGTGCAGGTTGATTCTGTTGATTTGGAGAAATGTAAAGTATATAGGTTTTTCATTCGTTAAAACTGAACTCTAGGAAAGCATCTAAAATACATAAGTAAAATGCACACGTTTTATCTGCCAAATCATTTTTATTTCTGTTGATCTACAGTAAAACCATGGATTGAGAGTGACTTGGTTTGAGAGCGTTTTGCAAGACAAGCTAATTTTTTTTTATAAATTTTGTCTTGATATACAAGTAGCGACATGTTACAACTCCCGCGAACTTACATTCCCATCGATTTGCGCAGACAAGTCAGCCTGCTGCAGTATATATGCGGCGGGTGGTGGTCAGCAAGTGGTTAATGTAAGCTTTCTAAGATACATAAATGGTATGTGGAAACCTGTAAGCAGTGCCACAATTTTAGTAGCTACTCTTTGCAAGTTCTTGCTTTGGGCCTGCAAGCAATGGGATAAATGAATGTAGCAGCAACTATGCTAAATATTGAACTATAAGCTAGTTATAAAAAATAAACTAACTTTCATACACCAATCATAACTTTATGAACACTGACAGGTTAAGTGAATACCGTACAAACGCGAATGTCAAACCCCTGCCCTTCTTACCAACTCATGACAAAGGACTGACCAATCTCACACCATGTTGTCACTTACGTAACAATGCCACTCCCAGCTGCACCCTGCATAACGATTTTCCAGCTTGCGGGCCCACAATCTTGGTGCCAGCAGCCTGATAGTGATTGTCACTGGGTGTAGTTAACTAAGCAATCAATCCTTTAACTGCCACCACTGTTTTTTACCAAAGAGTCAGAACTTCCACAAAATTAGTAATAACAATTATGGAAAAAAATAAACTTATATACACACACTGTCACTGCAGACAGGTACGTTCGGAGATTTATGATATGCCGTAGCACTCTTCAAGGTATAGGGATTCTTTTAGTTTGCATTAAAAGCTTTAGAGACAATTTTAACACTTTTCGAAATAGGGTTTAATAATGAAAAGGTCAAAGTGGCGCAAAAAAGGTGTGGCAAGAAGATAAAGAGACAGTAAAGCAACAGAGAAGAATATACAGAGGAGTTGAAAATGAGCATACTTGCAATGTCCTGTTTCAGAAGATTCCAGTCAATGAGTAAAGTTGTAAATTGTCTCTCATAACTCAGATCTTCAGTTTCTTTATGGTACACGAGAGCTGTCAACTCCAGGAGCAGCCTCCTTTTTCTATAATAGCACAGGGGTGTTGTCAGAGACCATCTGACCAATTACATGGCTAAGGAGTGGCCATTGTGTTTATGACTGTATTATGGCCGTCCCTTACACACAGTTTTATACTTAAAATAATATCTTCCAATATGTGCAGGTTGCATTCTAGAAACTGGTAGATTATTGTTCAGTATTCAAATTTATGTCCAGTGATACCAAACACAGAGTATATTGGATGGGCCTGTCACCCAGGAGGTATCTGTCTGCAATCTCCCCTTCTGTGTGCTTTAGCCTAGTCATGTATGACCTCAATTTGTTCAGTATGATATTTTCTTTTCAAATATATACTTAATAATAATGTGTCATGGTTCTGTCTGATTTTATGAATTGTGTGTGGATTTTGTTAAATTGTATATTGGGCAGGGGGTCTCCAAGAGGTGGCCCTAAAGCTTGACTGCTTTTAAGATCCACATTAGTTTTGGGTGGACATTTTATGGCATGCTATGTGTTCCTAATGGATTTGATTGCCCTACAAACCAGTGGGTGACAGAACTAAAGGATTCTGTTATAGTTTTATGATGGGTCACTTCCAATTCCCTCTGTAAAGTGATAAGCTGTAGGAGACGATTGCTAGCAGACTCTGCTGATCTCCGGCCTCAGTGGAGATAACAGGTCCTTTGAAATGTAAGCTACAGTAAATTAAAAGGCTATGGAGGTGCATGCCTAGGTATTTGCTGCTTGTGTAACTGTTCTACAAACTTATCATGGCCGGCCTATGATTCTTGGACAACATGGCCGCCAGATGCTGCTTTTCATGGGTCCAGTATGTGGTATCATTACAAATACACTGATAATCTCATAACAATCTCTCATAACAATGGCATTTGAAAATCGATGGGACATTTTAAGGAGCAAGTAAATGTTGCCCCTGAAGTTGATGTGCAGAAAGAAAAAGAAAAGGGCATCGCAGTTTGTTGCATATTGGGCTATCTAGCAGAAGACAAGTCAGGGTGGTTGTGTAGATGGGGAAGAGATAGCATGAGGATGCAGTATGGAAAGAAAGCAACCTAGTGCTGCTAGGCAGAAGTGCTAACCAATTAGCCACTGTGCTTGCTGCCCATTATTGTGACTATTAGTTAGCACATACCACATATTTAACCACTTCCATACCGAGTCATGTAATATGACGTCGGCAAAGTGGTTGTGAGGATCCGGGCCGCCGTCATATGACGTCGCCCGGATCTCCCCTCTACTGCGCGCCCCCGGGGGCGCGCAGCGCGGCGATCGGGGGTGAAGCTCGTCCCTCGGACATAGCCCATCCCTGATCAAGATAAACAGCCAATAGAAATTGGCTGTTTACCACGTGATCGGCTGTGTCAATCACAGCCGATCACATGAGTGGCTCCAGCATGAGCCGCTCGTTCTCTCTGCAATGTGCGCCCCCGGGGGCGCGCAGAGCAGCGATCGGGGACGAGGCTCGTCCCTCGGACAGAGTCGATCCCCGATCTAGGTAAAGAGCCAATGAAATTGGCTCTTTACCACGTGACCGGCTGTGTCCAATCACAGCCGGTCACAAATGTCAACAGAGAACACGGTAACTAGCTGTCACCGTGTTCTCCTCCTCACACACTGATCCTGTGTGAGGAGGAGATTGTGGTAACAGCTAGTTACCGATTACAGTGCACCCCAAACACACTGATTGCCCCCCCCCAATAAAGAGCACCTGTCACTAGCCCATCAAAGTACCCGAGTACCTGTCACCAGCCCATCAGGTATTCAGATGACAGGTACTCGGGTACTCTGATGGGCTGGTGACAGGTATTCGGGTACTCTGATGGGCTGGTGACAGGTATTCGGGTACTCTGATGACAGGTACTCGGGTACTCTGATGATGGGTACTCGGGTACTCTGATGACAGGTACTCGGGTACTCTGATGACGGGTACTTGGGTACTCTGACGACAGGTACTCGGGTACTCTGATGACAGGTACTCGGGTACTCTGATGACGGGTACGCAGGTACTCTGATGACGGGTACTCGGGTACTTTGAGTACCTGTCAACGGAGTACCCGTCATCAGAGTACCTGAGTACCTGTCACCTACCCATCAGAGTACCCGAGTACCTTCCACCTGCTCATCAGAGTACCTGACGCGTGAAGTACTCGAGTACTTGCCGCCTGCTCATCAGTACCCGTCACTACTCATCAGTACTCATCAGTACCTATCACGTATCAGTACTGATCATCAGTACCCATCAGTACAGTATCACCTATCAGTATCAGTACTACTCATCAGTACTTATCACCTGCCTGTCACCTGCCCATCAGAGTATCCGAGTACCTGTCACCTGCCTATCGGAGTACCCGAGTACCTGCCACCTGCTCATCAGTACCAGAGTACCTGTCACCTGCCCAACAAAGTACCCGAGTACCTATCACCCTTCATACAGCCACCATGTCCAAGTCCAAAAGGGTTTATATACGTCCTCCATTTAAACCTAAATACCGGTGTTATGGCAGCAGATAGCTGCCATAACCCTGGTATTTTTTTAAATGGTGGACGGTTGGCTTTCCGATAAGGGTGGTCCCAGTGGCGGATTCGCCGTGGGATCACCCTTCCGGGATGGTGGAAGAGGCGCCCCCCCCTCCCACCAGGTTCCGGTCCTTTTCCCCGTTTACCGGACCCGCCGGCAGCGGGGAAAACGATCCGGTCCCAGATCCTCACAGACAGGATGTCGAGTGAGGGCAAGCTTGCCCTCACTTGACTCTATGGTCTTGGAGGACCGGAGCTATGGAAAATGTTGTTGCCTAGCAACCGGTTTAAAGGTCCTTTTTTTTTTTTCATTTTTATATAATAATTTTTTTTTTCTATCTTTTAGTGTACTTGTGAGATCTGAGGACTTTTTGACCCCAGATCTCACAAAAAAGAGGTCCTGTCGTGCCTATTTCTATTACGAGGAATGTTTACATTCCTTTTAATAGAAATAAAAATGATCAATTTTTTTTTTTTTAACGGTGTAAAAATAAAAAATAATAAATAAAATAAATAGTAAAAAAAAAAAAAAAAAAAATTAAAGCGCCCTGTCCCCGTGAGCTCGCGCGCAGAAGCGAACGCATACAGAAACCCCGCCCACATATGTAAACGGTGTTCAAACCACACATGTGAGGTATCGCCGCGATCGTTAGAGCAAGGGGAATAATTTGAGCCCTAGACCTCCTCTGTAACTCAAAGATGGCAACCTGTAGAAATTTTTAAATTGTCACCTATGGGGATTTTTAAGTACCAAAGTTTGTCGCCATTCCGTGAGCGTGCGCAATTTTGAAACATGACATGTTGGGTATCTATTTACTCGGAGTAACATTATCTTTCACATTATGGAAAAAAATTGGGCTAACTTTACTGGTTTCTTATTTTTTAATTAAAAAAAGTGAATTTTTTCCAAAAAAATTGCGTTTGGAAGACCGCTGCGCAAATACGGTGTGATAAAAAATATTGCAATAATCTCCATTTTATTCTCTAGGGTCTCTGATAAAAAAAATATATAATGTTTGGGGGTTCTAAGCAGTTTTCTAGCAAAACAACTGATTTTAGCTTGTAAACACCAAATGTCAAAAATAGGCCTAGGCAAGTGGCTAGGATGCATGATGGTGCGCCTTGGATGTTGGGCCCCTCTATATGGCTAGGCTGTGAAAAAGTCTCACACATGTGATATTGCCATACTCAGGAGGAGTGGCAGAATGTATTTTGGGGTGTCATTTTTGCTATGTACATGCTATGTGTTAGGAATATCCTATAAATTGACAACTTTGTGTAAAAAAAAAAGTTTTCATTTTTTCCCCACATTTTCCAAAAACCTGTGGAAAAAATTATATCTTCAAACGACCCATAATGCCTCATAGAATATACGTTGGAGTGTTTGCTTTCCAAAATGGGGTCATTTTGTGGACTTTTCCATTGTATTGGGGCTCTAGGGCCTTGAAAAGTGTGATAGGTAGTAAGAAAGTTTTATGTGTATTTATGCTCCTAGAACGCCTGAAGGTCCTTCTTGGACGTGGAGTCTCTTTTTGTGGCCAGGCTGTGTAAAAGTCTCACACATGTGGTATCGCCATACTCGGAAGGAGTAGCAGAATGTATTTTTGGGTGTATTTTTTGCTGTGTACATGCTATGTGTTAGAAATAGCTTATAAATTGACAACTTTGTGGGAAAAAAAAGAAAAACAAATTTTTTCTTCATTTTCCCAAGAATTGTGGGAAAAAATTACAACTTCAAAAAACCCACCATGCCTCTTACTAAATACCTTGGACTGTCTACTTTACAAAAAGGGGTAATTTGGGCGGTATTTGTACTGTCCTGACATTTCAGGGCCTCAAGAAAGGAGATAGGCCGTCAGTACATCTGGTGTGATCAATTTTCAGTAATTGGTACCATAGCTTCTAGACTCAATAACTTTCACACAGACTAAATAATATACACTAATTTGGGTTAATTTTACCAGAGACATGTAGCAGTATACATTTTGGCCCAAATGTATGAAGAAAAATTAATTTTTTGCAAAATTTTATAATTGAAACTAAAAAAAAGTGTTTTTTTTTCAAAATTTTTGCTCTTTTTTTGCATATATCATGAAAAAAAAAAACCCAGTTGTGATCAAATACCACCAAAAGAAAGCTCTATTTGTGTGAAAAAAATGATAAAAATTTTGTTTGGTTACAGTGTAGCATGACTGAGCAATTGTCATTCAAAGTGTGAGAGTGCTGAAAGCTGAAAATTGGTCTGGGCAGGAAGGGTGTCTAACTGCTCTGTATGGAAGCGGTTAAAATTGTTGGTAGCCAAGTACACCCCTTCATGGAAACAATATTCCCCTATGGCAGTGGCCTCTTTCAGCAGGATAATGTGCCCTGCCACACTGCAAAAAAGGTTCAAGTATGGTTTGAGGCAAACAACAATGATCTTAGGGTGTTAACTCCAAATTCTGCAGATCTAAATTCAATCAAGCATCTGTGGGATGTGATGTAAAAAAAGTCTGTTCCATGGAACTCCCACCTTCCAACTTACTGGACTTAAAACAATCTACTACTGATTGCTTGGTGCCAGATACTATGGCATACCTTTAGAGGTCTAGTGCCATCCATGCCTTGACATTTCAGGGCAATTTTGTTGGTAAAATAAGCTGTTTTTCAGCAAAAGAGGGGGGGGGCTACTCAGTATTAGGTGGGTGATCATAAAGTTATGGCTGATTGGTGTGCATAATAGCAGTAGTTTCAATAAACTATAGCATTAGAAGATTTATTTTGGTAATTGTCTAACAAAATTGCTATGCATTTTTACAGTGTATTGTTCGTGTCTACAGTATGGAAAAAATAAAAATATAAGCCTTTGTGCTGGAATTTTGAAAGACATAAATGTTCTTTTTCCATATCGGAAGAAAATCTATCTGAAGTGTGAGGCTATCCCTGCTCAAAGGTGTATCAATCTCATTCAAATCATTTTAAAGTTTTGTGCACATAATGTGCATTTGAAAAAGCTTAGGAAGCAGACAAGGCATGTAGACTGATCTGGCTGCCAGGAATATCTGACAGTAGGCTCTGTAAAGACACATGCATGCCCTGGAACAATTTAAACACTCTTACTTTTTATATAAAGCATTGCCAAAAGTTGTTTTTACAGCAATGAAAAAAGTTGGAAAGAAAACATGGTGTATAAAAGATAAAGCAATGGAGACGCTTGGGATTTCTCTGAAATGCACGTTTTCCACAACTTTCACCCAAGATTCACTCATTATTCTAATAGAATTGTATATGAGAAAAATGAGTGTATCTTGGTTGAATGTTGTGTGAATTTTGTGTAAAACCATTGATAAATAGATCCTTATATTTATTAAAAGGGTTAATGTATAGCAACTTGTGTATCTTTAGTATAAGCTGCTACATACTTTAGTAAATCAATTAAAGCAGCACAGATAGATTTAAATGCATAAAGTAACTGCATTTAACAATCAATTTTACTATAAAACAAGATCAATAAACAAGGAATATTGTAACCAACTGCAAGGGTTCACATGCTTGGAATTAAACAGTAGAATGTGGCTAGATTTTGCATTTAGACGTATGTTGATGATTTTGTATTGCATGATTGTGTGGCTACTTGAGATTAGTCACCTTCTTTGAAACACATGGTATTTTGCAAATGCTTAAAATCCTGTTGCATTTCAGGCAGAAGTAGAAAACATCTTGTAAATAGGCAACTGCAATTCATTAAATGCTGTCCTTTATTTTTGTGTGATTATGTGTACTGAAAATGAGATGGTGAAAACTCCATTCTTTTGTAAATAATTGATAATAAAAAAAAAGGTCACCAACATCCACATGGCCTTAACAGTCATTCGATCAAACAATTTTTTTGTGCAATCAAAAGTTGGCCATGTAAGTAACCAATGCCACCTTAACAGCATCATGGGCCCGTGGGTAAGATAACGCACTGGGGCCCCTACCAGGGAGATGGTGGCCTGCAGTGCATTACACATGCCATGGCAAAGAGTGGGTATGGCTAATTTATGCTATATTTTGGGCGTGGCTTTTTAATCTGATTAGACATTTTTGTCTGATTTTCTTTACAATTTTTTAATTAATACTTTACATTTTTTTAGTTTTAATTTGTAATTCATTTTAATTTATTTGGTTTTTTATTTTTTTATTTTTTCACAACACTGTTGGGGGTCTTTGGTGAGATATCAGGGGTCTAAACAGACCTCTAAAGTCTCACTTTTGAGACAGAGAACACAGTCTCCAAGTCCTTTCTGCAGCCGCAGTTGCACTGTAGATGAATGAACAGGACCCAGAGGCTCGGGGTCTTTCATAAACTGAAGCATGGTAAACAAAGTTTACTGTGATTCAGTTATGAATGAACACAGTGAGTGATCGGTTCCCGATCACTCACTGTGTTCACTTAGAAAAGGAAAGGGCTGGTATATGACATATTTACCAGCCCCTTCCCTGCTCTCCATTCTGAAGGTTCTCCTGTTGGGCCCAGGAAGTGAGCGGGGGGAATCCAATAGTGATCAGTGCAGGCCGTAGGGGAAATAGCTGGAATCGATTTTGTGGCTCACTCTGCAGCAGCTAAATGCCACAGGGAGGGAAGAATAAATGCCAGGGTTTCAGCTGCTGCAGAGCCACAGAATAATTCCTGCTATTTTCCGCACCCGTCACACTGAATACCCACTCAAAACAAATGTGATTCCCCCTTTCTGGGGGGGGGAGGAACAACAGCCCCCCCATGCACCTGGGGCCTGTGCATGTAACTGCTCTGGGTATTTGTTAAAGGATATTCCTGGCAATCTAGCTAATATGGTGTGTGGCAGATTATTCTATAGATTCTGCATGGCATAAACAAATTGCGTCCCCTGCGCAAAGGATAGTGCTTGAAAGTGGTAGCTGCTGCTATTAATATGGCAATATTAAAAGAGAGATGCACTTATCCGAGGGGTGCAAAATACTTGTACTGAAATGTAATAACCAATAAACACTAACTGATTATTACCACTTGTGTAAATTATTTATACTCAGGGAAGTCTCAAGCGTTTTGCCAATAACCAGTGTTATACTATTCAGAACCTGGCTTCTAAATTGTATTACACTGGTTATTAGTAAAGCTCTTGAGACCTCCCTAATTGTAAGTCCAGGTGGTCAATACATTCTGTGAGTGTACAACCAGATGGGGGTACTCTTGGTCTTGGAGGAAACCTAAGGGGAAATACAAGTGGAGTCTACCTGTTCAAATAGCGAAGTCACAGTGGCTTTCAGGATCTATTCCAGTTCACGTTATGCACGTTTTTTTAATGGACTCATGCACTTTATGAGAATTTGGTGAATTGTTGCAGTTTACTTTATGGACATTTTTTGAATTGACTCAGGCACATGAGAATTTGGCACCTATTACTGGGACTTTATATTGATCATCACTCGGCACTTTTGTTAGTTTGAGGTTGACTCTATGTATGGTCTTCGATGCACATTGGATACAAAACAAACAATTCCCTAAAGTGGTATACATTCATTTAGTGCTTACTGGTTATGAAATTTCAGTACTTTCAGTATTTTGCAAACCAGGTAAGTACAGCTCTTTTTTAATATCAGATCCTGCATAGCACCATACATGTTTTTTTTTAAGGTGCTATACATGGCAAGAGGCCAGTCTCAAAAACTGTCCACATCATTTCTCTTGTGTTTAACTAAGTGTGTGTGTGATATTTTCAAACAAAACCTGAAATAAATAAAGTGCTTTTTTGTATTTTATAGTACAGACCTATTTTAGTATTTTCTTAAAAGGACACTCCAGCCAAACCTAAAAGCATTAAAACTCAATCAAAGGATATGAAATAACCTGGTACTGGCTCCAACTTAAAATCCTAGTTACTGCCAGGAAAATAATTACATTTGGAATGTCTGTTGATGCATTCCAAGTGTTTTTGGTTTAAAGCTCCACCCTTTAGTTCTCAGAGAGTGAGGTTTCACAGCACCAAATCCTAAAAAAGAAGCAGCAGGCCTGCTCAAAAGCACTACCAAAAAAGTTGCCACTGGTTTTCTAAAAGTCGAAAGTAAATTGAGTGGTCATTCCGAGTTTCACCGGTGCAATGTCACTGAGATAGCATTGCCAGTTCACCGATTTCTGCCTTGAGTTGACCTTTAATGTAGGTGATTGAAAAGCTTTTGTACTTAGACAAAAAGGGGTGAGTGTTTTTCTTTTTGATAAGAAAACATCTCTTCATAATAACATCTGACAAAAAGAGAACATCACACACAGTTTTCAAGCACCATTTGTGCTTGTCAGTCTCTGTCATCATTGAGAAAAGCGTGATTTCAACCAAGCTGTTCTCTAGTTTATTTGCACAGCTTCCTGCAGATACCTTTGGATAACACATAATATTTACACCTTTTCTTCAGAAAAATACACATTCCAGCCAGACAAAAGTTACCTTTTTTATTAATTTCTTGACTGGAATTCCAAAGTTCAAGCAGTTTTAATAATCCCTATCAAGTTGTCAAATCGGTTTGACTTTTCAGAACACCACAGGCAATGTTACTAACCAAAATAAAATGCATTACGTTTAAATTTACTAATGCAGGACGTCTGGAAAGAAAATGTCTTCAGACATAGCAAGCCACAAACAGTGCGCAGATCATTCAAAGCTGTTCTCATGGCTTCAGGCCACCAGAATTTCACCCTGCATATAAGTCAAGCTATATTTTCTATACTCACAATGAATTTAGAGTATGAGAGCTTTAATGTCTTGCTTTTATTAAATTATAATGACCCTAAAATAGTGTTTAGATACTATTAGGCATGTGTCAAAATATTTCGCACATCATTTTACTTAAAGGGTCTATTTTGCTTCAGGGTTCCAAGCTTCAAATAGCTGAACCATCATAAAAAGGAATTTTGTAATGGTGTAACATTACCACATTTGTATTGAAAAGACTGTTTTAACTTTGGGCTCAAATGAGCAATATGTATAAAACACAAGTTTCCTTTTGGTAAAAAAACAACATTTTTTCTGCTATAATCAGGGCTGGCCTAAGACATTGTGCTGCCTGGGTCCAAGTATTAAATGCCCCCCCCCCCTAAAAAAATCACGTTTATTATAAATATAAATATAACCTTTAGAAAATAATATATATACTGTTATCTTCTTCCATAACTCACTACTGGACTGGTCCACCAAACACCCATTGTCTGTCCTCTGTCCTCCTGTCAATCCTGTGTCTGCAGTGCCCACCACCCTAGAAAATCCCGGCCTGCCCTGCGTGAGAGGGAGTGTGCCGATGTCTGAGGTCATTGCATACACTTCGATCACATGAGGGACATTCCCCAAAGGAGACACTCCGCCTCCTCATACTCATCAGTTTGCACTATGGGCGGCAGTATGAGATGGGGAAATGCCACCCGTAACACACCGCAAACTGTTGACGCACAAAACTGCTGGAAAAAAAATCTTGGGAGTCAATTTACTGCCCCTCTCCAAGTGCTGCCTGGGTCCAATGGACCCAGTGGGACCCATCGTAGGGCCGGCCCTGGCTATAATATAAAAGGAACTCATTGGCCACTAGAAACATTCCTTGTGGCCATGCTCATCATTCAGTTTAGCACATGACCTGGTATATACCTTTTACTAAAACCTGGCCACATCATTTCCTATGGCTTCAAGAGAGCTTGATATGGCTAATATAAGGATTGGCATAGTCAGTCTTAAATTACCGTATGTTTAATTGTGCATACTTAATAATGTAAAATTTACATTTTCTTTATCTAGCTTGTCTGATTCTTCTCTTTAAGTCACAGGTTATGAGGTCACCTAAAATATGACAATTTTTACCCTGTCACCTTCCTAATCTCAAACGTTGCACACTGAGCCCAGGAAATTGTATGTGAGGTCAGGCAGTGGAACGGTGACTATTTACCTCTTAAGGAGTCAAACCAAAGTAAAATACCTAAAGCTTTATAAGGAGGCAAACTTAAATATTTCACAAGTAAGCCTGAACAATAAAAAAGCAAGACATAAGACATAACTCTGATATTCATGGGATCCCAGTCCAAAATAAATTCCAGATGTATTTACTTGCGGATGATATACTCCTGATCCTAACTCAAACCCAGATTATTCTCCCTAATCTACTAAAGTATTGGACTTTTATGGTTCACTTTCTGGATATAAAATAAATCATTTTAAACTGAAATCTCTACCACTCAACAAGCCTCAACAAACAATATAACATTTATCTAAATAATTTCTGTATTCTTGATATCCAACTGTCTTGTATATCTTGGAGTAAAACTAGCCCCTAACTACAATTCTCTTTGCAGAAATAACTTCCTTACATTGTAACATAAAATTAGAAACCTTCTCTTTACCCGGAAGACATATCATATCTCCTTCTTCGTTCTAATATTGGTCATTGAAATGACAATTTTGCCAAAACTATTATTTTTCTTTGAGACACTGCTGATTCGTTACCCTACTCTCTCCCTTGGAAGATGAAAAACAATCTCCTAAGTTTCCCTTATACTTATAAATACCACAGGATATTCACATCTTTGCTCACGCGCCTCACAGCCAAGGGGGCCTACCTTTACCAAATCTTACCAAAAATTTTCTAGTGTCACATTTAAGAACACTGGCCTCCTGATCTATTCTTTACACCAATAAACTGCTGGTTTGAGGTGAATGAAATGTGAATAGTACCCAAAAAACCTAAATCCATGCTTTTAAGCAGTAAAGCAGTAATATAATCTTCTAAACTACTCTGTGGCGGCAGTGCTATTTCTTACATCAGATTCATCCATTATGACCTCTTTCCTATTTAATTTCTCCATCCCAGACCAGCATGTGCTTTGGAATGTTGCATCTCTATATGGCCAGGGCCTTTTTTCCATTATTAGGTGATTAAACTAGAAAACTGCATTCATTCACAGAACTTCAAGACAACTTTTAATTGCCTAAACAAACACTATGTGGATGCCTGCAGCAACATTGTGCTCAACATGCTATAATACTCTAAATTGACTCCAATTGAGTAAATATGTCTCTTGGACCTAAAGGCTTGATTTATAAGATACTGAAAACACCTGCCTCACCACCCTCATTTTAACATCCATGTGTGCATAAATAAGAGATGGTCAGTAAAATGTTATTCCAGCATGGACCAAATTTCATGTTTGTGCTATTACTCAGTATATGTAGTCATTTCAGGTCTTTAAAAAAAAATAGAGCTTCTTCACCGTATGCTCTTACATCAAGGCTCCCCATCACGTTGCCCCCTTACATCATGTGTCCCCATCAAATTGCCTCCTTGCCTAAGGTGTCACTATCACGGTGCTCCCTTACATTAGGTACCCCCATTAATTGCCCCTACATCAGGTGTCCCCAGCACAGGGCCCCTACATTAAGTGTCCCCATCAGATTGCACCCTTACATTAGGTGTCCCCATCACAGTGCCTCTATATCTTTTAGCACCTGGCAGGCAGAGGGCAGAAGTCTAGAGGTGAAGTCCTAGAAGCAGGAAGTTAAATTTCCAATTGTGATGCTGTGGGGTGGGGGGCGCAGACATGTGTCATCTTAGTTGTTAGATTACCAGCAACCAATTACTGTAGAAGAGGGGGTGGACCTGCACTGGGGTTTGGATAGAATTGTCACTCTGTCTGAACATCTTACCTCCATTCTGTTTTAGTTGTATTTCTGAGTTAATCTTATGGCACAGTAACATAAGATATATGAGTGACTGTGAGGTGGGTGTGCATTGAGTTTTAAAACCATATTAAGGGTAGTGAAGAACTCCACCCTTCATTATCCACTGCTGCTGGGAGTCTCTCTGTTGGCAAACGATTTCATACTAGTTTTAGTTCACCATAAAGTGATATGGTTATTGTAGTGGCTACTGACAAAGTCTAGTGCGTATTACCTTTTTGTATTCATTTGTTATTTTCTTGGTTTCAATTGCTTTTCCAGGAAGGAACATACAGACAACACATGCTACACAGAACCTGCAATGTAGCCATAGTATCTATATTTGGTATCTGAAGACTTTAGAAAATGTGTATCTGTAACCTTCTTGATATTTACACAGATGCTTATTTAGCACACAGCTCAGACATTGCATCTTACAGCAGAATTCCTGCACAATAATTATAAAACATAAAGTATTTTTTAGTGCAGCTGGGGGGCAGTTTAAAAACGTATTTATCACCCTTGCTTTGTATTTTTTTCCACATCTTATTAGAATTGGCAGGTAAAGACTGAGTTTGGAGAAACATACCAAGGTAAGCATGTCACAACTATTCTTCATTCTTTTCTATTTAGGAAGTTTTATGATTATCTAGTAGTTTATGACCCAAGTGTGCCAAATATTCAGGTTTTACATTTTTTAATGACATATGCCAAACTCCAGCATTGAGATCCTGTTCTTGGTACATGTAACTGTTGTAGGTCTATGCAAAGAAAAAAAAAAGTCTCTCAATGTAAATTACGAGTAATAATAGAATAGCTCAGTATGCTTTGCATGCCAATACCTTCTTTGAATAATCATAGGCCACTTACAGAAAACAGCAGTGCAGACATTAAATGCCATACCAGATCAAGCTTTAAAAACCAGCAAGCTTTGTCATTACATACATGCCAGAACCCATCTCACGAATGCGTTTATCTGTGTTTTACAATCCAACTCCTACTGTCTTTATATACCCAAACACTGGGGACCTCAGCCACAAAATTATAACCAAGTAATAGCTAACAAAGTCTTAACATTTACAAATTATTTGCTAATTTTAACAGCAATATTAATTTTAGTTTAACCTTGAGATATATATGAAAATTAAAACTTTAATAGTTGAATTTTCAAGTCAGTATGAAATATTTAAGTGGATGTTAATGAGATTTCCAGGCGGATGCCTGAATTATAATTAAGTCATTAATAAGAGAGATTATAAATGTTAGGTTTGTTTAGTTAGGCAAAAAGACACTGTAGAGCTGATAAATATCTATATACCTAAGGGTCATATAAAGGCTTAATATGAGGTGATTGATGAGCTTAAAATGGCCAAGATACTCTAAAAGATCCCTGTGCAGAAAATGTATTGTATGTTTTGCATATCTGATGAGATTTTCCAGGACAATATGTAAAGCTCTGGGAATTTGTAGGAGGGTAATAGTAGAGGAGTAGTAGATAAGGTGTCACATCCTCTATGTTTCCCTACTAGTTGGGTGCCAAGCAAGGGTCCCATGTAAGGCCTACCCCAGGGTGAGTTCTTCTGGGCTACACTAGGCACTTTGGTTAGTGTCACTGCTTTACACACACAGGGTACCTTTGCTTGAACAGACAGCTGAACTCTAGTTTACTCTCTCAATGTAATTATACACCACCATGGCCGCTAATGCATTTAGGAGGAGCAATCAGAGCCCTTGCCCTCTCCACCTGTCCGGCATATAAGCGCTACCTCCCAGTAACAGTATGAAGCCTGCTGTGCACCTATACACACGTACCTATGTATAGGCTGGGGACCTGAGGTGCTGATCTGCTCCCGTTGCTTTGAGAGACTGACCTGATAATGGAGAGAATGCAGACAGCAACTCCTCTTGCAAAAGGCAATCCCACTTGCCAAATGTACATGCTTTATGACTCACACATTAATGTCTTCATACCCCAATGTGCTTTAACTGACCTGAGCTGTAGACTGTGTGCTGGTTACTTGCATTACACCCATTTAGTAACTTCAGACAAGGCAAATACAATGTTTCCAAGTTTTACTCAGTTTTACTTAAATAACTTATCATGATGACATACATAGATAACGGTCCAACATAAAATGCAGTCTTTGCCTAATATACCTGGTCCCTAACTTCAGGCTTGTGGCTGTTCCAGCATACCTGCATAGGATAAAAGTCCATACTTGGCAGAGTCCATAGGAGAAATCTTCAGGAAGAACTGCAAGTCACCGCAATCTCCCCTAATAGCAGGAACCCCCATTTTGGCCATGACACTGGCGATGCAAACTCCGGCCACTGTGGCGAGCAATACATCTCTCTAGCTCTGAGCCCTTTTTGGGTGTGGACCACTGTCCCTTTTATAATGCACAAAACCAGTGGGTCTGACCCAGCAAAGCCTGCCACAAGAAAAAGTGGATATATAAATAACCCTACCCTTCCCAACTGGGGCAGCGTTAACCACAACCTGCCTACAAATTTGTAATTGTTGTAATTGTTTACAGTGTGTTTAATTGTGTGAACAGGAGTCATAACATGTAGGAGTCTCTTCAGCCAATCTCTGTTAAGGCTGGTGACAACTATAAAAGTGATGAGTGCTCCAGTCTCTGCAGTCTTGGTGGTTTTGCTTTTTTGTTATTTTTTACTGCTAAAGTAAAGTCATAGAGACAGACTGACTGCTTAGAATGGTATGACTGACAGTTCAGATGCCAGAAAAGCCAGTTATTCACATTGTGTTATATTCTGCAACTCCAAATGCTTGCTTGCAATGAAAGTTTGTGTGTAAAGGACCCTGATCATTTTGGAAGACTGTTATCTGAGCACAAGGTAGAGGCATACAAACTTAATGGAAAAAAGGGGGGGAGAAACTGCGCTAAATATCAGAAAAAAAGGTAGCAGCAACTTAATATGTGACAAACATCAAAAAACAGTATATGGAGGAAGCTGCGCTAAGTGACACAAAACATAAATCAGATTGAGTCCAACATAAGTCCCAAAAAATATTTTGATAAGTATATAAATATTAAATCAACAAAAAAAGTCCAAATATTCAAATGAAAATCCACAAGTGCAGACAATGAATGAAGTTACTGCTTACCAGATGTAGCAGTATAATAAGCCTTGCGTGTAAATAGCCAAGCCAGATGAAGATCTGTGAAGGATTCCTCACCAGCGATAGCCGTCCCAGGATCACAATTAAGTGGATGTTGGAGTGAAAAACAAATGCAAAAACATAGCGTGATACAGATAAAGGGTAAAAAAGGCAAATCAATCCAAAGCAATCCCAAATGAATGAAACAAGCCGTAAGATAAGCCACCACCTTATTCCCAATTTAATTACCAGATAGTGTAGATAAAACAGGCGTATAGATCACTCAGATAACTTGTGACCCCCTAGGGACCGTCACCAGAATACCCTGCTTACCAGAAATAAGCAAATAAATGCCTATATCACGAGTCCGGGTGTCCCTGGATATGTTATCCTATCCCCTGTGAACAGGTCCGGTCCCTGGTGGTATAGAGGCTAACCCACAGATATGGCTCAGAGGTTCACATATAAATAATAATGGAGATGTCCATAGTGTAAAACCGTTTATTTAAGAATAAAGATAAAAAGTAATGCACTTACAGAAGAAGCATGTATAGATGCGCTGAATCGAAGCTGCCGGCCGGTAGCTTCGATTCAGCGCATCTATACATGCTTCTTCTGTAAGTGCATTACTTTTTATCTTTATTCTTAAATAACGGTTAATCTGACTAATCCTTGGCTGAATATTAATTTTTGCACTAATAATTCCTACCGGAAAGGGCCCCTTCCTATACCAATGGTAAAATCTCCCTTCCTTCAAACACTTTTAATGAACTTTTGTTCTTTATACAGTCCTTGGGATACAAGATACCATTTCCAAACCTTTATATTCAATGTATTTACTTTTTCCAAGTATACTAGCCCGAGATTCCTCATCTATCTATCAATAGGAGAACCCTCCCTTTCCCTTAACTATTTTTTTTTTTTTTTGTACCTTCCCACAGCTTGTGCACATGGGTAATCTCTATTAGGTGCTTAATTGTACATTTATCCAAATGATATTTCATCATAGTCTTTATTTTGACAGTTATTTTTACATATGTATATGAGTACATTTAAGTAATTAATTTTCAATGTGGCCAAAAATGGCTACATTACTCTTTTTAGTTTTAACAATTTATCATTTAACTGAAAAGATCTGGGAGCTTTGCTGGTCTTTGTGGAAAACAATTTCAAATGTTGGCCTATTTTTTGTTTACTCTAACCAGTAATTACTCTTGCACACACGGCCTTAGTTCTTGCATCCTAATTCTTTTGTAACAGACTGATTTGTATAAAAATGTTTAGTGCTTTTGCAAAATTCAAATATTCTACATAACCAGCAGTCTAGCATCCAGAGTTGATCTTCCCTCCTCATAAAAACTGATCACGTTAAACACAGCTTATTTTAAATGAGCTCATGCTGATTCTCTATTATTACATAATTTCGTCAATATGCTTTAGGCCCCTTTCACACTACGTCAGTTGTCATCCATTTTTCGTCAGTTGCTATCCGTTTTTCGTCAGTTGTTATCCGTCTTTCATCCGTTGTCATCCGTTTTTACATAGAGATGCATTGATGTCCGTTTTTCATCCGTCAACGGATGGATGAAAAACTGACAAACTGACAGCGTGTGTGAAAGGGGCCTTACTCACAGAGTTGGTTTGCTAGTGGTAAATAGGCTTTCTTTGCAAAAGAATTTTCACTTGGCTCAGTGAATGAAGTGAAGCATCTGTCATCCAATCAGATGCAAGCAAAAAAATATTGTTTTCCTTTATTTACTTTGCACAAATGTTACCTTGTGCAACTAAACTCCATAAAAACATTTTTTTTTCTTTTTTGTTTAATAGTTTTTATTATATGTTTTACCAGTGAGCACAGTAAAAAAAAAAAAAAAAAAACAAGTTAACAGTGTTCTACATCCATCTTTTTTCACACTTTGCATCAGTCAATACATCATGAAGTGTCATAGTCATCCAGGATTATAGACCATTAGGTTGTTTATATTTAATCAAGCATACATATCATGTGTTGTAACTAGAAATTAAAGATCATTGTATTTTTTAAAGTGTAGAGAGTCTTTTAAATAATAATTAGATTCAGATACATTGTTTGGTCCATACCAATGTACCCAGGGGTACTGCCTTGAAGCAGATTATTTGTATGAGCCTGAGCTAGAAGCCATCATTTTTTCATACATTTAAATGGGTAATAGTGTCCAGTAGGTTTAGTTCTTTAATGAGAAGTTTTAGGACAATGAAAGGTGTGTGGAGGGGGTACGCTAAGGGGAGCCCGAGTTTGGGTTAAATAGAATTTTCTACAGGCAATAGGTAGGAAGGTATTGCAAAATTGGTACAAATCAAAACAAAGATCACCACGCTAAACCCAATTTATAAAAAAACAAAAAAAAAACAATAAAAATATATATTAACAAACGTGAATTAATGTGTACAAAAATGTAATTCATTGTCACTAATTACTGACATGTGTTCCCACACTCTATATACTGTATATAAAGATAATAGTGCAGCACAACCAAAATGATCTCATAAAAACATAAATAGCCTATTATTGCCTTATTCAAATAAATAATATACCATATGCACTTCTATGAACTGTGTATATATGTTATATTATTTATTTGTAAAAGGCAATAATATGGTGTTTATGTTTTATGAGATGATTTTGGTTGCTCTGCACTATTATCTTTATACAGTATATATTGGGGCATTGGTAGTAGTATTGCTCATTAGCCATGAAAATAAGTTGGCACCAGGTATTTTGGAGATCTGTAATTCCCCCTATAATGTGCTCTTGAAAAATCATGTTTTTCAATTGCACTAAGAAAATGGCATATTAGTATTCCCTTAAAGTTAAGCTACATAGCCTGACCCTCCTGCTAGTCTGTTTTTAATTGTTTTGTTACGGGTACTACTGGCTTTCTTTCCTTGCTATAAATAATGGGCCAGAGTAGATTGTAGAGCCCTAAGGTGGGTTTTGGGTAAAGGAACCAGTAAAGTTTTTTTTTTTTTTTTTCCAACCAGAGGTAAGCAAAATCTAAAGAACTTAGAAAAGAACCCTTTAACCACTTGCCGACCACTTACTATATATATACGGTGGCAGGGTGGCTCGTACAGGCAAAAAAGCGTATGGATACGTTGCTCACTTTGTAGCAGCTAGGGGGCGAGCGCGCGCCACCGGCGGCATGCCTCCCACCCCCGATCGTCAGCGGGGAAGCCGATGCGTGTGTCAGGCGGATACGATTGCCGCCTGACACCCGCGATCGCTACCTGCTGAGAAAGAAGGACGGCTGTTGTAAACACAGCTTACCGTTCTTCTCTCTGTAATGGTCATAGAGCCTATGTGATCCTTCTATATAGGATCCCGTCTCTATGGTAATTTCAGAAGCCACACCTCGCACAGTTAGAATCACTCCCCTAGACTCACATTTAACCCCTTGATCACACACAGGGTTAACCCCTTCCCTGCCAGTGTTATCATTACAGTAACAGTGCATATTTTTAGCACTGATTACTGCAGTAATGTCACTGGTACCCCCAAAAGTGTCAAAACTATCAGTTAGGGGTCTGATCTGTCCGCCACAATGTCGCAGTCCCGCAAAAAATCGCAGATCGCCGGCATTACTAGTAAAAAAAAAAAAAAACAATAAAAATGACATAAATCTTTCTCGTAGTTAGTAGACGAGATAACTTTTGCGAAAGCCAATCAAAATACGCTTATTGCGATTTTTTTTACCAAAAATCTGTAACAAAAACAAATTGGCCTAAAATGTTAAAAAAATTTATTTTTTTATTTTTTTTGAGAATGTCCTAGCAGAATGTGAAAAATATTGTGTTTTTTTTTTTTTCAAAATTGTCCATCTTTTTTTGTTTATAGCGCAAAAAATAAAAATCACACAGGTGATCAAGTACCACCAAAAGAAAGCTCTATTTGTGGGGAAAAAAGGATGTCAATTTTATTTGAATACAGTTTCGCACGACCGCGCAATTGTCCATTAAAATAACGCAGTATCGAATCGCAAAATAGGGCCTGGTCATTAAGATGGCAAATCCTTCCGGTCTTAAAGTGGTTAAGCCTCCCCACTAGTTAGAACTGAAAATGCAACATACTGTACCTGTATTCCTAATGTATACAATATTTTATAATTACCTTACTGTTTCAAAAGTTTGTTTTAGCTCTAATTATAATAAAGAAAATATGCACAATGCCACATTTTCCCTTTAAAACCTAAATTTAGAAAACACACAGAAGCTACACTTAAGCCTGCTTAAGAAGCTGTTCACTGAATTTAATAAATAGACAATAGTATACAGAGCATGGTTGTTTTGTATAGAACTGTTTCGTTTTTCAAGTAGTTTGCTAATAAGTCTCTTATTCTTTTACTTTGCTAGTTTAACAGCAGTGCAACAAGGGAGGCTTTGAACTTGAGAGACTTATGTCTTTGTTCAGACATAATCTCTTTGCGGCTATGTAACTTACTCATTCATAACTAATGATCATTAGGAATATATTAGATTTAGTTTTTATGCCAATGATAAAGAAATTTGAAATTATTTCAAAAGTAATAACTGTATGTAATCGTTGTTATAAATTATACCATTCTTTCATTAATGAAGTCAAGTATGTTTAATATGCTAATAATTATTTTTGATCTCTTTGTAGTTCATTTGTATAATGTTCCCTTTGAGGTTGCTTGCCCAGCAGTTACTAAATAGTCTTATGATAATTGCATTTTAAATCACATAAAATTATATGAAATGGTGTGTTTAAAAAAAAAGCAATATTGCTCTTTTGGCAATAATTTGTCATATCCAAGTATTAAGTTGCAGTTACATTTTTAAGTTTTTGAATTACAATTTTGGCTGTCAAGTAAGAGCCCTGTAAAGGATCATGTGCACTATGGAAGATGAGAGCTCTTCCTGTTGAATTTGATCTTTTTGCAACTTTTTCCCAATATGTTCAGTTTTTTTTTTCTGATGTACAGTGGTGATCCAAAGTTTGGGCACCCCAGGTGAAAATTTGTATTAATGTGCATAAAGAAGCCAAGGAAAGATGGGAAAATCTCCAAAAGGCATCAAATTACAGATTAGACATTCTTATAATATGTCAACAAAAGTTAGATTTTATTTCCATCATTTACACTTTCAAAATAACAGAAAACAAAAAAATGGCGTCTGCAAAAGTTTGGCGCACCCTGCAGAGTTAATATCTTGTACTGCCCCCATTGGCAAGTATCACAGCTTGTAACACTTTTTGTAGCCAGCCAAGAACCTTTCAATTCTTGTTTGAGGTATCTTTGCCCATTCTTCCTTACAAAAATCTTCCAGTACTTTGAGATTTCTGGGCTGTCTGTCACGCACTGCTCTTTTAAGGTCTATCCATAGGTTTTTCAATTATGTTGAGGTCAGGAGATTGTGAAGGCCATGGCAAAACCTTCAGTTTACGTCTCTTGATGTAATCCCCCGTGGATTTCGAGGTGTGTTTAGGATCATTATCCATTTGTAGAAGCCATCCTCTCTTTAACTTTAGCTTTTTCACAGATGGCATCAAGTTACCATCCAAAATTTGCTGAAATTTTATTGAATCCATTTTTCCTTCTACTCGTGATATGTTCCCTGTGCCACTGGCTGCAATACAACCCCAAAGTATGATTGATCCACCCCCATGCTTAACAGTTGGACAGAGGTTCTTTTCATTAAATTCTGTGATTTTTGTGGTGAGGATGTAGAAGAGGTTTTCTTCTGATGACTCTTCTATGAAGACCATATTTGTACAAGTATCTCTTTATAGTGGAATAGTGTACCACAACTCCAGCGTCTGCCAGATCTTTCTGGAGGGATTGTGCAGTCAAACGTGGGTTTTGAATTGTTTTTCTCACAATCCTGCAAGCTGTTCTGTCTGATATTTTTCTTGATCTTCCAAGTCTTGCTTTAACTTCTACTGTTCCTGATGACTGCCATTTCTTAATTACATTCCGAACAGAGGATATTGACATCTGAAAACGCTTTGCTATCTTCTTTTAGCCTTCTCCAGCTTTGTGAGCGTCGACTATTTTCAGTTTCAGTTTTCTAGACAACTGCTTAGAAGATCCCATTGGGCTGATTGTTGGGGCAAGGTCAGATGAGTCTGGGCATTTAAAACCTTTGAGATTGACATCACCAGGTCTTCCCAGACGATGATTGAGAACAATCCATGACACTGGCTGGTCTCAGCCTTGCAAAGGGGGCAGTGCATGCTATAAATTCTGCAGGCACCATATTTTTGTTTTCTGTAATTTTGAAAGTGTCAATGATGGAAATAAAATCTAACTTTTGTTGACATATTATAAGAATGTCTAATCTGTAATTTGATGCCTTTTGGAAATTTTTCCATCTTTCCTTGGCTTCGTTTTTATTAATGCACATTAATACAAATTTTTACCTGGGGTGCCCAAACTTTCGATCACCACTGTATGCACAGTGAGAGGATTGTTTTTTAGGCAATGAAAAATCTGAGAGTTACCTATTGTCTTTTTAATATGTGAGACCACAGATTGATATACCCTGACTTTTAGAATTCCCCAAATGACTAATATTTAACGACAAAATATATTTGATAGCACGGAGCATCTGCAGCCTCATAATCTTATTCTCCTCCTCTTCTTTAGCCAACCCTTGCTAGCATTACTCAGAGCTGTTGCATTTCTAAAACAGTGCATAACCAGCATCAGTCATGCCATTTACATAAGCCTTCGCATACAAGAACACTTTAAAAATCTTTCAATTGACACCTAAAATTTGAGGGTGATTTTTTGATTGTCTGTCAAATGAAGCCTAGACTGGAACCTAATTACCTTTTGTTATGATGTGTTTGCACAACAGTAAATTTTTCTTCAGGGTTCATTCAGCAGGTGAGTTTGGCACTCATAGCCAAAGAAAAAATAAGCATGTAACATTTTGCAGGTGAAAAAAATTATCTTTCACAAGATAAGTGAGAAAGGATGGGTATGTCCAAAGCAATTACTATTGTTCCATATGTTGTTTGACTGAAAATAATTGAAGGAGAAAGCAAGAGTATTTGGGCCTCATACCTTTTAATTTGTATTTGTCGATGGTGGTCAGTGGAAGCCAGGCGGATAATGATGCATAAACTGTACTGAGTGGCATACATGAAGCACACCACTATAGCCCACAGCTACATTCTGGGACAATTTTCAAGGCAACCTACCAGGCCTTTTTCTTTCTTCAAGAAGCCAGCTGGCTTAAATCCCTTAACCACTTTACCACTAGAGGATTTTGCTGTCTTACGTCTGGGCCACTTTTTGAGATTTGGTGCTGTGCGACTTTAACTGACAATTGCGCGGTCGTGCGATGCCGTACCCAAACGAAATTTACGTCCTTTTTTTCCCCACAAACAGATCTTTCTTTTGGTGGTATTTGATCACCTCTGAGCTTTTTACTTCTTGCGCTATAAACAAAAAAAGAGAGTTTATTTTGAAAAATAACAATATTTTTAACATTTTTTTATATGAAATTCCCCCCCAAAAAATTTAAAAATCAAATTTTTTTAAATTTTTGGCCAATTTGTTTTCTGCTACCTGTGTTTGGTAAAAAAAATCACAATAAGCGTATTTTGATTGGTTTGCGCAAAAGTTATTGCGTTTACTAACTAAGGGAAAGATTTTTGTCATTTTTGATGTTTTTTTTTTTAATGAGTAATGGCGGCGATCTGCGATTTTTTTTGCGGGACTGCGACATTGCGGCGGACAGATCAGACCCTTGACTGACATTTTTGACACTTTTGGGGGTACCAGTGACATTACTGCAGTAATCAGTGCTATATATATGCACTGTTACTGTAAAAATGACACTGGCAGGGAAGGGGTTAATTTTATTGGAGAGGGAGGGGTTAATGTATGCCTGTGCTTACTGACGTGTGTGGGGGGAGGTGACTGAGTGAGTCAGGGACAGATCGGATGTCCAGCTATGCTGAACACTCCGATCTGTGACTGCCCCTGTCACTTGTCCCTGTCTCCAAACTAGATTCCCCGACGATCGGGGAAGAGCAGCGGCGATCGCCGCTCCTCCCCTGGCCCGACTCCCGCTGTGACTGAATACAGCGGGAGCGAGCCTCCGGCGGCGCGCGCGCGCCGCAGAGAAAGGGGAGTGTCTGGCGACGTAGGTCTACGTCGCCAGACGATAACGAACCGCTTTGCCGCAGTAGGCTCAACGTGAGCAGACGGCAAGTGGTTAAAGTAGATGTAAACCCTCACATATACCCAGTGAAGTGAACAGCCTCAGGTAATACACAGAGATGAGGCAAATCTTCCTGCATAAGTTTTACATGTATATCTGCTGACTTCAGCTTTCTATATTCTTCAAAAAGGGCAAATCAAGATACAAATTTTTCTTCCTGGTTCAGCAGTGGGAGGGGAGTCTAGGCATACACTGTGTGTGAGCTGGCTGGAGGAAAGCCCACCCCCCCCCCTCCACATAGGCAGAGGAATGAAGAAACTTGCAGAGCTGTACTGTGATTAGTAAATACATATTCGCCAGCACACCAAGGATCTTGCAAAAGCAGTCCAAAAAACTTTATTCAAGATACGATCACATCAAAAAACAGTGCAACGTTTCGGAGCCGCACAGGACCCCTTCGTCAGGCATGTGAGACAGTGCAGATTGTGAGAAGAGGATATATAGAGACATACCACCAATAGAAAACAGTGCATAAAGATGACACCCACCTGTGATGACATCATTCTCCCGCCTATTGCACATAATAAACATCATCCAATATCCAAAATCAGTATTGCTATCACAAAATATCCAAATTGCCATACCTTGGCTCTATGCAGTAATTAGTAGGTGCTGGTCTGTGCTGGCTGGACGGGCCCATCAAAAGGATGCGTCCCGATCCCCCCTTAAACAAGCGGGGCATAGTATTACAATTGCAGAGTACTGCGCAGTGGTAGCCAATCACGGCGCGCCACGTAGGCTGCCTGTGTGCGAGACGGTCCGCCCTCCGATGCATATCATCCGCCGCTGTCATGGGAACCATGACGCAGGGTGCGCATGCGCATCAGAGAGGCTCGGCTCTAAGGGGGGGGAGCGCGGGCTGTCAGAGCTGAAGAGACCGAAGAGAGAAAGAGGATAGGTGTGTGTACGAACAAAAGCAAAGGAATGCATGGCAATCATAGAGCAAGAAAAGAATAATAGGCTGAGAAAAAGAGTGCAGAGTCAAGAGAAAATGGGGAAAAAAACGGAAATCAAATGCAAGAGAGACGGAGTAAAGAAGAAGAAGAAAACGAAATTGAGAAAAAAAAGAAAAAGGAAAAAACATGAAAAAAATATACAAAAAAAAGAAAAGAAAAAAGACAAAAAGAAAAAAGAAGAAAAGAAAAAAAAAAAGGGGGGGGGTGAAAAAAAAAGAGTACAAAAAGGAGTGGGAAAAGGGGAAAAAAAACAGGGAGGGAAAAGAAAAAATCAAAAATAACTATAAAAAATGAAATTAAAAATAAGAATAGAAATCAAACCCGACATAAATGGTTAAAAGGAAAAGGAAAGGGGAGAGAAAAAAAATGGGGGGAGGGGGGGCAAAGGAGACTCTCGGAGACAGATAGTTCCATTACCAACACCCTTGGGACGATACTGACAGCCTTGTTTCCTGAGCTATACTCGATTCATCATGTGCGTTTACAAAAGATATGCATCTTTTGTTTTCTTTCTTCTCTTTGCCCCCCCCCCTTTTTTTTCTCTCCCCTTTCCTTTTCCTTTCAAACATTCATGTCGGGTTTGAGTCTTTAACACTAATTACTAGGGTGCCGCATCGTGGGTGACATATGTTCTCACAAACGCATTGCTTTAAGAATTTTCCCCTTATTGACAATATGACACATAGTCCATGTCTAATGTTTGCCTTATATTAATATTCCATATAATGCTGCATTCCTTCCCCATCCTTTTGGGCAAGGCCCTGGCTTATTAATTATGTTTCTCACTCTCCTTGACATACTGGTCTCTTCTTGCTCTCCCCTTTCCCTCTTGTTTCACACCTGCCTTTTTTTCCCCCCTTTATTCTTCTTTCCTTTTTTTTCACCTTTTTTTCTTCTTTTTTCACTCCCCCCTTTTTTTTCCCTTTCTCCCCCATGTCCGAACAACACTCCCCGCACCTTTTCACTGTCCAGGTTTTCTTCTTCCTACTTATGCATCGCATTCTCATCTTTTCTTTACCTCTTCCTCATCTATACATTTGTCTTGGTTCTCATTCATTTAGTTATTTTTTCATATATTTTCTTGTTTATTAATTTTTTATTTATTAATATTTATTTTTAATTTTTTATTTATATTTATTTTTATTTTAACTTTTTTATTTTAACTTTTTTATTTTATTTTTTTGTATATTTTTTTATTTTTATTCTTATTTGTAATTTTTATTTTCATTTTTTATAGTTATTTTTGATTTTTTCTTTTCCCTCCCCGTTTTTTCCCCCCCTTTTACCACTCCTTTTTGTACTCCTTTTTTTCACCTCCCCCCCCCCTTTTTTTCTTCTTTTCTTCTTTTTTCTTTTTGTCTTTTTTCTTTTCTTTTTCTGTATATTTTTTTTTCATTTTTTGTTTTTTCCTTTTTCTTTTTTCTTTCTCAATTTCCTTTTCTTCTTCTTCTTTACTCCGTCTCTCTTGCATTACATTTCCGTTTTTTCCCTCTTTTCTCTTGACTCTGCACTCTTTTTTTCAGCCTACTATTCTTTTCTTGCTCTATGATTGCCATGCATTCCTTTGCTTTTGTTCGTACACACACCTATCCTCTTTCTCTCTTCGCTCTCTTCAGCTCTGACAGCCCACGCCTCCCCCCCCCCCCTTAGAGCCGAGCCTCTCCGATACGCATGCGCGCCCCTGCGTCATGGTTCCCATGACAGCGGCGGACGATATGCATCAGAGGGCGGACCGTCTCGCATACAGGCGGCCTACGTGGCGCGCCATGATTGGCTACCGCTGCGCAATACTCTGCAATTGTAATACTCTGCCCCGCTTGTTTAAGGGGGGATCGGGACGCATCCTTGTGATAGGCCCATCCAGCCAGCACAGACCAGCACCTACTAATTACTGCATAGAGCCAAGGTATGGCAATTTGGATATTTTGTGATAGCAATACTGATTTTGGATATTAGATGATGTTTATTATGTGCAATAGGCGGGAGAATGATGTCATCACGGGTGGGTGTCATCTTTATGCACTGTTTTCTATTGGTGTTATGTCTCTATATATCCTCTGCTCACAATCTGCACTGTCTCACATGCCTGACAAAGGGGTCCTGTGCGGCTCCGAAACGTTGCACTATTTTTTGATGTGATCGTATCTTGAATAAAGTTTTTTGGACTGCTTTTGCAAGATCCTTGGTGTGCTGGCGAATATGTATTTACTTGTAACTAATCGAGTTGCCAACTGGTGATTGCTTCAGCACCCAGTACACACGAGCCTACAAACCAGGAAGGTGTGCGATAGGAATATGAACTCTACTGTACTGTGATTAGACAAGCTTTCTGCTTAACTGTCTCTAAGTCCCTTCCCCAACACACATTTTTAGCTGCTTTTATCTTCTGTGTCAGAGAGCTTGTCAGAAGTCATCATGCTGATAATAAAGGAGCGGAGCAGCAGAAAGACACAGGACTTAGGGCTTTGGAGATAGATAGGTAAACACTACAGATATGTGTGCCCAGGTCAGATTTCATAAATGGGGTTTACATCCACTCTAAGCCCCCCAGATTCAGGTCCCGATTCATAGCCATCACCATTTCTGGGTGCAACAGCCATTAATCCACTGATGCAATTCATCCTGAGGCCACTGGTGCCTCCAACTCACCTCTTCTGACCTCAGTCTTCATCTGGATCCTGATCACCAATAGGAAGTATCCACATCACACATGCAGTGGCATGGACACATGAAGAAGGACCCATGCAGGAAGTAGTGGAGTGTCATGTGACCATAGATGTTTAGGCAATTAAAAAGGACTATTAGGGTTTTTTTCACATCCAGTAATCACTTAGAGGAGGATGGAAACTATCCTGGAGATGGGCTAGAAAGTGTAATTTGTATTTCTTTATTAAGGACAAAAACAGCTTATCTAACTTTGTGGTACTTTTGGAAAACAATAATTCAGTGACATAGCAAAGAAAAGTACTCATATGTACATATACAGTAGCTGCTAATAATATTATCTATAATTATTACAAGCGTTGATTTGCAGTATACAAGTTCCACTTATGTGGAAAACTGTTTAATCCTAAAGTATATGATTGTTTTACAAGCATAAAAGTTATTTCCAAAGAATTATGGCAATGACTTGCAAAGTGTAATGCAGTTGATATTGTGTGGAATATCTTGTCAGTGTTGTCACTGCTTTGGAGGGGAATGAATAGAACTCTGCTTTCAGTGTAAAGTGTCTTTTTTTGCCAATATCCTTAGTGCCAATTACTTTTTCATCCAAATGGTTTTTAACCAATGCTTTGTAGTACTGTCTGGATCCCCATTATAAAGCTGTTTAAAATACAAATACTGGCCAAAAAATCTGTTTGGAAAGTCGACATACACTACCAGTACGCATTACTCGGAGTGCAGTGTAGCATACCAGTGAAAGTTTTAACACTGTGACCTGATTACCCTATCTGGACTGGATCCAAATGTATCCCTTTCAGGGAATTGTGCTTTTAGCAGATAATTGCTGAGCGCATTTGTGATGGGCATTACTTGTTACTGGACCTTGGTGTGGCAAGTCTGTCATCTGTAAGAGTCTGTAGAAATCAAAGTAAGAGAACAACATACTATCATTTATTGTTTTCCTACATTGCAAGATACACATTTTGCAGAAATATACATTTTTGATCCTGGATAAAAAGCAAACTTCAACAACTGTATTAACCTGTTCATGAAAAGAATCAATATAGATTTAATCGCTATTTACAAGTGTTGGGGGTTGCCTTATGTGATTAAAATAATGAAAATAACACCTTTGGTATCTTGTGTAGCCTACAAACACTGCGCTCAAAAATTCCTAAAATTGAATTAGTCACAAGGCCTGCATTTGCTATGAAATTACTTGTGGGATTTTGCTTTAGGTAATGTAGGAAATACCAATATATGGACTTTCCAGACTAATGCACACTTGAATATAAACCAGGCATACTACTATGTAGTTTTTTTTTTTTAACTACTGCACACTTAACCGCTTGCCGACCGCCGTACGACTATTCAGCCCCTCACAGGCAAAGCGGCGTAGGACTACGTTGCTAGCCTGTGAGGCTCTAGGGAGCGAGCGCGCGCCGCCGGAGGCACGCTCCCGCTCCCGCGCGGTCACGGACCCCCCGCGAGTGTGCCTGACGGACCCGATGTCCGTCGGGCACTCGCGATCGTCCGTTACACCGGAAGAAAGGCAGGCGGATAATGTAAACAAAGCTGCCTGTCATTCTTCCCTGTGTAAGAATGGAGATCACACGGTTCTACTATGTAGGACCGTTGATCTCTGTTCTTACACTAGTAGCCACAGCCAATCACAGTTAGAAACATGCCCCTAGGGACACACTTAACCCCTCCCTCTCCAATAAAGTTAACTCCTTCACTGCCAGTGTCATTTTTACAGTAACAGTGCATATGTATAGCACTGATTACTGTATTAATGTCACTGGTAACCCCAAAAGTGTCACAAATGTCAGTCAAGGGTCCGATCTGTCCGCCGCAATGTCGCAGTCCCGCAAAAAAAATCGCAGATCGCCACCATAACAACTAAAATGACAAAAATCTTTCCCTTAGTTAGTAAACGCAATAACTTTTGCGCAAACCAATCAAAATACGCTTTTTGCAATTTTTTTTTACCAAACATAGGTAGCATAAAACAAATTGGCCTAAAATGTTAAAAAAATGTTGATTTTACATTTTTTGGGGGGGAATTTCATATAAAAAAATGTGAAAATATTGTTATTTTTACAAAATTGACGCTCTTTTTTTGTTTATAGCGCATGATCAAAAAATCGCACAGGTGATCAAATACCACCAAAAGAAAGCTCTGTTTGTGGGGAAAAAAAGGACGTCAAATTAGTTTAGGTACAGCATCGCACGACCGCGCAATTGTCCGTTAAAGTCCCGCAGTGCGGAATCGCAAAATAGGCCCTGGTCAGGAAGGGGGTAAAATCTTCCGGGGCTTAAGTAGTTAAAGAGGAAGCAAACCATGCCCAATTTTTTTTTCTTTAAACCCAGCAAAGTAAAGGCATGATGTGCTAGTATGTATGGCATATGTATATGCTATATGTATGGCACAAGTATACCGTCCCTTCAGTGCGCATGCGTCGGTTACATCACTGGCTGTATGAAGTGCGAATATCTCCTAAACCGTAAAGGTTTAGAAGATATTGAAAGTACCTACATGTAAGCCTTAATATAGGCTTACCTGTGGGTACAAGCCTGGAGAGTGAGTTTACATCTACTTTAAATGTAAATCAGGCAGCAAATATAGGAGGAAAGAAAAACAAATTAACAGCATTCAACTGTCCCTGTCTTCTTTGCAACCTTCCAATTGGTTGGTTGTACGGTAAAGTGTGAGCTTAGCTAATAAGATGGTTGACATTTTGACACAAATTGTGTTAAGGGGAATGGAGGTTGGTTGACGTTATCCAATATAATCAGGATTTTTTTTAGGGATACTTTTTGGAGTTTACCATTTCAGACTACACCAAAGAAAGCAACAGCGGGATAGTAACTGCCAGCTCCACTGCTGCCTAATTTGGCCACATACGTCTTTCAGCCTAGAGGTGCAGATGCTCTTGTGATGATGGTTTACTAATTTCACTGAAATATTCATGTGACTAATGTTGTCAAGATGTAAGGGCTGTGACAGAGTGACATATTTCACCTATGTCTTCATGTTTTTTTAGTTGAGTTCAACTGCATGACCCTGTGGACTTTGACATGACAGGTTGTCTGTTGTGTGTTGGCAGTTGTTTTTCTAAAGCTCTTGTAGGCCTATATTCATTGCTTCATTCTCTGTCATCGACATCTCTTTTTGAATTCAAACTTTCCAGATATCAGGGTCTTCTTTAGTCTCACAATCACATTATTTGGCTAGAGTGCTGGAGCCTGAATTTGAGCAATTCCAGCGAGCAGTCCGGATTATTTCCTTAAGTATTGACTGATATGTTCTTTTTTCAGTCCAAGGATTGTAAAGGAAAGTATTTTAATGAGCACCATTGATTTTTCAATGCTCACATTTCCGTTGGCCCAACTTTCACTGCCACATGCTGTTTGGAAGACCAAAGCTGTGATAGTTTATTTTTATTTATTTTTTTTACCATGTTTGTCAGTTCCCCACCACCTTGTCCAAATGAGGACAGCTCTGTCTGCTCAACTCAACACTGTTTTTGTTACGTTCTTAGATTTAGCAAATAAAATAAAAAATGAAAAAAAAAAGGTGTGAGGTTTTCTTACTAGTACTATATCCTACAATTCTGTTGTTAACTCAGTTAGGAAAAGGGAGAAAGAGAACAACCAAGGCAGATGTTTAAGGTACCCACGGATTACACATTTGTTGAATAAAATATCTCATTATAAAAATTACAGCCATCAAATAATGGTATCACGTAGAGTAAACAGAAATATAACAATCTTAAGTATTTTCAAGTCATCTCAGTTCAATATGGGAATTTGATATCAAAATAAAAACAAGGATATCAAAAATATAGTTCCTGGAAATAGGTACAGAACAGCATAAAAAAATGATGTGTCTTGTTAGTAAAGAAAATTCCATAACACTAAGCGTTAGGCAGGAAACGTGGTGTCAAATGAAAGTCATGTTAATGTACCAATTCTCTTTGTACAACCATTTTCTGTTTCCTTTCAATAAAAGTTTGTATACAAAAAAAATAAAAATTACAGCCGTATGTAGATGCTGCCTCCTCAGTATGTCCCAGTACTATATATATCAATTGCTTTGGATATCTTGCTTTGGATATCTGGGACACGGGATCCTAATGCCCCTACACTATTCCACTTCCTCAGGACGATGGGTGGAGGCTAAAACTGAACAAGATACAAATATGGTTAACCAACTAGAGCAACTAGATTCCATATCAACCTAATATGCTCATGTAACCTTTGCAAGATTAATATTGCTGTTTGGGTCAAGGTGGCAGTAACAGGAGACCTCTTCAATTGAAACAGGTACAGCAACAAGTTTTTATTGCTGTCTGTGTCTTTTGTTCCATTGACACACATTGTCATCATTTCTTGCTCTAGGGTCACAGGAACAGATTGAATCTGCCCAGTGGAACCCCAGACAGAAATAAAAATTTGGCAGAAGTTATAATTGTTTGCATTGTATCCAAAACAAAAAGGGTATTTCAACATTTGCAGGCAAATTTTGAGAAACTCATGCTATATGTTTATGTGTTCCTATTCACACAGTCTGCCTAATAATAATTGAAAAAACAATATATTTATTACCCTTCTTCCTTTCTTTAGAGCATAATTCTACACAGGGCTCTTCTGGCGGCTTAAATTGTTTGGAAAATTGAAAAATGCACTATAAGGGCACAATTTCTTTAAATGCATTAACATACAATGTGTCACCCAGGCCTTGATATCTTTAGATCTTTGTTAGGACAGGCAGTATGCACATTGAGTCATTACCAGAATATGAGACCTAGCAGCATATTGAAAACAGGGGTAATTGTGGTAAATATATCCTCCCAAGGCACATACTTGATAAAAACAAAAAAGGTTTTGGTGGAGTTGGGCTATAGATTGAGCAGAAACCCAGCCTTCACAATTTCTATATGCATCTAGAACACTGTAAAATAAAAAAATAAAAATAGCAAGCTTTCTGTTTAATAGGGCTAAGCTACATGCAATAGCTACAGTACATGCAAAGTTCAGTATTTCAACCAATCTCACATTTCAGCCCATTATCAAGCTACATTGACTTGAAATTTGATAGCGTGGTTGCTATAAGTTACAGTGTTTTGTGTCCTCATTTTCAATGCAGTTTTCACAAATGTCGAAATGAATTGCACCCCATGTTCTTAGCCCTGGCATTATTGATATTGCTATTACCATCCATATTATCAGCAACTCCAGGCATCCTTTGAGGTTTTCCTCCCATCATTCTAAGCATAGTGGAAAATCTGGCTGTGGCTAAAGATACATTTCAGCCTTACTGGATGTTAGTGACTTTAGCCAGCCATTAAAGGATAACTAATTTCAAAACAAATGAATATAATGCAGCTAACCAAATGTTAGATGCGGTGGCTGCATTTGCTTCCTTTTTTGGGGGTTATAACATTTTTAGCAAGTTTAGAATATAAACATTGGGCCTGCCAGAAATGCAATGTCCTTGTCACTTCCTGTCAGATATTTTGAAAGTAAAAAAAAACAAAACAATCTTATCCTTGTTCTGTAAACTGTCAATAAGTCTCTAAAGCCAGCCATAGACGGTTTAAATCTTGTCCGGTTTAGCAGGATTTGTAATCTGACCTGGGTAGCAATCATGGCTCACTCGCTAGATACAGTGGCAAAATGAGTGCAGCCACACAGGGATAGGAAGTATGTCATTTACAAGATTACCAGGTGCAATTAAAGGAAAAAAAGCCTTAATAAAAGAAAACTAATGTCGCCACCAAATCTAATGAATGGTTTATGCATTACATTATATTTTTCTGGTTTGGGGTTAAGATCCACTTTATTCTACCAAATGGTCACTTGGTCATTGTAATTGTTGGGCAGCATAATGGTTTAGTGGTAAGCACTTTTGTCTTGCAGCACAAGGGACATCTCTTTGAATCCTGACTTAATTGTTTGCATTATCCCATTGAACCTGTGTGAATTTCCTCCCACACTCCAACCAAAGACATGCCGGTGCATGCACATAAGATGATGATCCTAACCTCCTAACTTCTTTGAGTTCACAGGGGGAAATGTGCCATAAAAGTTATATATATATATATATATATATATATATATATATATATATATATAATCGAAACCTAAAAACAAAAATGGAACACATTTTCCTTTATTTTCACCTGGTGTTCCTGCTAGCATCACACTAGGGTGACAACCCTGATTCACTGTTCTATATCTAAAGAGGAGTAGCTCACTTTATTTGTACTACACATACCTCCCTCCTCTCCTAATCTCATCATGTCCATTACATAGAAGTGATTAATTTTAAAGTTCACAAATGTATTTAGAATGAAAAAATAAAATGAATGCTGCAATCGTATCTCATTACTTTACCAGTGTGGCAAGAAAAGTTTCTTCTTGAGTTTAAATACTTTTTAATATTGCTGCTTGTATAAAATTACAAATAAAACCTTAATTTATAACCACCACAATACTTTTCCTAGAATACTATTTACTATAAAAATCACATTGAACCTCTTAGCATTTTTTACACATTTTCACATTGGGACATTTATTGAAGTGGTTCCTGGAAATGTCATTTGTTTAATAAATGAGAAGAAGGTCTGGAAATGACAATTCATGGAATAAAGGCAAACTGAATTTGATAATAATGGCTTGGATCCATCATTTTTCCCCTCCGTTCCATCCCCTTACCATACAAGAATTACATAGTAGCTGCCATTAGGTTTATAGCAGATTCTATAAAATCCCATTGCTATTCAAGGCATGGCTCTATGATGAATCTGCCAACATACTTTATTCTTTTTGGACACTTGAGCTGACATTTGCCTCACTCACTTTAGTACTGCCATCAGTTAAAGTAATATTCAAAAGAACACAGTGTTCATAAAGCACTCTAATATCTATATGCAGTTGTTTCTGAGTTAAAGATGATGATGATGTTCTAGTAGTATAAATGTGCCTTTAACAGAGCTTTGTAATATTTTTATATTTAACAACATTTAGGCATGCCATAATTAATAAATCAAAGCATTTATTTTGGAACCTGCAATGACTGTTTTGCACCATGCAATGACTGTGTTGCAAAATGCAATGACTGTGTTGCACCTTTTCGTTACAACATTTAACTAAATGTGTAAAAAAACAAAAACTCTATGTATTTAAGTATAATACCACTGTAAATGCTATATAAAGAAATAGGAAAAAGGGGCAACTGCCCAGGACCAACCTGTTTGAGAGGGCTCAAAAAAATTAAACTAATTTAGAGAGGTGCACAGATGAGGCTTTTCTGGCTGGTAAATGTAGCAGAAGACACCAGGGATGTGTGTTCTTGGGTAGAAGTTCACATTTAAAAAGTGCAATTTTGAATACTTAATCACCCTCTTTAGAAATGTTGAGACTTTATTGCATTTGTATTGTATAGGTTATGTACGGGTAACATTTTAAACTCTTCTATAACTAAATTTGATATGGCAATATGCAGAAGAGAACATACTTTTCATACCACAAATCATTAGTAATAAATCAGCATTACTTCCAGTTTAGCCCTTGGGGAATCACACATTTGGTGCAGGCATTTGGAATAACTCACCAATATATGGAGATATTACTGGGCAATTATGTCTCAAAAAGAAAAAAAAATCCTCCTGACCCTAAATATGGCATATGCTTAGGAGGTCAAACATAATATTCTAGGTAACATATTATGTGATAAATTCAAGTGTTTATATATTTGTACCACTGTAACACCACCCAGTGGCATCCCTATGGGGGTGCGGAGGATGTGGATGGCACCAGGGTGACACCCAATAGATGGGTGACACCATCCCTAGGGTAGTGAGGGGGAGGCAGAGCTTTTTTTTTAAACAGAATGGGGTGGAACACCTCCGGCACTAGAAATAAAAACAAAGAAAAGGGTGCACCAGCCTAGCGCATTATCCTCCGTGGGCTTTTCCCCAGAGGGGCTCTGAGGAAGAGGCAAGGCCTCGAAACGTGTCAGCCCTTCGTCTTCACGAGAAATTGGACCTTTAACAAGGATTTTGCTCTATGGAATTGATATGCTGGAATTTTTAGCATGTTTGTGAGTTGCTGATTTTAAACTTGTTTCATTAAAAGCCCACTGAGGATAATGCGCTAGGCTGGTGCGCTCTTTTCTTTGTTTTTATTTGCAGTGTTTTGTTGACCACCCCGGTCATAGAGGGCAGCAAGGCTTAGCCATAGAGGATGCCAAGTGAGAGTTCCGAGATAGAGGCAGCCTGAGGATCTGGTTCTGAGCGCAGGAGCAGGGTGCTCAGCATCACAAGTTACCTCCGGCACTAGGCCTGTGTGTGTTTTCCTCTCAGGCTCTCACTGCTGTCACTTCTAAATACAAAAGCTGTCAGGGCTTCTGAATTTAGAAGTGGCAGCGAAACTACCTGGGTTAGGCGGCTCATGGCTGCACTGAATCCTCCCCTGATTGGTGAGCTGGTGTGTTGTGTGTGTGGGGAGGGGTCGAAAATGTTTTCATCTATGAAACTAACAGTGCCCCAGGGACGGATCCGATCCAGATCCCCTTATTTTTTATTGGGGGGGTCTACCGCACCAGATGTTACCAACTCTAGTGACACCACTGACACCACCACAGAGGGTCCAAAAGTGTAGACTTGTGGTATATACAATACAATACAATATATATATATATATATATATATATATATATATATATACAGTATTTATTATTCTTAGTTGCAGAAGTTTGAATAGTGTAATAGTGTCACCTCTGTGAATGAAGAACTGAGTTGTATAGATATATGAATGTGGACATGTTTTTAGTAGATTTAACAAATGTCATCTTGTAAACTGTCAATGTATTGTTTGACTATTGCTTAACACTGTGTTTCTTGTTTTGCACAGAATTGCTGGTATGATCATAAATGTAATAAAGTTAAACTCATGAGATTTTTTAAATGGCACAGTATAAATGTTGAGCATGTGCAATAATCCATAGCAACAAATCAGAGGGCAGGCTTCATTAGCTGGACTGTACTTTACTGTTGAAAGTTGATAAGTTATTGGTTATCTGAAAGTTGGAGCCTGATTGGCTGTCTATTTGTACATTAAATTTGAATTATAGAGTATGATTCAGGTACTTGATGTGGGTTCTAAATAACACAATATTTTTCAAATAGTACAGACTTGTTTGACTTATTCTTGATGACCAAACTCACATATAGACATGCTTAGTCATGCATATTGAACACATTAATTCAAATGCATTTTGTTTCTAATTCTTCTATTGTTTGTTTAATAACAATATTATCGATTTCTTTGTAGCAACAAGCAGAACCAGTCGGCCCCTCGGTGCACCCCCCATCAGCACTGCCACTAGATGTTCTTAGTGCAACAGTCTCCCGTTTTGGAACTGTAGAAGAAGTAATCAGATACCTTGAACCAGACCGATGGCAGTTGGACATTGAGGAATTGTACAGACCAACATGGCAATTACTAGGGAAATCCTATATCCATGGCAGAAAATCCAGAGGTATGTGTAGTATGTTGTACAGCATGTTAAATTGCAGCATGCTATTAAAATACATTTCATCATTAGTGTCCATGTCAATTTGTAATGATGCTATTTATGTCTAATATCCTTCATATAGGCTTCACTGTGTCTAAATCTGGATATTTAATTACTGGCAAGAGGTGATAACTATGTAACATTATTCATTTGATGCATTGTTTATATCCATAGAGAAAGACATATGTTAGTCATCTGAGCTCTGCAAATGATGGACTATACATTAATGTATTACTACTGTGTATGTATATTGCTACAACATGGAGAAACCCACAGACAGAATGTTTAACCTTTTGCTGTTTTTATGTAGACTCTACCGTTTATACCGGCCACTTTATTATCCTATCTTTTTCATTCTTTACTAACGCTCACAGATTATTATAACTGTAGAATTTGTGTATTCATACCGTTTAACTTGAAGAAGAGTGAAGATCTACAAATGCTTGAATATGGAAAAGGAATCAGATTTCCTTAGATCCTGACCAATTAAATAAAACTACCCAATTTCACTAAATCCTGACCAATTAAAAAATTCAGTAGTAACTGAATTTAGACTGCGGTCCCTACAGGTTTTCAGGTGCCAGCACCTGAACTTAGGAATAAAAATGTAATACAGCTTGCAAGTTCTTAGATGTGGTGGTTGCATGTGTTTTCTTTTTGTGGGGGAGGGGGGTTGCATTTATTTTTACCAAGTAAACCTACCAGTAGTGATGAGCCGAACACCCCCCCGGTTCGGTTCGCACCAGAACATCTCAAACGGGGGAAAAGTTCGTTAGAACATGCAATCTCCATTGAAGTCTACGGGACTTGAACATGAAAAATCAAAAGTCCTCATTTTAACCACTTCCAGACCACACGCCGCAGTTTTACTGTGGCAGGCAGCCCCTCCTGCGCGAACCGAAGTAGCTCTACATCGGTCGTGCGCCTACAGCTAGGGGGCGAGCGCGCGCCGCCACCGATGCGCTCCCGCCCCCACTCGGCAGCGGGGGCTCCGATGCACGGGGTAGGCGGCTCCGATTGCTGCCTGCTACCCGCGATCGCTCCCCGCTGAGAGAGAAGGACGGTCAGCTGTTGTAAACACAGCTGACCGTTCTTCTCTCTGGAATGATCACAGAGTGCCTGTGATCCTTCTATATAGGATCACAGGTCTCTGTGATCATTTCAAAAGCCCAACCCCCATACATTTAGAAACACTCCCCTAGGCTCACATTTAATCCCTTGATCACCCACAGTGTTTTTAGCACTGATTACTGTAGTAATGTCACTAGTCCCCCCAAAAGTGTCAAAAATGTCAGTTAGGGGTCCGATCTGTCCGTCGCAATGGCGCAGTCCCACAAAAAATTGCATATCGCCACCATTACTAGTAAAAAAAAAAACAATAAAAATGACATAAATCTTTCCCGTAGTTAGTAGACAAAATAACTTTTGCGCAAACCAATCAAAATACGCTTATTGCGATTTTTTTTACCAAAAATATGTAGCGAAATGTTAAAAAAGTTTGATTTTTAATTTTTTTTTTTTGGGAATGTTATATAGCAGAAAGTGAAAATTATTATTTTTTTCGCAATTGTCGCTCTTTTTTTGTTTATAACGCAAAAAATAAAAATCGCACAGGTGATCAAATACCACCAAAAAGAAAGCTCTATTTGTGGGAAAAAAAGGACATACATTTTTTTTGGGTACAGTGTCGCACTAACGGTACAATAACGCAGTGCCGAATCGCAAAAGATGGCCTGGTCATTAAGGGGGCAAATCCTTCCGGTCCAGAAGTGGTTAAAGGTGTATTACAATACAATTTTTTTTTTTTTTTTAAACAATCATTTTTACAGGAGCAGTGATTTTAATGATGCTTAAAGTGAAACAATAAAACTGAAAAATTATTTAAATATCGTGCCTGGGGGGCCCCCCTTAATGTGCCTGTAAAGTGGCGCATGTGTGCGATGTATGTAGCCTGCTGCAGCAATACTGACATTTTTAAAGGAAAAAAAGTAATTTAAACTTGCTCACGGTTGTAATGTATTGTCGGCTCCCGGCGATACAGATAAAAAACATGAAAAAAATGGCCACGCCAAAATTGAAAAAAAATGGTGTCCCGCCGCTTTCCCATAAAAGAGCTTTCACAGCTCCAGCAGCACATTACACCAGAGGCGTCTGAAGAGGCGGAAGCTTTTTATTTTCTTTTTTCTATTTTTCGGGTGCGGCAACGCGATTGACGATGGATTTACATCGGGGGAAACTATGTTTTTATTTTTTTAATAAAGAACTTATTAAAACTGGCTTTTGTCTTTATTTTTTTTGTAAACTTTTTTGGTGAATGGGTAGGGGTGCAATGTACCAATATCCATTCACATAGGGGGGGACGGGGGGGGGGCTAGGAGCTCCCTTGTTAAAGGAGGCTTCCAGATAAGCCCCCCACCCGCAGACCCTGACAACCACAGCCCATTGTTGTCCAGGAAGAGGCCCCTGTCCCCATCAATATGGCGACAAGGTGCTTTGGGGGGCACCCCAAAGCACCCTCCCCATGTTGAGGGCAAGTGGCCTGGTATGGCTAAGGAGGGGGGGCGCTCACTTGCCCCCCCCCATTCTGTCCAGACAGGCTGCTTGTTCGAGTCTGGTATGGATTTTGGGGGGGCCCCACGCAGTTTTTTTTTAAATTTTGGTGTGGAGTTCCCCTTAAAATCTGTATCAGACCCCAAGGGCCTGGTATGGACTGGGGGGGACCCCACACCATTTTTTTCATGTTTTTTATCTGTATTGCCGGGAGCCGACAATACATTACAGCCACAAGCAAGTTTAAATGTCATAAGAATCAGCCCTACACTACACTGCACTGCTTGATATGTGTATATATACTACACTCCCTGATCTATTACTAGATACAATGCACAATTCACTAACTACCTGCCTAATCTCACTCCTATTTCACCTAACACACTATACACGGCTGCCGTATAAGCAGCAGCTTTATATAGTGTGGGGCGTGGACTTAGCCCCTGAACCAGGATTGGCTAAAGGCACCCTGCAAAACTTTTGGTAAAGATTTTGGTTTGGTTGGTAAAAAGATTTGGTAAAACTAGATGAGCACACTTGTATTTTTAAGGCCCCATTCACACTTGGGAATTCAGTGGGAATGCATGTTCCCCCCTGGCTTGTAAAATGCTTGTGCTTTTCTGTGCATTGCACATAGGGCAGCCCATTCACTTAAATATCATTTATAACCATGTGCAACAAATGCGCAGAAGAAGCTAATTTTGACACTGAGCCAGGCACATTTGGTGATGCGTGTTTTTTTTTTTTTTTTTATTTCAATTTTTATTGAAGAATAGTTTCAAAAGGTACACAACATAAGGTGATCTATATGTCGCATAAATTGTACAAAGTAAATAGCCTCTTAATAAAGCAACGTAGTTAACATAAACATGAGGGCCTTGTGAAGGAAAGTGGGCTGGTCACCCCAAGTGGGACCATACTGTAACATATGTAGTTACTAATAAACGAGGAGGGGATTGTGGGAGGGGGTATAATAGACAGAAGGGGGGGGGGGGAGTACAGTGTCACCTTAGAGTTAGTCAATGAGTAGTAATGAAAGATTTTGCCAAAGACTGCATTTTAACCACTTGCCGACTGCCTAACGACGATTTACGTCGGCAGTCAGCCCCTCACAGGCAAAGCGACGTAGGTCTACGCCGCTAGCCTGTGAGGGTCTAGGGAGCGAGCGCGCGCCGCTGGAGGCGCGCTTCCGCTGGAGGCGCGCTTCCGCTCGCTCACGGACCCCCCCCCGCGCGTGTGCCCGGCGGACCCGATGTCCGCCGGGCACTCACGATCGTCCTTTAGAGCGGGAGAAAGGCAGGCGGCTAATGTAAATACAGCCGCCTGTCATTCTCCCCTGTGTAAGAATGGAGATCACATGGTTCTACTATGTAGGACCGTTGATCTCTGTTCTTAAACCAGTAGCCACAGCCAATCACAGTTAGAAACACGCCCCTAGGGACACACTTAACCCCTCCCTCTCAAATAAAATCCCCTGCCAGTGTCATTTTTACAGTAACAGTGCATATGTATAGCACTGGTTACTGTAGTAATGTCACTGGTAACCCCAAAAGTGTCAAAAATGTCAGTCAAGGGTCCGATCTGTCCGCCGCAATGTCGCAGTCCCGCAAAACAAATCGCAGATCGCCGCCAAAAAAACCAACAAAAATGACAAAAATCTTTCCCTTAGTTAGTAAACGCAATAACTTTTGCGCAAACCAATCAAAATACGCCTTTTGTGGTTATTTTTACCAAACATAGGTAGCATAAAACAAATTGGCCTAAAATGTTAAAAAATTTTGATTTTTACATTTTTTTGGGGGGAATTTCATATAAAAAAATGTGAAAAATATTGTTATTTATTTATAAATTTTAGCCGCCGCCGTCACCGTTAGCTCGCGCACAAAAAAAAAAGTATACGGAAGTCGAGCTGCGAATGAAATCGCTGTTCAAACCACACATGTGAGGTATCGCCGCGAGCGTGAACAATAATTAAAAAAAAGAGCTACATTTTAACTCTAAACTGGTAACCGTTAAAAAAATTTAAAATGTCGCCTATTGAGATTTCTATTGACCGTAGTTTGTCGCCATTCCGAGGGTGCGCGCAATTTTAAACCGTAACATGTTGGGTATCTATTTACTCGGCGTGACATCATCTTTCACAATATACAACAAAATGGGCTAACTTTACTGTTTATATTTTTTAAATGCAGTGAAATGTGATTTTTAAAATTTTTTCCCAAAAAATTGCGTTTTAAAGACCGCTGCGCAAATACCGCATGATAAAAAATGACCGCAATTTGATTCTCCAGAGTCTTTGCTAAAATAATATATGTAATGTTTGGGGGTTCTAAGTAGTTTTCTAGGAAAAAATACTGATTTTAACTTGTAAACAAAAAGTGTCCGAAATAGGGCTGGGGCTTAAGTGGTTAACCGGCATCCGGTCAGCGTTAACCAGCGTCAAGCAGCATTTATCCAAAGTCCCCGTCATGCTGTGTATAGTTCAGTTGCAGGAGTATCCTACTCATCCCTTCTCCCATCCAAGTTCCTAAAAACCCAAAGATACTGGACTGGTTCTTGTCTCAGTGCTCCCACTTGGAGAAACATGCTCAAAAGGTACTTTTATTGCACCCGGTGACCCAGGGGGACCCACAGCCAGCATCTATGCTGGATATTCTGCTACATAATTGCTGGGACTTGGTCTCTTTGCCTACACAGTGCAAAGTGACAAGATCTCTTATTAGAAAAAACGCCCACTAATGCTCATTTTCCCTATGCTTCGCTGCTGCTTCATTTCTTAACCCTGTATAAGCACTCTCAGATGGTGTTGATACTTACACAGGGTTAACTTTTTCCACCTTCTTGTCAGGTCACAGTGCTTGAACCTGGCAAATTGCCACTTATGCCAGAGCATTGCATGTTGGGAGGAGGTTAGATGCTGTGTCATATCCTAAATCACTGGATGTTTGCTGATTATGACGTTATGATGGCTCAACAGAGTATTGTGGGAATATGTAGAAGGTGAGTTTCAGAAAGGATATATACAAAATATACTGCTCTAAATACAAATAAATCTATTCTATCTAGTGTATCAAATCACATGCTCTATACCCAATCACCTGCCATATATTATCAATTGCAAAAATACTTATGATATGTACCGTGTGAATAAATTGTGTTCAAATTAATATAAAAAAACAGAAAAACAAATCTCCAAATGTGAACAAAAAGGAGATGCTGAGCTTAAGCAGGTGAAGTATTTTTTCCTCACAAAAGAGAACGTCAATTTGCAATAATTAGGCAAACTGAAAGATTCTTTTTTAAATAACCCCAAATCCCCATAGACCTTACATTGCCTCTGAAGCATTGTTGCATGGTTTAGCTGCTTTAGCATGCAAGAAAAAGATACTAGCATGTTTGGCATTTGAATTTGCCACTTCCAATGGTAGTGCACTTTTACCACCTATGCATGAAGTTAGAAATTATATTAAAGTTAGTGTAAAAGCATAAAGCTCAGTACTGCACAATATATGGTCTCAGTACTCCATGATCTATGTGAAATTAATCTATTAACTCCTTACAGATTAGAATAAACTATTAACTCCCAACCAATGACTAGAGAGCCATGTGTAGCTCTTGTCCCACCATGATATGGATTCCAGCAGCCACTCAACAGGCGAACTGTTCCTGTACCCTAAATACCTGCTGCAGGAACATTTGCTGTAAACATTATGCTAATGAAGGATTGCCTTATTTGGAGATTTACTGTATAGTCGTATATTATGTAGCATCTTAGTTGACAATGGTTGTGATTTCTGGTGTATGCCTACTTTATGGTGCTTATGTTTATATAAAAAAATAAATACTATACACTGTTTATTCTGTGATAGATTGTGTGGCCTTATAAGAAAGTATTGGGTAATAATAACCAATTTAAAATGTTGTGCTTCATTTCCCAGGAAGTGACCTGAGTATTATGAGAGATGAGGTACGTCTATACAGTTGCACACCACGCAACTTTTCAGTATCTCTGCGGGAAGAACTGAAGCGGACGGATGCCATATTTTGGCCAAATTGTCTGCTGGTTAAGCGATGTGGTGGCAATTGTGCTTGCTGCAATTACAGCTGCAATGAATGCCAATGTACACCAACTAAAGTCACAAAGAAGTACCATGAGGTATGTCAAATGGATTGTCTCAAAGTAAAGTGCTCTCATATAACAGGAGCACAGTGTGAGCCCCCCCTCCCTTCTTATTCATTGTTTATGTCCACATCCCTGTCTACTTGTGTTGTCTTTTCCGAGTAGAGATAGTATTCCCCCCCATGAATGTCAGTTAAAAGTCAATGTTCATCCATGTATAAGCAAAATTAGTTTTTGTTGAAAATTACTTTGTCAATTTCTTGACCCCTTCAGTAATAGCCTATATTACTCAAGGATTGGCAGGCCCTTTTTCAGTTTCCAGTGTATATGATACCTTGACTCTTTCACTTACTTTCTGTTACACAAGGACGTTTTGAAAACCCCCAAAAGAAGCCATTTTGAAATGAAGACACCCTAGGGCAGTGATGGCGAACCTTGGCACCCCAGATGTTTTGGAACTGCATTTCCCACAATGCTTATGACAGAGTGACCATCGGGTTCTCCCCCTTCCAAAGGCCCTTCCCCCAGGAAGTGTAGTTCCAAAACATCTAGGGTGCCAAGGTTTATGAGGTTGTTTGCAACTGCTGATGATTAGGGATGAGCTTAAGGTACCTGGGTTTCATTTGAGGCCAGTTTAGAGAACATTACAAAAGTTTAGGTGCTAAAATGCAAACACCTTTAAATTCAATGGAAGCTGAATGTTAAAACACAGTAATGGCAATTTTTAGGATAACAGGTAAAGGATTGTGAAACAAATAATATCAGGGCTAGGCATAGTCCTGGGCAACATATATCAAAGACAACATTCTATTTGGCGGGGAGCAGCTATTTTCTTTAAAAAATGTGCCTGTGAAGTGGCACATCTGTGTGGTGTATACAACTTACTACAGAAACACTGCTGTATAAATTGTTAGCAAATAACAGCTTTGACCACTTTACTTCTGCTTGTAAACAAAGATTCCTTTTATCTTTACCAGCCCCTTATCCTAGAGTATATAAATTAATGGGGACCCCCTACATAAAAAAGCTGTGAGTTACCCCTAAAATATATACCAGAGCCTAATGTGAAGAGGGACCTTATGCAAAAAAAAAATCCATACCAGACCATTATCTGAACAGGCCACATGCCCTCAACATAGGAGTACCATGTAATGAGGACAAGAGCTTCTTTCCCACAACCCAATGGTTTGTGGGCAGGGCGGGTTATAGGATTCTACAAGTCCCCTTTAACTACTTGCCACCCGCCCACCATCAAATGACAGCGGAGTGGTGCAGCTCTCGTTCTGGGAGGACGTCCTATGACGGTGCCCCAGAACGACCGCTCTCGCGCACCCGAAGGGGCATGCAGCGTTCGCAGCCGCGCCATGTTCCTAGGACAAGGTGTGACCCTGTTCTTGGTAAAGAGACAATGTGATTGGCTATGTCCAATCACAGCTGGTCACATGTAAATGCGGACGTGCCGTTTATCGGCGCTCTTCGCCTCACACTGTCAGAGTGTGTGGCGAGGAGAGCCGATCAGCGGCTCCTCAAAGGGAGTGCAGGACAAGTAATCAGGGCACTGATCATCAGTGCCCTGATTACAGTAAAGGAAAAATAGTGCACATCAGTGACACCAATCAATGTGTTCATGAGTTTTTATATCTATAGTAGCAAGAGTTATTTAAAAAATATTACTACTCAAACTGGGGGAAAAAATCATAGTTTTCTATATTGAGCTTATTTTTGCCTTTAAATTATATAAAAAAAAAAAAAAAATTCTTGGAAGATAATGTCACCATAAGAATTTTTTTCAACTAGCTATCAGTAAAAAATGTAGGCATGTTCTAAGGTTTGGGCCCATTTGTTTGAATGGGCTAGTATAACCCCTTAGCGCATGAAAAATTGTACCTGCACCATGTTTTTTGGTTCAAATGGTTCACATTAGTGCATTTTGTAGGTGCTGTGGATTGCGCCATGCACAAGTGTCAACATTTCCGTAAAATGCTTGGTCTGAAAAGCCTTGCCACAAATACTGTATATATGTGAATGGGCCCTTAAGACTGTAGTAATCTTTTATACATTTCATCAAGTGTGTAAGTTTTTTTTCTGAATAGTTTTATGTTTATATTTTTATCTGTAGGTTCTACAGCTCAGGCAAAGGACTGGTTCGAAATCCCTTCAGAAATCTCTCACAGATGTGGCCTTGGAGCACCATGAAGAGTGTGCTTGTCTGTGCAAAGGAAACACAGAAGGATAATCAGATGGATAAATGAATCAATATTTAAAGCACATACAATTTATTGCTGTTTCCCCATGGGGATAGCTTACTTTAACTCTGGAAACATGGTAGTCCATTTACGGCTGCCTGTATTGCAGATGTACAGCAATTTGACATGATGATGAAAGGAGACGCGGAATAAAAAAAAAAACATTTGCCTTGCCTTAATGTTTGGTTGGTGTTGAGCCCAGACACCACATCATTGAGAGGGTATTAGTCAGTGCGTTCTCGCTACCCTTAAATGTTACTGTACACAGATGAACCTCTGCATTAGGAAAGGAAAGTCATCATCAGAGATGTCTACGGGACTGAATGGAGATCTGCTTTGGGCCTGACCACAGTACTGAATAACATCATTTTGGAGCTATATTCAGCTTTGAAATCCCAAAGAAAACGGTTTGCATGATATAAGCATCTTTGTATGCTTCTGCGGTAGGAACAGTTCCACCCAGATTTTGTAAGCATGACTAAGAAAGAAAGGATTTCCATTTAAAGCCTTGTGCAATCATTTGACCTATCATTTGTTTCTACGATATGCTCGGACCAATATCCTCATAATCATAACTGATGTAGACAGTTGCCATAATCCAACAAGAGGCTTTTTTTTTTTTTTTTTTGTATTTTATTTTTCATTGAGTTACTTTTGTACATTTTATATTCTTTTGACATTATATCGATTTGCTTTTTTTTTTTTTTCCATTCGTGTTAATTATCTCTTTTTACATAGGGTATTTAAAATACTGTCTTTTTAAAGCTTAGATACATTTGTTGTGTAATTCTTTCTCATGTATTGTATCTGTTATGTAAAAACCCAGTTGAATTTTGATTGAGCTGCAGAAGCTGGTTATTTGTATATGGTGCTAAACAGTGAAGAACAGAAAGCTGGGTTGTTAAATTTGAAGAATAAATTACAGATTGGAAGAATACGTGGTACAGTGCTGCTACTCAACAGTCCTCTTAATTTAATATAGTTTGTGTCAAGAAAAATGCAACTGAATGCTCAAACGTGTATCAGATTTGGTTTGTAATAACTCTTGTTTATTTCTTAACGTCTGATAACACACTTTATATTTACAAAAATGTGCAGTTGTCACTGTTCAGTTATCGACAAGGCAAATATTTAATGATTTCTATGAAACATGCTCATCAATAAACATACAGTGGAAAATGGCCTCACATTTCCTCAAGTTTTCCTCTTATACACAAGTGAAACTTTTTACAACAGGGTTAAAGTGTATGTAAACCTAAAATAAAAAATCCTCTTTATTGTATTTCTTTGTTCCTCATAACTCTAATATTTAAGCCTTTTTTTTTTTTTTTTTATTTTTTTTTTTTTTTTACATTACAGCTACCAATGCTGAAAATAGCTGGTGATCCTGTCTGTCTCCTCCACCCAGTCCAGATTCCTGTCTTTTTTATTCTAGCATTAGGCATGGCTGCACAGCTGTGGTGAAGTTGGCAAATTACTTGCTTTCATTTCAAATGGGAAAAGTAAGATCCCTGCAAAGAAAGTACAGTATTTAAAATTTACCTGCCCCACTGATTGCGCCGCCAAACTAAGCAGCATTGAAGATCTAAGTTTGCTAAAAGATCCTAAGCATGTGGCACCCTTCCAGGTTACATAGTTACATAGTTCGTCAGGTTGAAAAAAGGCACAAGTCCATCTGGTTCAACCAACAAAAAGGAAAAAAAAAACAGTATTGAAAACCCAACCATACAATCCCATATACACAATCCTATACCCGCAGTTGATCCAGAGGAAGGCGAAAAAACCCAGCAAAGCATGATCCAATTTGCTACAGCAGGGGGAAAAAATTCCTTCCTGACCCCCCAAGAAGCAATCGGATATTCCCTGGATCAACTTTACCTAAAAAAAAATGGAAAGAATCCAGACCTAATGCAATCTATTTGGAGACGAAATCTGTTTTCCTCTAGACATAAAGAGTGCCCCCTTGTCCTCTGTGTTGACCTTAAAGTGAACAACGCAACACCAAGTTCACTATATGGACCCCTTATGTATTTATACATGTTGATCATATCCCCCCCTTACTCTCCTCTTCTCAAGAGAGAATTAATTCAGTTCCTCTAATCTTTTCTCATAGCTGAGCTCCTCCATGCCTCTTATCAGTTTGGTTGCCCTTCTCTGCACTTTCTCCAGTTCCCCAATATCCTTTTTAAGAACTGGTGCCCAAAACTGAACTGCATATTCCAGATGACGTCTTACTAATGATTTGTACTGGGGTAAAATTATATCACTCCCTCTGGAGTCCATGCCTCTGTTAATACAAGAAAGGACTTTGCTTGCTTTGGAAACCGCAGCTTGGCATTGCATGCTATTATTAAACTTATGATCTACCAGAACACCCAGATCCTTCTCCACTATGGATTCCCCCAGTTCTACTCCCCCTAGTATGTATGATGCATGCATGTTCTTAGCCCCAAAGTGCATAACTTTACATTTATCAACATTAAACCTCATTTGCCACATATTTGCCCAATGAAACAGTGCACTGAGGTCAGCTTGTAAGTTGGAGACATCCTGTAAGTTTTTCCACTGCAAAGCTTGGTGTCATCTCCAATACTGAAATGGTACTTTTAATCCCAGACAAGATAATAAAAAGTAAGGGTCCCAGCACTGAACCTTGGGGTACACCACTGATAACCTTAGACCATTCAGAGTAAGAATCATTAACCACTACTCTCTGAATTCTATCTTTTTGCTAATTTTCTATCCAATTACAAACCACTCTTTCCAAGCCTGTAGACTTTACCTTACACATTAGCAAACGCTTTTGCAAAATCCAAGTATACTACGTCCACAGCCACCTTTTACTTACCTCCTCATAAAAAGAAATCAGGTTTGTTTGACAACTTCTGTCTTTCCTGAATGCTGTCTGTTGCTTAAAATATTTTTTTCCAGCAAGAACTCATCTATGTGGTCTTTTATTAAACTCTCCAGTATCTTCCCAACTATAGAAGTTAAACTAACAGGTCTATAGTTACTTGGCAAAGACTTTGATTCCTTTTTAAATATTCTTTTCCATCAAGTCACACAGTGAGATGCTACAAAGGGAACATGTGTGAGACTGCATAGACACCAGGATTTTCCTGATTGTATCATCCAAGGGAAGAATTTTATTCCAGAAGATGATGTCCCTGGATGATGACCGAACAAAGATGATATTATTCTGGAGAGATACAAATGAAGGTATTGTAGGTAGGGGGAGCACTGTGAACTCTGTGAGAGATAATATTATTCTGTAAGTGTTATGATGTTACATTGTTTAGCATCAATGTATTTAACATGAAGTGTTTATATATGACGCTAGGTCTGTTTAAAAATACATATGTTGCTTATGGTGTTAAAAATGATTACCAGTCCTAATTAACATTTTCTGTGGTTTCTAAAAAGATAATGGGGTTGATTTACCAAAGCTGGAGAGTGAAAAATCTAGTGCAGTTGTGCATGGTAGCCAATCAGCTTCTAACTTCAGCTTTTTCAATTAAGCTTTGACAATAAAACCTGGAAGCTGATTGGTTTCTATGCAGAGCTGCACTAGACTTTACACTCTCCAGCTTTAGTAAATCAACCCACATGTGTTGGCAATTTCCATTCTATACCTAGCTTGCATATTTCGCTGTACCCACATACTCCCCTCACTCTTCTTAGGTGAAAACCTATACTCAGAAAACCTGGAAGCTATTGCTACCTTCCACCAGCTGCGCCAGAAGGAATATTCACATTGCAAGTTGTTATAAAATGTATGCATCGTAATGGGAAGAAAATGAATGAACATTTAAAGCTGAATTCCAACCTTCTTTTCAGGAGAACTGACTAGAATGATTAATCCCAGCATAGATCGAACATCTGTACCATGTTGCTCAGTTGTCTGGAGATCTCTTGATATTCTGGGTTAAGTAGTGGCTTTGTATCATGTGACACTATGTATATCCCACTGATAGACTCTGTCCCTTCCATAACCACTTCCTTTTGTAACTAGAGAGTCTTTACACTCCCCTTTGTAGTCTTTCAGACTCTGGAAATGATGTAACTTCCTTCACACCTCTGATGGTGGGTGGTATTGAGTACATCCTAGCTGGTATTCAATCCCACACAGTTACACCTACAGGAAGAGCCCAAACCTCCCAATTCCCACCTAACAGATCACAACATTATTTAGGAAGGAACCACCTTCATACAAAGCCTGTTCTGAAAGCTAGCTGTGCTGCTTCTGGGCAGGATTGAATTGATCACAATTAGAATGTAACCCTGCCCAGTAAAATATGCTGACCAGTGTAAACAGGTAGAGTCTGACCTTACAATCCCGCTTTCCCACCGCCCTGATCTGTGTAAAGTGATTCATAAACAAATAAAGGAAACGCCTTCCTAATAAACTCCCATAGCCCTTGCTCTGGTAGTCTTGCAGTAAGCCATTCTTCTTTGGCATGCTGCAAAACAGGAATGATACAGGAGGAGGTACGACACATTCACAACTTTCACAACCCACATGAAGACCCAGAAACACCCACAGTAACCCTAGGACCCACACACATTAAATCCCACAACTAGTACTAGTGACTCCCATTGCCCACCCTGAAGCTACAGAGGTTCAAAGATCATGGGGCATGTAGTAGCAGGACTGGAAATGGAAGGAAACAGGAAGTTAGAGAACTTAGAAATTCAGCCAGGAGGAGGAGTGACATCACAGACACAGAAACCTGCTGTATACAGCTAAAGGAGGTAAATTACATACAAACTGATAGAGGGCTTGTGATTCATTTACATGCACCATGCATCTTTTGTTTTGGGGAGGAAAATCTGGAGTTCTTTAAATTCTGGTTTATCCTTTCCTTGTATTTCAAAGGCCATAAACAGACAAAACATTTTGATTTGCATTGGATGGAGGGAGAAGGGAGGGAAGGATTATAGTCTGTCGGGTTTTTATGACAACAGGTGTCCTTGTTGGGCAGATTTCCCCTCATGTTCTGTCAGAACAGGAATTCATGGTAAATCTTGGTAAATCTCTACAATATGGGCACTACTGAAAAAAAAGTTTCAGTAGTGTCCAAAGACTTCTGACAATGTTTTTGTTCCTGTCCTTGTCCCATCCTTGGGTGCCACAGGGACAGGAAATAATAGGAAATCTTCCCTATCCCCTAACATATGATGAAGTAAAAAAAAAATCTATATTCCGTTCTTACATCCAATGCTAAATTGTCATATTAGTTGTCGTAAGTGATATTCTTTTACTAGTGCAATTTAACTCTTAGCAGGGTCATATAAATATTCAAATATCATCAAAGCCATGACCCCTAAATTGTAAATGCTAACCATAACTTGTTACTAGTGATGGGAGAATCTGCCAGAGCTTGAGTCACCCAGGGTTTGTCAATCTTGTACAAATTTTGATGAATTTAGTAGTAAATCCTATTGTAGTCTATAGGGCAGGAATTCTTGGTGGCAAAAAAAAAAAAAACGACATGATTGAAGAGGCCATAAATAACACAGCAATGTAAAACTGGCCAGCAGGAGGTCAATTTTAATGAGCAAGGCTAGGCCTAAATTAACTATATACAAAAAGCATAGGCTGAGCCTTTACCTCAAAAATTACAAAACTGTATAACTTCTTCCAGTATCAGGAAGTATTAATCAGGGATAATAGGCCAAAATTTAGCAAAGCAGGAAGTGCAGAAAGGTGTTTTACTACAAGATTCAAGGGACTGAAGATAATACAGTAGTATAAAATTTGCCAGCAGCAGGACAATTTTAATGAGCACAGGCTAGGGTTCTACTTCAAGAATTAGGATTCTGCAGTGGATACGGTGGTGTAAAATTGTCCAACAGCAGGGCAGTTTTATAGGAATAATAAAAACCTTACAAAAGAAATAAAAACCCGCAAATACCTTCCTTGAAACAAAAGCCAAATGTTTTAAGGGAATTGCAGCAAAAAATCAGTTTAACCTAACATAAAGGCCCTATCAACATACAATCAAATCAAGCATGCCCTCAAAATAAATCCCCAAAACACCAATCCATAAAATATAATTTTTGAAAGGGAAGCCTTGCAGCACATAAAAGGTTGCTATGCCCTAAATCACAGCTTAAAATGACCACTGACTTCAGACTAAACACAAATTTGAATAAATAATTAAGAATAATAGGAACAAAAAAAGAAGGCAGCAAAGGGCTAGCAATTAAAATACTAGTACACTTTCTTAAGTGATCCGAAATCTTTCTCTATACAATTTGTCAGTTTTCCCTATGCTCTTTCTTCAACAGCTTCCAATTCACTGACACTATGGCTGTTCTGTGCCATCCTTTTTTAAGCCCCTGGCTTAACCAAAAGCCTCCTTATTGGTCCTACTAGGCCTGATGGTCACTGTTTAAAGATCATGCAGTGCATTAAGGTTTAAAAAATTTAGGGGAATCTGCACATACTGTAAATTCACCAGAAACGCAAATCTCAAGTCCATGATTGTGGCAAACCTGAACATTATCTCTTCTTGTTACCTGGTCCTCCTTAATACTGCTGTAGATAATTTTTTTGTGCTCTCCCTGATTATTACACCAAACTGAAGCTTGAGCAGAAACAAAAGCTAGTATGTAATATGACTTTGCTTTTGCATTTTATGCAATGGACGCTATACAGGATGCAGTTTGATGGGACCACACATATCAATACTCATGCTGTGAGTCTACTTGTGACACATAGTACATATTCCTATCGCACACCTTCCTGGTATGTAAGCTCTTATGTGTTGAGTGCTGAAGCGATCACCAGTTGGCAACTGGATTAGATACAAGTAAATACATATTCGCCAGCACCCCAAGGCTCTTGCAAAAGCAGTCCAAAACTTTATTGAAGTTACGATCACATCAAAAAAAATGATGCAACGTTTCGGAGCCGCACAGGACCCCTTCGTCACATGCCTGACGAAGGGGTCCTGTGCGGCTCCGAAACGTTGCACCATTTTTTTTTATGTGATCGTAACTTCAATAAAGTTTTGGACTGCTTTTGCAAGAGCCTTGGAGTGCTGGCGAATATGTATTTACTTGTGACACATCTGCTGTGAACTGACTTTTATCCCTCCGTGCATGGACTTCTAAAGCTCCCACTAAATCCCATTTAAAGTTACCTCATTCACATACATAATTAACCAACAAAGTGATAACAAAAACACAATACTGCCTACTCTCTGAGTGTTACCCATACATTTAGTTCAATTAGAGCTCAAAAGTGCAAAGAGCATCAATCTATTCATATGCTGCAGAGACCTATTATGTCTCTAGACAAGACACATCATCCCTAGAGACCGCTAAAAGCACTAGTGATTACAGACTCTATGTGTTATAAGCTAATAGGACGTTATCCGTACACTGTTCTGATGATGGCAAAAAAGCCTGAAACCGCTGTATGCAGGTTGAAATAAATGGATCTATAATAGGAAATATATTTGCACTTTACACCAGAGGTTCTGCATGTGCATCTGGCTGATGGGCCATAAAGGAATTATTTGCATTTTATGTTCCTACTGGACCTGAACTATAGCAAACTACATGTCGTGTTAAACTGGTATATTTTAATTTTACTTATTTTTATGTTTTACTTTATTATCCTTAACATTTGTTGCTGCATTATTAATGCCTATATATTTTCAAGCATTGGATTTCAGCGGGTGACCAAGCCTTGTGGTTCATTACCTGTTATTGTCCCTTTTGTTTGTTTTTTTCAATTTGTTCTCCTAATATTTTGTCTCATTAGCAGGCTATAGTTCATTTTTACCAGAGGCTTTTTCAGAGTCTCTGCTGGTAGCCTGCTTTGTATAGCATCAATGGGTTCTATATTATGTCCTTCTTCTAATGTAACCAGCCATTAATTGTTGGCATAAATAAATGAGCATTCTAATAAGGAGTAGAAGAATAACATTATTTCTTTGAAGATAGCAATACTCACAAAATTAGATTTCAAATGGGCAGCCTGTAATGAGTTCTATGTGCTAAGCACCTGTTTGATTCCATTTTTTTTCCTTAGTGTGACTTCATGTTGGGGATGCAGAGCTAGGAACTTCCCACACTTTCAAATGATTCATCCTTTTTCTTGGTGGTCTGGACAGACAAAACATTTAGGAAGGAAGCTTACAGTTGCCTGTATTTCCCCACATATTAAAAATAGTATGTGCATTTCTAGAAAAAAAATCTTTATTTAGTCATAAGCTAAATACAATGCAAATGTTTAACCAGTGCCCTCCATTTGCATACCTTCCCTTTTACTGTGCCTTTCTTAATTGAAAGAATTATTTTAAATTTAAAGTAGACCTTCTCACTTATATTGAACCGCTTCTATGAATTCAATTAGTATTGCAAAATACATACATATTATTTTTACTCTTTTTCTATCTTCTCACGTGCTAACACTCCGTTCTACTCCCAGCAGAAATGTCAATGCCAACATTTAAAAAATTTACGCCAGCAGTGACCAACTTCTTTTTCAGTGTTTTCTTGGCCGGCCAATCGATAACGTCAGTAGAGTCATGACATGTAATTTGTGCAAGGAGGCAGAGGCGTAGCCTGAAGCTTGTGGGCCCTGATGCAAGAGTTGACCTCGGTCCTCTCCCCACTACCACTCGTCACTTCTAAGACGTGCAAGATACTCACACTATGTGCCAAGATTCTTCAAGTGGCTAAAGAGTTATTTCAGATCTTTATTTATATATTGAGATGGTAATTCAAATAATTTCTGATTAAGAGTGGAGTGAATCAGATGTGAGATCCTTGCTTTAGATCTGAGATCTCATTTTTGTGAAAAAAGTGTCGGAGATGCTGATAGATTGACGAGGAGCCCTGGGGGTCCTGCAGTAATTTATCATTGCAGCGCCAGATGTGAAAGGAACGGAGGGGGGGGGGGACATCCCGCTCGGCAATAGACATTAAAATTGCAGCATTTTGCAATAGCCATTTGTTTGGTCATAAACATATCTATTCTTTAATAAGTGTTATGCCTGGCTGAAAAGAAAGTGTAGTCCTTTTCATTGATGGGATGGCAGTACCACACATCAAAGACTTCTTCCAGGTGAAATAATTGCTGAAGTGATGTGGTGCTTTTATTTTTACTGGGGCTAATGAATCCAGGCGTGGGTTGGCCGTGAGGTTGAAGTCTCCGTACATCAGAAGGTGGCCGTACTTAGCAGCGGCAATTTGCTTAAAGAGTCTGCAGAGGAAATGCATCTGATGGGTGTTAGGAGCGTAAAGTGCCACCACTGTGTAAGGCTGGGCATTGATGTCGTACGTGATTATAATGTACCTCCCTTCAGGGTCTGTGATTGCATCCTTTAAATGGAAAGCTAAGGTGCTTTTGAAGGCCAGAAGTACCCCCATTTTCTTTTTGGAAGCGCAGGATAGAAAAATATTTGGGTAGTCCTTTTGGGAGCATCTGGGTATATCAGAAGACTTGAAGTGAGTCTCTTGGACACTGAGAATGTTTATGACTACGTTATGTTTGTTAGCTTCCTTCCATAGTTAAAACCGCTTGGCAGGCAGGTTTAAACCCCTAACATTTAGGGGTAGGCACTTCAGAGGCATATGGAAGGTTGGATGGGGAGGTGAATGCCGCTATCAGATATATGAAGGTGTATAAAAATAAGTATAAATCTGATTGCACTGTCCCAAATAAATAGCTGGGTGTTAAATACGCATGTTGCTAAAACTTATAAACACTCAATATGCTCTAATTGTGTAAACAGAACATCAAATAAATATTAATGCAGGTTAACAAATTATTCAGTGGTGATATAAAAAACAAGTGATCCTCCTGCAAGAATTAGGGTGTATATAAAGTGACTGGGTGCCTCCAATTAATAATTCAGATATCCCTAGTGAACCAGGTAAAGTGCAAATAACAATCAAGATTCAAAATAAAAGTGCTATAGTGACTAATTGTGAATAGGCTCCAAGCAATAGAGCAAGCCCCAAAGAGGCAGGTGCAGGTGGATCCTGAAGAGTATCACAACTAATCTAAGTAAAAAAGTGCTAATAATTAATAGTGTAAGATAAGGCGATTCCAAAGTCACATAATAAACGGAAAGAAAGGGGGATAAAATGGGTATGAAAACAGAGGCGGAATGTTTGGAACGCACTTCCAGTTACGTGGAACGCACAGCGTTCCGGAAGAGCCCCAGCGCTGCACACCATATGGTGTATGCTTACTTCTATGCCTGATTTGCTTTGTTTTATGTGAGTACTTTTCTTTAATAAATGATAAATGCTTTTAAATGGTACTACACTATACGAGCCTTCTTTCCTCATATGTGTACCTGGAGTACATCTGGACACTGAGCTACCACGCCATAAGACCCACACTGACAGTCCCCAGTCATCCATGGTGACAGGATCCCCACTGATGGTACATCCAGAGGAATCCAGGGAGGACCACTGAGGGGCATAGGAACCACGTCCTATCTGGATCATAGGCCCATTACCCCTGTAGGGGTTCCCCTTTCTGGTAAATGCGGTCCTGGGAGTGTGGGGAGCACAACGGACCCATCACACCGGCCACACTTGAAGAACCACTGGAAGCACTTAAGCCACCTTTGAAGGGATGCTGCACTGATTTAACCCTGCACTGGAGCACCTATTGCGCCATTGGGACTATTAATACTATCTTTTGGATAGTCATATTTCACCCCATACTACTTACTATTCATACCCATCTTATCCACCTTTCTTTCCATTTATTATGCGACTTTGGAATCGCATTATCAGCAACATCAGCACTGAATTTTATCCAACTTTTTTTTCCTGTTTATTATGCGACTTTGGAATCACATTATCTTACACTATTAATTATCAGCATTTTTTACTTAGATTATTAGTTGTGATATACTATTCAGTATCCACCTGCACCTGCCTCTTTGGGGCTTGCTCTATTGCTTGGAGACTATTCACAATTAGTCACTATAGCACTTTTATTTTGGATCTTGATTGTTATTTGCACTTTACCTGGTTCACTAGGGATATCTGAATTATTAATTGGAGACACCCAGTCACTTTATATACACCCTAATTCTTGCAGGAGGATCACTTTTTTATATCACCACTGAATAATTTAACTTGCATTAATATATATTTGATGTTCTGTTTACACATTTACAGCATATTGAGTGTTTATATGTTTTATCAACACACCTATTTAACACCCAGCTATTTATTTGGGACAGTGCAATCAGATTTATACTTATTTTTATACACCTTCATATACCTGACAGCACCATTCACCTCTCCATCCAACCTTCCATTTGCTGTTCACTTTTGTGAACATTTAAGAGGTAGGCTGCAGTCAAAACTCCCACATTCTCACCTATCCTAAGCCTGGATCTTTTCTTTTTCTTTACTTGAGAGGCATAGTCTAGCGTTAAGTGGGAACTGAGTGAGGTGTGTGGTGGATTACTCACAGTTATTATGAAGTGCAGACTTGTGTGGAGCGGGTGGCCTTGAATCCTGGTAGATCTCAACTATCCTTGGTGGTCGGTCTTGAGGAGGTATGGGTTTCAGAGGGTTTTGAAAACATTAGGTGTACTGAACATAGTGATAAGAGGAGTAAATGAAACAAGATTCCATTTGTGTGAAATCTGGTGACTTTCTTATGGCTTTGGTTATAGTGAGCAGGTTGTTTCTTTGCTGCAGCGTGTGCCTAGACAGGTCAGGTAGTAGTTTAAGCGATGCGTATTGGCTAGGGACATTGTCACCCCGGCAGAATGCTGTCAGTAGTTGTCCTCCTTGTGGTTGTTGTGGGCATCTACTAATTTTTTGAAGGACATTGAATAATCTTCCAGGGTGTTTTCAATGTGGTTGACATTGCTCAATACCAGAGACTATGTCAACCTGCAAGGAGGCTTTTAGAGATAGGAGAATTTCCTAGAGCATGGTATCAGAAATTGGTTTCCCTGAGGTTGGAATGGAGACAATGCGGTCCCTTTCAGCAGGCGTGGATCTTAATGCAGCATGTAGCAAAGTGACCTCCATATCCTAGGTGGTGTGTGGTCTCCCTGATAAGGCCATGCGCGGCTGTGATTTGGCTGGGCTTCTGTTGGAGAGACTGGAAGCTATGTCAATGCATTAAATTGTGAATAAAGTTAATTTTTTGTCACTCATTCCTGAAAAATAACATCAAAATATACATCAATGTGTACCCTGTGGTGAAAAATAGTGTTAAGTTCACTCAAGCCAGCTAATCTTTCGAAATATAAGAAGAACTGTGCTCCCAAAGCAGAAAGCCTCCACCAACCCCAGAAAGGAGTCTGCTTATCTTCAATATTCTGTATTCTCAAAAAAGGTTAAATATGCGTGTTAAAAAATGTCAGAATTCAGGTAAGTGTCATAAGTCTTCCAAACCACATACAGCGTCAGAGCAGATCAATTATCTTTCAAAGGTGCGCTTCATGGATAAACAGCCAGTCCAATGCAAGGGAATTATTCCCACATATCAGAATGAAAAAGCAGAACAATCACTTGTATGTACAAGCCTCGGTGATACAGAACTTGTTGTTAATACAATAGATGCTACACATTTAAAATGAAGGTCATTCCACACAGTCACAGCAATAATTCTCCCTTAGAACACCAAGTTCCACGCAACATGTTTAGTCATTACTCATGTGTATCTCATTTTTTTTTTTTATTTCAAATATTGCAACATTGTGCTGCTAACGAAAGGAAATTACAAGAACAGATGGTCAGCAACAAGTGAATGCTGCATTTTGAGCACCCTAAACTTAAAAAAGGCCATGTAAGCATAGAATGCAAACCACCAAAAGACCACCCCTAAAAACAAAAGCCCACTTTTGTAAGGGAAGCCTTGGAGCCAAAACAAAAAGCAATTTCCTGTGGACGGTACATCAGCTAAAAGTGCTGCTGCTTTCAAATTAACCAAAATAAAAACATTGAAAACAAAATAATAAGAACAAAAAAGGCATTAAAGAATAAGTTCACCTTTTAAATATATTACCTTACACCCATATTTGGGTTGTAATATGTAACATGTGAAGCATCCCTCCCTCACCTCCTCTTCTCTGTTACAGTGGGTATGTTTTTTTTTCTTTGGCACATGTCCCCCAGCTCTCCATCCCTACCCTTTAGCTTAGAAAATAGCCATTACTGATTCCTAAGACTTGGCTCCTATTGATTTCAATGGGGTTTGGATTCGGCATCCAAACTTAGGTAAAATTCACCTAACATACCGCTGACCAAACCCAGAGTACTGCTGGACTCCCGATAGGTCTTCTGAGGACCAGTTTGTATACTGTGTGTGTATGTGTATACAGCAGACTTTTTCAACCAGGATGACCAGGCCCCCTAGGGTGCCTTGGCAAAATGCTTTCAAATTGCCCAAAAATTGTACACAAGCCAGCAGATGGATGAAGCTGGCCTTTTGGTTACATAAAGCCGCAGGTTTTCATTGTGCACCATTACCTTCTAGCCACTAGCTCCCTAACAACCAATGACCCTCCCCTGCCCTTTCTCTGTCAGCACTGGGGTCACATTATCTGAGTGATGGAGAAAAACTGAGGAAGAAGAGAAACATTGGAATACTAGTCAGTACCAGTGTGCAAAAGTGTATTGAATTTGAAAGAATAAATCACCTCTAATTTTGGGTGTCCCACATGTGAGGATGTTGATGTATTATGTAAAACTATTAGAATAGTTTTTTACATTTTAGAATGGAGTGCCTCGAGACTGTCCATTATTTTAAAGGGTGCCTTGACTAAAAAAAAGGTTGAGAAACACTGGTATACAGCATTTATATAATGTGTGTGTACATTACACACACCTGAACCATGGCCAATATATATTATACACAGCTGACCCCTGCACCTTTTGTGTTACATACACCTGACCCCTGCACTTTGTATGTTACATACTTCTTTTACCTGCACTCTGAATGTGGATTCAACTTGAAGGCTCCTCCCACTGTTAGTGCACTTTTCATACACCCACAATTCGCCGTGCCATGCTGTGCAAGCCACCTTATTCTGAGGACTGAAGGGTGCCCTCAAATTTTTTTTAAACCTTGGTATGTCCACTTGCTAAGTTATCTTAGAATTTTAGAAAACTGAATACCTTTCCAGTAAAAAAAATAAATAAAATCAATGTCCCTGGAACACAGTATTAGTATATACTGTATGCTGTCAGTTTTGTGGATGAAATGGGAAAGATTTAAATTATAGATATACTTATTATTATAATTATTATTATTGTTATTAAATGTTATTATTATTATCATCAGTCACTCTAAGAGATATTGTTTAGACCTTGTTGCTGATTGGCATGATAAGAAATCCTGTAATTTCTTCCCTGGTAGCAAACAATGCTAGATATACTGAGTCTTCACCAAAAACATCTGTACAGTGTGAAAGTAGCTTAATGTTTTTAGATTTGAAGCCCCAGCTGTTCAAAGACTGGAAGAATCTTTGTGATATCAGCATGGAAGAATTATATTTCATTTGCCACTTTCGTCATGCTATAGGAGTCAACGCAATCCAGATGGCTTAGTTAAATCTTCAAGTGTGTCTGCTTTGTAATTGCTGTCTGAGTATTAGGTTTCTACTTTATAGTGCTTGCCTAATTGATTTTTGTCACTGTGTATCTACACCATAAAAACGAAATCTTCCTGTACACTGTTCTGCAGAAAAGGATATATAAAAGTATGAACACATTTTAACTAAGCCTTCTATGTCAAGCAGTGTGAGCTCATACTTCTAATATATTTTATTTTTAGAATCTGTTTACCTGCATGTATATAGACAAGTTGTAGGGTATTTTTTTATTTTTTTACAGTAGATCAATCTGACAATCCAATTGCAAGCACACACGCATTTATGGATTAGGGCTGTTTTCATTATCTGGTATGCCTGTTTTTTGTCCAGCTGCAATGTATAACGAACATCCCAGTACACTTAGGTATACAGTATCTCACAAAAGTGAGTACACCCCTCACATTTTTGTAAATGTTTTATTATATCTTTTCATGTGACAACACTGAAGAAATGACACTTTTGCTACAATCTAAAATAGTGAGTGTACAGCTTGTATAACAGTGTAAATTTGCTGTCCTCTCAAAATAACTCAACACACAGCCATTAATGTCTAAACCGCTGGCAACAAAAGTGAGTACACCCCTAAGTGAAAATGTCCAAATTGGGCCCAATTTGCCATTTTCTCTCAGAAAAGGTCTCAGGTGTGAATGGGGAGCAGGTGTGTTCAATTTGGTGTTATCGCTCTCACTCTCTCATACTGGTCACTGGAAGTTCAACATGGCACCTCATGGCAAAAAACTCTCTGAGGATCTGAAAAAAAGAATTGTTGCTCTACATAAAGATGGCCCATACCAGATAATGAAAACTCTGCCCAAAACTAAGAAAATAATTTTGGCTGGACATAGTTAGGGCTCATTCACATTTTTCAGTTTTGAAACCTGCACCTGCTCTGTGCATGGTGCATTGCAGTGCCATTTATTGTGAATGGAATCCCAATGCATTTTGCAGTAGAGCCCAATGCACAACACACCAGATTGCACAACAACACCTATACCATGCATTATGGAGCTCGGCCTTGCTGCAAAAAGGGCCTTGCACAAACCATGCATTGTGTTATGTTGGCAGCCTATTCATAGTGAATATGCTGCCTTAGTGAAATGCACATTAACACACGCCACATGCATGTGAGTTATTATACCATACCCTTATGCTTAAGTGTGAATGGGCCCTCAATGACAGGGTTGCTTGAAATGCAGAAGATAAATAATAGGTCACTGACTTGACTACATTGAGTATCGAGGCACCTGGAATCTAAGTGTAGCGCTACCCCCGCAGGAGCCACTTGAGTATGATTGGTTCCATCCTCTGCCTCTCAACCCCAAGAACAATCTCCGCCCCTCTGACACATCTGGCAATAGTGTAAGTGCAAAGACCAATGAAGACGCACACGTTATGATAAAACATAAAACACAGAAACGTCCTTACTATAAGGTTTCTGTGTAAACATAACATACAGTAATAGTGTATTCTTGAATGAATTAGCTGAAGAACAATCACTAAGATTAAGAGCAATATAACGTGATGTAATATATCAGGCTGCAAATTACCCCAGAAGCAGAGGCAAGCACTTGAACAACAATGAATCAACAATTTAACAACTTTACACAAGCTTGGTTACCTCTACTTAAATTAGCACTATGAGTCCAGGCAGGAGAAAAGCAGAAGAATGACTTTCTCTTATGTCAGACCTCTCTCTTCTTTCCCCTGACACCACAGGCCCAACTACAAACACTGTACCTAATTCAGCGCTTAGTGGATTAACTGCCAAGTCAGACTTCACTGCTCATACACTACATATACAGAGCCCTGAGTATGTGTGTGCGTGCCGTATGGCCCCAGTAACTTCAGTCCCTTGGAAGAAGGATGAGGCCTTGCATCTTTGGCTGGCCACTTTAGTTGGTGCACTTAGAACTCCTGCTTGGCAAAGTTTAACTGCGGTATGCTGACAGTATCCGGATAGCAAGGCAGACACTGTAACTGCTTAACAGGGCTTCAATAAGACCCAGGTTCTGGCAAGAGTGGGCAAAGTGAAGTAACTGTCTGGGTGCAGTGTCCTTGTTTCCTGCAGATGGGCAAGTGCCCCCTCACCAAACCTGCGGTCAAGGCCCTAACGAACGTCCTGAAACAGGCAGGCTCTCCTGGTAACCCGACCGGTCACCTTACGCTGGAGGACTTCACCGTCCGTGCAGGTGCGCCTGCATATGCACCTGGGATCCCCCTCTCTCAGGCTGGATGTCCCCAACTGGCAGTGTATGCCTAAATCAACACAATGAACTGACCTGGGAGGCAACACCTCTCCCCTGGGTCCAGTCTCTTCTTCTGCCTCATGGTGACTGAATTCTCCTCAGCAGACAAGATGGTGTCCTTCATTCCTTCCTTGCTTCCTTAGAATGGAGCCACCTGTGTTGGGAACTAGATGTCCCAGAGTTCTTTGCAGTTCTTAAATGCTCCTTGGATTGACCATCTCCTTCTGCAAATGAGAAACAGGGGATGGTATGGAGTGTTTGTGAAATACTCTTACTCAGTGCACAGTGAGAGGAGGAGAGGGAGGGGGGAAATTCCCATGCAACTGCTGGCAGGCACTGTCTCCCTTTAGAGCCTTGGTCAGCTTGGCATGGCCACGGGAGATGTGAGGCACCAGCTATATAAGACTGGCTGAACACAATTACAAATCCTTTGGCAAGGAAAACAGTTCATGTTTATGTAGTTAAACCATATACTTAGGTTTTTTTTTAAGCTTTAAACTGGCCATTTTACCTGTTAGATGAGCATATGTTATTTAATGTAAGGGCCCATCAAAACAATTAATAAAAAGGATACAGTATGTGGTCAGGTAGTACTCACACTGCAGTCTTTGCTGTTCCATGTGGTATACTTTTCTCAGTTTAACATGTATCCATCATGTTGCTAGCTGCATAGCTGAAACAGAGTCTCTCATTACAGAAAGACTTACTAGCAAATCACCTCAATGATTACAGTTTTATTTTTCATACAACAGCAATACATTTGAATTTCTGATCTCTATGTGCTCTATCTAGTTGTTTTTGAAGGCCTTCTATAGATGGGTTCCTGGGGTTTGGAGTTACTTATGAAGCTCCTTACAGTTTTATGAAATTATTATATGCATCATAATGTAACAGTTTTGGCACATTTTTGTCACTTGAGAACAACGTAGTCATAACTAGAATTTTTCTTTGAAATTATGCTCAGTAAGGGTTACTATTGGAGTATTTGCAAATTTACTGGGATAAAGCCTTCATGACGGGCAGATGTGTTTATGACCGGCTCTGGCTCAAATAAGCATTTCTTGATATATGTTGGAAATCATTTTGTACCATTACATCGGTGTTGTCACCACCTTGTAAAACCAACAGTAAAATATGTAGATTCCATATTCATGAGAGGCCTTGCAACCAGATGATATGAGCTTTGAATCCACATTGATTTTGCAAAAAGGGCTCCAGATAATTTTTTACATTTAGATTTTCTCTGTTAAATATTGACTGAAAAATATGGAATTTTTTAAAATGTTAATACTTGTATCTAACGCCTATCTATAGGTTTTGTTACTAAAGGGGTAAATAGAACACTTGAAAATAGAAAAGAAAATTGAGCTTACTTGAGAGTTACCAGGCGAATCTAATATAAACTGAACACAAAAAATAAATAAACCAAAATCTCTTGAATAGCATGGAAAATTACCCCTGTACTTTTTTTTAAGCTTTTTGCTATTTAGATCTCACTAGGGATATTTCCTTAACTTCTTGCATAAATTACACAAAAGCAAGTGGGTGGAGGGCTCTTCAATCAGCCAATTGTCACCAGAACTTATAGGAAAGGAACACAGACAACATACTCTAAGCCTAACAAAGGTTCAAACTCTTCCCTATTCTTTGCAAAATAAAAACTTGTGGCCATAGATGCACTTTAATAATTTATATAACACATATTTTTTATGACATAGCCTAACAAATAATATTTTAACCATATTTCAAGCCTAAATAGTAGCCTAGGCTTTGAAGACTTTTGTTTCATTACAGTAACACCTATGGGTCAATTCAGTATAAGTTAAATAACGCTGAAACAAATGCACGAAAATAACGCATGCGGAAACAATTGTGCAAATGTTCAATTCACAAAAAATTGTGCGGTGAAAACTACCGTGGTGAAGTGTCGATAATGTGATAATTACCACATATTTTCATACAGTAATTTATTGCATTGAACTGGCTGCTAAGGAGTGGGCCGGGAAGCCAGTCGCCGCATCCTTTACAACAGATGACTCATCAGATGTCAACAGGTTCTCATGTGGGCACATGCACGTACACGTGCGCACGCATCTGCAGATTCTGTCGCTCAGCAGCCTATTTAAACTGAAATTCTGCCTGGTTTCAGTTCCTGTGTTCCTCAATCTAATCCATGTCTACTAACCTTGTTCCTGACCCAGCTACATCTGACACCTCTCTTGGACCACCCCTGTCTGCTATATCTGCTTCCTGCTTATGTTACCCACCCACCATTACATTATAGATTTTAGCCTGTTCCAAACCTTGAACCTGATCCTGATTTTGCACCTGTCTGCCCAGCTCCCGCTAAACAAGGCTTGTGACTGGACTCCACACCACCACTGGAAGGACTCCTGTTTCTCCAAGCTACAGCCCACTCTTACAGCTTCCAGGCACCTGCACCCTTCCATTGTCCTAGCAGTCCCTGTCTCCACTATCAGGGATGCTTAGATGGGAATTGTGCTGTCCCAAAGCATTTGCCTCCCGCCCCCTCCCTTTCCTGACCTGCCGGGCTGCATGCTCGGATAAGGGTCTGGTATGATTTTTTAAGGGGGGACCCCACACAGTTTTTTTAAGTTTTGGTGTAGGGTTACCCTTAAAATGCAAACCAGACCTGAAGGTGGGGTGGGGAGATCCCCACTCTGTTTTTTTTTTTTTTAATTTTAATTGCCAGCATGTTTTCTTTACAGCGGGGAGCCCTGAATCTGATGAGTCATCCATTGTTAAGAACGCGGCGGCTGACTTCTTGGGCCGCTCCTTAGCAACCAGCCATTGGGGGCGACCCCCAATGCTGTTTCTGAAAAAATACCGCATCTGATACTGCCAGCAAAATTCTGGTGATAAATATCACATGCTTTTTTACTCTCTGTTCCTTTTATGAACTGGACTTAAGAGCTTACCGCATGTTCTTTTGAGGATATTTACTGACACATTTTTCGTTTTGCAGTTACTACCATGTAATAATTTTTTTCTTTTTTTGTGATTTGGACTTTTTTTACCGCATGCAATATTTATGCAAACGAGTCACGTGACAGTGTTATCGCATGCAGTAAACATTCGTGAATTGACCCCCTAATAACATAACTTGAAATAATTTGAAATTCTTCTGGAACACAGATACCTTGTGTATTAATAAAGATGCGCTTACCATTTAGCAGTGCCCTGGCCTACTTTGTTCTTAAAGTACCCTGTCACCACATTTAAAAAATGGCATCTATCTTACCATTCTGGCCAATGGGTTTAAGCGCCACTGCCTGGGTGCGCTCTGGTTGCTGACAAGTTTGTGACTATCTGCTTCTCCCACTGCACATTGTATTTCCTATATATTAAATGTGTACAAGCTAGGGGGATTACAGCATGCAGCAGAGGTATCAGATATTTGACACACCTGGAAGTGTCAAATACCTTTAGTGAGGAAGCAGAGAATCTGCAACATATCAAAACGCAAGCTACCAGAAAGGTATATTTAGATGCCTTTTATGTAAACACTGTTATTAGTTTATTATTTCTAAAGTAGTCCTACTGAAATCAATAAGCCAGACAAAGCTAAACATCTGTCGATAATGAGATGACTTCAGGTGTAGATTAAGGATATTTGAGGACTAAAAAGTGCTGCTGAACAGATTTGTGTCCTATTGTCCAGAAAAGTCTGTCCATTGCCACAACTAAAAGCATTTTTCCAGTTTTTGGAGACTGGGCTTTCTTGACCTGGATCCTATGCTCTACCCACCATTAAAGCTCAGCCCGATGCACTTGCCATCTTTCTGTACTTTGGTACTAACTTGCTGGTCAACACATGTACTCTTATTGGTTATGTGTTTAATGGGTCCCAAGATGTGAAACTCCAGTCCTTGTTAAAAAAAAATATCAATGAAAGGGCTTATCTAAAGAAAGGTGCTAACAATGGACACTTTCATTTCTGATCTGACTTTTCATTTCTGGCCGATTCATAGCTATTCATTGAACATTCTTGAAAATGTGTGTTCCTTCATAGTAATAATTCTGTACATGAATGTGCAATGAGCTACATTGTGTGGTTTGCTTTCTCCTTTATTCAACAAAAACATGCCTAAGAATTCTTTCAAACAAATTACATTTTAGAGCACTTTGATGCATTTTTCAAACATTGGAAAATTGTATTTCATCTCTTATAATGAAAAATAGAAGGGTACTTGATCCACGGATTATAAGCCCTTGACGTTATTTGCAATCTTGCTTTTCCTATAAAAGTTGAGATTGGCCTCATCCCTTCTGATGTACAAAACTTCCTTGTTGAGATTTCAATGTGATTGTATGCCTCCCTGATGAATAGGAAGGCTTGGGAGGTGTGCCCAGGGTTATACAAATTATTTAATGTTATTATTTCACTGAACAAATATTACACAGGTTTAAAAATGATCTGCATCTTAAGAAATATGTTTGTTCCACCCTCACTCAACCTTTATAAATCACTTCTAGTAGATAATGAAAGGGTAGTGTTGAGATCACCACTCGCCTACTGTATGCATGTCTTCATTGGTAAACTGAAAGCGCTGACAATACAGTAGAGCTTATTCTGAGCTGGTACGGCTGGCAGGAAGCTAAAATAAAGACTGTTAAATGTGTAAAAACACATTTACTGATTTTGTTTAAATCAATATGTAATTGGACTAATTGGTGTTTTTATATTTCTCTATTCAACAATCCAAAGCAACTCATATGATGTCAGCTATTAGCATTTAACTACATTCAGCAGAATATAAACTGATTTCCGATAGTATTCAATACTCCAAAAACTGCTCTTTGCTCTGCCCCAAAATAAGTCCATTTAAGTTCCAATATATTTTCCCTACTCTGTTTTTCGGTCTAATGGAGGCACATGGGCCCCACTTGACATGGAGACAAGGCTCGCTAGTGAGACCCAGATGACTGTGTGAGAACCACTTGATATATTGATTACCATCTATTCAGGAATTCAACATCAGACTCAGTAATCATACATTTTCCGTTTACCTGCACTGTGTGCTGAGAAGTTCCTATCAACAGCAAGACATTGTCTGCAACACATTTATTATGTCCCATCTGCAGACATGCATAGTGGCTAAGCCTTTGATCTTCTTTCTTGAGAGCGCTGACATGTGGGAAGAACCTGCAGCTGTGAATACAGTACCAAAGGATCACATTCCCTTTCACACACTGCTTAGCACACCATTTCACTGAGAAATGTGAAATATATGAAACTCCACAATGATCTGGGAATAATTTAATAATGTACAGTATCAGACTCTTACCACAAAACACATTTTAATATAGACAGCACTAAAGGTGATTGGAGGATATTATTTTAGGTACTTTGCCGTAGTTTAAAGTATTTTGTTGTTTAGTACAAACAAGTGGCTGCTCCCCCCACCTATAACTGTCCTTCACAGCCTTTCTGTGAAGGCCAGTTATAGGTGGGGGCAGTGGCCTTTGGTTTGTACTGTTGGAATACTGGTGGGGGGATGCACTGGACACCTTTGCTTCCATTGTGCTATATGCTGTGTGTCCAGTGTGCCCGTGTGCCTTTAAAGAGGGGGTCGTCTCCTTCCAGGCTCATCTGCCCTCCATTATAATGCATGTGGTTCTACTATGGAGGCTTTCAAAAATGTATAGAGTTAGGACTGCGAATAATAATGGGGTGCCTTGTCGCGACATCCGCAGCTTACGCATGTGTTTGCACATGTGTGCTAATTAAACCCCTGTTTTTAATGCAAACTGTTAGACAAGTTAACTGGGTTGGTAGCAGGTTGGCTGGCGATTTGAGGCGGGATTTTCTTAGGTTTTGTTTTTATTTAATAACCTGACTACAATTACCAATGAGGGAGTCCAGCTCTGAAAAAATTCTGAAGTGTGATTATCTGATGCAATAAAATACATGTTGTATAAATTATGGTGTATTGACAACATATTCAATGGCTGAAATATATGACACATTTAAATATTGGTGATGACATCATAAATTGCTGAGTTGTTGGACCAGTTCTGGCATCCATTTTTCGAAAAACAATAACAGCTTATATAACCAATAACCATCTCTTAACAGAGGATATACTTACAGCTATAGCAGCCCATGTACCTGGGAAAAGAGGTGGGCCTGTTACATGTCTGAAAATACATTTTAAAAATGTGCACGCCTACTAAATTAAATTGATTCTTAAAAAAGTAGACAACTTTGTTCACTATTAACTCTCATTTATCCACCCTAGCCAGATTTTTCTGGCCAATTGCAAAGAAGAAGCTTGGTACAGCAGTGTCTTACAAGGACAATGAAGTCATCTGTTTTTGTGGACAATGAAGTCATCTGTCTTGTCTGTAGAGCTGCAACTGGCTTGTGTTAATAACAGTGGCCACCAGTGTTAGGAGTAAAGCACGTCAATAATAAGTTGGACTTCTGCATAAACAACATAGGTCTTAGTCTAAGGTAGTAGGGCAGCCAGTGGCAGCACAGATTCACCCACAATACACAATGCTGTCAGTAAAACATTTCCATCTATAGTGAAAGGTTCCATACTGCAGCTCTGCCTACAGTGCAATATAATCAGGTCCATATTGTTCCTGGAAAGCTGGCCATACATGCCTCAGTTTTTTTTCATTCAGCCAGCTAAACTGAACTGATTTTTCCATCCACACATTTGAGGTGGATGAGGAAATCCTTCCCCTTGTATTGTATTCTGACAGCAGGACTCTCCCACTATCAGAATACTTGGATCATTCACAGGCTGCATGTGGTGATTAGGCAAAAATATACCAAAAAGCTCAATAATGAAGAGCCAATTGACAGATCAACTTCTCATTAACGGGAACAGCTATGCAAGGATCTAAATTGTAATCCCTGTTTGGCCAGCTTAGCCCTTTTCTTTCCTAAGTTTCCTAGTATACACTAGTGTAAAGGTGTAAGGTAACAAGTGAAATACAATAGAGGAACCCCCAGCATTCTTACGTATGTGTTCCACACCAAGGTGTTCCTATACCAGGGGCCAGGAAAATCAATTGCCCCCCAGCCCACATCCTCATCCCATATTATTTCTGAAGCTTCCTAAAGGGAAATCCATCACTTCAATTTTAAATCATCCTACCTGCATCTTGTATAGTTAACCTGCATAACATGTACGTTGATCATGTTGTTTCATGGTGTCATTTATTGCCCTGTATGCACTACAGTAGTACTAGCATATTATAGAGTAAATTTTCACATTCCTGTGTCATACATTTTAGATAGTGTAGAAACATGAGGCATGTGGCATGGCACTGTACAGGTTAATGCATGACATGTCCTCTATCTTTAAATTGAACTTCCAGTGAAGAAACTATATATTCCACAATCCCTGGATCTCACAGTCTAGTGCTCTGCAGGTGAGAGCTAAACAGTAATGTGATCTGAAACAGACACAAGCAGGCAGAGCAATGGAGGGAATATATGTCTTTTCATCACATTAGCACTTCAACATTTGTGATTTGTGATGCAACAAAAATTAAAAAGCAAGGCATTGATTGGACATTGAGTGACCTGGAACAAGAAGTTGCCTGAATGCAGGGACATCGTGAGTCCATCATTACAAGGTAAGGCAAAATATAACTACACTAAGACCTATTTAATGCAACAAAAACATTTGAAAGTTAAAAGTTGAATGCTCTGATTTAGGGACTCTCAGAAACTTAAGGATGCAATACAGAGGTATGCAGAGGAGGGTGCCTGTATAACATTGAAAGAGATATTCTTTACTGGTTTAAAATGCAATTGATCTTACCAGAAATGCAGTGACCTTGTCACTTCATGTGACATGTTTGAATTCCAGCCTTGGTGGCAACCATGGCTCTCACCAGAGATACAGTAAATAAGTGAACATAGCCATCCAACAAACGTGTATTGATCACATAGCCATGGCAGGAAGTGTGTTGATCACATGATTACCAGTTGAAAATAAACAAAAATGGCTGGAAAAAACAAAATAATATATCCGCTACATGTAAGGACTGGTAAGCTTCAATGTATACAATTTTTGCTTTTTGGTTTAGTTGTCATTTAAGCTATTTAAATGCTGTGATACTCATTGCCAGACAACATTTGAAGCAAATTTAGCCCCGATATGAAAAAACAATGATCAACCGTCTTTCAAAATGCTTTAAAATTATTGTTTAACTCATCTGAAGGCAAATGTTGAAATGGCTTGTGTGCATCCACATTATTATTACAGATAGGAGCTTCTCAAATTGCAGTTATCATTAAGTACAAAATCCTTCAACGCACAAATGAAAATTCAGCTTTGTCTGCTTCTTCTATATTTGTCTAATGTGTCTGTTTACTAGTAAATGAGACAAACTGTAAATTGTAATTATGCTGAAGCTGATGTGTGAATCATTAGCATTGCGTTTTATATTTAGAGCAACTTAAGTAGGAGTAAATAAATGAAAGCATCTAGGAACTAAGACACACAGATTAAACATTTTTCAATAAAGCTACAAAGATTAGCTTTTTTAACAATGGGTTCGTTTAATTCTTCTAAAAAAATATATACAATTCTAAAGGAATTGCGTGGGCAAAATATAAAACCATCTCAACAGATTGCTTAGCGCTAATAATATGACCTGAGATGGGTTTATATACTCACAATGCAACTCTATTATGGAGGGGAAAAAAACTGCTGTCTGTCTTAAAGCGGTAGTAAACTCATGTGAAAAAAAAAAAGTTCTTCCTGCAAACAATATCATAATGTGCTAGTATGCACTGCATACTAGCACATTATGAGAAACGTACCATTAAACGAAGCCATCCAGCGGTGGGCTGTCACCACTGCGGAGGCTTTCATCTTCACTCAGTCTTCCTTCTGGGTTCGCGGGCTGCTGCGGCTTAAATGGCTGAGCCACGATGATGTCACTAGCTGCTGCTTACTAGAATATCTCCTAAACTGGCTAAATTGTGCACGTTTAGTATATATTAATTTTACCTAAAGGTAAGCTTTATTATAACCTTACCCGTAGGTAAAAATAAATAAAGAGAGTTTACTATTAAGGGGTACCCACCGCCTCCCACCAACCACAATTCCTCCTGAACTATCACTATGATGGGCTGACTAAGTGGCAAATACGAATGCATGTTAGGTGGGAGCAAGCTTTGACACTGCCATGAACGGTAAAAAGGCCTGGCATACTGCACGACTTGGAAGCTGTTGCAGACATGTGCAGCTGGTACTGTGCACCTACACTTTATACCTGACAGAAGTATTATTTTCCAAGACAGGCTTTCTTTAAACAGGTCATATTTGTGATTGATAATGCTCCTGGGATAACTCTTATAATATAGATGATCAATTCTGCATACATAAAAGCATCATTTCCGTTCAAATGAATCTCAAGTGAAATTATGAAAAACTGAGTAAAAAGTTAAAAATGAAAGTCTATCTATGGTCAAAATGTAAATTATTATTTATGTAGCACCCTCCAGGGTAGGTGCTAGGTAAACTATAGTTGGGCCGTGTCTGCTTAACAATAAGGCCATGTTTTCAGTAGGCTGTCATGTGTTCCCAGGTGTGCTGGTTGTGTTGGGGAGTCTCCCCACTGTGTGTTGGGGAGTCTCCCCACTAAGGGCTCGCATTGGGCAGTGGAGGAAACCTAACCAATAGCACACCAGGGCTTGTATCCATCCTGAAAGGGCAGATTCTGCCGCAGAGCATTCTGGGAGGGGGTATTAGTATGTGGGGAGCACATGACAGGGGGTCTTTGGCAGGAATCAGAGTCCCAGGAGGGAGGGTGCGGCTGTCTCTCCTCCTGTCAGGAAGAATCGGGTATACCAGGCGGCTTGCCTGAGGGCATACAGGGCTGAGCTGAGTGGCAGGAAGGATCCAGTGTGCTGAGGACCAGCAGAGCTGTGGGGGGTAGAGTTCCAGGAAAGCATTCTGAGTAGTGAGTACTGTGAACTGTCCCTGGGGGTCTGCCTAGCAGAGGGGACCACTCCGGAGAAGGTCAGAGGGATCCAGGAGCTAGCTAGCCAGTGAAGAGTAAAGAGTAAAGGAGGTGCCAGAGTTTGACCCTGAAGAATAAGAGGGGGTACCAGCGGTTGGGCCCTGAAGTACAGTGTGTACAGTGCAGAATGTGCAGTGCAAGGTACACAGAGTTAAGTGTTGCAGCAGCAGTAACAGTACAGAAGGCTACCTTTGTCAGTGAAGACTACAGGGAGCACTTTAAAGGACTTTTGAGCTGAGAGGAATTGTCAGAAGTCGGATTCAAGTTCACAGACAGCAAGTCAGTTTTCCAAGCGCCAATGGGCGTTGACCGGCATTCTGCCAGCGTCAAAGCAGCGCTTGCAGGCATTTTTCACAGAGTGTCCCAAGTTGTACCTAGTTGAGCCAGAGGAGTATCCCACTCATTCCCTTCTCCCATCCCTATACAAAATAAACAAAACAAACCAAAGATGCCGGACTGTTCATTGCCTCAGATCTCACACTTGGGGAATCAGCTCAAAGGGGCTGTTTGTGTTAACGATAACCCTAGCAAACCCATATCAGGCCCAATGCCTGGAAATCCTGCTACATTTAATTAGTTGAAACCTGCCTGCATCTGATCTGGTCTGCCAAAAACAGACAGATGGGGATCCATTTCCCCATTCATCTAGAAGATGATTGGATGACAGTTGGATGAAAATGGACAGGCAATCCGTTTCCATCCGGCCACGCCATAGAGAACAGTGGGCTGTGTCTGTGTCCTCTCTGCATGCGCAGACCTGTCATCCACCTGCTCAGCAGGGATCAGCAGAGAGATCCGCTACACGAAGTTCACCCTGTGTGAAAGGGGCCTTAAGCTTTGAAAGTAAATGAAAGCTAGAAAGCTGGCTGGTTGCCATGCACAGCTACTCTGGATTCTGTCTGCTCCAGCCTTTGTAAATCCTTATGGTTTATGTTTTTTGTTAACTGGAAAAAAAGTTGTTTGTTGTCTGGAACAAATAAAATGCAAAGAATATTATGTTTGTTTGCAATAAAAAAAAAAAAAAAAATCTGAGCACTTGAATAGGCAGCAAATAGAAAGATCTCTGCAATGTGGGCCTTTTTAAACGTACCTTGTGCTGACAGCACCATTGTTGTCTGCCAGCAGAGTATTACCCATTGTGAAACTACCAGCCATTTGGGTGTCACATGCATGAGGAAACACCTGTCTCTGGACCACATAGCTCAGCAAGTGCAGCATCTTGATGAGACAAGTTTGCAGCAAAAGGCATGCACCACTTTTCCTCCTCAGAGGCGCATAGCAGCCACTTTCTTTTAAAGGGCTGCTAACAAGCTATTTCTCTCCTCCTCTTCCTTCTGAAGGGCATATACTGTAGCAGCCACTTTTCTTTTAGAGTGCTTCCGATGCACCTCGTACTTCCTATTCCTCAACCTCAAGGTCCATTTTTTATTTGTCTAATTTCTTTGCAATGTAACTTCTGCAATCTAGCAACAAGTTCCCAACTCATTTCCTCCTCCTGCTCAAGAATGAATGGCAGTTTTTTTTTTTTTAAACCTAATGCACTCTATTCCTTCCCCTTCTCAAGGGTGCAGAGCAGACTCTGTTTTATTTTGACTTCGCTGCACATGTGGCTCTTTCTTCCTTGTACACTTAAAGAATGCAGAGCATCCACCTTCCTTTCTGGTGCTGCTTCTGCTCCTTTATTTTCCACCTCAAGGGTGTAGAGCAGACCCTTTTTTTACAGTGCTACTTATGCACCCTTTTATTTTCCTCCTTCTCAAGGTAAGAAAGGGAAGTTGTTGCTGACACAAAAAGGTAGTCCTAAAAAGGACTGTTGCGCCTGTGCACTAAGCACAGTTGGGATACATACTGATATCTAGCCACCACTAATATGTAGCATTGTTTATAGTACATTATATACTGTAGCACTGTATATCACAACTATCTCTCCTTAATCAGACACCCACCTCTGCCTATCTACTCAAAGTCTTCAACAGCCATTGACTGTGTAAGGCACAGAGCCCTGTGTGTAGCACTGTTTAACACTACATAGTATAGCAGCAACTATCTATGTCTGCAAACACTTGGCCAACTCTCTCTATCTACACCAAGTCTCCAACATACACTGAGAAAGGTCAGCTGGAACCCTGACTGTTAGGGGGCAGGTGCTGCACATAAGAAAGCTCCCATTTTTGGCCCTTCTAAGCCACATGAACTCAGTTCAAAGGGTAAGAAGTACATTGGTGGTAATTGGCTGTTATAGCAGTGAACAGCCACCTTACTCCACCATTTTCCCAAACTGTGGGCGACTTGGGAACCCCTCTAACTCATGTCTTATCTGCACCCAAAACTCATCCCTACCAAAAAAGTAATGTACATCAATGGTAATGTATATTAATTGATAATCATTTATTTAAGATTATTTGTGTTATAATTAAGGTGGTTGTAAAGGAAAACTTTTTTTTTTTTAATAACAAAGATTTATATGCACCTATACTTGCATAGAATAGAATTGCACAGAGTGGCCCACTGGCTTCTCCTCTCTTGCTACTGCCTCCAATAGGAAATCAATTCCCATAGGGGCACTTATGTGGGTCGCTGACACAGACAGCGAGACTCCCCCCCCCCCACTCCCTCGTCACTGGAGTTGAATGGCAGGAGGGGTAGCCAATGGCTCCCACTGCTATTGATCTGCCCAGGGAGGATGGACAAAGCCAAGAGAGCCATAGCTCTCTTACACAACACTGGATTGTGATGGGGTTCAGATAAGTATAAGGTGGGTGAGGGGGCGAGTCTGTGATACAGAAGGTTTTTTACGCTAATACATAGAAAGCATTAAGGTAGAAAAAAAAAAGAATCCTCAGGCTTTAGAACCACTTTAATATAAATACAATTCAACTTTTTACCTATATACACCTGCCAGACACACAAGCAAATCCTGAATGGTTGTTCTTCTGTGTTGTCATTGCTATGCAAAAACTTCTATGAGGCAAATCTCTTCCCACCCAGCCTCTGCGTTAACTGCCAGGTCAACATGCTAAGTGCAGAAGGCAGGCAGAAATGGACATTTTGTGAAGGTGTTGAGTAGAAGAGTTATTTGTATTCTAGATGTCCTCCAATTGAAAGAAAGGTGGAACAAAGTTTTTTTTTTTTTTTCTGGAATTAGTTACTGCACTTAGCACTTTATCAGGTCCAGACTGGCCATAGGGCACACGGGGCATTTGTCTGGTGGGCCAGGGCCTTCTGGCTTTTTTTCCTAACAAAAGCTGGCTAATGCAGGGGTCCCCAACCACCGGGCCATGGACTGGTGATGACGGGGCATAACATAGAGAGGTAAGCAGCGACTGTGGTCCTGACAGGGTAACCATGGTCGCCGCTTACCTCCCGTTATGTTACAATGTCTGTGTCTCCTCTCCTGGCACCCTGGCCCCTCCACCAATGTTATCCTATCAGCAGAGCAGGGGGCAGGAGGAGCTGGAGATCTTCACAGAGATCGGGAGTCTTTCATGTTACCAAGTGGGTATTACCCACTTGCTAATATGATCCAGATCTGCAGCTCTTCCTGCCCCCTTCCCTGCTGATAGGATGACATTCCGGAGACCATGGTAAGGACACACAGGCTAAATCCCACCTCTGCCCCGCCAATGGTAGGACTGTGCAGGGGAGGGAGAGAGTAAAATAAAGCACTGTGATTAGAGAGAAAAGAGGGGGGGGGGCATGACTGCAAGGGGCACTGTGATGGGGGGGGGGACTGTGATTGCTATGGGCACTGTATTGTAAAGGAAAACTGTGATATAAAGGGGGCTGCACTGTAATCCTTATAGTGCCCCTTTACACAGCAGTCCCCTATATATCACAGTTCCCCTTTACATTACAGTGCAGAGAACCAAATTCATGAGTATCCCATCAACAACCTCCCGTAAAAAAATTGGCTACTCAGTTTAAAATGAGGCCTAGTTTTGGTCCCAGTCCAGGCCTGTACATCATCCATACATTTTGAACTGTGCTACTGAAAAGGCACAAAAAATGTAAGATTTTATACTTTATTTTACCGGATGCTAGCCAATATTCTTTAGTTAATCTGATATATGTCATGTAAACATGATTTTCACATCTGACACAGACAATAAAGAACAGGCGTTTGTTTTGATTGTAACTGCAGGATACTTGATATTCAATGACCTCATCACATTGATCTATGATGAGGTCACTGCAGATTGAGACAAACCGCTAATATAATTCACAAGTAACTTCATTTATGGTAAGCTCCAGCTCCATGCTAAGCTCTTTCACTGATTCACTTTCTAATGCAAATAGAAAACACATTTTGTCAAAGGGTGTCAAAGCTTAGAGAAATATTCTGTGATGTTCTATTACATGGTTGTCAGCCTTAGTTACAAGTTGTCATAGCAACACTTACATGGTCTTATAGCAAATTTACAGGGTTTAGGCGCATTGTACACTTGTTTGTGAGTCCTTCAACAGGGATCTGAGATCATGGTCACACTTAAAGTAAATGATTTAGCGAAAAATTACCCACAGAGCACAACAAAAAAATGGTTTGCTGTTACTAAACATAGCTGCTATGTGTCATAGACTTCCTTGAACTTATATGCTTATTTATTAGTTTATTTTCTTCCAACAATGTGTACATTGATTATATCATTTTCAGTCACAGTAGTTTCTCGTTAAAAAAGTAGTAATAAAGTAATAAAAAAGTAGCAGTTTCTCGCTATTAAAGTATCTAGGGATGAGCAAATCGATTTGGGTTTGGGTAAATGGGCCGTTCGTCAAGCCCATCATGAAGTCTGAAAATTGAGAACATTAATCCAAACCCTATCAAAGTCAATGGGGGGTGAATCTTAAAAATTAATTTCGCCCATTTTCAAGGCAAATATGCAAACAATTGTTAAACAAAGGGTATGGGGTGCTAAGGAACAGGTAACAATGCAAAAAAAAAAAACATGTTATACAAAATGAGAGGGTCCTCCTTTTTATGTGTTTTTGAGGGTGACATGGGAAAAACACCAAACCTTTAAATTACATACTTGGGAGATGCTTTTAACCTGTATGTGATGCAATAATATAAATCTTTCAGATAGTGTCAGTGATGCAGCATTCTGGCATCACACATTTTTCATATGTAATTTAACTTTTACTGTTACATTATTTTGTGGCTTAAAATGGAACTAAAGGCAACAAATACTTATGGTACCTATGTTCCAACAGTCCAATGCCCACGAGGTCTTTTGCTGGTATCTTCTCCCTGGCTTGATTTGGGTGCTGATTTTCAGCCATCTTGATTCACCAGTACATGGTGCATATGTGGGAGTCATTCATTCTAGAACACAGTCACAGTGCCAAACATATATATGGAGCTGCACATGAACAGTGAATGCCCCACTCTGAGGATGCATGGCAAAGAAGCTCTGAGTTTGCATGGAAAAGAAGCTCTGATGTTCAAGGCAAAGAAGCTATTTTCCATTATTTCTTGATGGTGGTTGGATTCATATGCTGGTCTATTACGCATGTTTGTGAGTAGTTGATTTTGAACGTATGTTATTAAAAGCCCGCTGAGGATAATGCGCTAGGCTGGTGCGCCCTTTCTTTGTGTTTGTATTTGCAGTGTTGTTGACCACCCCGGTCGTAGAGGGCAGCAAAGCTTAGCCATAGTGGATGCCAAGTGTGAGTTTCGAGATAGAGGCAGTCTGAGGACCTAGTTCTGAGCGCAGGAGCAGGGTGCTCAGCATCACTCTTTTCGTTGCAGGCCATTCACTACATAGAGAACAAAAAAGGGGTTTTGGAGCATTCCATAACATACCCCTGCTACCTAGCCAAAATATGTTGACCAAGGAATCAGGAAATCCCAAGTTTACTCCAGAAGTCCGCACTGAAGCTCTGCTGTGGGCCCAATAAACAAAGGAGTGTCCAAGAATCCAAATAACTTTTTTACGACCTGTAATCAAATACAATTATTAGGCCTAACATAAGATCTAAAGGCATTAGATTTCCATCTACCAATAACTTTAATGGATTCTTCAGAAAGACCTACAGCAGCAGAAGTAGCTGCCCCAATCCAAAAGGAGTGGGAAGTTATTGGTAAATGGTCTAAATTTAAAACTTTTAAAAAATTTTTTAGAAGAGCACCAAATTGGAAGCAAGTTAGCGGGGAACCAGATAAGTGAACAAAAAACTGATTATGGTGTACCATCCGAAGACTTAAATATCTCTCAGTAATGGAAACAACACACAATATCCCCGAAGGATTTTGTTTAAGTGAAATCCAAGGTAGCAATAGAAACGTCAGAGAATTACAAACCAGAAAAGGTCAAGGAATGTCTGGCCAACATTTCAGATATGCGAAACGCGCCAAAATAGCAAAAACAAAAAGCTGTTTGCAACAATACAGATTCATAACTTGAAAAACAAACAGACTTAATGGCTTCACATAACTGGTGTAAAAGAGAAAGAGAAACAACCAATCTTCTATCAGGACAGATGTGAGATCTGCGATATCCTTTCAACGCTGTTTTTACAGTGAAAAAACTTAGACAAGATGGAAGACCTCGTAACTGAGCAAAAAAAGACACCCCAGCTAAGGTCTTAACAATATATGAATAGGACCGCTGTTGATCCATCAATCTATTTTAAAACATTAAAACAGTACGCTCATCAAAGGAATACTCAAATGACTGGACATCTTCCAAAAAAGATAACCAGAGAGCCCAAGCGGAGGTGTAAGATTTCCAAGTGGATGGAGCCAGAGAACGTGTTATAGCACTCCCCACTGTAGTCAAACCAAGAGCCACAGATGTTGCGGGCAAGCCAGGCCCAAAGGATCTGCCCAAGGAACCAAGGTCTTGAACTTGTCGACCTGTAGGCGAGACAATGAATCCGCCACTTCATTATAAAAACCTGGAATAAATTTGGCTTTAAGCCAGATATTGAGACGCAAGCATTGTAAAACCAAATACCTTAACAAGGAAATAACAGGGAGTGATTTAGAAGACAAGCAATTCGCCACAAAAACGACTCCCTTATTATCGGAATGCAATAAAATTAGTTTATTCCTAAACCGATCCCCCCACAACTCCAGGGCCACTAAAACGGGAAATAATTCCAATAAAACAATGTTACCTGTTAAACCTCTATCAAACCAGTCAATAGGCCAAGGAGAAGCAGACCAATGGCCGTCCCAGAATACACCATATCCATGAGCCCCCGACGCATCTGTAAATAATTGCAAAGCTTCAGAAGAACAAAAACTTTCTTGCCAGACTGAAGCGCCATTAAAAGAAAATAAAAATTGCAAACAAACCAACAAATCATCTTTAATTGCTGAAGAAACTCTAATAAAATGATAGGGGGAAGACACACAAGAAATGGCACTATATAGGCATTTGCAGAAAACTCTGCCCATGGGCAAGACTCTGGATGCAAAATTTAAAAGACCAAGTAATGATTCAACAGTCTTCAATTGGACTTTTTTCTTACTAATAATAAAATGTAACAAAAATTTCATTTTGGAAATTTTAGCTGGCGGCAACCTAAATTCCATTTTCTCAGTATCAATCAAAATACCTAAAAATTCAAGAGAAGTAGTTGGCAATACAGTCAGCTGCCAATGGAACCCCAAAGTCATGGCAAATGATACGAAACTCGAAACTATGATACGAAAAATGGTCAAACACTTAAGGGAATCAGCCTTACCAATAAACAAAAAGTTGTCCAGATAATGTAAACAGGCCCTAACGCAAACAACCTATTCTAACAAAACTAGAAAAAAGTTCAAAGTAGCTACAAGAAAGGGAACATAGGCAAACACTTATCGAAAAAATATTCCCTATTAGAGAAAAAACCTAAAGAGTTAAAAGCGGAAGGGTGAATTGGTAACAACCGAAAGGCGGATTTAACATCCGCCTTAGCACCAAAGCCGCTTGACCAACTTTCCTAATTTTAAACAAAGCATCTTCAAATGTAGAGTAAGATACAGAACAAATAGCTGGATCTATTTCTTCATTTAAAGACAACCCATGAATTAACCTAAATCCCCTAACTTCTTCTTAGGAATAATACCCAAAGGGGAAATTCTAAAATCCTCAAAAGGAGGAGATAAAAAGGGGCCAGCCACCCTACCACTAACAACTTCTTTAAAAATTTTATCATGAACAACTTGAGGAATAGAATTAAGAGAAGGCAAATTGTCAACATGACAACAACCTTGACCTGAAAAGGAAGGCAAATGAAAACCGTATTTAAAACCATTTAAAAGTAAATCAGCTTTATTATGGTCTGGATACTCCAGGAGCCAAGGCAACAGCCTTTCCCATCTCACTAGAGTTATCGGCCTTTCGAAAAAGCTGTTCTTTGTGCTGAGGAGTTGTAACCTGACCATTCCTCTTGAAGCATTTAGATATGGGGTGAGTGCCCACGCAATGGGAGCACTCATGTTTAAATCTGCAATTAAGAGGTCTGATACATTGTCCCTCATTAAAGGAAAAACAAACCCCTTTTCTAAGTTGGCCAAAGGAACCAGCTTTTAAAGAAGGCATAGGCCTCTGAGGTAAAAGCAGATTGAGCCAAAGCCCTACATCTTTAACACCCCATTTTACATTTTTGTGTATTGAGAGCTTCTGACGGAATGCTTCGTCGTAAGCAAACCAAGACAAATTAGGGACATTTTTATAAGCCTCAAGAATAATGTCTAGATGTTGGAACAAACCACAACATAATTGAGGATGCTTCTCCCCTAAGACACTGGCAAATATACAAAAACCCTGTACCCATTATTAAATGTGCGTGGTAATGATCTAATTTTATCATCAGATGCATTGTCACCGTCATACCTATAAGGCCTATTGCTAGGCAACAAGGACAAAATGTCTACAAATTCCCTTTTCCAAATTCTATCCTTAATAGCATCTTTTAAATGAAATTCTAATTGGGAAAGTTCACAAGGCATAGACTCTTTTACATATGACTCAGGGACCAGATTACCTGGTAATGTGTTAGATGTATTAGAAACAGGAGGAGCTAACTCACTAGGAGGTAATGAATCTGCCCAAACAGCATTTAAATCATTATTAACATTACCAACTAAACTAAATTAACATTACCAACTAAACATCACTAAACTGACCAACATTAGAAACATTAGGCATACGATCAGTAAACCCGCCTGTAACATTCACTGGCAACAACCTGGAACAAAATGTAGACATAGAGAGATAAAAATTCCCCGAATGACGGAGATAATTGCTCACCTCCAGAAACTTGCGTCAGCACTGACCGCAGTTAGACTGTCACGAGCAGGCAGGAACGAAGAAACCGTTGGACCGGTAGATGGACCCGCAGGAAATTCTTCATCGACCACAGGGGCTTGAAGGGAAGCAATCGTCTGTTCACCCTGTGAAAACTAAATTGTGTTAACAGGAATAGCAGCCGTAGACCAGGTACCAAAAGTACCTTTTAATATGCTTTCCCTTTTTCGCAGCTCTGCTTGATCCCGCCATCTGAACTGGGCCGAATCCACTGGGACGCTTTGCCATCCTCTGCGATCTTCCATCTTCCTCACCGGAACCAGCCGTCGCACGGAAATGACGAATACCGGAAACGTCACTGGGGTCAATCGAGGTGGATGATCCCATTCTTGACCGCGGCGAACGGAAACGGCATCAGCGGGAAGTTCAACCAGAAGGGAACACGGTCAACAACAGAAGACGAAGATGGCGGCTGGAGACGAACCGGGAACCGAAGCATCAGGAAGAGACAGACATTGCAACATCCAGGCCACACCACCGACACCACCGGCCCTCTCCATCAACTTCTGAAGAAGCGACTCCTTGACAGGTACGATAGGGACACAGCACACAGACAGACAGCTCTTCTTCCTCTGCTCCCACTGACTGGCTTATTAATGGTTATTTCTCTTCTTTAAATAGGCACATTTTTGACTCCAAGGTCGTTGTTTTGTCATCCTTGACCAATCATATGTAAGTATTTAACTGACCAATAGCTAACAATAAATAATGTTCAATCCTGTTTGTTATCCTACCTACTAATGTCATGCCATGGCCCCATATATGTGAAACAGGTACATTTTGACCTGTCTCCCATTTTCATTCCCTTGACACCTTTGCCCCATTAAATTTTCAAACCGTCTCATTCTCCCATCCGGTTCGATGGTATAATTCTCACCTACATTTAATGAAGGCAGTCTCGTGGAGACTTGAACGTAGGTGGCGCCATTCTGGCCTGACTGTTAATTATCAGGTTTGGAAAGATCATTAGTGTGTCTATAAGGGTCAAATTCAGACTGCTAGGTCAAACTATTTTTCCCATGCCATAGAGAAAAATCTTAGCAACCATAGACAACTCTTCTGCACCATTAACAGTATCAGGTGTCAAGTGCTGGAGGCCAATGGAGAGAGGGCTTCCCTTGCAGCTAAGTTCCAGACTCCCCTGGAGGTGAGACAGGTGGAATTAGGCCCAAAGTCACACAGGTCACCTGCAGAGTTGCTTGCAGAAAAGAGCTTCAGGAACCCCGCTGTTGTGCTGCGGGGCTACTGCAGGCAGGTGGCACCTGTGCGATGGAGCAGGTAACTAGGGTCACTGAGACAGAGGGTAGATGATTCAAGCCAAGGTTCGGTGCCAGGTGGGTAGCAGAGGAGACAAGGTCAAGTGGAAGCCGAAGTCAGGATGGGAAGAAGGCAGAGGAGATCCGTTAAACAAGCCGAGCTCAAGTCAGGGAGCGAGCCAGAGATCCAGAACCAGGCGAGTTGGTAACCAGGAATCACAGGAAACAGGAAACCCAAAACACGGGAATGTTGGTAGCAGCTGAAGATTAAACAGCACTTTAGACAAGGACTGGCTCACTTATAAAGGCCCAGGTGAAGTACTGGTGGAGATGCTGGGTTGTAGAGTTCTCCTGCTATTGGTGCCCTGACAGACAGATTATTAAAACCTCAAAGTCCCTCCACATCACCAGCCTCAACATAGCTCTGTAACAGATTCTTCGATTTTCTCTCCTCAAAAATTGACAAAATAAGGCATCACGCTCTCACCACAGCACACGTTGCTTCCACATCACTTCCTGATCCATCCAGTTTTACTGTTCTTCTCTCTTCCACTTCTCTCTACTTGACTCTGCATCTCTGATTAAATTGGTCTCTAATATTAAATCCCCCACCTGCATATTTGATCTTATCCCCACCCCTCTATTTAAATTCTGCTTTAGTCCTCTATGCCCCATTATTCTTTCTTTTCAATATGTTTATTGAATATCTTGATGAAAGGTACATACAGATAATAAATTAGCTTTCAAGGCCCAAAGGTGTAAATGAATAAGTACAGTATAAGAAGTCAAAACCTTTTAGAGTGGTTTGCGTAATTATATGGAGACAGAGAGATTATAAATAAAACAAAATGAATGACCACAACAAGTAGCTAAAGCTTCCTACCAGGGGATCCCGCGCTAGGGGAAGCGAGCGTTACCAGAGCCCCTCCAACTCAGTGGGGAACAGACATGCCACCCCCATGGGATCAAACTGTGGATGTGTAGACCCCACCACGGGTATCTGGAGACCCGGAAGGCCCCCCTCCAGCCCCTGTCCAAAGCCACCAGTATAGCCAATGTCAGAGCCAATGTCAGAGCCAGAGCCGCTTGAGTCATATACAGAGGGATAAGAGTCTCCTGTCCAAGAAAACAACTCATGCTTGGCTATCAAAATATAAGCGAGTGAGAGGAAGAAAAAGAGTTCTCCTTTGCAAACATGTGTTCAACGGAAGGATTTCACAATTGGGGATAAAGAATAGATGAAAAGTTAAGAGAGAGAAGAAAGCGGGGAGAAGCCAAGTGGCCTTTAGAGAAAGTGAAGTCAATGAGCAAGGGGAGGGGAAGTAGGTCTGCCGGGAGGGTCCATTTGGGGGAATACCATGCCCAGGTACAAGCGAGCTCCATTATAAAGTGCCCAATCAATGAGCAAGGGGAGGGGAAGTAGGTCTGCCGGGAGGGTCCATTTGGGGGAATACCATGCCCGGGTACAAGGGAGCTCCAACATAATGCGCCCAATGTTCCCAGACTGCTTCAAACTCTCGTACTCTATCTTAAAGTTTAGCAACAAATTGTTCCTGTAACACAATCCAGGAAACCTTCTGTTTTGTTGCTGATATTGAGACCGATGACTTCTTCCAGGCTTCGGCTATCCTAATTTTAGCTCCCAAAAACATAAAGAAGATCAAGGTCCGAGTATGTTTAGGGGTTTTGTCGACCCTGTGGTTCAAGAGGGCTATCAATGGATCCTGAGAAACAACAACCCCTAGTTACTTTCCATATTAGGTGCAGATATTCCAGCACCTGATTCCAGCCTCACCTAGAGCGGTCTTCCCTGTTTGGGTTCTGCAGATATTTGTTCCAACAACCTCTAATACGAGGGCAAGACCACCATGTGTGAAACATGGAGCCATCTAGATTACACCCTCTGAAGCACAGGGAAGAAGCGTCTGGGGAGATCCTGGCTAATCTAAAAGGGACTTAATACCATGTAGTGAGTATTTTAACATTCGCTTCTATAAGATATATGTGCATGATACCTTTGTAAGAGCATTGGAGTGACTGGAACCACTTGCCCAGGCCCCACTTCATATCCAAATCCGATTCCCAGGACTGAGCATAGGGTGGTTTATCTGCCTTGTCAACCAGGGCAGAATATATAGTAGAGATGCCTCCCCTCTGATCCATAATTTTGGAACACCATTGTTTGTAGGTTGTAAGTTTGGGGAGGTCAGGTTTGACCAGCCAGATATGTAGAGTGTAGGAAGTGCGAAATCTGGGACAGTCTAAATTTCTTAATGGGAGGCATTTTGAGTTTACTCACACATTATCCAGGAGAATTGGGACCCATTGAGTTAAAAAAGTGTCCTATTCTGAAGAGACCTTTGTTGACCCACAAACGAAAGGCTTGTATATATATATTCAAACTGGGGAAAAGGAAGGGTTGTTAAACAGGTGGGAGAGTGGTTTGGAACTATAGATTAAAGAAGCTTGTTTATATAAAGCATTACACAATGCCAGGGAGTGAGAGAGGGTGAGGGCGATGACTGTGGGTCTCCATTTAGGAGAACTCTAGAGCAGAAAGTCTATAGTGTGCAGGGGGACTGCCTGTCTTTCCATAGCAATCCAATCAGGTTTGGGACCCCTAGAGTATACTGTCGAGATCTGAGCTAATTGCGCAGTCTGATAGTACCATCATAAATTGGGTAGTCCCAATCCCCCTTGATTTTTTCAGTTGGTAGAGGGCTTCTTTTGGGCAACGGTAACCCTTCCTCCCCCAGAAAAAGCTGATGATTTTAGATTGAAATTTGAGAAGTAGCGTTTTCTCTTTTATCGCAATGGGGAGGGACCTGAAGAGGTACAGAAGACGTGGTAGAAGAGTTATTTTGATAGAGTTTATCCTTCCCAACCAGGATAGATCACATTTTGCCCATTGTTTTAAATCCTCCTCTGGTTTCTGGAACTTGGGGGGGGGGGGTAATTAACAGAGAACAGTTTGTTAATGTTTGAGGGTAGATTATAAATAGGGAATATAGTCAGAGGACCAGGAGAAGAGGAAATGGTTCCCTTAACTGGTCTACTAGCTGCAGAGGAACCAAGATGTTCAGCAGTGGCGGCTGGTGCTCAAAATTTTTGGGGGGGCGCAAAAAGAAAAATGTAATAGGTATTGCTTCGCGGCAAAAAACGCAGTAAAAAAATTGCGTGACTTTGAAGTCATGGTACAGGCATGGCACAGGTGATGGTATAGGCATGGCACAGGTGATGGTACAGGCATGGCACAGGTGATGGTATAGGCATGGCACAGGCATGGCACAGGGGATGGTATAGGCATGGCACAGGTGATGGTATAGGCATGGCAAAGGTGATGGTACAGGCATGGCACAGGCATGGCACAGGCATGGCACAGGTGATGGTAAAGGCATGGCACAGGCATGGCACAGGTGATGGTATAGGCATGGCACAGGTGATGGTATAGGCATAGCACAGGCATGGCACAGGTGATGGTATAGGCATGGCACAGGCATGGCACAGGTGATGGTATAGGCATGGCACAGGTGATGGTATAGGCATGGCACAGGTGATGGTATAGGCGGCATGGCACAGTGATGGTATAGGCGGCATGGTACAGGTGATGGTATAGGCGGCATGGTACAGGTGATGGTATAGGTGGCATGGTACAGGTGATGGTATAGGCGGCATGGTACAGGTGAGGGCACAGGTCAGCTTCGATCACTTACCTGCTCTCCTCCTGGGCTGCCTGCGAGACGTCCACGGCGCTGCTCCTCTCCTCGAGTCCTCTTCTTCTGACGGTGGCGGGATTCTGGGAACCATCCACGGCGCTGCTCGTCTCGTCCTCTTCAGTCTTCTGGTCTTCCGATCGGTTCGGGCGGCGGGAAGGAGATCGGGCGGTGACGGTGCGTGACTGACGCACGCACCGGCACCGCCCCCATTGCGACGTCAGCGGGGTCAGCAATCGGATGTCCTGGATGATGATTGGCCAGGATATCACGAAAGTGGGGGTGTCCTAGCGCTATGACCTGCGCCCAGGTTACACCCCCAGAAGGCAGCCAATCGGCGCCTCTTCTGGGTCGTAAACCCCCCCCCCCCCCCCATAGCCACCACATAGGCCAGCGAACGCATTTTTTTTTTAAACTTTATTGTTCTTTTTGTAATTTTTTTTTATTTCCTTTTTTTTAGGGGAGGCGGCGCCCCCTATGCACAGGCCGCCACTGATGTTCAGTGCTACAGACTTTTACTTTTAAGCGCGAGATTGAACCAAAGTCCTGGAGCAGTTGAAATACAGTACATTAGGGTAGGGGATCGGGTGGATGTGATAAAAAGCAGTAGGTCATCAGTGAAAAACGCACATTTATGTTCCTGAGGACCACAAGAGACTCCCTTAATATCAGAGTGTGATCTAATGGTGATTGCCAAGGTTTCAATAGCTATTGTGAAAATTAAAAATAAAGCCCTGTCTGGTCCCTTTTTTGATGTTAAAAGGGTTAGAATAATGGCCCATCAAACCAACCTGTGCTTTTGGAGCCGAGTAAAGAGACTGAATGATTCCCAAGAATTTAGAGCTGAAAACCCCCATCTTCCTAGTATTTTAAATAGGTAGGGCCAAGAGACTGAATCAAAGGATTTCTGGAGGTAAATGAACAAAAGAAAGCCTTCCTGCGGGGTGCCCCCACCCCAGTGAGAGTGTAGCAACGAAATTATGTCTATGGCTCTCCTCAATTGGTCTGGGTCCTGCCTCCCAGGGATGAAACCCACCTGGTCCTTGTGAATATACAGTATTTAGCTATAAAGCTTGACAGTCTCGATGCAAGAATTTTTGGCATAAGTTCAAGGTCATTATTAATAAGTGATAACGACAGTTACTAACATCACTTCATCTCTTCCCGGTTTGGGAATAATGGAGATATATACTGAGTTTAAATCACTGTCCAGGGTGTTTCCATCTCAAAGGGAGTTAAAAAATTGAGCCATATAGGGGGATAAGCAGGGGCCAAATTTCTTATAATATGCAACCGAAAAACCATCAGGCCCAGATGCACAAACTGGTCTGAGAGATTTAATGGCCTCCAATATCTCCTCTGGTGTGAATGGTTTATCGATGAGTTTCCTATGGGACTGTGTGATTTTCGGTAGAGGAAGATCCCTAAGGAAAGTCTCCAATTTATGTGGGGCAGGAGAAGATTGCGAGTCATAAAAATTAGAATATAAGGTTTGAAAGGTTTCCATGATACTGATAGGGTTTTGGTTCAAGCTCCCTGATGAAGTGTGAATTTTGGGGAAGGATAAGATACGCGGTCTAGGGCATATTTTTTTTTGCCAATTTAGAACCTATCTTGGCCTTCTGTGAGTATAATTCAGCACCAGTCCATCTAATGTGCTTTTCTGCTGCTGTAGTCAGGGATAAATTTAATTTCACCTTGACCGAACCTAGCTTAGACAGGGCAGTAGGGGTGGGGTTATTTTTGTGAATTTGCTCATTTCAAGGAATTTCTCATTCAGTTTCTGGATTTCAGCTCTGCATTCACGTTTCAGTTGGGAAGAAATTTGAATGAGTTTCCCTCTCAGCACTGCTTTGTGGGCTGCCCAAAGTCTTGTTGGTGAAACACTGTTATTGTCATTGTCTGTAAAATATTCATTGAGAGCTTTTTCTAGGTTTGTACATTGTATTGGGTCATTTAGGAGGGCCTCATTAAGACACCATTTGGATGTTATGGCTAGGGGAATAGAGGAAGATCTGATGAAAATATGGTCAATCCTGGCATACGTGTGATGTGGGGCCGAGAAGTGCGTTTAGTCCCTGACATGGGGGTTTAATTCCCTCCAGATATCTATTATGCCAGGGGGCGTGAAGAACCTTTACTATTTTAAGGCTTTGTCTGGGGGGACGTTTTGATATCAGGGTCCCCTTACTTGTTTTATCTAAAAAGAGTTTAAATGCTATATTTGGAGTCTCCTCCAAAAATATAGGTGCCCTGTTTTTTTTGTCATGGATTCGAAAAATCTTTGCTTGGCTTTTATTTAGGGTGTAATAGGATACAAATGTATACATTTTTCCATCGATGGTACCCTCTATCAACAGGTAATGACCTTCTGGGTCCCTTATTATTTTGGAAGTGGAGAAATTTAATTGTTTGGAAAAGCAAATTGCTACTCCACATGTCTTGTTGAATTAGCTAGGTAAAATTGGGGGAAACTCTGTTGAATGAAGGAGGGGTTGTAGGAGATTGGGAAATGAGTTTCCTGTAGGAGAATACTTTAGGGTATAATATAATTGGAGCAGTTTACACTGTTTTACCGGGCAATTTAGACCCTGTACATTGTGGGATAAAATCTGCATGATTGTATTGGAAGGCTTAGAATTAGCCATGGATCAGGGGTTTGGACAATTCAAAATAGAAAAAAATCTCACCCAATGAAGATAGGTCGCTCTGTTGTGCAGTGCATCCACATCCTTTCCAAAGTCTCAATCCTGCAAATTGATGTGAGAGTAATTGCCAGGCAGACCATAGGAAAAGGAGAGGTTAGAAAAAGAAAAGAGGCAGAGAAGGGGAAGCAAAAGAATACAAGACACCAATTAGAGAGACAATGAAACCAAACATCCAGTGACTCACCCAGGTGAGGAAAGGTCCAGCCCCTTCCCACCAAAAAACCTGAGAATGGTGATATCCCCAGAAAGTGGGGAACATCAATCTGTCACTGAGAGTAAAACATAAACGCATCAACGGCAAATGGAGGTGCATTGTATCCACTTCGGTCCACCTGCCTAAAGATATAATAACAAACTTCAAATAAACAGAGCACTGTTCCTTAAAACATGTAAGGAGTAAGGCCTGAACAGTTGTCACCAAGCTGCCCCCTATCACCTGTCAAGCAAACAGACAGCAAAGATTTCTTTGTTACCCATCGGGAGCATCAAGGAGGCAACTGCACAGGGTCAATCTTAGTGTTCCGTAGAGCAATGTATCCAGTGAATATAGTGAGTCCCAGAGTTTGCCCCACCAAAGGGAAAAACCCTAGGAGCCACCCTGGATGACATCCCAGTTGTATCTTAACAACAAATATGCCCAAAGAGAGCTAAAGGAAGGTGTAAGGTCTAAGAAAAATTAGACTTTGAATAGGACTATCAGTCCCCTCTTCCCACCCTCACAACCCCCCCCCCCCCCTTGGACGAGTCCCCCAATAAACAAAGAGGTAAGCTCATGCTAAAAGCTAGCACGAATCATGGGGAGAGGAAGGCCATCTGAAAGATCAGTTCCAGAAAGTGCTAAACAGGATCAAGTTGTCCTTAATCCAGGTGGCTCCCTGAGGGAGGTTGAGAGTCCCTTTAACTCTTTGGTTGTTGTTTCCGGAGTAAGTGGACTAGGAGGAGAGCGCCTCTTGGCAGATGAGGGACCCCTGGCGGTGGAAAGAGGAGGGATCTCTTGGGTAATCAGCCCCAGGTGTAGGACCAGGCGTTCACCTTCTGAAAATGTTTAGAAGTCGTTGGCCTTGTTCCGATATGAGAAGTTCAGGTGAAATGGAAAAGACCATCTGTATGTTATGTCCTTTTGAGCCAGAACTTGAAGGAGGGGTTTCAGAGAATGATGTCTTTGTACAGTAAAACGGGAGAGGTCCGCAAAGACCTGGACCTGGACCTGGACACGATATTGAGCCCATCTGAATTATTGGACAATTTCATCACCTCTTGCTTAACAGAGTAAAAGTGGGGTTTAATTATAATGTCTCTTGGTAGATCGTTGGATCGCATTGGTTGCAAGGCTCTGTTCACTCTGCCCAATTCCAAACGGTGTCCTGACATGTCTGGGATTAAGTTCTTAATGAAGGAGCGAATTGCATGTGTAGCAAAGTGTCCCAGAGAGAGCCAGGAAAAGTCCTGTTCGGGGTTTATACATCACCCAGGCATCTCTCCTATACCTTTAGGGATCTCTGAGCCATGATCCAGTTCGGATCTTGGCCCTCTTCACCAGGCCAATTTAATCTCACCTGAGACAAACAGCAGTGCTCTCTCAGCCTGGGAACACAAGACAACGTTTTTGTCTATGAGAGCAGAAGGTCTGTAAAACGACCTGTGTCTGTCTTTGGAAGCTGACAAGCTGTAGGCTTGCTCAGTCTGGGTTAGTTAGGGACTACATTGTGTGTAGTAAGCGCCGGGACACGGCTAGGATTTTGTTTATTATTAGTATTCCTGTTTGTTTTCCTTAAAGCACTGTACAGCACCTGTTTATAAACTTGTATATAGCACCAATAAACACCGCACTGTTTGTCACTACATCAGAGGATTTGGTATCTGTGCCTTAAAGACTGCTCATCCCAGGGGGTTTTGCACCCGCTACCTGTTCCCCACCTTACATATGGTGGAGGCCTGCGGGCACTGGTAGTAAGCTACTACTTAAAGGGCCAGTACCTGGAGTGACTAAACATGGAGGAAATCCTCAAACAGTTGGTGGTCTCCAACGCTGCACAGCAGCAATCCAACGCTGCACAGCAACGAGCAAACGCTGCACAACAGCAAGCAAACTCTTTGCTTCAACAACAGATTGGTGTTATACAGGAAAAAACGCAGCAAGCAAACTCTTTGCTTCAACAACAGATTGGTGCTGTACAAAATCAAACCCAGTTGATGTTTGAAAAACTGGCAAGTGCTGCAGAAGCAGACAGAAAGGTGCTGGTTGAGGTGGTGCAGACACTTACACAGGAGCCTGCTGTGAAATCAGAAACAGTTAGAGACCGCTGCTCAGTCATCCATGTTGGTCGCTTCCTGTCCAAGATGACTGCTGATGATGACCCAGAGGCCTTTCTGGTTACATTTGAGAGAACCGCTGAGAGGGAAGGCTGGCCCAAAACCCAGTGGGCAGGATTGATCGCTCCCTTACTTACTGGGGAATCGCAGAAGGCCTATTACGATTTGGAGTCCGTGGATGCAGGAGAGTATGAAAAGGTCAAGCAGGAAATCCTGGCGCGTCTCGGTGTCAACTTGGCCGTTCGAGCCCAGCGGGTCAACAGCTGGTCCTTCCGAGATGAGAGGCCCCCAAAATCACAGATGTTTGACCTAATCCACCTGGCGCGAAAATGGCTACAGCCGGAGTCCTTGTCTGGGCCACAAATAGTGGAGCGTGTAGTCATGAATCGGTTCCTGAGGTCATTACCAACACCTTTGCAGAAGTGGGTGAGTCAAGGATACCCCAAGTCGGCAGACAACCTGGTGGAGCTTGTTGAGAGGTACTATGCTGCAGAGAACCTGGTCACCACCCCTACAGCCGCACAGACTTTCCACCCAAAGCCACGGTCTCCCCAGACAACCGGTAAGACTGTTCCAGGGGAAGTGGGTGGTCAGCATGGCAAGGAGACAGGGGGGAGGATTTTTGGTGCCAGAGCTGAAGTTTGGTGTCCCAAACAAGGGAAGCCACTGCCTGTCAACAAACCTAACTGGGGTAACATCAGGTGTTTCCGTTGCCAGGAACTGGGACATGTTGCAGCAAACTGTCCATTGACAGATGAACCCATGCAGTGTGATATGTCTCTGAGAAGGCAGTCTATGTTTGCTGCTGTTTCATGCGCTGCGGCGCCAGGTGTAGGAAAACACATATGCCAAATGACTGTTAATGATAAGCCTATTGCAGCCTTGCTGGACTCGGGAAGTCTAGTGACTTTGGTTAAAGCAGAAAAGGTTGAAAATGTGAATTTAAATGCAAAAGAAGTTGCTGTGATCTGTGTACATGGTGATACTCGGGAGTATCCTATAGCGACGGTTCGCTTTGAAACTGATTTAGGTACGGTGACCCATCTGGTCGGACTTGTGCCCCACTTAGTACATGAGGCCATCATTGGTAGAGACTTCCCTAAGTTTTGGGAACTGTGGGACCTTCCCAATTCGGTCACAGTAACTGACTCAGTGGTGGAGCCAGAACCCCTGGCCATCACCAACAATGTGGGTTTAAGGGATCCCTCTCAAGGTTCCCCGGATTATCCTTTCTCTGTTATGGCAGGAGAACTGGAGGAGCCTGAGGAAGTCCCCACAGTCAGTCAAGGTGGACAACCTTCTGCTGACCCTGAGGGTACATTGGAGTTTGCTGATCTTAATGTACACAAGGAAAACTTTGGTACCGAGCAGGGAAAGACCCTACCCTTGCCAGGGCCTGGGAGAATGTAGTAATGATTAATGATGTACCTGGCGAACCAGGGGACAGGCCCTGTTTTCCTTTTTTCAGCAGCAATGAAGATTTATTGTATCGTGTATATAAAAAGAACGATGAAATTGTTGAACAGTTGGTGGTCCCTAAGCCTTACAGATGAGTGGTGCTGGAATTGGCTCATGGACACTTACTGGGAGGTCATTTAGGGGTTGAAAAAACCACTGAAAGGGTGTTACGCAGGTTTTACTGGCCTGGGATACAGAAAGATATTGACAATTATTGTCAATCTTGTCCTGTATGTCAGATGTCAGCCCCACTACCCCACTTCCGCAGTCCTTTAGTCCCCTTACCCATTATTGAAGTGCCCTTTGAGAGGATCGCCATGGACCTCGTGGGTCCACTCCCCAAGTCTGCCCGGGGTCATCAGCACATTCTTGTGATCATGGATTATGCTACCCGTTACCCCGAGGCAGTTCCCTTACGCACTGCATCCGCTAAGAACATTGCTAAAGAGTTGTTCATGGTGTTCAGTCGCGTTGGGGTCCCTAGGGAGATCCTTACGGACCAGGGCACCCCATTTATGTCACGAATAACTAAAGAATTGTGCAAGTTATTTAAGGTGACCCAGTTGCGAACCTCCGTATACCACCCTCAAACTAATAGCCTTGTAGAACGCTTCAATAAAACCTTAAAGAGTATGTTAAAAAAAGTTGTGGACAAGGATGGAAAAAACTGGGACTTCTTGATTCCGTACTTGATGTTCGCCATCAGGGAAGTACCCCAGTCCTCTACGGGATACTCTCCTTTTGAATTGCTTTATGGGAGACACCCTCGGGGACTTTTAGACATAGCCAAGGAAACCTGGGAGGGGGAGCAGACACCCCACAAAAGTGTCATTGAGCACATCGCTCAAATGCAGGACAGGATTGCAGCGATCATGCCTATGGTAAAGGAACACTTACTGCAGGCCCAGGCAGCCCAACAGAGAATATACAACAGGGGAGCCCGACTCCGTGTCTTCTCACCTGGTGACAGGGTCCTGGTGTTAGTTCCCACTGTCGAGAGCAAGTTCCTAGCTAAGTGGCAGGGCCCCTTCGAAGTATTGGAAAGAGTTGGGGAGGTCAATTATAAAGTGCATCAACCAGGAAAAAGGAAGCCAGAGCAGATTTACCATATTAATCTGTTAAAGCCCTGGAAGGATAGGCTGGCCTTAACTGCGAGGTCCGTCCCTGTGACCTCTAGGGTTACTGAGTCCCCTCTGGTCCCTGAGGTCACGGTTCCAGACACCCTGTCTTATTCCCAAAAAAAAGAAGCTCTTCAGATGCTGGAGTGGACTCTGTCTCCTCTTCAGACGGTGGGTGGACTGCTGTGATGGTGCTCCGGTTCCTCCGACTTCCCGAACTCTTCGGAACTTCAGGTGGGTCCTTCATTGGCATTATAGCTCCTCTCTGGATTTATGGCGGTTAGTAAACCATCTCTGGCTCCTCTAAAAATTGCATCGCACAATGTTCAGGGGATGAATTCCCCAGTTAAGAGACGGAAATATTTTCAACATGCACACTCCTAAAAATTTGAAGTGCTCCTGCTCCAGGAAACCCACTTCCCTGATACTTATTTGCCTAAATTCATACACTCCAAATTTCCACAGTTCTTCCTGGCTAACGCAGCTAATAAGACAAAAGGGGTTGGCATTTTCTTTTCTAAACACTTGGGCTTCTCCCCCACATCAGAAGTTAGAGACCCGGAAGGGAGATACATTCTGGTGTCAGGGACAATGGAGGGGATTTCCTACACGTTTGTGTCCTACTATGCCCCCAATCAGGGTCAGGCTTGGTTTTTCACCAGAATGTGGGCGAAGCTTTAACCGTATTTAACGGGTACCTTGATAGTTGGGGGTGACTCCAACACGTCTTTTGATAAGATGTTGGACAAGTCCAGCCCTAGGCGCCCTAGGGTCTTGGGGCCACCCAAACGTGGTCTCACCATCGCTAAGCAACTTAACTCACTGGGTCTGATAGACATATGGCGGGAACGGGAACTCAACCCTTCCTCCAGGGAATACACACATTTCTCTGCCCCTCATGGCACATTTGCCAGGATTGACCACATTTTCTTGTCATCGTCGGCTGAGGTCCCTCTGGCCGTTAAAGCGAATATTAGGGAATCGCCTCTTTTGGATCACGCCGTGGTCGTCTAGGACCTCCTGTCCCCTAGATCACGGGATGGGGTGCGCAGGTGGCGTCTGAACGAATCTTTGCTCAGTAATCCCTCTCTCTGCAATATGCTGGAAAAAGACATCACTGAATACTTTCATTTGAACGCTCAAAGCGGGGTCTCACCAGAAACCGTGTGGGCTGCTCATAAGGCTGTCATGCGGGGTAAGCTTATCCAGCTGGCGGCGAAACTTAAGCGGGAAAATAAAATTGATATAGCTAAATTGGAGAAGGAATTCCGGGAAGTGTCTAGGGCCCATAAGAAAAACCCAACTCTAGCGTCGCGACAGTGTTTGGAAGCGGGTTGTCTGGCCCTGAACATGGCTCTTACCACCAGGGCAGAGAAAAGTTTACGTTGGTCCTCTGCACAGTTCTATTACCAAACCGACAAAATAGGACCCCGGCTAGCTGCTAAACTTTCCCCCAGGCCCAGATCCTATGCTTTTCCCAAAATTAAGACTTTGGATGGATCCATGACTCAGAACCCACAAAAAATTATGACCGCTTTTCACAAATTCTACTCTCAGTTGTACACTCCTAGTGAGGGAGCGACCATCCAGGGCAGGACGGCCTTCCTGGATGGCCTGGCATTACCTAGTATTTCCGAGGCTCATATGAAATCCATGGAATCCCCCATCTCGGAGCTAGAAATCTTAGAGGTAATTAAGCATTTGAAAAAAGGTTCGGCCCCCGGGCCTGATGGGTTTTCCTCGGGTTATTATAAAGCGTTTGGTCCAGTGCTTGCCCCACATTTGGCACGTTTTTTTAATTCCCTTAGGCAGGGACAGCAATTAGAGGCTTCGGCCAATACCGCATACATTTCGGTTATCCCGAAGCCGGGCAAGGACACTTCTGACGTTAAAAATTATAGACCAATCTCACTGATTAATAACGATTTAAAAATTATGACGAAAATATTGGCCAATAGGTTGGCGGATTTTATAGGCCGCTATATTCACAAAGATCAGGTGGGGTTCATGCCGGGGAGGCAGGGACCTGACCAGATCCGAAGGGCTGTGGACATCATTTCTCTTCTGGGGGCCCCCTGGGATGGAGGGAGACCCCAACAGGGTTTCCTCCTTTCCTTGGACCTCCAGAAGGCCTTTGACATGGTTGAATGGCCGTATGTGTTTGATGTCTTGAGCAGGTGGGGTTTTGGCCCCTCTTTCCTAAACGCCTTAAGAGCCCTCTACTCTTCTCCTATTGTGCACATGAAACTGCAGGGCCACTATTCGGACGCGTTTCCGATACACAGGGGGACCAGACAGGGCTGTCCACTGTCCCCCCTCATTTTTGCGGTGGCCATCGAAACGCTGGCTATAGCAATCAGAAGCCATCCTGATATCAAAGGGATTTCGTGCGGGGGTAGAGAACACAAGTGCGCATTGTTCGCTGATGACCTTCTTCTTTTCCTCTCGAGACCGATCATTACTAGTCCCAATCTTCTCCGACTGTTGGATGAGTTTGGGAAAATCTCAGGCCTCCAGGTAAATCTCTCTAAGTCAATAGCCTTGAACGTCAGTCTCCCGCAATCAATGTTGCAGACCCTCCGGGAAATTTTTCCGTTCTCCTGGGCCACCACCTCTATCCCGTACCTGGGGGCAATTTGACCGCCTCCATCTCCTCTTTGTACCAAGCCAACTACCCGCCTCTGTTCGCTAAATTGTCTACCGATATGGAACTTTGGGCCAGAGGGAACATTTCCTGGTTGGGAAGAGTTCATTCTGTTAAAATGAACCTTCTCCCCAGGATATTGTACCTTTTTAGATCACTCCCGATACAGATAGCTAAAGGGAAATTGCAGAGTCTTCAATCCAAGATGGTTTAGTTTATTTGGGGCACCAGAGGTCCCCGACTCCCGCGGAGGGTCCTCTTCAGAAGCTGGTTACAGGGGGGCCTAGGGGTCCCCCTGCTTTGGAGATACTACCAGGCAGCCCAACTGGCACAATTCTCTGTGGTATATGCTATGGGGGGTAGACCGGATTGGGTTGATATGGAACGACAAGCGGTCCCTAATCACACCATAGATTACTTGGTTTGGGCTCCTCCAAGTAGGAGACCTCCTGTATTGGCACCTTCCCTCTCTCACTCATTAGCGCTGTGCGATAGACTATATACACATCCTACACTTATCTCGGCTCACAAACCCCTGACACATATTTTTAACAATCCGGACTTTGTTCCGGGACTAAACATAAGGGCTTTTCGATGGTGGACCAACAAGGGACTATTCAGGATAGGACACTTCCTCTTACCTCAGGGCCCCTTGTCAGTCGCACACTGTACGAGTAAGCTTTATATGCCTTCCTCAGAAAAATTTAGGTTGCACCAGATTAGACATTTCCTATCATCTATAGATGATCAGATGTTGAACCCCGGGCCACTTCATGTGAATGCTGGTGTGCACAAGCTCAAGTCCAGAGGGGAGGTATTTCGTTGATTTACAGGGCTTTGATCGACTCACCTGACAAGCCCGGTTACGCCCTTTCCTGGGAAAGGGATCTGGAGCTATCGTGGGAACCGGACACCTGGAACTCCATTTTCCGGAGGGCTTTTAAAGGTATCTTGAATATGTCTCTAGTTGAAGCCAATGTTAAGATTATTACGCGTTGGTACCTTGTTCCCACCGTCTAGCCAGAATGTACCCGGGGACTGATCCTCTTTGCTTTCGTGATTGCGGACATCAGGGTTCCTTGCTCCATATTTGGTGGGAATGCCCGCGTATCCGTAGTTTTTGGAATAAATTGTTTAGTCTGATCCGCAAAGTTACTGGGCTTTCGGCTCCCAGAACCCCGGAAGTAGCGCTGCTTCTTGGCTCTGGTGTAAAAGGGCCCAGAACCAGTTTGAAGCTCATGCATTTCATGTTGTTGGGGGGGAAGCTTACCTTGGCTCAGGCTTGGAAGTCCCCCTCGGTCTCAATGGGGGCGACCAAACGCAAAATCTCTTGGATCATGACCCAGGAGAAGATGGTCAGCATCTTCCGTGACAAGCAAGCGGAATTTGAAGCAGTATGGGAACCCTGGCGTCTGTACATCTCACCTCCCTCATCCTAATTGTCTGTGTTTTGTATTTTCTCCACCCGATCCCTTCTTGCATCCACTCCAGCATCTCCATCCTTTCTCCTATCCCCTTTCTCTTCTTGTGTTCTTTCCTTCTTTTCCTTTCCTTTTTTTACTTTCGGATATTCCATACTTCCTCCTTTCTTGTGGCTTATAGGGTATCTACCTCTCTCAGGACCTATATCTTCAGAGGGTGATTATATGCAACCCCATTTCATAAGATTCAGGGGGGGGGTTCCCCTTCCTGGTTTACAGAGGGCGTTTGTAACTTACATGGAGGTCCACGGTTATATTTTTCTGTGCTTTGCTTGCGGGCTGGGATTCTGTTCTGATCCTCGGACGTTTTAGTAATACTGTTTTAGTAACCATGCCTATCTCGTATTGCATTGTTGCCATTGTTATCGTTACAAAGTCCCTTCCCGAGTGGGCTCTGTATATGACACATTGTATACCTTTCTTACGCAATATTTCCTGAGATTGTATGTTATTAATCTACATATGTCTTACAAAATAAAAAACTTTTGCAAGTAAAAAAAAAAAAAAAGAAGCTAGAGAGTTCCTGATAAGGAATTGAGAGAAATTTTCGGAGTTACCTGGTACGACTTCAGCAGTTCAGCATGATATTGTTACTGAACCTGGGGTCCGTGTCAAGCTCAAACCATACCGAATTCCCGAAGCGAGGAGAAAGGACATTAGTGATGAAGTAAAAAGGATGCTGGAGCTAGATGTCATTGAGGAATCCAATAGTGACTGGTCTAGCCCCATCGTTTTAGTCCCAAAACCTGATGGTACTTGGAGATTCTGTAACGACTTCAGAAAACTGAATGCAGTGACAAGGTTTGACACATACCCAATGCCCAGAGTGGACGAACTTATAGACAGACTTGGCAAAGCCCGCTATCTAACTACTTTAGACTTGACCAAAGGATATTGGCAAATACCCCTGACTGGTAGCGCCAAAGAAAAGACTGCGTTTGTTACCCCAGAGGGTTCGTTTCAGTATAAAAAAATGCCTTTTGGGTTGCAAAATGCCCCTGCGACATTTCAGAGGGCCATGGACAGGACCCTAAGACCTCACCGACACTATGCAGCTGCCTATCTGGACGATATAGTGGTACATAGCACTGACTGGGAGTCTCACTTGCCCCGTGTACAGGCAGTTCTGGATTCCCTCTTCAAGGAAGGTTTTACAGCAAACCAAAAAAAATGTGCCATTGGTTTAGAGGAAGCCAGGTATTTGGGCTACACTATTGGTCGTGGAGTCATTAAACCTCAGTTAAACAAAGTAGAAGCTATCCAAGAATGGCCACGTCCTGCAAACAAGAAGCAGGTCAGAGCCTTTCTTGGAATTGCAGGGTACTATAGGAGGTTTATCCCGAATTTTGCAACTCTAGCTGCCCCACTGACCGACCTTACTAAAGGGAAAGAATCAGTAATAGTGAAATGGTCCCCAATAGCAGAGGAGTCTTTCCAAGTCTTAAAGAAGGCTCTTTGTGCACAGCCAGTGTTGTACTCCCCTGATTTCTCCAAGGATTTCTTGGTTCAGACGGATGCGTCTGATGTAGGTATTGGGGCCGTATTGTCACAGGTACACAATGGGGAAGAACACCCTGTGGTGTACCTGAGCAGAAAGCTTAATGAACACGAGAGAAAGTATGCAGTCATTGAAAAGGAATGTTTAGCCATAAAGTGGGCCTTGGACGCACTAAGGTACTATTTGTTAGGGTGTCAGTTTGATTTGATAACTGACCATTCTCCTAGAAGGAAACTAATAGACGGGTGAACCGGTGGTTTTTGGCTCTACAAGATTACTCCTTCACTGTAAAACACAGGCCAGGTGTTGAGATGGGGAATGTAGATGCCCTGTCCCGTGTTCACTCCTGTTTGGCCACAGGTGTTCCAACCCTGGGGTTGAAACAAGGGGGGGGATATGTAGCAGAGTGTCCCAGAGAGAGCCAGGAAAAGTCCTGTTCGGGATTTATACATCACCCAGGCATCTCTCCTATACCTTTAGGGATCTCTGAGCCATGATCCAGTTCGGATCTTGGCCCTCTTCACCAGGCCAATTTAATCTCACCTGAGACAAACAGCAGTGCTCTCTCAGCCTGGGAACACAAGACAACGTTTTGTCTATGAGAGCGGAAGGTCAGTAAAACGACCTGTGTCTGTCTTTGGAATCTGACAAGCTGTAGGCTTGCTCAGTCTGGGTTAGTTAGGGACTACATTGTGTGTAGTAAGCGCCGGGACACGGCTAGGATTTTGTTTATTATTAGTATTCCTGTTTGTTTTCCTTAAAGCACTGTACAGCACCTGTTTATAAACTTGTATATAGCACCAATAAACACCGCACTGTTTGTCACTACATCAGAGGATTTGGTATCTGTGCCTTAAAGACTGCTCATCCCAGGGGGTTTTGCACCCGCTACCTGTTCCCCACCTTACACATGGTTAACTTCTTTCACTGATTCAGGGAGTCCTCTGACTCTGAAGTTTTATCGTCTTGAAAGGTTTTCAAGGTCATCTATTTTGAACAATGCAGTTTCCAACTGATCCTGGATGTCCAGTAATCTGGAAGTGTTTTGGTTAATTCTGGCTACAGATTGATCAGCCTTCTTTTCCATGACTTCCCTCCGTGATCCCAAATGCTGCAGTTCAGCATGGATGGAGGAGGTGATCTGTGCAGCTGTTTGTGCCAGACCCCTGGACAGCCTTGTGGAAAAAGCGGCTATCATGGAAAGGAAATCAGTAGGAGTAATATGTGGATTGTGGGCCCCCTAGCCAGAACGTCACTTATGGGTGTCAGGTTAAGGTTTTCACATGTTCTCCCAATCATTGATTCAGTAGATGCTGGGGAAGGGGCAGCATGAGCCTGATTACTCACTGTAACATGTAATATAGGAGTCATTGCAGGGCTAGAGGCGTCTTGGTCAACAATGGAATCCCCTGGATCACCGTCTGTGCCTCGTGTGGTAGCGGCTGCCATCTTGGGTAGGCGGGCCTGCCACGGGATGTGATCCAGCTGACTGGACAGATTTCTCCTGGCAGAGTCTCTGAACATCAGATAATTCCCTGGGTATTCCCAGGTCGATCGCTGGTGGAGCGGGTCAGGTACGAATGCTCTGAAGGCTGTGGCGGGGCTTAGAGGACCGGAGCGGTGCAGAGCTCCAAGGCAAAGGGGCCATCTTGGAGTCCTCCGCGCATGCACCTCGCCCCATTATTTTTAATATCATAAATGACTCTCTTGGTGGTTTTGTACCAACAATTCTCAAAACTGCCGCTATCTTCCCAGTACCAAAAACACCCAGCATGGCTCTGGACAATTTAAACAACTTTTGCCCAATATCTAACCTTCACTTGCCAAAATCCTTCAGAGGGTTGTGATATCTCAGCAACATAATCACCTGACCCTAAATAGCCTATTTGAACCCCTCTAATCTGGTTTTCGGCAACTGCACAGCACAGCACAGAAACTGCCTTGGACAAAGTCACTAACGACCTTCTGTTAGTTTCTGATTCTGGCACACTAACTATTCTTTTTCTACTGGATCTTAGTTCTACCTCTGATACTGTAGGCTACAATATTTTACTTTCTTGCCTTGAAACCATATTTGGATTCTCAGAATTGGCTTTGAAATGGATAAAGTTATATCTTACTGATCACTTTTACTTTGTTTCTCTTTGCGGATTCCAGTCTAAAGTTGGTCCAGTCAATTTCGCTGTCCCTAAGACCTTAAATCTGGGTCCCTTACTTTTTAGCATTTACATGCATCCATTTGGCTAATTGCCTAGATCTCATGGGCTCTGTGATGGGAGTCCCTTTGGTTGGAGGCCCATGGAACTCAGCTTACCTTGTTCATTGAAAGAGCTGGTCACATTGGCCTCTATTCCATGTTCTTCAATGTAGGAGATGGACAGTCTTTTACTGGTGGTCTCCTGCTATTGTCTGTGTATTAAGGTGTGGTGTGTTTACACTTCTAATAATGTGTATTGTACTTCATGAGCTCAATGATGGCAAGTCTGCTAGTTAATTAGCTCAAGTTAATTAAATCGCTTTCATCTGTTAGTTGCTAGTGGGGAAGTAGAAAACTGTTTGTGTTGGTTGTTCCTTAGATATGTTAATTATATTTCTGTACAAAATGTAACCTGCATAGGATAATGTAATCAGGCACCTGACCTTGTAGGGTATATATTCAGTGAGTTTGTTCAATAAATGTTCTAGATCTTATACAAGCTATTCTCGGCTAGTTTTGTATGTTGGCGGCTAAAATATCTGATATTTATGTTCAAGACTGAAGGAAGCGGTATTCTGAAGAAAGCACACAAGCACAATGGGATTGCGGTTCCGTTACATTGGTGGCCAGCGGTGGGATGCTTCCTGCAGTCTGGGATATCCAAACCTCTACTGGGATCCAAGGTCCAGATAGCAGAAGAGAAGAGGTACAGATACCAACCGCTATGGAAGAGGAGTTCTGAAGAAGTTTGCCAGAGATGCGGATACAGCACAGAGGACCAGTATCAGAGCAAGTCCTGCAAGAGTGGAATGATTCTATCCGCTTGGAACTCTGGAAGGAAACGCTAGCCTGTGAGCAGCGAAACCAGGGAAAAATCCCCCCTCCATCCAGGAAAGGTACTGGTCACAGTATGGATTGTGGGTGCTGTTTTTGGGAGATAAACTGCACAAGGAGCAGAAAGTTGAGTTTAGCAGGCTGGTCTGGGCAGAGATGCATTTGGAAGAAAGCTATGGAGCCCTCCAGTGGCATGTATCCCAAGCATGCCTTTGGATAGTGGATGACAGCCCAATGGAAGGCTTTGGCTATGGCAGCCTGGGACTGTTGTATGGGAAGCTGTCAGGGGACCCTATTTTTGGGAGCGAGCTGGAGTGGTGGTTAGAGGAAATAATGGATTACAGAGAAGAGATTCTGGAGTTTCTGGCCGTTCAGGAATAGGAGCTGGAGATTGCCTACAGATGGCTTCTAGACACTGCTCATCGCCAGGGCTGGGCTCCCTTTACCTGGGAATATCCAGAAGCACCAGCTGACAGTCAGGAAATCCTGGCTGAAGAGTCGGCAATGTGGCAAAGTGTGCTTTGCTCACCTGCACCCACACCTGCAGATGTTGCGGAGGCCCAGGGCAAGAAGATGGTGGTCACCCCCCAGCAGCAGATCAGGATCCAGGGAGAGAAGGGAGAGGAGGTTGTCATCCTCCCTCCCCAACAGTCAGAGCTTCCCTCCCCAGCCAGGATCTGTACACCTAGGAAACGGTACCAGAGAAAGTTTGTCCCAACAGCCAGATGAGGGTAAGGAAGATGGAGCAGTCGACCCCCTTACCAGCAGCAGATGGCACCCAGAATGATGACACCAACTCAGCAGAAGAGCTGACAGCAGAGCAGAGTGCTGCTGGCCTCAGCCCTCAACTAACAATGATTTGCTTTCCAGAGAAAGTGGATGGGACTACAGTCTCCACTTGTATACCACAGGGATGCTGGGCAGTCGGCCCAGATCCCAAACAGCATGACGAAGTGAGCCCAGCCACCCTGTCTTCTCTCCAGTGGCTGAAATAACTCCAGGGAGAAGGACCAGTCCATGCTTCTCTCCAGCAGCGGGTATGTTCTATGAGAGAGGCAGAGGTTGGCTGGGTAAGTAATGCTCTGTTCGGGAAAATTTGTTTGGGGTACTGTGTAGGTATGGGCATTGGGGGACTGGAATTACAGACTAACTTCAAAGTCAACCCGTTTGGGGTCTCCTCCTGTGTTAGTCTCCTTCCAAAAGGGGAGAGATGTGACAGGAGTCATTTTGGTTGGGGGGGCCCGTGGAACTCAGCTTACCTTAGAGAGTTTGATAAATCCCTCTCTCAGCTCCCTAGGCCCCTCTTATGTGTAAGTTACCCTGTGTATATTCTCAGCTACTTAATTGACTCTGAGAATATGGTTTAGATTACTTAAAATGGGACAGTAATATTTATCAACAATATCTCTCAAGAAATATATGAAGACTATTCCTGGTTTGTTTGATACTGAACATGTTCATTGAAAGAGCTGGTCTCATTGACCTCTGTTCCAGGTTCTTTAATGTAGGAGACGGACAGTCTGTTACTGGTGGTCTCCTACTATTGTATGTGTATTAGGGTGTGATGTGTTTACACTCATAATAATGTGTATTGTACTTCGTGAGCTTGATGATGGCAAGTCTGCTAGTTAATTAGCCAGTTAAATAAATCACTGTCATCTATTAGTTGCTAGTGGGAAAGTAAAATACTTTTTGTGTTGGTTGTTCCTTAGATATGTTAATTATATCTCTGTACACAATTTCATCTGCATAGGATAATGTAATCAGGTACCTGACCTGGTGTGAGTTTGTTCAATAAATGTTGCAGATCTTATACAAGCTATTCTCAGCTAGTTTTGTATGGGGGCAGCTAGAATATCTGATATCTATGTTCAAGACTGAAGGAAGCAGTATTCTGACAGAAGCCCACAAGCACATTGTGGGGCAGCGGTTCTGTTACAGGCTCAATTATCACTTCTATGCTGACGACACTCAGATATACATTCACACTGTACTTGAGCTATAGTCTAAATTGAAAAATCTAGGGGTTATATTTGATGCTAGCTTAGTATTTGATCCACAAATACAAAATGTTGTCAGAAAATTTTTTTTCCACTTGAGAGACATTGCCCAACGGCGTCCTATGCAATCATACACTGATAACCAGCGATACGCAGGGTGTCATATATGTGATCTTGTGTGCTTGTAAACCATTTTATATAGGTAAAACTATAAGAACCTTACGTAAACGATTCCAGGAACATCTGGGGGATATTGGTGCATACTTTTTGCGGGCCCCTGTGGCTCAACATGTTTGCCTGCTCCACAATAGAGATCCAAGTTGCCTGCGTCTGTGTGTCCTGGAGGCAATAAAGCAGGACCCTAAAGGGGGGGGATTTTGACCAGATTGCCCTTCAACATGAAGCCCGATGGATCTGGGAGCTTCAAGCGACCAGGCCACCGGGCTTGAACGACAGTCTTAGCTTTGTTCCTTTTCTTAAATAATTGGTTTGGGGTAATGATAATTCTGTTTTGCTCCCTAATTTTTTTTTTCAATTTTTTTTTGTCCCCATTTTTCTCTAGTCCCAAAACATTTTTTTTTCTTTCACTGGAATAATGATATAAGATAATATTTGAATATTTCTGTATATTTTTGTATATATTCATTGGTTTATTTAATTGCAGGTTAAGGTATATTCTAGCATGTTGATCAAAGCAATGTATTTTAATAATTTTTCTGATATTGGACTCACCTGGTATGTTGTTTGTTACTAAAAAGTGATATTAATTCATGAAAATGATATTTGTAATTGTCATTATATTGCTGTTATTTATGTATACCTCGGTTCAATCATACAATGTCTCCCATATTGATGTATTATTGATTCCAAGAAAATTTGTTTTTTTTCAATGTGGAGATGGCTGTTCCTATTCCCAAATGAGATTACCTTGAGATTTAGATGCGAGGAATACATACAGGTGAGTCCAATTATCTTAAGTGGTGATATAGATATATATATATGTTGACTTAGCCTCAAATTTAATCCAGAATTGCCTCTGAAGCAGCCAGCTTGTCTGGCGAAACCGGTTAGGCACCGGCATGTTTGCTTGTCCATATCTTCCCCCTCTTTCCTTCATTGGATTTTTGGCTGTTTGAAAGTTACTGAGTTGCTTCACTCTACTTTCCTGTGGCTGGACGGTGGACTCTATCTGGGATCAATCAAGATTTCAAGCTTTGTTTTTCTCCTGAATCTCATTGCTGGACAACTACCCGATCTCCATCAGTGGATGAGTATACAATTTCAACCATTCCATATTATTTATTTTGGATATGAGGACTACTCCATTGAAATTTGCTGCCACTTTTTTCTCTGTGATATGCGAGGGAGGTACAGTATATCTACATAGATCTAGTGACTTATATATGCTCAGTCTGTCTTCAAATGATTTTTGAATGAGCCTCCTCAGGACCACATACACACAGCAGCCCCATTTATCTCTTTTGCATCTATGAATGATCGCCACATGCTGTTTTGTTTGTTCCAGCACACCTAAAATGCTTTATCCCAATGATGTGGATTGAATCCTTGTTTGAGTATCCATCAGGACTCAGGAGATGAAATGCATTTTTGAGATGTCCAGCGCACCTAAAGTGCTTTATCCCAATAATGTGGATTGAATACTTGTCTCAGTATCCATCAGGAGATTAAATGCAGTTTTGAAATTTCAAATCTTTCACCTGTCACCAGCCTATGTGCTTTATTTATCAAGAGTTATACTGCACACTCCAAACCAGTCTCTCATCCCTTTGTTACTTCATGGTCTTATACAGTATATATATATATATATATATATATACACATACATTATTTTGATATTTCCCTCACCTTTTGACAAATGATCTATATGATATAGGAATAGAGGGGGAATAATGATGTTTTATTGATTTTATCCATGTGTGTCCAGTATGTGTTGGTTTGTCTTGTGGTTAAGTGTGGTTTTTTTCATCATGCCAGAATTTTTTGATATGTGTTTTGTGATTTTTATGAGTTCAATCATACACTGTAGCTGAAAAGCTCATACAAACAATTATGTTCTCCTGACTCGACTACTTCAATGCTCCACTCGCTGGTGTATCTAAATCCACTATTAATCAAGTACAATATGTACAAAATTCTGCAGACAGAATTCTGACTAGTTCCAGTTCAAGTGATCATATTAACCCTATCCTGGAGTCCTTGCACTGGCTACCTATTAGGTTTCACATAGACTTTAAGATCCTCTTGCTCACCTATAAGGCTCTTCATGGCTTGGCACCCCATTATCTGTCTAAACTTTTATCAACTTATCCCCCCCTTATAACCTCCGCTCCTCAAATTCTGGTCTTCTGTGTATCCCCTCTACTCACCTACACTCAATGAGAGACAGAGCCTTCTCCTGCAATGCTCCAAAACTCTGGAATTCACTTTCAAAGAACATCAGAGAGTCATCTTCTCTAAACTCGTTCAAATCAAATTAACAACTTTTTTCTTTAGACAAGCTTTCACTTAATTGACCCTTTTTCCTTTGTTTTATCCTGTCTATTGCTTGTGTTTTTCTTGTAAATCGCTTGGAGAAGATACCTTTAAGGGCGCTATATAAAATAAAGTTTATTATTATTATTATTATAGGCTTCAGTTTGAGATAAATAGATCAGGCAGGTTTTTTAGGGAAATAAAATTTAGAGTGTTTTTTCACAGGCAACAGCCAGACATACTGAATAGACTTTATACACAGTATGTAAGCAGTTTTACTAGGCCACAGTTTAAGAGGGAGTGACCAGGCAGGTTTTAATCAAGAAATCAAAATTAGAATAAGTTTTTTTTTTTTCAATTTAATTTGTTTGAGAAATAAAGCTGCAGGAGGAACCACAGTGTGTGAGAAAGAAAGCAAGTATACAATAGGCCCAGAAGTGTCATGATACCTTTATCTGTGGGAAACAGCAAAGCTTTTAAGTGCAAGCACACAGGCTGCTGGAATAATAAGTGTACAGTCTCTTCTTTTATGAGAGAGATTTTGTTTATATTGGAACCTAAACAAAACAGGGTCATTAAAGGCACCCTCCAGTAAAATGAAAAAACAAAAACAAAAAATAATCCTAGCAATGCTTGAATACTTGAGTAAAATTTTGATAATATCTATTCCACACCACAAATTGATTTTGCTCATGAAATTTTCCTGCAGTTTAGCAAACATCAAAAATGTATATCACATACCCATGTGCAGTATTTGCATTTGTAACCTGTAAACCTAAACACTATTAACCTACCCTATCAATGTATGTACAGTATGAGACCTTATTAACTTGCTTTACTCCAAATGTCAGCATTTACAGTCTTTTCGCTGACAAAGCAGGCCCATAAATCTAAGTTAAGTCTTGCAGATGCTGTGCAGGTCAGTTATGTTAGTTCACGAGTAAAGTGAAAGACAAACTGCACATGTAATAGGAGGCATCCTCTAGAGATATTTTTCTAATTCTGTCTGCTTTACAACCGGTGAGGCAAGGAACATGTAAACTGAAACTAAAAAGCAAAATGCAGAGGAAATGTTTTTAAGCCTAATTCTAGTTTCACATCCAAACATATACTGTATATACAGAACATACCCTGAGGGTCTGCATTATTTTATTTCTGCCAACAGTGTGTCCTTTGGGGCTCAGAACAAAATATTACAGTAACATTCTGATCATGATCTAATAAAAATGTGAGCTGTGATTTTAACGGTACTAATCTGTGCAAAAGGCGTTACAATGAGCATAAAATAAAAATATGTCAAACCAAACAACAAACTAATTCCAAGGCAGGGTAAACTACAAGATATATAAAATTAGATCAAATTGTATTTGTTTTATAGCTTCTTAACCACACTAATACCAGCATGTTACACCCCTTTCTTTTCCAGGCCATATTTTGTTTTCAGTGCTGTGATAATTTGACTGACATTTACTCATTCATGCAAAACTATACCTAAACTAATTTTTATAAATTTGAGGCAGATGGTACTTTCTTTTTATTGTCATTAATACCCACTTTTTTTTTTTTTTATTATAAAAAAAAGGCTCCTTTACTTTCTTTTATAAAACTTACTGCTATATTTCTTTTATAAAACGAAAAAAAATAAATAAACATGTATGTCATTTAGTCTATGTAAAAGTTATAGGGTCTACAAACTATGATAAATATATTTTAAATGTATGAACCCTGATGTTCTGTCACTTTTCTTGAGCCCCTAAATGCCAGGACAGTAAAAATGTCCCCAAAAGGATGCTGTTTTGGAAAGTAGACACCCCAAAGTATTTGTTAAGTGGAATTTTTAGTGTATTTTTTTGTTTTGTTTTTAATGAAAAAAGAAAATGGATTTTTTTTTTTCCCACAAAGTTATATCTCACACAGCATGGGCAAACTTACAGTTACATCCCAAAACACTTCTCTTGTATTTTATGAGTCAAGCACTGGCTATAGTCAAGCAATGGCTGTAATTAAGTGGTGGCTATAATCAGGTACAGTTGTAATCTGGCATTGCCTGTATTTGAGTGTTTTTTTTTTTAATTAGGCACTGGCTGTAATCTGCTGCTGACTGCAATCATGTGCTAGCTGTAGTTTGAGGCTGGCTTTAATCTAACACTGACTGTAATCTGGAGCTGGATGTAAATTGCTGCTGGCTGTAATCTGGCACTGGCTCTTTGGAAAAGTAGAAACCCCAAGGTATTTGGTAAGAAGCATGGTCACTAATGTAGCACCCTACAGGTAAGTGCTAGGTAAAATGTGTAGTGGGCCTTGCTGCCTAACAGCAGGGCTGTGATTTATTTAGCTAGGGTGTCAGTGCTTCCAGATGTGCCTTCTGAGGAGAGAAGTATCCCCACTGGCTCCTGTGAGAGACTTTTCATAGGGCAATGTGGGAAGCCCAATCAGGAGACACATCCCAGCTTGTAACTACCCCAGAAGGCAGATTAGGCTGCAAAGGATTCTGGGAGTGGGTATAAGTTTGGGGGGAAGTGTGTGGCATGGTGTCTTTGGCAGGAGCAGAGTCCCAGGAAGGAGAGTGCAGCTGTCTCTCCTCCTGTCTGAGGAAGGTGGATGTCTCATGGTGTCGCCTGAGTGTTCAGAGCGTGCTGAGTTGAGCTGAGGGAATCCGGTGTGCTGAGAGCCTGCGGAGAGAGAGAGAGAGAGGGGTCCAGTCCCAGGAAAGCCTACACAGGTCATGAGTACTGAGGATTGCCCCTGGGGGTCTGCCTGAAGTTAGAGGGGACCACTCTGGAAAAGGTTCTGGGATCCAGTGTCAGCTAGCTGTAAAGGGGGTACCTAGGTTGAGGACCCTGAAGCTACAGAGGGGGTACATAGTCAGTGGACCCTGAAGAGTTCAAGGTTAAAGGGGGCACCTGCAGTTTGGGCCCTGAATTGTACAGAGCGTGCCAGTTAAAGTGACAGCTATACAGAGTTCTACTACATACTACCTCAAGCTGTGCCAGGCGGGGGGAAAGTATTCAGTGACTTTCACAGTACAACAGTGTCAGGAGTTCTACAGTTCTCAGTCTTGGATCTTCTGGACTATAAGTCGAGGATTAGTCACTTCTTTTGTTCTACAGAGTGTTCTCAGTGTCAGTGAGCATTGGCTGGCGCCAGCTGGCGTCAAGGAGGCGCCAATGAGCATTTCAGAAGTAAAGTCCCAATTGTAATTAGTTAAGCCTCAAGAAGTATTCCACTCATTCCCTTCTCCCATCCCCTAATTCCAATAAAAACCACAAACAAAGATGCCGGAGTTGTCGCTGCTTCAGTTGTCACACCCAGGGTCGCAGCTCACATGGGCTGGAGAGGATTCCGGTACTAATGGCAGACCCACATCAGGCCATAGGCCTGGAAACCTTGCTATACTATTTTGACAACTCCTTTTTTAAAGAAAGTAAGTGATATTTGTTTTTCTCCCACAGAGATATTTTTCATACAGCATGGACAAACCTACAATTACACCCCAAAACACATTCTGCCACTCCTCCTAAGTTTTATTAGATTTATTTTCTACCTAGCCAAAATCCAAGTAGCACCTTCAGTCTCTTAAAGTATTACTAAACCCAGGACCCTGCATTCACTATATCTGGTCTCCCTCAGTACACAGAACATGGAAATGCAATTATTTTAGTAAACATAAATACCTTTTCTCATCAGCAGTATATAGCAGGCTTGTGACTTATATCAGTGTCCAGCCAAGCACTGGTAAAAGCTTGTAGGATGAGCTTTCATTCTCCTTTGACTGTCCTATGGGGCTGCATGACTCCTAACCTTCTGTCTGGACAGTGCAGATTGTGAGCAGATCACATACACCCTCTCAAAAAAAAAAAAAAAAAAAAACCTCTCTAGCAATACACACTAGCATGTGCAGAATACCTCCCAGCACTCTGTTCTGTCAGCAGATAAATTGGGGACTGAGGAAGAACAGGGAGGATCAGTGAAGGCAGGATCAAAAAGCTTTTCTATACAATGCGCAGGATTAACCCCTTGGGTTGCACAGGTAGTATGACAAGCATGCTTTATTGCATATGCAGACTGATTTTACTGTTGTGGGTTTAGTAACACTTTAAGAGGAATAAACTATGCATCTGATTTCTTGACTACCTATCATGCTTTTGAAAGCCCTGAAGTGCCAGGACACTCAAAACACTGGTAAAATGACCACATTTTGGAAAGTACTATAGATATCCAAGATGAAAAGGTGAACACGTGCACTGGCTGTGATCAGCAAACCGGAAACACTGCTGCTGGTTGTGATCAGGTGCTGGCTGTATTTAAAGTGGAGTTCCACACATTTTAGTAACTTTAGATGTATGTAATCCCCTTTAAAACTACTTTTACCAATGGAAACTTTTTTTTGTTAGGAAATACCTTATTTTCTTCTTTATTCATCCTCTCCTCACTTCCGGGTCCGGCTGCCGATCGGCGTATACGTCATTCGCCGATTCGCAGGGGGTGCTGGGATGTATCTCATGGGATGAAATCTCGCATTATTACACAGGTGTCCTGAGCTGGACTGTATGTATTGTATTGAGGCTGTGCTCTGCCCTGCCTCCGCCCCGCCTCCTCTCAGTGAGCGAGGACTGAAAGCATTGTATCCTCACTGAGCTCACTGAGAGGAGGCGGGGTGGAGGTGGAGCGGAGGCGGGGCAGAGCACGGCCTCAATCTAATACATACAGTACAGTTCAGGACTCCTGTGTAATAATGCGAGATTTCATCCCATGAGATACATCCCAGCATCCCCTGTGAATCGCCAAATGACGTATCGGCGGCTGGACCCGGAAGTGAGGAGAGGATGAATAAAGAAGAAAATAAGGTATTTCCTAGCAAAAAAAAAAAAAATAAATAAGTTTCCATTGGTAAAAGTAGTTTTAAAGGGGATTACATACATCTATGTAATCCAAGTTATTAAAATTGGGTGGAACTCCACTTTAAGCACTGGGTGTAATCTGGCACTGGCTATAGTCAAGTTCTGGCTGTAATCTTGCTCTGGCTCTAATGATGCACTGGCTGTAATCAGACACTGGTTGTAATATGGTGCTGGCATTAATCTGGTTCTGGCTGTTTTTAGGTGCTGGCTATAATCTGGCACTGGCTGTAATCAAGCTTGGACTGTAATCAAGCACTGGATGTAATTAAATTGTGGCTGTCATTAGATACTGGCTGGAATTTAGAGTAGAGATGGGGAACAGTTCGAGCCGAGCATAAGTTCGAGCCGAGCAAATGTTTGGCCATTTACTGAAAATCTGAATTTGCGGGTAGCTGGGCGGGATATTTGCCCACTGAGTGCCCCACAATGCACTGTGTGCTTCACAGTGCAAATTGAGGGCCCTAACTGGATAAAGCCTTGTACCTAACCGCTGGTCAGGTGCAATACTTCACCAATTAGCATTATCAGAGCCCCAAATGGACAAAGTGATGACTACTTTCTCCAATCACAGCTCAGTACTTTTAGTCCCACCCCACACTATAAAAGCAAACTTCCCATAGCCAGCTCTTGTAGTGTGTTGGAGTGGAGATAGAGCAGGGATTGTTTTGCTACTAGCAGTTAGTGTGTTCACTGTTCACTTATTGTGACTCTTGAGTGCAGATTGCTAGTTTATTGTTAGTATATAGTGCGTGAGAAAAGTGTGTCAGTGCAGTGTGTTAGTGTAGTGCAGTGCAGTGTTTAACACGTCATTATATTACATTTAGTGTAGTATGCAATGCTGTATACCTTTTTTTTTTTTTTTTTTTGGTTATTGCGTGGTTGGTTTTTTCTTTTTATGTCTTTTTTGTTTGTCCCCTGTCTGCCCCAATTTTCTTCAATTGTCAGCCGCAATTTTCCTGACTGCGATGTGGTGAACCCCCCCCCCCCCTCTTTTTTTTTTTTTTTATAGTTTACTTTTCTGCCAGCATCAGTCCTCAATTTAAAGTGCACCAAACACCACTTATTATTGAATAAAGTGCATCCAATTACACATTTCCCAGTATCTATAAAACTTGGGTAATAAGCCCCCCATAATGTTTGGGAGGCCAACAAGGATAGGCAGGCATTCCTATGCCACCATGAGGGGACCAACAGCGTCTGTGTCCACAGGCAAAGGTGGATGTTGCCTGTGCTATCCAGCCACAGCATGTAGAGGAGATGGTGGACTGGCTTACTAAAGCATCCTCATCCTCCTCATCCTCTATGACCCTTCAAGCTGGCACTAGTGTGCAGTCCACCGCAGCTGCCAGAGTGGCTTATTCTGCCTACTTGTCCACAGCTACTCCTGCCATAGCCCCAGCATCATGCATGGAGGAGTCAGCTGAATTATTTGAACACAGCGTCAGTAACTTGCTGCTTGAGGATGCACAGACATTACTTAATTCAGATGTTTGTTCTGGGTAGAGGAAGGGACGAACATGAGCCTACAGAGAGGGGAGAACACTGAAAAACAACAAATTTGCAGCCATGTTTCCACACCCACAGCGTATTGCCAAGTTCGATCCAGCGATAATGAGAATGGAGGGGATGCTGATGATGAGCAGAGCAGTAGAGCAGAGGAGAAAAGTGAGGGGGAGACAATGCCAAGGAGGCATGATTTCCTCCAGAGGCAGCCATCATGGAAGAGTAGAGAGCAGTCCTCCTATTCCATCTGATTGTGGAGCTGTTATCTCCTGGCCCACTTTCCACAGCTCATCAGCCGATCGCACTGTTGCAATTTGCAATCTGTGCTTGTAAAAAAACCAGCCATATGGGTAAAACATGCTTAACAAGGCATTTAACCTCCCACCACTCCGCCTGTTGGCAAGAGCACCTGAAAGCCACACACAAGGGACACAATTGTTCTCCTCCTCACTCCTCACCTCTCATGTCTAATCCTGCTATATCTCATGACCTCTCAGTAGCCTCCACTGATGGGGATAATGGTATAGTAAAGGGTGTCACAGGTCCTTGCAACATGTCTGCCAGCAGCACATCACCAGCTGTAGAGTATAGCAGGCAAATGTATCTGCCCGAGCTGCTGCAGTGAAAAAAGAAAAAAAAAAAAAACACTCCCTGCCACCCACGTACCCAGCTTATACATTCCAGCTTGTCCAAATTATTGGCTTTACAACTCTTGCCTTTCCATCTGGTGGATTCTGTCCCCTTATGTGAATTTGCAGAATGTGTTGTACAACAATGGCAGGTTCCCAGTCACTATTTATTTTCACGTAAGGCCGTTCCACCTCTGTACCATCACATGGAAAGTAATGTTTTGGCATAGTTGGGAAAGGCAGTCAGCCACAAAGTTCATCTTACTGCTAACTCATGGTCCAGCAAGCATGGTCAGTGACGATATGTTTTGTTCACAGCACACTGAGTAACTCCTCTTTCAACTAGGAAGGATGCAGAACAGGGTTCAGTGCTGGAGCTTGTTTTGCCACCACGTCTCTATACAGCTGGTGGTGATGATGCAAGATCTACCAGCTCCACCCCCCCCCCTCCTCCTCCATGCCCTCCTCTGCTGCATTGTTCTATGAATCACCACTACCCTCTAAGCGTTCAGGGGGCAATTTAATAAGTCAGGCTAAAAGATGCCATGCAGTACTTCAGCTTTGCAGGGGCAGGCCCAGAGGTGGTTCACACCATGGAAGCTTGAGCCAGGAATGTTTTTTTGCGAAAATGGCACTAACCTTCTGTCCACCCTTCGACAGGGAAAGTTGACACATGTGCCATGCCTGTCACATATCCTCAATTTGGTGGTGCAGTATTTATTAAACAGGTACTGACGTTTGCAAGATCTTCTAAAGCAGGCCAGAAGAGTCGGTAGCCACTTCAGGTAGTCATACACAGCCAGTACTCGGTTTGGCTGAAATTTAGCTGGAATTCCACCTGCTCATAAAACGCCTGCTTTGTTACATGCCCACCAAGTGGTACCCAACTTTGGCAATGCTACAATGACTGCACATACAGCAGAGGGCCATCAATGAGTACCTTTATAAGTATGGCACAAGGAAAGGGTCAGGACTGCTCATATTGTTTTCCCCATGCCAATGGCTGCTGATAAAGGATGCATGCTGTCATGTACTAGACTGGATACTGAGGTGGCAGGAGGGCTCCCCTTGTGGCAGAGTGCAGAGTACTCCAGAGGCAAGCTGAGTGGTAACGGGTGATCAAGCATTAGCAGAAGCACAAGGCACAGGAACACAGGATACAAGGCTGACTATAATCCAGCAATTTGTGGGAGCAACTAGTGCCCATATACAGGCCAGTGAATACTGGCAATTAGCACGCTTTCCGTATGCCGGCTTTCCGTCGCACACGCAGATTCACCATCGTGTGCCTTTCGCTAATGCGCATGCAAAAATGAGCGTGGCCATATTGGACATTGGAATATTTGCCAGGTCTTTTCAGGATTCTTCCTTGACACATGCACTGTACTTTCACCATTTGAGGAGGCGACAAGGCTATTGAGCCATGACAATGCATGCATCAGTTACACAGTCCCTGTTGTGTTCCTGCTGGAGAAAACTCTGTGTGGCATTATGGACAGGCCACTCGAGGCAGAGGGAGGAGGATTGTGACAGTTTTGGAGACATTGAAGCAGACAAAGACATACCTCAAACCTTAAGAGATGATTTTTAGTCCCCAGAAACCTTGAGAGTAGTACATGGCTGAGAGTTGGCAATTCCAAATACTGTAATCCTCAGTAACCCCAAGGACTCTGCTTCTCATGCCTCCCCTCCGCAAACTTGCGTTACATGAGCTCCCTTATTCTACAAAGCATGCGAAAGGACCTGATAATTCATGGCATCATGGATAAGGATCATTATTGGTTGGCAACCCTCCTTGACCACAAGTTACAAGGGGAAAGTGTCGGAACGCATCCCATTCTCACAGAGGGAGCAGAGGATGAAATGTTTTGAGGACACCTTAAAGAGAATGTAACACCTTTCCAGACACTGGTAGGTTACAGTCTCATGGAAAAGGTAGTTTTGAGGCTTCAGTTGGTCAAAGGAGGAGCGGTCGAGAAGGGGGAGAAGGAGGCCACCAAAGTGATGCATTCCAAAATTGTTTTAGTCCTCAGCTTCAAGGGCTATCAGCTTTAGCATCTCGGCAGCGTCTGTATCAAATGGTGGAATATTATCTAGGGGCGAAAAAAAACATGGAGAGCTTTCCAGTAGATGATCCACTGGGTGATGAGAATAGACCACTGGCCAGAACTTGCCCAGTATGCAATAGAGCTGCTGGGCTGCCCTGCATCCAGCATGCTTTCCAAATGAGCATTCAGTGCTGCCAGAGGTTTTGTGACAGATAAAAGAGAGTGTCTGTTCACAGTCTCCATTGACCGGATTACATTTGTAAAAATGAATCAGTCCTGGATTAGCAGCAGCTATCAATCCCCTGATGCCTATGTCACTGATTAAGTGTTATTGGGATCACAAATTACTGCAAGACTAACTAGGCTGTCTAGATTTGTGGGTGTTGATTTTATCTTGAAGTAATTTTTTGTTATCGATTTTATGGGCACAATTAACATCCAAGGACCATTTTTTCTGTTTGACAGGTGCATCAAATTAAAATTTTTACAGCAAGGCCAATTCTTGCTTTCGTCAAGACTACTACTAGAAGGTTACAGGGTGAAGGCACCAACAACACCTAAAGACCAATTTTTTCCACAAGTGTTTGACAGAGGTGCTAAATTAAAAAATTTTTACAGCAAGGCCAATTCTTGCTTTTATCAAGACTAACTCTAGAAGGTACAGGGTTAATGCAACAACACTTAGAGACCAACTTTTCTGTAACTGTTTGACAGGGGAGTCAAATTTTAATTTTTTTACAGCAAGACTATTTCTTTCTCCTACCTCTAGAAGGTTATGGTATTAAGGCACCAAGAACACCCAAGGACCAATTTTTCCGCACCTGTTACTTCTATCCAAAATCTGAGAAAGAGACAGTAGACTTTATCTAAAAAAATGTTAACCTTGGTCTGAGTGTACAATAATTTGGCTTCTTCACATAAGGCTTGCTCACTGTGGTGCAAGACTTTATTATTTCCATCCACAGTCTGCCAAAGAAACAGCAGAATGTATCTTAAAAATCTCTAATCTTGTTCTGAGTGCACCAACATGTGGCCTCATTATACAAACTGGCTCCCCAAGCCCTTATTTACACAAAAAAAAAAAGAAAGCTTGCAGGGAAAATCAATTTAAATGTAATTTTTCCCTTATAAATGTCAGTTTTGCTGCAGCAGGTTCCATACACAGTACAGATGGGCCACTTTACAGGCAGACACCCCCCCCCCCCAGGCATTTTATTTAAAGGAATTTTTAATTTCTATTGTTTGGCTTTAAGCATCAATACAATCACTTCTCCTTTAAAATGTATCTTTTTTAAATATTTTTTTTGTATTGGTACATGCCCCCCAGGACAGTACCAGGGCCCCATACCCTTATGGCCAATAACTTGCATATAAGCTGTGAAGCAGGCAGGTAAAATTGACTGGTTGCATCCAGGATGGCAGGTATGTGTTTCCTAGATTCAGGCTTTATGTAGATTTGTTACACTAGGGGGAAGTGCTGAGAGTCCTTCAGTGGTAGAGGTAATGAGCCCAGCTAAAGTAGGTTGGCTCATTAGGGCCTCTACAAAAACTCCCAGCCCGCGTAGAGAGTTGTTCCATCCTGGAACCAGTTTTGTGCCTGTGTAGTCTGGGGCAGCTTGATACCTGCATGTGGGGTGGGACAAAACCTTATGTCCTGTGCGGTGAGACATGCCTGTGTGGCAATCCTCTTAAACAGGGAGATAGGTGCTGGGGGCAGCACAAGGCTGCACCTAGTTGATAGCTAGGGAACCTGTGTGTAGTAAGTTGCCCACTTGGCAAGGGTTTATTTTCATGGTTCTTTTTGTTTTGTTGTCATTTTATACCTTGTATATAGTGCAGATAAACTGCACCTTTGTCTTTTTCACCTGCAATGCGGTTTGCTATGCCTAATTTTGTGTAGTAAACTCAACTAGGTGGTCAAACACACCCGCTGCCGAGCTAACCCCCTCACAATTGGTGGAGGATGGGGGCAGTTTTGGAAATAAAGGCCAAAATAGAAGAGTTGCTGAGACAGTGGCAAATACCAATCAACAACAAGTGAACCCCGAGCAAAGGCACGCAAATGAACAGTTGCAGCGGAATCTGGAGGCTCAGCAGTAAGCTCACCAGCAGAGTTTGGAAGCTCAGCAGCAAGCCCAGCAGCAATCTGAGGATCACTTCATAGACCTGTTGCAGCAGCAGGAGCAGAGACTCCAACAGCATGTGGCGTCATTAATGCCGTAGCGTCTGCAGACCAGTGAGGCAAATGGTTCCACTAACACACCATCATTTCGTTTGAGCCGTTTACTGACAAATATGACTGGAGAGGATGATCCTGAGGTGTTTTTGACCACATCTGAAAAGACTGCTGAAAGGGAAAATTGGCCTAAGGAGCAGTGGGCTGCACTGGTGGCCCAATTATTATCTGGTGAATCGCAGAAAGGTTATTATGGCCTGGAGCCTAACCAAGTAAAAGACTATGATGTGCTGAAAGTGGAAATATTGGCGTGGCTAGGTGTCACTCTGGCTGTCCAGGCTCAGTGTGTGCATAACTGGACATTTTGGCTTGGTAAACTGCCCAGGACTCAGATATATGAGCTCATTCACCTGAACATGAAGTGGCTGCAGCCAGAGACTTTGACAGCACCAAAGATTGTGGAACGTGTGGTTATGGATCGGTTCCTAAGATTTCTTCCTACTGCCATCCAAAAGTTGGTAAACCGTGGAGACCCAGAAATGGCAGACAAGCTTGTGGATCTGGTTGAGAGGTACTTAGCTACAGAGAACCTGACCTCCTCTCTCAGGAACTCACAGACTTTCCAACCTAAGACCAGACCATCCCTAGCGGCGGGTAAGATGATGCCAAAGGGTGAGGGTGAAGAGAGTGAGAGGGCTGGGGTTCTACCTAATGTCTCTCGAGAGCAGCTTGGGAGGTCAAGGCTGCAAGAGGCAGAGACAAAGATTATTTGTTACCACTGCCGGCAAGAGGGACATATTGCAGCAAATTGCCCAGCTGTGGATGAACCTATGCAATGTGTCTTTCTAAGGGACAAACGTCAGTCGCTGTTTGCAACAGTTGCGTGCACTGCAATTTAAGAAACTGGGAAACATTTATGCCAAACGTATATTAATGGTAGTAATGTTGTTGTTTTGCTAGATTCAGGTAGCCTGGTAACATTGGTAAAAGCAGAATTAGTTACTACAGAAGTCTCTGGGCATAAAAAGCTGGCTGTCATTTGTGTGCATGGGAACACCAGAGAGTATCCTGTCGCTAAAATGTCTTTTGAGACCCCCAAAGCTAACCTATATCATCAGGTGGGGTTAGAGTCTCACTTACCACATGCCATTGTGGGGAGGGATTTTCCAAAATTCTGGGGACTCTGGGATTGTCCTGACCCCCCTGGTCGCCCCTTTAAATCAGGAAGATGAATCCCAGAAATTCTCTTGCAAGTGGTGAGGACTCTTCAGCATTCCCCTTTTCGGTATTAGCAGGGGAGAGTCGAGAAACTGGGGAGGAGCCTACACCCTCAGAGATGAAAACATGCTGTCTGTTGAGTTTTCTGACCTAAAGGTTCACAGGTAAAAATTTGCCATTGAACAGTTAAAAGACCCCACACTGATAAGAGCATGGGAAAATGTGGTAAAAATAGATGGCGAACCAATGAACCCAGATAAGACTTGTGCTTACCTGTACTTCGTTGTGGAAAGGGATCTATAATATTGAGTTTCTCAAAAGGCAGAAGAAACCATTGAGCAACTTGTGGTGCCCAAAATTTAGAGGAAGTTGGTGTTGGAGTTGACCCATGCGTACATTCTTGGAGGTCATTTGGGGGAAGAAAAAAAACAGAGAGAGTATTGCAGAGATTCTATTGGCCTGGGGTCATTAAGAAAATAGAAAATTATTGTTCCTGCTCTGTGTGCCAGAAGCTGGCACCTATGCAACATTTCCGTAATCCACTGGTACCTCTTCCCATTATTGAGGTCCCCTTTGAGAGGATCTCAATGGATTTGTAAGGTCCATTGATGAAGTCCACTGGGGGGCATCACTAAATTTTGGTTATAGTGGACTATGCCATCCTCTATCCAGAAGCGATTCCTCTACGAAATACCTCTGCCAAGCCAAAGAACTATTTTTTTTTTTTTTTTTTAGCCGCGTAGGTATTTGTAAGGAACTGCTTACAGACCAAGGTACACCCTTTATGTCCTGGGTTATGAAAAAGCTGTGCAAGTTGTTCAAAGTGACACAACTGCATACATCCATGTATTATCCCCAAACAGACGGGTTGGTTGAAAGGTTCAAAAAACCCTAAAATAAATGTTAAGGAAGGTGGTGGATAGAGATGGAAAGGATTGGGGCTGTCTAATACCCTATTTGATGTATGCCACCAGGAAGGTACCTCAATCCTCTACGGGTTTTTCACCCTTTGAGTTACTCTATTTTGAGACACAAAGAGGACTGTTGGACATCGCTAAGGAAGCTTGGGAAAGTGAGAGTTCTCCCCACAGGAGTGTATGAGATAATTAAAAAGTGAGTGAGGTGAACTACAGGGTCAGACAACCAGGAAGGCGAAAGCCAGAACAGATATATCACATTATTCTGTTGAAAGCCTAGAGGGATAGGGGATTCCTGATCGCAGATACTTGGTTGTCCCCGGGTCAGTCTGATTCTTGGTTCCTAAGGTTGGAATAGCAGTCACCTTATTGAAACCCCAACAACAGGAAGTTAAAGAGTTTGTGCTCTGCAGCAAAGAGGTTTTCTCTGAGCTGCCGGGACAAACATCTGGTGTGGAGCATGACATTATCACTCCACCAGGTGAAAAGGTTAAACTAAAACCCTATCCAATACCAGAGGCCCGAAGAGAGGCAATATGTAGGGAAGTAGAGAGAATGCTTGATTTGGGTATGAGAGAGGAGTCCCAGAGTGACTGATCCAGTCCCATAGTGCAAGTACCAAAACCTGATGGGAGCTGGCGGTTTTGTAACGATTTTCGACAGCTGAATAAAATTACATAATTTGACACCTATCCCATGCTACGAATAGATGACAATGCTTGATCTGACCAAAGGGTATTGGCAGATTCCCCTAGACGGATAGTTAAAGGAGAAAACTGCATTTGTAACCCCGGATGGAGCATTCCAGTATAGAAGAATGTCTTTTGAGTTACAGAATGCGCCGGAAACATTTTAGCAGAACATTGATAAGATTCTGCGGCCCCATCAGAAGTATGCTGTAGCTTACCTGGATGATGTGATTGTCCATAGCACAGATTGGGCTTCACATCTGCCAAAAGTTCAAACCATGTAAGATTCTATATAGGAAGCTGGGTTTATGGCCAATCCAAAGAAGTGTACCATCGGCCAGAAAGAGGCCAGATTTCTTGGGTACACGATTGGGAGGGAAGTAATAAAACCCCAAATCAAGAAAGTGGAAGCTATACATAGTTGGCTGCATCCCAACAACAGGAAGCAGGTACAAAAATTTCTAGGAATTGCTGGCTTTTATTGATTGATTTATTCCTCATTTTGTTTCTCTAGCTGTGCCCCTAACCAAATTGACAAAAGGGAAGGAGAGTGTCATGGTTAAATGGTCCCCGACAGCATTCCAGTCTTTAAAAAAAAAAGCCTTATGTAGCCAGCCGGTGTTGTACTCACCTGACTTCTCTAAGGACTTTGTTGTACAGACTGATGCAACAGATGTTGGGATAGGAGCAGTGTTGTCCCAGGTTGGAAGGGGGAAGAGTACCCCTGCATTTACCTCAGCAGTAAATTGAGATCCCACAAGGTGAATTATGCCACGATTGAGAAGGAATGTTTAGATGTGACGTGGGCTCTAGATTCCCTTTGTTACTGTCTGCTAGGTAGACATTTTGACCTGGTTACTGATCATGCTCCCTTAAAGTGGATACATATCATGACTTAGTGAGTTGGCATGCTCTCACTGAACCCTTCTCTTTCCATACATGGTGACCAGGCATAGACCTCCTTAATACTAATTCACTCTCAATGACAAATGCAGACAGACTGCTAGAGAGGGAGCTGGACACCGAAACCCCTCACTACTGGAGGACCTGTCGCCGATCTGGGTACCACGGCAGCAACTGGCTGCTGTTCTTCTTCCAAGTTACCCATAGCAACTTCCTTCTTTTCTTAGTCTTGCAGGTTAACCTTTTGTTGTAATGATGTTACACATACCCCATAATGCTATTACAGACCCTTTTTCCTCCAGGACCCCACATCCACCCCTTGAGTAACTTCAGACCAGGCTTTGAGCAGTGGAAGCAACTTTACTGAGCTTTTGGAAGAACGTGTATAAAATGCGGTAATGTCCTTTCCCTAACTAAGCTTAACTGTGGCTGCCCCAGGTTACCTGTACAGGTGAAGCTTCTTAGAGGATAGTCCGAACTTGCCGGTGCTCTAACAGAGAAGTCCATCTCCAGGATTCTTCTGTCAGATTGGCTTTTCTGAGCGTCCAAGGGAGTCTTCAACATGGATTTACCATGTATTTCCCCTAGTGTTCCCCCTCCCACTAGTATCTGGACCTCTTACCTTTTATAGAACACGGGGAGGGAGGCAGAACCCAAGCGAAAGCCTGAGAACATGCCAGGTAGAGGCAGCAAAATATTAACCCTTTCTCCCTGATCTGGACAGCTGGGTGCTAACTGAAGGCACACAGTAGGCAACCTGCCTACAAACATTGTAGCCATTTTTATTCTTATCCTCTTGCAATACATATAAAAATTAAGCCCCTGTTTTAAGGGTCAGGTTCTGAGGAAAGATTGTTAGCAAAGAGCACCTTTTAGGGGATAGTCCAGCATTAAGTGTTCAGGTTTGGGATGGGTTAACCACTAGGGGGGGGGGGGGGATGAAACACATTGGCTTACTGTACTACTCTCTTGGGATCTTACCAACAAGAACCTCAATCTGAAGACTAGCAGTGCCAGGCTCCCAGTACTGAAAACAGATGTAAAAATTGGTAAAATTGTTCCATTTTATATTTAGATAACAAATACATCCAGCATTGTATTACCATTTCTAAATAGCTGAATTTACCTACTTAAAAAGAAAAATGAGCACCCTCATTACTCACATATTCCAACTTGTACTAAGTCCAAGGCATTACTTAAGTGATAAAATACCATGATTTAAACTTTTTAAAATGTGATAGATCTGGCGACATATTGTCTCGTGGAAGTAACACATGCTATTTTGTGCTATATATCAAAATGTATCAGATTTGACTATTAGGTCAATGGCTCTTAGGTACCCCATAGCTGTGGTATATGATCTGCCTTATCTTTTTATGCGGTTGTTTAGTATGTTACATACATTTTTTATAGCTTCCAACATTCAGCACAGTGTAATCTAATCTTCCCTGCGATACTATTTCAAATGCAAGAATATTTTTACAAAATTACAACTGTGGTATTGTTATACTATATCAAAGCTGTAGAGCTATTTATGGAATGCTCTGTACATGTTCTCAATTTATGTGAGATGCGTGAACATTCCCATCTAATTTCTGGCTATTTCTAGAATTCTATGTGCAATTGTGATCCCAGCTTGAAAAGCCACTGGAGAAATTACTTTCCAAAGTATTATATTTTCTACCTCCTTATAGCAGAAATCATCTACCATGTACCCACTAGTATGTGTTTTGTTAATTTCATGTTTTTCCTAAAGTGTGTATACTAATGTGTAGCACTGCCCCCTAGAGAGCTGCTGAGAATTACACTTTCTTGGGTCCCCTGGGTTACCATTAGCAACTGACAGCAGAAAAACGGCAGTAACAGTTCTTGGCTCAGACAATAATCAGTCCAGGGGATTTGGTCTTTGTGTTTTATTTAGAACCGGGATGGGAGAAGGGATGAGTGGGATACTCCAACTATGAACTATGCACAAACTTGAGGACAATGATCTGTAGTGTGCAGCAAGGCCGCTGCTTCACCTTGCCACAGAAGTGAAGATAAATAGACTGTCCCTGTTTGAATATTCTCTTCAGGGTTAACAACTTGACACCCCCTTTACTATCACTGCCTGTGTGCTGACACCCGTCCGCTGACTCTAGCCACTGGAGTGGTCCCCTTCCAGGGCAGACCCTTTGGCAAATTCCCCTGTACTCACGAACACTGTTTTTCCAGAGTTGCTCTGCCTTCACCTCCACAATCAGTTTCAGCCACACCACTGGTTCACTAGGCCGACTGCCTGTGACCACCTTCCTCAGCAAACAGGAGGAGAGACAGCCGTAACCCTCCTCCTGGGACCTGGCTTCCCGCCTAAAGACACCCTGTCACATGTGCCCTTGGCTTTTATAATCTATCCCAGGATGCATCACTCTCTCTCCCACCCCACTGGGGCAGTTACAAAGCCTGTACATCACTGGCTGGGTTTCCTCCACTGTCCAACAGACTCCCCTATTGAACACAGTGGGGACACTCCCTCAGACCAGATGAATCACACATAAACACATGCAACAGGCCTGACTAGAAATTCTGCTCCCCTGTTAAGCAGATAGAGCTATTAGGTTTTACCTATCGCTCTCCTGATAAGCAGGCAGAGCAAACTATACTCCCTACCTAGCACCTATCTAGGAGGGTGCTACACATGCAAGATTCCCATAAAGGAGTTTCACACTTTTAAGAAAATATACAGTCCAATTATTTTATAAAAAATGTATGTTGAACTTGAGTGGACACTATCTAAATCAGTCTTAAAACTTTTAAGCACGAGGATTGCATTGCATATTTTGCAAATTCCAGGCTAAAAAAAAATCACCATCAGAGTTTCCCCTTACATCAGGAACCCAATAATAGTCCCTCCTTACGCTGAGGTTCCTATTAGAGCCCCTTACATCAGAGTGTCCCTTAGGATTCCCCTTTCCATCAGGGTCCCCTTCAGACCCCCCCCACCACTCCAACCTTCATATGCAGTTTTTCACCACTTACCGCAAAGTGACGTAGGACTACGCTTGATCGTTACCCGGGTGAGCGGGAGGGGACGTCCCCTCCCGCCGCCTTCCGTGACTTTCAACGGGCCTCCCGTCCCACCGGGGGACCTGAGCACCCAGCCGGCATGTCCGCCGGCTGGATGGAGTCCCGATCAAAGCCGGAAACGGCTTCGATCTGGTCTCCGATGACGTAACCCGGAGGCGGCGTCCATGACGTCACTTCCGGGTTACTGTTCTGCAAAAGGCGGCAAATTTAAAAAACGGCTGTATGCAAAAATGCAGTTTTTGGCGTTTTGCATACATGGAAGTGTAGTGGAGGGGTCTAGGGTCTTTTAGACCCTCGATCCCTCCATAAAGAGTACCTGTCACTGCATATTGGTGTCACAAGGGATGTTTACATTGCTTGTAAAAGCAATAAAAGTGATCAGATTTTTTTTTTAAAAAAAACCTGTAATAAAGTTAAAAAAAAATAAAATAAATAGGAAAAAAAAAAATTTAGCTGCCCCCGTCACCGTTAGCTCGCGCACAAAAAAAAACGTATACCGAAGTCGAGCCGCGAATGAAATCGCTGTTCAAACCACACATGTGAGGTATCGCAGCGATCACCAGAGTGTGAGCAATAATTTAAAAAAAAGAGCTACACTCTAACTCTAAACTGGTAACCGTTAAAAAAATGTAAAGCCTCGCCTATTGAGATCTCTATTGACCGTAGTTTGTCGCCATCCCACGGGTGTGCGCAATTTTAAACCGTAACATGTTGGGTATCTATTTACTCGGCGTGACATCATCTTTCACAATATAGAAGAAAATGGGCTAACTTTACTGTTTAGTATTTTTTAAATGCGATTGAAATGTGATTTTTCAAAATGTTTAAAAAAAAAAATGCGTTTTAAAGACCGCTGCGCAAATACCGCATCACAAAAAATATTGCAATGACCGAAATTTTATTCTCCAGAGTCTTTGCTAAAAAAATATACATAATGTTTGGGGGTTCTAAGTAGTTTTCTAGGAAAAAATACTGGTTTTAACTTCTAAACAAAAAGTGTCCGGAATAAGGCTGGGGCTTAAGTGGTTAATGACCTAAAGGTTCAACCGAACCCTCAGTTAAAATCAGCTAAGTACATGCCAGATGCATCAAAACAAAATGCTTGTGGGATATTCAGTTTTATATCTGTATAAAGCAGCCACAGACTAGAGTAGAAATGTCTGTTCCCTGCCTTTTTGCTGAGGTCCAACACACCCTCTGCTGAGTCAGAGCTAAAGCTCTCAAATCAGTAGGGAGCATTGGCTTTTCAGAGCTATGTGTAAAACAATAAATTATTTTCCGCGCTGTGATGTATATTTTGGTGAAAAAATAAAAACAATGTATAAAACCTGAAGCTGCTGCTCACTAGGTAAAATACCAGAAAAAACTATAAACATAAATAGACAGCGCTAACAGGTGACAAAATGTGAAATGAATTATAAATATATATAAATGTGCTACAATAATTAATTGGTGCCCTAAAACATTGATGCTCTAAAAAAAATTGATTGGTACAACCAAAAGGTGTATTTATAAACAATACATATATAATAAATAATAAAGTGCTATGATTAAGTGTCCATAATATAACCATTAAGGTGCAAAGTGATTTGTTAAGGTGCAGTCCAATAAATGTTTCTTCAATAGAAAACTAAAGTGCCAAACAGGTGCTCGAATCCATAAAAGTGCCCAAGTGCTCTTCAGGAAAAAAGGCCCCCAATGGGGATGCACTCACCAGATTTTGGGTAAAAATGAGCCTTGAACATGTATAATGTTCCTTGATCGGATCACAGGATCAATGCAGCTACCCTAGCATATGAGATATCCCTCAAACGGATGGATGGATGACATGCACCTCATAGACTGGCTCCTTAATAATTCGTCTCCTCTCTCTCTCCCATGTGTGTTTCAAATACAAAGAGAGAAGCCATACATAGTGAAGCCCGTAGTATTTATTTAAAAACAGAATGGTAAGAATAATACTCACAAAGTATCTTTAAAAAATCGGCAATGAACAGCATTAAGCAGCCTAGCACAGTCAATCCTCTAATTTCTGTGTCGCTGCCGGCGTGCGTTCCACGGTGGTTAACAGGAAATGACGCTGCAAAAGCTCCGCTGCCCGGAAGTGCGTCGACGCGTTTCGCCCGCCTTAATGGGCGTTATCAAAGGTCTTTGATAACAGACATTTCTACTCTAGTCTGTGGCTGCTTTATACAGATATAAAACTGAATATCCCACAAGCATTTTGTTTTGATGCATCTGGCATGTACTTAGCTGATTTTAACTGAGGGTTCGGTTGAACCTTTAGGTCATTAACCACTTAAGCCCCAGCCTTATTCCGGACACTTTTTGTTTAGAAGGACGGAACGTCCTACAAATGTTCGCGGCTGGTGTGTTTGTTGTTTGTCTGTTGAAAAGTGCTCAAAACTTGCCCAGGACATTTGTCTTCCGACAGAAAATGACGTCACTACGTTCCACGCACGTTCGCCGCTACAAAAGAGGAAGTGAGTGTTTGGCCGTGACCCTTCTGGGCATCTCGCGCTGATTTCGGTAGCATTTGTTTGGTTGACGACATTTCGCTATTTTCCGAGACATCGTTCGAGAATTTATTATGGCGACCGTGAATTCGTCCGTTGCTGTCGTTAGTGTTGGAGTTTTGGCTCTGAGACGACGTACGAGCAATAGGAAGAAGAAGCGGTCCTCCTGGACGAAAAATTGGTTGCTTAACCGTGATCAATTTTCTCATATGTCCTTGCTGAGGGAGCTCCAGGAAAATAATCCTGATGACTTCAGGAATTATTTGAGGATGACGGATCCCATCTTTTACCGTCTTCTTGCCCTGGTGTCCCCCTATATTCTGAAGCAGGATACTTGTATGCGGCTTGCAATTACTCCTGAGCAAAGGTTAATTGCGACGTTGAGGTATCTTGCAACAGGGAGAAGCCTGCAGGATCTGAAGTTCACCACAGGCATCTCCCCCCAAGCTCTTGGAGTCATCATCCCTGAGACCTGCTCTGCCATCATCAAGGTCTTGCAGAAGGATTATATCAAGGTATGTTTGATTTTTTACATTACATTACATGTATTACTAGTTTCACCTGAATTATGATGTTTTTGGATGTACAGCAATTGACACAGGCCATTATTTGTAAACTACCCTCTGTCCGCATGCACATAGTAGTAAAGATGTAGATTATCTTTAACCATTTGTAAAATTACCCACTAACCACCCCACCATTCTCTCCTATGTGTCCCTAAACGCATTGCCTGTTAACAGTATGTCGAATTTATCTAATTTTATTGCTTTCCCTCAAACAATTATTCCTTGGCCAATGTTTTAGTACCTAGTTAATGATTTATCTAAAATACATCAGTCCATCCATTCCCACCTATGATTCTGTATGTTTATGTAATGATGTTAAAACCTTCACTGACCACAAGCCCTTATTGATGTATAAATGCCCAGTTTTACTTACCCATCCCCCACCCACATGCTAAATCTCAAAGTCAGCATATACCAAAGCTCAAGTTCAGAGGTCTTCAAACTATGGCCCACCAGTTGTTCACGAACTTCAATTTCCATCATGCCTAGTCATGTCTGTGAATGTCAGAGAATTACAAGGCCTCATGGGATGTGTAGTTCTGCAACAGCTGGATGGCCATAGTTTGTAAATCTCAGCTCTAGCTGGTGAGTATAATGGGCCATACACACTAGAAGATTGTCAGAACAATTTATCCTTCCGATTTACCAAAACCAAATAATATAAGGTCCAACAAACACTTTCAAATCCTATGCAATCTGGTAGGCCCTTGCACTACATAGAAAAGGTAAATCTGCACGAAAAAGTCTTCAGAGAATCTTCTAGTGTGTATGGCCCTTTACAATATAAGAACAATAGGAGGTTGAAAATAAATGTATGTAGATGTTACATCCCCATATCCAAACCTTTGCCTTCCTGTTGTATATTTTTTTAGCAAGTTGCATAAGCATTTAACAGACAACTGTGTGTGTAATTAATAATGTGATGTGCTCAAGCACTAATTTTTTTTTTTTTATTTTTTCCCCACAGTTTCCTTCAAACGCAGAGCAATGGCTGGAGATTTCTGATCAATTTCTGGAGAAGTGGAATTTTCCCAATTGTGGGGGTGCTATTGATGGGAAGCACGTCCGCATTGTCCCCCCTCCGAATTCCGGCACATTTTTTTATAATTATAAAGGTTTTTTTAGTATAGTCATGCTAGCCATAGTTAATGCAAACTATGAGTTTATTTTTTTGGATATTGGCAAAAATGGCCGCAATTCGGATGGGGGAGTTATTGATCAGACGGAGTTCGCTCGTCGTCTAAAGAACGGCACTCTGAACCTGCCATCCAGGGAGCAAACTGTTGAGGGTATGAGCTTTGTGTTTATCGCAGATGAGGCTTTTGCGCTTGGGGAGCATCTCATGAAGCCCTACCCTCAGAGGAACCTCACCCCAGACCAAAGGATTTACAACTACCGGTTGTCCAGAGCTCGCAGAGTTGTGGAGAATGCCTTCGGGATAATGGCCAACCGGTTCCGGATATTCCTGACGTCCATAAACCTGGCACTGTACAAAGTGGATAATGTGGTCTTGTGTTGCTGCATTTTGCACAACTTCCTACGCAGGAATGCACAAAATTATGTATTGCAGCAACTGGATACTGACCCTGCTATGCCAGGTACAAGTGGAGAGACCCAACCTTCTAACCAAGTGGAGTCCATGCCGTCAATGGAAGTTGGACGGTCAGCATTGGCATCACACAGGGCCCGTCAGATCCGCCAGGAATATCTGGACTATTTCGTGGGGAGAGGAGCTGTGTCCTGGCAGCAATCACTGTCACACACCCATTAATCTTGTTAAAGATTGGACACACAAGATAAATGTCAGAGATATATTATTTTTCAACACATTAAACAAAAATTGCAATGATTCTGTATTGTGGATTATAATCATTTGGGCACATATGCCAAACACAATTATTTGGGTTAATCATGTGTTATATATGTGTGACTTTGGAAGGGTTAATACATTCATCAGTGTGTTTCTTGACTGTAGTCTCTCACCAGCTGATCCAAAGTGATGATGGCCATGTGTTATTTTTTAGCCAGTGGTGTAAATACAAGGGCCTTCTGCACCCCACAAAATGTACACAAACCCTGTCACATTGAGAACTAGGTCACACCCAAGGTTCATCTAATGTCACCTTACATTGGTGTTCATTGTCCAGAAGTTGCCCATACTATATATTTCATATAATACATTAGGGTATTAACAAAGTACCTACACCTGTTATGTTGTGTTCATTTATGACATCCTTCTCACTGCCCACCAATGTTAGGATATGTCAGTGTTATGTGAAACTTGATCATTGTTCATCTCAAAGTGTTATATATATAGGTAATGGAAAGTGAACTAGAGCAACGAACAAGCAATACACTATAGATTACACTGATCTCCCTACACTGATTGCTACTGGCAATATCAATGCCATATTGAATCCTAGGACTGCTAGTACCTTGAGTGTTGAGTCACACTTATGCGATGCGGGAAGTCTGCGACTTTGCAGCCTTCCAGCATTGCATAAGGGTGACCCGCCACTTACTTTTTGCACAGGATTGTATTCCACAAGTGTTAAGCACTGTGCGATCCAATCCAGATACATCAGAAATAAAGGGTCATGTGCGACTTGTATGCGTGTTCAGTGCGAATGTAGCCATACAAAGTGTATGTCTCAATTCACACTGCACATCTGATGGCATGTAATATCGTAGCGCACTGCTCCTTTATTACATGCGATCAGATGTTCATGCGAAAATCAGCTATACAGTTTGTATGGCTCAATTCGCACTGCACTCGCACAAAAGTCGCACATGATGCATTTCTTCAGCCGCATCAGGATAGGATCGCACAATCGTTCAAACTTGTGTGATCCGATCCTGTGTGAAATGTCAGATCGCACTGTGATATGCGTTAAAACTGGGGGTATCTTTAACATTTCATTGACACCTCCAGCAACTCGCATATGGCAGTGTCCAAAATGCTTTCATTAACATGTAAATATGGGAATAGGACAGCCATCATACATTTAGTGCTTCTTTACACAGCTTTAGACCTCGACCCCCCAACGAAAGTCTAATAAAGAATTGAACACACATTGTTGAATGTAAAAACGTTTTAGTATCAAACATTCACAGGGTTAGGGTTAGGGTTAGGGTTAGGGTGTTGTAAAGTGCTTTTCCCAAACTTGGGTACACTCTTTAACATCTGAGTGTAATTAAAATGCCCTAAAACATTATAAAAAATTTGTAACATCAGGAACATCCCAATACAAACATTAAAAACCTAGTAAAATTGTGGCTTAAAATTTGCCAATCATGTCCACAAAATTGCGCATTTTGATTTGTAATGCCGTTGCAGTCTCCTTTATTTGTTCCAGGTCTGCGCAGCATTGGAGAGCCTCACGGGTCAATTTGGCTAATGTGCAACTATGTAAAACATGGTCTGTAAAAAATAAAAAAAAATGAGTCAATGTGAATCACCTACATGAGGTCATAATAATAGAGAAACATTTGGTGTCCAGGTAATCTTAAATTCCTCTCGAGTTAATACCTACCCTGTTCTTATGCTCTTTTGCCCTAGGCTCTTCTTCTTCCTCCTGTCCTCCTCCGATGCTGTTGCTGATGATTCTGCCGGTCTCCTGAGCTTACTATATATTCATTATGGGTGTGAACGCATGATGACGTCATTGTGAGGGCATGGTTGTAATGTATATATATTAAGATGCAGAGACCAGAGACGGGCAGAATGCACGGCAACAGCATTGGAGGAGGACAGGAGGAAGAAGAAGAGCCTAGGGCAAAAGAGCAGACAACATAAGAGCAGAAGATTGGACAGCAGAAGAGTGGAGAGGAGAAGATCCAAAGAGCAGAGTGGAGAAGACCGGATGAAGATATTTAAGAACATTTCATAAACGTCTCCTGTCGTTATTCACATACACTTCCATTTATGTGGTTAATGTGTAGGGGTACTATGTACCCCATACCCATTCACATAGTGATTGGGGTCTGGGATCTGGGGGCCACCCTTTGTTAAAGGTTGCTTCCAAAGTCCTAGGAACCCCCTGGCCGCATGACCCCCCAAAACCACCAGACAGGGTTGTGGGGATGAGGCTCTTGTCCTCCTCTACATGGGAGTAAGGTGCTTTTGGGTGTGCGGTGCAGAGGCCCCCTGGCCCAAAGCAACAAAACCCCCCCATGTTGAGGGCATGTGTCCTGCTGTGGTCCAGGGGGTGTTTGGTCCGCTTGCTCGTTCTCTTTCCTGGCCTGACAAGCTGCATGCTTGTATAAGGGTCTGGTAGGGGTTTTGGGGGTAACCCACGCTGTCTTTTTGTTGTGGGCATACCCTCAAACTCAATACCACACACAAAAGGCCTGGTTGTGAACTTGGGGGGACACCCACGGTGGGTTGTTCAATTTTTTGGTGTAGTTCCCCCTCAAAAATCTTCACAACGCAAGTGGCCCCGCAAGTCAGAGCATCCTGATCCGACTTACGGTGCGACTTCCATTCAAATAAAGAGGCTCCCATAGGGAACTAGTGTTGTAAATTGGAGGCTAAAAATAACACTGATAAAAATCATTCTGCAAAAACCTACGTGGGCACACAATTGGCTCTTGGACACTTGGTCCTGGTTCCTCCACAGTTTCGGAACTGGCTTCCATGCTGCTTGGCAAGTTGCCAGGAGATCGGGCTTCTGACCTGGCTGGGGATGCCACATCCTGGCATGATGCAACATCTGCAATGTAAATTTGTAAGGGAATACAAGAATATAAGGTTAAACAATCATTGCAAATACACATATTTCTATGATCCCACTACACAAAAATCTGTGACTACCAACCTTCTTGTTGCTCTGGTGTCTCATCACTTGTTGGCTCCACCAGGATTATTTCCGGAATAATGTCTTCATCTACATAATACAAAACATTGGCCATATCATAAAAGTCACAAGAGGTACATTTGTTAGGACATGGTGCCCTGCTTGATAGCTCTTTTAGTAACAAATATGAAGACATGTACATGGTTATCTACGAAAAATATGGTACATTAATGTTTGACAGTGCATAGGAACCAATTACCTTTAGTGGAATCTGTGCCACCTTCTGTGCCCATGTCCTCATCTTGTTCGGCAACTGCCGATGGAGCTGCCAGACCTCTCCTCCTCCTTTCCCATAGTTTGGCACGGAGTTTACGTTTTTCTCCTATTTAAAGGTTTGAATAATAATCTGTGATTAATAGGAATGTTTGCTGAGAAGATTCGTGCAGGAAAGAACGTTCGTTGCAACACAATACATATATTTTTAACTATGGCTTCCTGACTTTTAATGTCATATACTAAAACATCAACAATAGATCGATCAAATCACGACATGACAACTAAAATGAGTAATCTAACTTTTTACATAGACATTATAATCTAGACATGTTAATACAACATACACAAAATTATAAAAAACATATTGCATGATTAAAAAAATAAAGAAAAAATAAAACTTACTTTTTTTCAAAATCCGATGGATTTGGGAAAGCTGATCCTGCTCACGGTGTTTGAGGTCAGACCACCGTTTCCGAATCTGATCTTTCGATCGCTCGACACCGAATTTTTTGACCAAACAGGCCACCACCTTGTCCATGATGCCATCTTTCCTGGCATTGGGCCGATCGTAATTTGCCAACTTTCCATCGTAATCCATTTTTTCTAAAATGGAGACCATCTCCACCATTTCTGGCTTTGACATGGGTGTAGCCCTTGATTTTCGGGTGGCCCAATCACTTCGGCCCCCACTAATTGAGCTCCCAGATTGTTGAGACATGGTTCGTAATTAAACAATGATTATTCCACTGCCTCAGGTGTGAGTGTCGCATGTAGGCCTGATCTTCGGCACGTACACACCCCTGCACAAGCCCGCCACTGGAGGAGGAGTTGACGCCTGCGCTGTATTTAAAGGACGCCAGATCGTTTGGCCGACGATTCGCTAGCGGACATATCGAGAGTTGGAGCACGATCGAGCGGCGAATCACGACTTTTCCCCACAAACAAAGGTACGACTCTTTTAATAGAAAGTGTGTGTTTTGGGCCCTATACAGCTTTTATTAGGAATATCTTTATTATGTGCCAAAATACATGCTCTTTTAATATGTTTTGTGTTGTTTTGTGTCTTGCAGGCATATACTGTCCTGCAATATGGTGGACAATTTCACCACCCACAACTTTCTCATCAGTTTCATTGATGAATTCTGGCAACTGCCCTGTTTGTGGCAAGTCAAGTCCGCAGATTATAAAAATAGAAAACTCAGAAAACAGGCCATGGAACATTTGGTGGCCTTCTACAAGCCCGTCTGTCCTGGGGCAAATTTTACTTATATCCGCAAAAAAATAAACAGTATTCGCACTGCCTACAGGCGGGAGTTAAAAAAAATAGAGGAGTCCACCCAGTCTGGAGCAGGGGCACGGAATGTATATGTACCACGGCTGTGGTACTTTGATAACATGCGGTTCCTGGCAGACACCATGGAATCCAGGCCGTCAATTTCAACACTGCCTTCTACTTCGGCAGAGGGCTCAGTGTCGGTAGATCCAAGCCAGGATGAGGATTTCCTGGAGGAGAGTTTTACTCAGGTATGGCATTTCACAATATATTGTCTGCTAAAATGTAATCATGTAACAAAATTATAAGCTAAACCATAATTGACCCTTTAGGTAAATGGGCATAGCAAGGGGTTGGCATGACAGGCAACCGCCAGGGGCGCAGGCCAAGGGGGGTGGGTCACAAAAACATTGGCATTGTTTTATTGTTTATTTTAACAATCCACTCAGCCTGCACACCCCAGAACCCCCAGTTTGCAGGCGTAAAACATTGAGAGCAGCTTCATGCAGGTGTAAAACATTGAGAGCTGCTTCATGCAGGTGTAAAACATTGAGAGCTGCTTCATGCAGGTGTAAAACATTGAGAGCTGCTTCATGCAGGTGTAAAACATTGAGAGCTGCTTCATGCAGGTGTAAAACATTGAGAGCAGCTGAGCCAAAAGACCAGGAGACTGAGACTGCCTCTCACTGCATCCCCAGCACACCTCTGGTCTTACAAACACTGCTGCATCCCCAGCACACCTCTGGTCCTAACAAACACTGCTGTAGCCTCAGCATTCCTCTGGCTCAACCTTTTTTAATACAAAACTAACAGCTCCTGCAAATGATCCATCCATCCTTGCTTCCATGTCTCTGGTCTCTCACTCTGGGTCAGCAAGGCAGGTGGCTTCCTTATTCATGTTTCCCTGCACTGCTTCACCCTCAATGCCCTACATCAAGTCCTCTGCAAGTTCAGGCCCCTCTCTCTCTGCAACCCCCTCCTCTCTCTCTCACACCCCCTCTTTCTCTCCCTCTCTCTATCTCTCAACCCTCTCTTTCTTTTTCACACCTGAGACAATGATTGCCCACTAGAGAGCTCTACACTGGGCAAACAAGGGGCAAATTAGAAACTTTTAATGCCCTTTAATTTTTTTTTGGGGGGTGGGTTACAGTTTTACATTGATCTTGGGGGGGGGGGGGTTGTTGCCAAATACAGCTCCTCAACAAGGGCACTGGAGACCCTAGATACGCCACTGTATGTAAAGTCTGCTATTTGTTCACAATAATATAACAAACATGACTTTTTATATACACTATAACATTCTAATCAATTGTTCATTTCATCAACAGGGAAGTGTCACTGAGGAGGAGCCAGGTTGCAGCCAGGAGCCTGGGGAGCCTGTGGAGCCTGAGGAGCCTGAGGAGCCTGCGGAACTCTTTCCACCACCACCTCCTCCTGCCAAACGGAGGCAAAAGAGGAAGCACGTGGATGACATCACCGACGAGTTTATCCAGGAGGCCACCATAGCCCTACGTCGGAAACCGGAGGCCAATGAGTCCTTCGGCAACATGACGGCAAAAATTTTAGATAAGGTGGACCTCAGGCAGTGTCAGTATGCCAGAAAAATCATCCTCGATGTGCTGCAAAAGGCTGAAAACGGCATACTTAATGAGCACAGCCATGCATGCCAGGAGCACCCGTGCCCTCCACCTCCACCTCCACCTCCACAACACCCACCACCTCGCCAAATGCCACATGGCCAGTGGCAATATGGCCAGCAGGATCCAAACCTGCCCTCATGGCAACCTGATTTCAGTTACCAGCAACTTTAATTTTTGTAACCCCCTATTATTTATTTTACCCCTGTTTGCCAGTTTCTAGTTTAATTTTGTCCAAATGGACCTTTTTTATGTTTAGTTATACGGAAAGTATTGATGTTTGCTTTGTTTTTTTTTTGCTGAGATCCAAAAAATAAAGAAAATTGAAAATAAAAAATGGCCTATCTGAATTTGTTAACATGTTTAATATTGTGCATAACCTGAAAAATATGTTTTAGACATTAATTCATACAAGAATAAAGGGTCATATCAATAGTTAGATCTTTGGTGTGAAAATACAAAAATAATGGTGAAGAGTTCAAATTATTTAATTCTAAAATTTGATAGAACAGATAGAATAGACAAACATTATCTTCATCATAACAGAACACATGCCTTTTTATTAGAAAAGTATGGCATTATGAGCAGCATCTTCCTTCTTCTCACATTTATCAAGATGAGCATGTGCTCCGCATTTCACCTATTTCTTGGACTTCCGCGAGCCGAAAGTTCTTTCTGAATAAAATGTTGAGTTTACTAGAGAAAATTCTTCCGGGAACTCATTTGGTTTGATCATGCGTGTTGGGATTTGTAGCTGTGTGTCGGCAGAATTGTGTACTGACAGGCGAACAATCGTCCGTTCTGGTGTCGGCATACAAATATTTTCATGTTTGCAAGAAAGACTTTTGTCCGCGGATTGTGCGCAGACATCTGTCGGAGGCACCATACTAACACGCGTACAATCGGCAGATCCTTCGTCCACCGACGTTTGTATGCCGACGATCGGTACGTGTGTACGGGCCTTAACACTTTTTGGTGACCAGTGACACCAATACAGTGATCAGTGCTAAAAATATGCACTGTTACTGTATAAATGATACTGGAGGGGAATAGGTTAACACTAGGGGTGATCAAGGGGTTTGGTGTGCTCCTAGGGAGTGATTTCTAACTGTAGGGGAACTGGATTTACTAGAGAAAAAGAGAGATCTGTGTTTCAGCTTAGCTGAAACACAAGATCTCGCTCTTCCACTGTGACCGAACAGCGGTCTGCCTTGTTTAAAGCGGAGTTCCGGGCACAAAAACATTTTTTCAATGAACATACCCCCGGGACAGTCAGGGCTAGTACATTCCACAATGGCTAGCCTCTGATCTGTCCCGTTTCGCACTTACCTGCAAGAAGAAATACTCACTTATAAAATTTCTTCTACAGCGTTGCCATCTCTGTTGTGGGCAGCTGAAGCCAGCGCGATCCTCTTCTGCGTCCTCTTCCGTGTCTTCTTCTCCCAGAATGCGCCTGCACCGGCCCCTCTCGTCACTTCCGGTGCGGCGCCGTATTCCTCCACAGCTTTTGGGCATGCCCAGAAGCTGTTTAGCAGGGAATGCGGCGTCGCACCGGAAGTGACGAGCGGGGTCGGTGCCGTCGCATTGATTCCTGGGAGCGATGACGTTCAGCTCCCAGGAATCATTGCAAACTGGAAGTGACGGCGCGGGCCGCGGCCACAGAGGGAGGAAGTGGAAAATAGGTGAGTATTTCTTTCTACAATTACAAGGTAACTAAAAAAAAAAAAAATAATACTAACTATCCAATTCCTTTTCAGGTGAAGAAGAGCAAGCGGATGGCCACAAAATCGATTAGGTCGATTTTGTGCCCAACTCCGCTTTAAATAGGCAGACCGCAGTTCTGTCATTCTGCAGAATGATCAGCAGGTCCCAGCAGCCATCGCGGCCGCCGGACCCGCTGATTGGCTCCTGCTGTGTCACAGTCAAGAAATGAACCCTTATAAATGCAATGCATTGCTGTGGGGCCAACCTTTCCCGGCACCTGGCATTCAGAACTTTTTTAAGACATGCTGGGGCATTTGGGGAAGGGTTACAATTATTATAGTGAATAGATTATTGGCAAAGAGCAGTACAAGCCTGCTGTTCCATCATGGTTGTGAAACATTACTGTTGCCTTCTGTGCTGTCCAATATGCAATTTTTCTCTTGTGAGTTGTGGATCTGTAGTTTTCTATTAGCTGTGCTAAGTTTTAAATTCCTGCACATCTGAACTTGCCTAATTGAACTCCAGGCATATCCAAAGTCAAGAAAACAGGCAGGCTGGGGAAGTTAGGAAACAAGTCTTATTGTTACTTTAGGTATATGTAACCCAACCACCAAAATATCATATAGGCTTTATAATTTAATTTTTAAAAAAAGTTCATTTTTAATATGTTTAAATATACAGCTTTCATTAAAACAAGACCTGTTGATCCTGCCATGAAGGTCATTGTTTAGGCACGTATTGCTATGGAGTGACAATACTCTGTCCTTGTATGCAAATTGTTCTCCTGCTTTGTAACCCTGAGAAATGTGAACTACTGTTGTCATTATCTGGAACCCCACCTTAAGAAGTAGTCATCACTGCAGTGCATGCATATAAACAAAGTGGCAGCAAAGAGGCTGCAATAGATGAGCAGCCATGATATTCAATTACAGATGAAAAAGCTAAAAGAAAACACAGTGGATTGCATTTCAGAGGGCATTTGACACACAGTGAAGAGGCATAATGTCACATCTACATTGTCTGTTTTAACCCCAAAAGCATGTGGTTGTGGTGCTGCCCCTTTAGCTTGAATAGGTAGCTCTTGGTGGGAAGTAATAATGCTACAACATAGCATAACATAACAAGCACTAGATTTTTTTTTAAATAATCTCTAAACTTTCCAGTGGCAAAAGAGGTATTTACAAAGGTATAAAAAAAACAGTTTAAAATGCCATTATTCACATTTCCCTGCAAGCTACCTTTATTTTCTAAATGTAATGAGAACTCCGAAAGGGCATGCCAGACCCTCATGAAATTGAGTTTCTGTTGTGTGTTTTTGGGGGTCCCCATTGCATTTTTCATAAAATAAAGGAAGCCTGCAGGGGCAAAGTAAATTAACAGATTTTTTTTTTCATATGTCATATTTTCCCCCAAAATCAATACCAGATAATTTAGATCTGATATCTATTTTAGAGCCCAACACAAACACCAAAAAAAATTACATTGTCCACCTCCAAAATCAATACCAGACCCTACCTACTACAGATTTTAAGGTGTAATCCTGTGCAATAAATAAATGAATAACACGGGGCCCCCAGACCCATACCAGACTCCTAATCTGAGCATGCAGCCTGACAGACCAGTAAAGGGGGGTGGGGTAAGCCACACTGCTCCCCCCTCCTGAACCATATTAGACCACAGGGGCCTTTTATCCACAATCCGGGCATGGTGGTTGGAATCTGGAATCCCCCTTTAAGGTAAAGAGGATCTCAAGATAGTAGCCCCCCACAAACACATGATTGAAGCAATAATGCGTAAATACACACAAGCTTTTTGAAAAGTCCTTGAAAAAAAAAATAAAGATTTGTAAATCCATTGCCAATCATAGTGAACGATTCATGCTGATCGATGTTGGCTATACATTAAAAGAAAAACCCCACCAAAGCCACATATGACAGCAATATGGATCCGTCATTAGGTTTATATAAGGGGGTTCGGGATATGGATATGGCCAAACTTGGTCAGTGATGTCACCACCACATCATCCCTATTCGTACATTATAAGGGTTTGACAGGCATGTAAGTGAATGGGCCCAGTGATGTCACTGGTTGTTAAGGACTCTACAGTGCCTGCAGCTGCAAGTGTCCTTTACAACCATTGACTGAGGGAAACTGTCATGTATTAATGCCACTATTATACATCACATTCAGACAGAACCTTAAGCTCATCCCTGATGCTAATTTGATGTTTTTAGTAAACGAGGGGAATGGTCTGCATTGGGAAAATTAAACCATATAAAGATAAAAAGTCCACTTTGCTATTTTTATTCAAAGCTTTCAAGCCATTCATCTCCATCTTTCAGTATCAGCTGATTTAAAGTTATAAAACTCATTAATAAACCAGAAGCACTAAATTATTGGTGGTTTAAGAGAGATTCCCATCCACTAGCACCCTGTAAAACAAATAAACACTGAAGGACTCTGCATCTTTACATATACAAGAAATGCAAAAGGAGATTGGACAAATCGATAGATAATTGTATGAAGCCACTATAAAACTATATCATTATACAACTATTATTCTGGAACACAATTGGATGTTTACAGTAAGCAATAGCAAAGAATTATTGAATGAATGAATTCCTTCATTTCCCAGTATGTTAGGTTATTATACCACAGTTTAAAAATAAACATGGGTTTGTGAGTTCATATACATGAATGAAAATCTCCACAGGCACCCAAAGCTCCAAAAATTGAATTTGTATTTCTATATCATAACCCTTCCTTTTGGAGCCTGGAAAATCATGTGGTAGTTTTCTTTTGGACATTCAATGCATTATTTACTGCTTTATATGTTTTATAAAACATGCATATTCCATCTCTCTGTCCTTTACAATATTTATTAGTTTGTTTGCAATTGCCCTTGGCATGGTTCAACAATTTAATCCATGCAAATGTCATATTAAAAATACATATATTTTAATAATATATAAATCAAACAGCACTAAAGAAAACACAAAATACGATTTTTTTTAGCATAAAATATATTTTTTAGCAGGCATTAGCTATATGTAGAATACTACCTTCCATTACTAAGTATTATTATAAGCGCAAAAAGCAAGGCTCAAATGTACATTTATATATTAGATGCCAAAAGCTTACAATAAATGTTGGGGCTGCTTTGCTGCTTAGATAATGAGTCTAATCTCATCACATATAACAGCAGGTTGGAGGACAGTAATACAAATTATGCCCAAAATTTGACATGTTTAAAATATTAGGATATAATAATTATTGTGTGTTTTAAAAACTTTTTCATTGAATATTAACTCAAAGCTCAAAAACCACCAAGAGATATTAAGAATAAAATACATCATTACGCTAAATGTGGATTTTTTCCCTATAGAGAGTCAATACATTAAGTGGATGTACTTTACAAGTTTGCATAAAAGAAAAAACCTCCACGTTGTATAAAGAAACAGTACTGTACCTAAAGTGGTTGTAAAGGCACAAGGTTTTGAACCTTCATGCATTCTATGCATAAAGGTAAAAAAACTTTTGTGTGCAGAAGCCCCCCTACCTGAGCCCCCACTCGATCCAGCAATCTCTACAAGAGCCTTGTCTCTCCGGGGACTCGCATTCCTGATTGGCTTTTGGCCATTGGCTCCCGCTGTTGCCGATCACGAAGGGGGTATTGTTGGTGCCTCAAACCAAGGCTTGTCGATCACAGCCAGTGATCCAATCAGGAGACGAAGGGGGCAGAGTTGAACGTGTGTGAATGGACACCCCAGACCAGGAGGGAGGATCCAGGAGCGCTAATGAGGGACCAAGAAGAGGAGGATTTTGGCTGCTCTGTGCAAAACCACTGCACAAAGCAGGTTAGTATAACATGTGATTTGAAAAAAAAAAACAAACAAAAACAAAAAAAATGGCTTTAGGATCACTTTAACATTAAAAAGCAGTCCTTTGGCCTAAGCAGATGACTGTGCACAGTCTCGGTGATGCAGTCTGGAAGAATTATGTAATCAGCCTTCTGAAGGAGGAAGCATTAGGGGTTGTTTACACGTGCCTCAATTCCCCATTTTTATGAGGCATTTGTTCATTATTTTTAAAGCCTCGTAACGGTCCTTTATTGAATGCCTGCCATGCATATTACAATGGCACCACAAGTGCTGTTTAAGTGGCATTGTGTGGTGTTATGTTAAAAATTAAGTAGCCTGTCACTTTCATGAGGCTTTGACGCTTGTCAGCCGCCTCCATTTATTTCAATGGTAGTGTTCTGTAACCGTACATCTAACAGCACCTATAGCTTATGTAGCACATTCCCCGTAGGGCTAGCTGTATGATGACTTGTTGGGCCTCCTCTGATTACCAGCAAACAGTCACTTAGGGTACAGTTCACACATTCATCCTTACTTCCAATGGCTCGTTCGTTACTCAATAAACAATCCAGGGGTGTTGGTTTTATTTTTTTAGGAACTATATAAAGTTGATAAGGACCACTCTGACTTGGCCTCACCAGAGTGCTTGCGGAAGCAGTCACATTGCTTGAGCATTCTGCCACGTGTATGCAAAGAGTTAAGTCTCCTTGCTCTTTCTCCAGCAATAGACTTGGTGAACTACATTATTTTCAGGATACTCTCTAGCATTCCCTTTACTGACACCCGTCCACTGACTCTTCCAGCTGTAGGGATGACCCCCCCCCCCTCAGGTCAGGCCCCTTGACACAGATCTGTACTCACTGTATGCACCATTAGATCCTTCCACTGTCTTCCTTCCAGTAAGCTCTACCGGACCTCTAGGTTCAGTTCCTCTCTATGTCTTTAGGCCCTCGGGCAACCTCTACAGATGAGGAGGCAGCCGCCCCCTCCTCCTGGGACTCTGCTCTCCAGCTGAAAAACCATGAGCACATGCGCTCCTGGCATTTAAACAGTATCCCAGCATGCACCAAGGCACTTTCCTCTGCCAATCACCAGGGTTGTACTAAATGCGGGTGCACTCATTTGTCAGGTTTCCTTCCATTGTCCAATATTCCTCTCTATTGGACCAGTGAGAAACACTTTAGACAAACTGAGTTGCACCTGAGCACATTGAGCAGGCCTCACTAATAGATCCTGCTCTCTGGTAGGCAGAGAACAATATAGATTTTCCTGGCAATCCCTCTGGTAAGCAGAAAGGATCCAAAACTATACTCTCTCTAGCACCTACCTAGGAGGGTGCTACACTTATATGGTGTGTAAGTGTAGCATTTATGAAGTGTTAGCTGGGCGCTGGGGGATGAGGCAGTGAATGTTCCTGCATCCAAGAATGCATTGGAAATTATTAGACAGCCATATGGTAACACTATTTGCTTCTGTGTGCAGCAAAATCATCAAGCCAGCCAGTAATACTGACAGAGCCAGGCAGGAGCAGAGACACAGTGCATTATTGCCATTGGGAAAGCTTTACGTGACAGCAAAGTTGAGCTGCATCAAAGACATCAAAGTATATGAATCCATCCTGCAGAGAACACACAAATATTTCTGCTATCACACCACAACCCGATCAAGGCTCAAAGTAGATAATTTCCTCCACATTATTCCCCCTTTAAGCACTCCCCACTAGAAAAACACTTCCATGGGCATTTATCAAGCATTCTCGAAGCTTTTTCAGCACTTCATAAACACAACAAAAACATGTAAAATAGGTGTGTTAATTAACATAGCTTCGTTCTTCATAATCAACACATGTGTGAACGACCCTTTACTCAGTCTTTACTCTCCCAATTGTCACTCAGATGGCAACATTTTTATTCTTTCAGCAGGCTGGAAGGGGCTGTTCTTTGTTAGACATGTCCACATAAAGGCTACAATACAGGCACCAAGATTTACAAGATTGGGGTTGTGGATGACACTTCTACAGATGGGGCTGGCTTTCTGTGGAGAAAGGAAGATTCAGCAATTTTCATCTTTGTGAGAGCTAATTAAAATCTGCAAAAATTACATTTACACATTACTTAAAGGGAAAAGTCCACCCTAACACTAAAATTGCATCTTTAGGCATCCACAATCTAGGACTAACCTTTTTAGCCCTGCAAAGAAGAAATCAGCATACATACCTTTTTTGAAGCCGATCCGGTCTCCAGTGGCGGAAGCTCTGCAGAGGACACAGCCTACAACGGCTGTGAAATTAATGGGAATGCGCTGATATTATCAATCCCCATGGATAGTGGATCAAAACAGCTCTTTATAACTTCTGCTCTCATTCAAAAGAGCGGCAATATCCATATATAATAGATAGTGGGGTATGTTGCGCATATCTGAGAAAATGTATCAATATAAACAATGAATGAATGAGCTGCCAACACATAGATCTAGAATTAAAACAATAGATCCCAATAAGAAATAAAAACGAGCAGGTGTAGCGCTGAATAAAAATATGTGAACTAAAAAGTTCTCATCCACAGACAGTCCAAATCTGTAGTAAGTAATCCAAACAGGAAAAAACGACAGGGTGCTCCAAAGTACTTCAAATTGTAATCACCGTGTGCAAGGAGTACCACCACCATAAGTAAAGCTGGCCTCTTACCATAATGAATTGACCCCCATTACAGAGATCAATATTGGCCTGTGTATTATCCAATAATGGACCGGTATAAGAGCCTTCATCGACCACTTCACTCCCAACGGTACAGAATTACATGCAAAGAAGAGGGACAACTCCCATAGCGTAATACTGTATAAACCGCTTTATTTAAATAATAAGAACAAGTGGCAACTCACGTTTTGAAGTAAAAACACAGGCGTGTAAAGTTAGAGCAGACCGGAGCTTCTCTGTAGTTTGTTTCCTGCCAACAAAATGGCCGCCGCGTCTCCCTCGTGGACTCAGCGTGACGCACTGCAGATTCTCCTCTCCTCAACAGCAGGAACTCAGGGAGAAGGCAACTTGGATACATTTCTGAAAGTTATGTTTTTTCAGTGGACATCAAGTGATCATTTCATACAAACAGAGCAGAGTGTAAAGATGCAGGCAACGCCAGGGGTAAGTATACACTCTCTGCTTCACAGGTTTGTACTTGCTTCATACCCTTTATGTACTTGACAAGGTTGCTTTAAGCAATACAGCCTCGCCCAGAGTCTCCCCAGCCCATGGCCAGACAATAACAGAGCAGCACTTCCCAATAAAACTTCCTTCAATTTCAAGATGTTTTTGGGTTTCCTTGTATGAACTGACTATCTTAAAGACCCCCCCCTCCCCCACATTTAAATTTGACTCAGTCCATAGTCCTCCCTTATTTATTTTTGACATTCCTTAATGGATTTGCTAGTGTACTTTGGATCCTTTTCATGCTTAAAGATCAATTTCTGGTTCAACCTCAACTTTCAGACAACTTACAGACAGATGACCTCACATTTTCATCAAATACACTTTTTATGATGCATGATTTCCAGTATAGTAGACTTGGGGTGATTTACTAAAGGCATATAGGTTGTTCACTTGGCTGGGAAATTTTTAAGATAACTTTCCCTTAACTTAAAAATGGGGCTTAGGAGAAGCTTTGCTAAATATCATCATCCAATCATGTGCAAGCAAAAGTACTGTTTATTTTTTTTTCCTTTTCATAAATGTTTTATTGTGAATTGAAATTACAGTTTACAATTTAAATGATCCACATGGATCGAATGCTGTAGTCATCATAGAAAAAAAAATCAATAAAACAGTCTCATTACATATGAGTGAACAGAAAACATAACATAGCATTTATATCTTTTAGTACAGTGAGGCCTCCAGCTTGCCCAAAGGTCAATCTGAGCTGGATGCCCTGTAACGGCTCTATGTGTGATGTAAAAAAAGGAGAAAGGAACAGAAGGGGGGGGGGGGGCAAAGTTTTGAGAGTATAAAAGATAGAAGAAAGAGAAAAAAATGGGGAGGTGGAGTTTTGGCAGGGAGGGTTAGGGGTAAAAAAGTGGTTCCGTCCCCTCCCTCCGGTATCCCTCATAGTGTAAAGCTCCATTTGTATACTTCATGGTGTTCTAGTACTGTTTTTTTTTTCTTTTTTTAATTAAGTATTTGATTAAGTATTCTTTACAAAGTGAATTTTTGTTTTTCAAAGGTTACTTGTTTTTCAAAGGAAGCAATTATAGCTCTGTAGTGTATTAATGCTTTTACTAAACAGAAAGCTGCACATACAACTGGATACACAATTCATAGGATATAAAGTATTACAAAATACAGTCAAGTCCATAAATATTGGGACATCGACACAATTCTAATCTTTTTGGCTCTATACACCACCACAATGGATTTGAAATTAAACAAACAAGATGTGCTTTAACTGCAGACTTTCAGCTTTAATTTGAGGGTATTTACATCTAAATCAGGTGAAAGGTGTAGGAATTACAACAGTTTGTATATGTGCCTCCCACTTTTTAAGGGATCAAAAGTAATGGGACAATTGACTGCTTAGCTGTTCCATGGCCAGGTGTGTGTTATTCCCTCATTATCCCATTTACAAGGAGCAGATAAAAGGTCCAGAGTTCATTTCAAGTGTGCTATTTGCATTTGTAATCTGTTGCTGTCAACTCTCAATATGAGATCCAAAGAGCTGTCACTATCAGTGAAGCAAACCATCATTAGGCTGAAAAAACAAAACAAACCCATCAGATAGATAGCAAAAACATTAGGTGTGGCCAAATCAACTGTTTGGAACATCTTTAAAAAGAAAGAACGCACCGGTGAGCTCAGCAACACCAAAAGACCCGGAAGACCACGGAAAACAACTGTGGTGGATGACCGAAGAATTCTTTCCCTGGTGAAGAAAACACCCTTCACAACAGTTGGCCAGATCAAGAACACTCTCCAGGAGGTAGGTGTGTCAAAGTCAACAATCAAGAGAAGACTTCACCAGAGTGAATACAGAGGGTTCACCACAAGATGCAAACCATTGAAGAGCCTCAAAAACAGGAAGGCCATATTAGAGTTTGCCAAACAACACCTAAAAAAGCCTTCACAGTTCTGGAACAACATCCTATGGACAGATAAGACCAAGATTAACTTGTACCAGAGTGATGAGAAGAGTATGGAGAAGGAAAGGAACTGCTCATGATCCAAAGCATACCACCTCATCAGTGAAGCATGGTGGTGGTAGTGTCATGGTGTGGGCATGTATGGCTGCCAATGGAACTGGTTCTCTTGTATTTATTGATGATGTGACTTCTGACAAAAGCAGCAGGATGAATTCTGAAGTGTTTCGGGCAATATTATCTGCTCATATTCAGCCAAATGCTTCAGAACTCATTGGACGGCGCTTCACAGTGCAGAAAGCAACCAAAGAGTTTTTTAAGGGAAAGAAGTGGAATGTTATGCAATGGCCAAGTCAATAACCTGATCTGAATCCGATTGAGCATGCATTTTACTTGCTGAAGACAAAACTGAAGGGAAAATGCCCCAAGAACAAGCAGGATCTGAAGACAGTTGCAGTAGAGGCCTGGCAGAGCATCACCAGGGATGAAACCCAGCACCTGTTGATGTCTATGTTTTCCAGACTTCAGGCTGTAATTGACTGCAAAGGATTTGCAACCAAGTATTAAAAAGTGAAAGTTTGATTTATGATTGTTAATCTGTCCCATTACTTTTGGTCCCTTAAATATTGGGAAGCACATATACAAACTGTTGTAATTCCTACACATTGCATCTGATTTGGATGTAAATACCCTCAAACTAAAGCTGAAAGTCTGCAGTTAAAGCACATCTTGTTTGTTTAATTGCAAATCCATTGTGGTGGTGTATAGAGCCAAAAAGATTAGAATTGTGTAGATGTCCCAAAATTTATGGACCTGACTGTATGCTTACAACATGCACAAGCTTATTATCCTTTCTAGCAAATAAGCACGTACAATGTATGTGATAGGCATACGTATACTAATCAGCTACTTAACTTGGATTTCCTGGTGATGAAATCTTCTCATGGCTCCTTGCTCAGCACAAAACATCTGTTTCCTTCGAAGTCTTAAAACCACTCTGTCCTCCTCTGTCTCCAGAACTAGTGTGTTCCTTCTTGGTCTTCCAGAACAATTCTGTCTTTGTCTGAGCACATGGTCTTTTCAAAGGCCTATATCCCTCCCCCTATTTGCTACTACCTCATTTCCTGCAAGGAGCTTCACAAAGCAGTCCAACAGGTTTGTAAGCATATCAATAGGAGAGGCTTAGCTTCTAAAACAACACATGGTCCTAAAACCTAACCATTCACATATCTCTATGCTATAAAAAAATCACCAATATATCCATAGTAACAGTTTTCACCACACTTAAGTTAATAAATCCAAATGATTGCATGCTGCCTAGGCCTCAAGCAGAAAAGCAACCACAAATCCATGAAATTTCCACTACTATGCTTCACAGTTGGTATAAGGTTCTTCATCCTGAAATGCTGTATTTGGTTTATGCCAAGCAACTCTATCTTTGATTCATCACTCTACAGCACTTTGTTCTAGAAGGCCTATGTGTTCAATGGCAAACTGTAATCTTGATCTAATGTTTTCTTGGAAAGCAGGAGCTTTTTCCTGGAACACCTTTCATGCAGGTTAACTGGTACTATATTTTCCTATTGTAAATGCATGCACTTTGACATAAACTGTACAAGAGTTACCTGTAATACCTGAAATTAAATGATGGGGTTCTTGAAAACATCTTTTGGCATCAAATGGTCAGCTCTTGGGATCATTTTGTTGAGAGGGACAGTCCTGGAAAAATTAGCAGAAGACTAAAATCTACTGTTGCTAATTTTTCTTATAGTGGAATGGTTAATTCCATTGCTCAATTCCTTGTCAGGCTCTTAGGCATCCACAACATTCTGAAAGCCTCAGACAGCTCTTGCTTTTGCATAGTATTCTGGAAGGCTTTTGTGCACTATTAATTATTTTCTAATAGTATTACAAAAAAAAAACAAAAAAACAGGTAAGAGGTCTTATGGACCCTAGCTTGCAAGTATAAGGAGGGCACCCGTGTAATAGTTTTTATTTTATAAAGCAAAATTTATCACAGAAAACAGTGTCCATCTGTGCAAGTTGTTTAGAAAGGGGGGACTATTTTCTTATTTCTTAAAAAAAAAAAAAAAACTTCTAATGAGAAAAAAGGACACATAGATTGGTACTGGAATTGCAAGGATAAAATAAGTGCTAAAGGGGAGCTCAACTTTAGGAATTTTTATTCCTTTCCACCTCATTAAACCAATGGAAGCATCATCTTAATGTGTTAGGCGGGCCAAAGGGAATCTCAAGTTTAAAAATATGTTATGCTGTGGGCGGGGCCGCTGATAGAAATCATGGGCCCCTTACAGCCTACCCGATGAGGCCCCTTCAGCCTCACCCTCAAACCCACCCCTGGCCCTGCCCTTGACCCCTCCCCAGACCCTGCCTTGAAACAATATTTGAATGTAAAGATCAGACAGACAGGCAGGTTGTACCTAAGTCTATCTATTACTTGGGTACAATCAGCCTGCTGATATATGGTTCAAATCTTAGCCGGTCCATGCAAAACTATGCAAGATTCTAACCATCTATGGCTGGCTTAACTGAAACTGACATCAATAGTGACACCATTACAGTGATCAGTTAAAATACTGTATAATGTACACTAAATTATTGGCACTGGCTGGGTTAACATCAAGGGGCAATGAAGGGGTTAACTGTGTGCCTAACAAGTGTCATGTATGTAACATGTGCTGCTTTTATTAACAGATCTGGCTGTTTTTGGGAAAAGAAATAGCTAGATTGCTGATCTGTGTACAGAGCCCTGTGTTTGTAAACAAAGGACTTTATGCTGTTATTGGCTACAGCTGATCAGCATGTCTTGGCCATAAATCATTGGCCAGGACCTGCTGATAAAATTCCGCTGTAGCCAATGACAAAGTGGGTTAGCAGCAGGCACATACATGCGCGTCCCTAACCTGGAACAGGCTTGATAATTTACATGTATGTGATCCAGCCTGCCCGTGCCACCCTGCTGCAGAAAATCTCCCGAGGGCAGGTGGCAAGCAGTTAAAAGGAAAATGTTAGTGTTGGGTTCACACGACAGGTCCGATTAGGTCCCCCTGTCCATTTTTCAGGCAGACCTGATCTGACCCTCCATTCACTACCACTTCCTGACTGAAGAATCGACAATGTGGCACAGTAATATGGTGCTTTGTTCACCTGCACCTACGGTTTTGGATGCGGACGTCTTATGGTAGAAGCAGCAAGTGCTGACTCACGTTGATGAACCTGTTTCTGCACAGGACAAGCTTGGATGGAGGAATGCGTCTGTTCAGCCGCTGGATAAAGGTATGGGAGAAAAGGAAACCATCTTCATTCCCCAATCACAGATTTAATTGAATTTCCATTGGAGGATGATATGGATGATAAATCACCAGCCAAAGTGTTGGCACTGGGCCTGAGTGCCACCAGCCTGTGCCCTGGACTTTCAGCAATTCCAGAGGCTGGGGTTTAATAGACTTTTCTGCTGAGGAGGAACATCCCAGTGAGCCTACAGCAGAAGAGCGGGCATCCAGGCATAGCGCTGCTGACCTCTGCCTGCAACAATTGGTGACCCAGGAAGATGTGTGCAAAGCCACTGACTTTTCAGTTTTTCTTTCCTGAAGAAACAGCTGGCATCAGGGCCTAACATCACTGAGTGCTGCCCAACACCAACAGCAGCTTCAGCCTTCCTGAGAGAAGAGGCAGCTGACATTTCTCCTACACCACTGACAGGGACATGGGATTTCCTGCCAGCAGCATCTGTGGAGTTACAAGAAACTTCTCCAGATGAAGCACTGACAACTGGACAGAGGGTTCAAGACCTCTGCCCCACACCTGTGGCAGTTCCAGAGACCCAGGGTGAGAAGGTGGTGATCACTCCCCAACAGCATCTACAGTTCAGAGAAGAAGGTGGTCATCCTTCCTCCCCAGCGAGAGACCCACAGTATGGGAGCGGAGGAAGCCAGTCTCCCTCCCCAACAGTTAGCCGGAGCGGATTATGTGGAGTCCCCAGCAGAAGTGCTGGCAACAGGGCAGAGTGCTACCAACCTCTGCTCAGCCCCTTCAACAGCTACAGAGCTCCAGGAAGCTGGGGAAATCGGCCCCTCGCCCCAGTGAAAAGCTGATGAAGTGAAGCTTCTACACCAAGCTGAAGCGCTGGCACCCGGACAGAGTCAACAACCTCTGCCCCACACCTGTGGCAGTTCCAGAGGCCCAGAGTGAGAAGGGAGAGGAGGTTGTTGTCCTCCCTCCCCAACAGTCAGTCAGAGCAGAGGAAACTGTCTTCCCTCCCCAGCCAGGATCTGTGCATCTGGGAGACAGTACCAGAGAAAGATTGTCCCAACCACCAGATGAGGGTAAGGAAGATGGAGCAGTGGATCTCCTCCCCAGCAGCAGATGGTGCCCCAAAATGATGACACCAACTCAGCAGAAGAGCTGGCAACAGAGCAGAGTGCGGCTGGCCTCTGCTCTCAACCTACAAAAGATGGTGTTCTGTGGTAGTAGATAGGACTGTGGTCTTCATCTTTATATCCCAGAGATGCTGGGCAGTCGGCCCAGGTCCCCAACAGCATGAGGGAGTGAGCCCAGCCACCCTGTCTTTTCTTCAGCAGCTGAAAGGAATCCAGCGAGAAGGGCCAGTCCACGCTTCTCCCCCGCAGAGGGTATGTTCTACGAGAGAGGCAGAGGTTGGCTGTGTGAGTAATGCTCCGTTCAGGACAATTTGCTTGGGGTACTGTGTGGGTACAGACATTGGGGGAGTGGAACTACAGACTACCTTCAAAGTCGACCCATTTGGGGTCCCCTCCTGTGTTAGTCCCCTTCTGAAAGGGGAGAGATGTGACAGGAGTCACTTTGGTTGGGGGGCCCGTGGAACACAACGTACCTTAGAGAGGTTGAGAAATCCCTCTCTCAGCCCCCTAGGCCCCTCTTATGTGTAAGTCACCCTGTGTCTATTAGGGACACAGGGTGACCAAGAAGCCCAGTCTGGCCTGCCCAAACCAGACTTCCACAGACTGATCAGCTATGAGAGCTCCATGCGCCCTGCCGGAACAAACTTACAAACTATGTGGAACTTTGTCAAGGAAGCTGTCATGATGGATTGACTCTTTGGGACGTATTACCCAACTAACTAAGGCACAGACTGATTGGAGGTCTTGTACCTGGTTAGTCTACCTTTGGGGGGGAAGATATGTAACGGTACTCACCATCACTGGGAGTGAAAGACAGATACTTAATGGACACTGAGAATATGGTTTGGATTGCTTCAAATGGGTTCTGTGCTTACACTTCTGATAATGTGTATTGTACCTCAATGTCAGAGACAGACACTCTGTCACTGATGGTCTCTTCCTATTGTCTGTGTATTGAGGTGTGATGTGTATTCTGTTAAGCCTGTCTGTCCCATTGTTAATTGTTAATGAACTCACATATTGTTTCTGTCAAGATGGCTAGATAATTAGTTCAAGTTAATTCTATTTCTGTATACAATTTCATCTGCATATGATAATGTAATCAGGCACTCCCTGACCTGTGTGTGGTAATCTGATCAGGAGGGGGATGTCCATGCTGTATATAAACCGTGTGACTGTTTGATAAAGGGGAAGGTTCCAGTACAAGCTAAGTTGTCGGCTAGCTTTGTATGGGGGCGGCTGGAATATTTGATATCTATGTTCAAGACTGAAGGAAGCCGTATACTGACAAGCACAGAGTTTAGGCGCGGTTCCATTACAAAGGTAATTTTCTAACACAATAGAGATCAGTTATACATCTATCTGTCAGTAGAATGTTAGGATGGCTACAGTGCAGCAAAATATGTTGTGCAATAAATCTTGACATAACAACCAACTTTATTGTGCCATCTGTATGAGTAGCTCCAGCTGTTGGAAATTCACTTATATGAAGCTAAAAGTAATTCCTGTTTATGATATGTTTGCATTTTAGTTTATTTTTTTTATGTAATTCCAGTTTAAATGTCAGGAAATTAACCTAAAATATATGCTGGATAATGTTCTGATATTTTAGTTAGCTGAGCTGAACTTTGTCCAATGGATTGTGCTCTGATTGTATACAGTATCTTACAAAAGTGAGTACACCCCTCACATTTTTGTAAATATTTTATTATCTTTTCATGTGACAACACAGAAGAAATGACACTATGCTACAATGTAAAGTCGTGTGTGCACAGCTTGTATAAAAGCGTAAATTTGCTGTCCCCTGAAAATAACTCAACACACAGCCATTAATGTCTAAACTGCTGGCAACAAAAGTTATTACACCCCATAAGTGAAAATGTCCAAATTGGGCCCAAAGTGTGAATATTTTGTGTGGCCACCATTATTTTCCAGCACTGCCTTAAGCCTCTTGGGCATGGAGTTCACCAGAGCTTCACAGGTTGCCACTGGAGTCCTCTTCCACTCCTCCATGATGTTATCATGGAGCTGGTGGATGTTAGAGACCTTTGCCACCTCCATCTTTCATTTGAGGATGCCCCACAGATGCTCAATAGGGTTTAGGCCTGGAGACGTGCTTGGCCAGTCCATCACCTTTACCTTCAGCTTCTTTAGGAAGGCAGTGGTCGTCTTGGAGGTGTGTTTGGGGTCATTATCATGTTGGAATACTGCCCTGAGGCCCAGTTCCTGAAAGGAGGGGATCATGCTCTGCTTCAGTATGTCCCAGTACATGCTGGCATTCACGGTTGCCTCAAAGAACTGTAGCTCCCCAGTGCCGGCAGCACTCATGCAACCCAAGACCATGACACTCCCACCACCATGCTTGACTGAAGGCAAGACACACTTGTCTTTGTACTCCTCACCTGGTTGCCACGCTTGACACCATCTGAATAAAATAAGTTTATATTGGTCTCATTAGACCACAGGACATGGTTCCAGTAATCCATGTCCTTAGTCTGCTTGTCTTCAGCAAATTGTTTGTGGGCTTTCTTGTACATCATCTTTAGAAGAAGCATCCTTCTGGGACCACAGCCATGCAGACCAATTTGATGCAGTTTTTGGCATATGTTCTGAGCACTGACAGGCTAAGTAACCACCCACCCATTGGACTTCTGCAACAATGCTGGCAGCACTCATACGTCTATTTCCCAAAGACAACCTCTGAATATAACATTGAGCATGTGCACTCAACTTTTTTGGTCGACCATGGCAAGGCTTGTTCTGAGTGGAACCTGGCCTGTTAAACTGCTGTATGGTCTTGACATCCATGCTGCAGCTCAGTTTAAGGGTCTTGGCAATCTTCTTATAGCCTAGGCCATCTTTATGTAGAGCAACAATTTGTTTTTTCAGATCCCAGAGAGTTCTTTGCCATGAGGTGCCATGTTGAACTTCCAGTGCCCAGGATGAGAGAGGGAGAGCTATACCACCAAATTGAACACACCTGCTCCCCATTCACACCTGAGACCTTGTAATACTAACGAGTCACTTGACATCGGGGAAGTAAAAATGGATATTCGGGCCCAATTTGGACATTTTTACTTAGGGGTGTACTCACTTTTGTTGCCAGCGGTTTAGACATTAATGGCTTTGTGTTGAGTTATTTTGAGGGGACAGCAAATTTACACTGTTATACAAGTTGTACACTCACTACTTTACATTGTAGCAAAGTGTCATTTCTTCAGTGTTGTCACATGAAAAGATATAATAAAATATTTACAAAAATGTGAGGGGTGTACTGACTTTTGTGAGATACTGTATGTACTATAGCATTATATGGACCTTACATTATCTGAATTTAACCTTCATCTATATGAAAATGATGGCTCTATCTTTTTGCTTATTACCACTGGTCTCCCTGGCAAAAAAAGAGCTTATAGACAATCCATCAGACTTATGAAAAATGAGTCAATAGCATTTTACTTCTGTATTATATCTATTCTGAGCTTACTGGTAATCCTAAGTAGTACAGAACACAGGGTCATTCATCTTGCAATCTATTTTCTTTACACTTATTGTTTTTCTACGGAGTTCTTGCTTCATATACAAAGCGAGTATATGTCCCTGTAGTATGTTCAGATATGTCAGATTTTATGTTAGCTTTTCACTGGGACTGGAGCTCCAAAGTTCAAATATGATGGATGTGTAGCTCTAAATCCCATTTTCCCTCCCTGTCAATAGTAAAACCTCTAGGGTATTTGGTAAAGCCGTCCTCACAAATACAGCTGTCAGCAGCATTTCTTATTTTTATATACAGTATTCATGAGACCTTTGTGTATTAAAGCTGGTAGATGTTCCAACACTAAAAGCCTGACAACTCCCCAGGACCATAATAAGAATTCTCTGACACTTATTCAGTAGAACATGGTTCACACTGGTGCGACTCCAACTTTGAGAGCACAGGTCGCATGACAAGTCACGCCCCATTAAGTGCATAGCATAGCAACTTGAGCTGCTCCGACTTAGAAAAAGGGTCCTTTACTACTTTTGGTGCGACTTCAGCACGACTTGCATTGACTTCTGTTAAAGAAGTTGTATGCAAGTCATGCCGAAGTCACGCTGGGATGTCGGCTTTAAAGCTGGGCGAAAGTTGCACAACTTTGAGGTCGCGGTGACCTGGGCCTAAAGCTGCTCAAAGATTAATGAAAATGTGCAAAGTGCAACAACTGTGAGCAATTACAAGCTAAGGTATCACCACTAGGGTGCACGTAGTGCAATGTAAAATTTTGCCAAGTTTTATCACAGGGTTTCTATAGCCAAACTATTATTTATTATTGGATTTATTGTTTATTTATTGTTTTGGATATGGGGAGGAAGAATTAGCAGTCCTTTCAGGTTCTATTGCTTTCCAAGGCAGGAGACATTTCCCCCATTCACTGTCCTATAAACAAGCTTTTGATCAGACAGGAAGTAAAGAAATCTCTCCAACAGTAACACAGGAAGGAGAAACATTTTTTTTTACATTAAGCGTGGGCAGTATAGAATACCTGTCAGCACTTTATTGTAGTATTTTTCCTTGCTGCAGATTTTCCTTCACTTCCTCTCTCATTGTCCCCAAAACAGAACATGAGGGAGCCCAGGATGACAGTAAAATCTGACAAAAGTTGTAATTCTTCCCCACTCTATGCAAAACTTAAATTGTTATTAAACCCACAACAGTAAAATCAGTGTGTATATGCAGTAAAGCATTCTTGTTATAATCACTGTAAAACCTAAAGGGTTAACCCTCTGCATTGGGTAAAAAAGCTGTTTGATCCTGTCTCCTCCGATCCTCCCCTTCTTTCACTGTCTCCAATCCATCTCCTAATAGTACAGAGCCTTGGGGGCATTCTGCTCATGCTTAGTTTGTTGTGTTTTGCTAGAGAGTTTTTTTTTTTTGGGGGGGTGCATGCGATTGGGATAGGACCAATCATCACTGTCCAGACAGAGCGTCAGCGGTCATGCAGACTCATGGGAGAGTCAGAGGAGAATGAAAAAGTGACTGGTGCCCATCTTTTCTACGTTGTACACCACCCACCATGCCTAGTAACCTGCACCCAGAGGTGAAATGCCAGCCCTCCCTGTCTCTGTTGGTCACCACCAGTGCCATCTTAAGAGCATTAAAGGGCCCTGGGCAATGCAGTGCACTGGGGCCTAGCCTACACAATCACCCACGAGAATAAAAATGCAAATTATCGATAAGGCGATATTTATTGGTACAGCAGTGCAAGGCTAATGACAGCTTCCAAGTTCGGCGGCTGGGTCCGGTGAACACACGCACGAACGGGAGTCAGACTCGACTGTCCTGTGTGTGCCTGTTCCCGCAGAGGCCGACAGGCATTCCTGCAGTTGTGGGCTCCCCCTCCACCGCCCAAGTGGGCCTGACAGCTGCGCAGGGCCGACAGGCGCTTGCCACCTGCTAAGTTCAGTGGCGGAATGCACACGGGAATCAGGATTAATGCTTGGATAGGGCTGGGTTGCTTGGCAGGTGGGGCGCCCCGGGCAAGTTGGGGCCCCCAGTCAACTGCCCAGCATGCCCATTCGGTAAGATTTCCCTGGTCACCACCACACCTCTTGAGTGCAGAGGGGTGCTACACCAGATAAAATGAATGCAGGGTCCTGGGTTTAGTAACACTTAACACTTTTTTTGCTAAAGAAACATTTTAATCATTAGCAACCTTAGGGATACTTTTTATGTATACATTTTGCACCAGGACCCTGGGGCATTTATTTGCACTTCTGCAGTTTAAATTTAATTTTACTATAGACAGGTAGCTAAGAGAAAATTATTGATTGGTTGATGAGTTACTGACATTTGTGGATCCTCATTGCTTTTTGTACAACTTATCTGAATAAGTCCATCTAGCTTATGCCTTAGAAGTGAGTGCTTACATGTGTGCTTATGTAAGAGGTATGTTATTTAGTGCCAAGTTTTTTTGTTTCAATATGTTTATTAAAGTTTTTCAGTTTACAACAACTTTAACATATGAGCAGTATAAATTTGAACATGAAAAAACAGTAGAACCAAACTACAGCAAAAACCAATTGCCTTCAAGGAAATACAGTGAAGGGTTATACACAAGTGAAATGAGATGCAATCATGGTTAACATTTATAAACCGTACAAGGGAAACCCTCGGAGGACCCTTTGCCACAGTAGCGAGGCTCTACCATAGGTGGGATACATGTAGACAATAGATTAGTGCCAAGTTTTAATGACTTTGGTTCCTGGTTCCTTCTCAATTGTTGTCTGGTAATTTCCATGAGTATAGCTGGTGTTACTGGGGAAAAACCAAGGAAACGCTGGCTGACAACATGACTTGGCTCTTTTAGACATGTGGCATATGCCACAGGTATTTAGGGGATGCACATTAATTACTTTGGGTTATTTTGTTTATGTAACAAAGAGACAAAGGTGGAAGAAGTAGCTAGGACTGGCCTATGACAACTAACCACACAAAGGCATTGCAAGAACTCTGTGCTGCGATAGATCACAGATGTTGGCAGCTAAGAGCCAGGGAAAGCTATTAGGGATTTACCGTGAGTTGTGTTAATTTCTAATAAGTATTTTTTTTTTTTTTAATCCTTGCAACAGCTCTGATGTTTTTACTTTGTATTTAAATTGCTAAGCCAGGTTCCTCTAATCCCCTTGTGATTCAGAGTGCTTGGTCCTCACGACTGGCTGTCCAGGCACCCAGCACCACATTGGTGGGGGGGGGAGGCTTAATGTATGGTGCATCTTGGTAGCAGGAGTAAAGATCCTTAGGTGCCAACTATATAGCAGTTGCTATTATTTTGTTTGCTCTTACAGGTGTCCTGCCATAAAATATATGGATCATGCCATTGCTTTTGAAAATTATAGTTGCACAACTGTTTTATCCATCCTCTGGCTTAGGTACTTGGAACCTTTGAGTTACTGACCTGGAAAAAGGTAGGCAGATCAAGAAAGTCAAAAGTCCCTAACCACATACACTATATTACTAAAAGTATTGGGGCGTCTGCCTTTACACGCACATGAACTTTAATGGCCTCCCAGTCTTAGTCCATAGGGTTCAATATTAAGTTGCCCCACACTTTGCAGCTATACCAGCTTCAACTGTTCTGGAAAGGCTGTCCATAAGGTTTAGGAGCATGTCTGTGTGAATGTTTGACCATTCTTCCAAAAATGCATTTGTGAGGTCAGGTACTGATGTTGGAAGGCCTGGATCGCAGTCTCTGCTGTTACTCATCCAAAAGGTGTTCTATCATGTAAAGGTCAGGATTTTGTGCAGGCCAGTCAAGTTCCTCCACTCTAAACTCACTCATCCATGTCTTTATGGATCTTGCTTTGTACACTGGTGGTCAATCATGTTGGAAAAGGAAGGGGCCATCCCCAGACTGTTCCCACAAAGTTGGGAGCATGAACTTTTCCAAAATGTCTTGGTATGCTGACACCTTAAGAGTTCCCTTCAATGGAACTAAGGGGCCAAGCCTGAAAAACAACCACATACCATAATCCCCCCTCCACCAAATGATTTGGACCAGTGCACAAATCAAGGTCCATAAAGACATGGATGAGCGAGTTTGGGGTGGAGGAACTTGACTGGCCTGACTTCAACCTGACAGAACACCTTTGGGATGAATTAGAGTGCAGAATGCGAGCCAGGCCTTCTCATCCAAATCAGTACCTGATCTTACAAATGCGCTTTTGGAAGAATGGTCAAACATTCCCATAGACACACTCTTAAACATTGTGGACAGCCTTCCCAGAAGAGTTGAAGCTGTCATAGCTACAAAGAGTGGGCCAACTCAATATTGAACCCTATGGACTAAGCCTGGGTTCATGTGCCTGGGACAGGCATCCCAATACTTTTGGTAATATAGTATACTTGCTCCCAGTAATCAAGCAAAAAGGTCAGAATAAAAGCCAGGTAGCTAACTAAGAAGAGTTCAGCAATTGAAGCCTTCATGTTTTTCAAATGACCGAATTCCTTAATATTTATTAAAGCCCAACTCCAGAAATTTTGAAATATTTACCTTTGCAGTGGGGCCCCTTGCGCTTCAAGAGGTTAAATGCTCATTATGTCTAGGGGAGGAGTTGAAGAGGCGCTATCATTTACCTAATACCCCACTCTAGCTGGCTCCAGCACCTTTCTTCTCTGTGAGAGAGTAATATTGCTTACCCTCGATTTACTTTGAAAGCTGGGAATTATGTAAACATTAGATTGTATTCTAATTCGGGAAGTAGGAGGACTAATTGGGAATAGGGATGATCTAACGGTTCGGGTCGACCATCGGTTCGACCCGAACATTGGCTGTTCGAGCTTCGGCCGAATTCCGAACTTTTTGCTGAAAAAGTTTGGAATTCAGCAACCAGAACCGACCAAAATGCAATGGGACGGGAAATGGGCTTTAAAAGCCCGTGATTGGACCAGAACCATCAGTAAAAACCAATTGAGGGGGCAGGAGAATGCTATGAATGTGATTGGAGCGACTAGGGGGTCCAGAGGCCAATTATTAGTGAATACGCCCCCCAGTATATAAGATAGCCCCCGCCAAATTCCTAGCATTGTAATACAGGGACATGGAAGAGAGTGGAAGCAGTTCTGTGACTTCTGATACATTTAGTAATTTTTAGTGTGAGGAAAGGGATATCTAGTGTAGTTAGGGTGCTATTTTCCACTTTAGTTAGCTTTAATAATCTAGTTTCTGTAGGGAAAATTTTAAGTGTAAAGGGGACCGTAGTGTAGTGTAGGGTTAACTGACTCTGACTGCTATGGCAGGGTGACAAAACCCTTCCATTTCAGGGTGACCGCTATAGAGAAAAGATCATTTCTCTTTTGTCACTTACAGAGCAGCGAAATGGCTTTTCACCGGTCAGCCTGCTCTTTGCTGCAGGCGTTCATAGGGCTTTTTTGAGGACAAGTTTGGAGTCAGGCATGACATCTGAACTTCTGAATAGGGGTATATATACACACACATGTATGTATATATACACCTACACATACATAGGTGTGAAAATAGCAGAACACTATGCTTGCGCTAATGAAATAATTAACAGGCATATGTCTCCGCTCCTATCACACCTATATATGTGTATACATACATATAAGTGTGTGTGTGTATATATACCCCTACACAGAAGTTCAGATGTTTTGCCTGGCTCCAAAGACCCCAAAAAAATGCCAAAAAAACGCCCAGGTGTGTTATTGCAGGGGTTTTTTTTGGGCATTTTTTGGGGGTCTTTGGAGGCAGGCAAAACATCTGAACTTCTGTGTAGGGGTATATATACACACACACACTTATAGGGGTATATATACACATACACATATATAGGTGTGATAGGAGAGGAGACATATTGGTGTTAATTATTTCATTAGCGCAAGTATAGTGTTCTGCTATTTTCACACCTATATGTGTGTAGGTGTATATATACATACATGTGTGTGTATATATACCCCTATACAGAAGTTCAGATGTCATGCCTGCCTCCAATAACCCCAAAAAAATGCCCAAATAAACGACTGCGCCAAAAAAAACGCCCAGGTGTGTTATTGCAGGCTTTTTTTTTGGGCATTTTTTTGGGGTCTTTGGAGGCAGGCATGACATCTGTACTTCTGTATAGGGGTATATATAAACACACATGTATGTATATATACACCTACACACATATAGGTGTGAAAATAGCAGAACAGTATGATTGCGCTAATGAAATAATTAACACCAATATGTCTCCGCTCCTATCACACCTATATATGTGTATGTGTATATATACATATAAGTGTATGTGTATATATACCCCTATACAGAAGTTCAGATGTTTTGCCTGCCTCCAAAGACCCCAAAAAAATGCCCAAAAAAACCCCTGCAATAACACACCTGGGCGTTTTTTTTTTGACACAGGCGTTTTTTGGGCATTTTTTTGGGGTCTTTGGAGCCAGGCAAAACATCTGAACTTCTGTGTAGGGGTATATATACACACACGCTTATATGTATATATATACATACACATATATAGGTGTGATAGGAGCGGAGACATATGCCTGTTAATTATTTCATTAACGCAAGCATACTGTTCTGCTATTTTCACACCTATATGTGTGTAGGTGTATATATACATACATGCATGTGTATATATACCCCTATACAGAAGTTCAGATGTCTTGCCTGACTCCAAAGATCCCAAAAAAATGCCCAAAAAAAAGCCTGCAATAACACAACTGGGCGTTTTTTTTGGCGCAGGTGTTTTTTTGGGCATTTTTTGGGGGTCTTTGGAGGCAGGCATGACATCTGAACTTCTGTATAGGGGTATATATACACACACATGTATGTATATATACACCTACACACATATAGGTGTGAAAATAGCAGAACACTATACTTGCGCTAATGAAATAATTAACACCAATATGTCTCCGCTCCTATCATACCTATATATGTGTATGTGTAAAATACATATAAGTGTGTGTGTATATATACCCCTATACAGAAGTTCAGATGTTTTGCCTGCCTCCAAAGACCCACAAAAAATGCCCAAAAAAACGCCTGCGCCCAAAAAAAACGCCCAGGTGTGTTATTGCAGGCGTTTTTTTTTTGGGCATTTTTGGGGGTCTTTGGAGGCAGGCAAAACATCTGAACTTCTGTATAGGGATATATATACACACACACTTATATGTATTTTACACATACACACATATAGGTGTGATAGGGGCGGAGACATATTGGTGTTAATTATTTCATTAGTGCAAGTATAGTGTTCTGCTACTTTCACACCTATATATGTGTAGGTGTATATATACATATAAGTGTGTGTGTATATATACCCCTACACAAAAGTTCTGATCTTATGCCTGCCTCCAATAACCCCCAAAAAATGCCCAAAAAAACGCTTGCTACAAAACCGGCAAGGTGTGAAAATAGCGGAGCCATATCCCTGTTCTATAAGTGACCTAATACAAACAATCTTTTTTTTCTGGTTCTGGACATGCTACAGAGCTGAAACTTCACAGGTACACTTTTATTTTTTTTTTCAATAATTTTTTTCAATAATTGGCTCTCTATCAAAAATGACAATTTTTATGAACTTTTTTTTCAATAATTTTTTCAATAATTGGCTCTTTATCAAAAATGACAATTTTTATGAACTTTATTGTGTGATTAATAGTCCCTGGGGCATGACCCAGAACCCTAGGCACTTTTTAGGGGCATTTATTGGGTTTTAGGGCTTCAAAATGGTGTTTTTTGATTACCGAAGTTCGGGTCCCATTGATTTCAATGGGTTTCTGAAATCCGGGCTGAACTTTTGGGAAGTTCGGGTGTTCTGGTCGAACCGAACTTTTGAAAAGTTTGATCATCCCTAATTGGGAATTGTCCAATCATAGACCAGTAAGGAGAATATTAGACTCTAAGACAATGGCAGCGACCCAACTTCCTGATGACCCCTAATTGGTGAAATGCATTTGTTCGCTGCAGTTAGTTCCAGGTTGACAGTGATGTCATATCCAATTTAGGTTGAACACATGCTGAATTCCCTGGGAGAACGGTGGTGCAGAACGTTGCATATACAGGCTGATGGTGCTGGTGTGGGCACCGAGCAATGTAAGTGCATCAGACTGACTTGTTTTTAACTAATGGGTTTTAATAAATGTGCTGCACTAATAATCTATTATTGTCTTTCTGGGGATTTGTGATTCCTAATCGGATGCAAGAGAGGAGTTGCACAGGAAGATATATTATATGCTTAGTTTACCTCACCTTCCCTGCTGGTTTAAGTTAAAAGGCTGAAAAGGTCTTTATGGCCATGTGAATCTGGTAAAAAGTTCCCTGTACCTCACGTGGTGGAGCACTTTGTTTTACATAGTTGCATCGTTAGTCTGGTTGAAAAAAGACACAAAGTCCATCTTGTTCAATGAATAAAAAGTTGTCACTGTTAAACACAAGACTAATGGGACTAATTTATGTATATTTTTGCTACAAGTGTTGCACGGAATTTTGTTGTTTTAATGGTGGACACTTTGTAGTCTGTGTGGACACCTACATTTTTAGGTATTTTGAGACCACTTAGGCTCCGTTCAAATCTGAGTGATTTTCAGCTTATAAAAAGCTCAGCTATGAAGCTCCAAAACGCAGAACAAGCAAAATGACATTCATTTTAATGGCCCCTGTTCACACCTGAGCGTTCTGTCACCTGAAGCAAAATGCCTGAAGCTCAAAAAAGTACATGAGCTTCTTTTTGGCAAACTACAAGCCTTTTGGCCCCATAGACTTCAATAGAAATACCTGAAACAGACTGAGCTCTTCACCTCTAATTTCCCCACCTCTCCTCCCCCTAGTGCTTTTTATTGGCTAAACAAAAATGCCTAGAGGTGTAAAACGCTTGTAATACAGTTCTAAAACACTTTAAAAAAGGCTTATAAAAAGCTGCAAAAAGCTTAAACGCCCGAAAAACCCCAGTGAATTGATACGCTAAAATGTGAATTGAGCCTTATAATATTGTTTTTAATGTTTATCTATTTCTGCTTGCATTGTGTATAGTTTGTTTTATATTACACACAAAAGTCAGATATTTTGTTTATAGTGCTATGGTAGATGTAAAGAAATTCCTATAGTATTGAATTTATTTGCACCAGTTGTAGTAGCGCCTAACTTCATGTACGTGTGTGTATGTCTGTGGGCAGAGCCCTTCCCCTTTTTTTTATTTACAGCACAGGGGGAGAGGCAGAGCTCAGAAAAAGTGCGTGAACTGGGTTAAATCTTTCTCTCCCGTCCAGGGAAGCTACTAAACAGCCTGCTTACAAGGGAGTCATTGCATGGAGGATTTTTACAAATTTTCCTGAGGTTGGGCTTAAAGCATGAGCATTTAAATTTCAAATGTATTAAAATCGAATTGGATATGGATAAACAGGAACATATTGCATATAGGAAGGTAATTTAGAGCAATTTTTAAGCATTTACCTGGAAATTACTTGTGATTCATTTCTGGCACAATTTTCACATTATATTCCTTAAAACCTTCAAATAGATTCCACAAATAAACTTATATAATGTTTCATTTGGTCTGCCTTTGCATTTCTCTGTTTTAACATATGCATTAAGCCAATTACTTTCACATAAATGAAAATCAGTACATAGTTTACTTTATTAACTTTCAATGTCTGCTAATCCATAAAAGGATTCAATGGTCTAGTGAACATTCTAATCTAAATACTTTTGACTAGCAAGGACAAGCCCATGACCAAATAGATTACCTTTGGAAACAAACCAATAACTTTACATTTTTTTTCCCAAGAAACTACAAAAAGGACAAACTAAAATTTTAAAATTCAGTTTTATTTCATCGCATTTTTTGCAAAATGGTTAGTTTAATGCTTTGTTCACATCTGGGCGATTCGAATCATGGGACGCTTGTGCAATGCTATTACTTCTTAATGGCACCCCAAAAATCATGGCAAATCGCGTTGCATGACACTGTGGCTCAAAAGAAGCTCCTGCTCCTTTTTGAGTGGCAAGTGTCATGTTGTGAATACCAAAGGTTCCTGTGAGCTACTACGACCAATACTACTTCAATCAAGCCAGCTGCAAGCACTGATCACCAATGGTGGACCCGAACCGTTCGATCATCCCTAATCACCATCTCATTCTGAAGTGTATAGTGCCATAATAAAACAAACCTAAGGCCCCTTTCACACATACGGTCCGTTCAGTTCATCAGTTCAGTCATGTCAAAATGTATCCTTTTTTCATCTGTTTTTCATCCGTTTTTCATCCATTTTTCTTCCTTTTTCCTCCGTTTTTGTCCTCTTTCATCCGTTTTTTTATCAATTTTTCATCCGTTTTTTCATCCATTTTTCATCCGTTTTATTTTACATCCACTACCAATGCAAAAACGGATGAAAAACGGCCCATAGTCTGTTTACATCCGTTTTTTGTCCGATCCGTCTTTTTGACGGATGAAAAATAGGGCATTCATCCATTCCAAAAAATGGACATTGACGGAAGCGGATGAAAATGGGTGTTAACGGATGATCATCCGTTGTCATCTGTTTTTACATAGAGATGCACTGATTTCCGTTTTTCATCTGTCAACGGAGGGATGAAAAACGGACAAATGGACCGTATGTGTGAAAGGGGCCTTAGTGCTGCGCTAAATAATATCATATAAAACAATCAAAGACATATATAAATAAATGATAACAGCTGTCAGAACCTCAGCTGTGACATGTGTACTATACTAGAGGTAACATGTGAATTAATTATACTTGTTGTATAATCAAATTCTTCTTTTTATAAATATAAAGTTTACAACTATGTAAATATATTGTCATGATCCTCCCCACCACCGACATCCATGTTGTACAGGGTGCTCACTCTTCCTACTCCTTTCAGGCAGTTAAATGAACACATCCATGTGCTACAACGATGAGTGCGCCCCCCCTTATAGTTGGGCTCTCACCTCAAATGATTTGTTTGATCTCGCACCTAAGCTCGGTCTAAGAACGTCTTTTTACCTCTCCCCAGTCTGGGAATGAGTATCCGGTTAGCCCCAATATGTATTGCTTGTCTCCTCGATCCACCCCTCCACAGTACCGTTGCAGTATCACATATGAAGAAAGAATTCAATAGTGCTTATACAATAGTGCTTATACCCTTAAAAGCATATCTTTATTAAAAACAATAGTCTGGGTTCTCACATTTTGCTGGTGCTTCCAGCGCACCAGACTAAGCATACAAAATATCCTCCAACAGCGCTTTCATTCGTGCCTGCAAGTTGTCAGTCCACACTCCTGGAAGCTGGTTCTACCTAGCCTCTGTGTGCCTTCACTTTCCTTTCCCCTCTCCACACCGTGATTAGGGTGCCATTAGGAAGCAATGGCATTGCACACGCATCCCGCAATTTACAGCAATTTGGAATTGCGGCGATTTGCCCGCGATTTCAATCCCCCAGGTGTAAACGGAGCCTTAAGCAGAACTGTTTTGGACATATGTGACAGACCTAATAGGTTTGCCCCTTTCCACCATTCCCCAAAAGGGCATGCAGCACCCATGTGCACATCAGTGTCTATGAAACACTCACTGTATATTCACTCTATAGTTATCAGCCACATCATTTTCCATTTTCAGTGATGTCATATGAGCTTATTTAAACATTGTCACATTCACAGTGTTTCAAATCAAGTTTGTACCTTGAAAATACTCATTGGGCTACTATCCAGAGTCCTGGTACTCTTTTGTAACTTGCAAATGTTTTCATCCATTAACTGTCACTAAATTCTGAAAATATTAACCTTGTACCTTGGCAAATTAAAGTGATCCTGTCAGGGTGAAAAAAAAAACAGAAGAAATGTCCCACGTCCCTGCAATATTAGGTTGACAGCCACTTTTAAATATGTGTCAGCCATACAAGAGGTGTAAGTTAGCACTATGTGAATTTTTAAAAGGAAAATGAAGCAGTTAAAAGGGTTAAAATAGGATGCCATGATCGAACTGTATGTGTATTTATTAACGGCTGCAAAAAACGAATTAAAGGGTCCCAGGGTGAAAGAAACCCAGAAGAACTGTCTCTGCAGCAGAAGAGGTAATACCCATCTCTCCAGTGGCCCACATCCCCTACTTTTCATCCAGTCCAGTACAGCAGCCTCTGTAAGACTTTCTTTTTTTTCCATAAACTTTTTATTGAATAGAGACATAATGAGTATACATAATACGTTGGTTATATAAGCCGAACAAAAAGTCTCCAATGTGTATAATATCAAGAAGAAACATTTAACAAGCAAGAACAAAGGGATTATATAAATCTTACAGCATATGCAAAAGCATAAAATGTACGGCACTCTCATTGAGGGTCATGTTGAGGGTCATGTGCCATGTTTAGTTTGTGCCGTATAGTGTAAACAAAGAAAAGATCCTACAAGAAAAGAATTGTAAAGCAAAGAGAGGAAAGGAAAGAGAAGGGAAGAAAGGAAGGAGAAGTAGAGAGGGAAAGAGGGAAAGGAAAAAAAAAAGGGGGGGGGATCTATATATCTCATATGTCCATGGGTTCCAAGAAGGAGCATAAGTGTTTTTCAACACTAAATTGTCTGCAGGGAGGAGTCCGGGGTGTATCCAAAAGTTATCATAACATCCATAGTCTCATGAAAGTTTATATTGTTTAAATCGCTCAATGGTTTTAAAGTGGGTCCAAGGTAACCAAGTCACCATAAATGAGTTTATACGTTCCTGCGAAATGTGGATCAGCTCCTCAATTTCCTCTATTTTAGCCAGTCTGTTAAACCATTCTCCAATGGTTGGGGCTTTGGTAGAGCGCCAGAGTACCGGGATGCAGAGTCTTGCCCCGTTCACCATGCGCATAGCCAATGATTTATAGTAGGCTCTCCTAGGTAAAGAGGTATGATGCAAGAGATACTGTGCAGGCGTGTAGTCCAAAGTATAAGTCGTGACCTGACCAATAATGTTGTGAACTTCCCTCTAGTAAGGTTGGATATGTTTGCAGTCCCACCATATGGTGAGCATGGTGCCATCCTCTTTCCTGCATCTCCAACACGTCTTGGAGATGGAAGGGGAGAATTTATGGAGATGGGGTCCTGTACCACCTTGTCTCCACTTTATAGCAATGTTCCTAAGACTTTCATCATTTGACACTTCCAGGTGTGCTGAATGCCAGCGTCCACCTCTGCACACCACGGTTCCATTCTTTCACCCCACATCAATACAGAATAATGGTATCTGGATAAATAATCCTCAATGATGTTGAATACTGAAGCAGCCTACAGTGGCCGGAGTGCTGTAACAGATGGGCACCTCCATCTTCTCCCAGTTTTCCTTTGTTGTTCAGTCTGTTCAGCCACTTATTTCTGCAATGGAATAATTCCCACATATGGAAATTGGGTGGAGAGTAATTATCTATCAAAGAAAAATGCCTGCACAGTCCCCTGAGAATAAAATGGCAGAATTAAGAGTATCAATTAGATAAAATACAGATTATAAAAATATAAATTGTATTGAAGGCAAGATAGTAAAAACATCATACAAAAATACAGTATCTAGAAGGTGTATTGCAGCACATCCTGTAATGCGATGGATCGAATCCATGCGATGATCCTAAAAATCTAATGCAGCCACCATTTCTAGGGGCAATTACCCTGAAATATAGCTTAAAAGTTGTTGTAAAGCCTAAACATCATTACCTAAATACATTCCTTGCATTAAGGTAAAAAATGTTTAGGTGTCAGCATCCTCCTTCACCCACCCCCCCATTTTTTTTACCTGAGCCCTCATTTGATCCAGTGCCATGCACGTCTGCAACTCTTCTCTCCCCTCACTTCTGGGTCTCACTGGCTTTGCTGGGGACCCTGGGAGCCACTGGGTTTGGGTGCAAGCACGCACGAGTGCCCCCATGGGAATCAGCTTCCCATGGGGCACTGGACATAAGGGGAGGGGCCAGGAGTGCCAGCAGGGGACCCGAAAAGAGGAGGTTTGCTGCCACTCTGTGCAATTCCATTATACAGAGCAGGTATGGACATGTTTGTTATTATTATTATTTTTTTAATTACCTTTACAATCAATTTAATGATCATAATACTTGTTACAGGATAGAGCTTCCAAAAAATATCGAAAGCAGAGGCATAATAGCCAGGCAACTAGAATTTTCATCACAAGGTCAGTAATGGCAGTCCGTGTATTCATCTCCCAGCAGGTTTACTTTAAAAACAGGTCTGTTGTATTCACTTCATATATCAATTTTGTGATAGTTTTATTATCTGGCTTTGCTCCCAACTACAAGTTTTTAGTGGCATGTTAAATCACCCTGCATCTGATGATATTTTAGGTCAACACAATTAAAAGTGTTGTAGCTCAGAATAGCTGCAATCTGTGATCTGGAGGAACAGATGTGTACACAAACTAGAGATGATTGTGTCATTACTCAAATATATTCACCATATTCTCAGGCTATTTTGGAAGTAGCCGTGGTCATGCTCATTTAAAGCTCAGCGTTACTGAACCTGCATTATCAGTGATCACATCTTTGTCAATCTGTTCTTTTTATGACTCATGAAGTTCAACCTAAATTAATTTAAGCTGTAATTGTGTTTACTGTATAAAACCATTTTTAATACAGTTTGTTTAAATACAGATATTTATAGTTAACTATAATTTAATATAGCTTGCTTTGTTGCTTCAATGCACATTCTTGCCTAATTTAATTTAGGTGTAGCCCAAAAGTGTTTGGAAAATGCAGAATGAAAATTAAAAATAATTTTTTATGCAAAGTTTTCAGTTGATAAGATATTTCTTATATCTTAACTACTTGCCGACCAATATACTGCGGCATGTTGGCTCGGCTGCGCAAACCGACGTATAGGTACGTCGGTTTGCAGGAGCGCTCATGGGGGCGCATGTGTGCCGCCAGATGCGGGGAAGCTGACCCACAGGGCTGGTGCCCGCGATTGCCACTGGGCACCCGCGATCGCTCCCCGTGGAGAGAGAACGACGGTCTACTGTTTTAAACACAGCAGACCATTGTTTACACAATAAACACAGAGCGCCTGTGATCCTCCTGTTTAGGATCACGGGTCTCTGTGTTGATTCCACAAGCCCCTCACAGTTAGAAAACACCCCCTAGGCTCACACTTAATTCTTTGATTGCACCTGGGTCAACCCCTTCCCTGCCAGTGTCATTATTACAGTAACAGTGCATATTTTTAGCACTGATTACTGTAGTAATGTCACTGGTCCCTCCAAAAGTGTCAAAAATGTCAAGTACAATACCGTGCATACATGAACAGTGTGCTAAACATGCTAAAAACAAAACACAAGTGAATAATAAAACCCACATAAAGATGCAGTAAAAAGTGAAGAGAAAAATTATAAAAATATTCTCAAAAGTTACATAATATGAGGAGTCCATATGTTCGTAAAAAAAATGTATCAAAAGTATATATAAAAGTCCATTGATAATAAGTAATGATAATCAGTGATAGAAGTGTCCTCCGTGCAAAATCCCAAAGAATACAAGCACTTATCCAACAAATGAGTGTGATGGCCACTCACCTTAATAAAGGATAATAAGCGCATTCAAAACAATCCAGTGGTAGGAAATCTTCCATAATAGTAATGTAAGTAGTCGGCTCATGTAAAACAAATAAGCATCTCCATAGTGTAGTGTGTAAAAGCAGGATTTATTAATAAAAAATAGCAACTTACAGGTTAATACATGATTGAAGGTAAGTAACAGGTAGGACCACGGGGTTCATACAGCGTATTTGAATGTAAACTTCCGGTCTCGGCCAAAAACCAGAAGTGACGTTCCCCGCTGCTCCCAAAAAAAAAAAATATATACTACTACTCCTTACTCCTTCCACGTGTGATGATACCGCAGGGGGTGTTTAGGACTGGTATCATGCAGGAATGTAGTCAGTCGGATGTGCAGATCAGTCAGTCATTTCAGATGGCTAGCAAAGACATCGTAAGCAAATAGACAAAGAATCAGTCCAGGCAACAGGTAGAAACATGGCCAATAAATGGGCGGCAGGCAGGGGCAACACTGCACTGGCATGACAGTGATCCGGAACACTGTTCTTTGCTGCAATGGTCTGGTGACACTGGGACTTGTGTAGTAGCAATCAAGAACACTGTTTCTGGTGTACACTGGTCTGTTTACACTGAGGAATAGTGTGGCGGTGATCAAGAAAACTGTTGCTGGCTGCACTCTGTCGGGTGTGGTGGCAATCAGGAACAATAATTCTAGCTACACTGGTCTGGCGACATTGCGAATGGTGTGGTGGTGATCGGAGGCACTGTGACTGGCTACACAATTAGGTTTCATTCACACGTGAGATTGAGGGGCAGTAAAACCTTGAAATTGAGTCACTGTTTCACCGCCCCTCAATCATCACCCCCCTTTAGATGCAGAGGCAGTGGCTGGGGGTGTACACTTGCTGCAGCTGCGGTACTTTGGTTTGAGCTGTGGCAAAAATTATACTCCCTGAACCCCTGTCGATTGTGGCCCATTCAAGTGAATAGGGGTGCTTTACCTGGGACAAATGGGTTAAAGCAGGTGGTGAGGAGGCTATACAACATCTCCTGACCACCTGTTAAAGTTTGCATGTAGCACTGTCCTAGGTAAAAATATTGTTTGCTCTGCCTGCTTATCAGGGGAGCCTGATTGTTAGTTTTGCCTGTTACATGTGTCCATGTGTGATTTATCTGGTCTGAGGGAGTGTCCCCACTGTATCCAATAGGGGAGCCTGTTGGAAAGTAGAGGAAACCAAGCCAGTCACACACAGGCTTTTGTAGCTGTCCCAGTGGGTTGGCACAGAGAGTGGTGCATCCTGGGATTGGCTATAAAAGCCAGGAGCACATGTGACAGGGCATCTTTGGGTGGGAAGCCAGGTCCCAGGAGGAGGGTGACGGTTGTCTCTCCTCCTGTCAGCAAGGAAGGTGGTCACAGGCAGTCCGCCTCGTGGACCGAGTGTGTGATGCTGAGCCAGGAGGTCCAGGATACTGACAAGTGGAGCTGAAGGCAGAGCAACCCAGGGAAAAACAGTGTCAGTGAGTACCAGGAAGCTTGCCAGGGGTCTGCCCAGGAAGGGGACCACTCCAGTGGAGAGTCAGTGGACAAGGGGCTAGCATGCAGGGGAAGTGAGAAAGGGGGTGTCAAGTCAGGACCCTGAAGAAAAATTCAGTCAGGAACCTATTTTTACTTCACTTCAGTGGCAAGGTGAAGCAGCGATCTTGCCGCACTCATTACAGTTAGTGTCCTCAGAATTTGTGCATAGTTCAACTTAGAGTATCCCACTCATCTCTTCTCCCATCCAAGTTCTAAAATAAAACACAAAAACCAAATCTCCTGGACTGTTCATTGTCTGAGCCAAGTCTTAAAGTGATACGTTTTACGGACTGTTGCTATGGGTAACCCAGGGGTATCCACACTCAGCAGCTCCAAAGGGGGCAGTGCTACACGCACATGTGAACAAGTCCTTATGGTGATACCATGACTGGTGTGGCGGTGATTAGGGACACTGGGACTGGTGCTGCAATGATCAGGAACACTGGAACTGCTCTGGTGGTGTTCATGGACACTAGGACTGGTGTGGCAGTGATCAGGGATACTGGGGCTGGTGTGGCAGTGATCAAGAACACTGAGTGGTGTGGCAGTGATCAGGTACACTGTGGCTGGTGTGACGCTGGTTAGGGACACTGACTGGTGTGGTGGTGATCAGGGACTGGCAGCACTGGTCTGATGACATCGTATTGCTGTTGTGGTGACAATAGCTGGCAGCACTGACATGCAGTGATATCAGAGCAGCCAGTCACAGCAGTACAATGACATCATATCATACTGTCATTGCACTTGCTCTAGTGACAGCATGAAAAAAAATGCTTTACTTGTTTTTACAATTTTATTTTTTCATTTAGATAGCAACAGTCTCTATCCAGAGCCTGCAAACTCATAAGAAACCAAGCTCTGATTCAGTTCTCCAAAATCTACCAAAAATGAAAATATCATTTTTGGGGGGTTCATTCCTAAAGTGAAAGGCAAAACTTTTTTTTATTTTTCTTTAGTTTTGAACAAAGTGGAGAGGGATTAGAACACCTGTGTGTGTTTTTTATTTTTAATTTTTTTTGCGCTGTCTGTGCCCTCGTTAGGGAGATTCCCTATTTCTGTCCGTCCTGTTTATCATTATCAAAAATGAAAGTAAAAGAAAATCTCAATGTTTGGGTTGAGATCAGCACACTAATAGAGGCAAAATCTTTCAATGGGGGACGCTATCTCTGGTTTCACTTTGGACGGATTTCCTCTCATTTCTTGTTTTGACTATGGGGAAGAAAGTGAAGGGAAATCTCTCCAATGGGACACAAATGGAAAAAAAAAAGTTGACAACCCTCCCTTACTCTATCCCCAAAAAAAAAGAAAAAAGTTTTGCCTTTAGTTACACTTTAATAGCTTTGACTTAATTGTGCCATGTATTCAAATGTTTTGTCATGTGTATAAGGCATGGAATTCATTCTGTTATCTGCAACAGGTCCTGGCCACCAGCATTTCCACAATATTATCAGTCTATCTTCAGTAATATAGTCCGGAATAGCTTGCTTTAAGCAAAGGTTCTAAAAGTTTCTCCATCCTCCTATAAACTTGACTTGACCTAAATTTATTTTAGGGAACAACAGTGCTGAAGAGTAGGCATCTTGTGGTGGGTTTGAATACCTGTTTACCTATTTACATTTTTAAAAAATGATCAATTTGTTCCAATAGGTATTGTTGGATCATAGGCTTTGGCTATACCAAGGTTAGGTCCTGCCCTTTCAAGCATTAAGCCTCACTGTAAAATCAAGGGCACTGTAACGGCCATGAGATCTAATAGATCATGTAAGCTTATTCAGCTCCCTCAACTAGATAACTGGCTGAAATGAATTAGTAGTTTAGGACTGACCTTTAAAAATGTTCACATTTTTTAAAACATGTGGTTGTTTCTCTCAGAAGAATTTATTTTTGCTACAATTTAATTTATATTTAATTTATATTTCAGCCCATAACTTTACTAATAGCTTACTTTTTTCATAGCTAAGGTCTGCTTCAGTTCTACTGTTCCATGTGACTCTCTGTGTATACTGTAATATATACTTTTTGTTTTACATGTAAGCACAGAGGACAAGCTGACTTTGAAGATTTAAAGTCTTCTTCAAAGGTATTAATGGAAATCCCCATTTGCCCACCCTGATTAATTTGTTTATAATAATGTGCCGTATCCACAACAGTGGCCAAATATTGCCTTGACTGACTCCCTGCCATGGCTGAACATTTTGAATATAATCTTGACTTGTTAACAGAGGTATTTCAAAAATAAAATATTTATAGAGAGGTTTTTGCCCTCTGCGTTTTTTCGCTTAAAGGAATCTGGGTGCCTCTGATTTAAGTGATATGTTACAGCGGTGACAAAGAAAAACTACAATCTAGCTTGTATAAACATTTTTGCTTTTCCAGTATTCACACAAGCTAAAAGGACACTTAAATCATTTATAAAAATGACTGCTGAAGGCCATTAGTGAGTTTTTCTAAATAAGAGGTAAAGAACTGCTTCCACAAGTTTTATCTGAGAAACACAATAAACTAATAGGAAAAGAAGCAGGTTAGAAGGGTTAGCATTTTTTAGATTTTTATTTAGATTTTTATTTGCATAAATTAGGCAATTAAGAAACATACATTTTCTGCTAGATAACAGATATATAAGCATTCTTCAGCTGTTATACAAATCTATAGGTTTATTTAAATCACATATATAGGTTAACAAATAACCTGGTAAATGGACAATGATTCTTTTCAGTTACTAGTTGGTTCAGATATACAGTATGCGTGGGATAAACATATGTCTATTATTACAGGTTACAAAAAAAAATTCAAATGTTAAAAAAGGTGGAAGACTTCATGGACCAATCGATTTTTCTCCCCATCACTCTTCTATATTTATGTTCTATAAAATGAATAACATTTCATGAAAGTAAATTGGAAAATAAAATGTTGATCCTTTGAAATTGAAAAGTAGATTAGAAAGATTTTTCTTTTCAGTTTTAGTTAGAGCAGAGTTCAGAGTACAGAATATCAGGTAGATATTATGTATTTAGTGTGTGAATACTGGATAATCAAAAGCAGTGTTATCCAAACTGCAGCCCCGGGGGCCAGATAAATTCCCCCTACTAATGATAATGAAGGAGTAGAATTCCTCCTAATGAAACCAATGATGGGGCGCTTTTCCTCCAATGGACACAGCATGGTTTCTACCTACTATCCAGCACTTTCCATTAGTGATCGACCGATATTGCTTCTTTATTCCCGATACTGATACTGATATCGCTATCCGCCGATATTGGCCGATATTTTGGGACATTTAAAAAAAAAACGGTCGCATTTTTTTGAATTTGCCGCCGAGTACCCGGAAGTGATGTCATCACTTCTGGGTTTTTTACATGGAGACCCGATCAGAGCCGAATGCGGCTTTGATCAGGTCTTCTCTTCGGCGGCCATGCAGGTAGGATGCTCGGGTCTCCCAGTGGGACGGGAGACCCGGGCGAGTCACGGAAGGCAGGCGAGGGGGGAGACGTCCCCTCCCGATCCTTGTAATGACAGCCGAGCGGCTTCTTAGCCACATCGGTTGTCATTACAAGACAGCCGACGATCGGCTATGAACACTGGTACCGGGGTGATGCCTCTAGCTGCAGGCATCACTCCAGTACAGCACTTTCCCAAAATATTGGCAATATCGGTAACCTCAGGGGCCGATTGCAATATACCAGGGAAAGTGCATATCGGCCCCCGATATATCGGCATTGCCGATAATCGGTCGATCCCTACTTTCCATAGCTGTTAGGGCACAGTGAAACTTCAAGGCAGCATGAGCAGCACCAGAACACACTGAGCAGACTACACTAGTGGATCACCACTCTCTGTTAATCAGACAGCAATTACATTTACCTAGCTTTCTCTCTGTTAAGCAGAGAAAGCAAAAACTATTGTACACTCATCCTAGCACCTACGTAGGAGGGCACTACACTAAAAATGCTAAATTAAAAAAAACATTACTGCTATAATGGTCTTTTTCTGTATTGCCTAAACTTTATGCTTGCACATCATTGGAGCTGTTAAAGTTGGAGGAGATTGTGGAGCATTGTAGAGGACAAAGTTCTCTGGTGTTCGATTAAAATTTATGCAAACTAGACCTACTTCACCAATCAGCAGCGTGAGCAGAAGGAGAGATGAGTATTTAATTTCTTCCTTATAGGAAGCATTTATTTCAAGTACTGGTTTTGGTGTCAGTGTGGCTTTTTGCAGAAGTGTATGTGTCTGCAGGGATGCTAGAGTTACCATGGCCCCTAGTACTGATCATGTGAATGTAGCACTCTCCTAGGTAGGTGCTATAGAAAGTATAGTTTTGAGCTCTGTCTGCTTACCAGAAGGGCTGCAGATACATTTATATTGTTCTCTGCCTACCAGAGAGCAGGATCTGTTAGTGAGGCCTGCTCATTGTGTTCAGGATGCAACTCGTTCTGTCTAGAGAGTGTTTCACACTGGTCCAATAGGGAGGCATATTGGACAGTGGGAGGAAACCTGACAAATTGGTGCACAGGCTTTTGATACAGCCATGGTGATTTGGCAGAGGAAAAGTACCTCAGTGTATGCTGGGATACTGTAAAAAATCCAGTGGAGGACACTGGAGGATCTGTCTCTGTAGTACAGTGAGTACAGAATCTCATGTCAAGGGGTCTGACCTGAGGGGGGCCACCCCTGCAACTAGCATAGTCAGTGGACTGATGTCGGTTTAAAGGGGATAAAGTGAGAGAGTCCTGAAGATAATTTATCATCCACTAAGTAAGGAATAGAATATCTCCCTGATGAAGACATGTGACCCTGTGTCGATACGCGTAGGGGAGGGGTAAGGACAGTGACAGTACCCAATGGCTAGGCAGAATGCTTGCAGGCATGAATGAAACTGCTGTTGGAGGATATTTTGTATTTTGTAGACTGGTGTGCTGGAAGCACTGGCAAAATGTGAGTAACCACACTATTGTTTTTAATAAAGATATGCTTTTAATGGTATAAGCACTATAGAATTCTTTCTTTATGTGACATTGCAACGGTGCTGTGGAGGAGTGGAGTGAGAAGACAAGCAGTGCGTATTGGGGATAACTGGATGCTCACCCCCAGGCCAGAGAGAGGCAAAAAGGCATTATTAAGTCGAGCTGAGGTGCAAGGTCACATCATTTGAGGTGGGAACCCAGCTATAGGGGGGGAGCACTCATCGTGGTGGCACATGGATGTGTTCATTTAACTGCACGAAAGGAGAAGAAAGATTGAGCACCCTGTACAACACAGATGTCGGTGGCGGGGAGGATCATCACAATATATTTACATAAAATTTGCATAGTTGTGGACTTTATGTTTTTAAAAAAGCATCTGATTATTTCACAAGTATTAATATTCACATGCTATCTATAGTATAGCACACACTTGTCACAACTGAGGTTTTAGCAGTTGTTATTATTTATTAATTTTTGATTGTTTTATATGATATTATTTAGCGCAGCACTAAGGTTTGTTTTATTATGGCACTATACACTTTAGTATGAGATGGTGATCAGTGCTTGCAGCTGGCTTGATTGAAATAGTATTGGTCATAGTAGCTCGAAATGATCATCCACTAAAACCGGATACACACCATACAACTTTTGTCGTTAGATTTCCTTTAGATTTACCTTCAACTATGTAGTGCAAGGGCCTGCCTGATTGTTTTTCAATTAAAAGTGTTTCTTTTGGACCTCATATTATATGGTTTTGGTAAATCTTAAGGAAAAAATCTAAAGAAAATTGTATAGTGTGTATCCAGCTTTAGTCGTCTTGCTAGGAAGTAAAGAGCAAGAGACTCAACCCTTTCTACACTTGTGGCAGTGCGGATTAAGCAGCCTAGCTGTTTCCAATCAACCTAGAAGGCTTGAAGATAGAAGTCCTCAACTAATGTGAATAGTTCAATCAGAGTATCCCACTATTCCCTTCTCCAATCCCAGTTCCAAATAAACACCAAAAAACCAACGCCCGTAGACTGTTTATTTGTGTGACAAGCCATCAAGAGCAAGGAAGGGATCCACAAACTATATCTCAAGATAACCGTGTGCTGGTAATCAGGGGAGCCTGTCAAGTCATTATTCAGCAGACCCTGTGGGGACAGCGCTACATAAATATAGTGAAGGACCTCCTACTTTGCACCATTTTTAAAAGATTTCACTGACTGTACTGGCAAGTCCTATTATAGTATTTGTCTATAGAACAGAAGCATATAAAATACTTTAAATACAACTGACTTGAAAACATTTTTTTTAACAACATGACTGGGGTTTCAATTTAGTAAACCATGAATGTTCGCTTTATAATTTTAGTAGTCAAAATTTTACAAGCTACAAAGATCTTAGTGGTTTTTAAAACATTCTCTATACTGCTTTGGAAAAGTAAGTTCAGTTGACTAAAGATTTCCTTTTTTTCTTATATCCCATGGATCTAAGGGCCCTGGTGGTGTTTTCAAGAATCCAAAGGCTCATAACCTCTATATGACCATTTCTGATTTTTTTTTTTTTTTTGCAGTGAATAGTTTATTCCTGCAAGATTAATAAATTAATAAAAAAAAGATAATAATTAATAAACACAGGCACTTGGATATAGAGACAAAGCAGAGGAAAGTCTATATACTCTTTGGGGCTTATTTTAAAAGGAGTCACCTAAAGCCAAACTCTGGACACAATAATCTTACCAACGTTAAAACAGTTAAATGCTACAAACAAGTGTGAAAGAGCTCATAGACTAGAATACTTTTGCTTTTGAATCCATACAAATTAGGGATCTGAATGCAGAGTATTGTACATTAACTTTACACATTGAGCACATAAAAAATAAACATTCCCCAGTAAATTAAGTATTTGGTAATTTTTACCCAGTACTTGCAGTTTACAATTTCCAATGTTGATGGCCCCTGTTGTCTTAGTGCTGCTTCCCTGAACTTCAAAGTTTTACAGGACAGGGTAACCATGTACAGTGCAATTTCCAGCCAGTTTGTTGACTTGGAGAAGGGAGGGCGAAGGAGGAGGGAGGAGCAGAGGATTGCTTTGCTATCCTAGATTATGGTGCTGTGTGTTTCTATTGATGGACACAGTGTCAGGAGACACAGATCTAGTCCCTGCAAGGGTTGCTTCATAAGATGCTGCAAGCGAAAGGAGAAACCCTGGAACAGGGGCAGAGGTAATGGCATTAACCTAAACTGGAACATAGGAAAGGAATAAAATAAGTGATTAAATCAACGACTGAATTTGCTTACAAAGCTGGAGGTTTAATATGATTTTAATGGGAAACCTCCCCAAATCAGCAGCTAGGATAGGTAAAATGACATGTTGATGATATTCTAGCATTCTCAATGATAGAGGTTACTAAAAAATTGTGTTTTTTGTCTAGGAACATTGTATTTTCAACTGTATAGCTCAGTATTAGGAATGAACCCTCAGAGCTATGCAAATTTATTCATAGTGATGTGGGAGCTTTACCATTAAACTGTGTATAATATTTTTTTTTTTGCAGTTTCAAATAGAAAGACATATTATTTGATAATTTATTCTGATATTTTATACATAGTATATAAAATATCAGGTTACACAAATATTACTAAAGCAACTATTAAATCACACCTTCCTTAAACATGTAAGGTGTGTTAGCAAATTATTATTTAATTTAATATTTCATATAAATATAAGCGTATTTCAAGCCAATGTATAACTGGCATTGTCTTCTGCTTAAGACACAGACCTTTTCCTCCTTCCCTCTCCCCTTCAAAGAGGGAAGTGGAAGGAAAGAGGGAGGAGGCAGCCAAAAAAAAAAAAAGTAAGGATAGGGGAAAAAAAAAAAAAAAGGAGGAAAGGACTAAGGGGAACCTGTGACAAATAAATAAAGCTATAAAAAAAAGAAGGCAATTAATAATACCTAATAGCTCACGTTCTAACTCATTTTACTTAAGAATCTGACATTTTTTTCATAATACAACATAGTTGTCCTAAATTCAAACCAATTTGCCCATGTCTTAACATTTTTTCAATTAGCCCTATATTCCTACATGTTAATTATTCCATAAAATAATGATCATTGACCCCTTGTAACCATTAGGGAATAGTAAAGATTGCTTTACCAAATAAAATGGAATCAAAGATTTGGCAGCATTTAATAAATGTGGAGTCATAGACTTCCTATATTGACCTATTGTTTTTTTTGTGCAATGAAATAGGAATATCAGTGGTTTAGGTCTGATTACTTCACTTTGTATCAGATAAATCAAGTCCACCACCCCCTTCCAGAACGTTCGAATCGAACCACCAAATATGTCCATTATTTTGCTCAACATTTTCTCCAACACAAGGTTGAGTTTGATGTAAACATAGCATGCAATTTTACTAGTGTGTGATGCCATCAGGTAATAGTTTTAAAATGTACGCGATACCAAAAAAAGAAATAATAGAAGGTGTGAATACAAAAAGTATATATAATAAGTATAATCTTTATTATTTAACACAGATAAAAAGACAGTATATTACTGACATTGCATAGCATCAAATACAAAAGTACTGTCAAACAGCAACCATTAAAAGTTACAAAAAATTGATCACAGAAGATATTTGTTTAACAATACTCGAGTATATGGACTCCATACCCCTACCCGTTTCAAATGAAAGTCGTCTTCTGGGGGTGCATTTGTCCAAAATTTCTGACCATCTGTCAAGCTTGGATATAGGAAAAGTGAGTTCTTGTTTATAAAAAATTATAATTATTTGATTGATATTTTATTAGTTGCGCTCATTTATATACTTTGCACATTAATCTTGGAATCCCTTAACACATGATTAGAGTTGAGCGAACACCTGAATGTCCGGGTTCGGCGGGTCCGCACTTAACCTGAACTTTACCCCGATCTCGAACCCCATTGAAGTCAATGGAGACCCGAACTTTTGAGCACTAAAATGGCTCTAAAACAAACATGGAAAGGGCTAGAGGGTTGCAAATGGCAGCAAAATCATCTTAAGAGCATGGCAAGTGCTCTGCAAACAAATGTGGATAGGGAAATAACTTAAAATAACATAAAAAAAATGAAAAATGAAAAAGAATAATCTTGAATGATGTAGGAGGAGGACGAGGCCCATATGGAGTAGGAGGTTGAGGTGGCGGTGAATGTGGCTGTGTAGGTGGAAGCGGCGGTGGAGGAGGACGAGGTAGCCAACACTGGTTTTTGTTTTTAATTTTATTTCTTTTTAAATTAGGGTACACTCCAAAAGAGAGAGAAAGATCAAAAATACAACAATGGCTGGGTAAGGCCGGTATACATGTCTATTCTGCACAAGGTACGGACAAGTCCTGTGGGATCCATGCCTGGTTCATTTTAATGAACGTGAACTTGTCCACATTTGCTCTGGACAGGCGGCTGCGCTTGTCTGTGATAACGCCCCCAGCCGCGCTAAATACACGTTCAGATAATACACTGGCTGCAGGGCAGGCCAGCACCTCCAAGGCGTAAAGGGCAAGCTCAGGCCATGTGCTCAATTTGGAGACCCAGAAGTTGAAGGGGGCAGACCCGTCATTCAGTACATGTATAGTATGTAAGGAACGGTAAGGAACTGTATATGGTATATGGTAAGGATTGGTGATGGCGGCGGGGGGCTTTTTTTCTCCCTTCTGGGTTGAGTCTGGCCTTGGAAAAGGTATGTGTCCCTGGTTGTGGGCCGAGCTCTCCCAAAGCTGTCCAAGTTCTGAGGCCTTCTGGTAGGGACGGGGCTGCACTGGTCTTGCTAGGGACTGGGATTCTGAAAAGCCTGTGGTGTATGTGCCCCTGGAGTGGCAGTCCAGGGGTGCCATAATTCACAGTGGATGGCAACACTATGAGTATGACACCAAGGACACTGCACTTCCTACACACATTTTTCACACCTGCCTCTAGGGCTGGGCATTTTGGTCAGGAGTCAGGACCAGAGGCATTTTTATTCCTGGCTGAAGGGCCTGCCATAGTATTGCAACGTGGCACTAACCTTGCATTTCTCCACTTTACATTTCCCTACATTTATGTGTTGTGTGTCTCACGTTTTGTGTTTTTTATTGTGGCGGTACACTTTATTTTGCACAGCGTGATTAGTAGGGTGTATGTCCTTGGGCCTGTCCCTGAAAGTCTTGGGAGGGGGTGGATATGGCCTTCTGGCTTGGTTCGCCCTCTCTCATGGGGTCTCTCTTCGGGAGAGCCCCACCTAGTACTTGGGGTGGTCTGTTTCAGCAGACCTCCTAAAGAACGGGGCTGCCTGGTTTCGGCCAGGTTAGCCAGTGTAAGTACCCCAATCCCTGTCAGGAGCCTTGCGCCCCGGGGGATCAGGGTCAAGGACCATGTGTACACCCTGTGCACTTTTTGTGTTTCACTTTTTTGGTGTGCACCTTTTTATGCACCCACTGGGTGATAGTCTGAGTGTGTTCACACACCAGGGGCTTAAAAAAAAAACAACTGGTGGTCCTGGTTGTTGTGGCATGCCGACAAAGCTTTTCCACATTTCATACATGCTAACCCTGCCTTCTGAGGTGCTGGTGGTGCCCTGGCTGCGTTGGCAACCTCCTCCTCTGCCTTCGCCTTGTGCTTCCACTGTGCCCCCGCTGTCAGGTGGGAATGCCACCAGCATCGCTTCTCGACCTTTTGCCTAAGATCAAGTGTAGTATCTGTTGTTATCAGTTATCTGGGTGCCACCCTGCTGTGAACATGGTTCCTCCTCCTCCATCTCCTCCTCTTCCTCCTCAACCTCCACCTTATCATCCTCCAGAACTGTGCCCTTGCTGGACAATTGTGTACCTGGCATTTGTAGGTGCAGGAACCCACCCTCGGAGATCAAGTGTAGTATCTGTTGTTTCAGTTATCTGGGTGCCACCCTGCTGTGAACATGGTTCCTCCTCCTCCATCGCCTCCTCCTCCTCATCCTCCACCTCGTCATCCTCCAGAACTGTGCCCTTGCTGGACAATTGTGTACCTGGTGTTTGTGGGTGCAGGAACCCACCCTCGGAGCCACTTGTGAATGACTGCCCTGAAAGCCTTAGAAATGATCACTGCTCTGGATGCGGAGGCAGTAGAGGATGAGGATGAGGAAGCGGAGTAGGAGGAGTTAACAACAGGAGGCAAACTGAAGCACCCTGCAATCCTTGGTGGTGGAAGGAGATGCGCCAAACAAACTTAAAGGGTGTATCTCACAATAACATAATCAGCAAACACTGCAAAATGATTAATTTTCCCCTAAATGGGTGTTTATTGAATAGCAGAATAGAACAACAGCATCCAAAGGGTGTATCTCACACGTACAGATACAGACTAAGCCGCAATTTAATATCTTTCTGTCCCCTAAATGGGTGTTTATTGAATAGCAGAATACAACAACAGTATCCAAAGGGTGTATCTCACATGTACAGATACAGGCTAAGCCGCAATTTAATATCTTTCTGTCCCCTAAATGGGTGTTTATTGAATAGCGGAATACAACAACAGTATCCAAAGGGTGTATCTCACGCATACAGATACAGACTAAGCCGCAATGTAATATCTTTCTGTCCCCTAAATGGGTGTTTATTGAATAGCAGAATACAACAACAGTATCCAAAGGGTGTATCTCACACATGCAGATACAGAGTAGGTCGCAATTTAATATCTTTCTTTCCCCTACATGGGTGTTTATTGAATAACAGAATACAACAACAGTATCTAAAAGGGTGTATCTCACACGTACAGATGCAGACTAGGCCACAATTTAATTTTTTTTCCTAAATGGGTGTTTATTGAATAGCGGAATAGAACAACAGTATACAACGGGTGTATCTCACACGTACAGATACAGACTAGGCCGCAATTTAATATTTTTTCCATAAATGGGTATTTATTGAATAGCAGAATAGAACAACAGTACCTAAAGGGTGTATCTCACACGTACAGATACAGGCTAGTCTGCAATTTAATATTTTTTCCATAAATGGGTGTTCATTGAATAGCGGAATAGAACAACTGTATAGAAAGGGTGTATCTCACTGTAACATATGCAGACTAGGCTGCAACTAACTTTTTTTCCCCCTAAATGGGTTTTTATTGCAATGCGCAATACAAAAGTATGCAATGGGTGTATCTCACTGTAACATATGCAGACTAGGCCGCAATTAACTTTTTTTTCCCCTAAATGGGTTTTTATTGAAATGCGCAATACAACAATATGCAATGGGTGTATCTCACTGTAACATATGCAGACTAGGCTAACTTTTTTTTCCCCTAAATGGGTTTTTATTGAAATGCACAATACAACAAAATGCAATGGGTGTATCTCACAGTAACATATGCAGACTAGGCCGCAATTAACTTTTTTTTCCCCTAAATGGGTTTTTATTGCAATGCGCAATACAACAGTATGCAATGGGTGTATCTCACTGTAACATATGCAGACTAGGCTAACTTTTTTTCCCCTAAATGGGTTTTTATTGAAATGCGCAATACAACAGTATGCAATGGGTGTATCTCACTGTAACATATGCAGACTAGGCTAACTTTTTTTCCCCTAAATGGGTTTTTATTGAAATGCGCAATACAACAGTATGCAATGGGTGTATCTCACTGTAACATATGCAGACTAGGCTGCAATTAACTTTTTTTTCCCCAAATGTTTTTTTTTTTTTTAAATGCACAATACAACAGTATGCAATGGGTGTATCTCACTGTAACATATGCAGACTAGGCCGCAATTAACTTTTTTTCCCCCTAAATGGGTTTTTATTGCAAAGCGGAATACAACAACAGTATGCAATGGGTGTATCTCACTGTAACGTATGAATGAAAATCTGAAAAATAATTGTCCCCTTAATTGGTGCTTGTTGAATAGCAGATTTGAAATGCAGTGTCTAAACGCTGCAAGTCTCAGTAAAATATGAAGGAAAAAAGTTTTTTTCTTTTTTAAATGCAGATTAAGCAGACACATATGCACTCAGCTTGCATGAAATGGCCGCTAAACACCGCAAGCCTAACAGGTTGGATACTGTTGTTGTTCTATTCCGCTATTGAATAAAAAAAAAAAAACATTTGAATGAAAAATTAAAAAATATTTTTTTTTCCCCTAAATACTGAAAAATAATTATTTTCCCCTTACATTGGTGCTTTTTGAAGAGCAGGTTAGAAAAGCAGTGTCTGTCTAAACACTGTATGCCAAAGTAAAGTATGAAGAAAAAAAGTTTTTCTTTTTTAAATGCAGATTAAGCAGACACATATGCACTGAGCTTGCATTAAATGTGCAGCACCGCACGCCGCCCACCAAACAGACTGATAAAAGTTTTTTTTTTCTCCTTTCTCCACCTCACTGGGCTCAGGTCAGGGCATAAAGATCGTGCACCGCACCCCCACACAATACAATCAATGTAGATCACTGTCTGATTAAAGAAGATTCTTCCTATTATTTCCCTCAAAGCAATCTCCAGCCTGACCCTACAATAATCTTCTATCTCTCCCTCCGGGCAAAAAGATTGTGCACTGCACCCCCACACAATCAAATCAATGTAGGTCGCTGTCTGATTAAAGAAGATTCTTCCTATCCTTTCCCTCAAAGCAATCTCCAGCCTGACCCTACAGTAATCTCCTGTCTCTCCCTCAGCAAAAGTATCAGGAACCTCTCCCTAGTATAGTTTGAGCAGAGTGATGCGCGGCGCTATGTGACTCCAGTTTATATAGACTCTAGGTCACATGCTGCACTGGCCAATCACAGCCATGCCATTATTAGGCATGGCTGTGATGGCTTCTAAGGGCACACTTGTTAAACGCTTGCTGATTGGCTGCCTTGCACCTGTTGAAACTGCGCCATTAAAACCGCGCCAAAACATCAAATAACATTACCGAACAACGGAGAGTACCCAAACATACAGTGAAATGTTCTGGACCGGGTACCGAATACCCAAAAGTCCAGTACAAACCTGAACAATACAGTCCGGGTTCGCTCAACCCTACACATGATGTAATAGCGGTGTAAACCTCTTTACCATTAAACTTAGCGAGGACGCAGTTCCTGGTGCTAGTATATCCACTTCAGCCCCCCGGAAGATTTTACCCCCTTCCTGACCAGGCCCTATTTTGCGATTCGGCACTGCGTTGCTTTAACGGACAAAAATATATATATATATATATTTTTCACATTCTGCTATATGACATTCCCAAAAAAAATAAAAATAAAAATCTAAATGTTTTAACATTTTAGGCCAATTTGTTTTCTGCTGCACATTTCTGGTAAAAAAAATTGCAATAAGCGTATTTTGATTGGTTTGCGCAAAAGTTATCGCATCTACTAACTACGGGAAAGATTTATGTCATTTTTATCATTTTTTTTTTTTACTAGTAAAGGCGGCGATTTGTGATTTTCTTTTTGCGGGACTGCGACATTGTGGCGGACAGTTTGGACCCCTAACTGACATTTTTGACACTTTTGGGGGTACCAGTGACATTACTACAGTAATCAGTGCTAAAAATATGCACTGTTACTGTAATAATGCCCTTGGCAGGGAAGGGGTTAACCTTGTGGGTGATCAAGGGGTTAAGTGTGAGCCTAGGGGAGTGATTCTAACTGTGGGGGGGGGGGGGGGGGAGGGTGTGACTTCTGAGATGACCATAGAGACATATGATCCTATATAGCAGGATCACATGAGCTCTGTGATCATCCCAGGGAGAAGGATGGTCAGCTGTGTTTACAACAGCCGACCGTCCTTCTCTCTCAGCGGGGAACGATCACGGGTGACAGGCAGCAATCGGAGCTGCCTGACACACGCATTGTCTTCGCCGCTGATGAGCGGGGGTGGGAGCACGCTGGCGGCGGCGCGCGCTCACCCCCTAGACTCCTGAGAGTAAATGTAAGTGTACATGTAAATCTGCGGCGGGTGGTCGGTCGGAAACTGGATATAGATGATACTTTAATTAAGTTTATAGAGGATCTGAATAAAACAAGACATAAAACATGACAAAAACATTCTATCAAACCAAATGAGTGCAGTGAATTCATTTTGATGCACAAATGTCACTATAAATCTTGGATTAACAATATCCCTTAAAGGCAAGTTATCTAAATATGAAGGAACTCTACACATTAGGGGTCATATATAAACCTACATACATACACTGGTGAAAGAATGTATGAAACAAAATGTAAGACAGACCTGATAAAAAACACATTCTGTATACAGGATCGAAATATGAATAAAAATTCAGTGCAGCCTTATGATTAGGAAAGGGATCCAAACAGATAAATCTTGGGTTCAAAGTTGAATTCCACAGGTTTGGGATTTACCCAGGAGAATCCTTTTAAAGTCCTAATGCACTGCATAACATTCAAAAAGAAAATGCACTTATATTTTTTTGGCCCCTCCACTGACCTAAAAAGATTCTCTTCTCAGGTACATACTTTCTGACATAAGAGGATCACAATATTCTGTGTTTGTTGACATACAGCACCGTGAGTCCTTTTCCCTGGCCACACCTGCACAATAGAGGCCTATAGACTTCTATGGTGCTCATCTACCTCTGTCTCAGGACCAGAAGACAAAGGGAGACAAGCCCCATAGACTTCTAAGAGGTCTTCTGCACAGGCACAGCCATGGACAGTGGGCTTGCAGCATTAAATGTCAACAAACACAAGAAGCTAAGGAAAGTATGCTTCTGCACAGAGGTCAGGATAGTGATTCAAAAAGAACCTGTGGAAGCACGCTGCATTATAAACCTCTTTCGCCCATGATGCTGTCAACTGCTCCTTTCTCTCACTAAACTCTAACACACCAACAAAGGGTTGTTGGGAAAGCACCCTTTTAGAGTGTGTTGGCTGGGATTTGATCAAAAAGAATCATCCATGGCTTAAGTCTTGCATCTGGCCTTTGGTCAAATGACACGACCAGAAGTCAGGTGCAAGTGTTGCCAATGAAGGCTTTTTGCAAAGCATTATGGCACAAGCGGCTGGCAATTCCAGCTGAACATCCCTAAGTTTAAGTTTGATCTGAACCAGAAAATTTAGTCCAAACTGGGGTTCTGGATGAAAATCTTCATCTCTACTTTTCAGTGGTACAAGATTACATTTACTAAGTTGTAAATTACATTGAATTTATAATTGGCCTACACATGTTTGTGTATAACCTATAATATCCTTTAAGAATGTTTTTAAATTCTTATATTAAGTATTGTGCTATGTTTGGATAACTATATATGTTTGTACTGTTTATATATTTTTTTTAATGCACATCTACTATTTGGTGCTTAATTGTCAAGTATCTTTTATTTTATTTGAAAAAGCCAGAATAATTACTGTTACTTTTGGTGTGATGATTCCATTACTTGGATCAAGTAGCTATTATTTGGCATTTATTGCTGATCAGGATGTGATGTTAATGATACCTAAGATACCAATTGCTATATCCCTATAATAATAAAACAAAAGTGTTAATTTGAACTCTTAAGTAGAATCAGCATTCATCAGGCTTTTAGAATCTTAAGTGAATACAATTGATCTGGCTTCATATGAACAAATTTTATTTGACCCTTATTTATCTTTCCTTACTTTTCATAAGCCTGACATTTTACCTGGAGGGGTCAGAGTTCACCTGAAATGTGTTGCTGTCAACACCTGACCTCACACTGTTTTTTAACTGCTAAGAGCTATTGACCGTATCAATTAACAATGCAAACAACTAAACGCCCCCCATTTTATATTGATAAAGCACTGCCAGGAGCAGGGATAGTTTGTGTGGTCTGAGTAGTCAGAACAGTAAAAGAGGGTTTCTGTTGGGTTAAAATAGGTTGTGACTCCCTTCTGGCCCATCCCCTTACCTTTTATGCTAGTCTAAATTTGAAACAAACACTCCAGCATTGTCCTGCAGCACTCCACTGTTCAGCTCTCTGTGCCTGTGTCCCGCATCATCATCATCTTGGTCCTTTTTTTTCTGTCTGCTTCTTCTGGGTTTAAGCAGTTGGGTTCAAGCAGCTCACAATGATGTAGCAGCTCTACAACCACCTTTTTTGTAAATACATATGCTGTTACATATTTCCTCAGGAATATGTAACAGTCTTCTTCCAGACACACTATACAATATATATATATATGCCAAGCAGCTGCTATCTCTACACCTCTATGGTGTATGTGCTCTAATGTAAATCCCAATAGCTGAGCTAGGTGTAAAATCCAATGTTGACTCAATATCGAAATATTCTCCAATGCAATCAAACAAATATATAATCAAAAATATTGTGATGAACTATATAAAACAAACCAAGTGTCCATTAGAAGTTTCCATGCAGTGCTCCATGCTCTTCAATATGCTGCAGTCAATCAATTATCTTCTGTGAAATAAAAACATCCATATGCCAGCACCTTTTACACTCACCGTATTACCATGATCCTCTGATGTAATATGGATCAAGCAGCGCTTTTCCCCTTTTAGTGAGGGGAGCCCTTGAGTTCAGTAACAGTAGTATTGTCCGGAATCAGCAGCAGAGATGGCCGAATCTGCATGGCTACATTAAGGAAACTGGGACCAGACTGTGTATGCTTTAAGAGAGATTTATTTATAGTGAAACAAAATCTTTCCAATCACCAGCACACAGCAAACATCAAAATATAACGGAACTAAAAAAGCCCAGTGACTAAATATCTGATTAATAACTAATAGAAAAGAGAGAGGAGGAAGAAATGGGAAGGAAATAGAGGATAGGAAAGAAAAGAATGGGGGATTAAGGATAGAGAAAGAGAAGTGAGGGGTCCGTAGATCCATTGGGTCAGCAGATGTGACTAATAGTATAAAAAGTACTCATGGGAAAACAAGGGAAATGTAGATGATTGGTTATTATACCAGGAAAGATGAGTCAGAGTTGACTAATGGTGGGAGATCAGGGGATATCAGTATATAATTTGTCATCCATCGTGAGAATTAAACGGGTGTAGGTAAGGGAACACTAGGAGGACTACCTATTTCTGTGAGGGCATCCGAGGAGGAAAAGTGGATCCAGATAAACCATAGAACTTTGTTTGTCAAAAGTATCATTATCAAATGCCAACATTTTCTTCCATCCACCTAATGTCATTCACCGTGGACACCCATAGGGATATTAGAGGGGTACTATCTGTTTTCCAAAATAAAGGGATAATTTTTTGTGCAGCAGCTGACAGGAAAAAATGTAATAAACTCAGTTTCTAAAAGGCCACGGAGCCCGGGAGCATTTAAAGAAGAGCGGTCTCTGGTGTATGGGTCAGTGACTCATCATAAACCTTGGGATCAAGGTAAGGGAATGGCGCTGCCTACTATATGGTGTGTAAAAATTAGACAGAAAAATGTGTAAATATATGCACAATGTTGGGTGACTAAATAGTGTTTAAATAAATAGATAAGCAAAAATTGTATGAATAAATAAATCAATGAGCATAAAATGCAGTGATTATTAATCTCAAATAAATATGGAATATCGATCAGTGAAAAGTGCCACCATAACTGTGTAACAGAATATAGTGTATATAAGGTGACTTAGCGCATACAAATATATAAATATAAATAATGCTTCACATAAGTAAAAAACATAAGTTGAGTCGCAATGATTGTATATATAAAGTGACCAGTGCAAATAATTGATATATACTAAAAAGGTGACTCAGTGACAGCATGTATAAAGTGCTGTATATAACCAGTGCATCAAATAAAGTGACAAATAATGGGTGGTCCAACAATAGGTGGAGATAAGGTGACGTATTTAGTCCATATATGTAACACCAATATACTTCATATATCAAAAATATTGAATACAACCCCGTGGTGGGTGATGGGTGAGGTGACCAGTCGGGGGAATCGTCGGGGATCGAGTGTGGAGATCCGGCCGCTTGTGTAAACAAAGCGGGCGGATCTCCTAAGTGACAGGCAGGGTCAGATTGCAGGATTCAGCATAGCTGAACCTGTGATCTGTACCTGTGTCACATAGTCCCCTCCCCCCACACACGTCAGTAAGCACCAGGCATACATTAACCCCTTGATCACCAATAAAAGTTAACCCCTTCCCTGCCAGTGTCATTTTTACAGTAACAGTGCATATTTATAGCACTAACTACAGTAGTAATGTCACTGGTACCCCCAAAAGTGTAAAAAATGTCAGTCAATGGTCCGATCTGTCGGCCGCAAAGTCGCAGTCCTGCAAAAAAAATCACAGATTTGCTCGTTAAAAAAAAAAACACCAAAAATGACAGAAATCTTTCCCTTAGTTAGTAAACGCAATAACTTTTGCGCAAACCAATCAAAATACGCTTATTGCGATTTTTTTTTTACCAAAAATATGTAGCAGAAAACAAATTGGCCAAAAATGATAAACAATTTTGATTTTTTTTTTTTTGGGGGGAATTTCATAAAAAAATTTGAAAAATATTGTTATTTTTTAAAAATTTTCTTTTTTTGTTTATAGCGCAAAAAGTAAAAATCGCACAGGTGATCAAATACCACCAAAAAGAAATCTCTGTTTGTGGGGGAAAAAAAGGATGTAAATTTCGTTTAGGTACAGCGTCGCACGACCGTGCAATTGTCAGTTAAAGTCGCACAGTGCCGAATCGCAAAAAGTGGCCTGGACGTAAGACAGCAAAATCCTCCGGTGGTAAAGTGGATAATTATGTAAACATGGCAAACATAAGTTGTAGATTTAAAAAAAAAAAAGGTAGAAATTTCAAAAAGTGTCAGGGGAAAACACTTGAGGGCCCGATTTTAGCATAAATAGGTCTCCTTAGAGTTCTGTAAAGTCAATGTGGATTAATTTGTTCGGCAAGCAGTGAGTACTGTAATCCTATCAAGCTGCAAAATGCATTCAGTTTTCTATTTGAAAGTGACTCCTCAGTTGCCGATAAATGATAACTATCTTAGTCACCCATATGTTTTAGGAAACCTCAGGAATTTGATCCAGTAATCTGCACCAACTAATCGGGCCCCCCCAGAGCAGCACCATTTATATTTTGGCTTAATCCGAACAGGAGTATTAACTAATCCTTATTTCAGGCCTTTGTATATTGCTATGAAAATTGCAGCACTGTTATTTGCTGTTATTTGCTTATTTGTGATTCTGTTCATTTTCCACTACAAACTTCCTGAATGTTTTATAAAGTTGCAGGAAATTGAACCCATCTATAAGTACTCAAAATGTTGTTAGTTTATCACATTTGGTACCCATTTTTACCCGGATGGGCCATTGCAGTGCATTTAACACACACATTACTGTACCATTTCGTATGTTAATGTGTGTTGTGTTACAGCCTATTTATTTGAATGGGCTGCCACTAGCACGATAGATCATAAATTGGACCTGCTGTCTGTTTTGCTATTGGAACACAACACAAGTGCATTACTATGCATTTTGGTGTGCTGCAACATGGTTGGGTGCTGAAGATGCTGTTGACAATGAATGGCATCGCAATGCACAAATGTGCATAGTGTGCATTACCTCAAAACAGCAGTTTGAACATGCCAGAAGGCTGAGAACTTGTTTACCTGTAATGCCTTCTTTTTAAGAGCAGTGCTCCTCAAACCAGCCCTAAGGGTATGTTCACACTGAACACAGGTTTGAAATCGTGCGAGTTCAGCTGAACTCGCACGATTTCAAACCCGCATTTTACTGCGAGTTCGGGGCTGATTGGAAAGATATCCGTGCAGGTTCGCGCACAGATGTCTATTGAAATCACCCCCAAAGTCACCAAAAGCAGTGCAGGAACTACTTTTGGAAATCGGTGCAGCGCCACAAAGTCGGCATCGCACCGATTGGGGCAGTGCCACTGCCAGCAATAGGCTCAATTTGGCACGTCAAATCACATTTCAAATCGCACCAATGTGATCAGGGCTCAAGGACCACTAAACATCGTCTTCAGGTGAAATGATCCAATTTAACCTATGATTAAAGCAGAATTCAGGGTGGCCACAGCATCATTTGCCTAAGGCTCAGCCTACTTGCACATTATGGCATACTTTTTTTTAAATAATCTTTATTTAACAAATTCAAAATAACATACAAAGACATAGAACAGCAAAAGAGTACACAAGTGCATTTAGAAAGGACATAAAAAAGGCCCAATCGGCATCATGAGCAGTCCGGACACCGTTAATGCAACAGGAACGTCCATAGGGGTCAATCAATCAAGCATTGTGAAGGCGTGTGCCAATATCGGCCAAATAGCAAGTACATTCGAGGACCCCCAGGATGCGCCAAGTCTGTCAGTGCCTCCCAAAAAGGGTCTCCGCAAAGGGAGCCGGAGAGCCCGACAGACATCACGCATGTTTCAAACAACAGAACACATTAGTATCCATATTACAGTGTATACAACTGAAGAATTAGCCACTGGCCTCGGGGAAGAGACAGTGAGAGAGGGATAAGGTCTAGAAAAACAGAAAGACAGCAGAGGGGAAGAGGCAAATAGGAGGGAGAAAACAGGGAGGGAGGAGGAGGTCCGGGGTGGAGGGCGTGGGCCCCAGGCAGGAGAAGGTCAGTCAGGAGTCTCAGTGTTTAGCTGCTAACAGTAGTTGTGCACACATCTGGGATCTCATCAGAGTAAAACATCCACCCCATCCAAGTGTCTTTAAAGCATTCCTCTCTGCCCTGTGAAGTGAGAACTCGCCTTTCCGCTTCCATCACCAGTTTGACCTCCCGTTTCCACTCAGAAAGCGTGGGACAGGTGGAACTTCGCCAATGCCTCGGTATGAGGCACTTGGCGGCGTTCAGCAGGAAAGGAACTATACTACGTTTGTAGCGTTTGAGTGAGGAGCGGGTATCATGGAACAAGTACTGAAGGGGAGTGCGAGAAGGAGGAGTAAGAGACAACTTGGACACCCAATGATGGACAGCGTCCCAGAAGGGCTGCAGCAGGGGGCACTCCCACCAGATGTGGAGGAAAGTACCCACCTGGCCGCAGCCTCTCCAACAATGGGGGTCTGCGCCCGGAAAAATCCGGGCTAATTTGGCAGGGGTCCTATACCACCGAGCCACGAATTTGTAGGCCGACTCCTATATCCTGGTACTAATGGAGGAAACATGGGTCAATCGCAGGATGCGAGACAGCTGTGGGGGAGTGAATTCCACCCCCAGCTCTCTCTCCCATTCCTTCACGAAGTAGGGAGGCAAGGAGGAAACCCCACTCAATAGCAATTTGTACATATGTGACAGTAGATGGCGGGATTCTGGGGGGTCAACAAACCACTTCTCGAAGGCCGAGAGGCTAGTAATCGGTCATGAAGCATTCGGGAGTGAGGCGAAGAACTCAGTCAGTTGCCTATATCGCCAGCCAGACATCGGAAAGTCGCCAAAGAGGTCTCTAAGGGTAGCAAAGTGGCCGCAGGAGCGAAAAAAGCGTATATCTTTCCCTGGGGTGAACCAGGGAAATCCACCCAGGGGGGCCAAAGGGGACATGCCGGAGGACAGAGCGCTAGATGCATTAAAGCCATCCCAGATGGGAAGTGTGGCTATAGTCAGGGGTGACGTCCAGGCCGACAGCCCACGATCACCGGGTGGAATCCACGGGGCTCCCGCAAGATTCCGCCCCGCCAGCGTTTTCTCCAAGGGGACCCAAGGTTTAGATTGACCATCGTGCGCCCAGTTCAGCATACGAACCAATGCCATAGCCTTATAGTATAGGGTGACATCCGGAAGACCAACGCAACCATCGGCCTTTCGTCCTCCTGAGGACAGCATAGGCCAAGCGGGGGCTCTTTTCCCTCCAGACGAACTTCAAAAAAGCCAGACGCAAACGCTTAAAAAAGGATACAGGTAAATGCATGGGGACCGTGTTAAACAAATAAATCAGTCGGGGGAGGATGGTCATTTTAAGCACGTTAATGAGACCAAACCACGTAACCGTGTGGGATGCCCACGATTCCAGGTCAAGATGGATGCGTGCCAACAAGTCTCCGAAGTTCCTGTCATACAGGGTTTTCAAGTCAGGGGAGATGTTCACTCCGAGGTATGGGAGGTAGTCCTCCCGCCATCTAAAGCCAAAGGACCGCCGTAGAGTCAAAGCCAAATCAGGGGGTACATGGATAGGTAGCAATTCGGATTTATCATAATTGATCTTGAAATTGGAAAGCCGCCCAAACAGGTCCAGTTCGCGCATCAGTACTGGGAGAGAGAGCTGTGGTCGGGTAAGATAGAACAGCAGGTCATCGGCATATGCCGACACCTTATGCTCCGTAGAACCCACCGTAACACCAGCAATGTCAGATGTCGCCCTCACTCTCCTCAAAAAGGGTTCCAGGGCCAGGGCGAAAAGGAGGGGTGACAGGGGGCACCCCTGCCGGGTGCCATTGTAAATGGGAAAGGGATCCAACAGCAACCCGTTCACCCTGACTCTGGCACTCGGGCCATGATACAGGGCCAAGATCCACCCCAACATACGGGACCCAAGCCACAGAGATCGAAGAACCTCCGACAGATATGGCCAGGCCACCCTGTCGAAGGCCTTCTCCGCGTCCAGGGATAGAGCCAGACAGGGATGTCTGTCTGGTCCATGCTGTGCCCAGTGGAGCACATGGAGAGCCCTAACAGTATTGTCCCGGGCCTCTCGGAGGGGCATGAATCCCGCCTGGTCAGGGTGGATCAAGGGCGCGACATGGTCTTGGAGGCGAAGTGCCATAATCTTGGCCAAAATCTTGGTGTCAGTGTTGAGGAGAGAGATGGGCCTATAACTGGCACAGTGGTGGGGGTCGTTGCCCGGTTTCGGGAGTACCACAATGTGGGCCATCAGCGCTTCAGGTGGGAGGGGCCGTTTATCCGACACGCGTTGAAATAAGTGCACATTTGGGTGCCAAGAACAGGGAGCAAGGACTTATAATAGTGGTTCGTGAAGCCGTCTGGGCCCAGGCTCTTGCCTGCAGGCAAACCAGAAACCACCCTGCTCACCTCCGTCTCGGTAATGGGAGCCTCCAGCTCCTCCAGGATCCCGTCAGGGAGCCTGGGGAGCTCGGAGTCTGCCACGTAGTCTCGAATGTCGGGCATCCGACCCCCCCCAGCCTGCGAGAGATGGTACAGGGACTCATAAAATCGTTGGAAGCAAGTGGCTATGCGAGGGGAACTGACCACTTTTCCCTCTGAAGACTCCAAGGCGTGGACATGACGGACCTCCGACCTTCTATGCAGCACACGGGCCAGCAGAAGTCCACACTTGTTCCCATGCTCATAAAAATGGTGTGCCCAAAAGCGCAGCTTGTCCCGGGCCCGTCTGTCTAGACAGGATGACAAGGTGTTCCTAAGCTCCTCCAAGGACCGAGCATCCTCCGGAGCCATGTCACGCTTATGTTTGATTTCCAAATCGTGGATCCGGTCCAACAAATCAGAAATCTCCTGTTGTCATTGCCGCTTCAATCGGGCGCCGTGCAAAATGAGAACCCCTCTGATAACAGCCTTATGGCCCTCCCATACAGCTGACGGAGAGACATCAGGCGAAGAGTTAAGCTCAAAATAGGAGCGTACCTCTTCAGTAACCTGACCCAAAATGGAGGGGTCATCCAGGAGGTTTTCATTAAGGCGCCACGTCCGGGTCACACTGTGAGCACCGGGGGGTGCGAACGTCAGGGAGACAGGGGAGTGATCAGAGAGTGTAATGGACCCAATCGAAGCGGCACGGACAGAGTCCAGATGGTATTGGTCCACCATGAGCAAATCCAGCCTGGAGTACATGTCATTAACCTTGGAGTAGTAACTGTAGTCTCTGACCCCAGGATTGAGAATCCTCCAGCAGTCTACCAAACGCAGGGCCCTGAACAGCCTCCGAAGGTGCTTCTGAGCTCGGAAAGAGAGAGGTGAGCATCCTGAGGAGGAATCCAGGGTGGAGTCAAGGACTACATTAAAATCCCCCCCTAAGACAACAATGCCCTCCCGAAACCCCTTGAGCTTGGTAAGGGCTGAGGACAAAAAGGAGACTGTTCTAGAATTAGGTGCATATACATTAGCAAGAGTATATGTGTGGCCGTGGATCATACCCTTCAGAAAAAGGAAACGTCCCTCAGGATCCGTAAGGGAGTCCATGAGCACAAAAGGACATTGCTTGTGGATAGCTATGGCAACCCCCCTGGCTTTGGCAATTGGGGATACGCTATGATACCACTGGGAAAACACCTGGGTAGGTAAGCGAGGAGTGGAGGAGGCAGTGAAGTGCGTTTCTTGTAAATAAAGCACATCAGGGCGCAAGTGACGCAGTTCCTGCCACATCCTTCCCCTCTTATTGGGAGAGCAAAGCCCCCTCACATTATACGAGGTCACTCGCAGCACATCAGCCATGGAACATCAGTGGGTAACCGGGGGGAACAGGCAAATAACAGGCAGTCAAAAGCCTCGCCCCGAGTAGCAAGAGAAGCAGAAAGAACTCCAAGACGCATTGCTCCACACATCCACCGTAGGCCTCAGGCCCCCCCCCATCAGACCACCCGGGAAAAAGGAGAGAGAAAAGGGAATGTGGAAAGGGGGAGAGGGGAAAGCAGAGGGGGAAAACAGACAGAAAGAATGTGACAGCAGAAACGAGGAGTAGAAGAGAGAGAGAGCAGGGGACAAAAACCGTCCCCAGCATGGAGAGCCATCCTGAAAGGATGCGCCCCCTTAGCCTAAAAAAAAGAGGGGGCCGCTCTAACTAACCATGACAAAAAAAGGGAAGAAAACCCTCGAGGACTCGGGATTACCCAGACCCACAGGGCCACCTACTGTGGGGTAGTGACTGAACCACCAGTGAGAGGAGCAATGCATCTCCGAGCCATAGAGCAACAATAGTTAAGCAAACATGACCTGCAGCCAGGCTGGGGGGGGCCCACGGCCACAGAGAGCCCCGGGTCAGCCCCAGCCCGCAGGGGGGAGAACCCCACCCTGAAACCAACAATATATGAGTCAAACATAGTTAATAACATAGTGCAAATACCACCATAACGATAGGGGTCCCCCAGAGCAGCAGGCCCCCCAGAGCAGCAAAGGGTAGTAGTGCCCGCCATCTGGCAAGTCTCTAGTTAAAGTAAACAGCTTTCAGTCATGCTGGGAGGCCCGGGCGGAGCCCCGTTGTGAGCCTCAGCGACGTTTCCCTCCTTGCGGGGTGACCTGTTGCCACCGTTCGGGGCGTTGCGGCAAGGGGAGAGTACTCTGCAGTCTCCAGTCAGGGAAATCTGTCAAGGGGACATCCAGGGCAGCACAGAAGCGTTGCAGGTCATCCTTGGTGCGGAGAACGGCCGACTTGCCATTCCTGGAGGCAGTAAGATGGAAGGGAAAGCCCCAGCGATACACCACTTGATGAGAGCGCAAGGTGTCCAGTAGGGGGCGCAGGGAGCGCCGTTGCATGAGTGTCTGCCTAGACAGATCGGGGAACAGAGAAAGTTGCGCGCCATCAAAATCAATCACAGCCATAGGCCGCGCGGCCTTCATAATGTCCTCCTTCACAGTATACTTATGAAGCTTACATATGACATCCCGGGGTGGCTCCCCCTCCTTCGGTGGGGGAAGCAAGGCCCTGTGCGCTCTGTCTATGTCAATGACTTCAGGGGCTCTGTTGCCCAAAATTTGGCGAAAAATACCCTGGACAGAGGGGATCAGGTCAGGAGCTCCGGTGGCTTCAGGGAGGCCCCTAATGCGTATGTTCTGGCGCCTGTCTCTGTTCTCATAATTGTCAAACTGATCCATAAGCGTATTGAGGGCAGTGTCATGAGTATAAGCAGACTCTTGAAAGGCTGATAGGGAATGCAGAATATCATCCTGGCCGGATTCTAGGGAGGCCACCCTGTGTCCCAGAGCCGCAGTGTCCGCCCTTAGCCCCTCCAAGGCCTGAGTAACTGATTGCTCCACTGTGGTGGTGATCAAGTGTACAATCTCCATCCTGGTCGGCAAGGCCTTAATGTGGGCCTTCCAGTCCCAGTCCTCCTCCGTGTCCCCGGAGTCTGTGGATCGAGGGGACACCGCAGCGTAGGGCAGGAAGGGGTTGGGGCTGCGCCCCTGTATTTGAGATACCTGCAATCCAGAGGAGGAAGGTGGTCCCGGGAGCGGCGACTCCGAGGAGTCACCAAAAAGAGGTCGCGGAGGTCCGTGGAGCGAGCAGAGATCCCTCCGGGAGGCTGGGAGGACGGTCACTTCTTTGGTGGCATCGCCAGTAGGTAAGTGGATGATCGGTGCTCGCTACAGGTTAAGCGGTAGGCTCAGGAAAGCAGGAGCTCGCACGAGATGCGTCCTCACACCATCGCGCTCAGGCCACGCCCACATTATGGCATACTTACGGTGACCTTTGGGTTTGCTCACCTCCAGCAATGTGAGGTTTGAGCTTTGCCACAGCAGCCAAATTTTTCTTCCCTTCTTCCAGATCTGACCCCTTCAGCCCCTCAGTGGATGACCACTTAAGGTGCAGCACTCATGAATGCGCACTGGATTTACATTATTCAAGCACTGTGCTCAAGAAATGGGCTAAGAATATGTCGCAGTCAGTGTACAATTAACAAAAATTCTGACAGGTAAAATAGTTTTTAGAATTTTAGATTGTAGTCTTTTCTATCAAAAATCTCTAACTGCTGACAAATTTTTGTTTACTACTGTATAGTTTCTGTTTCCCTAACACAAATTTGGGAAAAGTTGACCCATCAGTGGTCCACAGGACAGGACAGGATTGAAATCTACTGTTTAAGAGGTAGAGATAGGCATTTTAAATTCATTTAAAACTTAAAAATGAATTCTATGGATGGCAATTTATTTCTTGGTAATTTTTATATAATTACATTGGTCCAGCTTGTAACTATATTCACATACAATACCTGTGGAATCCCCATGGAAGCTGGAAATGATTGTAGTGGCCACAGCTACTACAGTGACCTTCACTAGCTTCCAGGTCTTGTGCCCAGCAGCTGCTCTGTTGCATTGTGAATGCAGCTGCTTGCTTGGCATTAGCATCATCAAGGGAACATTTTGCTTTATCTTACTGAATGCAAAGAGTTCTCAGATTGGACGAAGTGGAGAGCTGGGGTAACGATGTCATGATCTCTACTTCATGCAATCAGAAAACACTTTGCATTCATTGAAAAAATGCTAAGTGTTCTCTGAATGGCATCCATGCCAAGTAGGCAATATCCTGTGTTCTACAATCAGCAAAGCAGCTGATTGTAGAACACAGGACCCAGAAGCAAGTGGAGATCACTGGAGCAGTGGTGTCTACTTCAGTGATTCCAGCCTCCACAAGGATCTCACAGGTATGGCATATATGAGTGCCGGGACAAGGTCATCCAGCGCCCAGGGCAAAGATGCCAAACTGCACCCCACCCCCCTTAAGGTTAGGGTCAGGATGCCCCCATCCCTGCAATAAACCATTGCACCCAGGGAAGCCACCCTCATGTCCACCCCTTCTCACGGCACTAGCACATACACACAAACATTGGTCCAAGCTAGCTGGACTAATGCCCCATTGTAAGAATTGCCATACTAGCAATCCATTTTTAACATGAATCGTTAGTGAGTCGTTTTATTTATATGAACCTGAGCCTGTAGGTAAGTGTAAACCAATCAATATATCAGAGGAGTTTAATAATTTCATTCAACTCAAGCCACCGCATATTTCCCTTAAAACACATTTAACAGAAAATGAATGTTACAATATAAATAATACATGGTGAAAACTTGTTTATGTTTTTTTTCCCATGTACTTTCATGATAATGTTTCTGCTCTATTTTTCATTATATGTTTTCCTTAGGTCAAATGATTGTTTCCAATGAATGTACTGCTTAAATAATATTACAGTATAATGTATAGACATTGTGCTTCATATTTTCTATACTAGAACATGGGTGCCCCCAGGTGGCATGTTAATGAATCACCAGTGCATAATGCTGTCTAAGGAAACTGCTAAAATATGTTGGGTAGATATTCTGTATGTAAAGAGACTAGGGATGCACCGAAATGAAATTCTTGGCCGAAGCCGAATAATAATGAAATGCTTGGCCGAAGGCCGAATACCGAACGCGGTGTTTCGCATTTTTTCCATTTATTTTGCCAATTTTTTCACCATTACATAATTAAATGGTAAAAATTTGCTTTTTACTATTTTGTGTTGCTTTTCAGATAAATAAATCAAATAACAAAAATACAATTTCAAAATATTTATTTAATACTGAACATTTTTGAACATTCCAGCAAATATTAAAGCACAATATAACTTAAAATAAATAAATTAGTAAAAAAAAAAAAAAAAAATTCTGCCATCTTTGAAGCCCTTTTCTTGAATAGCCTACGTTAGGCCTATAACTGACTGCTGAAAGAATGTAACTCTGTATGTCTACAACAACAAATGTGCATTGAATAGTGCAAAAACTGTGGATGAACCCAAAACAAATGAATAACTCTCCTAGACATAAGCCTACTTAGCCTACTTCTTAAGGAAAAGTGGCAGGTTCTTCTTTATGAAAAGTAGTTTCTCTGCTTTCTCACATGAAAGTCGGTTCCTCTTCTCATCGATGACATGAGATGCAGCACTAAACAGTCTCTCACTGTCGGTGCTTGTGCATGGAGCAGACAAGTACCTGCAGAAATCAGAATAGTTGAAAATTTTATTGCAGTTTTCTGACAGTTGCTCATTTCAAAACGAACAATGTCTCCCATACAAGTAGCCTACCTGCGTGCCATCTGCGCCAAGTCGGGAAAGCGGCCTTGATTGGTCCTCCAAAATTCGAGAGGGTTATTGCTCCTGGGGATGGGGACTTCTGAGAGATACCCATCTAACTGTTGAGCGGTCGAGCTTGTCCTCTGTCTTGCAAATGGGTTATTCTCTTGGAGGATCTCATCGAACATGTCAGACAGCGAGACTGTGCGCGGCTCATCTGTAGTACGAGCCCGTTTACTCTCTGCGCTGTTTTCATCTCCTGCGCTGTGCATCACCTGACCGTCTCCATCACCTAGCGGCTTTCCCAAATCCAACTCGGCCTGGATCATTTCTCGTGTGCGCATCTTTTTCCCCACATCCAAGTAATGATCTTTATATCGTGGATCAAGCACAGTCGCGATGCAGTACAGGGGTTCTGAGTCCGCCTGACTAAATCGTGTGCTGACAGCTTCTAAGAGCGCACTTTTAGTTGTTTTCACTCCGTGGACTGTTTCAGCCTCTTTGTTTAAAAGACGCTTTAATGCTGCAAGTAAGGGTATGACGTCTGCCACAGATGCATCAGATGAGCTTATCTCTTTTGTTATCTGCTCAAAGGGGGCGAGAAGAGAGAGAACGTTCTCGATTAACACCCACTGGTGTGCGGTGAATGTCGCGGGCAGGTCATGATCTGCTATGTATGTAGCCAAGACTCGCTTTTGCGCAAAAAGGCTTTCCAGCATATAATATGTACTGTTCCACCTTGTGCTCACATCTTGTTGGAAATGTTTTTGTGGCATTCCGAACTGTTCTTGGATAGATTGTAGGCGCGCAGAGGCAAGCAGTGAATGTTTAAAATGGCCAACAATTTTCCTGCCTATCGCTATCACATCTGCTATACTGCGCTGACTCAACAATCCCTCGTTGACCGCCAGTTGAATTGTGTGTGCCATACACCGTATGCCTTTCAGATTGCTATCTTCCATGGCTTTAGCCATATTTCTTGCATTGTCACTGACTACCGCATGCTTTTTAGATCGGTCGATACGCCAAGTGTCAAACATGTTGGCGAACGCCTCGGATATGGCTACAGCTGTATGGGACCCTCTAAACTCTTGTGAGTGAAGCACAATCTTTTGTAGCTTGAAATCTGTGTCGATCCACTGCGCAGTTAAACTCAGCATACTAGTGGGGCTCACATCCGAGCTCCAAATATCAGTCGTGAAGCTGAGGGCTGCAATATCTGTGGCCAAAAGCTCATGGACGTTAGTTGAAACGACGTTATACATCTCAGGTAAGCACACGTCTGAGAAATACCGTCTACTAGGGATGGTGTAACGGGGCTCAATATGGTCTATAAGCCTGTGAAATCCAACATCCTCTACAACAGAGAATGGTTGATCATCCAATACGATGAATTCCATTATCCTTGTAGTAATACCTTTAGCTTTGGCACTGTCATTGGCAAACTTTTTTGCCTTTTCTAAGAAGTCAGCCACAGATGGAGAGGGTGTCCTAGGACTGGGAGCTACTTTTCTTTTCGCTGCTGCTGTTGCCGTAGCCGCCGCCGTGTCTTTCTCGTATTCTGCATGATGTTCGGGGTGTCTTGATTTTAAGTGATAAATTAAACTTGTTATACAATGTCTGCAAACGGCCGTTTTTGCCTCTTTCTCTGACACTTTAAAGTGCTTCCACACTGCTGACATGTTTGCTGCATAAAGCGCGCGCCTCTCACTCTACGCGGGTTATTTGATTGCGTCCAGGGGTCAAGTCCTGGAAAATAAAGTGTGGGGAACTCACCCAAGATTACCACACCCAACCTCAAAAATAAAAAAAGTGTGTGTTCGTGTATACCGTATATACCTCTCTGTCTCTCATGTCTCTCTCTCTCTCTCATGTCTCTCTCCTCTCGTGTCTCTCTCTCTTGTCCTGGTATGTCTCTCTCTCTCTCATGTCCTCTCTCTCTCTCTTGTCCTCTCACTCTCTCTCTCTTGTCCTCTCACTCTCTCTCTCTTGTCCTCTCTCTCTCTTGTCCTCTCTCTCTCTCTCTCTCTCTTGTCCTCTCATGTCTCTCTCTCTTGTCTTCTCACTCTCTCTCTTGTCCTCTCATGTCTCTCTCTCTCTCTCTCTTGTCCTCTCTCTCTCTATTGTCCTCTCTCTCTCTCTCTTGTCCTGGTATGTCTCTCTCTCTCTCTCTCATGTCCTCTCTCTCTCTTGTCCTCTCACTCTCTCTCTCTTGTCCTCTCTCTCTCTTGTCCTCTCTCTCTCTCTCTCTCTCTTGTCCTCTCATGTCTCTCTCTCTTGTCCTCTCACTCTCTCTCTTGTCCTCTCATGTCTCTCTCTCTCTCTCTTGTCCTCTCTCTCTCTCTTGTCCTCTCTCTCTCTCTCTTGTCCTCTCACGTCTCTCTTGTCCTCTCACTCTCTCTCTTGTCCTCTCGTGTCTCTCTCTCTTGTCCTCTCGTGTCTCTCTCTCTTGTCCTCTTGTGTCTCTCTCTCTTGTCCTCTCACTCTCTCTCTCTTGCCCTCTCATGTCTCTCTCTCTCTCTTGTCCTTTTAATGTCTCTCCCTCTCTCTCTCTTGTCCTCTCACTCTCTCTCTCTCTTGTCCTCTCATGTCTCTCTCTCTCTCTCTCTTGTCCTCTCATGTCTCTCTCTCTCTCTCTTGTCCTCTCTCTCTCTCTCTCTTGCCCCTTAACATAAAATGTGTCCATCAGTGTGACCCTTAGCATAAAATTTTCCCATCAGTGTGACCCTTAACATAAAATAAGGGGCACGCTGATGGGCACATTTTATGTTAGGGGGCACTCTGATGGGCACATTTTATGTTAGGGGGCACTCTGATGGGCACATTTTATGTTAGGGGGCACGCTGATGGGCACATTTTATGTTAGGGGGCACTCTGATGGGCAAAACAAAACATTTAAATCAGCGTTGCTCTTAACATAAAATATGCCCATTAGCGTGCCCCTTAACATAAAATATGCCCATCAGAGTGCCCCTTAACATAAAATATGCTCATCAGCATGTCCCTTAGCATAAAATAAGGGGCACGCTGATGGCCACATTTTATGTCAAGGGAGCACTCTGTTGGGCACATTTTTTTTCTTTTTTTTTTAAGGGGCACTTTATAGGGCACTCTAATGAGCATGGCAATATATGGCAAAATATGCCAGTCTGCACACTAATGCTTATGCAGCTACCGTATTCTCCCCCAAATGTGCTCCACATACCTGAACTGCAGCCAGGTCGGAGCCAAAAGCCGCGAACAGGGGGGCGGGGCGTGCACATAGTGTCACGCTAGCTGGACCGAGTGTGAAGGAGCCGCAGTCAGGAGCAGGGGGCGGGACGCGCGCGTGACGTCACACCCCCTACTCGCGGCCGGACAGGACAATGGCGGCGTGTGAGCAGGGAGCCGGGAGCCGCAATGAGGAAGGGGACTGAAGGACTCCTAGGTAGCGGGCTCGCGGTCCGGGCAGAAGCATCGCGCGGGCCGCCATTTAGTGACCGCCGCTGACATTGTTCGGCACAAATTTATTCGGCCTTTTTACTTATTCGGCCGAACACCGAAAGTGCTATTTTTTCTATTTTCGGCCGAATAATGTTCGGTTGCCGAACATTCGGTGCATCCCTAAAAGAGACATATTCCAGCCCAGCCAAATGCTACCAAATATAGTGGCTCATGGATATCACAATGGACTCCTGCTGTATCTGAGTACTACAAACCAAAAACACTTTGTAATTAATATTCAAAGCAAACTCCTTCATCCATTTATGTCACTATGCTTTACTTTGAAAAGCATGTAGAATTTCTGGCCAAGGCCATCTTCAGTAAGGGCAGGTAATTCATGTAAAAGGTGACCACATTCCTAAACTGCCATTCAGGGACACCCCCCCCCCCAAAATGAGGGGGGGATGTAGTCTTGGGGTTGACAGGGAATTAGGCGGCAGGTTATTTGACGGGAAAATGGCTGGTGTTAGCACTTAAATAATTCCGACACCATGCTTGATATGGTGTCAGGATGATCAAGTCACATTATTTCTGATGTAGCACCCTCCTAGGTAGGTGCTAGGAAAACCTATAAAGGGGGCCCTGCCTGCTTATCAAGGGGGCCTGATTGTTCAGCTAGGCTGTCATGTGTTTCCAGGTGTGCCTGTTGAGCTTGGGGAGTCTCCCCACTGTGTCCAATGAGGGCTCTCATTGGACAGTGGAGGAAACCTGGCCAATAGCACACCAGGGCTTGTATCAATCCCAGAAGGCAGAATCTGCCGCAATGCATCCTGGGAAGGGGTATAAGTCTTAGGGGAGCACATGACAGGGGGTCTTTGGCGGGAAGCAAAGTCTCAGGAGGAGGGTGACGGCTGTCTCTCCTCCTGTCAGCGCTAGTGAAGGTGTCCTTGGTAGTCGGCCTGAGCTGCAGAGAAGGATCCAGTGTGCTGAGGACCGAGTGGAGCTGCTGGGGCAGAAGGTTCCAAGAAAGCAGTGTCGTGAGTACTGTAAACTGCCCAGTGGTCTGCCTAGGATAGGGGACCACTCCAGAAGGTCGTAGGGATCCAGGAGTCAGCTAACCAGTAGAGGGGGCTTTGAAAGGAGGTGCCAGTGCTTAAGCCCTGAAGATAAGTGTGTGTGAAAGAGGGTGCCGGTGCGAGCCTTGAAGTGTTAAGCAATGCAGCATTCTTATAAGCAGCTACCTCAGTGAAGAGGGGTAAAGGAAGCTTTAACTAGGACTTTGTTCCACATGAAAGTGTCAGAAGTCAGTTCAACGTTAACAGACAGCAAGTCAGCGTTAGCCAGCATCAACCGGCGTTGACCGGCATCCAGCCAGCGTCAAGTCAGGGCTAATAGGCGTTTTTCAGTTGTCCCACTAAAATTGTGCATAGTTGAGCCAGAGGAGTATCCCACTCAGGGCCGTCTTTAAGGCAGGGCAAAAGGGGCAGCTGCCCTGGGCCCTATCATTGTTGTGGGGCCCAAAGCAGCTACCTCATACTTGTCAACTATCCCTGTTTAAATTCCCTTAAAGTTTTAGTCCCATAGCAGCACAGCTCTGCCCTATTGCCATGTACAGATGACTCACCTGCAGACCCTGTGTTTACCTGTAAATAACCAGCAATGATATGTAAATTGCGTGGCATTAATATGTAAATAGTCATGGACCAGCTGAATTGCTATGTAAATAGAGGCAGCATTCATATGTATATCATGACACACTGAGGTCATATCCACCTTCACTTCTGTTGAATGCTGCTCACTGGGGAGGTAAAGGTTTGACATTCCTGTCTACAGGTCATTAAGCCTATCATCAGCCTGTTCTGCAAAGGTAAGCAAATTGGAGGGGGAACCTTTTTTCAAAATACCATGGTGGCACAGCACCCTGAATTTTGGTGGATGTGAATACGCACATCTCATCAGCTGCGTGAGAGTGTCATTACAATTGATGCCACTGCTGTGTACCAGGCGAAGGGCAGCACATTTCTGTGGTGTCAGGAAAGCAATTTTGCATGTTTTCCTGACACAAGAAATGTGAATGCAGTCTAAATGTCTCAGTTATATTGGTGGTCAGTGTAAATCTTCTCATTACATTGGGGCTTGGTGAAAATCCTTTCATTCACACTAGTGGCCAGACCCCTTACTTTGGTTGTCAGTGTAACTTCTTCATTACATTGGTGATCAGTGTTCATTTCCCTTTACAATGGTGGTAAGTGTAAATCCCCCCCAACATTGGTGGTCGGTGTAGAAGTGTCACCTTACATTGGTGGTCAGTACAAATCTCCTCAACAATGGTTGTCAGTGTAAACTCCCCCTTACATTGAGATCATTGTATAATTCCCCTTTACACTGTGTAATGTTCTGGTACCTTTGGTACCCTAATTCCACTTTTCCTAAGTGTATGCGCCCCACCATTCTCTTTTGGTAAGGTGCGCATACACCTTTAAGACCGATGCTGTCATCACTGAGCCCCGCTGGAGCGGCTATTTCAACCTCCGGCGGTCTCACTCACATGTTCGTTCAACACCGCATAATCTGCCTTGAAGCTCTCATGCTTGCAAGCATACCTCGCTATCGGAACCACGCTGCTGATCCCTGTATCCCGTTACCGGATCATCCGCTCTTGCCGAACCTCTCCTCTACTACATTGCTACTAGTGATAAGTACCCCACAGGGGAAACCTCTATAACCTTCATACTAAAGCTTACACTATCTAGCTCTGCATACTAAGGACTATTACTACATCTGCATTAACTAAGATTGCTAGCTCTTGAGCCTAATACCATCTGCTCTTGCACTGGGTTGGTCTATCCTGTATGTTCACCTGCTACTCTATCATCTGCTACCATACATGATTGCTAAACCTATCTGCATCCCATCTGCTACTATCTTACTTTCAAGAACATTCCTTTCAAGTGTCTGTCATCTACCATCTCTACCCAACCTGTCTCTTCAGCCTATCATCACTATATTACTATACATATAAGTCACTCTAGGAACATCTTATTGAGTGTGTGTATTTACTTGCTGAATTGAGACTATCCACACATGATGAGTCTTGGGAGTTGGGATTGGTGTTTCAGCGTTTCTCTACATGACTACTGAAGTGGAATATTTCTGCAGCTGTAAATCCACATTATACATAAAACGCAGGAGCGTTACACACTGGTGGTTTGTATATATTATATCGGTGGGGGGGCGTAAAATCACCCGTTGCATTGTGGTCAGCGCAATTTCCCCCTTACATTGGTGGTCAGTGTAGACTTTCCCCCTCACATTGGTGGTCAGTGTAGAATCCCCCACTATATACTTGCCAAAGATTTCCTGCTTTGCTCTACATGATTCAGAATTTGCCACAGTGTACTGCCTCCTGACTAATCCCATCACCCCACCACTGCCACTGATCCCATCTACCCCTCAGCATTGCCACTGATCACCCCCCTTCCCCAGCAATGCCACTAATCCCAGGAGTCCTAGTATCCCTAGGAGTTTTCTATCTATTGATGGGTCCCCTTACCTCCCCAGTCCATGGTGTGCAGACAAGCAACAAATCAGTGGGCAGTAATGATGAGCACTAACCTCTTGCAACCAATTACTGATCAGTAAGGATGTGCAGTAACCTCTAGCAACCAATCAGTGAGCAGTAATAATGTGCAGTAACCTCTAGTAACCAATTAGTGAGTGGTAAGGATGTTCAGTAACCTCTAGCAACCAATCAGTGAGCAGTGTTATTGTACAGTAATCTCTAGAAACCAATCAACAAGCAGTAGTCATGTGCTGTAACCTCAAGCAAATAAACAGTGAGCCATAGTGTGTGCTGTAACCTCTAGCAGTCAGTCAGTGAGCAGTAATGATACACTATAACCTCTGGCAACAAATCGCAATTGCTGCCTGATCTGATTAAGTAAACTGATTTTGAGTCTAGCTGCTGTTTATTGTATGTCTCAGAGAAGGTGGAGAGCGAAATTGCATGGGGGTCCCAAGAAAATGTTTGCCCAGGGTCCAATCAATATTAAAGACGGCCCTGATCCCACTCATCCCTTCTCCCATCCAAGTTCACAATAAACATGAAAAAATCCAAAGATACTGGACTGTTCCTTGTCTCAGTGCTCACACTTGGAGAACATGCTTAAATGTGCTGTTGTTGTTAGCGGTAACACTGGCAGACCCATAACCAGCAAAATGGCTGGGAATCCTGCTACACTATTATTACATTGTAATGAAACATGAAATAGTTCAACTCACCATAATGCAGAATCAGTGGGAACCCTGAGCTTGTCACTTGCCACCGTTGCCTGCCACCAGATGCAGCTTGTCACTTGCAGCCAGATGAATTGTGCCACGTGCCAACTCCTGTAACATCAGAGTCCCAATTTACCACCAGGGCCCCTGTAACATTAGAGCCCCTATTTGCCATCAGAGCCCCTACTTACAGAAAGAACCCCCCTTTATCATCAGAGCCCCCAACTTACAGGAAGAGCCCTCCTTTATCATCAGAGCCCCCACTTACCGGAAGAGCCCTCCTTTACCATCATATTCCTCACTTACAGGAAGAGATTGTGGGTGAAGAAAATGTAGCTGCAGCAGACAACAGAGATCACATTTTACCTGTGTAGGTAAGTGGAGGTTGGAAAGCTGGCACCCTGTGCAAGGTGCTGGCCTGCACATGTTCTCCACTAGTTTCGTCCCCAGCTCAGTGAGACTAGGACAGCGTTGTATACTGAGGGAGGAGAGGAGGCAAAAATGTGGGTGGGGGGAGAGGAATGGGGGAATGGAAGAGGCGAATGGTGCACAGGTGCGGGACATGAAACGCGCTGCCAGATTGTGTGAACCCACCTGATGTGGCTGCCTGTGCTGCCAGCTCTGCCCAGGAAGGAGAAGAGGAGGGGGGACCCTGGACACTCATCACCAGTCTCGGAGGAGGAAGTTAATACCTGCTCCGCTCTGAATGCAGGGGCCCGCTCTCTCTGGTGACATCACTTGTTGCTAGATGCCAGGCAGCAGGCAGCTAGCAACCAGTTCGGGCAGTGAGCCAGTGGCCGGTGGCAGTGAGTGAAAAGCGGTGATATGGCACCAGATCAGGCCAGGGGGCAATTCACTGTATTGTCCCAGAATAAAGGTGGCCGGGACCTAGGACAGGCCTGCCAAATCCGGGACATGTGGTTACCCTATTCTTGTAGCATTTACTTCCTGCCCTTAGTTCAAGAATGCAGGCAGGGGAGTCTGCTTAGCTGAAAAAAACTCTTCTCTCCTCCTTAAGACGCCTGAGACATATTATGCCTAGGCAGGAAAGCAGGAAGTAACTGAAGAAATTTGCTGTACAAATGTGACAAACATTTGGATTAGGAATACTTATATCAACACTTATATCATCAGTGCCACCTAGTGGCCATAACGCTGTTTTATCTCAATCAGGAGAAAAAATGCATTATAACCACTGGATGGCACTGATAATATAGAAACTACTATTACAGAAATGATGGCAAATTTTCATTTTGACTGAGTGGATGTTTGCATCTTCATACAGCAAATGTTTTTTTTTTGTTTGCATAGACTCCCTAAAACTTCCCCTCCAGGGTCACCCCCCTTTCGGGTTTGCCCCCCCCCCCCCCAACTGAAGTGCCTCCTCTGCTTTTTATTCTGACTGAGTGGATGTTTTGTCACATTCCTACAATGAACTCTCATTCCAGGATTAACCCCCCCTTTCGGGTTTTCCCTCCCTTCCCAAAATGAAGTACCTTCTCTTCACCCTCGTTTTCATTCGGTGGTGGGCAAATATTATGCAGCATGCTACTGTGAGCACAGCCTGGGGGATAGGTTCTTGACACCCTGATCCCACTGGAAGTTGATTGAATGATGCTGGATGTCATTTGACTAAAACGAGGACCAGCACTGGATGGGTGGGTGAGTGAGTCTGTGGGGGGGGGGGGCAGAGGAAGGAGAGTATAGCAGCCAGAACTGCTTTTTAATGTGTATGGGGTGCAAGGGGATCCAATTCAACATGTTTTGCCCAGGGAGGATATGGGCTTTAAACTCCAGTCCCCAAAATGCTTATTTAAAGCAAATGTACAGCCAAAGCTCGTTTGGCTGTACTTTTCCTAAGGATCACAGGAATACAGTTCGTTCTGCACTCCTGTGACCCGTTTTCAGCAGAGAGTGGGCTGATGTCCGCTCTATGCTGACATCACAGAAGTCAGTCCAGGCTCCACGTCATCACTACAATGGAAGTCGGGATCTGCTAGGTGTCTGGACTGACACCTGGCTCAGCCTCTCAGCGAGCTGCTATGAGCCTGAGCCGGCCACTCCCTGTCTCTCCACAGTCCAGCCCTCCAGTGAGTGAGGAGGAGCAGAGTGGAGAGCTGCTGACTGATAGTCAGCAGCTCTCTGCTTAGGGAGCTGTGAGAATCAAGCGATCGGCAGTGTTCGGTCACTCCATTCTCAGTGCAGAGGCACCGGGGGACAGGTGCAGCATTGGCCTCATTCTACATCCACCTAGGTAATTATGAATCTAAAAAAAAAAAAAACCTACATCTCTTTTAAATATATTCGTCAATAGTCACAAAGAATACATATCAACTTTGCGTGCACCACATTCCTTTACAAACTGTGATATTGCCTTGTAAAATTAGTGGTCACATCAACGATGTATGTAACCTGTAGAGAACAGAGTTGCAGGGGGGGGGGGGGGGCAACAGGTGGTCCACCCACCACATGCTGCCTGCAGAATACTACAGGAAGGGGTGGTTACAAGACCAGAAACTTAGCATTAGGAGGAAGAAGGCAGGAAGCTTCTGCACATAGGCAATTCATTGACAGTGGGTTACTGCAAATATCTGGAAAAAATACATAAAGTGCACCAAGATTTGTTTTTAGACAATATTTGCATATCTCAGAGTGCAGCTTTCAGTTGCAGAGTGCATGGCAATTAGCAAATATATATATTTTTTCCAGTAAAGGCAAATATATTTTAAGTCTTCATCAGTGACCCAGAAAGTCTCAGCTGCTTCTCTGTCTCCTACTAGGTGAGTGGGCCTCAGATAATTTTTTCTTTGTCTCCTGGCAATCTATCTGTTACAAGTAACACATAGTCTAACAAAATCCAAAATATCCTGAAGCCTGTTTATCCTCATCTCACAAGTAGTTGTATTAAAGCGGAGTTCCGTGCACAGATCTCATTTTTTAATGAACATACCCCCGGGACAGTCAGGGCTAGCACATTCCACAATGGCTAGCCTCTGATCTGTCCCGGTTCGCACTTACCTTTTAGAAGAAATACTTACTTTGAAAATTTCTTCCACAGCGTTTCCATCTCTCTTGTGGGCAGCTGAAGCCGGCGCGGTCCTCTTCGGTGTCTTCTTCCGCGTCTTCTTCTCCCAGAATGCGCCGCACCGGCCCCTCTCGTCACTTCCGGTGCGGCGCCGCATTCCTAAACAGCTTCTGGGCATGCCCAGAAGCGGTTTAGCAGGGGAATGCGGAGTCGCCCGGAAGTGTCGTGCGGGGCCGGTGCCGTCGCATTGATTCCTGGGAGCGATGACGTTCAGCTCCCAGGAATCATCGCAAGGCAGGAAGTGACGGGGTGAGCCTCGGCGCTGGAGGAGGAAGTACCCTGAGGTGAGTATTTACGATCTTCGATTACAAGGTTAGTATACAAAAAAAAAAAAATAACTATCCAATTCCTTTTCAGGTTATGTGTAGCTAGCGGAGGGGCACAAAAAAAAAATACCGATTTTGTGCCCGGAACTCCGCTTTAAGTTGAATTTATTTTAAGTCATTGCATTTTTAAGATATGTTTTATTTTCATACATCACATATATTTTGTAAGTTAACATACAAGCATGAAATAGTTCTATATCTAAGAGCAACTAGTTATTACAGAAAACCTAAAAAGCCAGTATAAAGTCAGGATTCTCAAAAAAAGATCAAGAAATGAGACAAAATGACATGCTTCTAAATCTTTTATCTAATGTCGATGATATATTTATTCATTGTGATTTAAATGAAAAAAAAAAAAAAAAAGAACCCAAAGTCAATTATTATTTTTTTCTTTATGCCAACACAATAGGCCTTTATAATATTAAAAGGGATATACTCCATATCTAACATAGTTTATGGATTTTTGTGGTTTTTGCAGACTGATAAATATCATGTAGCTATTTTAGTGGTGCCATCAGTCTGATAAGCAAGTTTGTGTTTGAAGTCAGGGTCCGGCCAATCTAGCGGTATTTGTTACCTAATGTAATTCATACCTATCAAAGACTGTTGAAAAAGAAGATTATAGATAATTGTTGCTTTTACGCTCTTAAGCTACTATCAAGAATGTGAAGCCTGCTTTGGGGACTGGAGCTATAAAAATGACAAATGACTGCTGTAACGTTTGAGATGACTATGGAATGGGCAATGGAGAACTGCTTCTTTGTGCCAGACTGTCTGTAGTGATTACTCTCCACAGTATTGTAGGACATATCCTTTGAAGCTCTATCCAAAAACATTATAAGATTATATCAACCTGTTAACAAAATGCAGACTATAAGAAATTATCCAGCCACACGAACACCCATTCGTCTTTAAATATCACATGTTTCAACTCCAGAAGAAAGTGATGCTGACATGTGCATGCAGTTATTTAGATATACATAAGTGATATGCAATTTTATTTTATTAATTTAGAGAACTTAGCGTAAATACCTGCTGAGTAGCTTAGCAACATTCTCCCCTACATCCTGTTGTCAGTAGCTTCCCGATCACTGAACCCTTTTGTATTCCCAAAGTGCCCATTGCAGTGTTCATTTTATCTAGCATACTGAAATCAGTGTACACAAAAAAGCCTAAAGGGCCGTACACACGGGCCGAATATCAGGCGGCATCGGCCTGTTCAATAGAAACCGACTGACATTTGGCTTGTGTGTACGGCAGCCAGTTCCACAGAAGCCCACTAGTTTGAAAAAAAAAAAAGTAGTGTGTACTAGGTTTAAGTCTAGGTACATCTTCTTTTTTTTTTTTTTTTAACAGCACAAGGAATGGCAATTACATTCAATGTGAAGTTTCCCTTGGGCTGTTGGCTGAAATTCTGAAGTTTTCCACCCCTGGCCCTCTATACCCCCACACACCTGTAATCTTCCAGTGCTGTGGGGGTTAATACTATTCTGCTACATCTGTCACAGGCACTCATCCCAGAGGTGTCAAACTGGCGACCCACCAGCTGTTGCGGATCTACAAGTCCCATCATGCCTCTGCTTGTGGGAGTCATGCTTGTAACTGTCAGCCTTGCAATGACTCATGGGAATTGTAGTTCCGCAACGCTGGAGGGCTGCCAGTTTTACACCTGTGCATCAAACAATGCCAACTATGCCCCGCCTTCATTTATAGCTTCCAGCAATGAAAAGCACTCAATGATAGGAGGATGGACAGATAAATAAAAGAGGCCCACCTCCTCCATTTATTGACAGCTTTTCATTGATGAAAGCTATATTACAGCTTCTATGAATGGAGGAAGGAGGCAAAAAGGGCAGGCATAGTGTACTTTTGACAAGTTCCTGTGACAGCTCTAGCTGATTATAATATCCCAGTGCTGCTGGGGTATGATCTGTTGGACCTGATTCCAGATTTCAACTAGGAGAGCAGCCAGCAGCAGGAGGGGCACTTCTCATGTAAGTATTGTCCCTTGTAATATTTTTATTTTTATAACTAAACTTAGGCTTTAAGAAGTTTTCACAGCCACACCTTTAAAAGTTTACATTTGATAGTTGAGGCTATTTAAATGAAAAAAGCAACTTTCATGGCAATATTTATCTCCTCTTTGGTGCTATCCCTCACTAACTCACTGCTCCATGGTAAAGCACTGGTCCTTTTCAGAGTTGAATGGCACCAAGCATCAAGTGGAGTTGGGCTTTGAATGAGAGGGATGCTGGAGAAAGGGAAGACCATTATATAATAATTGAATGTATATATGTCCTGAAAGTCAAAAAATTATGTACAATGAAGCATAGCAGATCATTGTGTCGGATCAAACAAGATTGCAGCATATCACTGTGAGCCAAACAAGAAATGTATTTGTTTGGGTTTTTTTTTTTGCTTTCTATTGCAATTTACACACTATAGCTACGTATGTGTTGTATATTATGATCATTGCACTTAAGAGACCCTACGTTGTCCTGCAGAAAACATTATAATACCTCTCAATATTAAAGAGGAAGTAAACTTCCATCTTTAAGTTTTCTAGGTAAGCCTATATTAAGGCTCATAGGTAGTGTGTAAATATCTCCCAAACATGCACCGTTTAGGAGAGATTTACTGAGCTAGCAGCCAGTTACATCACTGGCGCATGCGCTCTGAAGGAACGGCCACACGTGCCAGGACTGGTCCAATCACAGAGCCGGAGCCACAAATCGGTAGGAAGACTGGGTAGAGATGAACGCTGCCTCCAGCGATGGCATTGCATCTCTGGAATGCTTTGTTTCCAGGTAAGTTTAACATAATGTTATAGTATGCGATGCATACTAGCACATTATGCCTTTACCTTGCAGATATGTAAAAAAAAATGTGATGGATTTGTACACTGCTGAGTTCACTGACCCTGGGCAAAATAGGGTTGACTTACTGGAGGCAAAAAGGCTGTTCACTTCGCAAGGGAATTTTCACTTAAAAAATAAATTTTTCCTTAGCTTAGTGAAGGAGGGGAAGTTCTACTGACTTCCATTATGTAAGAAAGTGCATGCAAGGGCAAGGGTATTCTTTGCAAAGTGAATTGTCACCACACCTACTAAGCTAAGTGAGAATTGGTGAGAATTGACCAAACAAGGAATGTAGTTAATTGGGGTTTTTTTGTTTTGTTTTTTCTATTTCAATTTACAAACTATAGCTACATCATTGCACTTAAGAGACCCTACGTTTTTCTGCAGAAAAATTATAATACTTCTGAATATTAACAGAATGTTACAACTTAAAGTGTAACTATGGTAAAAATAAAAAGATTACATACACTATGCGATGCAGTCTCAGTAGCCTTATCAGCCTATAGACAGGGTAGTCTTGGATGGGCATGTCATTTTAAATGGACTTTATCTAGAGACAACAGATCAAAGCCATTTTATTTTTCACCGTATGTACCCTCAGGGCCAGATTTAGCCTGTCTGATGTTGGGGTGCAGAGGATGTGAGGTCAAGTGTACAGAGGTCAGCAGGGCAGTCTACAGGGGCCAGCATGTCAGAAGACAGGGGTCAGCAGAGAATAGGGCAAGATCACTGCTGGCAGGGCACTCAGCAGATCTCCTTCTTCCCACACAGCACATACTGTAGCTGAGATTCCCTTACAGACACAGCCTCGATCTGCACACTGTGTAGCTGGCTAATGCAGCCATTTTGATCTAGGAATTTCAAAGATCAGAACTACAACATTACAGTCAACTACACACTGTATATAAAACTATTAGTTTAGTTTTTTTTTTTTTTTTTTACATTTTACAATGGGGTGCCTCGAGATTGTGCAGAATTTTAAAGGGTGAAAGGGTGAAGCAGTGTTTCTCAACTGAAAAAAAGTTGAGAAACACTGCTCTATATCACATACAGTACTGTGAAAAAGTCTTAGGCAGGTGTAAAAAAAATGCTTTCAAAAATAGAAGTTTTAATGGCTTATTTCTGTCAATTAACAAAATGGAAAGTAAATAAACAGAAAAGAAATCCAAATAAAATCAATATTTGGTGTGACTACCCTTTAGATTTAAACCAGCATTAATTCTTCTAGGTACACTTGTACACAGTTTTTGAAAGAAATCGGCAGGTAGGTTGTTCCCAACATCTTGGATAACTAACAACAGTTTTTGTATGGATGTATGCTGCCCCAATTCCTTCTATCTCTTTGTGTAATCCCAGAGAGACTCGATGATGTTGAGAAGAGGTTCATTGACTATTCAGTGACTCAGTATTACTAAACCCAGGACCCTGCATTCACTATATCTGGAGTTTTTATTTTCCTCTGACTGTCCTATGAGGCTGTATAACTCCTGACCCTCATCTGGACAGTGCTGATTGGCCCTGTTCCGATCACATGCACCCTCCCAAAAAAAAAAAAAAAAAAAAAAACTCTCTAGCAATACACACCAAACTGACCACGTGCAGAGTGACCCCCTCCCCAAGGCTCTGTACTATCAGGAGATAGATTGGGGATGGTGGGAGAGGCAGGATCAAACAGCCTTTTTACACAATGCACATCATTTTTTAGGTTCCACAGTGAGTATAACAAGCATGCTTTACTGCATATACAGACTGATTTTACTGTTGTGGGTTTAGTAACACTTTAAGGCTTCTGGATGAGGAGGACAGCCAGGGAATTGGAATTTTCACCCTCAGAGGGGAAGTTTAGCAATGGCATTAATCTTTCTTACAGCATCCCTTAAGTAAATAGGATAGGGAAGGCTGAAGTCTGACTAAGGGTGGATAAATTACCATGATATTCAGAAATCAGTCAGAGCAATTGCAGACTATTGAATTGGGCAAGAAATCATGTGCCCTTGTTGACACCAATAAGATATACTGTAAGGGATTTGTGTGCTAGCTTTTTTTTTAGCTGTATTGGCTACCTAGCTCTTGGGATTTAACCTGACTTGTATTGTTTTTTCCCCTCACTGTGTTTTAACATTTTTAATAAATCACAAAACACTTAAACCTTTCTTGAATTGCATAAAAAATAAAACATTTTTCTTGAACGCAATGTTTTTTTTTTCTGTCCTTTTCTGAGTTAGAGTTATATATATATTAGACTTCTAAATACGATGCAACTCTTCAAGTAGTAAGATTGTAAGATTGTTTTTATTTTTGCATTGATAAATATTCACATAGAAGTCTTTAATGTATATAAAACATAACAGTACTATTCATCTACATATTAATAATTGAAAAAAAAGAGACAACCTTTTGACAAATTAAAGACAGATGTACAGGAAAAGGAATGAACAGGAAATTAGCAGCAGCAGCACCATGAACAATTTATGATTCATAGAGGTCATGATTGATAATCTAATTTTATGAGCATGATGTTACAAAACGTTTGTCCAAAGAAAAAAAAAAAACCCATATGAGGAGCCTTATGTTGATAAAAGTAATGTGCAATCTAAAAAATTACCTAGAAAAACGAATTATGCTCAACTGTGATCATAGCAAGCAGACCGCTTTTATTATTAATAGCAGCAGCCTTATTAGTACTAATGTAAAGATATTAGAAACAATTGAGTACTATTTTAGTGATCCCTTTGCATGGCTTCTTGGAGCTGGAGTGGTTACAGGTGAAGGTAAACCAGAATGCATCCATATGAGGAATAGCACACAGCAGTACATATGTTAGGTCTCTCATTTTTGTGAGTTTCCAGTGAGGAGAGAGTATGCATGTGCACGTGTGTGGAGTTTTGCAGGGTTCCACTCAGAGAACGAGTGCTCAAATTGTTCTACACAGGTATCTGCAGGTCTCTTTTTCACTTTTCTGAGAAGCTGCAATGTAAACACTGTATAGTAACCCCCTATCCCTGGGGACTTTGAGTATTGCTATCTGATAGAGTCCAAATGAGTGAAGAGTATCTCCATGTGGAGCTAGTGGACTAAGGAGAGCACAAAGGATGAACAAATTTGCCCGGGGTTCACTGGCAAACCCAAATTTAGTGGCCAATTCTATTAAAGGCTAAGTGAGGCTGATCTTGTAAATTCTACCCATTTTTAGGGCTAATAGATGAGCTACTGTCAAGACAAGCATGGAAAGATGGGTACTGTCAAGGGGGAAGTGTACTAATGCAAACATTTAAGAAAAAAAATTGCATACATCATTGAGAAGGTCTTTCTTATGCTGCTTTGAGGGCTATACTGAATATACACAAACCCCCTAAATACCATGCCTGGGGAATGCCTTGAATGTGTTTTTTTGGAACAGTAGAAATTTCACAGACAGTCTCGGTGACCTTCATTGATGCAGCTGCCCACTGCAAGCAAAAGGCAACTCCAGGAACAGATAGGTAAAAAGTGAGGGCTGTGCTTCACGCTTTCAAAACATAAAAAGGTAAATCATTTTTGAAAACAATATATAAAAAGTCATCTACATAAAAAATTTGCACGAGTTCATCTTTTCTTTTAAATATAGATACAGTTGTAGGGAAGTGTTCTTTTGTACACTGTCTGCAAGGTTGTTTACATTCATGCCTGGTAACTACCATAGAGTTCTTGTTACAAACAGATTCTTCCTGTTAAGAGGTTGTTTCCTGTCCCTGCTTAAAGGTCAGGAAACCCTTCAAGGATATATATATATATATATATATATATATATATATATATATATGATTTCTTACAGGAAGCGAGAAGGAGAGTGTGACCAGCCCCATGCTGTGCATGCCAGAAGTGCTGAAGGCTGATTTTGTGTTGTATCCATCCAGATTAAAAAGGGACAAGTCTTACTGCACTGTGTAGCTCACTGTTTGTTATATTACTGTCACCACTCCTGTGTGGAAATCAGAGATATCTGTTAGAGGCTTCTGTGATTCACTGAAACTTTCTATTTGCATACTGCAATATACTTGGGCTATTCTCAAGTGTATGAGACCAAAGCTCATTTGATTGTTATACCCTATCAAGTGACTGGTTTGTGTTGAAGTGTATATCTACCACTTCATTATTTAAAGCAACAGTGTCCCTTTTTGGTCTGAGGGGTTCCTAGCTAGTATTAGCCTAGGGAACAGTAAACAGCTCAGGGTAGCGACAGGATAGGCTTCCGATGGCCATTTAGATAGGTAGAGGCCCGGTAGCATGGATAGCCTATAGTAGGTTAGGGACCAAGAGAAAGGCTAGATAGGCCTTATTTGCCTTGCAGGTGGTGCGTTCCAGATTTCTTCGCCATTGGTGTATTCGTCTGTACGCGCTTCCCAATGGGAGCAGTGCCACTTATAACACTGAAAAGCACATATCGACCTTCTTTAGTTAATGAGCTCCATTTAAGCAGGTGAGAAGACACCCATAGGTGGAGTGAAGGGCACTGTGGTGATCAAAGGCAATTACCCAAGATTATTAGTGTATGTTACTGCCCTTTTTCACTGACATTAAATCATTAGTTTATGAATTGTATATATATTTAAAAGAAAAAATGGACTCATGCAAAGTTATTATATAGATGATTTTTTATACATTGTTTTTAGATATTTATTTATGCACTATAATTTTAGTGCACTTTTTTGAAGGAAAGCGCTGAACTTTTTTGTGACTTTATATATTTATTGCATTTTGTACAGGTGGTTGGATGTATAGTGGTGCTAGCTGCTTCCCATGGTATATATCGTGGAGTGATAGGTGGTTTACACATAGCGTGGATAGCGTGGAAAGTTTTTTCACATTTATAAGGAGGGGAAATAACTCACTATTTTGGGGTGTAGAAACCACTTTCTTAAGAACCATCTGCCTCATTCTTCTGTTCTGTGTACCAAATTCCTGTATGTATTTCTGAACATCAGCTGCTTTATGGCTCAGTGGTGCTTACTTTACCTATGTACATACATGTATTCCTTCTGGATATAGATTATAATTAACAGTGGAGCAAATACCTTTTCTGTGTTATACTTGATGTAATATGACATACTTGGATGTTTGTACCTATTGCATATTTTTGATTATATGCAGAATATTGCTTTATTTCTAAAACATTCTTGTCATGTGGTGTGCTTACTCTGTGGATTTAAAATGATAGCATTATTAGTGTAGCCCTAATCCAAGTGGTAAAGATTGCTAAGGAGGGGTGCTAGGTGGGAGTTATTTAGCAATGGTTTATTAAGTATAAGATCTGGGGTGTTTTCGTAGGGCCTCTAGTATGTACTTTATATCCATAAAGTTTTACGGATACTTTTTAGACTCCTGTGTTCTCATGCCAGCCAAGTACATTATTGATCTAAGTCACAGCAGGATATTTGGAAAGTACTGTCTGAGTATGAGCCTTTAAACAGGAATGATCTCATCAATAGCTTTTACCAGAAACATTGTCACAGCGTTTTATGCAATGTGTGCCAAATCCTTGGTTAATCAAAAGTGGCTGCCTTAGAAATCAAACTATGCAGTAGAAAATAATAAGTAGTTTTCATATAAGGTCAAGGGAGATTACTTCCAGGGACTAGAATTTGTGGAACATTCTCTAAAAGTCAGTAGCAGACATTTTATGTTAATATAAATTCTCTATATTAAATAAATCATCTGTTATATTTTAAAACAATAATCAAATTCTGGATGGCATGACAATGGCATGACATTATCTTAACCACTTAAGCCCCGGAAGATTTTACCCCCATTCCGACCAGGGGGTTTTTTGCGATTCGGCACTGCATGACTTTAACGGACAATTGCGCGGTCGTGCGACGCTGTACCTAAACAAATTTGACGTCCTTTTTTTCCCACAAACAGAGCTTTCTTTTGGTGGTATTTGATCACCTGTGCGATTTTTACTTTTTGCGCTATAAACAAAAAAAGAGCGTCAATTTTGCAAAAATAACAATATTTTTCACATTTTTTTTATATGAAATTCCCCAAAAAAAAATTAAAAAATCAAAATTTTTTAACATTTTTGGCCAATTTGTTTTCTGCTACATATGTTTGGTAAAAAAATTGCAAAAAACGTATTTTGATTGGTTTGCACAAATGTTATCGTGTTTACTAACAAAGGGAAAGAGTTTTGTCATTTTTGTTGTTTTTTTTTAACGCATAATGGCGGCGATCTGCGATTTTTTTTGCGGTACTGCGACATTTTGCGGCGGACAGATTGGACCCTTGACTGACATTTTTGACACTTTTGGTGTTACCAGTGACATTTCTACAGTAATCAGTGCTATATATATGCACTGTTACTGTAGGGGTTAACTTTTTTTGAGAGGGAGGGGCTATGTGTGTCCCTAGGGGCGTGATTCTAACTGTGATTGGCTGTGGCTTGATGTGTAGGAACAATGATCAACGGTCCTACATAGTAGAACCGTATGATCACTGTTTCTACACGGGGGAGAATGACAGGCGGCTTGTTTACATCAGCCGCCTGCCTTTCTCCCGCTGTACCGACGATCGACGAGTGACCGGCGGACATCGGGTCCGCCGGTCACACGCGCGGGGGGGTCCGTGACCGTGCGGGAGCGCGCCTCCGGGGGCGCGCGCTCGCTCCCTAGACCCTCACAGGCTAGCGACGTAGACCTACGTCGCTCTGCCTGTGAGGGGCTGACCGCCGCAGTAAATAGTCGTGCAGCGGTCGGCAAGCAGTTAAAGTGAACTTGCGTTATATGCCTACCTGAAGGTAGTAGTTGTGCAAGGAGGGATGCATACTGATTTACCAACTAGCCTTTTTTGTCAGTTCTGCTTACCGCTCAGGCCATAAAAAACAGAGTATTTTACGTTCCCCTTGTTGGCTTTTCAACAATGTATACACACTGCTAAGTGCAAAAACCCCATCATGACGCACTCTCAGGTCTTCTACTTCCATTCATCTCAATGTTCCATCTGCCCGCTTGACCACTATGGGACTAAGAGCCTTTAGCTGCACTGCCCTCCGACTTTGGAACACCCTGCCACCTGACATCCGTAACATAGATTTCCTACCCATCTTCAAATCACGTTTCTAAACTCATATTTTAAACTAGCCCACTCTGTCTGACCTAATTGATTTGTTTATGTAATTTATTGATTATGTAATGTATTTTATTTATTCCTTTATTTCTTTTCTTTTTTTGTCTTTGTTGTTTCCCTTTGTAAGGTGACCTTGAGTGTTCTGAAAGGGGCCTATAAATAAAATGTATTATTATTATTATATATGTGTTGTGCAAAAAAAAAAAAAACATAACTAAGCAGCTGCATTACAACTATGAGTATTTTGGGGGATCTGCCAGCTTAGCAGGGTCAGAGATTTGGGAACAAGTGGGGAATGGAAACTTCAAAATGATGCAATGGATTCCTAAATGGATTGGGTTGTAGACTTTGCCACTCTAATTTGTTTAGATTTTTGGTTTTTAATTGATCCAGGTTTGGCTGTGTGTCTAGGGTCATTGTGCTGCAGTTAGGTGAATCTTCACCACAGTCTGAAGGCTTTTCCAGGCTGAGAGAGGTTTTCTCAACTGTGTTGCAGTTGGCTCAATCATTTTTTTCTCTAAATAATGACAAATAATGACAAGTTTTCCATTCCCTGATAAAAAGGCTTACAGCAACATGATAATGCTTCATCATGGTAATGGGCTGGAATGAACAGAGAGATGAGTTGAGCTTGCCGTAAAAGTACTGATTTCATCTTGGCCAACATTTTGTTAAAATTGGCTTCTAACAGGGTATTTTGCCAAAATGTTCCTAGTGAAATCTATGAAGTACTAGTTGGGAATAAGTAGTCAATCAATTAATTCATAATGTTCAGAGTTTAAGGTATACCCTTTGTTAGCTGAGGATGAAAGCTTTTGGGTAGCTTAGATTCCTTTTTCAGATATAAAGTAGGGATCTATGTTATCCTGAAAACCTGGATCATTAATAACTTTAGTTAGCAAGGAAATGGTATCAATTAAACTCCCAATGTTCTGTAGCAATGATAGGTATAATTGAAAGGTATTGCTAGGAACATCTTCAGGAAATGTATGGGAGTGAATAAAAACATAATTTCACTAAATTTTGGTTAATGGACTTCTCTTGGATGAGTCATGGGGTGAGGGTATGGGTGTTCTAATTTATTTAATGTATGCAGTTGTGCTCCAAGATGTGGTATATTTTGTTTTTTAACCAAGCTCTTACTAACTCTCCTCCGGAACTTTATCCCAGGCATTTTATTTTTTAAGTTCCTTGGTTTGCTAGATGCTGGTTGTTTTTTTTTGCATAATAATGAACTTCGTTTAGCTAATAATGTGACTTCTGATTTTGTAAATAATAAACAAGCTTATTTCAGGGGTTCTTAGCAAAAGAGATGATACTTGTTTATTCAAGAATTTCCATTTTTTTTAACAATTTGTAAAAATCTATAAATATTTTTTCATTTTACATTATTAACAATTCTGTGCAGATCAGTTATATAAATCCTAATTATTTAAATATGAACTCAAGGTTGTTACACAACAAAGCATGGAAATGTCCAAGAGGATGAATACATATGCAAATCACTGTACCACCCACATATGCAATATCTGTTACATGTTTTATAGTTTTTTAATATGCTAGTGACAATATAATCATTTTCTCTCTTAGAGTCATTCAGACTAACAGCTTTGTAGAATAAATATTTAATTTATTAGTTGACATTTACTTTTGTACAGTATGTGTTGCATGTGTGCTCATAAAGTGTAACTTCAATTATGTTGAGAAACAAAACAATCCCCTCTGGCTGATCAATCTTCAGTATATTGCATGGATTTTAACAATGTTTGTAGCAGAGTTTTTCCTTTATCTGTTCTGAAAAAATAGCTGTTTGTTTCACCATGTCCTTTCCAAAAAGATTTCTAAATTGGAAGGAAAGTGCTCATTATAATGATCTGGTGCACGTTCATGGTTCTAATGATTAAGTGTCTGCATCCCTCTAGAAGTAGTTAACCACTTAAGCCCCGGAAGATTTTACCCCCTTCCTGACCAGGGGGTATTTTGCGATTCGGCACTGCGTGACTTTAATGGACAATTGCGCGGTCGTGCAAGGCTGTACCTAAACTAATTTGACGTCCTTTTTTTCCCACAAACAGAGCTTTCTTTTGGTGGTATTTGATCACCTGTGCGATTTTTTGATCACACGCTATAAACAAAAAAAGAGCGTCAATTTTGCAAAAACAACAATATTTTTCACATTTTTTTATATGAAATTCCCCAAAAAAAAAAAGTAAAAATCAAAATTTTTTAACATTTTCGGCCAATTTGTTTTATGCTACATATGTTTGGTAAAAAAAAATCGCAAAAAGCATATTTTGATTGGTTTGCGCAAAAGTTATCGCGTTTACTAACAAAGGGAAAGATTTTTGTCATTTTTGTTGTTTTTTTTTAACGCGTAATGGCGGCGATCTGCGATTTTTTTGCGGTACTGCGACATTGCGGCGGACAGATCGGACCCTTGACTGATATTTTTGACACTTTTGGGGTTACCAGTGACATTTCTACAGTAATCAGTGCTATATATATGCACTGTTATTGTAAAAATACACTGGCAGTGAAGGGGTTAACTTTATTTGAGAGGGAGGGGCTGTGTGTGTCCCTAGGGGCGTGATTCTAACTGTGATTGGCTGTGGCTTGAGGTGTAGTTACACTGATCTATGGTTCTACATAGTAGAACCGTATGATCAGTGTCTCTACCCAGGGAGAACTGACAGACAGCTTGTTTACACAAGCTGCCTGCCTTTCTCCCTCTCCCCCGATGATCGGGTCCGCTGGTCACATGGGCGGGGGGGTGCGTGACCACGCGGGAGCGCGCCGCCGGCAGCGTGCGCTCGCTCCCCAGACCCTCCCAGGCTAGTGACGTACCGATACGTCACTCTGCCTGTGAGGGGCTGACCGCCGCAGTATATAGTCGTGCGGCGGTCGGCAAGTGGTTAAAGCAGAAGTTCACTTTTTAGAAAAAAAACAATAAACGCATATTTGCAGATAAAAAAAGGTAAATGTATTATTATTTTATTTTTTCGAAGCTTATAAAGCATTGCACCAGAAATCAGCATATTGATGGTGCCATGCAGGACTCCTGTAGATCTGTTTGTGTATCTGTGTGCCCTTTCAACCCACACTGATTTAAAAAAAAGACAGCTAGTACGGGGAAACTTCTCACCATACTGCTGCCACGGGGGGATCGGGCAGCGGCTGCAACATTGGGAACATGTTACATGTTCCACCCTAAAAATAGGTAGAACATGTATCATTTTCCCAAAGGTGAACTTATTCTTTAACTCTTAGGGAGTATCTTACCAAATATGAAATTTCTATTGCAGGGATGCCAAAAAAATGTAAGAAAATCAATGAGCAATTCTGGCAATGTTCTTTTATACACCAGCAGTGTACAGAATGATTCCCTGATGCCATATTGCAGAACATTGTTTAACATTTTTAAAAAATGACAGCAACTTCAGATTGAAATAGAAATATCAATTTTTAATAACATCAAATTACAGAATGGCTCGTGTAGCAATTGTTATTCTCTATTTTTTATAAAAGTGGAGTTTTTTAAAATTTCATTACCTCTGATTTGTTTATTCGGCATCATTGGTGTTAGCATACTAGCATACTAATATACTAAAATATTCTATCAAAATCAGTTCATTATGTGTATTTATGTGAACATGAATCTAAGCTTGTCTATTCGGGACCTTTCAACAGATGAAATTTTCCCAAACATCTGTCATACATTAGTCATAATTTAGATTTATTTAGTGCTTTTATGTAAAATTGTACATGCAGTTATTATAAATTTAGCTTTTACAATTCATGATTCATCACACCAAAGCTAATCCATAAAAACTAGAGGAATAAACGGCTCTGTGTGTTTGCATCTATGTGAACATTCAGCTTTTACAATAGCTTGTAACATCAGCTTGTACAATAGTTACTTAAGCTGGATACACACTATACCACTTTTTTTATGTAGTGCAAGGGCCTGCCTCATTGCATACCAATTGAAAGTGTTTAGGTCTGACCTCATATTATATGGTTTTGGTAAGTCTAAAGGAAAAAATTAAAGAAAATTGTATAGTGTGTATCCAGCTTTCGGCATATAATGTGTATATATATATATATATATATATATATATATATATATATATATATATATATATATATATATATATATATATATATATATATATATATATATCTTTATATATATATATATATATATATATATATATATATATATATATTGTACATGTGTACATATATATATGTACAAATATATATGTATATATATATATATATATATATATATATATATATATATATATATAGTACATGAGTACATGTACATACAGTATGTATATAAATACAGTAAAATCTTGGATTGCGAGCATAATTCGTTCCGGAAGCATGCTTGTAATACAAAGCACTCTTATATCAAAGCGAATTTCCCCATAAGAAATAATGGAAACTCAGATGATTCGTTCCACAACCATTTATTTATAAATCCTTCAATTTATAGTCCATATAAAAAGATTATAGCATTGCGATAGGTTGTGTAACCATACAATGTCCATCCACAAATAGCCGCTTCCACAAGGGGATTGGAAGCAAAATCCAGCAGGAGCTACAGGGTAGCAGTATGGTTCCATTTAATGAAGGTATAACATTTAGCAACTCACATGGTTGATGAATAAAACAGGCACATCTAAGTATGCAGGCATCCGGGGTAAAGCTGTCCACATAGACCATCTTCTGCATCACCGACTGCTAGTCTGTAATCCTGACCGGGAAGACCACCCTGCAGTAAAGCGATCTGAAAGCGAGGGGCAGCATGGAAAGGGATGACGTAGATGACGGTGCGGAGGACGGTCTATGTGGACAGCTTTACCCCTGATGCCTGCATCCTTAGATGTGCCTGTTCCAATCATCAACCATGTTGTACCTTCATTAAATTTAACCATATTGCTACACTTAGAGGCGCCTCTCTTCTCTTTTATACTCAGCTGTGACTTGAGGCTACTTGTATATCAAGACATCGCTTGTATATCAAGTCAAAATTTATTTGAAAATTTTGCTTGTCTTGCAAAGCGCGCTTAAACCAAGTTACTCTCAAACCAAGGTTTTACTGTAATAGTAAGTTATACCAAGGCATTTACACATATAGATAAGATGTTTTGCATCATGCTGAATAATGATCTGTAATGTCTATTTTGTATTTCAGTCTTTTATTTATACTTCGTTTTATCCCCAAAAAAAAAATGTGTATAAACATATAAGTTATATCAGTACAGTAATAATCCAGACTAAACACAATGCAGGAGATATACAGTAGGTACTAGAACATATATTATTACATTGCAGGGTATATTACAACCAAATGGTTAACAAAAAGAGAAATGGGAAAAAAAGTAAATATGATAAAACAAAGACCCACAAAATATTCACAATACAATGCTGTATTATTCATACAATTAATTTGTGAAAAAAAGTTGGCTGTCGTTTGATGATTTCATTAGCCATGCTTTGAGAGAGATAGGGCTGTAGTGAAGGTAAAAGAACAAGAATCACTAGGTTGTGTGATGGGTGCTTTACAAGTGTCATGAATGTCCCACCATGCACCACAAAATATCAATCTGTTTAATGTGGATCCTCTAAGATTTGTTAGTGCATTTTTTTCACACTTTAATCTCATTATATAATAATAATTTGAGGTGTCTATGGTTAAATTCAACCATCAGGCAATGAGACCAGCAGACAAAATTTAACCAATAGGCAGGCAAATGGGCAGGACCAGACGATAGTGGGCAAAGCATGGAATGCTGGAATGTGTAAAAGCAATGCTTGTTGCTTGTTGTATACCACTTTTCCATGACAGGGTTTGGATAGCCACTTAATTATGATGTAAGCAACCACCATTTTTGATGATTTCAGTTTAAGTAGACATAGGACATCAGGAGGAGTTAACTGAGCATCCTGTGTCTTTATAGCTTGTATGGGATGGTGTGCAGGGCCATCTTTAATATTGATTGGACCCTGAGCAAACATTTTCTTGGGCTCCCAATGCAATTTTGCCCCCCCTATCATTACACAGTACTCCCCCCCCATACTACCCTCATCAGTACACAGGACTCCCTCCCTCATACTACCCTCATCACTACATGGGACTCCCATTTCTCATATTACCCCCATCATTTCACGGGACCCCATTCCCCATACTACCCCCATAATTACACAGGGCCCACCTCCCACATCAATCCACAGGCCCCCCTTCCCCATACTACCCCTATCACTACACAGGACCCCTTCTCCCATACTACCCCCATTATTACAGAGGAACCCTCCCCAATACTGCCCCCATCATTACACAGTCCCCCTCCATACTACATTGCCACTCATGAACCGTCAGCGCAGTGCTGTTTCTGCAGAAAGGAGGGCTATTGTTGAGGCTGGAGAGGTGGGAGGGGGGTTATTTTTGGGGGTGAAGAGGCGGGAGGGGGGTTAGTGTTGGGGGTGGAGAGGCAGGGAGGGAGTTATAGCTGAGGGTGGAGAAGCAGGGAGGGGGTTATTGCTGAGGGTGGAGAGGTGGGAGGGGGGTTATTATTGAAGGTAGAGAAGCAGGTAGGGGGGTTTATTGTTGAGGGTGGAGATCAGTGTTGCCAACCGTCCGTATATTTACGGACAGCCCGTAAAATCAGGGCACTTTTCTCCTGCCCGTAAATGCCCGTAGCAGGAGAAAAGTGCCCGTGAAATACGGCAGCGATCGGCTCGGGTCGGAACTGCGCATGTGCAGTTCCGGAAATGCCCGAGATGACCCGATCATTTCCTGTATTCGGGCAGGCGGGCGGAGCCCTGGCCAGGGGGGTGGGTCTGGCTGCTGTCAGGCTCAGGAGAGTAAGAACGAAGCTGTGAGTGCGGCACGCCGGCACGCCTACTGACTTGTGATGACAAGGCGCCGGCGCCGCAAGTGCTGCTGAGCTGATTGGATCATCGGATGTCATCGTCATGGCGCATTTCCCGAATCCCGCCACACCACCGCCAGGGCCAGGCCAGGCGCCAGAATTTAAAAATCAGGAGCCAGCCATCCGAGCCAAGCTGAGCTTGAAGTTCAGCAGGCGGCGGAATATGGACACTCATGTGAGAAGGGGACACACACAGTGACAGGACAGTACTATGGGGGGGGGGGCTGAAGGGGACACAGTGACAGGACAGTAGTACTATGGGGGCTGAAGGGGACACAGTGTCACAGTGACAGGACAGTACTATGGGGGCTGAAGGGGACACAGTGTCACAGTGACAGGACAGTACTATGGGGGCTGAAGGGGACACAGTGACAGGACAGTACTATGGGGGCTGAAGGGGACACAGTGACAGGACAGTACTATGGGGGCTGAAGGGGACACAGTGACAGGACAGTACTATGGGGGCTGAAGGGGGCACAGGACAGTACTATGGGGGCTGAAGGGGGCACAGGACAGTACTATGGGGGCTAAAGGGGACACAGGACAGTACTATGGGGGCTAAAGGGGACACAGGACAGTACTATGGGGGCTGAAGGGGGCACAGTGACAGGACAGTACTATGGGGGCTGAAGGGGGCACAGTGACAGGACAGTACTATGGGGGCTAAAGGGGACACAGTGACAGGACAGTACTATGGGGGCTAAAGGGGACACAGGACAGTACTATGGGGGCTGAAGAGGACACAGTGACAGGACAGTACTATGGGGGCTAAAGGGGACACAGGACAGTACTATGGGGGCTGAAGGGGGCACAGTGACAGGACAGTACTATGGGGGCTGAAGGGGAACACAGTGACAGGACAGTACTATGGGGGCTAAAGGGGACACAGGACAGTACTATGGGGGCTGAAGGGGGCACAGTGACAGGACAGTACTATGGGGGCTGAAGGGGACACAGTGACAGGACAGTACTATGGGGGCTAAAGGGGACACAGGACAGTACTATGGGGGCTGAAGGGGGCACAGTGACAGGACAGTACTATGGGGGCTGAAGGGGGCACAGGACAGTGACAGGACAGTACTATGGGGGCTAAAGGGGACACAGGACAGTACTATGGGGGCTAAAGGGGACACAGGACAGTACTATGGGGGCTGAAGGGGGCACAGTGACAGGACAGTACTATGGGGGCTGAAGGGGACACAGTGACAGGACAGTACTATGGGGGCTAAAGGGGACACAGGACAGTACTATGGGGGCTGAAGGGGACACAGTGACAGGACAGTACTATGGGGGCTAAAGGGGACACAGGACAGTACTATGGGGGCTGAAGGGGGCACAGTGACAGGACAGTACTATGGGGGCTGAAGGGGACACAGTGACAGGACAGTACTATGGGGGCTGAAGGGGACACAGTGACAGGACAATACTATGGGGGCTGAAGGGGACACAGTGACAGGACAGTACTATGGGGGCTGAAGGGGGCGAAGGACAGTGACAGGACAGTACTATGGGGGCTAAAGGGGACACAGGACAGTACTATGGGGTCTGAAGGGGACACAGGACAGTACTATGGGGTCTGAAGGGGACACAGGACAGTACTATGGGGGCTGAAGGGGACACAGGACAGTACTATGGGGGCTGAAGGGGACACAGGACAGTACTATGGGGGCTGAAGGGGGCACAGAAGGACAGTACTATGGGGTCTGAAGGGAGCACAGAAGGACAGTACTATGGGGTCTGAAGGGGGCACAAAAGGACAGTACTATGGGGCCTGAAGGGGGCACAGAAGGACAGTGCTGTAGAGGGTATATGAAGGTGGGCAGAGGAGGACTCTGCTGTGGGAGGGTGATGTAAAAGGTGGCAGAGGTGGACACTGATGTGGAGGGTGAAGGGGGGCAGATTAGGACACTACTGTTGGGGGGGGAATGGGGGGTGTCTGCAGCCTCTCAATACCTCCTGTACCATGTCCGTGCAGCCTCTGACCATCTCCTGTAGAACGTCTGCAGTCTCTGACCTCCTCCGGTATGATGTCCACAGCATCTGACCACCTCCCGTATCATTTCCGCAGTGTCTGACCACCCTCAGGTAAGTGACAGCGCTGCCAGGCCAGTCTAAGGGGGGGTCACTGATGTAAGGGCTGGGTGAATACAATAATGTAAGGGGGAACTGATATAAAGGTTTCCCCCTTATAGCAGGGAACCCCCCCCCCCTTACCTTAGTGTAATTAATCTGTGGAAGGTGGTCTCTGGTCACCAGAGTCCCCCCACCCCCCTATCAGAGTTCCTGGTATTCCTCTCTACATCAGAGTCTGCAGGATTCTCCCCTTACAGTGCAAAGGGGGAACTCTGCAGACCCTGATGTAAAAGAGAACTCTAATGTAAAGGGGAATGCAGTGGACTCTGATATAAGGCGGTTTTTGGTCACCAGAGCACCCACTTAAATCAGAGTTCCTGCTTAAATCAAGATCTGCAGCATTCCTCTTTACGTCAGAGTTACACTGTAAGGGAATCCTGCACACTCTGATATATGGGGGAACGCTGTGCTGGCTGGGTTATATTAATCTGATCTTCATGTTAATGGAGAAATATGGTTTTTGACTTTTGTTTAACCTAAACACATTGCTAATAGCACTATCTACATGTTTATAGTTTAAGTATTGATATTTGCACGGTTTAGCACTGAAAACAGCCTGTTTATGTACATTTTTGCAGTGCCAGTAAAAAATTTGTGCCGTCCGTAAATTTTGGACGTTCTGCCAGTAAATTTCCCTCCGGTGGGTTGGCAACACTGGTGGAGATGCAGGGAGAGAAGTTATTGTTGAGGGTGGAGAAGCGGGGAAGGGGGTTATTGTTGAGGGTGGAGAAACGGGGATGGGGGTTATTGCCAAGGGTGGAGAAGCAGAGAGGGGGGCTATTGTTGAGGTTGGAGAAGCAGGAAGGAGGATTTTTGTTGGAGGCGGAGAAGCTGGGAGGGGGGTTATTGTTTGGGGTGGAGAAGCGGAGAGGGGGTTATTGTTGGGGATGGAGCAGGGAGGGGGGTTATTTTTGAGGGTGGAGAAGCAGAGAGGGGGGTTATTGTTGAGTGTGGAGAAACAGGGAGGGGGGTTATTGTTGAGGGCGGGGAAGCAGGAAGGAAGGTTATTGTTGGGGGTTGGAGAGGGGGATAGAGGGGTTATTCTTGGGGGTGGAGAAGCAGGGAGGAGGGTTATTGCTAAGGATGGAGAATTAGAAAGGGGGTTATTATTGAGGATGAAGAAGCAGGAAGGAGGGTTGTTGGGGGTGGAGAAGCTGGGAGGGGGGTTATTGTTGGGCTGAAGAAGTGGAGAGGTAGTTGTTGTTGGGAGTGGAAAAGCGGGGAGGGGGGTTATTATTGAGGGTGGAGAAGCAAAGAGAGGGGTTAATGTTGAGGGTGGAGAAGCTGGAAGGAGGGTTGTTGTTGGGGGTGGAGAAGCTGGGAGGGGGGTTATTGTTGGAGGTGGAGAAGCGCAGAAGGGAGTTATTGTTGGAGGTGGAGAAGCAGAGAGGGGGTTATTGTTGGGGGTGAAGAAGCGGGGAGGGGTTTTTTATTGAGGGTGGGGAATCGGGGAGGGGAGTTTTTAGCGGGGGTTGGAAAAGCAGGGAGGGGGGTTATTGTTGAGGGTGGAGAAGTGGGGGGGGGGTTATTGTTGGGGTGGAGAGGCAGAGAGGGGTTCAATTTTGGGGGAGGAGGTTATTGTTAAGGGTGGAGAAGTGGGGAGGGGGCATATTGTTGAGGAAGGAGAAGCAGGGAGGGGGTTATTGTTGGGGGTGGGGAAGCAAGAAGGAGATTATTGTTGGGGGTGGAGAAGCAGGGAGGGGGGTTATTGTTGAGGGTGGAGATGTGGGGAGGGGGGTTATTGTTGAGGGTGGAGAAGCGGGGAGGGGGGTTATTGTTGGGGGTGGAGAAATGGGGGGGGTGGTTGAGGATGGAGAAGCGGGGAGAGGGGTTATTGTTGAGGGTGGAGAAGCTGGAAGGGGGTTATTGTTGAGGGTGGAGAAGCGGGGAGGGGGTTATTGTTGGGGAAGGAGAAGTGGGAAGGAGGTTATTGTTAAGGGTGGAAAAGTGGACATATTGTTGAGGATGGAGAAGCAGGGAGGGGGTTATTGTTTGGGGTGGAGAAATGGAGGGTGGATGTTTGTTCAGGGTGGTGAAGCAGGGAGAGGGGTTTTTGTTGAGGGTGGCGAAGCAGGGAGGTGGGTTATTGTTGAGGGTGGGGAAGCAGGGAGGGGGTTATTGTTGGGGGAGGAGAAGAGGAAAGGAGGTTATTGTTGAGGGTGGAGAAGTAGGGAGGGGGCATATTGTTGAGGATGGAGAAGCAGGGAGGGGGTTATTGTTGGGGGTGGAGAAGCAGGGAGGGGGTTAATGTTGAGGGTGGAGAAGCGGGGAGGGGGGTTATTGTTGAGGGTGGAGAAGCGGGGAGGGGGGATTATTGTTGAGGATGGAGAAGCAGGGAGGGGGTTATTGTTTGGGGTGGAGAAATGGAGGGTGGGTGTTTGTTCAGGGTGGAAAAGCATGGAGAGGGTTTTTTGTTGAGGGTGGCCAAGCAGGGAGGTGGGTTATTGTTGAGGGTGGGGAAGCAGGGAGGGGGTTATTGTTGGGGGAGGAGAAGCGGAAAGGAGGTTATTGTTGAGGGTGGAGAAGTGGGGAGGGGGCATATTGTTGAGGATGGAGAAGCAGGGAGGGAGTTATTGTTGGGGGTGGAGAAGCAGGGAGGGGGTTATTGTTGAGGGTGGAGAAGCGGGGAGGGGGGTTATTGTTGAGGGTGGAGAAGCGGGGAGGGGGGATTATTGTTGAGGATGGAGAAGCAGGGAGGGGGTTATTGTTTGGGGTGGAGAAATGGAGGGTGGGTGTTTGTTCAGGGTGGAAAAGCATGGAGAGGGGTTTTTGTTGAGGGTGGCGAAGCAGGGAGGTGGGTTATTGTTGAGGGTGGAGAAGCGGGGAGGGGGTTATTGTTGGGGGTAGAGAAGCAGGGAGGTGGGAAGTTGTTAAGGATGGAGAAGTGGGGAGGGGGTTATTGTTGGGGGTAGAGAAGCAGGGAGGGGGGAAGTTGTTAAGGATGGAGAAATGGGGAGAGGGGTTATTGTTGAGGGTGGAGAAGCGGAGAGGGGGTTATCGTTGAGGGTGGAGAAGCGGGGAGGGGGTTATTATTGGGGGTGGAGAAGTGAGCAGGGGGGTTTTGTTGAGGGTGGAGAAGCGGGTAGGGGGGTATTGATAGGGCTGGAGAGGCAAAGAGGGGGGTAATTTTTGAGCTGACAGCTGTCAATCACTGCTCTTCACTACAATACCCAGCAGACCTGCCCTCACCCCTCCAATAAGTTCTGCAGCAGCCAATCACTGCCCAGCACTACAACACCCAGCAGCCCTGCCCACCCCCTCCAAGAAGTTTTGCAGCAGTTGAGACTCCCTAGGAAGTTATCAGAGGTGGTAGGAGGAGGAGCCTGGCTCAGTGCAGGACACTCTACTCAAAGTGGAGAATGAAGTCATCCAGCAGCTGCCCGCAGGGCATGGGAGGGGGGATGGAAGGATTGGAATGCAGCACATCCTCTGGGAAAAGACTCAGACCACTCAGACTGAGCTAAGGGGTGGGGCCAGTTGAGGAGACACTGTAGGGACCTGACTTAACCCATGCCGAGCTGGATAGAAAGGAGGAGAAGATTAATCCACTTGTCTTATCAGCGCAGGCTCAAGGGACATTTGGTTTGGGCCATACAACTATGAATGGGCCCTAGGCAGCTGCCCCTTTTGCACCGTGTTAAAGACGGCCCTGGTGGTGTGTGCCACATTATAAAATGAGATAGTCCTGTTCCAGGTCTCTCTGAGCCACCTGTGACTGTTTTAATTTCAAAGTGTAACACAAACTGGCATAGGTTCCATGCCTAATTACCAACGGCAGCTTTTAAATATAGACAGCCACAGATTGCATCTGAAGTACAGGATGTGTACTGTTTGCCAGTAAGCTGGCAAATAGCTCACATGCCTCTGTCTGACACTACATGGGCAGAGTCTGCATATATACAGTATCTCACAAAAGTGAGTACACCCCTCACATCTTTGTAAATATTTTATTATATCTTTTCATGGGACAACACTGAAGAAATTACACTTTGCTACAATTTAAAGTCGTGAGTGTACAGCTTGTATAACAGTGTATATATGCTATCCCCTCAAAATAACTTAACACACAGCCATTATTGTCTCCACCACTGGTAACAAAAGTGAGTACACCCCTAAGTGGAAATGTCCAAACTGGGCCCAAAGTGTCAATATTTTGTGTGGTCACCATTATTTCCCAGAACTGCCTTAACCCTCTTGGGCATGGAGTTCACCAGAGCTTCACAGGTTGCCACTGGAGTCCTCTTCTACTCCTCCATGATGACATCACGGAGCTGGTGGATGTTAGAGACCTTGCGCTTCTCCATCTTCTGTTTGAGGATGTCCCACAGATGCTCAAAAGGAGTTTAGGTCTGGAGACATGCTTGGCCAGTCCACCACCTTTACCCTCAGCTTCTTTAGCAAGGCAGTGGTTGTCTTGGAGGTGTATTTGGGGTTGTTGTCATGTTGGAATACTGCCCAGGGGCCCAGTCTCTGAAGGGAGGGGATCATGCTCTGCTTCAGTATGTCACAGTACATGTTGGCATTCATGGTTCCCTCAATGAACTGTAGCTCCCCAGTGCCTGCAGCACTCATGAGGACCCAGACAATGGCACTCCCACCACCATGCTTGACTGTAGGCAAGACACACTTGTCTTTGTACGCCTCACCTGGTTGCCGCCACACAAGCTTGACACAATCTGAACCAATTAATTTTATCTTGGTCTTGTCAGACCACACGATATGTTCCAGTAATCCATGTCCTTAAGTCTGCTTGTCTTCAGCAAACTGTTTGCAGGCATTCTTGTGCATCATCTTTAGAAGAGGCTTTCTTCTGGGATGACAGCCATGCAGACCAATTTGATGCAGTGTGCAGCGTATGGTCTGAGCACTGACAGTCTGACCCCCCCACTCCTTTAACTTCTGCAGCAATGCTAGCAGCACTAATACGTCTATTTCCCAAAGACAACCTCTGGATATGACGCTGAGCAGGTACACTCAACTTTTTTGGTCGTCCGTGGAGAGGACTGTTCTGAGTTTAACTTGTCTTGGTAAACCATTGTACGGTCTTGGTCACTGTGCTGCAGCTCAGTTTCAGTGTCTTGGCAATCTTCTTATAGCCTAGTCCATCTTTATGTAGTGTAACAATTCTTTTTTTCAGATGCTCAGAAAATTCTTTGCTATGAGGTGCCATGTTGAACTTCCAGCGACCAGTATGAGAGAGTGAGAGCAAAAACACCACATTTAACAAACCTGCTCCCCATTCACACCTGGGACCTTGTAACACTAACGAGTCACATGACACTGGGGAGGGAAAATGGCTAATTGGGCCCAATTTGGACATTGTCACTTAGGGGTGTACTCTGTTTGTGGTTGTGGCTGTGTTGAGTTATTTTGAGGGGACAGCAAATTTACACTGTTATAAAATCTGTACACTCACTACTTTACATTGTACATTGTAGCAAAGTGTCATTTCTTCAGTGTTGTCGCATGAAAAGATACAATAAAATATTTTAAAAAATGTGAGGTGTGTAGTCACTTTTTGTGAGATATATATATTGATCAGCCATAACATTGTGACCACCCACCTAATATTGAGTATGGCCCCCTTTTGCTAAAACACCCCTGACCCATTGAAGCATGGACACAAAGTAACATCCACATGAATGGCAGGACGCAAGGTTTCCCAGCAGAACATTGCCCAAAGCATCATCCTGCCTCTATCAACTTGCCTTCTTATACCACATCCTGGTGCCATCTCTTCCCCAGGTAAGTGACGCACACGAACCCCGACATCCACATGATGCAAAAGAAAACATGATGCATTAGACCAGGCCACCTTCATTGCTCCGTAGTCTTGTTCTGATATTCATACGACCATTGTAGAAGCTTTTGGCTGTGGACATGGGTCACCATGGGCTTCTCAGCCCCACACAACAAACTGCAATGTCTTTTTCTGATGCCCTTGTAACGAGATATTCCGTTTACCTGTCAGTGGTCATATAATGTTATGGCTAGTGTGTGTGTGTGTGTGTGTGTGTGTATAATCTCAACTATGTAAGGGGACCGGGGTGGGCAGAGGGAATCAAATAAAGCAGCTCCTGCTCTCCGTGCTGTTTTTGCACCATCTTTGTTAAATAGGTGCAGGATCTGCTCTATTTTATCAGTTTGGAAGAGTGGGGAACTTTCTGTTATTTCCCAACATCATGTCTATATCATATTTTGCGTTGAGAAAAAAATATGGATTTTTCCTACCGCTTACCTGTTAAATACATTTCTTGGAGCACAGCACGGGACACAGAGCATATTCATTACTATATGGGTTATAAGCCACCTATAGGTGAATGGACACTGACAACCAATCAGACAGGAAGTCCCTCCATATTACCCCTCCCATACAGGAAGTGCCTCAGTTTTGTAGCAAGCATTAAACATCCCAGGCAAGAGGGGGGGACCTCTGTGTCCCGTGATGTACTCCAAGAAATGGATTTTACAGGTAAGCTGTAGGAAAAATCCATATTTCTTTATCGTACATCATGGGACATAGAGCAGCCATAATCATTACTATGGGTGAAAATAGACTAGTGCGCTCAAATTAATAATTATTCAAAAAAACATAAAAAATTATGCCAATGAAATGACATGGTGACAAGAAACAAGTGACAAGAAATAACGTAACTAATGCTCTTGTGAATAAGTGCTATGAGAGTCCATAAACCACCAACATTAGTGCCATAAACAGAAATGGTGCAAAAATTAAATAAAAGCTCATGGATGAGCAAAATGCAATAAAAAGAAAAATTTCATAATAAGTCCGGCTGGTATTGCTGAGTGAAATGTGAGTGAACACAGCTGGCGGAATCAAGTCATGCATGCACCCCCACGGTGATCAAACAAATGGGTGGCTGCTTACCAGAACCAAGAAATCGCAGTGCTGGTATATATCCTATGTTCTAGGATAGACTAAGCCCCAACGGATATCGCAAACACCTTTAGCAGCCCTGATCCGTGCATCTAGACTTCTCACATGTAAAACAAAACTTTCCAGTTGTGTCATGCAAATGAATGAAAGGACTACGTTATCTTTAAAACCACTTTAATTAAATAAAAGGTTGCATTTACATGGAGATAGATGCAATCCGGGATTTGTGCACAACACAGACAAGAGAATCCGGCCGCCTACAGTACGGAACGAGCATGTTGACGATGCGGCTACTCCACCCAACGCATTTCCCCTCAGAAGGCATCAACTGGGATTGGAGGACGTTGGTCCTCCAATCACCTTTCACTTAGCAATACCTTTGGTGTTTGGTTTTACCAAGGGTCCAGATCTCAGGGTCCAGTGCCTAAAAAGGACAACATTACAGGCAAAACCTTATCTCCTTACCCGAGGCTCAGGTAGCATCCTTTTAGTCTTTGACTTTTTTGGATTGATCTGATTGCTAATCCCCTTAGATTCAGATATCTTCTTCTTCTTCTTTGAAATAAAAAATAAAAATGAGGAGAGCTTCTCCACCGTGACCATCACCTTTAGGACACTGGGGAAAAAAACGGAGGTACTTCCTGGATGGGAGTGGTTATATGGGGGGACTTCCTGTCTGATTGGTTGCCAGTGTCCATTCACCTATAGGTGGCGTATAACCCATACATTAATTAATATGGCTGCTCTATGTCCTGTGATTTACATTAAAGAAATTAAACATTTACATTGCTAAATTACTAAGTAAGCCATGCTAAATACAAAAATTATTTGATTGCAAAGGTACAGGTGTTCTTTAACCACTTCAGCTTTGGAAGGTTTTACCCCCTTAATGACCAAGCCATTTTGTGCGATTCGGCACTGCGCTATTTTAACTAACAATTGCGTGGTCATGCAACACTGTACCCAAATACAATTGATGTCCTTTTTTTCCCACAAATAGAGTTTTCTTTTTGTGGTATTTGATCACCTCTGCAGTTTTTTCATTTTGTGCTATAAACAAAAAATAAAACGACAATTTTGAAAAAACACAATATTTTTTACTTTTTGCTATAAAACATTCCCAATAAAAAAAAATGTAAAAAAAATCTATTTTTTTTTTTTATCAGTTTAGGCCAATTTGTATTCTGCTACATATTTTTGGTAAAAAAAAATCCCAAAATCCCAAAATTGGTATTTTAATTGGTTTGCGCAAAAGTTATAGCGTTTACAAACTACGGGATAGATTTTTGGACTTTTTATTATTTTATTTTTTTTTTTTTACTAGTAATGGCAGCGATCAGCAATATTTAGCGGGACGGCAACATTGTGGTGGACAAATCGGAACCCCTAACTGACATTTTTGACACTTTTTGGGGACCAGTGACATTTATTACAGTAATCAGTGCTAAATAATATGCACTGTTACTGTATAAATGACACTGGCAGGGAAGGGGTTAACACTGGGGGTGATCAGAGGGGGTTAAATGTAAGCCTAAAATGTGCTTGCTAACTGTAGGGGGGGAGCTCTGTGACAGGCACACAGAGATCGGTGTTTCAGCTAAGCTGAAACACACAATCTGTGTGCCTGTTATTTACATAGGCAGACGGCTCTCCTGTCAGTTTCTCTGAAGCTCATGGGAGGCCGGCGGAGATCCAGCCCGCTTCTCCCGCGGTCTGGCTCCCGATGTGTCTAATCACAGCGAGACCGCATGCACATAATCACATACATGTACATAATTATGCGCAACTGAGCCGCCCTGCCGCAGTAAATCCATGTGGGGCGGTCGGCAAGTGGTTAAGGAGAGCACCACTAAACATCATTTGAATCTAAACCAGTATTTTATACTTTCTGCTTAAGAAATTTTCTAACAAACATGCACATTTGAAAAAGCTAAAAAAAAAAAAAAAATCAGAACATATGTGAGGCCAATCTAGGACATTGTGGCAATGACAGTGTGAATTGGGAAGAAAAAACAGTTTGTCCTATAATCCTTCCTGTGCTGTATCATCCAGTCTTGATGATGCAATGGTGCAGGACACGGTCAAAAACTCTGTGTGGCTACTGGTTCCAAATTATCTTCAAGCTCAGTACAGTTCAGGCGATCACTTTTTTACACATTGGCAGTTCAGTGCTCCATACTTAAAGTGGTTGTAAATCCTTACATATACTCAGTGAAGTGACTGGCCTTAGGTGATACAAAGAGATTAGATAAATCCTCCTACATACAGTAAGTTTTTCCTGTTTATCTACAGCCACCCCCCACTTACATCCATTTAAAAATGCAGAATTTACACAGGATCTCTCAGCTCTTAAAAGCAGGGGGCAGAGAGCTGAGGTTACATCAGTGAGGAGAGCTCTGAGAGCTGATTGGACGGAAGGACCATGCCCCCCCCCCCCCCATTACACAGCTCACAGGAACAGAACTGAGGCTGTCAATCTGCTGGAGCTCCCTCTCCTGTCACCTTTTTTTCTTTGGTGTCAGGAAAACATGTCAGAATTGACTTATGTTTATAGCAGAGGAATGAGACAACAAGCAGAAATTAAATTTAGTGCTCTGGATTGAGACAAAAAATATGTCTAAACCCAAAGGTAAACATTTAATATTTGCAACATACAAGTCCTTAGATGTGGTGGCTGCATTTGTTTTCTTTTTTTCAGGCGAAGAACATGTTCAGCAAGTACAGAAAGTACCTGTTGATCCTGCCAGAAATGTTCGCTGTTTTTCTTAAAAGATTTGCTAAGATACAAGTAAAAGTACAAGCATTCCCTGCAACAATAATTTCATTTTTGGTAAAATACTCCCTATGTATTAACTACTTTTAACCACTTGCCGACTGCTCACAGTAATCCTACTGCGGCAGTGCGGCTCCCCTGGGTCTAGCGACGTAGACTTACGTCGCTGGACTCCTAGTGGTCGGAGGCTTGCTACCGCTGTGTTTTGACACAACGGGAGTCGGGCTGGAGGAGGAGAGGCGGCGGTCGCCACCTCCCTTCCCCGATCGTTGGGGGAAGTGTGTAAACAAAGCAGGCGGATCTTCTCAGTGACAGACAGGGAGAGATCACAGGATTCAGCATAGCTGAACCTGCGATCTCTGTCTGTGTCACAGAACCCCCCCCCCCCCCACACACACACACACACACACACACGTCAGTAAGCATGAGGCATACATTTAACCCTTTGATCACCCATAGGGTTAACCCCTTCCTGTCCAGTGTCATTATTACAGTAACAGTGCATATTTATAGCACTAATTACTGTAGTAATGTCACTGGTCCCCCCAAAAATGCAAAAAATGTCAGTTAGGGGGTGATCTGTCCGCCACAATGTTGCAGTCCCACTAAAAATCGCAGATCGCCGCCATTACTAGTAAAAAAAAAAAAACAATAAAAATAACATAAATCTTTCCCGTAATTAGTAAACGCAATAACTTTTGCACAAACAAATCAAAATCCGCTTATTGTGAATATTTTTACCAAAAATATGTAGCAGAAAACAAATTGGCCTGATATGTTACAAAATTTTGATTTTTACATTTTTTGGGGGGGGGGAATGTTACAGTATATATCAGAATGTGAAAAATATTGTTTTTTTTTTTCAAAATTGTCACTCTTTTTTTGTTTATAGCGCAAAAATTAAAAATCGCTCAAATACCACCAAAAGAAAATTCTATTTGTGGGAAAAAAAGCATGTAAATTATGTTTGGATACAGCATCGCACGACCGCACAATTGTCCGTTAAAGTAACGTAGTGCCGATGGTGTCGTAGGCAGAACTCAAGAAACAGAGATTAAATTACCTTATATAAATAATTATGCAATTTAGATTACTACATTAATATTAAAATAAAATACACTGACACTACACTTGCATTGATAAAAAATGGCCACGGCCTTTTTATTAAATTGAAACTTAAAATTGTGGGAATAACAAAAACATAGTATAGCTTGGCCAAAGAGCCCAAACTAACCACTTTATTTACACCAAAACATATAAATAAATACTATAGTCCAGCAAAAAAGCTCAGACTACACCACAAAATTGAAAACATCCCACATAAACGAAGACCGTGACAAACAGATACAGGGCGGGGCGGGAGGTACGAATCTTCTTTACTTCTGTATGCTGCTCCCGCTGACTGAATTTAACCGTTATTTCTCTTTCTTATATAGGGGAACTTCACATCCTTAGGTGACTTTACCAGACAATTCGGACCAATCCCAGGTAAGTTAATATATTAACCAATTAAATACTAATCTTATTGGGGGCGTGGCCGCAGCGAGACTGCATGGACGTCTGAGTGTGTAGCTCCGCCGGACCAGGGAGAATATCGGCATCCATCGGCGCCCTAAGGCTTCGTTTCTCAGCCAGACCATCCCCGATCGACTGCTACACACCCCAGCCTTCCTGCCTGATGGCCAAAAAGAAGAAGGAGACTGGCCACCCGAGGCAGCTCCAGCACTTTTTCATGCCCCAGGACAGGCCGCGCGGCCAAGATGGCGGCGGTGGCGGATCTCCGGCCTCGACTAGCGGGACGTCCCATTCCTCGCTCAGTCCTCCACAGATCTCGGCACAGAAAGCGGGCCAACCTCGATCGCCAGCAGCATCAACCCCGATGTCCAGGAGCCCGGTCAAGAACAAGCCCAGACTGTCGGAGGGAGCACCGGCGGAGGTAAGCCAGGGGGATCTGTCCTCTATGGACTCCACCAGGGAGCTTCCCCCTAACTTCGACTCCTTTCCTGCTAGTGACAGACCGGTTTCTGAGGCTAGGCTTAAGGACATGATGACATCCCTGCGGGCATCCATGCACGCAGACGTCATGGAATGTGTCAGCGCATTTAAAGTGGAGGCCAGAGCCCTGGGGGGTCGCATGGACAGAGTTGAAACTAAGATGGGGGAATTTGCAGCATCCCACAACGAGCTAATAGATGCCCATTACTCCCATGAGGATGAGATCGAAAAGCTCCAGGCCAAAATTGCGGATATGGAGGACCGCTCCAGGCGGAACAATGTTAAAATCAGGGGGGTCCCGGAGTCTGTGCTCCCCGGTGACCTGGATAGCTATGCACGTGCCTTTATCCTGGCGGTCCTCCCGCAAACCCCTATATCTGAGTTGGTTATTGATAGGATCCACCGCCTGCCTAAGCCATCCTTTCTCCCTGATGAGATTCCCCGGGATGTCATTATGAGGGTGCATTTCTACCATGTGAAAGACAATCTCATGTCAGTGTTCCGGAGGAAGACCCCCATCCCGGAGACATACTCCAGGATCCAATTGTTTGCGGATCTATCGCAATATACATTGCAAAAGAGGAGAGCCCTGCACCCGCTGACTAAAGTCCTCAGAAATCATTCCATAGTTTACAGGTGGGGGTTCCCTGTCAAACTTGCAGTAACCTACAACAATAAGACCCACAATGTCTCCTCCATGCAGGAGGGCCTGGATTTGCTCTGGACATGGGGTATCCTCCCTGATCAAGATCCCACCCCGCGGGAGCCCTCTGATCGCATATCTCCGCTGTCTGAGGAATGGCAAACGATCACACAAGGCAAAAAAGGGAAGAAAAAGGCCAAGGGCCAGCCCACCCAGGCTGCTTCGCATAATTCCTCTCCCTGAGTCTGGCCACAGGGCTCGCATACCTTTCTCCCCCCTATGATTTTGTGCAGTATGCCTGCTCACGAGACTTGTTTCAGTTTCTCAACCGTTAATAGAGCTACTCCAATGAGCTCTTTCGTTTTAATATTCTTTGTTTTCACCTTGTTATTTTGTTTTTCTGGTCAGCCGAAATATGCCTGGTTTTGCACACATCAACATACCCTACCTGCAGCCGGAGCCCGCAACCTTGAATGGGAATCCCTGTCACCGCTCTTTAGAGGTAATGGCCCAGGCAACACTCTATATTCTTCTACTTTTCTACCATGACTGTAACTGTTACATCTCTGAACGTACATGGCCTGAATCACCCTGCCAAGCGGGCGTCAATGTGGCGCGAGGCCTTAACCCTCAAAAGTGATGTCCTCTGTATACAGGAAACCTACTTTCATCGTTCTGCAACCCCTACACTGTCTCACAAGAGTTTCCCGCATATATTCATGGCTTCTGCTGATTGCAAACGCAAAGGAGTCCTCATAGCCGTCAAAGACACAGTGGCCTTTTCACTACGTACTTAAGTTTCTGACCCCAACGGTCGCTACCTTTTGCTACAATGTGATATCAATAATGCCCCCTTTACAATTTTGTCCGCCTATGCCCCCAACTCACACCAGCCGCGGTTCTGGAGGAAAATGTTCCGCTTGCTGGACAGACATAGATATGGATCCGCGGTTGTGTGTGGGGACTTCAATATGACAGCTGACCCGTCCTTGGACATCTCTTCCTCGCCTAAACGTCGCCCTCCTGCCCTTCAATCCATGTTGCACGAGGTGGAGATGTTTGATGTCTGGAGATGTCATCACCCAGGGGAACGTGACTACTCTTTTCACTCCTCCAGATACAATATGTACTCCCGTATTGACATGATCCTGGTTGACAAACATTTGCTGCAAGTGACTGGGAAGTCTTCCATCCATGACATTGCCTGGTCGGACCATGCCCCTGTGTCCATAACGATACAGGAGGCTCGTTCTCCAGGCATGGCCTACATTTGGAGAGCAAACACTCAGGTCCTGGACACCCCTCAATATGCCTCTCACCTGGAGAGGCACCTTGTGGAATATTTCTCACACAATGCGGGTTCAGTTTCTGACCCAACGGTAGTATGGTGTGCCCATAAGGCCTTTATCCGTGGTATTTTTATTAAATTGTGTGCACGGCTTAAGAGGCAGAGGACGCGGCAGCTGGACCATATCTTGGCTGAGATTCGCAGATTGGAACCTATAAATAAGACCACCCCAAACCCTACTCTGTCCCTTCAATTGACCAAACTCAGATCTGACCTGCGCAGTATGTTGATAGCGCAACAGGACAAATATTTTAGGGCCCTTAAACTCTCCCACTATTCAGCGGGTAATAAAGCCGGGAAGCTACTGGCCTCCAAGCTCAAAGCTAGGCGGGTCAAGGATAGGATAGCCTATCTACTAGATCCTGTGACCAAGGCGAAAATTCTAAACCCTCAAGATATAGCAAACGCGTTTGCTAGCTATTACGAATCCTTGTACAATTTAAAAGATGACGCGTCCACCCCCCAACCGACAGAACAGCTTATCTCCGATTTCTTAGCTTCTATTGACCTGCCTGCGCTTTCCCTTCCCCAACTGCAAGCTTTGAACGCCCCGATAACACAGGCTGAAGTAGAACGAGCTATACAAACACTCCCTTCTGGTAAGTCCCCTGGACCAGATGGTCTACCCAATCTGTATTATAAGAGATTCGCACAAATACTCAGCCCCCATTTAGCCTCGATGTATGCGGCTGCGGTGTCCTCTGCCTCTCTACCTAGGGAAATTCTTCAAGCACATGTAGTAACGCTACCCAAACCAGGGAAAGAGCCGGTATCCCCTCCCAACTTTAGACCGATATCCTTGTTAAATACCGGTGCAAAGTTGTATGCCAAGGTCTTGGCTCTTAGACTTCATCCCATATTGCCTGCTCTTATTGATCCGGACCAATCCGGATTTGTACGTGGTCGCCAGACTTCTGACGCGACTAGAAGGGTTATAGGGCTTATAGACAGGGCGGGATCTGGTCGGGTGCCTTCTCTGCTGCTCTCGTTGGATGCGGAGAAGGCATTCGACCGGGTACACTGGACCTACATGACGGCAGTGCTGCGGCGGTTTGGCTTTCATGGTCCCATTTTGAACGCAATTCTAGCGTTGTACTCTAACCCTTCAGCGAAGGTTTACACCTCTAACATGTTATCGACAGCATTTGACATAACCAACGGAACGAGGCAGGGCTGCCCACTATCCCCATCCATCTTTAATTTGCTTATTGAGCCACTGGCGGCGGCAGTTAGATCTTCCCCCCACATAAAAGGCCTTGTGACCGCCTCGGGCTCCCATGTAATTAATCTTTTTGCTGATGATGTAATCATCTTCATGACGGACCCAGAGAGGTCACTGGCCGCCACACACTCACTACTGCAGAGATTTAGTCTGATTTCCTATTACAAGGTGAACTTTACAAAGTCCCTGATCCTGCCTTTGGGCCTTCCCCAGCCGCTTTGTCGTAAATTGCAACAGAAATACCCCTATACCTGGAAAAGGGACTATATACCCTATCTGGGTATCCTATTGACCCCTAAAGTGGATCAGTTGGCTATAACTAACTACCCCCCTTTGATTGCCAAGATCTCACAGGAATGCCAACGAATAGCAAAAACCGAGCTCACATGGTCGGGACGCCTTGCCTCGTTCAAGATGGTTCTCCTGCCCCAAATTCTCTACATCTTTCGGTCCTTGGTAGTCCCAGTTTCTCGGGGCATTCTCAACTCCTTGCAAAGGGCACTGAGGGGGTTGGTTTGGAGGGGGAAGAGACCTAGGAGCGCACACTCGTTCCTTATCAAACACTGGTCCGCGGGGGGGATGGGTATGACCGACATCAGGGATTATCTCCTTGCCTCTCATCTGACCCAACTGCGCCATTGGGTAGATCCCGGATCCCATGCAACTTGGAGCTCCATGGAGGCTGGTGTTTGTCCTTCCCATCCTCTGCGGACGATGCTCTTGGCAGATGTATGGAACCCCGTGCCACTGGAGGGACTGCCTATTTCGGTCAGGGCCTCCCTGTTGGCATGGAGGGCGTTCGTAAAACAGGACATTCCGGCCCCCCTGAAGGCGCGGGTTCCCGTGCCGCTGGGGGTGCTGGAAATGGCCATACCTCACTCGTCCTTTGGGGTGTGGAGAAACAAGGGTATTAACAATGTTGACCATATCCTGTCAGGCGACACTCTCAAATCCTTTGAGGATCTGCAGAGGGAGTTTAAACTCCCGGCCTCTGAACACTATAGATACATACAGGTGGCACATCTTTTCCGATCATTGCCGTCCCCGCATATCCACTTGCCTTCGAGAGGTTGGTTGTTCATGTTGGGCAATCTACGCTCGGTCAAGGGCACATCTCTATTCTACAACCTGTTTCAAGCCAAAATGGATTTTAGCACATCCACTCCCTTCACAAAATGGGAGGCGGATCTAGGGGAAGTGTTTACAGCTGCCCAATGGAAAATAGCCTTCCGCTCCATCAAACAGTCCTCCTCCTGCACCAATCACTGGGAATTGTCCCAGAAGATCAATTTGCGTTGGTACCTTACTCCCTATAGATTGTCCAAATTTATTCCTGACCATTCGCCATTATGCTGGAGGGGATGTGGCGAGGTGGCCCACCTCCTACACGTCTTCTGGTCTTGCCGACACCTTACTAATATATGGAATGCACTCTTCTCCATGATATCGGATATCTCTGGGCTCCCTACCCTGCCCTCTCCAGCATTGGCGATCTTGAATGTGGGGGTCGAGAGGTTCCCTTTTCGATAGCAGCACCATAGTTACCCACATTCTATTGGCTGCTCGCAGCCTGGTGGCTCAGAAGTGGAAATCTAATATTGTGCCCCAAGTCTCGGACGTTATTGATAGAGTCAAAACTACCTTTGAATATGAACGCCTACTTGCCTATAAGGCCGGTCGCAGTGCCAGATTCGATAGGGAATGGTCTAAATGGTCCTCCTGGCTCAAGGGTAAAATCTAACATTGAGTAACCCCAATATTGAATACTTTGAAATTGATGTGTTGATAATTCAGCTGACCAGCTGTTATTCTGTTGTTATGTTGTTAAGTTGTTAGTTGTTATACCTTCTATTCCAATTTCCATTACTCCTCCGTTTTGGTAATACTGGAGATGGCTATTGACATGCTTCACATCCCCTCCAACACGTACACTATGCCCTATCCTCCCCCCCCATTCATGCTACCCTAATCAGGTACTCCTTCCTTCCCCTCTTCCCACCCCCCTTACTCCCCTCCTGTCTCCCTCCCCCCCTCCGCCCTCCCTCCTCCTCCTTCCCTCCCCCCCTTCCCCTCCTTCACGTCTTCTTCTTCCCCTGCTCCTTTCCCCCCTACCCTCCTCCTGTCTCGTCCCTCTTCTATGAGCCCCCCCCCTCTCCCATTTCTACCTCCCCTATCTTCCTCCTCCCTCCCCCCCCTCCCTTCCCCTCACCTCCTCCTCTCCCCCCCCCCCACCCATCTCCTCCCCCCCCCTTCCCCCCCCCTACCCCTCTTCCTCTTCCTCTACCTCTGCCCACCTCCCCTACCCCCCCCCCCTTCTCCCCCTCCCCCCCCCCTTCCTTGTAGACTATGATTGTGTCAATTGGCTCCTCTCCTGCTTGCAGAGTATCAGGTCGTGAATGTACATCTGTGCATAATGATGCAATTATTGTCCGTATTACGCTACTCTGAAGTTTTTGTATTTCCCTTTTAAAAATGCTGGATGTTATTATGCTTGTATTGCCTCAATATTTAATAAAAATCTTTAATGGAAAAAAAAAAAAAATACTAATCTTATTAACCAATTGACATTGAATCATATTGACCAATTATATTGTTTATTTACTAGCCGATAGAATCCTGTTTTTTTGTTTTTTTAAACCGTCATGCCACGTCCCCATGAATGAATGTCAGGTACATTTTATGACCTGCCCTTAATCTCAAAATAGGGCCTGGTCATTAAGCAGCAAAATCTTCCGGTCTTAACCACTTGCCGACCGCCCGACTATATACGGCGGCGGTCAGTCCCTCCCAGGCAAAGTGACGTACCGGTACGACACTAGCCTGGGAGCGAACAGGGGGCAAGCGCCCGCCGCCGGAGGCGCACTCCCGCCCCCGCTCATACCCGGCGCGTGTGACCGGTGGACCCGATGTCCGCCGGTCACTCGTGATCGTCTGGTAGAGAGGGAGAAAGGCAGGCGGCTAATGTAAACAAAGCCACCTGTCACTCTCCCCTGTGTAAAAGCACAGATCACTCGGTCCTGCTATCTGTGCTATTACACCACTAGCCACATCCAATGACAGTTAGAAACACGCCCCTAAGGACACACTTGACCCCTCCCTCTCCAATAAAGTTAACCCCTTCCCTCCCTGTGTCATTTTTACAGTAACAGTGCATATGTATAGCACTGATTACTGTAGTAATGTCACTGGTACCCCCAAAAGTGTCAAAAATGTCAGTCAAGGGTCCGATCTGTCTGCCGCAATGTCGCAGTACCGCAAAAAAAACGCAGGTCGCCGCCATTACGCATTAAAAAAAAAAACAACAAAAATGACAAAAATCTTTCCCTTAGTTAGTAAACACAATAACTTTTGCGCAAACCAATCAAAATACGCTTATTGTGATTTTTTTTTACCAAACATAGGTAGCAGAAAACAAATTGGCCAAAAATTTTAAAAAATTTTGATTTTTACATTTTTTTGGGGGGGAATTTCATATATAAAAATGTGAAAAATATTGTTATTTTTGCAAAATTGTCGCTCTTTTTTTGTTTATAGCGCACGATCAAAAAATCGCACAGGTAATCAAATACCACCAAAAGAAAGCTCTGTTTGTGGGAAAAAAGGACGTCAAATTCGTTTGGGTACGGCATCGCACGACCACGCAATTGTCCATTAAAATCAAGCAGTGCCGAATCGCAAAATACCCCCTGGTCAGGAAGGGGGTAAAATCTTCCGGGGCTTAAGTGGTTAAAGTGTGCTGATCTGAAGCCTCAAACAATGTTATTAGCCTTCTAAGTTCTCTTCTGTGGACTACCAAACAACTTCCTTCTATGTTATAGAGAGGAGGAAAGGGGGAGGTGTCTGTATTGGAAACCAGATGGCAACGCCGCTCCTCCATAGTTACAGTACAATGAGTGGGTTTGTCAGTATATGAGAAGGTGTGTGTTACTCATAGGATCACTAGATGAAAAAAAAAAGTGAAAAAGAGCCTGAAAAAGAGAAAACAAATGCAGCCACCACATCTAAGGACAGGTGAACTTCAATATATTCATTTTTCTGCTTTGGGGGTTTAGATATGCCTAAATTTGAAACTTGGAGGAGCTCCAAGTCCAGAACCTTGTCTCAAAAAAGTGTCCTTCTATTGATAACATAACTGCTCATATCCTTGTTTTGACCAAATGTGCAGTGTTATTCCCAAAGAAAGTAACTCACTTTACAGAAAATGTTAAGGATGAGAGTGAAAAAAAAAACATGGCATCGGGTCAGCTGTGAAAAAAAAGAAAAAAATGAGGGAATAAAAATAACTAGTCAAGTATGTTTATGTCGCCCACCCACCTTCAAACTAAAAATGTTTAATTGAATCTGCTGCAATATAAACCAAGAGGACATGCATTTTTGATGTGCTGGAAGTATGATTTTTGGCAGGAGATTTGGAGATATCATTTAAACACTGCTTTCTACAGTGTGTGGTGCCCTGAGTCTAGGTAATGTAAGATTTGTGCTGACAGGGAACAATGAAGTGTCATATTGCAGCAGAATAGAACTTACAGTATAAACCAGATATAAGTAATCAATTGTATAAATCATAACTATTCAACACACAAAATGCTTACAATTTAAAGCATGTTCGTAACCATTATAAAAGTGTCAAAACCACAATTTTTCAATGTATATTATGTATATAAATTACCACTAGTGACCCATATGTCATTTTTATCTCTAGCCTAAAAACCATCAATCTCTGTCCCATAAGAAAAAAATATTACTAAAAGTTAAAAAGCTACTCAAATCACACTAAAATTTGCAGTTACCTGGGGAGGGATGGGCAAACGGTTCGACCTAAGCATGAGTTCAGGCCTACCATTTGTCTGTTCGTCGATCACCCGAATTTGCAGGGGGTTCACACCGACGAACACCCTGCAATGCTGCGCCCTGATTGGGCAAATGTGGTATTTGATCACCTCTGCCTTTTTTCATTTTTTGCGCTTTAAACAAAAAAAGTACCAACAATTTAAAAAAAACTATATTTTTTTACTTTTTGCTATAAAACAAATCCAATGAAAAAAAAAAAAAGTAAAAAACAAATTTCTTCATAAATGTAGGCCAATATGTATTCTGCTACATATTTTTGGCAAAAAAAAAATCCCAATAAGTGTATATTGATTGGTTTGCGCAAAAGTTATAGCATCTACAGACTGACACTTTTTTGGAGCCAGTGACACTAATACAGTAATCAATGCTAAAAAAAATATGCACTGTCACTGTACTAATGACACTGGCTGGGAAGTGGTTCAACATCTAGGGTGATCAAACAGTGTTTTGGGGTATCGTGTGGGGTGCTTTTACTAGGGGAAGTCATGGATTTTATTCCCTGCTTTGCGGGGAAAGAAAATCCATTACTTCCCCACTGACAGGACAGAGCTCTGCCTTGTTTACAATACTGACAAGTCGCACTCAGCATGTAATCCTCTACTGTCAGAGTGTCCAACTTTTTTAGATACCAATAAAATTCTCATTTGTGACAAGCTGCCTGGGAAGTTCCCACCTTATATGGCCGTAGAAACCTGCTCAGTGATTCTAAAATATAATTTTGATGCATAGTTACCAGTTTCAGCAAAGTGTCCTGCAAAACAGGGTGGGGTAGCAGACAATACAACAGAAATATGCTTGACCTTGGATTTAAAAAGAGGTTGTCTATCATAACATCTGACTTTTTTTACTTCTTCTAGCACTTCCTTTGGATAACCATAACACAAAAATGCCTCTATCATTTATTGAATTCTAACTTCAAACTGTGCATCTGAATTAGTAATGCATCCTACTCATATGAACTGACCTTTATATAAGGCCTTTAAAGGGTAACTCCACTTTCATGGGGGAAAAAAATAGCAAATAAAGAAAAAACAATATAGCGTATACAATTGCGACACAAATCATATTGTAATTGAATGTTTTTAAAAATTACTTTTACTTTTCAATCTGCAGCTGTTGTAATTTTCTGAAAATGCTTTGCAATATGGCTACCTGGAGGTGTTCTGTATACAGAATGTATACTGACCACACCCCAGAAACATCATTTCCTGCTTGTGTGATTGGCTCACCAATTTTCCCAGAAGTCTGCCTAAGATACAAGTCAGATTTCTGGCATCCCCTGCAACAAAAATGTCATTTTTGATGAGATACTCCCAATAGGAACACATCTAAAGGGATGCAGACCCAGCAGCCTAACTCATTAGAGCTTTGCAGCTGCCACAGCTGATTGATAAATATGAAACCCCCTCCCATTTGACCCACTCAGCACAGAGGAACAAACAATGATTTCTTCAGAATAATAAAAGGTAGGAATTTGCATCAAAGTTTGTTAAACTCCCTGCAACGTACAGAGATCACCCAGAGGGGAATTTTTTTTCTCAACAAAAGTGGAGTTACGCTTTAAGTGGTTCTGGAATGTTGGCAGACAGATAATTATTCCCGTCCATCAGCTTCCAGAAAAAAAATATGGTAAGTTGTAAGATTTCCCTTAGTGAATTATATCAAATCAAGAAAGTAGATTTGTTCAAGACTATTTCCATGGGCAAAGCAAATGTTAGGCATACATAAATTTGGTCTGAGCTTTGTGTTGTATGCAGAAGACAAATTAGAACATTACTGACTTTATTATTTACTGATTGACCTTTATTTTATCATAAAGCATACCTTTAATTGATGATTAGGGACTTTTCCGCAAATGTTTATGTAATGTTGTGTTACATATTATTGTAAAGTTTTCACTGTGGCATGGTATTGCATCCTACTCCTAATGTCCACATAAAAAACTTTTTTTTTAACCTCTTCGCACCTAAGGGTAAAACAAATCTTAATGCCTAGGCACAATTTTGCAACTTTGACATGTGTTAGAAAAACCGTACATAGCATCGCAATTACCGTATATACTCGAGTATAAGCCGACCCGAGTATAAGCCGAGGCCCCTACTTTTACCACAAAAAGATGGGAAAAATGATTGACTCGAGTATAAGACTAGGAAGAGAATGCAGGGCGGCGGGCATGGTGCAGGAGAATGCAGGGCGGAGGGCATGGTACAGGAGAATGCAGGGTACTGGCATGGTACAGGAGAATGCAGGGTGACTGGCATGGTACAAGAGAATGCAGGGTGACTGGCATGGTGCAGGAGAATGCAGGGTGGCTGGCATGGTGCAGGAGAATGCAGGGTGGCTGGCAGGGTACAGGAGAATGCAGGGTACTGGCATGGTGCAGGAGAATGCAGGGTACTGGCATGGTACAGGAGAATGCAGGGTACTGGCATGGTACAGGAGAATGCAGGGTACTGGCATGGTACAGTAGAATGCAGGGTGACTGGCATGGTGCAGGAGAATGCAGGGTACTGGCATGGTGCAGGAGAATGCAGGGTGACTGGCATGGTGCAGGATAATGCAGGGTGACTGGCATGGTACAAGAGGATCCGGGGTTGTGGGCATACTACAGGAGATGCAGTGCTGTGGGCATGGTACAGGTGGACCATGCCCGCAGCACTGCATCCCTTGTAGTATACCCGGAGCCCTGCAGAATGGCAGGTAGTGCAGCAGTTTCCCTTACCTGTTCCAGAGGCGCCTTAATTTTAAAAATGGCGCTGCCCGGCCCCGGCACGTCATTGCGCACGCGCCGCCGCCGCTCGTATACTTTCGGCTATTCCCAACCTCTCCCGAGCGGTGGCGGCGCGTGCGCAATGACATGTATGCGCCGGGCGGCGCCATTTTTAAATCTCAAGCACGTCGGAGCGGCCGGAAACTTTTTTTTTTTTTCTTGACTCGAGTATAAGCCGAGGGGGGCGTTTTCAGCACAAAAAAATGTGCTGAAAAACTCGGCTTATACTCGAGTATATACGGTACTTAGTGCATCCAGTTGGAATATACCTTGTTTTTTTTTTCAGGACAAATTGGGCTTTTATTTGGTGGCAAATGGTAATATGGATATCTCCTTATCTTTTTTTTTTATTATCAAAGGATAACTGGCCCAAAAAAAAAACATTTTTTTGGTAACCTTCCACCAAAGAACAACCCAAAATAAATTCTCCTGCTCCTGGCAATCGCAGCGATACAACATATGTGTATGTTAGTTGTTGTTTGTACCTCTAGTACAGCCCAGAATCTGACACTAACACTGACACTAACTGGCACTGATACTAATTTAAAAAAAAAAAATACTGACCCTGACCTTTGACCATGATTTTGACCCAACCAGTAACACTGGCACTGACCTAGATCAAACCTTGATCTAGGTATTTTCGATTTTTTTATTTTTTTTTTTAAACACACTTTTTTTTTTTCACTCTGCAGGGAAAGGAAGAGATATGATGTATCTCTATCCTCCATTCACAGAGAGAGAAAATATGGGGGCGGGCTTCACAGTGATTGATCACTGTGGTAGCGAATCAGAGGCTATCACAGCGATTAGGTGACCCAGAATCTGGTGGAATTTGGTCCCAATCATTAGTACAGGGCCTGAGCTCTCGGTGAGACTCCAGTTTCTGTGCTGGGAGTGCTCCCAGCACAAAGGGAGATATGCAAATATGCAAATAAAAAACCCAGCCCTATTGGGGCAGCATATTTGTGAGAGGCTGGCGTCAAGGGGTTAAACTGTTTTTTTGACAGTATTCCAGACACATCTGTTCTAAAACTTGAACAAAAACTGTAATACATCTTCATCTTCTTCTTCTATTATAATAATTGATTTATTATGATTTAAAGGTCAATAAAAAAAAGTTTTAAATATCAACGCTATCTGCCTATCGATTTTGTGGATTATTTCCATGCTTGTCAAAATATTGTAAAGATGAGAAAATTGCCAAGAGCAGCTCTATATATAGGCAGAGTTGTCAGAATTCATACTACCCAAAAACAATTAAGTCTACTAGAAAATGGACAATAATTGCTAAAATTTTTATCCTGGAGCAACCATATAAAAACACCTACTTATAGAAAGCAGACAAGGTTGGAACTACTCAAATATCAAAGTATGATACCTTTTATATGCAAAAATTTTGAGCACTATTCAAAATAATCAATATATTATCTTAAATAAATATCGATAGGTCTACTTATTCACAGGTTTGTGTGCATTTATTTCTCATTCTAATAAATGTTAACAGCATGAATTGTTGCATTTCTGGATTTACTAATATGTACTAGTCATAGTAATATGTAAATTGTAGACCTAGCGATCTGAATAAAAGATATTTACATTATAAAGCACTCACTTTGCATTTTGTTGCTTTACTGTATGTAGCACCCTACAGGTAGGTGCTAGGTAAAGGTATAGTGGGCCTTGTCTGCCTAACAGCAGGGCTGTGATTTATCATTCAGGGTGTCATGGTTTCCAGGTGTGCCTGCTGAAGGGGGAGTCTCCCCACTGGCTCCTGTGAGAGGCTTCTAATAGGACGGTGGAGGAAACCCAATCAGGGGACACATCCAGGCTTGTAACTACCCCAGAAGGCAGATTGTGCTGCAAAGGATTCTGGGAGTGGGTATAAGTTTGGGGGTGGCACATGACACAATGTCTTTGGCGGGAGCAGAGTCCCAGGAGGGAGAGAACGGCTGTCTCTCCTCCTGTCAGAGGAAGTGGATGTCTCGGGGTGTCAAGTTGAGCTGAGGGGAGCGAGAGGGGTCCAGTCCCAGGAATGCCTACACAGGTTGTGATTACTGAGGATTAGAGATGGCCTTGGGGTTTGCCCGGTGGTCGGTTTGCGGCTAACTTTGCTCGTTCGCTGTCCGCCGATCATGCGAACATATGGCGATGTCCGCGGCCACCATGTTCTTTAACATTGTGAAGAACTTTGACCCATGACACATCCATCAGGTGGTACAGGACAGCCAATTGAGACATTTCAGCACATGGACATGCTCACTTCCTTATAAATAGACCTGACCTGGCTGCCATTTTACATTATGCCTTTTATCAGTGTAGGGAGAGGTTTGCTGCGTGGAGCAGGGACAGATTGTCAGTGACACAAATCGCTCGGTAATAGGTCCACAAAAGTCCTTTTAAGGACTGGTATAGGTGTACAGTCTAAGTGTCTATATTCTGTCTTTCAGTGTAGGGAGAGGTTGCTGTGGGGAGCAGGGACAGACTGTCAGTGACACAGAACAAAAATGATATTGGGGGGCACACCCTAAAAACGCACAATTCTCTGGTTGGTGCTGCTAAAAGACCAATATACAAATTGAACAATATAATAGCGCACACATACACAGAAAAAAATTGGTTTTCAAATTTTGCAAGGCTATTTAAAAACACCTGCTCTTATACAGTAAATATGGGGATTTGGTCACACCATATGGCCATACTGTGCTTAAGCCCACCACTACGTCAAAGTACCCCATTTTCAGTGGGTCCTACACTATTCATAGAGAAGATAATCCTACTTCTCAAAACCATAGGGCATTACTCACTCCTGTCATGGGAAAAGTTTGCAGGCTGCAGACTCCTCTGCTGAAACTGCAATGAAGGGACACCTCCTGGAACAACTCACAGGTGGACCATGCTAATGAGGTTTTGGTGTGGGAGAGTGGGGTGCTCCGCCCATAAGTCTGGTCAGGACTTTATACTATATATATAACCCTATTTTCCATCCATCCAGCGGATCATCCCTAGGTGAGTCTTATGCGTTGACTGCAAAGGCTTCAGCATCAGGGAACGTATAGACTGACAGGTGTTCGACTACATCGGGTTAACGGCCTATGTGGACGCTCTGAGAAGTGATGAACCCCTGGACTACTGGGTGGGCAGGCTTGACCTCTGGTCAGAGCTTGCACAATTTGCAATGGAACTGTTGGCTTGCCCCTCGTCCAGTGTCCTGTCCGAAAGGACGTTCAGCGCAGCAGGGGGGATCGTGACCGATAAGCTCACTCACCTAGCTCACGAAAGTGTTGACTACCTCACATTTCTAAAGATAAATGAGGCATGGATCTCGGAGGAATTCAACACATGTGACCAGTAGACCATGTTTGATTCAAATTCCTCATGACAGGCCACAAATATCCGCCACCACCCATAACAATTCATGGTCCCTGTCTTAGGTAAATACAGCGGCATAAAAGGCCTTTTATGTCCGTTGAATGCCTAATTGCTACAGTCTGTCCCAGCTCCATACAGCAACCTCTCCCTACACTGACAAAAGACTTTTGTGGACCCATTAGCTAGTGACTTGTGTCACTATACAGTCTGCCCCTGCTCCACACAGCAACCTCCAGCCACAGAATACAACACCTGTGGGCTAATTTTTGGGGCCTGTGCTGGCCGACACTTACCTCTGTATCCTGTAAATGCCTAATGCACCTCCAGCCACAGAATACAAAGTTCTTTGCTGTCAGGCGAACGCCTGTTGTCTAATTTTTGGGGCCTCTAATGGCCGACACTTACTCCTTTATCCTGTGAATGCCTAATATTTCCGACTGGCATTGAAAATCAATGGGTCTGTAAACGTTCCGCTTAATTGTGGAATGGATGCGGACCCATTTTACAGACATGTGAATGGACCCTATATGTATTTGACATGTATTTACAGGCTGCTGTCAGTTCTGGCTGATTTAGAAAAAAATAATAATAATTTTTTGGCTGAAAAAGATAAAATAAAAATGTGTGTGGCAACTTTTCCAATAGCAATACTTCTGGTATGTCAGTGTCCATGTTGTGGGACTATGTGTGCACAGCTAGTAAGTATTTTGTGGCTGCAAATATGATCTAGTGGTTTTTAATGTTCACCCGCCATTAAAGTGAATGGGGTCCGCCGCAAACATTTTAGATAGTTTACGGATCGCGTCCAATGTTCGTCCATCACTACTGAGGATTGCCCCTGGGGGTCTGCCTGAAGAGTTAGAGGAGACCACTCCGGGGGTGGTTCTGGGATCCAGTGCCAGCTAGCTGAAAGGGGGTACCTAGGTTGAGGACCCTGAAGTAATAGAGGGGGTACATAGTCAGTGGACCCTGAAGAGCTTAAAGTGTAAAGGGGGCGCCTGTGGTTTGGGCCCTGAAGTGTTAGTTCACAGTGTGAAGTGTGCCAGTTTAGAGTTGCAGCAGTACAGGAACTAACAAGGAGTCTTTCAGCCAGTGCAGTGCTGGAGGGAGCCATTCAGTGACTCTGAGCTATTGTAGTGTTACAAGTCAAGCAATTCTACAGTCCTTGATCTTCTGGACTAAAGTCGAGGATCCAGCACAGTTTCAGTAATTACACAGTGTTCAAGCGTCAGGAAGCGCTGGCTAGCGTCGGCTGGCGTCAAGACAGCGCTAATAGGCATTTTTGCCAGAAAAGTCCCACAATTGTATCTAGTTGAGCCTAAAGGAGTATCCCACTCATTCCCTTCTCTCATCCCCTTAAATACAATAAAACCACAAAACAAAGATGTTGGAGTTGTCAATGTCTCACAATGCTCACACCCAGGGCCGCAGCTCACAAGGGCTGGAGGGGTAACCGGTACCGATGGCAGACCAACATCAGGCCACAGGCCTGGAAAACCTGATACATGTATATAACACTTTATTATCTAGCAAGCAAGCATTGAACAGTCAGTGGTGGCCCATCCATTGGGGGCGCAGGGGCGCCGCCCCCCCATCCATGCGCCCAGCCCCCTAATCTACATGCAGAGCACCGGACGCATGGATTCCAATAGGGGATTTTCTTTTTTTTTTAAACACGTGATTAGAGCCAGAGGCTCTAATAGGCTTCAAAAAAGGGTGGGTTCAGGGCACAGAGCACTGCGCCCCGAGCCCACCAAGCTGCAATAGCGAATAAATATTCACTATTGTCACACTGACTCTCCTCCCAGCCAATCAGGAAGAGGGTTGTGAGACCACTTTCCCAATTGGCCAAAAGGAGAAGTGATCTTGCTGGCCAGAGGCAGAAGACACACGGCTGGAGGAGCAGCCCAGCGGCTCAGCCATCCAGCACTCCCCGGCTCGGACAGGAGGAAGGAGGAGGTGAGTAGGCAGACTGTTCAGGGAGGAAGGGAGAGTGTTGCCTGCTGACTGACTGACTGACTGACCGACCGGGGGGGGGGGGTGCATTAGTTTAGCCGCCACCACCCCCCCCCCCCCACGAATTACTTAGCACCAGCCGCCACTTTCCTGTGGAAAACAGATACTCTGTCCTAGTAGATCAAAGTGTTGTGTTATTCAACTTGTTTAGGGTATGCTCTCCTGATTTAGTCTTAATTGGATTTAACAAGTACAGCCTTTTGTGTGTCACCATATGTCAAATACCTCTTGACTGGTGTGCAGTTAAAGTGGTTCTATAGGCTGAAGGCATTTTATAGTTGAAGGTAAAAAACCTTCTGAGAGCAGCAGCCTCCCCAGCTCCCCCCTAATACTTACCTAAGCCCGATCTTAAACCAGCAATGTGCACGAGAACAGTGGCTCTCCCGGGTCTCTCCCTCCTGATTGGCTAAGTCAATCATAACCAGTGAGGAGGGAGCAAGGGGCAGGGCTGAGAAGCACTCTCTATGTCTTATGGACACAGAGAGCCTGCTCTGGAGTGAGCCAGCATGAGTGCCCCCATGGCAAGCAGAGCACATGTTTTTTCTCTGTTCTTTACCTGAGATCCTTTTCAAATCTGCTCAGGTTTTCACCATAATTGGTATAAGACACTAGACTGTTTAAATAAATGGTTATGATTAAACTAGTATGATCCTTCAACAGGAGTCTCTATTTGACTGTACCAATTGCTTTTGGATACACTACATTGTGCCCAGATTGAAATACTAAATAGTTTTGATTCTGGCTCCACTTGTACTAACATTATTTGTAACGTCTGTTGGATTTGTATGTTTCCAATAAAGCTTTTTGGAACAAAAAAAAGCTCAAGGCTCAGTGCCTTAAATAGTTCCTATCTCTAAAAGTTTATTTCTCAAAGGTTCAAAACACTTTTTCCAAGCCTGCTCTGTAAGTAGTGGTGTTATATCACTACTAATGTTATTATAAAATTGTTATTAATATTTTAATGATCATTATGGTATAAACAATGTGAAAGTCAAATCACAAAGATCACTACACAAAATATTACTGCCTAAAATACTAATCGCTTAAATGATTGAAAAGTCTTGTGTTTTTTTTTTTTTTTTAATAACAAACATGTTATACTTACCTTTTCTGTGCAGTTGGATTAGCCCGGATCCTCCTCTTCTGGGGTCCCTAGCTGGAGCTCCTGGCCTCTCCCTTTTGTTGAGTGCCCCCACAGCAAGCAGCTTGCTATGGGGGGCACCCGAGCCGAGCTGCAGCTTTGTGTGTTCATTCAAACACAGAGCTACCATTCAGCCCCGCCCCCTTTCTCTCCAGATTGTCCAACTGAGTTCGACTGAAAGCAGCAGGAGCCAATGGTGCCGCTACTGTGTCTCAGACAATCAGGACGTGTGTTCCGGGTGGCTGAGGGACTCGTGGACATCTCTGGATAGAGACCTTCTGACATTACAACCACTTTAAGGGCTCTTTCACACTATGTGTCTGTCAAACGGACTCTGTTTATCTCAGTGGGTGATCGATCCGCCGATCCCCCGCTGAGCAGGAGGGTGACAGCTGTTCTCTGCACTGTGTGCGGAGACACAGCTGTCAGTTCCCCATACATCTCTATGGGGGAATCGGATGGGAACGGACGGTCCGCTCTCATCCAATCCCATCCGATCCGATCTGCTGGACGGATGGAAAATAGGGTTTCCATCCGTCCAGATTTGAAGGATCGGATGTCAGCGGACATGTCTCCGCTGACATCTGATGCCCCATAGGGATGCATGGGGGGACTGTTCAGATCCGCCAAAAAATCGGACAGGCGGATCTGAACGGTCCGCCTGTGTGAAAGAGCCCTAAGGTTGTTAAAAAGTATGACGTTTAATATGTGTCTATTAAAGAAAATAAATATTGGTTTTCTATTTTTTATTGTTTGTTCAGGAGAAATAAATAATGTAACAATATTTCTTAATTTTTTCAGCCAGGTAAATATTCCTTTCAGTTTCCTCTAGTCTCTCCTCTTCACATTTAGGTTTGTATCCTTGCAGATAAAATTTTGAAAGAAGCTCGATTTTCTCTTTTCATTTAGCTTACTGCATGAGGTGAGGTCATGCTGACTTCAATCATCCAACCACGTGCAGGCAAAAAAAATAAATAAAAAATTATTATTTTTTTATTTTAAATTTTCCTAAAATGATTGGGTGTTCTTTGAGAAGTACATTACTACTTTGTTTAACCTCATTTACTATTGTAAATGGAAGCTTTATGCTACCCAATACTATGAAAATCTTATGAGCTCCAAAACACCGACCAGGCTTTACCAAACCTGGAAAAAACTGCCAAGCCATAACCTGCATAGGTAGGGACCCTGGGTGGATCCAACTCTACTTTACACCTTCAAAACTGCACACTGATTGTCACTTTACCTTTTGTGACCTGGTATAGCCCTGTCATATACCCCCCATCCTTTTCCAAAACGAATGACACAACACATACACTTGTACCCCTCGCTATGGTAACTTTGTGCCAGCTGTCACCTACATGGGCACCTACCTGTGTTGCATCACTTTTTTACCTTCTAGAAGGGACCTCTGATTTCTTCATCAATAGGTGATGTTTTCTGTGTACCCTTTATACATTATTCAGGCTTCCAAATAGACCCACCAAAGTCTTTTTCTGAGTACACTTCCACAAGTGTCTTTTTTGTCTCAGTGGTTTTCTCCTCACTTTCTATTTCCTAAATTGGGTTTCATCTCATCTGTCTCCTGCACCTCCCATTTACTAATCTGGGACTTCTAATTCAAAATTACCCTCTTAACCAAAAGTGTCATTCAGCTATATATTACTGGGTTGCCTGCAGAGATGTATAGTAACTAAGTAGAACTACTTCACTACTGTACTTAAGTACGGAAAGGCGGTATCTGTACTTTCCTAGAGTAGAATTTTTTTCTCCCACTTCCACTTTTACTTCACTACATTTTTTCAATGATTTCAATACTTCTACTCCGATATTTTTTTTTTTTTTTGTGCTGCATAGTTACTCGTTACAATTATAAAAATTACCACTGCCAGAACAGTAGATGGCAGGTTTCATGAAGCTCAAAACATGTGTATTATCAGCGCATACGAAAATAAAAGCTACTGTATGTATAAATAAAAGCTGCATTTGAAATAATAAAAAACAATATGATGTTCAAACTTTTGACTTCTTTATTTAATAACTACATAACACAGTACTTGTACTTTTACTTTCAGTACTTGAGTAGCAATTTTTTTTTCAAAACTACTGGTACTTTTACTTTCAGTACTTGAGTAGCAACATTTAAAAAAAAAACTACTTGCAATACTTAAGTACAAAAAATGTTGAATACTTTAGTACTTCTACTCAAGTCACTTTTTGATCGAGCAATTCCACTTCTACTCAAGTCACTTTTTGATCGAGCAATTCCACTTCTACTCAAGTCACTTTTTGATCGAGCACTTGTACTTTTACTCAAGTATGGGTTTCGAGTACTTTATACAACTCTGGCTGCCTGTCTCTAACTTTATTTGGTCCAGCCATGTTTGTTAGGACAGTATCTGCAGAGGACACACATATAGCAGAATCGTCATCTCCTGCAGCAACCTCACAGAGTACACCAACCCCACTGGCATGCAACACTCTGCCAGCCACATTTGACCTTGCTTACTTCCAGCCAGCATTTCATCAACCACATTTTTTTATCCTTTCCCTGGGTCACAGGCACAGTTTCTGCTGGTTTCTTATTTTTTTTTCAGGACTTTGATCTCATGAGGGATAACTGCTATTTCGGCAAATACCCCCTTGTCCATAAGCAGTTCAGCAGCTCCCTTGTCTGGAAAAGCAGAAATATTTATTCAGTTGTTACATACATTCTTTTTATATTTTTGATAATAATGTACATGAAGCTGTGCCATACTGTATATCATCTGGGCACAATCTTCCCCCAGCTTTATAATCTGAGCATTAAAGGACTGCTGACAATGGCATATCTGTCATAAGGTCTTGTGCTGAGGTGCTAGCTGTTAAACCAAATATATATCCACATAAAAAAACAACATAAAAACCAAATACATGAAAATAAAATAATTCAGTGCTGCTGATACCAATAAGCAGAGTTGTATAAAGTACTCGAAACCCATACTTGTGTAAAAGTACAAGTGCTCGATCAAAAAGTGACTTGAGTAGAAGTGGAATTTGCTACTCAAGTACTGAAAGTAAAAGTACAAGTACTGTGTTATGTAGTTATTAAAGAAAGAAGTCAAAAGTTTGAACATCATATTGCTTTTTTATTATTTCAAATGCAGCTTTTATTTATACATACAGTAGCCTTTATTTTCGTATGCGCTTATAATACACATGTTTTGAGCTTCATGAAACCTGCCATCTACTGTTCTGGCTGTGGTAATTTTTATAATAGTAACGAGTAACTATGCAGCACAAAAAAAAAAAAATATCGGAGTAGAAGTATTGAAATCATTGAAAAAATGTAGTGAAGTAAAAGTGTAAGTAGGAGAAAAAAATTCAACTCTAGGAAAGTACAGATACCGCCTTTCGGCACTTAAGTACAGTAGTGAAGTAGTTCTACTTAGTTACTATACATCTCTGCCAATAAGTGAATGTCCTTAACCACTTCTGGACAGGAAGGTTTTACCCCCTTAATGACCAGGCCATTTTTTGCGTTTTGCCACTGCGTTACTTTAACAATTGCGCGGTCGTGCGACGCTGTACCCAAATAAAATTGATGTCCTTTTTTTCTCATAAATAAAGCTTTCTTTTGGTGGTATTCTACGATTTTTATTTTTTGCACTATAAACAAAAAAAAGACCGACAATTCTGAAAAAAATATATATATAGTATACCATTCCCAAAAGAAAAATTTAAAAATCAAATTTTATCATGATTTTAGACCAATTTGTATTCTGCTACATATTTTTGGTAAAAAAAAAAAAAATACTTTGAAATTTTGATTGGTTTGAGCAAACATTATCGCGTCTACAAACTAGGGGAAAGATTTATGCCATTTTATTTATTTATTTATTTTTACTAGTAATGGAGGTGATCAGCGATTTTTAGCGGGACTGCAACATTGCGGCGGACAGATCGGACCCCTAACTGACATTTTTGACACATTCGGGGGGACCAGTGACATTAATACAGTAATCAGTGGTAAAAATATGAACTGTTACTGTAATAATGACACTGGCAGGGAAGGGGTTAACCCAGGGGCGATCAAAGGGTTAAATGTGAGCCTAGGGGGTGTTTTCTAACTGTGAGGGGGATTGGCTTATTGGATCAACACATGGACCTGTATTCCTAAATAGGAGGAACACAGGAGTCCTGTGATGATAACTGACAGAACAATGGTCTGCGGTATTTACATCGACAGACCACCGTTCTGTCTTCCCGGGGAGTGATCGCAGGTGTCCTGGCGGCAATCGCGGCTGCCAGCCCTGCAGATCAGCTTCCCCTTTCGCGAATCGCCACGCGTGCGCACGCCTCGTGCTCGCTCCCGAGGAGCAACGTATGGGTACGCCGAGTCGCGCACCTGAGCCAGCCTGCCACATTATATCAGCGGCGGGCGGTCGGCAAGCAGTTAAATCAATTATAACAGTGACAGCGTTGGTTAGTGCTCCATGTTCTTCCTTCTTAAATGTGCTCCTCTTTATAAATGTGCTCCACCACCTATAACAAAGGGGGCCACTCACCAGATGGCTTTGGGCTACCAGGACCCTCACAGCTTATATGAAATTCCTTGGTGTTGGTATAGGCTCAGCATACATCCAGTGCCACCAGCATGGATATCCCAAAATGAAAAAACAATACCGGGTATATGCGTGCAATACGTATATTTATGAAAACATCAGCCAGTAAACTCACATTCCCTTGTGCCATAAAGTGGCACCCACTGTAGATCACCTGGTCAATATACAATCCTTGCTGCTCCTATCCAGAGCCGGCGTGCGTTCCACCTGCGTTCCGCCCTATATCTGTCAAAATAATTTGTAGGAGGAGACAATAATACATTTCACAGAACCAAAACAGGTCTAGATTATATATTTTCTTTGGAGATGATCATTTTCACTTTACGTGATACATAGTTTACACTGTAGGAACCGCTAACTCTTTACTGATTGTGCATGCTGTTATACAATCATTTCAATCTATAACTCTCTAGCTGACATGGAACAAGCTCTAGAATGTCCTTTCACCCAGCGGGAATTATAATTACAAAGAAGGTAGAAAGTAACAAGTTGTAAAAGACTGCTATATGTGTATAATGTCCTATAGCAAAACATGCATTTGTGTTTTTAGGTGTCCTTGAAATACATCTAAAGCAAATTTTTTTTTGTTTTTTTACAGAGTTGGAAATGGATAAAATCATTGTCAATAAACAAAATAGTTATATGGATGCAGAAATGCCTCAATTGGGGTAACATGCGACTGCATAGCATAGTCCTAGTAATACAGAAAAAAGTAAGGACTTTAAAGAGAAGTTCAGGAATGGAAAAAAACAGCCTTACTCACCTAGGTGGGTGCAGCATCAATCCAATGTTGAATCTGTCCCCCGCCACCTCTACACTGAGAACTGAGCAATCAAAGACCACCGATCACTCAGTTCTCGGTCTTCAGTGAGCAGAGAGTCGGTGACTGTCAGTCAACGGCTCTCTGCTCTGCCCCTCCAGTGCTCACTGGAGTGCAGGGCTGTGGAGGGGGGGAGAGTGGCTGGCCTAGTCTCCCACCTGCTTGCTGAGAGACTAAGAAAGCTGCTGGTCTAGGCACCTGGGTGGATCCAGACATTAAAGTCAGGATCAGTCCAGAGCCTGGACTGGCTAAGTGATATCAGCCAACAGCAGACTTTAACCCGCTGTTGGCTGAAAAAGGGTCACAGGAGTGCAGAACTAAGTGCACTTCTGTGACCTACGGGAGATGTACATAAGGGCCAAATGCACCCTACTTCTCCTTTCAGCTGGTCCAGTTATTGATTTGCACAAATATGAGCAGATATGTCTTTTGCTCTTTTTTCTTATTAAAGCAGAGAGCCACCCAATAGGGGAATTTCTGCTGTAAGGCCTCCTCCCCAGCTCCAGTTCATGAAATGGAGGAGGGGGAGCGGGTACCCGATTTTGACAGGTACATGCTCCCACTTCCACTTCGATCACCTTAGGTGATCTGAAGCAGAAGTTCTCCTTCCCCCTTGCTCACAAAGTCTTCTGGGACACATTTACATAGTTACATAGTAGTTGAGGTTGAATAAAGACAATAGTTCATCCAGTTCAACCTATGTAGGTGTGTGTGGCTGTAATCATCTCTCATAACCCTGAATGTTCTGATCCTTGAGATGTACGTCCAAGAGTCTTTTGAAGGCAACCATACTTCCCGCAGAAACCACCTCTTGTGGTAGAGAATTCCACAATCCTGTAGCCCTAACAGTAAAGAACCCCCTGAAGAAGGAGGCCACGCCTCTGAAACGCATAGTCCTTGGCAACCCCAGCGGTGTTATGCTTAGGGTCCCGATCGGGGATCTCCCCTCTGTGCATCCGCATTGCCATCTCCTCTGAGCGGCTACTCTATCCGGCTCTGCAGAGTGTGTGCGGCGACGGCTGGTCCGTGCACAGGCGCACTACACACAGTCCTTCTCAGGTGGAAGGCTCACACCAGATGTCACGGTCCGACAGTGCAGGACGAGCAGCCGAGCCAGCGATGCGGGGAGGAGAGCGCTCTGTTTATACTATATCGGGGATCACTTCTTTATGCATGACACCTTCTCTGCTTGTGAGTAACTGGTTTTATGGCTTTATAATCCTTTAATAAACGGTGTTACACTAGGGTGTTGTGTGCTCTGTCATTTTGTTTTTTGTACAGTTTCTCTACCTCACATCCCAATGGATGGTTAGGAGAGCTGCCACGCTTTATTATGTTTGTTTCACCATTGGCCACACCACAAGGTTTCCCCAGCCTGAAAACTGATATCCTGGATCTGCGCATGAACTGGTAAAGTTTGTTTCTTCTTGTGTTATCCCTTTCTTTATGCATGCCAATATTCTGCTGGCTTTGGCAGCTGCCGCTTGACATTGCATGCTATTGCTTAGTCTATCCTCTACCAAGAGTCCCAGATCTTTCTCCATTTTTGATTCCCCCAAAGGTCCCCCCCCCCTAAAGTGTATTGTGCTTTTATGTTTTTAGTCACCAAGTGCAAAACCTTACACTTCTCCTCATTAAACCTCATTTGCCATGTCATTGGTCACTCTGTTATTTTGTCCAGGTCATTCTGTAGGATATCTGCTTCATGCCGTGCAGTTATTGCCCTGCCCAATTTTGTGTCATCTGCAAAAACTGATATAGAGCTACTGATCCCGACCTCAATGCTGTTTATGAATACATTGAACAGGGTTGGTCCCAGGACTGAGCCATGGGGGACCCCACTTACCACCTCAGACCAGTCTGAGTATGCGCAGAAGACTTTGGGAACCAGTCACAGAGCACGGCGTTGCTCATGCACCCATAGTGCCCATAGTGAAGATGCCAGGGCTGCTGAGGGAGGCCACAGGGAGAACACGACTGGGGTGAGCACACAGCTGGATCCTGGGACAGGTGAGTGGCTGTTTATCAAAAGTCAGCAGCTACAGTTTTTGGAGCTGCTGACTTTTAATTTTAACTTCAGAGACCGGAGCTCCTCTTTAAAGTATATTTCCATTTATGACCATACCATATCATATTTCACAGCTCTCTTTTTCTTTTGCAAAGGTCATCATTTTTTTTATTTATAATATTATGCATAAAGGCATATTTATAAAGCAATAAAGGTGACAGTCATCAAACATTCACAGGTGTTTATTTATTTCCAAGAATGTAAAAGAAATGCACGAGGAAGATTAACCTGCAGTTTATATTTGGTAAATATCACATTCACTGCTTTAGAAATATGTCCCATCATTTAACCTTAAGGCTCCGTTCACATGTAGGCGTTTTTGGGGAGTTTTTCTGCTCTAGGATCAGCTCTCAAATGCCCAAAAAGACAAATGCTATTCATTTCAATGGCCCCTGTTCACATCTGAGCGTTTTGACGCTGCAAGCAAAACACCCAACGCTCAAAAAAGTACATGAGCTTCTTTTTGGGCAGATTACAGGCGTTTTCCATTGGTTTCTATTCAATCTAAAAACACCTGCACAAAAAACGCCTGTAAAAACGCCTGTAAATCGCGGTAAAAATCGCGGTAAAATCACGGTAAAAATCGCGGTAAAATCACGGTAAAAAACGCTATGCTCAGGTGTGAATGTAGCCTAAAGTGATTGTAAACAACCACCTTGTACAACATCCCATTCAGTTTAACCACTTAAGGACAAGGCCTATTTCTGACACTTGTTGCTTACAAGTTAAAATAACATTATATACATATCTTTTTAGCAAAGATGGTGGCCATTGCAATATTTTTTTTGGAAAAAATACACTTAAAGAGGAAGTAAACCCTCCTCTACAACTTGTACCTATAGGTAAGCCTATGATAAGGCTTACCTATAGGTACTGTAAATATCTCCTAAACATGTACCGTTAAGGAGATATTTACTCTATATGCAGCCAGTGACGTCACTGGCGCATGCGCTCTGAAGGAACGGCCGCTCGTGCCGTTCCTTCAGAGTCCCGTGCCGTGACTGTCGGCTCTCGCGCGCGTGCGCGGGAGTGACGTCACCGCGGCTCCGGCCAATCAGATGGCCGAATGCCGCGTTCCCAGAAGACGGGCGACTGCGGGGGCTCGTTCTAAGGTAAGTATTGCATAATGAGCTAGTATGCGATTCATACTAGCTCATTATGTCTTTCTCTTGCAGGGTGAAAAAAAGAAAAAAAAAATTTGAGTTTACAACCTCTTTAACTGAATTAAAAAAAAAAAAAAAAAACGAAACAGTAAAGTTAGCCCAATTTTCTTTGTATATTGTGAAAAATGATGTCACAACGAATACATAGATACCTAACATGTTACAATTTAAAATTGCGCACACTCGTGGAATGGTGACAAACTACGGTACCTAAAAATCTCCATAGGCGACGCTTTAAAAATGTTTAATGCTTACCAGTTTGGAGTCTGACGATCGCGTTGATACCTCACATGTGTGATTTGAACACTGTTTACATTTGCGGGCACAAGTTTTGTATGCGTTTTCTTTGATGTGCAAGCATGCCAGGACGGGGGTGCTTTAAAAGTATTCAAAATGCCAAAATGAATGAATACAAAATAAATACTCTCATTTTTTAAAAACCAGCACCATTGGCAGCCAAGTAAATTGGAAGTGATGTTGTGAAGTTGCTTCCGGGTTACTACTTCAAAGACCCGATCAAAGCCAAATCCAGCTTAGTTCGGGACTCCGACCAGCTGGCAGACGTCCCAGCTGGTTGCCTGGGTCTCCTGGTGGGACTGGAGACCGAGGGGGTGTGGCGGAAGGTGGTGGGAGGGGGGCGTCCCCCTTCTTGTGATAACGCCTGAGCGGCTACAGAGACTCATCATTTGTTATCACAAGAACGCCGACCGACCAATGCTTCAAACGGGAAGAGGTTAAAATAGAAATGAAAAGCAAAACATTTGTGTATAGATATACAAGAAATTATAAATACCATTATTTCCCTTTTTATAAAAATGATCACATTTCCTCTGTTCTTAGCTGCATAAGAACTGGGGTTGGAGAAACAGCAGTACACCTATCTTTCCAGTAAATGGCTGTGCAGGGAAGTGTGTCAAAAGACATCAGATCATTGGAGGAGAGCATACTGAGTTCCCAGCATAGCTAGAGAACTGACCACGGTGTGTTCTCCTGCTTAGTGTGTTCAGTTTTTAAAAGAAAAGCAGAGGGACTGACAGGAACACTAGGGATTTCACATAAAGGACGCAATACAAAGGATACTTTCTCATACAAGTACATGATACAGCAGGCACATATCAGGAATATGAAATGTTGGGTTTACATATTCCTTAACCACTTGCTGACCACCAGCAGTACATATACTGCGGCAGGTCGGCTCTATTGCGCGAAACGACGTACCTGTAGCCAGATGAACACAGGGATCCTGTGTTCCTGCTATTTAGGAACACAGTTCTCTATGTTCATCTGGTGAGTCCATCCCCCACACAGTTAGAAAGCACCCCATAGGGCAGTGATGGCAAACCTTGGCAGCCCAAATGTTTTGGAACTAAATTTCCCATGATGCTCTTGCACTCTGTGGTATAGCTGATCATCATGGGAAATGTAGTTCCAAAACATCTGGGGTGCCAAGGTTCACCATCACTGCCCTAGGGACACACTTTACCCTTTCCCTGCCAGTGTCATTAGTACAGAAACTGCATATTTTTAGCACTGATTACTGTATAAGTGTCACTGGTCCCCTCAAAGGTGTCAGTTAGGTGTCTCATCTGTCTGCCCCAATGTTGCAGTCCCCCTAAAAATCGCTGATCGCCGCCATTACTAAAAAAAAGAAAAAAAATTATAAAAATGGCATAAATCTATCTCCTAGTTTGTAGACATGATAACTTTTGCGTAAACCAATCAATATACACTTATTGGGATTTTTTTTTACCAAAAATATGTAGCAGGATACATATTGACCTAAAATAAGGAAAAAAACATTTTTTTTTTAATTGGTTGTATTTTATAGCAGAAAGTAAAAAATATTGTTGTTTTTTTTTTTTTTTCAGAATTGTCAGTCTTTTTTTGTTTATAGTGCAAAAAATAAAAACCACAGAGGTGATCAAATACCACAAAAGAAAGTTCTATTTGTAGGGAAAAAAGGGACATCAACTTTATTTAAGTACAGTGTCACACGACTGCGCAATTGTCAGTTAAAGTAACACTGTGCAAAAAAATGGCCTGGTCATTAAGGGGGAAAACCTTTCGGTCCAGAAGTGGTTAAGAAACACTGACAAAAAAATATGAATAACAGGATTCATACAATTTTTCAACTTGCCATACCTTAGGGAAACTCTTTTGCAAAAATCTCCCCAAAAAGTGCAGTTTAAATTTTATTGGTATTGCTGTTGTCCTGTCATATGATAGGCATAGGCAGCATGTAATTGACTCTTTTAAGAATTTTATACAATAGAAACAGAGTGAATCTGATTAATACAGGGATAAAACCTAGGTAGGTTTCCATGGAAACTGGAAGATGTGTCAGCAGCATCATTTTGCATAGAATTATATTTAACCGCTCACAGTTGGCCATAACTTTATGATTTACATTTATTTACCCTAGTCACTGTTAACTTTTCAATTGAGCAGCAGGTGAATAAAATGCAATATCTGTATTATGGTTAATTAAATAGGATGTATCACCAGAAAAAGGATGTTTCATATACAAAGATTTGACTTTCTTTTTACAACCACCCGGTATGCAGTGCTGGTTCCTAAATTCCCAGCATCACACTGGGTGGAAGTTAGCTCAGTTTGATTTAAACTGTAATCTGACTGTTGTTTCTGCATATGCAGATTTTCCCAGAATCCCATTGGTGGAAGAATTAAATTAGATGTCAGTTTTTTACTATATCAAACAGCTTCTGTAGTTGTTATACATATTTATTTTATTTAAAGGAAGAAAAACAGGATAATGACCCATTAAAAGTTTGCAAGCATAGTAAAAAAAAAAAAAAATGAGGTTGTTGGTGAGGATGTAATAAACATTTACAAAACTAAGAAATCCATTTTCCTCCAGGAGCTAATAAAAGGAATATGGCATTAAAGCAGGGACAAACTGATGGGTGGCCTGTTGCTTCAGAGGAAGGATAAAAAAAAAAATAATAATTTTGATAATTTGCTCTCTTCTATGACCCCAGTAGTTGAAAAAAAAAAAATCTCTCCTACTTCTGTGCTGCATATGTGTTTCTATTTCTTTTCCTTTTCCCAATTAGTGCCGGTTCACACTGAAGCGGAACGACTTCGGGGGCGACCTGTGAAGTCGCGTGCACCGCGACTTCGGCGCGACTTGCACGGACTTCATATAATGAATGTCTATGCAAGTCACTCCAGGTCACCCGAAGTAGTACAGGAACCTTTTTCTAAGTCGGAGCGACTTGTGTCGCTCCTATTAGAACGGTTCCTGTCCTGACAAGTCGCGGTAGTGTGAATGGACACTTATTCTTACTACTAAAATATTTTGGAAAGGAGAAGCATCTTAGGAGAGGCAGACATATTATTGATGTTTATTGTTTGATATTGATATTGATAATGTACAGTAACAAGCATATGAAAAAGAATGAATTGATTGATGTATAGCCCTTTATGTGGGATTCGCACCGCATTGCTGTGCAGATCACATGTGATGTCTGTACAAATACGAATTCAGCCATACAGTTGTATGGCTGGACTTACATTGGATTCCCATGAAAAAGGAGCAGGAACCTTTTTTTCCCCGCATTGGAATTGGATCACATGAATGTGAACACCCATGTGATCTGATACCTGTCCGTATTCACAGTTCGCACTACGATCTGTAAACCGATCTGGGGGTTTCATTAACTTTGTAATGACAACAGCAGTGGTTCACAGAGGGCAGTGTGAACTGCCTGCGAAGGAGGTGTGAGGAGGAAACCCGCACTAGAATTGCGCTGGTTCCCGTATCGCATATGTGTGAATCCTGGATACAGAACATGGAAATGCAATTATTTTAGTAAATATAAGCTGCTAAATATCTTTTCTCATCAGCAGCATATAGCAAACTTGTGACTTGCTCCAGTCTCTGCTTCAAGCTTGTAGGAGGAGTTTTTATTTCTCCCCTGATCCTCTGTCCGGAGAGTGCTGATTGGCTCTGTGCTGATCACATGCACCCTAAAAAGAAAAAAAAATCTCTATCAATACACACTAAACTGGGCATGTGCAGCCTGACTCCTAATGTTCTGTTCTATCATGAAATGAGTTGGAGTCAGATTAAAGAAGAGGAGAATCACAGAGACAGGATCAAACAGCTTTTATACACAATACAGAAGATTAACCCCTTAGGTTCCACGGTGAGTACAACAAGCATGCTTTACTGCATATACAGACTGATTTTACTGTGTGGGTTTAGTAACACTTTAAGTTGAAGAAGAACTGTGGCTTCTGTATAAAAATAATAATAAAAATAAACTAGAAAAATTAAAAGAAGCAAAACAAACTGGCTGAACATATTAAACTTTAAATCATATTTCTGGGTAAAGGTTCATCATTAGGTTAAAGTATCTTTACCGTAAAGATCCACTGAGAGTCTATTGCAATTTTTTATTAGTGCCATATAGGGTGATATCAACCGGTGGTTATATTTAGTACATTGTAAGTTGGATGTCAAGGTTGAGACTTGAGCCAGCCCATACAACCTTACTCAGAGTATAGACTAATAGGTGTAAGCTGGAAAAAAATAACAATTACAAAACAATTTTCTGTTTTTGGTTATTTTAGTTCTTATCTCTCTCTCTAAAGGTGCATTTCACAAAGGTTCATAAAATGTTTTACTTAGCCTGTTCTGTAAGTAGTGTAGGCTTAAGACTACTAGTGATCTAAAATTGTTAGAATTATTTTAACAATCATTTTGGTAAAATCAACAGGAAATTAAATTCACAAGGATAACTGTACAAGGTATGAATCCTTAAAATAACTTGTTTTAAGCTGGCAAATATTGATTTTTAATAGGTGTCTATTAAATTAAATGTATAGTCATTTTCTATTATTTTTATTTATTATGCTCAGGTTTTTTAACAAATGTAAAAAGGTCTCCTCTAGTCATCTTTTCATGCTTAGCTTTGTATCTTTGTTGATGCAATGCTGAAAGAAGTTCAGTGTTTACAGAACTATATAGGGTTGATCTAAAAGGAGGATTTCAAAGTGAATTTTCTTTCTGAAAAGTAAATTTTCATTTAGCTCAGTGTTAAAGTTGTGCCAACTTTACTTACCTAATTATCCAATTATCCAATCATGTGCAAGCAAAGGTACTGTTTTTTTTTTATTATTTTATTTTCACTTAATTGGGTATTCTTTGCAAAGTGTAATCCAAATCGTACCAATGCTTATGGTAAGCAATCCAAACCAAACAAAGAAAATTAAGTGATATATCAATAGCAGCTGCTGTCTAAAGCTGGTGAATCAACCTGCAGAACACATAGCAAATATCTCTTAGTTGAAAAGGAAAGAAAGCGCTTACCAATGATATACACAAACAAAAATAATATATTGCTGATCAAAAATATAAAAGAAAGAATAGTTCTTAGTAGTTCACTAATCTACATGTGTTTGTGCTTATGGGCCATACACACTATAAGATTTTCTGAAGACTTTTCCCTTTAGACTTACCAAAACCGTATAATATGAGGTCAAACCTAAACACTTTCAATTTTTATGCAATCTGGCAGGACATAGAAAAGGTAAATCTGAAGAAAAAAGTCTTCAGAAAATCTTATAGTGTGTATGGCCCTTTAGTGTTTATCACTTTTCATATAAAGGTCTGTGGAAAGAAGAAAAAGTGCTGATAAAGGTGGTGTTCCCAGATGGGGTGTGTTCCAGGTGGAGGAAGAATCCTGGGAAAGGAGATAACACAACATACTCACCAGATTAGTTTTATCAAGTGAGTCAGTATAGCGCTCTGTAACACCCACTCCTGAGTGGGTAGGTTCTGCTCTGCTTCTCTTCAGATGTTTTCCCCTTTGTTTCTTTCTGAGTACGGATCTCCAGGATACTTTCAGCAAGTGCCATGCAATAAGTACGAAAGAAGGGCTTCATATAGTGAAAATACCATTTATTTAAAAAAAGGCACTCACAGTGTAGCACCCTGCTAGGTAGTAGTGATGAGCCAAACAACCCCCTGTTTGGTTCGCACCAGAACATCTCGAACAGGGGAAATGTTCTAGCGAACATACAAACACGAAAAATCACAAGTCCTCATTTTAAAGGCTTAAATGTAGATGACTATTAATCACCTGCTGGCCAAGGATTTGAACCCACAGCCTCTCACCTGCTATCCTGTTATTCTAACAGCTACACCACCAAGGCAGCTGAGTAACCTAAGACTCTCTCTGCCTAACAATTCTCTTTCTGAGTTTGACAGCTCTTTTATAGGGCTCTGACATCACCAGCGCCCCATAATCCATTGCTCAGGTGCAGTGAATAAATTACTGACATCACTTCAGAAGGGGCGGGACGATTAATATGTTTTAATTAAAATCCATAATTAATATAAATCACCCGCTGGCCTAGGGATTCAAACTCTCAGCCTTTTGTTTATAAGCCCATGATTTTACAAGCTAAGCCCCCGAGCCAGCTGATTAACTTTGGACTATCTCTGGCTAACTTCTAACTAACTTCTATCTGAGTTTGACAGCCCTTTTGTAGGGCTTTGAGGTTGCCTCATAATCCCTTGCTTTAGGTGCAGTGAATAAATTACTGACATCAGTAATTTATTCACTGCAACTGAGCAGTGCATTGTGGGACGGCTTGTGACGTCAGGTCACTATATAAGAGCTGTCAAAATCAAAACAGCTCATTCCTCGGGAAGCGTCCAGAGAAGCAGGAGCTTCTTCTTCTTTTTTTTTTCTATTTTTCGGACGGACGGGCGGTTGATCATCGGGAGACAGTATTTTTTTATTTTTTAATAAAAGACTTTTCCAAAACTGGCTTTTGTCATTATTTTTTTGTACACTTTTTGGTGAATGGGTAGGGGTACCATGTACCTGATATCCATTCACATAGGGGGGCCAGGATCTGGGGGTCCCCTTGTTAAAGGGGGCTTCCAGATTCTGATAAGCCTCTCCCCGCAGACCCCCACAACCACAGCCCAGGGTTGTGGGGAACAGCCCCCCGGCCCCAAAACACGCACCCCCCCATGTTGAGGGCATGTGGCCTGGTATGGTTCAAGAGGGGGGGGCGCTCGATTGCCCCCACCCCATCCTGGCCAGCCAGGCTGTGTGCTTGGATAAGGGTCTGGTATGGATTTTAGGGGGGACCCCATGCCGTTTTTTTTCTAGTTTTGGCACGGTGATCCGAGGGACCTGGTATGGACTGTGGGGGACCCCACGCTGTTTTTTTCAGCAATAATGACATAAACTGATATAAACAGAAGTGCCTATATATATATATATATATGTGTGTGTATATATATATATATATATATATATATATATATATATATATATATATATATATATATACATATAAATAACTTTGATCTCAACAAACTGAAAAGCAAAAATATCTCTCCCTGCTAGCAATGTATTATTAATTATAAAGTTCCACTTATAAATCACCCGCTGGCCAAGGGAATCAATCTCACAACCATCGCAATTGCACGTCTGGTATTCTACCAGCTACACCACCGTCAAGTACAGTTAGGTTGGATACACTTTCCCTACACATAGTGGATGAGATAAAAGTTAAGGAGAGTGTTCTCAGCTTAAGCAGGCTTGGTGGTGTAGTTGTTAGAATACCGAGCTTACAAAGATAAGAGTTGTGAGTTCAACTCCCCCTGCCAGCCAGTAAGTTATTTATTGGAATTCAGAAGTCAGAGAGTCCATGATAATGCAGGAACTCAAAGTTCCCGTGAAGAAGCCCATTTGTTCGTCATTCGATGAATGAGCGAACAGCCAATGTTCGAGTTGAACTTACGTTCTACTCAAACTCAAAGTTCATCCCTACTAGGTAGGTGCTAGGAAAATGCATTTGATGGCTCTTTTCTGCTTATCAGGAGAGCCTGATCTGTTAGTTTAGCCTGTCACATCTTTCCAGGTGTGATTTCTTGAGTCTAAGGGAGGCTTTCCACTGTATCCAACAAGGGAGCTTGTTGGACAGTGGAGGAAATTTAACCAGTAGCACACCAGGGTTTATGGCTGTCTCAGTGGGTGGGCATTGCTTCAATGCATCCTGGGATTGGCTATAAATCCAGAGGGAGCATGTGACAGGACGTCTTTGGTGGGAAGCAGAGTCCCAGGAGGAGGCAGACGGCTGGTCTCTCCTCCTACAGGTGTGAGGAAGGTGGTTCAGGCAGTCGGCCTATTGAACCGGGTGTGAAGCTGAGTGGCAGAGGATCCAGAGTGCTGACAAGTGGAGCTGCTGGCAGAATCATCTTGGGCAAAACAGTATCATGAGTACCAGGAGATCTGCCTAAGGGTCTGCCTAGGAAAGGGGACCACTCCAGAGAAGTCAGGCGATCAAGGAGCTAGCTCACACAAGGAGTGCATCAGTAAAGGGGGTGCCATGTAGTTGACCCTAAAGATTAGGAACAAAAGGGGGTGCCAGGAAGGGCCCTGAAGTTGTTCTGCAGAACAGTTCAGTTTACCTCAGGATACAGTTTACCTCAGAAAGTTCATTCAGTCCTACGTCACAGCTTGTGACAAACTGCTGTGACTAGCCTTACTCAGTGTTACTCAGCATTAATCCGCATTTTTCAAGCCTATTGTGCATAGTGTATAAAGTTGGAGTATCCCACTCATTCCCTTCTCCTATCCAAGTTCTAAATAAAATCACAAAACTGGACTGCTTCCTGACTGAGCTAAAACACTTGGGAAATGTTTAACTGTCATGTCATTGCTAATGGTAACCCAGGGGAACCCATAACCAGCAGCTCCCAAGGGAGTAGTGATACAACAGCATGACAGCATGTTAACCACTAGGAACTTGATACAACATCACCGGAAGTTACCATGAAGAAGGAAAAGAGAAGGAAAAAGGAAATTTTGATCTCTACCATGTTTGATTTTCCTGAATTTGTATAAGGTCTTGTTCTGGAAATGTGGGAACAGATACAAAAGATACACTCAGCATATTTCCAAATAACTGTTCCCTACTGCAATAGTTATTCATTTGGAAACACTAATTAATATAAGGATAGGAGTCACCCATATGAATTTCCAGAACAGGACTTAAAGCGGAATTCCAGCCATTTACTCACCTGTCCAACGGTCCAGCGATGCGGCCGCCGGAAGCCTCGATCCTCTCCCTCGGCGCTGGCATCACTGCTGTGGGCACCCGGCTGTTACAGTTTGCGGCTTCACAGCCGGGTACCCACTGCGCATGCGCGAGTCGCGCTGCGCGCCGTGATTGGCCGGCAATCTTCTGGGACCTCTGACGTGTCCCAGAAGATTGCAGGGAGGGAGGGGGAGAGGAGAATATTCCGCTCAGGGCGCCGCGGCGCTCCGAGCGGAAGTGGGAGCGGGTACCTGTCAAAACTAGGTACCCGCTCCCCCCCCCCAAAAAAATGACATGCCAAATGTGGCATGTCGGGGGGTCAGGACTCCCTAAAGCGGAAGTTCCACTTTTGGGTGGAACTCCGCTTTAAGATGGACAGTATGTTGTATGCTACCATTAAAACTATAATGATGTGGGTGTTAAACCTATATTAAAACATTTTTATTTTACCATGCCCCAAAATTGTTACAGTTCTGATTTAGCTATGCTGAAGGTCAATCTATATTCAATCCATATACCTCATTACATTACTTCTTGAAATCCTGAGCTTACCCTAATGCCAATCCCCTTCATTCAATCTGATGCAATACATTGCCCTGAGACAGTTGACAGTTTGTAAGAACAAAAAGACTCCACAGTGTGGCTAAACCAACAGGAACAACTAAAGGGGTAAATAAAGATGTTCCCTCTTGTGCTCTCCAAGATCTTGGAGACCTGTAAGGGCCTAATATGGGATCCAGTACTGATTTCTTTCACCCTAAATGGAGTTATCTTTTCTGTGACGATGTATGCCTTTACAATATACACATTTTTTTTTATTATTATTTCAGGTTGTAGACATTATATTACAAATTGAAGTGGTATTAAACCCAAAAGCAAAAATGCATTATATGCATTATATTGAGCAATCCTCAAATGTGGTGGCTGCATTTGTTTTTCTTTTTTTAGGCTTTTTTAACAAGTTGAGACAGAAAGTGTGTTACTGACCAGATCACTAAGTAAAAATAAGGGAAAAAAAAGACTTTTTAATTTAATTTAAGACACATTTAATGATTTGTAAGTTGCAATCTATTACATTTTTGTTTCTAGATTTAATACTGCTTTAAATACAGAAAAGGAAAATACTTTCTTCGGACAAAAGAACTTGTTCACTCAGCAGTACATTATGTATAACTACACACTCGTTGCCTCTTTTAATTACTCTTTCATAACTGTGATTTTCAGCATACTTTTTGATTATTCTGTTCAGTTATATTATCCTATTAGGAGTAATAAATTTCCTACACACATAATGAAGTTACCTTGCTGCAGTTTAAGCAAAACGAAGGAAGAAATGAGAAACTGCAAATTCATGAACTAGTATTTTAGTATGTACATTTTTTCCAACACATAACACTTTCCAAATTAGACTTCTTTATCTTAGACTTTTAGAGGTAATTTAGTAAAAGTGTAGTTTTCACTCTGACCTATGCTTTCCTGGGATGGAAAACAGGGACACATTAACAGCATGCTTTGTGTGCCATGGCAAAATATAGACATGGCCTATAGGATTTGGGTTTTGATAAACAGGTGTGGTTTAACAAATTTGGGTTGCCCACAGTGGGTATGGTATTATAGCTATAGCTTGGGGAAAATTTATTTTTTTAATCTAAAAATATGTGCATTTACTTTTACCTTTATGGCTGCCATCAGATGAACAGAATGAAAATGGATTTTTGTAAAATCTTACCGTAAAATCCTTTTCTCTTAAGCTCATTGACAGACGCAGTCCTCTTGATTAATAACACATTGGGTTATACTGCCCTCTACAAGAGTAGGACACTAGACGGAAGGAAAACGTTCTGGCCACACTTTAGGGGCAGTCCCAGAAGGTTTATCCTCTCACTTCCTGCTACAGGATGTCAGTTATGTCACAAAGCAGTGTCAGAGAATTTAACCCAACCCAACTCAAAAACAGAGGGGCGGGTACTGCGTCTGTCAATGAGCTTAAGAGAAAAGGATTTTACGGTAAGATTTTACAAAAATTCATTTTTCTCTGTCGCTCATTGACAGACGCAGTCCTCTTGATTAATAACACATTGGGACGTCCCAAAGCAGTGCCACAAATGAGGGGTGGGATAACAGAAATCAAAATCCAGAAGGCCCAACCGGAGCCAACCAGAAGCATCAAGGACTCATCGAGCAAAAAAGATGAGACCTAAGTGAAAAACCCAACAAACCCTCGAGGTAGACCAACGGTCTCCTCAAATTGCGGCCTGCAGAACCTTGCGGCCAAAAGAGGCATCCGACGATGCCATTGCATCAACTTTATAAAATTTTGTAAAGGTATGAACCGACGATCAAGTAGTCGCCTTGAAAACCTGGACCAGTGACGCATGATGGCGGAAGGCCCAGAAAACATTAAGCGCCCGAGTAGAGTGCGCCTTAACAGGGAACGGGGGATCCGGCCCCTTAATAGAATAAGCCTGTACCACCATCTGTCTGATCCATCTAGAGATGGTCGCGGCAGAAACAGGCAACCCCTTTCTAGGGCCATCCGTGATCACAAAAAGTGAATCCGTTTTACGAAATGAGTTCGTAGTAGTCAAGTGTACCCTGATTGTCCGAACCCCATCCAAGGAGTGTAATGCAACCTCCCAAGGATGGCTAGGCTTAGGACACAGGGAAGGTAAAACAATATTCTCAGATTCTCATTCTCAGATGAAACTCTGAAACCACTTAGGAAGGAAGGATGGATTCGGACGAAGAACCACCTTATCCCTATGGACCACGAGATATGGGGAACGACAAGATAATGCGGCCAGTTCTGACACCCTGCGTGCAGAAGTAATGGCCACCAAGAAGGCCACCTTCTGGGATAATGTAAGCAAGGGAATATCCCTGATATCTTCAAAGGGAGGTTTCTGAAGAACCGACAACACCAGATTAAGATCCCAGGGCGGTAAGGGCGCGCGCACTGGCGGAGCCAGGTGCCGCACTCCCTGGATGGAATTCCGCACCAAGGAATGAGTAGCCAAAGGTTTCTGAAAGAAGATTGCTAACGCTGAAACCTGACCCTTGATAGTGCTCAAGGACAGCTTCTGCTCAACCCCCTGTTGCAGAAAGGCCAAGATTCAGGTCACCGAATAAGTACGTGGAGGAAATCCAAGAGATTCACACCACGCAATATAAGACTTCCATGTGCTGGAAGTCGCTTTCCTTGCTTTAATTAGAGTAGGAATAACTGAAGCTGGCAATCCCTTGTTCTTCAGTACCTGGGTCTCAATGGCCAGGCCATTAAGCCAGCGATTGTAAAGCAAGATGGAAGATCGGTCCCTGAGACCGCAGATCCTCCTTGAGAGGAAGTCTCCAAGGAGCGTCCGCCACTAGCCTCACCAAGTCGGCGTACCAGGCTCGACGAGGTCAGTCCGGAGTTCCCAGGATAACTGGAATTCCCTCCACCTCTATCCTGCGAAGAGGTTCCCGCAGTAACTTGAGAGGATGGAAGGCATACCGTAGCTGATACTGCCCCCACGGGGCGATCAGCGCATCTGCTGCGTCCGCTAGAGGATCATGGGCGTGAGCTACAAACCTCCGCACTTTCCTGTTGAGCCGAGACGCCAACAGATCCACATCCGGGGTGCCCCAATGAAGGGACAGCTGGTGAAATACCTCTGGATGAAGAGACTATTCCTCTTGATCCAGAATCTGACGGCTGAGATACTCTGCCTGCCAATTTTCCACCCCCGGAATGAACGCGGAGAGAGCCGGAACAACCCGTTCCGCCCGATGAAAAAAATGCTGGCCACTTCTATGGCCGCCAGGGCACTCTTGGTGCCCCCTTGGTGATTGACATAAGCCACGACCGTGGCATTGTCCGATTGGATCCGAACCGGGCTGCCCTAGAGCTGCTCGGTCCAGTAAATCAGACAAAGTCTGATCGCTCTCAGTTCCGATACCTTTATTGGTAACCTGGATACTATCGGAAGGAATGACTTCCCCTGGTTGAGCATCGGAGACTGAAGCCACCAGACCAGAGACTCCCTGGTCCGCTCGCTCAACCGGATCCGATTGTCCAGAGAATCGGGATTCCGATTCCATTTGAGAAGAATCTCCTCTTGGAGAATTCGGGTATGAGACTGGGCGAACGATACTGCCTCTAAGGAGGCCACCATCAGTCCCAGCCAGTTGACGGACAGCAACATCCGAATCTTTGACTGAACCTTCTGGAGTTTCTCTGCAAGGAGAAACACTCTTACCAAGGATCTATCCAAAATTAGGCCCAGATAGTTCAGTCTCCTGGTGGGAACCAGGGATGATCTTTGGGAAAAGCAAAGAAAACGCTGATGTCCTGCGAAGATGGGGATATGAAGATAGGCATCCTTGATGTCTATGGACGCCAGGAAATCCCCCTGATGCACGGAGGCCACCACTGATCGGATGGACTCCATCTTTCCCAAGTCCAGAATCTTTCCTGGGCATTGTGAACAGGTTCGAATAGAACCCCTGAAAACTTTCTACCGCTCCCTGTAGCATACGAATGTTGGGAGGGAAGAATCGCACCGGTAGAAATGATCGAATACTCGATCTTGTATCCTGACCGTATGACCTCTTGAACCCCTTTGTCCGGGATTCAGGAAAACCATGGATCTGGAAATCGGTGAAGACGTCCCCCCACCCCAGAGATGGGTGGGGGCGCATCAGGTTGTCTTAGCAAGAGAGTGCTCTTGCCCCCCAGTGAGATCTTTATAATCTCACCCAAACAGGCGATCCCCTTGAAAGGGGAGATTAGCCAACCCATTCTTGAAACTAAACCAATGGCAACCACTGGCCTAAAGGTTGACCCTATCAGGGAAAAAATGAAGCGGGATTCCGCTTTCACTCTTCGATCCACCGGATCCCTAAAGGACGGAGCGTGCTCCAACAGGATAACAGTGGCTTTATCTGGAAATCGGTGAGTCCACCACTGGTGGCACCGTCCATTTTTTAAGGAGGGATTCCTCAAACGGATAGCGCCTAGCCATGCGTTTGGAAATAGCAGGGGTACGTTTCAGACGACCCCATTTGGGCAAAGGAAAATCCTTCGCCATTTTGGTAGGCTAACTAGTACCAAAAAGGAATTTTTAGTCTCAGCTACCTCTGCCGGTATAACCTCAAGACTTAAGGTTTCCCGGACAGACACAACTAGTGCATCCACCAACGCTTCTTCTTGTGCTATGGCGGAGGCAAAAACGTCCTCCTCACTGTCTGAGGAGACCGTACCTAAGACAGCAGCCCCAGAAGAGGGACCTGCGGCTGCAGTGACCAGCTCAGAATCCGTATCTGAAATATCAGATGCAATAGGGGTAGGCGGGGGTCGCTTTCTTGACCCCCGTCCCTGACAGGACACCTCCACCCGGGATACCCAAGACTCCAAAACTGCTGATAATGCATCAATAACCAGTGGGGTACTGGAGGGTCCTGCGGCCACCTCGAGGGGATCAGGTGGGGATACATGTGTGGCAGGGTCCATGATTATACAAGACACTTGTCAGCGAACAAAAAAATAATTGCAAAGAAAAAAACTTTTTTTTTTTTAAATCCCCCAGCGCAGCAGCGCCCCTCAGTGTTACCTGCTCTGGACCCCACAGAGAGAGAGAGAGAGACCCCAAGGCTCATCCACCTGATGCACAGAAGTTTCTATCAACCTGCTCCCAGCACTGTCTGTTACAGACAGGAAGTCTTTGGCTCCTTTTCCCGGGTAAAGGAGGCGGCTCCGCCCCTTTACACGCCTTCCAGCGCCTCCCAATTACTCCTCGAGGTGTTTGGTCATCTCAAACATGGCCGCCCCCATGCTGGAGACACGAGGCTACGCCAAGATGGCGGCCCCGCGCGACCCTCAACATCCAGCCCGTCGCCCAGTTTCAGCGTACTTGCTTGAAGATCTCACAGGAACACTGGAGAAAAAAAGCTGCCTAATAAAAAAGTTTTCTAAAAAATCTTGCCAGGACCAAGATCCCAGCAAGGAACTTAGGTCCTTACTCCTAACTAGACAGAAAAAACTGACATCCTGTAGCAGGGAGAGAGAGGATATACCCTCTGGGTCTGCCCCTAAGGTGTGCACAGAACGTTTTCCTTCCGTCTAGTGTCCTACTCCTGTAGAGGGCAGTATAACCCAATGTGTTACTAATCAAGAGGACTGCGTCTGTCAATGAGCGACAGAGAAAAGTGGTTGTAATCATATACCCAGTTATGTAAATAGCCTCAGATGATGCACAAAGTTGAAACAAATCCTCCTGCATATGTTTTACTTGTTTATGTGCAGTCTTCTCTTCTCTACACCCCTTCAAAAGGGCAGAATCATGTTAAAATCTTTCTTCATCTGTTAGTATCACAGAGGAGGGCGAGGAGAGCTGCAGTTACAGTGTGTGAGAGCTGATTGGAGGATAGGCACTTATCCCCCTCCACATAGCATACAGGAGCAAAGGAAGGATACTGAACTGTGTTCTAAATAGACAAGCTGTGTGCTGGGCTCCCTCCCCCATCACAAATTTATCTCATGGGAAGGGAAAACAACTCAAAAGAGACTCGCACTGATAACAGAGGCATGTAGAACCAGAGAGAAATGACACTTACAGCTTTGGAGAGAGAGATAAGCAAACACTACAGATATAGGTGCTTTGTTCAGATTTCATGACTTTAATGTCATACATGGGAAGATATTAAGCATGGACAGAGATCAGTTGAAGGAAAGAATAAACAAGAGATAATCAGCAGTAAGATAGCTTATAGGACCAGAAGAATGTGGCAGACTAGAGATGCAGGGAGATAGTATATTATAGGGGAGAATCAGTAGAAGCAAAACTAGAACGTGCAAGTAGTAGAGCAAACAGTCCCAGGAGAAATAGTTAGTCAGTTAGTCAGTAGCAGGTGTAACCAGAAATGTGTGGACTGCCACAGAGAATACCAGGCACAAGTACAGTGGGAAAAAATAAAATGTATTTAAAAGATAAGTGAATAACATAGATGTAAACACACCTCCAACAAACTGTGTAAAAGAAACCAGATAACCAAACAAATAGTGACACACGATGATCATCTGCCTAAACTAAGTATATACAGCAAGTAGGGAATGCAAAATCGTAATCGTAGCAGAGCCAGGGTCATACACAGGAGATCAAGCAGAGGGAGCTTGGAGAAAGACAGGACAGGGAAAGGGTAACAGGAGACAAAAAGTACAGGTGGTAAGTAATCAGGCTGCAGGGCAGGGGTCCGGGTCCATGAACAGGAAACAGGATCACAGGATCGCCGGACAGGGGCACATGGAGACCCAAACATCAAGGCAACCAGAGCAGGACAGACAGAACTTAAATATACTTTCTGCAATGAGCATCAGGTAATGACTCATGATATAAGCTTCTGGCTACTGGGAGACACCCATTGGTGGACGCTGGAACTGCAGCCTATGGATCTGGGAGCCACATTGTCACCAGCAGGTGAGCCCTTTCCTGACAGTTTGGCTGGGTAAGAATTAAGAAAGGCAAAGTGAATGGCAAGAATCCAGGAGTATACAAAAAAGAAAGGACAAGATAGATAGAAAAAAAAACCAAAATTGAACTGATGGACGGGTGAATTCTTCTGACATTTACAATTAATGCTGACATAGAAAAATGGGGATAGCAAGTGACTGAAGGAGAGTGAGGAACTGGAGGGAATAAGATATGGAGGGAAGCCAGGATTATTAATTCCTCTTAGTTACTGATAATCTTAGAAATTATGTGTACTTGTGAGTGCATTCTGTGCACAAGAAGCATCAATGTGATTGATGATAAATTAATATATATGATAAGTAACTTTGTCGTTGAAATAAATCAAGTGGATTTCGATGCTCATTGTTTAGGCAAGCCAATTCTTCGGACAGCATGAGATTTTTGTTCATATCAAGAACTTGTTTAAATGGACCGTATGAACCACTTTTCTGGAACAAAACATGCAAATCCAGTGCCTGCCTTTCAGCCTTCTATGCACAGGCTGAAAATTGGCCAAACTTGGTAGGTTCGGCAGGAACTGGCTGAATTTTGACCTGTATGTACATTTGTCTGTCTTACATAAACCGGTCTCATGACCGGCTTCTGTCAAACGAGCATGCTGGAAAACCAGCATTCGACCAGCATCCAATCAGCGCTGGCAGCCAATGTGCTAATTAGTATGTTCTGGTAGGAGGGGGAGTCTCCCTTTCAGAACACAAAGGCACAACGGGGGAGATTGCTGCACTAACATAGCTTGTGTCATCTCAACAATCTCAGTTTTTTTTTTTTTTTTTTTTGTTCAGCCCGCTGGATTAAAGGAAAAATAAAATTCTAGTGTGTACTCAGCTTAAGGCTTCTGTTTAAATACCAGTAGATATTGTGATGTTTCTGTAAATTGGATGTGTTACCAGAAGTGGTAGTTACAAAGGGGCAACAGGAATCTGACACTCTTTGAGCTGGGTTCTAGGAGGAAAAAAACCCACACAAGAAAGAAACCCTCCAAATACACAATCCTATACCTTCCAGAGGAAGGCAACAATAAGAATCCTTCCTGATCCCCCTGGAGTCAATAAGATATTGCCTGGATCAACTACCCTTGTTATTAATAGCTCTACATAATAATATCCACTTAGATTTTGTACATTTAGGAATGCATTCAGCTTTTTTAAAGCAATCTACTGAGCTGGCCAGAACCAAAAAAAGGGAATCTATTCCACTATTTCACATCTCTTTTTTTTTAATATATATGATTGCTGGTTTTTATTTCTGGTTCCGGAGATGATTGGACAACCAATCCAGTCCTACATAGAGACCATCTCCACTAGTTGCACAAGTTGCATGGATGTTCCAGTTTCTATGGTGGAGGGAGTGCAGTCCTAGCTTGTCTGTTATTTCCGCTGCGTTCATAGCGTTTGGCAGATCCTGTTTGTTTAGCGAACACCAGCAATACAGTGTCTCAGAGCTCATCTTCCACCAACCACCAACATCCTCATCAACTCCTCCCTTGCTTCTTTTAATTGCTCCCAATCGTTCCTGTCCGCCACGCACATTAAGCCTTGTGTGTTCTGGAAGTAATGACGCCACAGAGGCCGGATCTTGTCTTGACCACCCACATCCCACACCATGAAACTGATGTTCTTATATTCTACTGTCTCTACATTAAAACCTATTGTGGGGATGGTTGTGATGATTTCTCCTAGCTTCAGCTTGTAAAGAATAGTGGTTTTACCTGCGGCATCCAACCCCACCATCAGAATACGCATCTCTTTCTTGCCAAAAAGACCCTTGAAGAGGTTGGCAAACATATTCCCCATGTTAGAAATGTGACAGTGTCAGGAATGGCAAGAAAAAAAAAAAAAAAAAGAATCCTGTCTCGGTCTATCCCGACCAGTTCCTCCGGGTGCGGCACTCCTCTACAATTTCACAACTCTTACTGTAAAGAAGCTTTTCCGTGAGTAAAGGCTAAATCTCTTTTCCTCCATATGTAAAGATACCCCCTTATCCTCTGTAATTACCTGAAAGTGAATAACTCTACACCAAGTGCACCATATGGACCACTTATATATTTATACGTGTTGATTATATCACCCCTCAATCCTCTCTTGTCAAGAGAGAATTCATTCAGTTCAGCTAATCTTTCCTCATCACTGAGCTCTTCCATGCCTCCTATTAATTTGGTTTCCCTTCTCTGTACTTTCTCCAGTTCACTGATATCCAAAAGACCAAAAACGTTTCCAATGCAGAAAATAGACACAGAATAGGAAATTATCTGTGATAAAGAGGAAGAAGGCCAGACAAGGGAATCTCTAAAAGACCAGTGGAAGACCCACATCAAGGTGCAGAGGCTGTGGAATACCCTAAAGATTGTTCCACTAGTAGATACATTATAGACAGGTTACTTATGTTGCATAGTTAATATTGTGACAAACAGCCCCTGTCAGCTGTCGCATAGGATTTTGCCGTTCATAAGATAAATGAGTGGCAGTAAAAGATCTGTAGCAGGGAGATAATCACTGGCCACACCTTGATCTCTACCTGGGGGGATAATTTGCCCTACCATGTGCTAATGTATTGTTGTTGGGAAAGGATGCAAGCGAACTGTCAGTAAACATGTCTGCAGCTCTGATGCAAACCCAATAGGGTCTATCACTGTTTCTGTTGGATTTTTGTTTTGGACTGTGAGTCTTACCCCCGCAAATAAATGTTCTTGATTTGCCGTAACAGCTGGTTGGGAACAAGCACGGAGACCCGTGTGAAACGTTAACAGTTCCTGTCTGTTTGGATGTTTGACATGACGATACTTCAATAAATTCAAGCAACTTCAGTCCATGAAGGAGTGCAACCTATTTATTTTTCTACAAATACTTTCACTGTGGTGAGCCAAGTTGAGCACCCAGCTGGATTGCAGAGCACAGCTGATTGAGCCTGAGCAGAGTTGCTCTTTTCTTTGCATTTGCTGTAACACTGACCAACAAACACGGGCAGGAAGCCCTTAAACCCACTTGACGCTTGGATTACCTCTCTGCGAGCTCTCCGTTTGAAGCTAAACCCCCACAATATGTATAACTGTGTAACTGTTACCATTTTTGCCTTACAAGAGGAAAAATGTTTACTTCATGACCCCTTAAAAATCAGTTGGCACAGATGGATCAGAATATTTATCTCTTATTCTATAATGTAATTATATCTCCTAATATTATTCGCTGTCAAAAAATTGTCCAATTCTTTTTGACAAAGATGAAGTACTAAACTGCAGCAGTGGCGTCACTGGGGGCAGAGGGGGCCATGGCCCCACCAATATTACTCTGTGCCCCCCCAAATAAAATGCTGTTTTTTGTTAGTATTTTACATGGCAGAGAAAGCACTGAATCAATAAATAGGGCTGAAGAAGGCTGCTGTTCGGCTGCTGTTCTGCTGCTGTGTGAGACATCCCCCCCCCCCCCAGCCCCCAGCCTGAATCACACTGTGTATACGAGGCTGCGAGTGTCTGTCTGTATGACACTCCCACAGCCCAGCCAGCACACTCCCCCCTCCCCTCACAGACAGCAGAGGAGAGGTAATACGAGCTCCTTGTGTGTCTGCCTGGACCGCCCACTCTCCTCCCGGCATGCAGATGTATCTGACAGGAGATGTGGGCGGGAAACATGAAAGATGGTGGTGTGTGAGAGAGAGAAAAGAGCTTTAACCCTGGGTGAGTACAGCTGTGCAGTATAGTGTGATTGCTGAACTGTCCCTATCCCCCCCCCCATCTCTCTCCCTTGTCCCCCCCCCCTGTCTGTTCTTCCAAGAGCTTGACAAACTTCACTTCCATTAAGAACTTAGCCAATGCATGGATTTTTTAAATGTGAAAGAACACTCGCGCCAATTAGTATTATAAAATGTGATTGCGCTGTGGATGACCCCTAAGAGTGAACAATGGAAAATAAGTGTAATACAAGGTATTACTCACAGCGATGAGTGATGGTGTTGGAAATACCAATCAGTGCAATAGTGGTGTCACCCTCCGTGCTCCTGTGCGATAAGGTAGGCAATTCAAACTCACCAGACGGTGTTGACCCACAATGTCTTACAACAAGTGGGTCAGTAGAGCTTTGTGTGGTAGGTATCCAGCGGGGTCCCAGCCATCCGTGTCCGGGTGGTCCTGGATGCTCAGTTTCCAGAAAATTCTGCAGACAGGAAGAAGTGACGCAGCAGAGATAAAGAATCACACATGGCTCCCACCGGGTCCCAAACTTTGGGGATGATTGATAAATCTAAGAATGCAGGCTTCTGGGGTAAAGATGTCCACATAGACCGTCCTCCTCACCGCAGGCAGTCTGTAGTCGTGAACGGGAAGAATACACTGCAGTAGAGCGATCTGAAAGAGAGGGTTGAAGTGCACATTGAGCTCAGTGTGGAAGGGATGACCTCCTTCAATTTATCAACCATCCCCAAAGTTTGGGACTCGGTGGGAGCCATGTGTGATTCTTTATCTCTGCTGCGTCACTTCTTCCTGTCTGCAGAATTTTCTGGAAACTGAGCATCCAGGACCACCTGGACACGGATGGCTGGGACCCCACTGGATACCTACCACACAAAGCTCTACTGACCCACTTCTCATAAGACATTGTGGGTCAACAACGTCTGGTGAGTTTAAATTGCCTACCTTATCGCACAGGTGCACGGAGGGTGACACCACTATTGAACTGATTGGTATTTTCAACACCATCACTGAAGCTAGGAATATTTCTTTTGGACTAATTTTTTTGGACTATTTGGACACTATATTTCAGTATATTGGACACCAATCACAGTTTAATAATTTTCACTATTTTTTCTGCACCAGTAATTTTTTAGCACCAATATTTCTTTGTATTATATGGTTTAAGTTTTGCATATCACATTTCACTTGATAATTTCTTTTTTTGATGCATTTTGGCATATGACTGCAAAGTCACAATAAGCACGAGTTCAGTATTTTATAGGGTGCATGTAAATAGAGCTATAAGCAGCCAAAAGTTCTTTTATTATAATCACAAGAGCACACCATACATTTTTATACTCAGTATCACATATTCAGCACATCATTATTTATTATTATTTTGCTCAAGGACATGTGCTGTGAGTAATACCTTGTATTACACTTATTTTCCAATGCATGGATTTTGTTTCATTCAGGTGGGGTTCACACTGATGCAGTGTACTGCATTGCATGTCATTTTTCCAGGAATCGCACAAGATTCCTGTACAAATGACATGCAAATTCAGTGCGATGCAAATTGAACCATACATTGTGTATGGCTCAATTTGCATTGAATCCGCTCCAAAAAGGTGCAAGACCCTTTTTTTTTTTTTTGTCTGCACTGGAATCGGATCGCAAGGGTGTTCAGACCCATATGATTCAATTCCATCTCCATCGGCTTCCACAGTGCGCACTGCAAACCAGTTTGTGGGTATCATTAACTTTGGTCATTAAAATTGACACCCGCAGTGGTTTGCAGAGCGCAGTGTGAACTGCCTGCGATTCTAATGCATTGCAGGAAAGGAATTGCAGCAGTTCCCTCACCGCATCAATGTGAACCGGACCTCAACTATTGTGTTGACGAAAAAATATTAAATTCCCCCATCTACACATTCAAGGTGGATGGGGGAATCCTCCTGCTGAGCCCATGCCAGAAATACCAGGGTCGCACTTGCGACCAGGTCCTGGTGTTCGGCCACCAGGGGGGTTTCCAACCTCCTCTTTCTGTCCTGCCCCTGATATTGACAACGTCAATCTGGTGTTTTCTGTCTCCTTGGCAGCAGCTGCAGCATATTAGGACCCAGTACTGGTTACATTATGGGGCTGATGGGTGCATATGGGAAGAGGGGGGCAGCACTACTGGTTGTAGATGGCTGAGCTCTCCACCAGTCGCCTAGCAGCTGTGACACTGCATAGCCTTTTCTGTTGACATGGTGATCTGGATGTGTTCTGGGCGATGCTCCCGATCAGATCTAGAAAATCTAAAAATAAATATTATAGTGGTTTTATTGATTAGAGCCCCCACCTTACTGGAATGGAGCCCACACAGTTGCTGAGCATATGGCTGATATATATGTGATTGCACTTTTGATTCTATTAAATACTGTGTTTATGTCCACACAGAGCCGCTGATAGGGGGGGACCACCAGCCCTCTTGTAGGGGGCCCCAGCACACAGGGGGGCCCACACAGAGAGGGGGATTAGTGATGGACAACAAATAGAGAAATCTTCCTCCAGCACCTGAATCTGATCTGTCTCTCTCCCTGTTATCAGCTTTCATCTGTTGAGAAAGAGACAGTCGTCCCTCACCAATCCCCCTCCCTTGTGTGGGCCCCCTCCCAGCACAGGCTCTAATGTTATCTCTGCTCAGGAGTTTATGGGTAAATTGTAACTTTGTTTCTCTCTCTCTGTCTCTCTGATCACTGAGCTCCAACTGCCCAGCCTGTATATTTTTCTCATCTCATCTTCTTTTTTATTTAACATAGTTTTTTTTTTAGATTTAGCAGGAATTATGCGAGTTATGTTATATTTGTGTCTGATAATAGTGATTTTGTTGTAATTTTAGCTAAATATATCTTTAATATATTCTTGGGGGGGCCCTGCCAGATAGTCTGTACGGGGGCCCCGTGATTTCTAACAGCAGCCCTGTGTCCACATATTCGATCCAATTGGGAGAATCGCCCAGTTTGCATCCAAATGGCATGTCAACAGAGAAGGCTATGCAGTGTCATTGCTGCTAGGGACTGGCAGAGAGCACAGCTGTCTACAACCAGTAGTGCCAGCCCTCCCGCACATTTGCCCATTAGCCCCATAATGTAACCAGCACTGGATCCTAATGCGCTGTCATGAAGACAGATGCAGGACTGGCCCTGTCAATAGCAGGGGCAGGACAGCAAGAGGAAATTGGGAACCCCCACAGTGGTGGAACACCAGGGCCTGGTTGCTGGTGACATATCCCTTGCTTTCCACCACCATGGGGGTGCCTAAGATGTCAGGAAGGAGGCCCACTGCAGAACATGTGAAAGAGCCCTGCTGTGGGAAAGTAATAAAGGGCCCCTGGATCAGTGGAAAGCACACCACGCACACAGGGAAGGCCCCCGGGACTGATGGGTGGGGGTGGTCAGGGTGGCTCCCTATGGTTTCTTGCACTGATGCCCATTGTCATGAATATTTCATGTTTTTGCCTTTTTGATGCCCATTGTCAGGAATTGTGACAAAGTGTTCGGAATATTTCATGTTTATGCGTTCGATAGTCCTTCATAATGCAAATTTTTTGTCTATAGGTTATGTTAAAGAAACTCCCCAGCTTCCTTCTCGGAAGTATGCCTGGGGACTTTTTAGCATCTTGATAAAAGTCCCTAGTCAGATTGAAACATTGACGCTCAATTGTATTGTATATTGCATGAACAAAACAAAGGTGAATTTGTAACAAGACCTCTGGAGTGCATTCTATTCTTGGGGGAAAAAAAATAATGAAATATATATATATATATTGCATTTTATTGTCGGCCCCCCTACTTTTGTCCCTGTCCCCCCATGTGCCCCCCCCCCCCAAAATATGAAAGCTGGAGACGCCACTGAACTGCAGGACAAAATTATAGTAAGAAATCAGGCAAAAAGGTCAGAGTAGGTAGCACACATATAACCAATGACAACACAGGACTAGCTATAACAAAAATTGGAACAATCAGAAAATCTATCAAAATGTAAAAGCTGAACTTGACCTAAAACTGACAAAAGTTTTTGCTAAGAAAGTAATACAATGCACTGAGCATTTTTTTAACTGTTCACCTAGGTGACATAACATGCACACTGATAAACTTCTTGCACACAGAGCAAAGTTTATTAAGCACAGCCAGAACCAGCCTAGAAATAATGTGACCAGCAGGATGCAGCTGAATGAGTCAATAGAGAAAACAGTGGACCAATGGCATCCCTCAAGCTTTAAAGATGAATCCGCTGGCCTTTACAAATACTAATAGGGTGGCTCAATTTTTGAACAGTTACTTGCAACTCTATATCAACTACTGTATGTTCCAGTATTGTCTATCATTTGCAAGATACATTATATTATATTCTAAATGTATCAGTTGGCACAATGCACATGCACTGTGTCTAAACCATTTTATATTAATAACTTATATTAATAACCCTGAAACTTATTCATGAGCTTTTATTGATTTAAGCTTTTTTTCAGACTTATGAATTACTCATGAAGATAATCCATGATTAATGAGATTTTTGTAAAGCACTTTATCACTAGGACCGAATATGACAACATTTTTGGTGCATTCATTGCAAAGTTTAATACTTTCAAAAAAATAATAAGTCACAAAATGTAAATCTTTGGATCATATTATTTACATTATTATGTAAAAAGATACAATAATTTTAAGCTTGCCTTAATTTCTCTGGAAACTCTCTGGATAATTCTTTGGAATTCCCAGTGTTTCCTTGCTTAACTGAAACAGCTGCTCTTTTTCTATGGATTGATAAAGCCAGAGCAAATTAAAAAATATACTGTAACTGTGGAATGATTCTGATAAGGTCATTAGAAATTGTTTCCTGTGCATTATAATAGCATAAGCCAATTATGTTAGTTTTTCAGGCTTTTTTTGTTTTAATCTGGTGATTATGTGGATAAATTCCTCTTGTAGGGTTATGCTCCCTTACTCTACTGTACCTATTGATATAGCCATGGTTGTCACTCTGGCTGGAATTCAAACCTGTTTGTGCTTTCAGTTTAATTCACAGAGAGTGGAAAAAACACTGCATTTCTAGTAAGATCAACTAGTATATTCTGTACCTGCTGAAAATGTACCTAGTCTGAAAAATAAAAACCAATGTAGCCACCACTTGTAAGAGCCGGCACACTGCAATATATTACATTTCCACTTTTGGGTTTAGTTTACCTGCAATTTCTAACATTTTCAGAAAATGCTAGTTGGCTGTTATGCTAATTCTTTGAACTTTAACCAGAAACAATGAATATGTATCAGTGAACAAAAGCATTATCATAAGTTAAGAACTCTTCTGCACAGCTGCAACTATGCATCCATCTAAGTTGTCTCTTGATTTAGTTACATGCAATACCTTGGCATCTGTTTTAAAGGGGAACTATAGGCAAAATAAAAAAATGACATATATAGTATGATGCAATCTGTCAAAAACATCAACACAACCGTCTAGTTTAACAGACCAAGTTGTCTGACTGAGCATAGGCTTTGGGGAGGAGTCTTGTGGATGCTACTGGCTCTGGCGTAACCAAGGGTTGTGTCCACCCCTAGCAACTGGACCAGGGGGATTCTTTTAGGCTGCTACTGTGGCTGGATGACAAATGATTCCACTGTTCTCAGAGTTGAAAGGAAGGAACAGGACTGGGGCAGGTGGGTTTACCCAGAAGAGTTACAGTGAGCCCAAGAACAGAATAAGAACTGCCTAGAACAGCCAGGAGCCGCTGTGCAGGTGCTCAGGCCTGTTGTTACTGCTGCTGCCACTGTCTTCCTGGAGTCTTGGGAGAAGACTGGGTGCTTCTGAAGGAGAGAGAGCCACAAGAGCTGCAAAACCAAAAAGGCTGCTGTGCTGTTGCTGCAGTGTTGCCATGACCAGGAGGGATGCTGCTACTGTGGACAAAGCTGCTGTGCTGTATTAGTAGCTGTGTATCAGACCCAGAAGTGCAGGCTTGATAACTTGTCAGACTACCTTTCACTTGATTCCACTCAGGAGTTGCAGTCTATGTTCAATCTACAGCCATTGGTACAGCCATCTCAGGAAATCTCAGGAACAAGAGGGCAGAACAGAGACACCAGTGTGTTGAGAGACCTCTTGGCAAATTTGAAGTGTTAATTGTTACTTTCCCTGTTGAGAAATTCTGCAGAAGAAAAAAATTTAACATTTAATACCATATTCTATTGATTACAACTTTCTTTTTTTTTGGGGGGGGGGGGGGTGAGTTTAGAGCCCCAACACTGGCAGTACTGAATAATATACATTCTTCATTGGCCAGTGGCCAGTCAGAGATTGGGACTTACAGAAAGGTTGCTTAAAGCAGAGTTCCACCCATTTTTAGAAATGACTTTCATGCTCATGTCCATCCGCAGTGCATTTCTAAATGGATAATCAGTTTTTTCTTTTTAATGTCTCTGTACCTTATTATTAGCTGTGTATGCAGCACTTCTGGCCCAGCTGCCTAGGCGATGTTGTCATAAGGCGTTTACCTTGCCGTCCTGTATCCCAGCAGTTCAAGGGAATTGCCTAATACTGAAATCTTGCGTTATTTTCCCGACTGCACCTGACTTCCGGGTTGTCTTCTAAATGACAGGTTGCTATAACAATGGGATGGGAACTTTCGCCAACACTGACGTTGCTATGGCAACCTGCGATCAACAAGTTTGCGAGGTGCTTGCTGGGTACCCAGCTGCACCAAATACCGGAAGTAAACAGCAGCGGGCCTCGGATGCCCACATCCACTATGGCCCCTGCCTGCTGATGAGATCGTATGCTTGATTACAGATTTCACAATAACTGGTATGAATACAGTTCTAACAATAGACAATTATTGCAGTACAACTAAAAACAATCATGGTGGTGCTTTTAAAAAAAAAAAATGTTGTGTAGACTGGAGCTCTGCTTTAACCACTTGCCGACTGCCTAACGCCGATCTACGTCGGCAGTCAGCCCCTCACAGGCAAAGTGACGTAGGGCTACGTCACTAGCTTGTGAGGGTCTAGGGAGCGAGCGCGCACCCCCGGAGGCACGCTCCCGCGTGGTCACGGACCCCCCCGCGCGTGTGACCAGCGGACCCGATGTCCGCCGGTCACTCGGCGATCGGCGGGGGAGAGGGAGAATGTCAGGCAGCTTGTGTAAACAAGCTGCCTGTCATTCTCCTCGCTGTAAAGACGCTGATCAAACGGATCTAGTATGTAGATCCGTTGATCAGTGTCCTTACAGCTCAAGCCACAGCCAATCACAGTAGAAAGCACGCCCCTAGGGATACACACAGCCCCTCCCTCCCAAATAAAGTTAACCCCTTCACAACCAGTGTATTTTTACAGTAACAGTGCATATGTATAGCACTGATTACTGTAGAAATGTCACTGGTAACCCCAAAAGTGTCACAAATGTCAGTCAAGGGTCCGATCTGTCCGCCCCAATGTCGCAGTACCGCAAAAAAATCGCAGATCGCCGCCATTACACGTTAAAAAAAAAACAACAAAAATGACAAAAATCTTTCCCTTTGTTAGTAAACGCGATAACTTTTGCGCAAACCAATCAAAATACGCTTTTTGTGATTTTTTTTACCAAATATATGTAGCATAAAACAAATTGGCCGAAAATTTTAAAAAATTTTGATTTTTACTTTTTTTTTGGGGGGAATTTCATATAAAAAAATTTGAAAAATATTGTTATTTTTGCAAAATTGACGCTCTTTTTTTGTTTATAGCGCGTGATCAAAAAATCACACAGGTGATCAAATACCACCAAAAGAAAGCTCTGTTTGTGGGAAAAAAAGGACGTCAAATTCGTTTAGGTACAGCGTCGCACGACCGCGCAATTGTCCGTTAAAGTCACGCAGTGCCGAATCGCAAAATACCCCCTGGTCAGGAAGGGGGTAAAATCTTCCGGGGCTTAAGTGGTTAACACATGAATGTTTGTCCTTGTACTATAGTCATAAATTGCTCTATTGGCTGACATTTGCTTATGCCAGAAGATGAGAAATTCTAAAGTTGTGCATTTTGAATTGCTTTAACCCTGTCTGCATTGGATTCCCCCTGTCCTTCCTGCCTAACCAAACTTACCTTCCAGGGCTTTTACCTGTTTTAATAAAGCCGACTCCTATAGTTTCAGGTAAAGGGATCAAAACAAAACAGGATCTCCACAGGGATACCATTACAAGTGGGTCATGTCCAGAATTATTTCTGCTCTCCTTTGCATAGTGATGACCACTACCAGGCTCTGTGATGAACATGAACTGTCTGTGGAAATTTGAAGAAGCCCCAGTTATGACCCACCCTATACTTGGACCCAAACAACATGATACACCATAAACTGTTGGAATAGGCTTTATTGAAACTGATTAAAGCCCTGGAATGGAAGTTTGGTTTGGCAGCAAAGGAAACTACAGCAACAGCGCAGCAGCCTTTTTGGTCCTTTGCTGCCAAACCAAACTTCCATTCCAGGGCTTTAACCAGTTTCAATAAAGCCTATTCCAACAGTTTATGGCATGTCATGTTGTTTGTATAGGGTGGGTCATAACTGGGGCAGGGCATGAGGACTCAAATAGTTCAATGGCTCCTACATGAAAAGTAGGATTTTCAGTCCTGGTGCTTTCAGAAAATAATATATAAAAAGATAAGCAGCATTGTTTCCAAAATATTTTTTTAAAGGTATGTTATGTAAATAGGGACTTGTAATAAATATAAAGTAGGTGCAATTGCAATTTGCCTGCAAAAATGGAAATACGCTTCAAGGAAATGTTGACGGGAATGCTTCTGTGTTAGGTCCTTTGTCATAAAATATTTGAAACTGAAATATTTAGTTCTAATCATTTTTTCCTGGAAGAAAAAAAAAAGAAACAAGAAAAAATAAGAAAACTTTTACTTAAAGTGGAAGTAAAATCTTCTCCCACCCCCTTCTAAGTCCTATATTAACTAGCCTGTGGAAGAAAGATGTCTTTACTTACCTATTCTGAGGAAGCTCTGGTCCGGTCACAAGGGCTGGAATGCCTGGGCGGTGATGTCAGCCATAGACTTACTATAGAGGAACCATTGTCAGCTGTCCCTCCTCTCTCCTGAAACTGGCTCTAGGAGCTGATAACGAGACTGAGCCACAGCACCTTGAGAATAGGTAATTATACACATCTTTCCTCTACAGGGTAGTTAGAATAGGAGTAAAGCCTCGTACACACGCACCGATTGTTGGCCGTGAATTTTCGGGCAACGTCCGATCGGCCGATTGTCGGCTTGTTGGTATGATGCTTCCGACAACCGACTGCGATTTTTCGGCCGAACAAAATCTGGTGTGCATGCTATAAAATTTTTGTTGGCCGTCAACAGAACGGCCGATTGTTCGTCAGTCAGTACAGATTTCGGCAGACAAAAATCAGATGAGCAAGACTGGGCATGCTCAGAGAAGAAAAAACACACGGAAAGTAAACCAGCACATGACATCACTTCTGCAGTTGGTTGTTGTTGGCCGAAAAAATTTGTGTGCAGTCTAGAGCACATTTCAACCAACACAACAAGACTGGACAAAAGACGGCCGATCGGTCGGCCAACAATCGGTGCGTGTGTAAGAGGCTTTAGACTGGGGGTGGGAGCAGATTTAGGATAAGATCCACTTTTTAGCCCAGGCTTTCACTTTAAATTCGTAACCTCTCTCCTCCTCCCTCATTTTAATTATATTTTCAGTTCAAATATGCATGGTGTTGGAAGGACCAATTCCATATAGCATTTCCAAAGCATTTGGGAAGTTTTCATGGGTTAGATGTAGGAGGGCGGTTGCAAGGAACATATCCCAGAACAGGTGTGTCAAACTCAATTTCATTGCAGGCTGCATCAGCATTATGGTTGCCCTCAAAGGACCAGTTGTATCAGTAATGCTATATAAATGTGTCTACTCTTTATCATACTAAATAATTGTCTCTGCATTCGATTACTACTGGTTAGTAACTTAAGACTTAAGTTGTGAAGGGCAGGTGCAGACCGGCACAGAGCCCACCCACACTCCTGATGCAGATGTGTAAGTCTGAAAAGGAGGGCTGCACACCACTGGTATTAACCAGAAGATACTTTATGGGAGACTGCTCAAACAGAACATGGTGCTGCCATGGTGTTCTGTCTGAGCAGTCTCCAATACAGGCACAGGCAAGCCTCTTTGTGGCTGCACAGAGAAGCACAGGATCTGGAGGAGCAGTCCTGTTCTCCTCTCTTCTGCTGAGACAAGGTGGAGGGGAGATGAGTGGGGTGCTGCAGCTGCAGGAGAGGTGTGAAGGCCGCATGAAATGGCCTGGCAGGCCAGATTCGGCCCACAGGTCTTGTATTTGACACATGTTCTGGGACATTTTTAGGGATAAAGGATCTGTCTCTTTTTCTCATCAGCTTGCCAAAATTCATCTGAATAGGAAAAATATAGTATTTTTAGTGAACACAAATTGTAAGTTATCATTTCATGTTTTGTTCTTTCATATGTTGTTGCTCATTCATATTGTTATTGTACTGAGATTTGTCAATTAGCTACCAGAGGGAAGAGAAACATTCAATCTGTAATTATTCTTCCTGTCTTCTTGCGGGATAAGACATAAACCAAACACAGAGAGTAGATTATGTTCACAGACCCTACTGACAATGTGTTTAGCTAGATGTGAACGGGACCTAACTTTAGGCTTGGGGTGATTACCACTTCAATCTTGGACACTTTCACTGCGTTCCTGCTCAAGCCAATTTAAAGCTTTCACACTTTGAATGACAAATACTCAGTCATGCAACACTGTACCCAAATAAGGCCCCTTTCACACTTGTGCAACTTGTTTTGCAACATTGGGCATCAGAATTTGCACGATATGTCGTTTCCCATGTTTTCCAATGATACCCATTCATATATGCACAACTTGAAGTTGCAGAAACTTCAAAGTAGTTCATGCACTACTTTGGTCCGACTTTCATGTAACTTGAAGGCCATAGACTTCAATGTTAACCCTCAGAAGTTGCATGAAAGTCGTACCTGAATGTTCTACAATGCAACTTGTGTGCAACAGTTCTCCATTAAAACTGGTCAGAGCCAAGGTCATATCCAAGTTGCAACCATCCACATTTGCGTCAAAGTTGCATCAAAGTTGCAACAAAGTTACACTCCAAAGTTGGCGCAACTTTGGAGTCGTACAAGTGTAAAAGGAGCCTAACATTTTTTATCATTTTTTTGAGATAGATAGAACTTTCTTTTGGTGGTATTTAATCACTACTGGGTTTTTTATTTGTTGTTATATAAACAAAAAATTTACAGAAAATATTGAAAAAAAAACTTTTTTTTCTTCATTTCTGTTATAAGATTTTGCAGGTAGGAAGAGTGAGGTATTTAGTAAGAGGCAAAGAGAGTTTTTTGAAGCGGTAATTTTTTGTCATTTTTGTGGAAAATTTAGAAATCAAATAAAGTTTGTTTCTTTTTTCACAATTTTTTATTTTTTTTACATATTGTCACCAGAGCAGTTTTAGCATTATCGTATGACTGGTGTGGTGGTGATCAGAAACACTGATTGGTGATAGTATGTTACAAAAAATATATATACATTTTTTTTTTCTATTTCAATTTTGAACATTCCTTTTTTTTTTTTCTTTAGATTTTTTTACATAACATGACCAGAGCAGTGCACTGTTACCATGGTGACATTGTACTACTCTGGCGATGTCAGGATTTTTTTAACACTAGAAATGCTTATAACAGTGATTATCATTGTTATAAGCAATCATTTTGATGAATGGCATCTATTCATTCACAGCCATTCATTGTGTACTATTGTGATAGCTGTGATTGACCTGTCTGTACATGTAATTACTATGACCAATCACAGAGATTATCACAATAGTACTCAATGAATCACTATGATTAAAAGCCATTCATTGTGTACAACTGTCATGTGATCGTTGTGATTGGTCACAGCAATCATATGGTACTTGGGCCAGCCAGGTACTATGATCTCTCATTCTCTGTGTCCGGTGAACACAGTGTGACAGATCATGCCACAGCGAGGCCCCTAGGGCACTTGCAAGGTGAGTGACTAGGAGGATGTCCAATCCAGCCCTCATTTGTCTATAGGCTGGGTGGGAAGTAGCTATTAGGCACTAACAACAAAATAAAAACATAAAGCAGAACTAAACTCTCCTGTAGTCTACAGGGAAGAAATCTGCCCTCTTAAGCCTAGTGCACACGCAACAAATTTCCGCCGACCGGTCATCCGTCTTTTGTCCAGAGTGGTGTTTTGTTGGTTGGAATGTGCCTAGACTGCACACTAATTTTCCCGCATGACAAAATTCTACTTCAGAAGTGATGTCATGTGTTGGTTTGCTTTCTTTGTGTTCTTTCTTCTCTGAGCATGTCCAGTCTTGCTCATAAGATTTTTCCCTGTCGAAATCTGTACTGACTGCACGAAAATTGGACGTGTTTTGACTGTGGACAAAAATTTTATAGCCTGCACACCAGACTTTTTTCGGCCGAAAAGTGGGAGTTGGTTGTCAGAAGCATCATACTAACAAGCCGAAAATCGGCAGATCGGTCGTCAGACGAAAATTCCCGGCCGAATTTCGGCGCGTGTGTACGAGGCTTTAGTCTCTGTTTAAACTGCACTTTTCTTGGTGCTGCACATCTGATCAGTTTGATGGATTAACAGTTGAGTTGAGAACATATAGCACTGCGACAGTTGTCATTCACAGCATACCTTGAATGTAAAGTGTTCACAAAACAGTAAGTTATTCAGTACCTGTCTAAACACATATAGGCCTTAGATAACGAACTGCATAAACAGATAACGTTTTTTTGTTCTTTCCTTTTCTATAAAAAAATGGTGACTCTGGCAAAAGCTTTGAATTGATTAAGCAAACTCAGATGGTAAATTATTATCAAACTCTATACCTTTGTCAGGCAAGGGATTAATGTCAACCCTGGCAGTCAGAAAATATTTATAAACTTTAATCTGCTTTGCCTTTATGCAACCACTACAATAAGGTAAGCTTGATAGAAGACCTTTTACTTTGACATACACTTCAATTATTATTAGATCAGGGGATCAAACCATTTAGTTTGGGTAGAATATTTTTGTTACCTACATAATAAGATCATTACATTGGTATACATGTCTGTGGCAGCAGAAAAAAAAACTGTCTTGCCTTTAATTCAGGAGATATGATCACCTGTAAGCATTTCATTTAAAGAGGTTTGATTTACTAAGGGCAAATATACGGTGTACTTTGCAAAGTGCAGTTGCACTCTGCAAAAGCAGTTTCTCCAGAGCTTAGTAAATGAGCAGAAGCTCCGCTGACTTCCATCATTCAATCATGTGCAAGCAAAAATGCTATATTTATATATTTTTTTTTTTTTCCTTGCAAGTGATTGGGTATTTTTTGCAAAGTAAAGCTTTACCTCATTTACTAAGATCTGGAGCAACTGCACTTGCAGAGTGCAACTGCACTTTGCAAGGGCACAGTCTATTTGTCTGTAGCAAATGAACCACACGGGCTCTTCTTCACTGCACGTTGTGTTTGAAAAAACAGGGCAGGGACAGCTTAGGGGGAAAAAAATGAGGCAAAACTAAATTAATAAAGTGAAAAGATAAAAATTGCATATATGTAAATAGTGTTAAAAAAAGATAAAAAATTGTAGTGGAGGATGGGAAAATAGCTGGGTGTGGACCAGCGGTTGGCTCTCAACATGATCAAAGCTAAGCATTCTGTGCATTCCATCTTGTTTTAAAGACGGTTGACCTCTCACTCTGACTGCCTATTTCCTGCCTTCCTAATTCTTCATTTACGATTAGGGATGATCGAACTTTTGAAAAGTTCGGTTCGGCCAGAACATCCGAACTTCCAGAAAGTTCGGCCCGGATTTCAGAACCCCATTGAAATCAATGGGACCCGAACTTCGGTAATCAAAAAACACCATTTTTAAGCCCTAAAACACAATAAATGCCCCTAAAAAGTACCTAGGGTTCTGGGTCATGCCCCATTAACTATTAATCACACAAAAAAAGTCCTTAAAAATTGTCATTTTTGATAAAAAAGCCAATTATTGAAAAAAAAAAGAGAGATTTTTTGATTTTGACTTTGGATTTAGTATCTGGGGGGTCTAAAAAGTGTACATGTGAAGTTTCAGCTCTGTAGCATGTCCAGAACCATGAAAAAAAAAAAGATAATTTTTCAGTAGAACAGGGATGTGGGACCCTCCTTTTACACCAATATGATCTTTTTTTTCTGGTTCTGGACATGCTACAGAGCTGAAACTTTACAGGTACACCTTTTAGACCCCCCAGACACAAAATCACACAAAAAAAGTTCTTAAAAATTGTAATTTTTGATAAAAAAAGCCAATTATTGAAAAATAAAATGATTTTTACTTTGGATTTCGTATCTGGGGGGTCTAAAAAGTGTACATGTGAAGTTTCAGCTCTGTAGCATGTCCAGAACCATAAAAAAAAAAAGATTGTTTGTATTAGAACACTTTCAGCACAGGAGTTTTCACACCTTGCCGGTTTAATAGCAGGCATTTTTTTGGGTTCTTTGCAGTCAGGAAAAACATCTGAACTTGTGTATAGTGGTACTGTGCACAAGTTCTGATGTTTTGCCTGCCTCCAAAAACCCCCAAAAATGCCAGCAAAAACACACCTGGGCATTTTTTTTTTTTGACGCTAGCGTTTTTTTGGCATTTTTTGGGGTTCTTTTGAGGCAGGCAAAACATCTGAACTTGTGTATAGTGGTGTATATACACACATACATATATTTATATACATACCTAGACATATATAGGTGTGATAGTAGCAGAAATATATGCTTGCGCTAATGAAATCATTTACAGTAATATATTTCTGCTACTATCACACCTATATATGGCTAGGTGTCTATATACATATAATTATGTGTGTATATATACCACTATACACAAGTTCAGATGTTTTGCCTGCCTCAAAAGAACCCCAAAAAATGCCAAAAAAATGCTAGCGTCAAAAAAAAAATGCCCAGGTGTGTTTTTGCTGGCATTTTTTGGGAGTTTTTGGAGGCAGGCAAAACATCAGAACTTGTGCACAGTACCACTATACACAAGTTCAGATGTTTTTCCTGACTGCAAAGAACCCAAAAAAATGCCTGCTATTAAACCGGCAAGGTGTGAAAACCGAGAAGAGAAGCCAACCCCCTGAGCTGAAAGTGTTCTAATACAAACGATCTTTTTTTTTTTATGGTTCTGGACATGCTACAGAGCTGAAACTTCACATGTACACTTTTTAGACCCCCCCAGATCTGAAATCCAAAGTAAAAATCAAAAAAATCTCTTTTTTTTTAAATTTTTTCAATAATTGGCTTTTTTATCAAAAATGACAATTTTTAAGAACTTTTTTTGTGTGATTTCGTATCTGAGTGGTCTAAAAGGTGTACATGTGAAGTTTCAGCTCTGTAGCATGTCCAGAACCATAAAAAAAAGGATTGTTTGTATTAGAACATTTTCAGCTCAGGGGGTTGGCTTCTCTTCCCGGTTTTCACACCTTGCCGGTTTAATAGCAGGCATTTTTTTGGGTTCTTTGCAGTCAGGAAAAACATCTGAACTTGTGTATAGTGGTACTGTGCACAAGTTCAGATGTTTTGCCTGCCTCCAAAAACCCCCAAAAAATGCCAGCAAAAACACACCTGGGCATTTTTTTTTTGACGCTAGCGTTTTTTTTGGCATTTTTTGGGGTTCTTTTGAGGCAGGCAAAACATCTGAACTTGTGTATAGTGGTATATATACACACATAATTATATGTATATAGACACCTAGCCATATATAGGTGTGATAGTAGCAGAAATATATTACTGTAAATGATTTATATTTCTGCTACTATCACACCTATATATGTCTAGGTGTGTATATAAATATATGTATGTGTGTATATACACCAATATACACAAGTTCAGATGTTTTGCCTGCCTCCAAAACCCCCCAAAAAATGCCAGCAAAAACACACCTGGGCATTTTTTTTTTGACGCTAGCGTTTTTTTGGCATTTTTTTGGGTTCTTTTGAGGCAGGCAAAACATCTGAACTTGTGTATAGTGGTATATATACACACATAATTATATGTATATAGACACCTAGCCATATATAGGTGTGATAGTAGCAGAAATATATTACTGTAAATGATTTCATTAGCGCAAGCATATATTTCTGCTATTATCACACCTATATATGTCTAGGGGTATATATACAGACATATATGTGTATATATACCCCCTATACACATGTTCAGATGTCATGTCTGACATCAAACATGTCCTCAAAAAAGCACTGGCAGTGGCAACCCCTGCAGCATGAAAAATGCTTGCTGGTGAGAAGCCATATTCCTGTCCGGAAGCAACTCAGAGAAATGATCATTTCTCTATAGCGGTCACCCTGCTATGGAAGGGTTTTGTCACCCTTCCATAGCAGTCACTGTCAGTTAACCCTACACTACACTACGGTCCCCTTACACTTAACACTTTCCCTACAGAAACTAAATTTTTGAAGCTAACTTAAGTGTAAAGGAGCACTCTAACTACACTAGATATCCCTTTCCTCACACTAATAAATGCTAAATGACACTTTTAAAGTAAAATTAGCAGAACTGCTTCCACTCTCTTCCATGTCCAGTATAACAATGCTAGGAATATGGCGGGGGCTATCTTATATACTGGGGGGCGTATTCACTAATGATTGGTCTAGGGACCCCCTAGTCACTCCAATCACATTCCTAGCATTCTCCTGCCCCCTCAATTGGCTTTTGCTAATGGTTCTGGTCCAATCACAGGTTTTTAAAGCCCATTTCCTGAAGCATTGCATTTTGGTCGGTTCTGGTTGCCGAATTCCAAACTTTTTGGGCAAAAAGTTCTAAATTCGGCCGAACCTCGAACACCCAATGTTCGGGCCGAACCGATGGTGGACCCGAACCGTTCGATCATCCCTATTTACGATATCTCTGACTGTTTTTCCACTGGTCACCCTGCTCCACCACTATCACCCGACCTATTGCCCTTCCCTGTTTCTGATATTGCCTGTCAGCGGTATATATGCTTTTCTTCTATTACCAATATACCAATATCCCTCTAATGGGGCTTTAAGGGAACTTGTGTGAGAATTATTTTATAAAAAAGTATGTTTTTATTACAATCTTTAAAAAGTACTGTATATATCCATCAATAAAATCCACAGTTACAAAAAATGTGTGTCACCATTTTAGTATGCTTGAAATGTTAAGTGGTACACGCAGACTGGTTCCTACTGTACAACCAAATTCTTTCTGATTTAACAGATAGTCCATGTATTGGGAAATCCAACGCGTTTCAAATTTGTTATATTAAACATTCTTCACGGATATTGTACCACACTGCAATAAAGAGCAACATCATCGATTTCATACATATCCATTGGATCTATTTCGTTGTTAACTTGCAGCATATGTATAACCCCATCTTTCATACCAAACGTCCTTCTATGTCATCACACAGATGCTTATCCCTCAAAGGGAACCCTCAGGACACATAGAGACCACACGGGCCTGGCCTGCAGCTGCCATCAAGCATAGTACAATAGGGTTATTAAAATCAATCAAAGGTATATTCTCTTTCTAAAAATACCCAAGTTATGAATGATAGCGAGGGAGTTTTTATTCACAAAATGGAGGAGTGTTTATATCTAAAACCCAAGCAGGTTTAAAAATCAGTAGTTTTGAGGTATTAGGGATACAGATATCAGTATGATAAGCCCTCCATTATATTACGATTACATTAAGATTTTAAGCTTGATTTACCATTTCTCACATCCATCTCTCAATATCTTCCATCTTGTTAATACTCACTTACTTGGCAATAATAGTATCTAAGGTCTATGGGACAGCTCCAAAATTAGTATGCAAAGTCTGTAGGTTTGTAGCAGCAGTTTACAGTTCCCTTTATAGTTACCTTTTAAAAAAATGAGTGGTTCTATGGGCGGTGGTGGGTGGTATCTTTCCCCTATCTATTTGTCTATAGGCCAGCAAGATTATCCCATGAGGGGAAGAAAATGGCACATGGAATTTTTTCAGGGACTGGAAGTAAGTCAGCATACAGGGTGACATCAATCCTGCATGGTCCGGAATGCCGGGGATCGCAAACATACAGCCGCCTTTTTTTTCTCCTCTACCAGCACATGGGTTTTGTTGCATGTTACTACTAGATCGCAGTCCTCAGGATCACCCCACCAGGAGGGGAGCAAGCTGGGGTCCAGTAGCAGATATAGCAGGCAGGGATCAAGCAGAAGTGTAGCCAGTAAACAAGTGAAAGGTCAGTAACAAGTAATTGCAGGTTGGGATCAAGCAGAAACATAGTCGAGTAACAAGCCAATGGTCAGTAATGAGTGGTACTGAAGATATGGATGGCAGCAGGAATAACAAGAGCGAGATATTGGCTGGAGAGAGCACAATAATCTGGTGAACTGGAAGTGCAAATGCTTGGCTAAAATAGAAAGTAGAAACAAGGTTCAAGGCAATATTGTTCAAGGAAGTAACCAGTGAGCTGTACAGCATCTCGGGGTGGCCCAGCAAGAAGAGACACTGCCAGACAGAGCAGAGGTTGCAGCCTTAGACCCGGGTCCTGACACCAGCATTGTCTGGTGTAAGCCACTGTTCTGTTTCAGCACTCCTGTCCTCCACTGCCATCTGATGAAATCAGGGGACCAGATTGTCTCTTCCTGGTTGTTGTGGACAGCATCTGATACTGCACTGCATGCATGGCAGTGACATTCATATCCTAGGAATCTTCAGGTGGGGGAAACATCATTCTTGAGTCTCGTATAAAAAAGAACTTTAAAAATGTTATCATTCTATTGTGCAAGGGGGATGGGGAATTTTTAAAGGCATTTTAGATCACTGCCCATGTTGTGCTGTGTTGTACAGACAAGGTGGGATAACTGTCAGCTGCGACAGCATGCGAGGAGAGAGCGTGTGAAGAGAGCAGCTAGTCTGATCAGACCCCTACCCCCCCCTTAGACTGTGGGCTCAGGGGACAAGCAGCTTCAGATCAGGGGGCCGGAAGAGGCTCCAGCAGCGGCGGGTGGTCGGTGAGTGGCGGGATCGAGGGATCCAGGGATTCAAAGGGGTGAGGGAGAGGACAGCATAGGCAGCGGAGCAGTGTAGGAGACTGACAGACTGAGGGAGAAGGATTCACCATCAAGCTCTGCAAGTGTCCATGTCAGATTACAGGGGGCGGCTGTGCAGGAGTACAGTGACACAGACTAGGTAAGTAAAGACTGTGACTGTGACTGACTGAGAGTGTAGTGTAGTACCTGAGTGTGAGTACCTGAGTGTGAGTACCTGAGTACCTGAGTGTGAGTACCTGAGTGTGAGTACCTGAGCACCTGAGTGTGAGCACCTGAGTGTGAGTACCTGAGTGTGAATACCTGAGAGTGAGTACCTGAGTGTGACTACCTAAGTGTGAGTATCTGACATTGAAAAGTACCTGAGTACCCGAGTGTGAGTACATGAGTGTAAGTACCTGAGTGTGAGCAGCACCAGAGTACCGGAGTGTGAGTGCCCGAGTACCTGAGTGTGATTACCTGAGTTTGAGTACCAGAGAACTGAAGTGTGAGTGCCTGAGTACGTGAGTGCCTGAGTACCTGAGTGTGTGAGTACCTGAGTTTGAGTACCTGAGTGTGAGCACCTGAGTGTGAGTACCTGATTACTGGAGTGTGAGTGCCTGAGTACCTGAGTTTGAGTACCTGAGATTGAGTACCTGAGCACTTGAGTATGAGTACCTGTGTACCTGAGTGTGACTATCTAAGTGTGAGTATCTGAGATTGAAAAGAGTACCCCGAGTGTGAGTACCTGAGTGTGAGCACCAGAGTACCGGAGTGTGAGTGCATGAGTACCTGAGTGTGAGTACCTGAGTGTGAGTACCTGAGGTTGAAAAGTACCTGAGTACCCGAGTGTGAGTACTGAGTGTTGTAAAGTACCTGAGTACCCAAGTGTTGAGAGTACCTGAGAGTTGAGAGTACCTGAGTATGAGAAAATAGAGTCAGGAAGCTAGAAAACAGCTACACAGGACAAAGTTACATTACCAAATCCCCATTAGATTAGATAGTGGGCACAATGCCCGGCAGGTGTGGTGATGCGACTCGGTGTACATCTTGTGGCATGTATGCGTTCCTCGATCAGGCGATCAAGGGCGAATACAGCTGCACAAAATGTAAGCATGTAGCTTCCCTGGAAGCTCAGGTCCTGAATCTAGGGAAGCAACTGTCAACACTGAGAAGAATCTCCATACTGAAGGAGAGCTGGGAACATACCCCTCAGGTGACGGCAGGGGCCATTACAGAGGCAGGTGGAGAGACAAGGGTGCAGACATCAGAGCAGAGTAGTTGGTAGGGTGACTGTTAGGAAGGGTAGAAGGGAATGAGGCAAGAAGGCCGGTCCTGGGCTGGAGCATCCCAATAAATACGTCCTGTTGCGTGATGTTGGGAAACCAGTCAGGGACCAGCATTGCTGGAGCAGAGCGACGCCCCTAGCTGCCAGGGTTTGAACTTCTCCAGTGAGGGCGGGAACAAGGCTAATGGTAAGGAAAGGCACATTTTGGTGGTAGGGGACTCAATTATTAGAAGGACAGAGAGGGTAATCTGTCAAAAAAAAAAACCTAAGTGCCGAACAGTTTGTTGTTTACCGGGCGCTCAGGTTCGGCACATTACGGATATGATGGACAGATTATTGGGTGGGGCAGGAGGGAGATGGAGGGAGGGAGATGGAGAGTCTTAAAAAATAATTTCAGGGACTTAGGAGCTAAATTGAGGAGTAGGACCTCCAAGGTAGTATTTTCAGAAATACTACCCGTACCCTCACCCACGCCAGAGAGGCAGTGGGAGATTAGGAAAGTAAACAAGTGGCTGAGAAGCTGGTTTAATAAGGAGGGTTTTGGGTTCCTGGAGAACTGGGCCGACTTCTCAGTCGGCTACCGTCTCTTTAGTAGGGACGGTTTGCACTTAAATGGGGAGGGTGCGCCATACTGGGAGAGAAGATGGCCAACAAGTTAGAGGGGCTTTTAAACTAGGTGATGGGGGAGGGTATGAGATGTAGAATTAGCCAATGGGGAGCAAGGTTCAGCGGGCAGTAATGGGGACATTAGCGGTAGGGTGTTCAGAGTTCCTAAACCCAAGGTGGGTAGGGGGACAAATCGCAAGTGCAGCATAAAAACATCAATACCGGACAAAATTACGAGGTTTGTATACCAATGTTAGAAGCCTGGCCAACAATATGGGAGAACTGGAGCTGCTAATATATGAGGAGGATTTCGATTTTGTGGGAATTTCAGAGACTTGGTTTGACAGCTCTCATGATTGGCTGTGACCATTCAGGGGAATTCCCTATATTGCAGAGATAGAGAAGGTAGAAAAGGGGAGGGGTATGTCTGTATATTAAGAACAGTGTGCAGGTAAATTTTATGGACGATATCACGAATGGACCTAAGGAGGAGGTAGAATCCCTATGGGTAGAACTTCAAAGGGAAGGCACTATGGGGAAAGTAATATTGGGCGTATGCTATAGGCCCCCAAACCAGAGAGAAGAGGGGGAGGCGGACCTCCTATCACAGCTTGGAATGGCAGCAAGGATGGGAAATGTCATTATAATGGGGAAATTTAATTATCCAGATATAGACTGGGCAGAAGGAACCGCACATTCGAAGGCTCGGCAGTTCCTAAATGTTTTGCAGGACAATTTCATGGGTCAGATGGTGAACGCACCGACAAGAAACAATGCAGTACTAGACCTACTGATTACTAGGGATGATCGAACTTTTGAAAAGTTCGGTTCGACCAGAACACCCGAACTTCCCAAAAGTTCGGCCCGGATTTCAGAACCCCATTGAAATCAATGGGACCCGAACTTCGGTAATCAAAAAACACCATTTTGAAGCCCTAAAACCCAATAAATGCCCCTAAAAAGTGCCTAGGGTTCTGGGTCATGCCCCAGGGACTATTATATGGGAGGGGGGGGGTCTAAAAAGTGTACCTGTGAAGTTTCAGCTCTGTAGCATGTCCAGAACCAGAAAAAAAGGTAGTTTGTATTAAAATTAATATAGAACAGGGATATGGCTCCGCTATTTTCACACCTGGCCGGTTTAGTAGCAAGCGTTTTTTGGGGTATTTTTTGGGGGTTATTGGAGGCAGGCATAACATCAGAACTTCTGTGTAGGGGTATATATACACACACACTTATATGTATATATACCCATACACATATATAGGTGTGAAAGTAGCAGAACACTATACTTGCACTAATGAAATAATTAACACCAATATGGCTCCGCTCCTATCACACCTATATATGTGTATGTGTAAAATACATATAAGTATGTGTGTATATATACCCCTATACACAAGTTCAGATGTTTTGCCTGCCTCCAAAGAACCCAAAAAAATGCCTGCGCCAAAAAAAACGCCCAGGTGTGTTTTGCAGCAGGCGTTTTTTTTGGGCATTTTTTTGGGGTCTTTGGAGGCAGGCAAAACATCTGAACTTCTGTATAGGGGTATATATACACACACACACGTATATGTATTTTACACTTACACATATATAGGTGTGATAGGAGCGAAGCCATATTGGTGTTAATTATTTCATTAGCGCAAGTATAGTGTTCTGCTACTTTCACACCTATATATGTGTATGAGTATATATACATATAAGTGTGTGTGTGTGTATATATACCCCTATACAGAAGTTCAGATGTTTTGCCTGCCTCCAAAGACCCCAAAAAATGCCCAAAAAAACGCCTGCTGCAAAAACACACCTGGGCGTTTTTTTTGGCGCAGGCGTTTTTTTGGGCATTTTTTTGGGTTCTTTGGAGGCAGGCAAAACATCTGAACTTCTGTATAGGGGTATATATACACACATACTTATATGTATTTTACACTTGCACATATATAGGTGTGATAGGAGCGGAGACATATTGGTGTTAATTATTTCATTAGCGCAAGTATAGTGTTCTGCTACTTTCACACCTATATATGTGCAGGTGTATATATACAGACATGTGTGTGTCACGTACCTGATCCGAAGCCGGAGTGTAGAGAGGGCTCCCCCTTGCGGCTAGGTGCAGAGCACCCCTGGAAGTGGGACAGGGAGTGCTGTGCCCGAAGTTGCACGGGTTGCCGGTTGGGATGACCAGATGGAAGCAGGAACAAAGCTTGTTGTGAAGTTCCAAGCAGGTCCGGAACACTTTGGCAAGCCAGGCAGTAGCAGGATGCAAACAGGAACAGACTGGGAGAATGCTGTAGAGAAGTCAAGAGCCAAGCCGAGGTCAAGTATAGGAGCAGACAACAGGAAACCAGGAGTAAGCCAAGGGGTCAGGAGCCAGGAGAAACAACGTCAGACAATCTGGGTCGGCAACAGGGAATCACAATCAGCAGGTTACAAGGCACAGGGAACACGGGAGGCTGTTGATCATCCAGCAACTTGTTGTTGAGATTGCTGGCTTTAAATAGGCCGTTTAGCGCCAAGCGCCATTACGCACTTGCGTATGCACGTGCGCATTGGCGCACGCACATTTCGGACTGCGTTCGCCCGTGATTGGGCGCGCATGCGTGTTCGCGTCAATGCGCGAATTCGCTGATTAGCAATGACATTGGTAGTGCCCTGACAGTGTGTATATATACCCCTATACACAAGTTCAGATGTCATGCCTGACTCCAAACTTGTCCTCAAAAAATCCCTATAAACGCCTGCAGCAAAAAGCAGGCTGACCGGTGAGAAGCCATATCGCTGCTCTGTAAGTGACCTAAGAGAAACAATGTTTTCTCTATAGCGGTCACCCTGACATGGAAGTGTTTAGTCACCCTGCCATAGAGTCAGTTCACCCTACACTACACTACGGTCACCCTGGCACTTAACACTTTCCCTACAGAAACGAAATGTTTTCATCTAACTAAAGTAGAAAATAGCACACTAACTACACTAGATATCCCTTTCCTCACACTAATAAATGCTAAATGACACTTTTGAAGCAGAAGTAACAGAACTGCTTCCACTCTCTTCCATGTCCCTGTATTACAATGCTAGGAATTTGTCGGGGCTATCTTATATACTGGGGGGGCATATTCACTAATGATTGGCCTATGGACCCCCTAGTCACTCCAATCACATCCCTAGCATTTTCCTGCCCCCTCAATTGGCTACTAATGGTTCTGGTCCAATCACTGGCTTTTAAAGCCCATTTCCTGTCCCATTGCATTTTGGTCGGTTCTGGTTGCCGAATTCCGAACTTTTTCAGCAAAAAGTTCTGAATTCGGCCGAACCTCGAACAGCCAATGTTCGGGTCGAACCGATGGTCGACCCGAACCGTTCGATCATCCCTACTGATTACCAACATTACAGACCTGATCACGGATATAGAAATACAGGGCAACTTAGGAAACAGTGACAATAGGTCAATTTGTTTCAGTATAAATCATAGAAATAGGAAACACAAGGGTAATATAAGGACACTAAATTTCAAAAGAGCCAACTTCCCTAAACTGCACTCTTTGCTAGACAATATCAAATGGGATAGAACCCTAGGAACAAAGAACACGGAGGAAAAATGGGAGTGCTTTAAGAACATATTAAATAAAGGGATTGGCCAGTGTATTCCAAAGGGGAATACGTTTAAAAGAGCAAAAATAAACCCAGGGTGGCTAAACTCCACCATAAAAATGCATATTAAAACTCAGCCCCCCCGAGTCGAACCCCCCCCCCCCGTACACTGCTAAATGGGAACATGATTTGGGGCTTACGCTTGACCCCGCAGACTGGTCACAAATTTGGCAGACGACGAAGGCTGCCTCACAAAATGTAGTGGCATCCGAGACGAATTACAAGGTTCTAATGCGCTGGTACCTTGTGCCAGCGCGCATTGCTAAGTTCTTACCCACGTACCCCTCCGTATGTTTCCGGGGTTGCTCAGCTGTAGGCACGCACATGCACATCTGGTGGACTTGCCCTACAGTTCAAAAGTTTTGGCAAGCGGTCTTTCGAATCCTCTCCACCCTCATGGAAGTACCCATCTCCCCGGATCCCTCGCTGGCCCTGTTGAACCTGAAACCAGACAATGTTTCTAAATTTCGACATAAGTTATTCCTGCAGGTCACCACAGCGGCCAAACAAACTATAGCGAAAGCTTGGAAGACGTCCCATTTGCCTTTGCCAGAACTCAAACATAGAGACACCAACGCGATGATCCATGCAAAAATAGAAGCGATCTTAACTGACAAGGTGGAGAAGTTTGATAAACTTTGGCACCCCTGGGTGACCCATTATCTGCCCCCCAACTTTGACGAAGCCTTGCTGCTTTCTTAATCGGCTTCCAAGCTTTGCATAGCTCACACCGCTTATTTCTGGTGTCCCCCCCGGCGACCTGTCTTACCCCCCCCACCCCTCCCTCTCTCTCTCTCCCACCCACCCCTCTCTCACCCTCCTCTTTACTTCCCTGTTCTGTTCCCCTCCTCCCCCCTCTCTTTTTTCCATTACTGCTATCTATTGACCCCTCTTCTTTTTCTTTTCTCTTTTTCGTTTTCTTTTTTGACAACGTATTTGTCTGGTTCAACTACTATTGTTCAACCACTGGTCATGTGGTAACGGAGAGCTATGTTTCCCCCTGTTTGCTACTCGTAACCTCATGCTACAGCTGTCTTGGTCCCTGCCCAGGACAGCCCTATTTGTCCCATGCTTCCCTCCTCCGGGATGTGATTACCCTCTTGCAGTTGCCTCATAACTTGGTGAGTGCTTGATGGCCGCGCCTCTCCTCCTGGGCACAGCTTGTTCCCTTTACGGGGTGCCTAGGGGATGGGTTCCTTTTACCTTTCTCCATCCCGAGATCCCCCATTGGTTCATAGCCTTTGTTGTCACTTACTGAGGTTTTCCTGAGGTTACGACTGTTTGATACTTTACTGTTTGCTCTCTGTACCCTATGGGTTATTAGTTGTATCTCTGTAATTCTCCAGTGCATGTTAAACGTTGTACTACATTTGTTAACTCCAATAAAATCTTTGAAACAGAAAAATGCATATTAAAACGAAAGAAAAGGCCTTCAAAAAATGCAAGGCTAAGGAGACATTGGCAGAATTCCAACATTACAAAGAGTGCAATAAGAAATGTAAAGGTGAAATTAAGGTGGCTAAAATAGAACATGAAAGATATATAGCGGAAGAGAGTAGAAAAAAAAAAAAAAACCAGGAAATTCTTTAAGTATATAAATAGTAAGAAAGTGAGACCAGAACATATTGGCCCCATAAAAGATAACAAAGGGAATTTGGCCACAGAGGACAGAGAGAAGGCGAAAGTGCTAAATAAATTCTACTGTTCAGTCTTCACAAAAGTATCGGGGACTACACAAACCCAGCTGGCAATGTTAAATTAAATAATACACCACAGGAAGCACCATCATGGTTAACAGAGGATGGACTTAGAACTAAACTTTAAAAAATTAACATAAATAAATCACCGGGACCAGATGGCTTGCACCCGAGGGTTCTAAAAGAACTCAGCCAGGAGATAGCCAGACCATTGTTCTTGATCTTTATGGATAGTCTACAGACGGGTATGGTGCCAGCTGATTGGAAAAAAACCAACGTGGTACTAATATTTAAAAAAGGGCTGGGATATATCCCAGGGAACTATGGGCCAGTTAGCCTAAAATCAGTAGTCTGCAAAATTTTGGAAGAGATGCTAAGGAAGGAAATATATACAAGACTTTAGTAATGAACACGGTATTATTAGTAGTAATCAGCATGGATTCATGAAAAATCATTCTTGCCAGACCAATCTATTAACCTTCTATGAAGAAGTAAGCTGCCATCTAGATAAAGGAAGGCCTGTGGATGTGGTATATCTGGACTTTGCAAAGGCATTTGACAAAGTTCCCAACAAACGCTTACTGTACAAACTAAGGTACGTAGGTATGGACCAAAGGGTGTGTGCCTGGACTGAGAACTGGCTCCAGGGGCGGGCCCAGAGGGTGGTGATAAACGGGGAGTACTCAGATTGGGCCGGTTTTGAAAGTGGGGTCCCCCAAGGATCTGTCCTGGGACCAATCCTGTTTAATTTATTCATAAACAACCTAGAGGAGGGGATATCCAGCATCGGTATTTGCGGATGATACAAAGCTAAGCAGGCCAATATCTTTTATACAGGATATTGTAACCTTACAAGCAGACCTGAAAAAAATAATTTGGTGGGCAACTACATGGCAGATGAGGTTTAATGTTGAAAAATCTAAGGTAATGCACTTGGGTGTCAGAAATACGAGCGTAAGTTACTCGCTAGGGGGGAACCTGTGGGTGAATCTAAAATGGAAAAGGACCTGGGCGTCCTAGTGGACGACAGGCTTGGCAGTGGCATGCAATGCCAAGCCGCTGCAAGCAAAGCCAACAGAATACTGGCATGTATAAAAAAGGGGGGATTCACTCCAGAAATAAAGAGATTATTCTCCCACTTTACAAGACTCTGGTCCGGCCACATCTTGAATATGCCGTCCAGTTCTGGGCACCGGTCCTCAGAAATGATGTGCTGGAACTGGAGAGAGTCCAGAGAAGGGCAACAAAGATAATTAGGGTATAAACAAGGTGTGCAGCGCTCAATATAAACCAAACATATAACCAGATCAATAACACCACAAAGACCTTAGGATATTATTGCAGAATGAACACTAATTAAATCATAAAACAAATAATATTGTAAAAGTCCATAAAAAGTCCTCATGAATAGACCCCTTAAGGGAAATCCCATTCACCATGTGCTGGTTAAAAAGACCTCCACCAATCACCATTTAGTGTAGCCGCTTACCTGTATGTGTAGATCCCCATAACAGAGATCCACACCAGCTCCAATAATTATTACCTCAAAGCACAATACTCCTCTGTAAAGATATTGAATCCTGATTCCAGAACCTTCAGAAGATAATTAGGGGAATGGAGAACATCAGCTATGAGGAAAGACTGCAAGCATTATTCTCTCTGGAGAAGAGACGCTTGAGGGGGGATATGATATCAATGTACAAATACTGTACTGGTGACCATAGCATAAGGAACAAACTTTTAAGGGAAAAGGGAATACAATAAGATACGGGGCCACTCACTAAAACTAGAATAAAAGCGGTTTAACCTTAAACTACGTAAGGGGTTCTTTACTTTCAGAGTGGTAAGGATGTGGAATTCTCTTCCACAAGCAGAAAAAATTACCGTAAAGCGTAGGCCACACCCCTATATATATTATACCAAAAAAGAGAGAAAGAAAAACAGTGGGGTTTTGTAGGCCAAAATGAGATGGTCAGAATATGATACAACACAGCAAGTTTATTAAAAACGCATGTTTACTGGTTAATTCTTATTTATAAAAGGCATGTGCAAACATGCTCGAAGGACATACATATATATGACATATAATAACATAAAAACAAGAACACAGATAAGGATAACCAAGTGGTGGGTCTCAACAAGAGAAGGTGGAAAATGGTCCCTGCACAGCCAACACGTTTCGCTTGGTTTTGCTTCTTCAGGGCTTAAGAGACTCAGAAACCAACTAGTGTTCCCTCATGTGTAAAATCATGGTTCAGACGGCAGTTCCATAAGTAGACTCAAGTTGCATATCAGGCATGGACTTTATGTAGAGATACAATAATGCTGAAATGGCGATAATACTATCCATGTTTAATATAAATATTATTTTGATTGCATTTTTTATGTAACCTGTGCTTTTGTTGCTTGATCTCAAATTCAGAGAACTTTACCATGAGCTGAACGTCTGTAAATTCTGAAATCACTGACAATATAGTTTATTAGGTTATTGAATTACATTTTGTACATTTCTCAAACTACACTAACTGATGTTGCATAGACATGTATTAATGCCTGGTGGCAGAATAAAATGTAAATTAGAAACATCTATGTTTGATCTCAAGTATATTTAAATAAAACTGTTAAGTCTTTAGGAAACATTTTGTACCAAGAAAGAAAAAATATCCAAATGCTATAAGCAGAAGTTGAATGTTTATATAGAAAAGCACAGAGGGAATTATCCTTAATGTAAACATTCTATTTTGCATTTCAAAATGTTCATATCGTGCAGTATAGTATTGCTTCATCTACGTACCTCTAACTGACATACTTTATACCTTCAGATCTGCAATTAAAATATTATTACAAAATGTCTTTAACATCTCAAGTGCAAAAGCTGAAAGCTTCCTTTTATTGAGATTTCACAAGGTCTTAGGATGCATAAACAGTGAGATCTTTATTTAAAACAAGATTAAACGAACTGAAATGATGATGTAAATTCTTAAGAACCTGCCCTCGCTCTACCCAGCACTTTAAAAAAAATTAATAAATTAAATAAAAACGCAGACTAATCAGAAGCTTTTGTCATGGCAGCTGGCAAATATGCAGTACTCCCTTTCTGTTTACTGTGTTTTCCCTAAGCATGTTGAATGCAGTACTGTGCTAGCTTCATAGACCATTGCATGGGACACCTGCATGACTCAGTTCAAGGCTATCTGAATTTTTTTCCTCAAAAATTTAAGTCTCCACGGCTACCTAAAATAATTTCCTCAAATTTAGGTCTTTCTCAACCTATGGATCCCGGAGGGGAGCCCTAACCCCAGGACTGAATTCCTGACCAGCCTTGTTGGAGCTCTCCAAGTCCCCAACCAAAAGAAAAATATTACACACACCCCAGACCATCACAGTAGGCACTTACATGTACCATATGCCCCCACCTTACAGGAACATGGGGAGTGTTTAGCCTGACAGTAAGACACCACCACTCTGAGCCTACTTTGTAACTAATAACGCCACTCTTCATCTTTTGCTGGTTCTTAATAACGGGAATGTCCAGATACATTGCTTGTAGGGATGAGTTTCGAGTTTGACTCGAACATTGGCTGTTCGCTCGTTCGTCGAATGACGAACAAATGGGCTTCTTCCCAGGAAATTTGAGTTCCCGCATTATCATGGACTCTCTAACTTCTGAATTCCTATAAATAAATCACTGGCTGGCAGGGGGGGATAGAACGCACAGCTTTTATCATTGCAAGCCTGGTATTCTACCACCTATGCCACCAAGCCTGCTTAAGCTGAGTGCGCTGAGTACGCTGAGTACGCTGAGTAAGCTGAGTAAGCTGAGTAAGCTGAGTAAGCTGAGTACACCCTCCCTAACATTTATCTCATCCACTGTGTGTAGGGTGAGATAGGAGTTAGTTAGTTAGTTAGTTAGTTAGTTAGTTAGTTAGTTAGTTAGTTAGGCAGTTAGGCAGGGAAAGTGTATTCAGCCTAACTGTTCTTGATGGTGGCGTAGTTGGTAGACTACCAGACCTGCAATTAAGATGGTTGTGAGATTGAATCCCTTGGCCAGCAGGGGATTTATAAGTAGACTTTTATAATTAATAATACATTGTTAGCAGGGAGCTAGATTTTTCCTTTTTAGTTTGTTGAGATCACAGGATGGGGGTGGGGGTGAGCGAGAGGGTGCCCCCCCCTCCTAAACCATACTAGGCCACATGCCCTCAACATGGGGGGTTGGGTGCTTTGGGGCAGGGGGGGCTCTGCCCCCCCGACCCCAAAGCACCTTGTCCCCATGTTGATGGGGACAGGGGTCTCTTCCCCACAACCCTGGGCTGTGGTTGTGGGGGTCTGCCGGGGGGAGGAATATCAGAATCTGAAAGCCCCCTTTAACAAGGGGACCCCCAGACCCCCCCCCATGTGAATGGATATTGGATACATGGTACCCATTCACCAAAAAAAGTGTACAAAAAATTAATGACAAAGTTTTGGAAAAGTCTTTTATTAAAAAATAAAAAAATACTGTCCCCTGATGATCAGTTGCCCGTCCACCCGAAAAATAGAAAAAAAAAAAAAAAAAAAGAAGAAGCTCCTGCTTCTCCGGACGCTTCCTGCGGAATGAGCTGTTTTGATTTTGACAGATCTCTTATAATGACCTGACGTCACAGCCCGTTCCACAATGCACTGCTCAGGTACAGTGAATAAATTATTGACGTCAGTAATTTATTCACTGCACTTAAAGCAATGGATTATGGGGCGATGTCAGAGCCCTATAAAAGAGCTGTCAAACTCAGATAGAAGTTAGTTAGCCATAGAGAGTCCAGGGTTAATCAGCTGGCTTGGGGGCTTAGCTGGTAAAATCACTGGATTGTAAATGAAAGGCTGTGAGTTTGAATCCCCAGGCCAGCGGGTGATTAATGTTAATTATGGATTTTAATTAAAACCTATTAATTGTCTCGCCCCTTCTGCAGTGACGTCAGTAATTTATTCACTGCACCTGAGCAATGGATTATGGGGCGCTGGTGATGTCAGAGCCCTATAAAAGAGCTGTCAAACTAAAATAGAGAATCGTTAGGCAGAGAGAGTCTTAGGTTACTCAGCTGCCTTGGTGGTGTAGCTGTTAAAATAACAGGCTATAAAGTGAGAGGCTGTGGGTTCAAATCCTTGGCCAGTGAGTGATTAACCGGTTGCCGACCGCCGCACGACTATATACTGCGGCGGTCAGCCCTGGCCAGGCAGAGTGACGTATCGGTACGTCACTCGCCTGTCACTGACTTGCGAGCCTATCGCGGGCGGGCGCGCGCCCGCCGCGGCTCGTTCACAGGCAAGTCAGTGCGTGTGACCGGCGGACTCGATGTCCGCCAGTCACACTGCGATCGCTCCTGTGAAGGGAGAAAGACAGAGCAGCTTGTGTAAACAAGCTGCCTGTCAGTTCTCCCTGTGTAAAAGTGAAGATCTGTCCGTTCTACTATGTAGAACGGTGGATCTTTGCTTTTACACCAATAGGAATGTCCCTACACAGTTAGAATCACGCCCCTAGGACACACTTAACCCCTCCCTGTCCAATAAAGTTAACCCATTCCCTGCCAGTGTCATTTTTGCAGTAACAGTGCATATGTATAGCACTGATTACTGCAGTAATGTCACTGGTAACCCCAAAAGTGTCAAAAATGTCAGTCAAGGGTCCGATCTGTCCGCCGCAATGTCGCAGTACCGAAAAAAAAATCGCAGATCGCCGCCATTACACGTTAAAAAAAAAAACACCAAAAATGACAAAAATCTTTCCCTTTGTTAGTAAACGCGATAACTTTTGCGCAAACCAATCAAAATACGCTTTTTGCGATTTTTTTTACCAAACATAGGTAGCATAAAACAAATTGGCCGAAAAATGTTAAAAAATTTTGATTTTTACTTTTTTTTTTGGGGAATTTCATATAAAAAAATGTGAAAAATATTGTTATTTTTGCAAAATTTACGCTCTTTTTTTGTTTATAGCGCGTGATCAAAAAATCGCACAGGTGATCAAATACCACCAAAAGAAAGCTCTGTTTGTGGGAAAAAAAGGACGTCAAATTTGTTTAGGTACAGCGTCGCACGACCGCGCAATTGTCCGTTAAAGTCACGCAGTAAAAAATCGCAAAAAAACCCCTGGTCCTTTAGCAGCCAAATCCTCCGGGGCTTAAGTGGTTAATAGACACTTACATTTAAGCCTTTAAAATGAGAACTTGTGATTTTTCACGTTCTTGTTCGTATATTCGCTAAAACATTTCCCCTCTTCGAGATGTTCTGGTGCGAGCCGAACAGGGGGTGTTCGGCTCATCACTAATTGCTTGTACAGATTTTGGTACAAATCAAGCAAAGTGGTGCTATATTTTAATAAAAGAACCAGTTTCACAGTGTATCTGCCCTTCACAGTATAGGCAACATATAAGCAAAAAGAATTCTGGTTGGCCGCATGTCCAGTAAAATCACTTTTGTTATTGCAAGTTCATAAAAACATATCCCAAAACAAAAATAAAGGGGAACAGCATCACAAGCTAATGTGTTGCACGCTTCCTTAGTACTTCGTAATAGCTCATACAACAAACAGTCCAGTATCTGCCTATTTCCTCTAGGGAGGAGTTCTTCACTTTCCCACAAAGGTAAAAGTACACTCTGCCTTGTAGCATACATGTTGACACAGATTTTTACCCAGCTGATATCCAGATCCTTCCTTCCACAAGGTCTGCTTGACTATACCACTTAGGCTTCACCCGCCTTACACTACTAAGTAAACAAAGTAGAATTGCAGGAAGAGGTGCCAACCTCTTGGGTGGGACACCTCCTAAAAGGGACTATCCGCAAACAGTTCAAACAACTATGAGGACATCAAGTCAAGATTGGAAGTTGACTGACCAACCAAAGTTATTTAAAATCCAATTGTTTCTTAAAGGTTACTACACTTTTTATAATATCACATACCTTCAAATTTTTTAATTTGTGTCTTTTAATGTTACTGTTGGAACCTAGAGCGTAACTACTGAAATATGGAGGGTGTAAAATTTAAGAGATAATTAGACACAAAAATATTACCTCTCTCTTATTTACCAGCTATGTGTTCACATCAAAGGTTGAATCCAAGCAAAACTATTTTTTTCATAGTGAGTAATACATTCTTAGACTGTAGACAATCATACAATCCACAGTTATCTGTTCATCTTCATCCTTATTTTCTTTTCAATACAGCTAGTATGCTTTTTGCAGCACTCATAATCACCTTATGAGTAAGCGTTTAAGGTGTGAAATGCATTAAGGTTCTTGTTTGCTGCCAAAGTATAGCTGGCCATAGACGGCTTGAATCTTGGCCATTCCAGCAGGGGCCGGCCGAGATTTGCACCATATACGGGCAGGCAGATTGTACCCAAGTCAATCCATTGATCAACTTGGGTACAGTCAGTATGTTGAATTTTTCATGCAATTATTAGAACACAAAAGTTCAGCAGGAGGGAATGTTTTTTTTTTTTTTCCTGCAACCCACTAATGATGTGCTTCTTCTTTGAATAAACACCCACCAATAATGCAAGACACCACTGAAGACATGTTATATTGCATGGATTTCCTATTAGAGGACCAAGAAGTTTTAGAGTCTAGTGTTATCAGTAAGTGTGTTACTGGCTGGATAATTAACTGAAAATAATGGAAAAAAGCAAAAATGAAAACAAATGCAGCCACAACATTTGCACCTCATGCACACTGGACATTTTTACAGCTGCTGTTTTTGGCTTCAGGCATTTTTTTCTGTAGCCAGTAAACTCCACAGCATGTTATCCTATGTGTCAATGCACACATAGGTTGTTATCAGGGTTTTTTGGGAGGGGCATTTTCTGACTGAAACCCCAAGCCCCCCCCCCCCCCCAGAACTAGTGGATTTTAAGAGGATTTTTCAGCTGTAAAAACACTCTAAGGCTGGATACACACTATACAATTATCTTTAGATTTTTTCCTTACAACTTACCAAAACCATATAATATGAGGTCAAAACCTAAACAATTTCAATTTGTATGCTATCAGTCAGGCCCTTGCACTACATAGTTGACAGTAAATCTAAAGGAAATCAAACAACAAAAGTTGTATAGTGTGTATCCAGCCTAACTCTGATAAAAGCTTAAAAACGCAAAAAAAAAAAAAAAAAAATGCTAGAAACACAGCTATTCAGCGTTTATCAGCGTTTTGGATCCATAAGCTTTTGTGGGAGTATAGTTTTGCTAAAAAATGCTAAGAAACACTACAGCTATAAAAAAAAAGGCTAAATAACGCTACTACAAAAACGCTGCAAAGCTCATTCTACAGCTACAACTTTCTACAGCTGATGCTACTGGTGTTTTTATAATGTCCAGTGTGCATGAGGCCTAAGGATTGGTAACGTGCAATATATTACATTTTTGTTTTTGAGTTTAGATACCTTTTAATTAAGCCCAGCCCTCAAACTTTTTTAGCACTCCAGTTAGAACTAACACTTACTGTATATGTTTTCTTTAAATATTAAATATAAATTGCTAGGGACATGATTTTTTCAATTACAGGGATTTTAACAATTTAATTTAACAATCAACATATTAGCCAAGTAACAGGCCATTTGCAATGGCACCCCCAGATTTGCCTGAAAACAGGCTTACTTTAAACATTTGAGTGTCTTGGTGCACTGCAGCTATGCCTGGGAGAAAACCAAAAGTTCTGGCCCTGTAACAGGTTTTAACTGGAGTAAACCTTTAAATTCTCACTAAATAAAAATGTTTATGTGTGTAGCAAGATCAATATCCTTAGTATTCATGCACACTGCCAGTAAAAAGAAATCCTCTTAAAAAAAAAAGATGAAAGTTGCTTTAACAGCTTCTGAATGACTAAGGAGGTTTTTATGTCTCGGTCAATTATCCTGGTTATGTGAGAATTATACGTGTTCAAGTTCTCTAAGCTTTCATTGAAATTCAGTGATGTGCTTTTTTCCTAGACATTCCTAAACTACTTTGAAATATTTTCCTTTGAGTATGGTGCATATCTAATAAAACGTTAAACTTTTTCAAATCTAAAAGAACTAATTTGTTGGTTAGCACTCATTCTTTTCACTAGTGGGGCCCAACATTTGGTTCCTACTAGGGACACTCTGTATATGCAGTTTTTATGTATTCCCATGCTTGCCTGGGTTTCCTTCAAGTACTCTTCTCTCTTCTAACACTGCAAAATATGCTGATAATAGAAGGTTAACCAGCTTCTATGCATAGAATTTTGTGTGTAGGTATATATAGCCCAAAATAGCTCCCCAGAAAATCGTACTTTTATTTTGTCAATGTTCCCCCAGAAGGTCTGCTTGTCCATCAGAGGATGGGGGCAGAGGCAAGACCTAAAGGCTCATTTATACTAGACAGGGGATATTGCTATTCACTCTCCTATATGCACTGCTGTACTAGGCACATTGCAGTCCTTCCCATTCATAAACATCAGGTCTTGTCATGTAACCAGCAAGCCCCAAGGAGTTCTTTCCACTTAAAGTGGAACTTAACTCTCTCAGTCAACATTGATTATTTTTACTCCTCATGCTGCAAGCATTAGTACATACAGTGGGTACGGAAAGTATTCAGACCCCCTTAAATTTTTCACTCTTTGTTATATTGCAGCCATTTGCTAAAATCATTTAAGTTCATTCTTCTTCCTCATGAATGTACACATAGCACCCTATACTGACAGAAAAACACAGAATTGTTGACATTGTTGCAGATTTATTAAAAAAGAAAAACTGAAATATCACATGGTCCTAAGTATTCAGAACCTTTGCTCAGTATTTAGTAGAAGCCCCCTTTTGATCTAATACAGCCAGGAGTCTTTTTGGGAAAGATGCAACAAGTCTTTCACACCTGGATTTGGGGATCCTCTGCCATTCCTCCTTGCAGATCCTCTCCAGTTCTGTCAGGTTGGATGGTAAACGTTGGTGGACAGCCATTTTTAGGTCTCTCCCGAGATGCTCAATTGGGTTTAAGTCAGGGCTCTGGTTGGGCCATTCAAGAACAGTCACGGAGTTGTTGTGAAGCCACTCCTTCGTTATTTTAGCTGTGTGCTTAGGGTCATTGTCTTGTTGGAAGGTAAACCTTCGGCCCAGTCTGAGGTCCAGAGCACTCTGAAGAAGGTTTTTGTCCAGGATATCCCTGTACTTGGCCGCATTCATCTTTCCCTCGATTGCAACTAGTCGTCCTGTCCCTGCAGCTGAAAAACACCCCCACAGCATGATGCTGCCACCACCATGCTTCACTGTTGGGACTGTATTAGACAGGTGATGAGCAGTGCCTGGTTTTCTCCACACATACCGCTTAGAATTAAGGCCAAAAAGTTCTATTTTGGTCTCATCAGACCAGAGAATCTTATTTCTCACCATCTTGGAGTCCTTCAGGTGTTTCTTAGCAAACTCCATGCGGGCTTTCATGTGTCTTACACTGAGGAGAGGCTTCCGTCGGGCCACTCTGCCATAAAGCCCCGACTGGTGGAGGGCTGCAGTGATGGTTGACTTTCTACAACTTTCTCCCATCTCCTGACTGCATCACTGGAGCTCAGCCACAGTGATCTTTGGGTTCTTCTTTACCTTACATAGTTACATAGTTACATAGTTAGTGAGGTTGAAAAAAGACATCAGTCCATCCAGTTGGACCTCTCTCACCAAGCCTCTTCCCCCCCGATAGCTCAGTTTGGCCGGACGGCCAGCTCTAGGAAGGGTTCTGGTCGTCCCAAACGTCTTCCATTTGAGGATTATGGAGGCCACTGTGCTCTTAGGAACCTTAAGTGCAGCAGAAATCTTTTTGTAACCTTGGCCAGATCTGTGCCTTGCCACAATTCTGTCTCTGAGCTCTTCAGGCAGTTCCTTTGACCTCATGATTCTCATTTGCTCTGACATGCATTGTGATCTGGAAGGTCTTATATAGACAGGTGTGTGGCTTTCCTAATCAAGTCCAATCAGTATAATCAAACACAGCTGGACTCAAATGAAGGTGTAGAACCATCTCAAGGATGATCAGAAGAAATTGAAAGCACCTGAGTTAAATATATGAGTGTCACAGCAAAGGGTCTGAATATTTAGGACCATGTGATATTTCAGTTTTTCTTTTTTAATAAATCTGCAACAATGTCAACAATTCTGTGTTTTTCTGTCAGTATGGGGAGCTGTGTGTACATTCATGAGGAAGAAGAATGAACTTAAATGATTTTAGCAAATGGCTGTAATATAACAAAGAGTGAGAAATTTAAGGGGGTCTGAATACTTTCCGTACCCACTGTAGATAGGAAAGTATATTATATTTACTTGTTTTAAACATTTTTTTTTTACATTTCTTCGGTTACTTCCTGATTTCCTGCCTAGGCAAATTATGTCATCATCCCAGGAGTCTTCAGGAAGGGAGGAGGGGTTTTCTAAGCTAAGCACACTCTCCTGCATGCATACGTGAGCTGAGGGCAGGAAGTAAATGCTACATTAATCAATTGCCCTTACTCAAGATGTCCATGGCCAGAAATGCTAGGGGGTGTTTTTCAAGGAGATTTCTCACCAAAATAAAACATGGAGACATGGGTGGATGGAGGGTGTGCCTTGAATATTAAAATAGAATTAAATAGTATTTTTGGTTTCTGGTGCTCAGATGCAGTAAAGATCCGCTTTAATGGAACAAAGAGAGCTAAGTGATTGGGGAAAAGAAAACAATATGACAAAGCTCTCTTCCTGGCTTATTTTTTGTTAAATAATGCCTATTCATATTTGAGGCCTGTGTGGTCAGGCTTTGAGTTGGTGTCAATGGCATCAATTGTGACACTTTGAAGATGATTTAAAATTATTTAAAGGGTGCCTTTGATCTGTATTGTTTTGTATTCCCATAGATATGTAAGGGAAAGAAATCCCACTTGAAGCAAGCAAATGCTCCACCATATTGTGCTCCACCATATTCAGAGTTCTGAAGCAGGTGGAGCAGAGAGCACACTTGCAAAGCACCTTCATTTTTTTTTTTGTTTTTTTTTATTTACAGCAGCAATAAGGAAGTGATACAGCCATACCTTTGCTTTTTGATTAAGCCCCCTGGTCATATTACATAAAGCAGCACTGCTGGTTATTTCCAAATTAATAAATAAATAGCCCAGAAAACAGCTTTCATTCAATTTTCACCCACAAAAAGGTCTGCTCTTCCAGCAGAAGGCAATTTTCTTCTGAGTTGAATTTTGGCCAGTATCCAGGGCCAGTGCTCAACTATTTTGCACCCTAGGCAAGACTAACACTCCCCGCAAACCCCCCTCCCGCCTGCTCCTGGCTCCTCCTCTTGGTGAGTGTCTGAACAAAAAGGTACTTTCTATGGGGGTACTTGTGTGGGCTTGCTCGCAAGCCAATGGCTCCCACTGCTATTAATTTGCTTCGTGAGGAGGGACAGTGCCTGGAGAGCCTTTGCTTTTGTGCACCGCGTGGATTAAGATTAGGCTCAGTTAAATATAAGAGGGAGTTGGGGGGGGGGGGGATCATGCAGCACAGAATTGTTATTACCTTAATGCAGCCTCTCTCAACCAGTGTGTGCTGGTGTGCCGCTAGAGGTCCCCAGGTGTGCCGTGGGATCATGGGAGAGAAGGGCTGTCAGATGAGCCCAATTTCCCGATCCCCTGCAAAACTGTACATCGGCACTGTGAGTCAGCTCCGAAAGCCTAAAAAGTGAAAGTAAAGGGAGAGAAAGTGTGCTGTGCTCTCTGCTTCCCCCTACAGTGCAGTACCCGGCTGACTGAGAAAGGTACTGTGCTGGAATGTTTTCAAGAGCTTTATAAATGTGCCTCTGTGTGTATACATGTGTCTGTGTGTGTACATGTGTATGTACGTGTGTACATGTGTGTGTGTGTATGTGTACACATGTCTGTGTCTTTATGCGTATGCATATAAACATGTGTGTGTGTGTGTTCTAAAAAGCTAATAAGATATGTAGCGCCAAAGGATAAAATATTGAAGCAAAGTGAATATCAAGTATCTTACAAAAATAAATCAATAAATAAATAAGTGAGTACCACAATAAAAATCAATAAATAAATAAGTGAGTACCACAATAAAAGTGCACGTGCTAATAAATCATGTGATGACGGATTATTTGAATCCAGGTGATAAAAGACTAAAGCTGTGATTAATAATAACTTTATGGAGACTTCCGGTTCCAGCGCTCGATGAGGTAGGCGGTGTGCACGGCGGCTCCGGACTATTCGCCTTACAAAACTAGGCTACAGGCTTCCTTGCTTCACGGTGTCACCCGCAACCGTCTCCGAGACGATCAGCACAGCCGCAGCAATGGATCGGTACATGATCCACGGAGTTCCGGGCTCAGGGGAAGCCCGCCCGGACACTGACTCTCCCGCTGCCTTCCCGCTCAATATGGCCACCGCCACGATGCAGCCTCCAGTGGGACCTGCGGCTCCATTACAGCCCCAAGCAGGGATGCATGTCTCCCTCCCTGAAGAGGAACAATACTCTCGGATAGCACAAGCTGTTGCTGCTCTCCTCTCCCCCACCATTACTGCAGCTGTAGACTCTGCGGTCTCGGCAGGCATTGCGCAAGGAGATAGGAGATCGGGCAAAAAGACTCTCTCACCTTGAACACAGACTCTCAGATGTTGAGGAAGAGATTCAATCAAATATGGCTAACGACTAGGGATGATCGAACGGCTCGGGTCGACAATCGGGTCGACCATCGGTTCGACGCGAACATTGACTGTTCGAAATTCGGGCCGAATTTCAAACTTTTTCCGCAAAAAGTTCGGAATTCGGCAACAAAGAACCCACCAAAATGCAATGGGACAGGAACTGGGCTTTAAAAGCCCATGATTGGACCAGAAACATTAGTAAAAGCCAATTGAGGGGGCAGGAGGATGCTAGGAATGTGATTGGAGTAACTAGGGGGTCCAGAGGCCAATCAGTAGTGAATACGCCCCCCAGTATATAAGATAGCCCCGCCAAATCTCTAACACTGTAATACAGGGGCTGTGGAAGAGAGTGGAAGCAGTTCTGTTACTTCTGCTGCAAAAGTGTCATTTAGCAATTATTAGTGTGAGGAAAGGGATATCTAGTGTAGTTAGGGTACTATATTCCACTATAGTTAGATTCAAAAATCTAGTTTCTGTAGGGAAAGTTGTAAGTGTCAGGGTGACCGTAGTGTAGTGTAGGGTGAACTGACTCTGACTGCTATGCCAGGGTGACCGCCATAGAAAAAAGATCGTTTGTATTAGAATAGAGCAGGGTAGTGGCTCCGCTACTTTTACACCTGGCTGTTTTTGTTTCAGGCGTTTATTGGGCATTTTTTGTGGACGCCTTTGGAGGCAGGCATGACATCTGAACTTCTGTGTAGGGGTATATATACACACACACATATATGTATATATACACATACACACATATAGGTGTGAAAGTATCGGAACCATATGCCTGCACTAATGAAATTATATGCAGGCATAGGGTTCCGCTCCTATTACACCTATATGTGTGTATGTGTATATATACATATATGTGTGTGTGTATATATACCCCTATACAGAAATTCAGATGTCATGCCTGCCTCCAAAGACGCCGAAAAAATGCCCAATGAACGCCTGCAACAACACACCTGTGTCAGGAAGCATTTTTCGGTGTGTCAGGAACGAGTGCGATTTTGCGTGTGTTTCGTGACACACAGTAATGTGAACCAAGCTTTGGTGCCTCACGACTGAAAATACTTTTCAAGGGCACCCCGACTGGAAAAAGGTTGAGAAACACTGCCTTAGTGCAAAGAATGCATTAAGGTAAAAAACCTTAAGGCTCCGTTCACATATAAGCGTTTCGGATCGCGGGCAGAATCGTAGCAATTCCAAACCATTGCAAGTAGCGCACTCAGCGCAATTTTGCCACAAATGCCGCCTGACGAATCACAGTAAAATCGCGCAAACAGAACCGTGGGACGCCTGATGCCCAAAAGAAGTTCTTGTACCCGCGACTTGCAATGGTTCGGAATCGTGAGCAGAATCGCGGCAATTCTGCCCGCGAGCCTATATGTGAATGGAGCCTAAGGCTTTAACCTCTTTAAACCTTTCAGCTTTAAGGTGTATCTAAACCCAAGCAATCAGATAACAGTCAAGTGCTCCACACTACAAACATGAAAATAGATACAGTATAAGACAACAAAACACAAATATTGCAAATAAAAATAAGTCCTAAATAAAGTCCCAAATGTCACACATGTGAAATATAAAATGTTTAAATAAGTCTCATACATGGTCCAATTTGAATCTTTAAGCAATCTTAATCGGTCAAATAGCCCCCTGCTACACATAAAAGTAAATTTGAAATAGCAAAATAATATAGTAATGCAAATAAAAATAAGATTCAAATTAGAGTGTGTAGGGGACTTTTATTTATTCACTTCATATTTAGGACTTATTTTTAATAGCATTATTGTGTTTTGTTGTCTTATATCTATTTTCACGTTTGTAGTATTGAGTGCTTCACTTTTATCTGAATTATTTTTTTTTTTTTTTTATGTGTATAGTGATTGCATGTATAGGTGGTAGCAGCTCTATTTATCACTCTATAGTGTGTTATATTGTCCATCTTTTGTGATATTTTAATAGAGCGGGGATTTTTTATTATTTTTTTTTTTTATCTAAACCCAAGAACATAAATAGATAGTATGTCAGCTCACTGATCCTTATATGTGATGGCTGCATTGTTTTTCTTTTTTCAATACTTTTTTCTTTATTTAAACTTGATAATCCTTCTATTAACTCATCTCCAGTCCCCAGGTGACAACCATTTTCAACAGTGTTGTCACCCTAGGACAGGGAGTATCTTATGACCACATAACACTGTGCTAGGTCTACATAACACCTACCTCTCTTCTCCATAACAAGGGGAATAGTTTTTAGTCCATAGAGATAGCAGGGAACAATGTTACCTGATACCAGTCCAGAGGCTGAGAGTACAGGAAGTTATCAGCTTACAAGATTTCTTGATAGTTGAACCTGTATTTTTTTTTTTATATAAAAAAATGCTGTGCAATAAGTAGCGAACCAATTAGTAATCAATAGACATCAAATATATAGTGATCATAAATACATTAATAAATAAATAAATATATTGTTGTAAACGCATGTAAAAAATAAATAAATATATTGTTATAAACACATGTAAAAAAAAATCCAGCAGTGCAAAAAATGCTAGTGTAAGTAAATAACAACCACTTAAAATAAATCTTCTAAAGTGCCACTGGTGCCAAATATGTGATAAAGTAAAAAATCACAAATAAATAATTAATACACATGTGCAAAAGTCATTTTGTGCAAAATTAATCCTGTTGAGCCCAGTGCAAGTACAAATGCAGCCTCTTCAAAAGGTGCCAATAGTGCTGAATATGTACAGATAATTACAAATAATTAATACACATGTGCAAAGTCCATTTGTGCAAAAGTCATCCTGTTGAGTCAGTACAGGTACAAATGCAGCCTCTTCAAAAGGTGCCAATAGTGCTGAATATGTGCCGATAATAGAGCCACATAAAGTGACGAGTGCTCCAAGGTGACACAGTGACAACTTCTCACAGCAAATTGTGCACCCCCTTGTGAGTGGGCACTCACCTTACGAAGTGTGACTTAGCATTTAAGCTATAGTCAGAAAGCACTTAGTGGAGTCCAATACTCTCAGAAATGCAGCCTCTTCAAAAGGTGCCAATAGTGCTGAATATGTGCCGATAATAGAGCCACATAAAGTGACGAGTGCTCCAAGGTGACACAGTGACAACTTCACACAGCAAATTGTGCACCCCCTTGTGAGTGGGCACTCACCTTACGAAGTGTGACTTAGCATTTAAGCTATAGTTAGAAAGCACTTAGTGGAGTCCAATACTCTCAGAAATGGATCCTTCACAGGAAATAGCTCCTTCCAATACCCAGCACGCGTATCACATATGCAAAGGAAAAAAATGGAATAGTGCTGAAATCCTTTTAATTTAAAATGTATTGAGAAAATGAATCAAAAACACTTACATTTATAAGGTGCTGCAGTGCACCGATCTATCATCAGCATCCGAATAGGATAGGTATCGTGGTGGTGTGGTGAGAACAGCAGCCCGATCCAGCGGTAGCAGCCGACAGCCTCACTGACTCGGTCAGTGCATCGTTCTGTCCGCCCTTGCCCCTCCCCTACGCGTGACGACACAGGGACCTCGTGTCTTCATCAGGGGGTTATATGTTTATTTTTTTCTTTTATACTTGTCAAACAGATATTACAAAATGCTTTCAATGGTACATTTTTTAGGCTAATAGGGAAGAAATAAGATAAATATTTTGTTTATATACAATGTATGTGTAAATAGTTGAGGGTTAGTGTAAAGGTAAGAGATACATGGGGAGACATACTTGTGAGCGTTGGGATCAAACAGATAGTTAATGTGAGGGGGTCTTAGGTATTTCTCTCTGCTCTGGAAACTCTATGCCGCATCCTACAAGCATCAAATTCTGCATACTGAACTCTAATGCATTGTTTCAGTAAATAAATTATAATAAATATATTGTCTAGGTATTTTTAATTAGCAAGACATCACCAGCTCAAAACTGGGTAAGTCCTAAGCCATAAATATAGAATTCATATAAAGTTCAGGTGCTTCAGGAAGCAGGTGCACTCAGGGCTGCTGATAAGGCAGTACAGCCGGCCCTCCTGTACTGGGCCCAAGCCACATCAGTTCAAAAGGGGGGCCCAGGCACCTGCTGGGCAGGAGGGCCGACTGTACTGTCTTATTGCAGACACCAATCTTCTTCTGCCTCCCCCTGCAGCACTGCCAGCTTCTCCTCCTCTTTCTCCCTTTGCCTTCACTGCAGGGGGATTGGTTCTAGCATATGCGTCCCTTCCATCTGCTGTCTGGGACCGTCTATGTGCCCCTTTCCCCTGCAGCACTGCAGGCTTCCCTCCTCTCCTCCCCTGCCAGCAGCTGCTGTGGGCACACAGGGTGATGTATAATAATAATAATATATCATTTATTGGCCTTCCTTTCCTGAAGAAACACAGTGAATGATCTGTACCAATCACCCCTGTGTCCATTCATTGTTGAAGCATAGTAAACTGTTTACTATGCTTCACTGTGTGAGTTAGCAAGAAGCCTCAAAGCGCTTCAAATGCATTCATCTGTTGCTGCAGAGGCTGCAGAGGCTGCAGAGAAAGGTACTGATAAATCTATGTCCCTCAGTCGGGAGGGGGCCCTGTCAGGTAGGCTGTATGGGGCCACATGATTTCTAACAGCAGCCCTGGGTGCACTATGCAAAGAGAAATAATTGAAGGAACTGGTGTAGCTTTTTCATATATGAGGACCCTTACATAGTAGGTAAGGTTGAAAAAAAAGACAATAGTCCATCCAGTTCAACCTGTGTAGGTGTGTGTGTGTCAGTGTCGATAATCAGTTCCCATATCCCTGTATGTTGTGTTCTTTAACCACTTTTTGCTGCTTAACCACTTGCCGACCGCTCACTGAGCTGGTACTGCGGCAAAGTGGCTCATTATCGTCCAGCTGGAATCCTCCCCTTCTCGGAGGCGCGCGCGAGCCACCGGAGGCTCACTCCCGCTGTATTCAGACACAGCGAGAGTCGGGCCAGGGGAGGAGATGCGGTGATCACCGCCGCTCTTCCCTGATCGTCGGGGATTGAGTGAGGAAATTTGCCCGCTTGTGTAAACAAAGCATAGCTGAACCTGCGATCTGTGCCTGTGTCACACAATCCTCTCCCCCACACACGTCAGTAAGCACCAGGCATACATTTAACCCCTTGATCACCAATAAAGTTAACCCCTTCCCTGCCAGTGCCATTATTACAGTAACAGTGCATATTTATAGCACTGATTACTGTAGTAATGTCCCTGGTACCCTCAAACGTGTCAAAAATGTCAGGTAAGGGTCCGATCAGTCCGCCGCAATGTCGCAGTCCTGCAAAAAAAATCGCAGATCGCCGCCATTACTAGTTAAAAAAACAAACAATAAAAATGACATAAAACTTTCCCGTAGTTAGTAGCTGCGATAACTTTTGTGCAAACCAATCAAAATACGCTTATTGCGATTTTTTTTACCAAACATATGTAGCAGAAAACAAATTGGCCTAAAATGTTAAAAAATTTAGATTTTTACATTTTTTTCGGGGGAATTTTATATGATAAAATGTGAAAAATATTGTTATTTTTTCAAAATTGTCGCTCTTTTTTTGTTTATAGCGCAAAAAGTAAAAATAGCACAGGTGATCAAATCACACCAAAAGAAAGTTCTATTTGTGGGGAAAAAGAAAACATAAATTTAATTTGGGTACAGCATTGCACGACCGCGCAATTGTCCGTTAAAGTAACGCAGTGCCAAATCGCAAAATATGGCCTGGTCAGGAATGGGGTAAAATCTTCCGGTCTTAAAGCGGTTAAAAATACGCTCATTGAGAATTTTTTTTGCCAAAGACATGTAGCTAAATACATTTTGGCCTAAATATATGACAAAAATGTAATATATTGGATATTTTTTAAATGTCAAATGAACGGGGCTTTGCCTGGGAGAGCCAGCCTGCCGCAGCACATCTGCGGCGGCTGGACGCAAAGTGGTTAAGATGCATGTCCAAGAGTCTTTTAAAAATATCAATACAGTACTCCCTGCTAAGTGTGGAAGTGAGTTCAACATTCCTACAGCCCTGACAGTGAAAAATCCCCTGCGCAGCTTAAAGAGGTTGTAAACTCAAAAACAAGAAAAAAAAAATCCTGTAAGACAAAGGCATAATGAGCTAGTATGCATCCCATACTGGCTCATTATAAAATACTTACCTTAGAACGAACCCCCGCAGTGCCGCCCGCTCAGCAGTGACACAACCAACATTTTTGGCCATCCTACTTCCTGGTTCATGTCCTCTGGCCATCTGATTGGCCGGAGGTGCGATTACATCACTCCCGTGCATTCGCGTTGGAGCTGCTATTCACGGCACAGGGCGCTGAAGGAACGGCACGGCGAGTGGCCGTTCCGTCAGAGCGCATACACCGATGAGGTCATCGGCTGCATGAAAAGTAAATATCTCCTAAACGGTGCAAGTTGAGGAGATATTTACAGTACCTCTAGGTAAGCCTTATTTTAGGCTTACCTAGAGGTACAACTTACAGAGGGGGGTTTACAACCTTTTTAAGGTTAAACCGTTTCTCCTCAATTTTCATTGTGTGTCCACGTGTCCTCTTACACTCCCTGAGACTGAATAGCTTTATTCCTATGCTGAAATCCCCATTGAGGAATTTGTATAATAGTCTATCATGTCCCCTCTCAAGCGTCTCTTCTCCAGCGAGAATACATGTTTGTAGTCGCTCCTCGTAATTGTAATGTAGAGGTCCTCCAATCCCCTTATTAATTTCTTTGCCCTTCTTTGGACTCTCTCCAGCTCCAGGTACATCCCTTCTGAGGATTGGTGACTAGAACTGAACAGAATACTCCAGATGTGGCCAGATCAGAGTTTTGTAAAGTGGCAGAATTAAAGTTTTATCTCTGGAGTATATCCCCTTTTTTATGCATGCTAATATTCTGCCGGCTTTGGTAGCTGCTTGACATTGCATGCTATTGCTCAGTCTGTCTTCCACTAGGACCCCAAATCTTTCTCTATCCTTGATTCCCCCAAAGTTTCACCCCCTAGTGAGTAGTTTGCGTTTATGATTTTAAACCTCATTTGAATATCCTAATCCTAATATCCTAACATTAAAAATCATTTAAATATCCTAATATAATAGTTTATAATTTTTATTCTTAAAATGGTTCTAAACTCTAAAAGTTTTTTACCTTAAAGTGTTTCTAAACCCCTAAAGTGGATGTAAACCCTCAAATATACCCAGTGAAATTAACAGTCTCAGAGGATACACAGGGATAAAACAAATCTCCCCACAGAAGTTTTACATGCATAGCTGCTGTCTTCGGCACATTGTGTTACAAATGTTTCTTCCTGTTTCAGCAGTGGGAGGGAAGTCTGGGCATACACTGGGTGTGAGCTGATTGGAGGAAAGGGACACCTCCACATAAGCAGAGGAATGAAGAAACGTACAGGGCTGTGCTGTGAATAGACAAGCTCTCTGCTAATCTGTCTCCAAGTCCTTTCCTCGACACAAAAATTCACCCGCTTTTATTTCCTGTGTTGGAGAGCTTGTCAGAAGTTATCACACTGATAACAGAGGAACGGAGCAGCAGAAAGGCACGGGACTTAGGGTCTTGGAGAGAGAGAGGTAAACACTACACATATATGTGCCTGGGTCAGATGTCATGAATGGGCTTTACATCCACTTTAAGGTTTTTCACCTTAATGCATTCTATGTACACCCCCCCCCCCCCAAGCCACCCCCTCCTTCTTCTTACCTGAGCCCGATCTGATCCAGCGATGTGCATAAGCGCAGCGGCTCCTGCCACTGTCTCCCTCCTCATTGTTTGATAGCAGTGGGAGCAATCCCACTTCTCCTGCTTCTGTCATTCAAAAGCTGTGACACAGGAGCGGGGGGCATGTCTGTCAATGAACGCAGCAGTAGAACTCGGGAGTGAGCATACACGATGCACCCAGGTAAACCGGCTTTCTGTGGGGGCATCCACCAAAGAGGAGGGGCCTGGAGCACCAACGGGGAACCCCAGAAAAAGATGATTGGGGCTGCTCTGTGCAAAAGCATTGCACAGAGCAGGTAAGTATAGGCATGTTTATTATTTTAATTGAAAAGAAATACGAGGGTTTAATACAGCTTTAATTCATTCAATCTTTGAGGTAAAAAAATAAATCTAGTCCTTCTAACTGTTTCCCCCCAATCCTAAACACTTACCTGACTCCTCTCACTGCTCCAGTACCATGCCAGCTGCAGCACTGCTGTCCTCTCTACCTGGTCTCACAGGAAACACTGGGAGCAGTGGTAGCCTATGGCTCCTGCTGCTGTCAGTCAAACTGCTGTAAAGTGGGAGCAGGGCATGGATGCACACAGCCCGGCTCGGGAGTGCTCCCACATGAGTGCCCTATTAGCACCTGGCTTGCTATCACTGCACACAGCAGGTAAGTATAACATGTTTTTTATATTAGAAAAAAATGCCTTTATTATCACTTAAAATACAATTTAACTTGATTTAACTGGTCTGGTACTAATTATTTTTGGAAAATGTTTTTTTTTTCCAAGAATTTGATTGGTGTCCAAGAATATGACAAAGTGCACACTACTATGATAATTCAATATTTTCTCAGCACAGAAAATCTTGCTGTGATGGACAAATATTTTAAGCACTTTCCAGTTCTTTTTTTGTCCACAAAGTAGATTTCAATACAGCTTTCATGGAACAGGTGCTACGAGCAGATGTACTGCATTCTGCAGTAACAATGAAAAAGACAGTGTGATTTATAGGTGCATTAAAATGACTTGTACTAATTGATACAAAGCCAAATTTATGTTCATGTCAGTTTGATTCAGATGAGGAAATTTTAACCCAGATTTCTGCATATCTGATGTTTTTTTTTCAAAGCTTTTTTTTTTTATGTACATACAGTATAACAGCCTTTTTTTTAGCAAAATAAAGTTACTGTACATTGATGTTTAAATCATTATATAAACATAATTTATGGTCTCAAGGATAAATGTAAAAATGTTTTGCTATGTAATTCGTTTTGCTGGTGTGTTTCTTAGTTAGTTGGCTGTACTGACCAGTTGCTTACAATGACTCAAGTGAGGGCTCACTCGTCCAGTCTATTAGTTATCAATTATGCATTGACACTGATAATGCTATAGCTCAAATAGAATGAAAAAAAAAAAAAAACAGAAAAAACGCACATAATTGGTGTACTATTTGTCCACCATTTATTCCTTCCTGTTTACAAAATGGGTTTCTTATCATGTCAAGCAATAGTCCTGTGTGCTGGACAAATAATGCACAAAAGATGACATTTTCATTACATTAGCAAAAAAAGTAGCATATAAAAACCAAAATCATAAAATATGTACAAGTGCCATCCAAGCAACATTACTTTAAGAACCATCCAGTAGGATATACTGTAGTATTAATTAGCTGTTTATCAGGGGCCCACCTTAAATATTCCTCACTTTCTGGCTAGTTCTATGAACAAACAATAAAAAGCTAAGAAACATTTATGAATGCTTTGGTGTACCCTGCTGCTCCTCTGACTGATTTTGCTGTGCCCTGAATAGTGCATGAATCCTTGGGTCCTCATACTTCATTGGCATGCAAATCTGTCACTTGATAATTGCTCTCCAGTTTATGGGTCAGACATCATGGAATGAGATAAAAAGCCTAATACACTTCCCTGTTCAAGATGGGCTTTGCCTTGGCTTTACTATTGGCATACATTAACCCATCAGCATTGCCCCCCCCCCCCCCCCATCCTTACAGAGGAAGTGTGAAGGAATGAGTGAAGGTCAAGTATGAGTTGGTACAGTAAAGGCTCTGAAAAGTTTGCTTCTGCATCCATTGCCTGTTTAGACCTCATGTTCATCTCCATGTTGGATTTGTTTGATAATTGTACAAAAGGCAGGATACAACAGCTGCCTTGCATCTGCCAGAGGATTAAGACACCTTGGCAGGGGTAAAAAGGCTGTAATTTGGTATATCATATACTAAAATGCATATGGTGTAAATCATGTCAAACTGCATTGTACAGGCAATTACACCACCACAGTAGGAAGTGAAATCGAACAGAGCAAGAGTTGAAACACTGCAACTTGACTAAATTGTAAGTATCAGTCAAAACCCAATATTAAAATGTAATTATATGCTCCGCAGAATAACCAGATACACAATATGAAGCAATTATTATAAAATATCTTTCCTACATAATGTTAAATTTATGCTTTTATATTCTCATCTTTTAGGGGCAAACCAGTGCCTGTAAAATATATAGATGGTAAAAAGAGACTACCTGTCTTACCTTAGCTGCCTTCCTTACATTGTTTTCCTAAACTCCTTCAATTAGGATTGTGTAGCTTGCCTCTTGGCATTTGACAATATGGCTATATATACAGTATGTCAAATGATAGCTACTATATATATATATATATATATATATATATATATAAAGAGAGAGAGAGAGAGTACACTCCTCACACTTTTGTAAAAATTGTATTATATCTTTTCATGTGACAACACTGAAGAAATGACACTTTGCCACAATGTAAATTAGTGAGTGTACAGCTTGTATAACAGTGTAAATTTGCTGTCCCCTCAAAAAACTTCAGCCATTAATGTCTAAACCGCTGGCAACAAACGTGAGTACACCCCTAAGTGAAAATGTCCAAATTGGGCCCAATTAGCCATTTTCCCTCCCCGGTGTCATGTGACTCATTAGTGTTACAAAGTCTCAGGTGTTTATGGGGAGCAGGTGTGTTAAATTTGGTGTTATCTCTCTCACTCTTTCATATTGGTCACTGGAAGTTCAACATGTCATCTGAAAAAAAAAATTGTTGCTTTACATAAAGATGGCCTAGGCTATATGAAGATTGCCAAGATCCTGAAACTGAACAGCAGCACGGTGGTTAAGACCATACATCGGTTTAACAGGACAGGTTCCATTCAGAACAGGCCTCGCCTTGGTCGACCAAATAAGTTGAGTGCACGTGCTCAGCGTCATATCCAGAGGTTGTCTTTGAGAAATAGATGTATGAGTGCTGCCAGCATTGCTGCAGAAGTTAAAGGGGTGGGGGGTCAGCTTGTCAGTGCTCAGACCATATGCCGCACACTGCATCAAATCGGTCTACATGGCTGTCGTCCCAGAAGAAAGCCTCTTCTAAAGATGATGCACAAGAAAACCCGCACACAGTTTGCTAAAGACAAGCAGACTAAGAACATGGATTACCAGAACCATGTCCTGTAGTATGATGAGATTAATTTATTTGGTTTAAATGGTGTCAAGCGTGTGCGACGGCAACCAGGTGAGGAGCACAAAGACAAGTGTGTCTTGCTTACAGTCAAGCATGGTGGTGGGAATGTCATGTCTGGGGCTGCATGAGTGCTGCCAGCGCTGGGGAGCTACAGTTTATTGAGGGAACCATGAATGCCACGATGTACTGTGACATACTGGAGCAGAGCATTATCCCCTCCCTTCAGAGACTGGGCCGTATTCCAACATGATACTGACCCCAAACACACCTCCAAGACGACCACTGCCTTGCTAAAGAAGCTGAGGGTAAAGGTGATGGACTGGCCAAGCATGTCTCCAGACCTAAACCCATTGGGGCATCCTCAAACGGAAGGTGGGGGAGCGCAAGGTCTCTAACATCCACCAGCTCTGGGATGTCATCATGGAGGAGTGGAATCGGACTTCAGTGGCAACCTGTGAAGCTCTGGTGAACTCCATGCCCAAGAGGGTTAAGGAAGTGCTGGAAAATAATGGTGGCCACAAAAAATGTTGAAATTTGGGCCCAATTTGGACATTTTAACTTAGGGGTGTACTCACTTTTGTTGCCAGCAGTTTAGACAATAATGGTTATACAAGCTGTACACTCACTACTTTACAATGTAGCAAAGTGTAATTTCTTCAGTGTTGTCACATGAAAAGATATAATAAAATATTTACAAAAATGTGAGGGGTGTACTCACTTTTGTGAGATACTGTGTATATATTGTACAGGACACTGGGAATATGTCCTGGATAGCAGGTACATTTCCCCAATTTTTGAGTTGTGGTCCCTCTAATTAGGACAGTTGCAGAGCTTTCGTGGTACTTAGGGGTTCTCACCCATGCAGGGTAAGGTGTGCCGGGTTAAGTTTGGCTGGAGAGGACTGACTTCCAGAACTCTCTGCATTGCTAAGTTTATATCAGGGACCCGGGATTTCGAAGTTTCAAAGAGACTAAAGCCCCGTACACACGTACCGATTGTCGGCCGTAAATATTCGGCCGACGACCGATCGGCCGATTGTAGGCTTGTTAGTATGATGCTTCCGACAGCCGTTAGCGCATTTTCGGGCCGAACAGAATCTGTCGTGCAGGCATTAAAATTTTTGTTGGCCAACACCAGAACGGCTGAATGTTCGCCAGTCAGTACAGATTTCGGCTGATAGACAGCAGATTAGCAAGACTGGGCATGCTCAGAAAAGAAAAAAGACAAGGAAAGTTAACCATCACATGACATCACTTATGCAGTCGGCTGTTGTTGGCCGACAAAATTCGTGTGCAGTCTTTTTCAGTTTTCAACAGACACGACAGCCCTGGACAAAAGACGGCCGATCGTTCAGCCGACGATCAGTACGTGTGTACGGGGCTTTAGGGGGAAGAGCCTTCAAACCCTGACTACCAGTACGTTGGTCCTGAAGGTGTTAAGTCCCAGGTGAGGGAGGCTTGAAAGGCAGCAGAGGGAAATCAGCACCTGTGTCAAGGAAGTGAGTGGAAGAGAGAGAGAAACTCACAAGCTGTGTAGCAAGTGGAAGCTCTCAGACAAGCTGAGACATGGGCTGCTAACCCCCCTGTGTGGCCTGCCTGGCACCGTTACTTTGGAGGAGCCTGACCCCTGTATGGGACCAAAGACTAGCTGTGAGTCTGCTGCTTTATTACCAATACCAGGACTGTTTATTTAGTTTGGCTGAAGTACGCCATCTTTTGTTTTGCTGCAATTAAAATAAATGAACTGTTTCACTTTTACCAAACTGGCTAGCGGTCTTTCCAGAGCTACCCCAGGTTACAATATATATATATATATATATATATATATATATATATATATATATATATATATATGATAATTTGTATTAAAATATGTGAATTTTTATAATAAACAAGATTTATGTTTTTTACACAGTACTATTAGTCACAGACAGTACCACTAAAATCCCATTGCTTGCCCCATATCCCAATTTTTGCTCTACGATTTAACCTGGGATGAGGTACCTTTACAATTACCTTTCTAGAATCTGAGCGTATTTAATTGTGTATATATATATATATATATATATATATATATATATATGGATGGGATTGCTGTACAAAAATTCTTTAATGAAAAGATTTAAATTAATTAATTAAGATTACATCAAAATTACATAGTATTCAAGGTTGATAGTTTTGGGCTCAACAGATAACACCCTTCTTCAAAAAATAAATACCTACAAATAACCACATGTATAGCCAAGTATATATCGTTTATCTCTTTCAATTAGACAATCTGAAACCAATTAGTAATTAGATAATTAATTGCACAAGAAGCTCCTTACACATAGCATGACATAATATTGAAACAAAAGATGTCTCAGACTACCCACACTGTACAAGGATACTGTCCACTGTTAAAAAAAAAAAAAAACTTTGTAGAGGACTCAGTTAACCACTTTACCACTAGAGCATTTTGCTGTCTTACGTCTGGGCCACTTTTTGCGATTTGGCGCTGTGCGACTTTAACTGACAATTGCGTGGTCGTGCGACGCCATACCCAAACAAAATTTATGTCCTTTTTTTCCCACAAACAGAGCTTTCTTTTGGTGGTATTTGATCACCTGTGCGATTTTTACTTTTTGCGCTATAAACAAAAAAAGAGCGTAAATTTTGAAAAAACAACAATATTTTTCACATTTTTTTATATGAAATTCCCCCCCAAAAAAATGTAAAAATCAAAATATTTTTGGCCAATTTGTTTTCTGCTACCTATGTTTGGTAAAAAAATTCACAATAAGTGTATTTTGATTGGTTTGCGCAAAAGTTATTGTGTTTACTAACAAAGGGAAAGATTTCTGTCATTTTTGGTGTTTTTTTTTAACGCGTAATGGCGGCGATCTGCGATTTTTTTTTTTGCGGGACTGCGACATTGCGGCGGACATATCGGACCCTTGACTGACATTTTTGACACTTTTGGGGGTACCAGTGACATTACTGCAGTAATCAGTGCTATATATATATGCACTGTTACTGTAAAAATGACACTGGCAGGGAAGGGGTTAATTTTATTGGAAAGGGAGGGGTTAATGTATGCCTGGTGCTTACTAACGTGTGTGGGGGGAGGTGACTGAGTGACACAAGGACAGATCCAGGGTTCAGCTATGCTGAACCCTGCAATCTGACCCTGCCTGTCACTTGGGAGATTCGCCCGCTTGTGTTTACACAGGCGGGCGGATCTCCACACTAGATCCCCGACGATCGGGGAAGAGCAGAGGCGATCGCCGCTGCTCCTTCCCTGGCCCGACTCCCGATGTGACTGAAAACAGCGGGAGCGAGCCTCCGGCGGCGCGCGAGCCTCCGGCGGCGCGCGAGCGCCGCCCACAAGGGGAGTGTCTGACGACATAGTACTACGTCGTCAGACGATAACGAGCCACTTTGCCGCAGTAGTACTACGGTACTCAGCGGTAAAGTGGTTAAAGAAAAAGAGAGGTTAACTAAATGTATCCATTGGAAACTATACATCCTAAAGGGTAAAAATTTTGATTTATTATTATTTCTTTGAGAAATAATCTTCACCCTCCTCCTGTTGTGCTATTTTCATAATTTTTTGTTTTTTTCGATTTGTCAGAATTATTGGGGGTGATTGAAAATTAACTAATAGAATAAAAATGATTTTAAAAGCCATGTATATTCATATCTTATGATGCTGAACAGTACAGCATGGCTTCCATTTTGTTTTGAAGGTGAAAGAAAGTTCATATATGTACTTGTTAACCGGTTGCCGACCGCCGCACGACTATATACTGCGGTGGTAAGCCCCGGCCAGGCAGAGTGACGTATGGGTACGTCACTCGCCTGTCACTGACTTGCGAGCCAATTGCGGGCGGGCGCGCGCCCGCCGCGGCTCGTTCACTGACAAGTCAGTGCGTGTGACTGGCGGACCCGATGTCCGCCGGTCACACTACGATCGCTCCGGTGAAGGGAGAAAGGCAGAGCGGCTTATGTAAACAAGCCGCCAGTCATTCTCCCTGATGTAAAAATGAAGATCAGACGGTTCTACTATGTAGGACCGTTGATCTTTGTTTTTACACCAATAGCCATGTCCCTACACAGTTAGAAGCACGCCCCTAGGATACACTTAACCCCTCCCTCTCCAATACAGTTACCCCCTTCCCTGCCAGTGTCATTTTTGCAGTAACAGTGCATATGTATAGCACTGATTACTGCAGTAATGTCACTGGTACCCCCAAAAGTGTCAAAAATGTCAGTCAAGGGTCCGATCTGTCCGCCGCAATGTCGCAGTACCACAAAAAAAATCGCAGATCGCCGCCATTACGCGTTAAAAAAAACACCAAAAATGACAAAAATCTTTCCCTTTGTTAGTAAACGCGATAACTTTTGCGCAAACCAATCAAAATACGCTTTTTGCAATTTTTTTTTTACCAAACATATGTAGCATAAAACAAATTGGCCGAAAATGTTAAAAAATTTTGATTTTTACTTTTTTTTTGGGGAATTTCATAAAAAAAAATGTGAAAAATATTGTTATTTTTGCAAAATTTACACTCTTTTTTTGTTTATAGCGCATGATCAAAAAAACGAACAGGTGAGCAAATACCACCAAAAGAAAGCTCTGTTTGTGGGAAAAAAAGGACGTCAAATTCGTTTAGGTACAGCGTCGCACGACCGCGCAATTGTCCGTTAAAGTCACGCAGTAAAAAATCGCAAAAAACCCCCTGGTCTTTTAGCAGCCAAATCCTCCAGGGCTTAAGTGGTTAAACAAAATGTCTCTTACAAGCTTACAATAGGGTCTTATAATTTCAACAGAGGTCTTTGTATCTATGTAATCGTAAATAAGGTAATACATTGACATCTCATCAGATAACGGACAATTAGCGAGACACCATACTAGTCTAGCTTGTAATCTTATCTGTATATAACAATGGACAATACCCCAGTATACTCTAGCAGACATTTAAAATGAGCTATATATAAGTTTTTAAAGATACATTATTATGTGTGAGAAGATATTAGCCATAATTATGTCATTATATTATGTAAGGCAAATACATATATATTTAGGAATGTTATATTACATTTTGGGTTTATATTCTTACAGTAGTAATCTTCTTAGTTAGAATACATTTCTTTTAAGTGTAAGACATGTGTATCTCGTCACTAATTACCTCATTTCAGAGAAGTTTGTGTGTAGGTCTAGTGTAAGTTTTTATGACACTATAGATCTTCCAAACCTAGACTAGATGTCTGACAGTTATGTCAGAATCCAAATAATGAATGGATCTTCACTAGCCAGAGGTCAAAAAGGTCATCATCAGATAATAATGGTGTCTAATTATTAAATGCACGAAATTTAATGAACAGTGCAATACTGCCCTCTATAGACGAAATACCAAATGCAGTCTTGGGATATTTTAGATATTTCCCATGTAGAAATATTATATTGTATTAAAAATAATTATTATTGAAATGGTTTACCAGATCCAATAATTGCCAGAGAATGATGGAGATACAGATGGACATTTATGTATGTACTGGGAGTATGGACAAAGTTTTATGTTGTGTTTTGTGATTACTCTTACATATAGAGAAATCATCCTTTAATTTTATTATACATACATTGGGTTAATTATCAGGAGAGGTGTGTCTATGACCTCACCAGTTTAGGTATAGAATATCCCAACCAATGGAGATAATGTTTCATCCCTCTGGGTTTAACTTATGGTGATTTTAATAGCCCTTTGTTCATACTATATAAAAGAACAACCCAGATGAGAGAGAGGACACATCACATTACACTGCCCATCATACAATACACATACATCACAAGCGCTACTACGTCCATCTATAGACTCATCTAGACATACTCCATCATTCATCTGAAACTTTGAGGGACGCCAAACGAAACTCCTCCCTCACTGGCATCCATCTTAAGACTCTGGTAACGACATTTGAAGCTAGCTGCCATCTTAAGTGTGATAAATATAACTTTGCTGTTTATTTGAGTTTATTCAACAATTGTTTATTTCCTTCCTTATATGTTTTATATTGCATATTTAAGGGTAATAAGATTACAATCCCAGCTGTATAAACCATGGTAGATTTTTCTCTAAAAAGCTGATTTTTGTTTTTATACATTTTTATTAATATCAGATTTAGTGCATTATTTGCAATTTTAAGTCTTCCGTTTTGCATGGCTTATTCTCACTCATCTGCAGTGAAGTGACTTTCGGCTATGCATTGCGCAGACCATTGTAGTCTGTTTATATAGAACATTTATTTATGGTTTATGCTATACCTGGAGAAATGGTAATCTTGCTGATGTTTTACTTTCACTTTGTTTCGGTTTCACTTTCATTATTGAGCTAAACATCACATTGCATTGATTGTTTGAAGTTAGTAGTTTATGTAAGAGTTATCTTTTTGTGTCACTTCTTGTTTGATCATATATTGTGATTACATGTCTTGAGAATAAATATTTTTATATATTAAATACTGTAGACTGTACTCACTAAGATTGGTATATGCTTTTAAAAAGAAATTAATCAATTAAAAAGAATTCACGACATTGATTTGTGGAAGAATAAGTGAAGACTCTCCTACCGCACAGATCTTTGCTTATTAACCATAAATAGACACTGTTATAGTCAGAGCAGTATAAATTTCTGACATAATGAAGTACGAGCGCAAGATATTATCATTAAATATTCTTACAGATTGATTTTTTTTTTTTTCAATAAAGTGCTTTATTGAAGTCAAATGAAAAAGTACAAAACAGATTGATATACTTTATATACATTTGTGGTGGTCAGGGAACCAAGACAAGAAAGCAAATTTATAACAATTAAAGTACGGTTGTAGCATGCCAAAACCGTTGTTCGGGCAGGCCTGTAAATAAAGAGGGCAAAAATATATGCTTAACCAAACACCCTTTAATACACACATGCCCATGAACAACACGGAAAGATACGAAGACTATTGTGCTACGTGGCCAGTTCTCTGAAAGCTTGTCTAAGCTCTTCCTCTGGCTGGGGAATGTAGCGGTTGTACACGGACAATTTTCACCGGCCCATCCTTTTGATGATATGAACAGGTATGTTATTGTCAAATGACCTGTGAAGGCTGCTGGGTCGCAACCTGTCTTAGATGGCAGAGTTCTTAAGTACCCTATGAACCTAGACATTGTTAGAGGCATGTTAGAGACTCAGTAGGGGGTGTCACAGCCTCGACCTGACAAGGATGGACGAAGAAGGTCCAGTAACCAAACTGGGCACCACTCATTGCCTGCAGAGTAGACGAACGTCGATCCCATCTGATTTGTTTTGGACTGTTGCAGTGACAAGTAGTGATGTCGCGAACATAAAATTTGCCGTTCGCGAACGGCGAACGCGAACATCTGCGATTGTTCGCGAACCGGCGAACATTGCGAACCGCCATAGACTTTAATAGGCAGGCGAATTTTAAAACCCACAGGGACTCTTTCTGGCCACAATAGTAATGGAAAAGTTGTTTCAAGGGGACAAACACCTGGACTGTGGCATGCCGGAAGGGGATCCATGGCAAAACTCCCATGGAAAATTACGTAGTTGACGCAGAGTCGGGTTTTATTCCATAAAGGGCATAAATCACCTAACATTCCTAAATTATTTGGAATAACGTGCTTTAAAACATCCAGTGTGTGTATACGATCAGGTATGATGTTGTATCGATCAGGTAGTGTAAGGGTTACTCCCGCTTCACAGTGACAGACCAAACTCCCCGTTTAACGCACCGCAAACAGACCAGAACCCGACCAAAATGGGACAGGAACTGGGCTTTAAGGGTTAGGGTTAGGTTTAGTGTTAGGGGCTAGGGTTAGGGTGAGATACTTAGGGTTAGAGTTAGTAACCCTACCCCTACGCCTCTAACCCTAACCGTCTAACCCTAAGCACTAAAAATAACCCTAACCCTAGCCCTAACCCTAATTTAATTTTTTTTTTCTGGTTCTGGACATGCTACAGAGCTGAAACTTCACAGGTACACTTTTTAGACCCCCAGACACTGAATCACACAAAAAAAGTTCTTAAAAATTGTAATTTTTTGTTAGAGAGCCAATTATTGGAAAAAAATAAATAAATAAAAAAAATCTTTGGATTTAGCATCTGGGGGGTCTAAAAAGTGTACCTGTGAAGTTTCAGCTCTGTAGCATGTCCAGAACAAGAAAAAAATACGAATTAGGGTTAGGGCTAGGGTTAGGCTTAGGGCTAGGGTTAGGGCTAGGGCTAGGGTTAGGGTTAGGGTTAGGGCTAGGGTTAGGTTTAGGGTTATTTTTATGGCTAGGCTTAGAGGGTTAGGGTTAAGGTTAGAGGGTTAGGGTTATGGTTAGAGGGTTAGGTTTAGTGTTAGGGGCTAGGGTTAGGGTTACGGTGAGATACTTAGGGTTAGAGTTAGTAGCCCTACCCCTACCCCTCTAACTCTAACCCTCTAACCCTAAGCACTAAAAATAACCCTAACCTTAGCCCTGACCCTAACCCTAGCCCTAGCCCTAACCCTAATTCTATTTTTTTTCTGGTTCTGGACATGCTACAGAGCTGAAACTTCACAAGTACACTTTTTAGACCCCCCAGACAATAAATCCAAAGAAATTTTTTATTTTTTAAGTTTTTTTTTTTCAAGTTTTCCAATAATTGGCTCTCTATCAAAAATGACAAATTTTAAGAACTTTTTTTGTGTGATTTAGTGTCTAGGGGGTCTAAAAAGTGTACCTGTGAAGTTTCAGCTCTGTAGCATGTTCAGAACCAGAAAAAAAAAAAATTCAGTAGAGCAGGGATGGTGGGAACCCCTTTTACACCTATATGATCTTTTTTTTCTGGTTCTGGAAATGCTACAGAGCTGAAACTTCACAGGTACGCTTTTTAGACCCACCCAGACACTAATCCAAAAAAAGTCATGCCTGCCACCGTATATATCAGTGGTGGGTGGGCAGTGGCACTGCAGTGGGCACAGTACACTCTGTGGACCTGACAGTCAGTGGCACCCAGGCAACTGCAATTATAAAAAAATATATATATATTTTTACTTTGCAAGCTGCTGTGCCACCGTATATATATATCAGTGGTGGGTGGGCACGCAGTGGCACTACAGTGGGCACAGTACACTCTGTGGACCTGACAGTCACTGGCAGCCCAGGCAACTGCAATAATAAAAAATATTTTTTTTTTTCAATTTGCAACAAGATGCTGTGCCACCGTATATATATATATATATATATATATATATATATATATATATATATATATATATATATAAGTGGTGGGCAGTGCACTGCAGTGGGTACAGTGCACTCTGTGGACCTGACACAGCACTCACTGCAATTATAAAAATATAAATATATATTTTTTAAAATGCAAGGTACTGTGCCTGTGCCACCCGAAATGAGTGTGGTGTGCACACAGTACAGTCTGTGGTGGGTCTGTGGCCTCTCACACACAGCGGGCAGGCAACTGCAGTGTACAATAGATATATATATATATATATAAAAAAAATACTCAATTACCAGCCCTAAAAAGGGCTTTTGGGGACACTATATATATATATATATATATATATATATATATATATATATATATATATATATATATATATAAAAAAAATTACACAAATACCAGCCCTTAGAAGGGCTTTTTGGGGTGCTGTCAGGATGCTGTCCTTACAGCAGTAGTGGACCAAGAACACTGACTAGCAAGACCAGGAACACTGACTAACAACTGTCTCTAGCTATTAACAGCAGCAGCAGCAGCAACACTCTCCCTGCTCTCACTAACACACTGCTTCAGAATGATCTAAGATGGATGCTGCCCTTGCTTATTTATAGGAGGTGGGAGGGTGTGGGAGGGAGGTATGCTGATTGGCTGGAAATGTGCCTGCTGACTGTGAAGTTCAGGGTCAAAGTTTGCCTCAATGATGTATTATAGGGGGCGGACCGAACATCGCATATGTTCGCCCGCAGCAGCGAACGCGAACATGCTAAGTTCGCCGGGAACTGTCCGCCGGTGAACAGTTCGGTACACCTCTAGTGACAAGACAAAGTAATAACCCACCTTGCCCAGGCCTGCCACCTTCAGCAAGTTGGAGGCCCCATTTAACCTCCCGACCATAAATTTGCTGGGATGCAAGAACCCGTAGAAGGCTAGGTATATGGCGATCTTGATGGCACTGTTAGTCCCTGTTTTAAATGGCCATGTGTCCTTGTCGGACAAGGCCCTGAACCTGATGCTGTCAATCAGCTGACGTCTCGTGGGCTTGCAGCCTTCCAAGCGAAGGATGACTTTTAGGATGTTCTTGATTGACCTTGAAGACATAAAGGCTTCACGTCTGGGGTGTGTGTTGATGACATGGAACTCTACCCCTGCGAGATAAAGTTTAATTGTGTTATAAGCAAAGATGTATAGTAACTAAGTAGAATTACTTCACTACTGTACTTAAGTACCGAAAGGCGGTATCTGTACTTTCCTAGAGTAGAATTTTTTTCTCCTACTTCCACTTTTACTTCACTACATTTTTTCGATGATTTCAATACTTCTACTCCGATATTTTTTTTTGTGCTGCGTAGTTACTCGTTACTATTATAAAAATTATCACTGCCAGAACAGTAGATGGCAGGTTTCATGGAGCTCAAAACATGTGTATTATCAGCGCATACGAAAATAAATGCTACTGTATATAAAATAAAAGCTGCATTTGAAATAATAAAAAACAATATGATGTTCAAACTTTTGACTTCTTTCTTTAAAACTTTTTTTTTTTTATTAAAAAAGTACACACCAACTTAAATTCAGTAACATTATCCACATTTCATTTTCATGCAGAAAAGTACCTGCCAAGAGAAAAATCTTAACAATTGTGGATATTCTCAGCAAGCTTCCCATAGTGATTGTGGACAATTTGTAAATATTATAAATCTCATATTTGAGGTGCCATCAATCCATCTACATTGCAGGCTGGACTAGAAACAAAGGGTGGAGATGTTATTCAGTAGATTGTAATAATCTTTTACCAAATCCAGCAATCAATGCACTATTGTAATATTGTTCTGGAAAGCAGACAGCCCGATTTGGCCAATGTGCAGCCAGTTAGGAGGTTTCAGAGTTTAAGCATCTGAGACAGGAATTATATTGCCTTGTTCAAAATATTGAAAAATTATTCTGCTCCTTTGAGTCCAAATGGATAATACTGTGAAAATTCATGAATTATCTTTAATGCTTCATCATAAAGCCCCAGATCAAAAGCCCCAACATCTTCCCGGAATGGGACGTAGGAAGTGCCCAATATTGTTGCCTTCTGGGTAACTTTTCCAACAACTTCTACAATTCCAGACAATTCTTCATCCAATGGTTCTGATAACTCCACGGTTGTGCTCTTGCCTGCCCCATCACAGAGGACAAAGGATGTCCCTGTAGGGTGAACCTTCTCCACACGGCCCACGAAGCACAGGGGCTGTCCTATATACCGGGCCAGCATGCTGGTGTTGATCCGGGCTCTGCCCACCTCATGGATGTCCCCCATCGCTTTCCAGAATCTCTCCTTACACCGCCTGACACACTCTGGCGGGAACCCGAAGCCTCTACCTTTAGCCCGCCTTGACCTCTTGACTTCTTTCTTTAATAACTACATAACACATTTTACTTTCAGTACTTGAGTAGCAATTTTTTTTCAAAACTACTAGTACTTTTACTTTCAGTACTTGAGTAGCAAAATTAAAAAAACTACTTGCAATACTTAAGTACAAAAAATGTTGAATACTTTAGTACTTCTACTCAAGTCACTTTTTGATCGAGCACTTCCACTTCTACTCAAGTCACTTTTTGATCGAGCACTTGTACTTTTACTCAAGTATGGGTTTTGAGTACTTTATACAACTCTGGTTATAAGCAAGCTTTAAGTTTAAGTGGCAAAAAGAGAACCTGGCAAGTGCTCACAAACTAGGTGAAAATGTAGCGTAGCAGCGAGCCAAGTAAGTCTCCTAACTAGGCTCATGATGGTGAGGGATAAGGATCAGCCCCTGTGGATTATATTGCAAGCAGCCATGTTGTCAGTGAAGCATTTCACTGTCTGACCTCCCCACACCTAGGCTGCTGCCACTATGGGGTAAATCCCAAAAAGGCAGAGGTATGGTTGAAAGACGGTAAATTAGCGGTCTCAGACGGCCAAACGGCTCTGAACCAGTTTTTACCACAAATAGCTGCGAACTCTGAATGGGCTGCAGCATCGGTCCATAAGACTGGGAAGCTATCTGAAAAAGGCGGGATAAACATATTCACCCCATTCCAATGAGCCAGGAACTGTCTCCACGTGGACAAGTCTGCCCTGGCCTGCCCGTCCAGTGAGATTACACTCTCATCGTGCGGGAGGCCAGGAAGCAGAATGAGAAGCCTAGAGACAAATGCATGGCCTTGGGGAATGATTCTCATGGCAAAGTTCAGAGAACCCAGGAGAGATTGGTGGTCTTTCCAAAATGCAGAATCTCTGAGGAACAACTCGACCTGTGCCTTGATCCACTGGACCTTGTCAGGGAGTAGGCTCGCCTGCATGGCGACCGAGTCCAAGCAAATGCCTAAGAAGGTTTGTTTGGTAGAGGGACCTACTGTTTTGTCCTCGGCGACTGGAACCCCCAAAGCAGAAAAAAGTGCCACCATCTTTACTATGCTGAGCCGAGTAGATGTGGGACTTTCAACTGTCAGAAAATCATCTAAATAATTGATTATGACCGGACAGCAACAGATGTTTAACAGGAACCAGCACAGAGTCTCTGCAAACAGGTCAAAAATCTTGGGGCTGCTCTTAGCCCCGAAGGCCAGGCGAACAGCAAAAAAAAAAAGTCCCTTCCATTTCGCACCATGCAGATGCCACAGCGACGGGTGTATGGGCAGCAACTTGAAGGCGTTAGAAATGTCTGTTTTCCCAAGCCAAGCTGCTTTCCCGGCTTTCAGGATAGCCTGAATGGCGTGATCTACTGTAGTGTACTGCAATGAAAATTCTTGAGAAGGAATGAGTGAATTGAGGCTAGGTGTGATGACAGAATGAGGAGACGAGAGGTCGATGATCAAACGTTTTTTTATTGTTGTATTTACCATTTGCTACTCCCAACAGGTTGGTTTGCCAACAAGAGAAAGGAGTGGTTCTAAAAGGCCCTAACATGAAGCCTTTGTCCACTTCCGTCTGTAAGAGAGTGTCAACTGTGGCTGTGCCAGCAGTGGCTGCCAGTAAGTTTTTGCACTCGATCGTGCCTGGCGGCAGCGCAACCAGACCTGTATAGAAACCTACCGTGAAGCCTGTTACTAAGAACTTGACTAAATCAGTAGAAGGATGGGATTTGAGAAAGGCTAGGAAATCAACCTGCACCTCGGTCAGTAAACTTCTGAGGAAAAGACGGTTAGGGCACATGACTTAAGGTGTGCCCGGAAGCAGATGGAGCAGATATGCAACAACCTGCAGGCGCTAAAACTGAAACCCCCTGCATTAAAATTGTTGCATACCTGAGCCTTGCCTAGGAACACAATCGGTCTCCCCCACTTGTCTTTGGAGGCTCTCTGATTGGGTTTGCTGGTGCCTGGGGTGACATCACTGGTGGCAGAAGACTTGGGTTCAATGGCGCACAAGTTGGAGGAATGGGAGTTGGAAGCATAAATTGCACAAGCTGGTGGCACGAGCCCAGCGAAGTGGCGACAAAACAACTCAGTATCCAACTGGCCCCAGTCTACCCTGACGTTGAATTGTGTGAAGGTAGCTGCTGCCTTAGCCAAAAACGAACGGTGATAGTTATAAAAGGCGGAACCACTGTACTTGTGCCCTAGGTCGACCAGCTTGTGCAAATAAAAAAACAGTTCCTCTCTACGGTGCGGAAAGTTGAAACAAACCACATCCCTATATAGACCGAAGGCCATGACAAACTAAGGAATGGACAACTTCCTGTTCAGCCTAGCGTCTTTGGCCTTTAGTACCACTGATAGGTCACCGTAGTTGTAGGTCTTGCTTTTAACAATGTCTTGGGACGCTATTAACAACGACATGAGATTCACATCCTTGCCCTCCAAAATATATTTTTTAATGTTGGGAGGGACCATGTGTGCTGGCGTAATAATGTGTGACGCGGAGCTTATAGAAGTTGGAAAACCTGCCACGAAGCCCTGAGAGGCTGATAGGGCAATGACCTGAGAGGGCAGGGAAACTGCGGAGACTGGTGCTGGGGTTTGACCGGTGCATGACATCTCAATCCATGTAGAAACAGAGGTATGTCAGAAGACAGCTTTGGTAAATGGAAATAGGCATAGTAGTGGTAAAAAAAAAAAAAAAAAAAGCAATTGTAGGTTTAACTAATCATTTTTTTTTTTTTTGGAGAATTCTCCTTTAAGGGGGTGGGTCCTATTCCTGCATACTTTTGCGAATAGGTGTCCCTCATTCCCATCCCAAAAAGTTGGGAGGTATCTATAACCCTTCCTTGCTCTATCCAATATGAGAAAAAACAAAAAAACTGCCTTTAGTTCTACTTTAACCACTTTACCACCGGAGGATTTTCCTGCTAAAAGACCAGGGGTTTTTTTGCGATTTTTTACTGCGTGACTTTAACGGACAATTGCGCGGTCGTGCGACGCTGTACCTAAACTAATTTCACGTCCTTTTTTTCCCACAAACAGAGCTTTCTTTTGGTGGTATTTGATCACCTGTGCGATTTTTTGATCACGCGCTATAAACAAAAAAAGAGCGTAATTTTTGCAAAAACAACAATATTTTTCACTTTTTTTTATATGAAATTCCCCCCAAAAAAAATGTAAAAATCAAAATTTTTTAACATTTTCGGCCAATTTGTTTTACGCTACCTATGTTTGGTAAAAAAAATCGCAAAAAGCGTATTTTGATTGGTTTGCGCAAAAGTTATCGCGTTTACTAACAAAGGGAAAGATTTTTGTCATTTTTGGTGTTTTTTTTTTTAACGAGTAATGGCGGCGATCTGCGTTTTTTTTTTTGCGGTACTGCGACATTGCGGCGGACAGATCGGACCCTTGACTGACATTTTTGACACTTTTGGGGGTACCAGTGACATTACTGCAGTAATCAGTGCTATATATATGCACTGTTACTGCAAAAATGACACTGGCAGGGAAGGGGTTAACAGTATTGGACAGGGAGGGGTTAAGTGTGTCCTAGGGGCGTGATTCTAACTGTGCAGGGACAGGTCTACTAGTGTAAAAACAAAGGTCAACAGTTCTACATAGTAGAACTGTCTGATCTTCATTTTTACACAGGGAGAACTGACAGGCGGCTTGTTTACATAAGCCGCTCTGTCTTTCTCCCGCTGTACCGGCGATCGTAGTGTGACCGGCGGACATCGGGTCCGCTAGTCACACTCCCGCACTCCTCCGTGAACGAGCCGAGGCGGGCGCGCGCCTCAGCGGGCGCGCGCCCGCCCGCTATTGGCTCTAGAAGGAGTGACAGGCGAGCGACGTAGACCTACGTCACTCTGCCTGGCCGGGGCCGACTGCCGCAGTAAATATACTGTGCGCAGTCGGCAAGTGGTTAAGGTAAAAAATGTCTTGCCTTTAGAACCACTTTAACCACTTGCGGACCAGGTGCCGCAGTAATACAGCAGCAGGTCGGCAGGTTCCAGTGAATCGCCGCACCTGTACAGCAGTTTGTGGGATGAGCACTGCCAAAGCCCGTGCCCACTTGCCAGTGGGGAAGCTGAGGTGTGGGGCCGGTGGCCGCAATTGCCGCCAGCCACCTGCGATCGCCGTGTAAACACAGCAGACTGTTGTTCTCTCTGCTATCAACACAGAGCTCCTGTGTTCCTGCTATTTAGGAGGATATTACAAGCCCATGCCCCCACTGTTAGAAAACACCCCCTAGGGTCACACCTAGCCCTTTGATCGCCCCTGGGTTAACCCTTTCCCTGCCAGTGTCATTATTACAGTAATAATGCATCTTTTTAGCACTGATTACTGTAGTAATGTCACTGGTCCCCCCACAGCGTCAAAAATGTCAGTTAGGGGTCCGATCTGTCCGCCGCAATGTCGCAGTCCTGCTAAAAACTGCTGATCGATGCCATTACTAGTAAAAAAAAAAAATTAAAATGACAAATCTTTCACCTAGTTTGTAGACGCGATAACTTTTGCGCAAACCAATCAACATACGCTTATTGGGATTTTTTTTACCAAAAATATGTAGCAGAATACAAATTGGTCTGAAAGGATGAAAACATTTTATTTTTATTTATTTATTTTTTTATTGGGAATGTGTTATAGCAGAAAGTAAAAAATATATTTTTGTTTATAGTGCAAAAAATAAAAATCGCACAGGTGATCAAATACCACCATAAGAAAACGTTATCGGTGGGAAAAAGAACATCAGTTTTATTTGGGTACAGCGTCGCATTACGGCACAACTGTCAGTTAAAGTAACGCAGTGCCGAATCGCAAAAAATGGCCTGGTCATTAAGTAGGGAACATCTTCCGGTCCAGAAGGGGTTAAGGTAAAAAAGGTCTTGCCTTTAGAACCACTTTAAAGAGGAAGTAAACCCTCCTCTGACACTTTTTTACCTATAGGTAAGTCTATGATAAGGCTTACCTATAGGTACTGTAAATATCTCCTAAACATGTACCGTTTAGGAGATATTTACCTTACATGCAGCCAGTGACGTCACTGGCGCATGCGCTCTGAAGGAACGGCCGCTGGTGCCGTTTCTTCAGAGCCCCGTGCCGTGACTGTCGGCTCCCGTGCGCGTGCGCGGGAGTGACGTCACCACGGCTCCGGCCAATCAGATGGCCGGATGCCGCGATCCCGGAAGACGGGCGACTGGACATGTCGCCCGTCATAGAGGTGAGCGGACGGCACGACGGGGGCTTGTTCTAAGGTAAGTATTTCATAATAAGCTAGTATGCGATGCATACTAGCTCATTATGTGTTTATCTTTCAGGGTGTAAAAAGAAAAAAAAAATTTTAGCGGAGTTTACAACCTCTTTAAGTCATTAATGTTTGCCCCGCTATTAAAATACTGATGTTATAAAAAAAAGCGTATGCTGTGACCATAGACCTCCTTTATATCAGCCGGTGTATTTGCTGTGTGCAGGATAAAATGCAGGTACACTGTTTTTCCTTTCTCTGCATAATACAGTCCAATATAGACAAGGTGAAGTTTACATGTCTGTCATTTCCTGGTCTCCAGCAAGATGGCGCTGCTGGCTATCAGACACGGCCAGTACAGAGAGCGTGTTCCTCTGGTGTTTTCAGTCAGAGAGCAGAGTGGAGTGTCAGTCACTTCCTCTATGTATTGGAGAAGGTGATTGGACAGCTATGCTGGGTGTCCTGTGTGTGCTGTACATTCAGCTGAGCCTTTCCCAGCATGTGCACTGCCAGGGACCACAATATCATAATAACAACCACACAGGTCAGCCCAGTACACAGCCGTCTGAGGATAATGACACCCTCACCACCTTCCTGGAGACATTCGGCAGCAAGTACCCGGCCTCTGGGAGTCTTGTGGAGGAACGATACGGAGTGTTCCTGGTATGCCCGGGGCTCTCTGAGGGGATATTAGATGGCAGGGGCGCGGGATTTCATTGGTGTGTAATGTGTATGAGAGTTCATTTATAATGTACAGAGGCGGAGTGTCCAGCAGGGGGTAGCAGAGTGCCAGCTGAAGAGGAAGAGAAGACTTCCTATTCTGACAATTACATTGTCTGTTTAACCTCTTCACTACCAGCCTGTCATTCTCCGCACTCTGATACTTTCACTATTTCTACATCATGTAACATTATACCCAACTTAAGTTTACATATATTTATTTATTTTAAGATTCAGATCTGGTTCACACTTATGCAATGTGGGTAACGCAGGGAATCCTGTGCGTTACACACACTGCATTGCAATTGTATGTGGCGTCCATGCTATCTGCTGCAGGTGTCAATGTTATCTTAACCACTTAAGCCCCGGAAGATTTTACCCCCTTCCTGACCAGGGCCTATTTTGCGATTCGGTACTGCGTGACTTTAACAGACAATTGCGCGGTCGTGCGACGCTGTACCTAAACAAATTTGACGTCCTTTTTTTCCCACAAACAGAGCTTTCTTTTGGTGGTATTTGATCACCTGTGCGATTTTTTACTTTTTGCGCTATAAACAAAAAAAGAGCGACAATTTTGCAAAAATAACAATATTTTTCACATTTTTTTATATGAAATTCCCCAAAAAAATGTAAAAATCAAAATTTTTTTAACATTTTTGGCCAATTTGTTTTCTGCTACATATGTTTGGTAAAAAAAATCGCAAAAAGCGTATTTTGATTGGTTTGCGCAAAAGTTATCACGTTTACTAACTAAGGGAAAGATTTCTGTAATTTTTGTTGTTTTTTTTTTTTTTAACGAGTAATGGCGGCGATCTGCGATTTTTTTTTTTTTTGCGGTACTGCGACATTGCGGCGGACAGATCGGACCCTTGACTGACATTTTTGACACTTTTGGGGTTACCAGTGACATTACTACAGTAATCAGTGCTATACATATGCACTGTTACTGTAAAAATGACACTGGCAGTGAAGGGGTTAACTTTTTTTGAGAGGGAGGGGTTAAGTGTGTCCCTAGGGGCGTGCTTCTAACTGTGATTGGATGTGGCTACTAGTGTATGAACAGTGATCAACGGTCCTACATAGCAGAACCGTATGATCTCCATTCTTACACAGGGGAGAATGACAGGCGGCTTTGTTTACATTATCCGCTTGCCTTTCTTCCGGTGTAACGGACAATCGCGAGTGCCTGGCAGGCCCCGTGAGCGAGCGGGAGCACGCTTGCTCCCTGTGTTGCTTTGCCTGTGAGGGGCTGACCGCCGACGTAAATAGTCATTAGGCAGTCGGCAAGTGGTTAACGACACCCCGAAACAGATTACAAAGAGCAGTACCATACCTCCCAACTTTCTGAGATGGGAATGAGGGACACCTATTAACAAAAACATGTATATATAACATACAGCCCTCCAGCTGTTGCAGGACTATACATCCCATGAGGCAATGTAAAAGTCTGATATTCACAAACATGAGTAGGCATTATGGAAATTGTAGTTCCTGAGCAACTGGAGGGCCATAGTTTAAAGGCCCCTGCTCTATAGGGTCCAGGTAGTGACACTGACTGCTTTTCTAGTTATCATTAACAAATTCCATACAAATGACCTAGAACCACAACATGGGTTGAGGTGGGCAGAGGGTGGAACCAAAGGACAGCGCTTGGAGGTGGGTAGGGAGTGGAGACAAGGGGTGACTCAGAAGAGGGGAGTACCTGCACCTATTCTTGGAGGGAAAAAAAGCCCTGATTAACCTTATCACTGCCAAAGCCAGTTTTGTTTTTTTTTTGCCCACTTGAAAATAATTTTAGGCTTGGAGAGACGAGATTGGTTAAAACCCCCAAACATGTATTTTCTGAAAGCAGACACCCTAGATAATAAAATGGTGGTTGTTCCAATTTTTTATGTCAGGCAGTATTAGCAGAGTGCTTCATGAAATGCAAACATTTTGTAAAAAATACGCTAAAGGTAATTTAGGGCACACAAACACTATATATTTCCCAATATTTTGTCGTAAAATATAAAAGATGAGGTTGCGCTGAGTAAAACGATACCCAACATGTCAAGGCTTAAAATTGCCAGCACTTGTAATGCAGCGGCAAACTTGGGTTCCCTTTATTTTCCATGAGACTACAGGTCATCAGTTTAGAGATAAACATGAATTATGGGGCCTAGAATTATTGATCTTACTCTGGCGTGTGTGTTAAGTATCATATGTATTATATTCCACCTTTTTAGTGCATAAGCAACTGTACGTGGGTAGGGGGGCAAACAAGCACTGGGGTTCTCGATTTGAATCCCAGCCAAGATGCTATCTGCATGGAGTTTGCATGTTTTTCCTGTGCTTGCGTGGTACTTTTTTTCCATACGTCAACACATGCTGGTAGGTTAATTGTCTTCTGACTAAAATGGCCATAGTGCAGGTCTAAAACTCCAACTGCAGGCTTCTATGGCAGACAATGGTAACACTCAATTGAGCTTCTAATGCAGCTCCAGTATGTATTTTAACATGAAGCCTCAGAAAACAGATTGTAGTAGCAAACCGCTATTAATAGCATAACTATCACCTCGAAAATAATGAAATACTCTTAATTAAGGGCCAGTAAAAGTAATTTATCTTTTACCACTCCATTTACAGGCGCCCCCCGGGATACAAACAAGATAGGGACTGTAGGTTTGTTCTTAAGTTGAATTTCTTTGTAAGTCGGAAAAGGTACATTTTTTTTATGTGTAGCTCCAGCCCAAACAAATATTTTTAAGTTTTTTGGATAGCATATGGAAGGATTATCACCCCTATACCATTTTTTTTTTTTTGTCTGTACCCCTGTTCAGAAGATTTCATTTCACAAGATTAGACAAGTTAGATAACCTCGCCCTGTTTGGGTACCAATTTTTTTATTGTATATGTTTTTCTCCATAGGGATCTGTTTTCATTAAGGTTTTCATATTTGCATGCATATCTTAATATATCCACAAGATGGCGGTATAATCCCACGACCTGTTCTTTGTCTCAATTGAATACAGGGTGGTTTGAAGGGAAAATGCACCTGTGCACAGACTATAGGCATTCAATTATTTAGATGCCCTAAAGAGGATCAAGTTATTAGAATACATTGATAAATAAAAAAGTATAAATGACAACCTGAAAATACAAACTTACCTATGGAAGCAGGTTAGCAATATCTTGCATTTTTCAGAATGTACAGTTTATGGAAAGCATTGCTTAAAGTGGAGTTCCACCCATTTTAATACGTTTAGATGTACGTAATCCCCTTTAAAAATACTTTTACCAATGGAAACTATTTTTTTTTTTTTTTGCAAGGAAATACCTTTTTTTCTTCTTTATTCATCCGCACTTCCCGGTCCGGCCGCCTATAGGCAATTACGTCACTCGCAATTCGCAAGGGCTGCTGGGATGTATCCCAGCAGCCCTTGCGAATCACCTAGTGACGAAATCTCGCATTATTACACCGGCACCAGCTGTACTCAGCTATTGATTGCTTGGAGTCCGCACTTTGCGCTGTCTTTTTTGCAAGGAAATACCTTTTTTCTTCTTTATTCATCCGCACTTCCGGGTCCGGCCGCCTATAGGCGATAACGTCACTCGGCGATTTGCAAGGGCTGCTGGGATACATCCCAGCAGCCCTTGCGAATCGCCGAGTGACGAAATCTTACATTATTACACCGGCACCAGCTGTACTCGGATGTATTGCATTGAGCCCGTGCTCCGCCCCGCCTCCTCTCAGTGAGCTCTACGGGATGTATTGCTTTGAGTCCTGAAAGCATTACATCCCGTAGAGCTCACTGAGAGGAGGCGGGGCAGAGCACGGAATCCAAGCAATCCATTGCTGAGTACAGCTGGTGCCCGTGTAATAATTCGAGATTACATCCCAGCAGCCCTTGCAAATCGCCGAGTGACGTAATCGCCTATAGGCGACCGGACCAGGAAGCGCGGATGAATAAATAAGAAAAAAAGGTATTTCCTTGCAAAAAAAAAATAGTTTCCATTGGTAAAAGTATTTTTAAAGGGGATTATGTACATCTAAACTTATTAAAATGGGTAGAACTCCACTTTAAAGGGGATTACATACATCTAATCTTATTAAAATGGGTGGAACTCCACTTTAAGTTGTTGGTGCTTTATAAATACTTATAATAAATAATAATAATAATAAATAAACGTCCTAAGGACAATTTGACATTGATATCGCAGGAGTCTGCGGGCAGTACAATCCATGTTATTTTCATCTAGGCAAGAAAGGTGGAAGTATAGCAAACAGGACAGCAAAAAGCTATTTTTTCAAAAGAAAAAAAAATTATACTGTCCCCTTGAATCTGTTCTGCTGCCACCCACCCAAGTGCTGGGGCCACATTGTACACTACAGCACTCTATACAATAGATGGCCAATGTGCTGCAGGAGCCTCATGATGCCTGAGTGCCTACTGCCTCCATTGACACACCACTGTGTGATTGATGTACTGCCACATCATTCTGCCTAGTGCTTGCCAGAGCAAGACACCAGGCGTCCCTGAAAAAGTACCCACTGAGGCTTAAACACATGCTAGGCTTTGGGGAGAACCTGGAGGCTGGAGATAGAAGCCAAGACAGTGTTCCTGCTGAAGTTGGTAAGTAACTTTGCTCTGTGAATCTGTGATTCAGGGGAGTAAGTCACCCTATTATTTCATTGGTGATGGTCCCATTACCCATTATTGGAATATTATTTACAGTCACAACATATACATTTTGAAATACCAGCAACTATTTTAATTACAAACATTTTACTAATATGAGTGAGGGGTACAATGTATGGATATGGGTTTCCAAGGGGCATGCAAGTGAAAGAAAGTTGGGAACTACTGTCATAGAAAAAAAGCTAAGCCTGTGTTATGAACTTTGAAAATTGATTTCTTCACAACCCTTATAGATAGATGGATGCGGGCTTGCTTTAAACTGCTTTTACTGATTTTCTAGAGCATGTAAATACTTTAGTATGCATACTCTAGCACAGGTTCACTTTAAAGTAGTATATTATTTATTAACTATACTTTTCTATTACTTAAGCCTTAAAATCCGCTTTGAACTTTCACCCTGTCCTATATCCCTGGGAATCTGGGAGTCAGTATGATCTCTGCACTTAAGTTCCCAGATTTTTCCACCTGCCCAGCCTTTTTGAGGTTGTATGACTCTGCCTTATTGATATGTCCCTATCCTTTTTTTCTTTTTAATGAAAAGTAAGGCATGGCGAAAGCTGTAATATATTAGTAGCAGGTAATGGGTTATTCAACTCCCTAAATAATGCATTTTTAATAAACTGTCAACATCATAGACAGTGTTCTTGTTTTCAGTTACATATATACAAGGTGTGTCTAAAAAGTTTGGTGAATGGTATCAGAAAACAAACAAAACCGCAGATAAAAACAAATTACCTTTATTGGTCTTCAAAATAATTGCCATCCTTCACAACACTCTTTTGGCAATGTTCATAAAGCTTCTGGAACTGTCATCAAAGGCCTCTTTAGGAACCAATCGTAGAACTGCTGTCACACATTTTTGGATTACTACCATATCCGCAAAACGAGCGCCTTTCATGCCTCTCTTCAGGCGGGGAAACAGAAGTCCACAGGCGCCAGATCAGGGGAGTACGGTAAACGCCATTCCATCAAATGCCACTTGAATTCCGTATCGAACTGGTAGCACCAGGTCTCATCCCCTTTGACGATGGTTCGCAGACAGAATGGATCCTGATCACACATGGTAATGAAACCTCCAGAGGTTTCCATCCGTTTTGCTTTCTGTTCATCTGCCAGCTTGTGCAGCACAAACGGGAACAGATCTTCCGCCTACCCAAATCTTCGTGGACGATGGTGGGCACCGTGTCCTTGTTAATGCCCAATTCCTTCACCATCAATCATAGAGTCAGTCACCAATCACGTGCCAGTATTTGTCGCTCGATCATGTCTGGGGTTCTTCTTGTCAATGGCCGACCCACATGAGGCTCATCCTCAGTCGTTTCCTTCCCATTGCGAAAGCATTTGAATCAATTGTAAACACATTTTCTGCTCACAGCTTCTGTCTTGTACACTTGCACCAACATTTCATGCGTCTCCGTCCCTGGTTTCTCAAATTTGTAGCAGAACTTGATGTTCACTCGTTGCTCCATTGCACTGTGACCCTACCTCTCACACTGATTACGTTTGACTGCCCGCTCTGGGTTAGCCTGATGGTCACATGTACTCCACGCTAGGTGGGGCTTCTCGACGTGTCTCTGGATAGCCATGTACATGCGAGCGCGCACCCAGCCCATGTTGCCATTGAGATATCGGACCATTCACCAAACTTTTTAGACACCCCTCGTAATATGAGATGCAGTAGATGATCCTCTATTTTTGTGTTCTAGGAAAGCTTGGAAAGACATAAACATCTGAATGGGTTTGCACGCAGTGCTGGAGATGCATTTTATGGAATTAACCAGTTTTCTGATTTGTCAGTCGAGGAGTTTTCACGTAAGTTTTAAAGCATTATGATATATTTGACTTTTTGCTTTAATTACATGAATATTTTTATACACTGTGCAGCTCACCTTAAACCATTTGTATTCATTTGCCCAACAATGATAAAAAGAAAACAATAACAGGTTCTTACAAACTGAAACTTCCCCACCCCTTTTTGCCTCCCACAAATTTATATTGGTGAATGAGGGACTAATGAGTAGGGATGAGCTTCGAGTTTGAGTCGAACATTGGCTGTTCGCTCGTTCGTCGAATGACGAATAAATGGGCTTCTTTGCGGGAACTTCGAGTTCCTGCATTATCATCATGGACTCTGACCTCAATAAATCTCCTGCTGGCCGAGGGATTCAAACCCCACAGCCATGTCATTGCAAGCCTGGTATTCTACCATCTACGCCACTGTTAAGCCTGCTTAAGCTGAACACACTCTCCCTAACTTTTATCTCATCCACTGTGTGTAGGGTGAGATAGGAGTTAGTTAGGCAGGGAGAGTGTGGTCAGCCTAAGTGTGCTTGATGGTGGCGTAGCTGGTAGAACACCAGCCTTGCTAATTGAGGGGTTGTGGATTCGAATCCCTTGGTCAGTGGGTGATTTTTAAGTGGAATTCTATAGTTATTAAATACATTGTTGGCAGGCAGAGAGATGTTTGCTTTTTACAGTTTAAGGGGTCCCCCCTCCAGTCCATACCAGGCCCCTCGGGTCTGGTATGGATTTTAAGGGGAACCCCGCACCAAAATAAAAAAAAGACGTGGGGTTCCCCCTAAAATCCATACCAGACTTTTATCCGAGCACACAGCCTGGCTGGCCAGGATGGGGGTGGGAGCGAGCGAGCTCCCACTCCAAAGCACCTCGTCCCAATGTTGATGGGGACAGGGGTTTCTTCCAGACAACCGTGGGCTGTGGTTGCGGGGGGGAAGGCTTATCAGAATCTGAGAGCCCCCTTTAACAAGGGGGCGCCAGATTCTGCCCCCCCATGTGAATGGATATCGGGTACATCGTACCCCCTACCCATTCACCAAAAAAGTGTAAAATAAAAACGAAGACAAAAGACAGTTTTGGAAAACTCCTTTATTAAAAAATAGTGTCCCCCGATGATCAGTAGCCCGTCTGCCCGAAAAATAGAAAAAAAAAAGGAGAAGCAGCTCCTGCTTCTCTGGATGATTCCCGTGTTCTGAGCTGCTTTGATTGTGACAGCTCTTTTATAGTGACCTGACATCACAAACTGCCCCCACAATGCACTACTCAGGTGCAGTGAATAAATTACTAACATCAGTAATTTATTCACTGTACCTGAGCAGTGCATAGTGGGTGTGGCTTGTGTGACGTCAGGTATCTTTAAAAGAGCTGTCAAAATCAAAGCAGCTCAGAACGTGGGAAGCATCCGGAGAAGCAGGAGCTACTGCTTCTTCTTTTTTTCTATTTTTCGGGCGGACGGGCGACTGATCATCGGGGGACACTATTTTTTTTTTTATTTTTTCATTTTTTTACCTGAATTGCCGGGAGCCGACAATAAATTACAGCCGCAAGCAAATTTAAATTACATTTTTTCCTTTAGAAATGTCAGTATTGCAGCAGCAGACTACAGATATCGCACAATATCAACACAATATTGGATATGGGAAATGGTAGAGACATAAATACAAACACCTATACAGCCACATCCACACAAACTGCATTGAACTGGATGGACTGGTGTCTTTTTTCAATCTTACCAACTTTGTAATACACCAGTATGTATGCAAAATCGGATATGCACCACTTTTTTTTTTTTAACGCATGAGTTGTGGTGTGTTTCACACACATGCTTTGGAAGTGCATTGCCCTAGTAGTGCATTGAGGTGCCACTGAAAATGAATGGCACCACAATGCGCTAGTGCTAATGCATGTAACGCGTGTTCTGGTACCATGTGTGTTAATGTAACACACATTAGCACATTTCATTGACCTTCATTTTTGTTTACAACAATCCAGGTTAAATATTAAAAATGTAAAGAACATAATGGGGTAACTAAAATTGGTACACCCAGAATCCAGTACAGCTGTGCATAGTAACCAATCTACTTCTACTTTTAGCTTGTTCAATTAAGCTTTGACAATAAGGCCCCTTTCACACATATGGTCCGTTCAGTTCATCAGTTCACTCACGTCAAAATGTATCAGTTTTCCATCCGTTTTTCATCTGTTGTCATCCGTTTTTCATCCATTGTCATCCGTTTTTCGTCCGATCCGTTCTTTTTGACGTATAAAAAAATAGGGCATTCATCCGTTCAAAAAAACGGACATTGACGGAAGCAGGTGAAAACGGATGTTAAATGATGATCATCCATTGTAATCCGTTTTTACATAGAGATACATTGTTTTCCGTTTTTCATCCGTCAACGGATGGATGAAAAACGGACAAACGAACAGCATGTGTGAAAGGGGCCTAAAACCTAGAAGCTGATTGGTTACCGTGCACAGCTGCACCAGATTCTGTGTGCACAAGTTTTAGTAAATATCCTCCAATGTGTACAACCATTAGAACTGTAATCCTAGGCAACAGATAAAAGGTTGTTGAACTGTTACCAAAAAGATAGTGGAGTATGTTGGTTGGTATATTGAAATTGTCATTAGCATTTGGGCCAAGTTGCAGTTTTTTGGTTAAAGTGACAATCACTTAAAGATTGTCTACAGATAATGAGTGATGTGATGTGATTTCAGTGACCTGCTAATAATGTTCAGGAAGACCTGCAATAGTAGTAATAGTAGTAGCATTAGAACATTGTTCTTATCGTTATACAGGATTTATATAGGGCTTAGCAGTTTGCACAGCACTTTACAAAAAAAGAGGGAAACGGTACACTACAATACAATTCAAGACAAGAGAATCAAGAGCGCCCAGCTTGTGGGGCTTACAATTTAAGAAGGAGGGTAAGTGGTACAAAAAGGCAGTAATTGGGAGGGAGAGCTTATGGAAAAGGTACAGTTTTTAGGTGGAGACCGACTTTCCTGAAGAGATGAGCTCTTAGGGATCTCGTAAAGGTCTCGTAAAGGTGGGAGATAACCAGGCAGGTAAGGGCAGAATTTAAAGTAAAACTTCACCCACATGGGGAGGTTCTGCTATATGTCTTGTTTGGCTGTACTTCTCCTGTGGATCAAAGGAATGCAGTTTTTTCTGCACTCCTCTGACCCATTTTCAGCAGACATCAGGCTGAAGCCCATTGTCTGCTGATGTCACAGAGCCGGTCCAGGAAAGATGGTGTCCATATGGTTGGGATCCGCCCACATGCCTGAATCAGGACATGACTCAGCCTCACTGAGAGCCTGAGGCAGCGGGCCCCGCCACCTCCACAGCCCAGCTCTCCAGTGACTGGGGGGGGGGGGGGGGCAGAGCAGACAGCAGTGACTGACAGTCATCAGCTCTCTTCTCAGGGGGTTTTGAGAACTGAGCAATCGGTGGGGTTTGATCGCTCGCTTCTCAGTCTTAGAGCTGGCTGGGGACAGATGCAGCATCAAACTGATGCTGCATTCACCTAAAAATCCCATACTTCTCTTTTAAGAGTCAGAAGCTACCAGATATGTAGCTGCTGAATTTAATTTTTTTCTTTGTATGGTGAAGATACTCTTTAAGAGGAAAGGAGAGATTCTAGGGAAAGTCCTGTAGGTGAGCATCAGAAAAGTGTACGAGATAGGTGGAAAGCAGGAGGCCTTGGGAGGAGGAGAACATCCATTCAATTTACTGCAAATTCTTAAAATTGCTGCTGAAGATCTATAGCTTCTTTTTAAACAAGTCTGTGCTGAAATAAATAAAGAAATTATTTTATTAAAAACTAGCAAATAGAAATAATGTCATAACAGTTGTAAAAGAATGAAGGAGGGAGAGAGATAGAGAGCTTCTAGCAAAAGTTGTGTCTGTATGTTAACCTCCCTGGCGGTATGATTCTTTTGGATTTTAGGTGCTGAAAGCGGTACCATTATTTTGCATGTAATTCTTGTGAATGAGCAGCCCAAACTAACTGTATACATTTATTATATATATATATATATATATATTATATATATATATATAATGTATACAGTTGGTTTGGGCTGCTCATTCACAAGAATTACGTGTATGTGTATATATATATATATATATATATATATATATATATATATATATATATACGTGTGTGTGTGTGTGTGTGTGTGTGTGTGTGTGTGTGTATATATATATATATTATTTACATAAAAAGTACAGTAAAACTGCAGGAAAGGGCACTGGGGGGCAATGTAATGTGAATTTTTTTTATTTTGAATGGTATCAGTGTGTTTGGTGTGTTTTACATTTGAATTTGCCGCCGGTTCCATCCCCCGGCGGACGTCACGTCGGCGGAGACGGAAGCCGGGGCTCGCAGACGATCGGGAGGAAGCTCCGCCGCAGCATACCGCCCGCATTCTTCGCTGGATCCCGGAGAAAAGGTAAGTAAAACCTCTACCAGGATCCAGCGATCTTCCTAGCGCTACCCCGAGTGTGGCTCGGGGTTACCGCTTTTGGCTCTAAGATCTAACCCCGAGTCACGCTCGGGAATACCGCTAGGAAGGTTAAGTGACGGTTACAGTGAAAATTCATGTCAGCTGAGTCGTTGTTTTAAATCACACAGATTACCACAACAAGCATATGTAACCACTTGCTGACCGCCCGTCGTAGATATACTGCAGCATGCTGGCTCGGCTGCGCGAACCGATGTATAGGTTTGTTGGTTCACAGGAGCGCGCGCACACCCCCTTTAGGCAGCGGGAAAGCCAATCCACTGGGCCGGCGGCTGCGATTACCGCCGAGCACCCGCGATCACTCTCCGTGGAGAGAGAACGACGGTCTGCTGTTGTAAACACAGCAGACCGTTGTTCTCTCTGGAATGAACACAAAGCACACCTGTGATTGTCCTATTTTGGATCACAGGTCTCTGTGTTGATTCCACAAGCCCACCCCCTCACAGTTAGTAAACACCCCCTAGACTCACACCTAACCCTTTTAACGCCCCTTAGTTAACCCCTTCCCTGCCAGTGTCATTGTTACAGTAAGTGCATAATTTTAGCACTGATTACTGTAGTAATGTCTCTGGTCGTCCCAAAAGTGTAAAAAAAATATAAGTTATGGGTCTGATCTGCCCGCCGCAATGTCGCAGTCCCACTAAAAATCGCTGATGGCGGCCATTACTAGTAAAAAAATAAATAAAAATGACATAAAGCTTTGCCCTAGTTTGTAGACGCGATAACTTTTGAGCAAACCAAACAAAATACGCTTACTGGGGGTTTTTTTTACCATATGTAGCAGAATTCAAATTGGCCTAAAATTATGAAAAAAATAGATTTTTAAATTTTTTTTAATTGGCAATGTTATATATCAGAAAGTGGAAAAACATTTTTTTTTTTTTTTTCAGAATTGTCGCTTATTTTTTGTTTATAGCGAAAAAATATAAAAATCGCACAAGTGGTCAAATACCACCAAAAGAAAGCGCTATTTGTGGGAAAAAAGGACTTCAATTTAATTTGGGTACAGCGCCACACGGCTGCGCAGTTGTCCATTAAAATAACGCAGTGCTGAAACGCAAAAAATGGCCTGGTCATTAAGGGGGTAAAATCTTCTGGTCCAGAAGTGATTAAGTAGCTTATGATTGTGACACTAGGACTATGCTTGATTGGACGTATAAGCTTTCTCTATGCTGTATAACTATGTCCAGATTGTATACTACTAATTTGACAATGGGCAGGACCATTCTGAATAATGATCCACATAGCTGAAGCACACAGTACAGGCAGTCCCCGAGTTACAAACATCCAACTTGCATACGACTCTGTTACTTTCAGTGAGGGTGCCTTCAAACAAGACCTTCAAGATGAGATACTGAGTCCAAAGTATCTCCAACAAACATTAGGCTAACTAATTTATAGTAATGAATACGCATAAGACAGGTGTGATTATATAATCAATCCAATGAGTGTCCATATCTTCTGAATGGTAAACTAATAGTTAAATGGGCGTTAACATCATGTGACTGACACAAAAAGGGAACTAGCAGCAGTCCGCCGTGATTGGTTCAAACTGGTTCTGACCACAAATGTCTATTCTTTGATCAAACAGGAAGGTAGGTGGTTGGTTTTCATCAGGCAGTGAGTGTCATCACAGGTTCAGACTTGTGTTTGTTTACTACAGTTTTACAGAAAAGTGTACATTAGCTCTAGCAATGAAATCTCAGAAATAAGCAGAAGTAACAATATATACAGTGCCTTGCGAAAGTATTCAGCCCCCTTGAACTTTGCGACCTTTTGCCACATTTCAGGCTTCAAACATAAAGATATAAAACTGTAATTTTTTGTGAAGAATCAACAACAAGTGGGACACAATCATGAAGTGGAACGAAATGTATTGGATATTTCAAACTTTGTTAACAAATAAAAAACTGAAAAATTGGGCGTGCAAAATTATTCAGCCCCTTTACTTTCAGTGCAGCAAACTCTCTACAGAAGTTCAGTGAGGATCTCTGAATGATCCGATGTTGACCTAAATGACTAATGATGATAAATAGAATCCACCTGTGTGTAATCAAGTCTCCGTATAAATGCACCTGCACTGTGATAGTCTCAGAGGTCTGTTTAAAGTGCAGAGAGCATCATGAAGAACAAGGAACACACCAGGAAGGTCCGAGATACTGTTGTATGAGAAGTTTAAAGCCGGATTTGGATACAAAAAGATTTCCCAAGCTTTAAACATCCCAAGGAGCACTGTGCAAGCGATAATATTGAAATGGAAGGAGTATCAGACCACTGCAAATCTATGAAGACCTGGCCGTCCCTCCAAACTTTCAGCTCATACAAGGAGAAGACTGATCAGAGATGCAGCCAAGAGGCCCATGATCACTCTGGATGAACTGCAGAGATCTACAGCTGAGGTGGGAGACCCTGTCCATAGGACAACAATCAGTCGTATTCTGCACAAATCTGGCCTTTATGGAAGAGTGGCAAGAAGAAAACCATTTCTTAAAGATATCCATAAAAAGTGTCATTTAAAGTTTGCCACAAGCCACCTGGGAGACACACCAAACATGTGGAAGAAGGTGCTCTGGTCAGATGAAACCAAAATCAAACTTTTTGGCAACAATGCAAAACGTTATGTTTGGCGTAAAAGCAACACAGCTCATCACCCTGAACACACCATCACCACTGTCAAACATGGTGGTGGCAGCATCATGGTTTGGGCCTGCTTTTCTTCAGCGGGGACAGGGAAGATGGTTAAAATTGATGGGAAGATGGATGGAGATAAATACAGGACCATTCTGGAAGAAAACCTGATGGAGTCTGCAAAAGACCTGAGACTGGGACGGAGATTTGTCTTCCAACAAGACAATGATCCAAAACATAAAGCAAAATCTACAATGGAATGGTTCACAAATAAACATATCCAGGTGTTAGAATGGCCAAGTCAAAGTCCAGACCTGAATCCAATCGAGTATCTGTGGAAAGAACTGAAAGCTGCTGTTCACAAACGCTCTCTCCATCCAACCTCACTGAGCTCGAGCTGTTTTGCAAGGAGGAATGGGCAAAAATTTCAGTCTAAAAGGGGGGTTTGGTGCAAACCAAAAACCGCGCAAGTGGTTCAACCGTGTATATATGTATAAATATATAAATATATAATCAATAAATATAAACATAAAATTATATGTGAATATAGATATTAATATAATAATTAATAAATATTAATTATTTACAGGAATTGCTTCCTTGTAGTGAGCGGCAACAAAAAAAGCAAGGTGCTGAACACTTGTTTAAAAGAAGGGTAGTGTCGCGCTCAAACATAAAGTGCTTGTGCAGATAATTAAACCTTAATTCAAAAATTAAAAATTCATGATAGGTGACAATCTAAAAAAAATCAATCAATCTGTGCTCAACATTGTAAAGTGCAAACAGTCCATATGCAGCATCAAACAGTCCACATCTCTTTGGTGTCACACAAATTAGCAGAGACTTGATGTTAGTGCAGATTAACCTTCACCTCCACACTTCACCCAGTGATCTAGTAAGGTACTCCTTACCGGAAATATATGACCCCTTAATTATAGGGGGTCACATAGACAATATCTCCACTCAGTACACACGATCCTCAGCTCCTCTGTTACACAGTGGGTAATCCAGCATCAAGCCCTTATAGTGTAGCTCGGATCAGGTGACAAACATGGGTGGGACAAAAAGGAGACTCTCATGGTGCAGTACATCTAAACATATCGCTTTATTTAAAAAGTATTGCACTTTTTAAATAAATCAAGGAAATTCACGGATTCAGTCTCCCAAGTAGCTGTGAATACCAGCCCATACTGATTATCATTGATTTCTGCCAGGAATTTCTTTAGGTCCTCCTCCGAACCACTCCATAGGACTAGCAGATCATCAATGAACCTTTTATATAAGGTTAACGATGGGTTGGGGTTCTTGAAAATTACCTCCTTTTCCCGTTGGCCCAGAAGGATGTTAGCGACACTTGGTGCATATTTAGCACCCATTGCCACGCCCTTAATTTGGTTATAGTGACTACCATCGTGCCAAAAGTAATTGTTGCCCATTGCCAGGCCAAGGGCATCGCATATAAACTTTTTTTGTATTGGTTGGAGATTGGTTTTAGAGTTTAAGGCAGCAATGGTGGTGTCTATCACATCTGATTGTTTTAAACTCGTGTACAACGATTCCACATCTATGGTCACTAAATAAAAACATCCAGCGAGGGTTGTGAGCACTGCCGATCGCACAGCGCTCCTCTAACCCGGAAATGGCTACGGTCTCACGTTTCCCTTCCCGACGTACGTTTCGTCAGTACGACCTGACGTCATCAGGGGATCATGTGACCGTATGTTTACTTCTCTTATTTATTGAGAATAAACCGCTTGGCATCCAATCAGAAACTCCTTAGTTTGTAACCCCGCCCGCATGACTCGGATCAGAATCATTAAGGGAGCCTGCTTAGAACAAAAAGGATGATATCATAATATTGCAGCAATGACGCCGCGATTTATTTCTTTTTAATATATACCCAAAGCAAAATTGCTTAGTTTAAAACCTTGGACCGCAACTGTGCTTACTGGGTTTGTGGTGGAATGCCTCACGTTACATTATTGAAATTCCATCAATAGCGGTATTGATACAAATGCATAACCTAGTAAATTCATTAACCATTTCAGTACTAAATAAATTAAACAACATGTTGTAAATTAATTAATTGGGTTTAAATCATAAATTTGCATATACTACCTCAATTTTGTTATTGTTGGAGACAAGTTAAAATTAATTTTAATTTTATTTTTGGTTAAAAAGATTAAAATTTAAAAATTATTTTTTTGAAAAATTAAAGATTAAAATTATTAAAAATTAGATATAAAGCAATTCAAATCTATCTCAATGTTCATACCTAAAGGTTGCAATGTGTTCATTTTATATATCCATTGGGTTTCATTAATGGATATTTTTTGAGTCATGTTTCCTCCTCTCCAATGGTTTATTACTCTATCAATACCACAAAAAGTCATTTTTGAAGGATCCTTATTGTGGTACAAGCGGAAATGATTGGAGAGGCTATGTTTTGGAAATCCCTTCCTCACGTTTTTAACGTGTTCGTTAATACGCACCGATAATTGTCTTGTGGTCCTTCCAATATACTGGAGGCCACAAGGACAAGTTATCAGGTATGTAACGTGGGTGGACCTACATGAAATGAATTTTTTGATATTAAATTGCTGACCGGTAACATTAGATTGGAAGGTGGTGGTTTTCCTTGGATTTTTCTTTGTTTTCTTGCACGCATTGCACCTCCCACAACGAAAAAAACCATTTACATCTAAGAAAGTTGGTTTATTGGTGGGCGGGTCTGGTATATTTGGAGCAATGCTGTGTCTAAGATTAGGAGCTTTTCGATAAATGAAAATTGGTTTTTCCGGTAATATTTTGTTCAAGGTCTTATCTTTTTTCAAAATTGGCCAATGTTTTCTCATAATGGCTTCAACTTTTTTATAATCTCTATTAAAGTTGGTTAGGAACGCTATTTCTCCATTGCTGTTCTTATTCTTCTTTTTCGTTTTCAGCAGATCTTTCCTCGGCATTTGTCGCACAAGTTCTCTTGTTTTCAAAACTTCTTCCAATTTGTACCCTTTTTCAACAAACCTAGATGTTAACAGATTTGATTGGGTCAAGTAGTCTTCTTCTTTCTTACAGTTTCGTCTTATGCGCATGTACTGTCCCTTCGGTATAGCTCCCAGCCACTTGGGATGATGGCAACTTCTTGTGGGAATATAACTATTCCTATCCGTGTCCTTGAAGAAACTCTTGGTACAGATCTGATTACCCTCTTTTACCAGAGTCAAATCAAGGAAATTCACGGATTCAGTCTCCCAAGTAGCTGTGAATACCAGCCCATACTGATTATCATTGATTTCTGCCAGGAATTTCTTTAGGTCCTCCTCCGAACCACTCCATAGGACTAGCAGATCATCAATGAACCTTTTATATAAGGTTAACGATGGGTTGGGGTTCTTGAAAATTACCTCCTTTTCCCATTGGCCCAGAAGGATGTTAGCGACACTTGGTGCATAAATTCGCCCCTGATAGAGGTGTTGACAAGTTCAACACATACATTGATATTGAAAAATACATAAGAAAACTCAAAATTAAAAAACACTTTCTAGAGAAACCTTTGAGCCAGAATCCTATGAGTTCTGAATTTCAAAACAGTGGACTTAGAAATAAATCCACTTTCAATCCACCCAAAGCCTCCAATCATTGTTTGGAGGTCTTCAAAAATATGGTGGAAGATGATGTTAAAAAGATCAAAACCAATTCAAGCAATCGAAATGACATACAAAAAGGACTGGAAGAATTAGAAAAAAGGAAGAATATAGTAATCAGAGGAGCTGATAAAGGAGGTGGAATCGTAGTTCTAAACAAAAATGATTATAAAGAAGAACTCAATAGACTAGTAGGTGACACTGTCACCTACAAGAAGCTGAAAAACAACCCCACCAAAACCTTGAAAGACAAATTAAACAAATTGGTGAAAAAAGCCAAAGAAAACGGGATCCTTACAAAGAAAGAAGCACAGTACCTTGTACCAAAAGCACCCAGACTACCAACCATATACCAGCTGCCGAAAATCCACAAACATAAAACTAAGCCGCCCGGCAGGCCAATTATAAGTGGAATTGGATCTATTTTCTCCAGGATTGGAGAATACATTGATCATTTTTTGCAGCCCATAATACCTACCTATCCGTCCCATTTACAAGACAGTAAACATCTAATTAACATCTTAGAAGAATTAGAAGTACAATCGAACACTATCCTAGTGACCATAGATGTGGAATCGTTGTACACGAGTTTAAAACAATCAGATGTGATAGACACCACCATTGCTGCCTTAAACTCTAAAACCAATCTCCAACCAATACAAAAAAAGTTTATATGCGATGCCCTTGGCCTGGCAATGGGCAACAATTACTTTTGGCACGATGGTAGTCACTATAACCAAATTAAGGGCGTGGCAATGGGTGCTAAATATGCACCAAGTGTCGCTAACATCCTTCTGGGCCAATGGGAAAAGGAGGTAATTTTCAAGAACCCCAACCCATCGTTAACCTTATATAAAAGGTTCATTGATGATCTGCTAGTCCTATGGAGTGGTTCGGAGGAGGACCTAAAGAAATTCCTGGCAGAAATCAATGATAATCAGTATGGGCTGGTATTCACAGCTACTTGGGAGACTGAATCCGTGAATTTCCTTGATTTGACTCTGGTAAAAGAGGGTAATCAGATCTGTACCAAGAGTTTCTTCAAGGACACGGATAGGAATAGTTATATTCCCACAAGAAGTTGCCATCATCCCAAGTGGCTGGGAGCTATACCGAAGGGACAGTACATGCGCATAAGACGAAACTGTAAGAAAGAAGAAGACTACTTGACCCAATCAAATCTGTTAACATCTAGGTTTGTTGAAAAAGGGTACAAATTGGAAGAAGTTTTGAAAACAAGAGAACTTGTGCGACAAATGCCGAGGAAAGATCTGCTGAAAACGAAAAAGAAGAATAAGAACAGCAATGGAGAAATAGCGTTCCTAACCAACTTTAATAGAGATTATAAAAAAGTTGAAGCCATTATGAGAAAACATTGGCCAATTTTGAAAAAAGATAAGACCTTGAACAAAATATTACCGGAAAAACCAATTTTCATTTATCGAAAAGCTCCTAATCTTAGACACAGCATTGCTCCAAATATACCAGACCCGCCCACCAATAAACCAACTTTCTTAGATGTAAATGGTTTTTTTCGTTGTGGGAGGTGCAATGCGTGCAAGAAAACAAAGAAAAATCCAAGGAAAACCACCACCTTCCAATCTAATGTTACCGGTCAGCAATTTAATATCAAAAAATTCATTTCATGTAGGTCCACCCACGTTACATACCTGATAACTTGTCCTTGTGGCCTCCAGTATATTGGAAGGACCACAAGACAATTATCGGTGCGTATTAACGAACACGTTAAAAACGTGAGGAAGGGATTTCCAAAACATAGCCTCTCCAATCATTTCCGCTTGTACCACAATAAGGATCCTTCAAAAATGACTTTTTGTGGTATTGATAGAGTAATAAACCATTGGAGAGGAGGAAACATGACTCAAAAAATATCCATTAATGAAACCCAATGGATATATAAAATGAACACATTGCAACCTTTAGGTATGAACATTGAGATAGATTTGAATTGCTTTATATCTAATTTTTAATAATTTTAATCTTTAATTTTTCAAAAAAATAATTTTTAAATTTTAATCTTTTTAACCAAAAATAAAATTAAAATTAATTTTAACTTGTCTCCAACAATAACAAAATTGAGGTAGTATATGCAAATTTATGATTTAAACCCAATTAATTAATTTACAACATGTTGTTTAATTTATTTAGTACTGAAATGGTTAATGAATTTACTAGGTTATGCATTTGTATCAATACCGCTATTGATGGAATTTCAATAATGTAACGTGAGGCATTCCACCACAAACCCAGTAAGCACAGTTGCGGTCCAAGGTTTTAAACTAAGCAATTTTGCTTTGGGTTAGGGATGCACCGAAATGAAAATTTTGGGCCGAAACCGAAACCGAAAATGCAGGATGCCCTTGGCCGAAAACCGAAACCGAAACCGAAAATGACTTTTTCCCCAAAAAAAATTTGAAATGGATAGAACAGGGACATAAACCAAAAACAGGCAGCGACGTACACCTACACCTGTCGCTGCCACCCTGTCACAGTATATGTACTGTGATGGGTTGGCAAGAGGTTAATTTAATTACCAATGGTATTTGTATTATGAGGCATGAGGGGTTAATGTATAGTCACTGCTGGTCACTCATCTATTAGTGACTGACCAGTGGCAGGTAATTAACCCCTTTGTGCTGCATTAGTGCAACCAGTGTTAATTAACACTGACACTGGTTGCACTAATGCAGCACAAAAGGGGTTAATTAACTGCCACTGGTCAGTCACTAATAGATGAGTGACCAGCAGTGACAATACATTAACCCCTCATGCCTCATAATACTAATAGCATTGGTAAGCTGCCTCAGCTCCCCTCCCCCCTCCCCCACTGCCTCAGCGTCCTCCTCCTCGGGTGTCCTCTCCTGCATTCAAAAGTCCCGCCTCTGGCCGGCGGCACCGCCTCTCAATGATGTCCCTACTACTCTGTGCATTATGAATGGACATACTAGGCGGGGGGCGGGGCGAGCGGCCGCTATAGAGAGAACTATTGTGATCCTTCACTGTCAGCTCCTCACGTCTATGTATGAATGAGAACTGAACTGAGCTGACACCGGGCGGGGGGGCGGGCGGAGCGGCCGCTATTAGCTGTGACTATGTGAGAGCTTCTCTTCCTTGTCAGCGGAGATACGTGCCTGTCAGGGAAGTGAAACTCTCACATAGTCACAGCTAATAGCGGCCGCTCCGCCCGCCCCCCCGCCCGGTGTCAGCTCAGTTCAGTTCTCATTCATACATAGACGTGAGGAGCTGACAGTGAAGGATCTCAATAGTTCTCTCTATAGCGGCCGCTCGCCCCGCCCCCCGCCTAGTATGTCCATTCATAATGCACAGAGTAGTAGGGACATTATTAAGAGGCGGACGGCCGGCCAGAGGCGGGACTTTTGAAACCTGCCCTGCGCTGCGCTGCGCCCTCCTCCTTCCCCACGGCGGCCATTTTTATTTTCGGCACTGTTAACCCATTATCGGCCGAAATGAGAGAGGCTCATTTTCGGCCGATAATTTCGGTGGCCGAAATTTCGGTGCATCCCTACTTTGGGTATATATTAAAAAGAAATAAATTGCGGCGTCATTGCTGCAATATTATGATATCATCCTTTTTGTTCTAAGCAGGCTCCCTTAATGATTCTGATCCGAGTCATGCGGGCGGGGTTACAAACTAAGGAGTTTCTGATTGGATGCCAAGCGGTTTATTCTCAATAAATAAGAGAAGTAAACATACGGTCACATGATCCCCTGATGACGTCAGGTCGTACTGACGAAACGTACGTCGGGAAGGGAAACGTGAGACCGTAGCCATTTCCGGGTTAGAGGAGCGCTGTGCGATCGGCAGTGCTCACAACCCTCGCTGGATGTTTTTATGAGAAAGGCGATTGTTTTATGGTGATTCGAGTAAGTGCAATACTTTTTAAATAAAGCGATATGTTTAGATGTACTGCACCATGAGAGTCTCCTTTTTGTCCCACCCATGTTTGTCACCTGATCCGAGCTACACTATAAGGGCTTGATGCTGGATTACCCACTGTGTAACAGAGGAGCTGAGGATCGTGTGTACTGAGTGGAGATATTGCCTATGTGACCCCCTATAATTAAGGGGTCATATATTTCCGGTAAGGAGTACCTTACTAGATCACTGGGTGAAGTGTGGAGGTGAAGGTTAATCTGCACTAACATCAAGTCTCTGCTAATTTGTGTGACACCAAAGAGATGTGGACTGTTTGATGCTGCATATGGACTGTTTGCACTTTACAATGTTGAGCACAGATTGATTGATTTTTTTAGATTGTCACCTATCATGAATTTTTAATTTTTGAATTAAGGTTTAATTATCTGCACAAGCACTTTATGTTTGAGCGCGACACTACCCTTCTTTTAAACAAAAATTTCAGTCTCTCGATGTGCAAAACTGATAGAGACATAACCCAAGCGACTTACAGCTGTAATCGCAGCAAAAGGTGGCGCTACAAAGTATTAACTTAAGGGGGCTGAAAAATTTTGCACACCCAATTTTTCAGTTTTTTATTTGTTAAAAAAGTTTGAAATATCCAATAAATTTCGTTCCACTTCATGATTGTGTCCCACTTGTTGTTGATTCTTCACAAAAAATTACAGTTTTATATCTTTATGTTTGAAGCCTGAAATGTGGCAAAAGTTCGCAAAGTTCAAGGGGGCCGAATACTTTCGCAAGGCACTGTATATAGAGAACACATTTATCATACCCCCATATATATTTACTCAACTTGTACTTAAGGACAGAGGCAGTGTGACGTTATGCTGGTCCCGGAAACCTCCAGGCGGCCATCTTGCCGCTCACTGAATATTACCACCTATAGTCCAGTGGACCTGTTAGCAATCCCACATCACTGCATGTCCACTTTAAAAAAATTTACTTGTTCCAACTTGCATACAAATTCAACTTAAAACTATAACTAAGGGAAAAAATGTTTTATTTAGTTTTGGATAGAGGCTGGGAGGTATTAGAACGCTTGTGAGTTTTTACCGCTATCTGTGCCCCCCGTTCGGGAGATTCACCCTCTCTATTTGTGCTGTTTACTAATAATATCGAAAATATTGAAAATCAAAGTAAAAGTCCCAAATTTTGGGTTGTCCCCAGAAATGTAATAGAGGGGAATCCTTCCAATGGGGACACTAGTTCTGGTGACCTGGGAGTCCCCAAGAGATGCACTTACTTTGCAGGAATTTCCTCTCACTTCCTGTTTGGATATGGGACAGGACGTGAAGGTAAATCTCTGCAATGGGATACGGATGGCAAAAAAAAAAATCTGACCGGGGTTTTGCCTATAGTTCTACTTTAAGAACAAACCTACAGAACCTATCTTGTTTGTAACCCGGGGACTGCCTGAAGTGTCAAGTTTTTTTTTTTTTTTTTTTTTTTTTTTTTAACCATTTTCTGCTTTTAGAGTTAAATTTTCTCCTCCGCGGGTACTTGGATCCTTTCTACGTACTTGACAAATGTATGTGAACAACCTAACATTGTAAACCTATTTCACTTTGAAAAAAACCTATCATGATGCAAAAATGGGATATGTTGCTGCTGGCATTCATCCTAAAATGCTAGTCATAATGATCTCTTTTCCTTCATTACTCTTTGAGTCATTGACTCAAAACAAGCAAAAGTTTAAGCAAACTCATAACCTCTAATCTGCATACTTACTCCGCAAAAGCCACTGGATGAGCATGACGGACAGGAAGTATTTTCAGGGAAAGTCAACAATGAGTGTTTCCTTTTAAGCAGCACACAACGCTTCATCTATGCAGCATGGCAAATTTAGGAAACTATGATTTCATAAAGTATAAGACTAATTTTAAGTGCTAAGAAAGCAGATTGTTATCGCTTGTACAGTCCATTATGTATTTGGCATATTTTTACTTGTTCTTTGTGTTCTTTCTTTAGACATTTACTTAAAGAGCTACCCTGCTATGAAAGACAATTACATTGTGCCTAATGAAACATTTTTAAGTGAAAATACTTTGCCATTGCGGTTTGACTGGCGAGATAAAAATCTTGTGACATCAGTGAAAAATCAGTTGGATGTAAGTTCCAAGAGTCCTTTCTGTCTCTCTTTTGTTCTTCAGTGTATTGATATATAGTTACATAGTTAGTCTGGTTGAAAAAAGACACAAGTCCATCTAGTTCATCCAATAGAAGGAAAAAGTTATACAATCCTATACCCACAGTTGATCCAGAGAAAGGAGGAAAAAAACTATAATAAAGCATGATACAATTTGCTCCAGCAGGGGGAAAATTTCTTCCTGTACCTATAAATATTAGTATGCATGTTGTCACAAGACATGTATTTGTAGCCATGTTAAATGGACATGTTTATTCTTTATAAAAGTGTTAACCAGACATAGTCACTTCTCCATATCTCCATTTTACGAAAAATCCGCTCATACAGTTTTATGTATCATTTTGCTCTGCTGGCCATACACTATAAGATTTCCCCATGGGACTGAATAAGAGAAATCTATCAATTCCTCCATCCACACCTAACAGTCTGAATGAGGGAATATTCTCTGTTTGCTATTGTATTCTGACAGGTGGCACCCGCAGGCAGGGCTGATGAAAGAAATCATGGGGCCCCGTACAGCCTACCTGATGGGGTCCCCCTGGATGATGTACATATATGTGATCCAGCCTGCCCATGCCACCCTGCCGTAGTAAATGTACTGAGGGCGAGCGGCAAGTAACATCCCACTGTATCTTATGATTTATTAGCATTAGGCTTCTTTCACATGACAGGTCTGATCAGCTGTACATTTTTTCAGGCAGACCTGATCTGACCCTCCATTTACTTCTATAGAGTGATGGATGTAAACAGACTTGTGACCATTTACACCCGCCTACCTTCAATCCGATTCGCTAAACAAAACGTAAAGGGGTTCATTCCCCTCCGTCTAGCAGATTGGATCGGAGGGCAGTTGTGTGTAAACGGACACCTGGTTTGTTTACACCAGCCACCCTAAGAGTAGAGCAGGCTGTGTCTGTTTGCTTTGCATAAGCTGAGTGAACATGGACCTGTCATCCACCTGCTCTGCTCAGCAGGGGATCAGTAGACAGATCCCCGCTATACAAGCAAATTCTGCCCTGCGTGAAAGGAGCCTTGATAACAAACAGCACAGGTTAAAAAGGAACTGCAGCTGACCTCATTTTTTTTTCCCTCCACTTACCTGATGGTTGTATCTGCACATTTCAGATACTCACCCATCCAGTGGATCCAGCGTTGACATGCTGAGATCATCGTGTGCCCAGCCACAGCTCTGTCTTGCACTGCCATGTTCAATCTGAAGTCATCAAGAGACCTGCTGTCTCTTCTGGGTTCAGGGGGCGCGCCTCTTGATGATGCGTGATAGGCCCACCCCCTCCTCCTGTTCTTCAATTAAAGCCTATGCGTCACATATCCCGGGAGGCACCACGGGCAGTGTATGCGTCATTCGCCTGAGGCGAATGACCTGCATGGGGAGACAGGTCAGACTTTAATAGAAAAAAAGAAACAGGTAAACAAAAGAAATTTAAAATAAAATGCCCTATTCCGCCAGAGGAAGGAATGAGGGGTGCAGAGGGAGGATCTTTTTCAGGAGGGTGATTGTCAGCATTCTGATATAAGACACATGTGTCTTACATGTTTCACATACCATGGCTGTTGGGTGCTGATTTTGTTAACTTATGACTAATAAGTTAACAAAATCAGCACCCAACAGCCATGTTATGTAACAGAGAACCTACTGACCACTACCTGTGTCTTTAATCATCATAGTACTACGGCTAGGTATATCTTTATATTCACACCCTGTGCTGCAGCCACGATAAACTCCGGCTCCTTCACCTTGTCAGTTGCCTGCCACCGCCCGCCTGTCTGCCTCACATAAGCCTCTTGGTCTTGAATCAGCTGTTGAGCTGAGTGGAGAAAGATCAGTCCGCCAGAGAAGGCAATGGTCAGATGCAGTGCCAGTAACATGCAGGCGGAGGCGAAGGGCACATGCGGCAAAATTAAAAATAAAAAAGTCGCTCCACTGCTCCGACCATCACATCAGAGGGGCCCTGGAAATACACACCCAAAGCTACTAGGAACAGCTGAGAGGGGATGTAATTGAGAAAGCCCTTTCTTGCACACAACTGTCTGTGAAGCTGCCCGGCCCCCCCTTACTGATCTGATGAGGCCGGGCCTGGTACAACAGGGCCGGTTTTACTGACTTATCAGCGACCCTGCCCGCAGCAGTCAGAATATCCAAACAGTAGTTGCTTCAGATTTTTTTCTAGTTCATCCTGAACCAGTCAAAATTTACTCCATGGATGGCCAGCTTTATGTTCCAAATTAAATTTACTATTTGTTGCTGTGGTACATAATCCCACTTGGGTATCCTACTATTTACTTTACTGGATTAGGTTAGATATGTCTTTTGGGTATAAAAATAAAGAAAACAGAAGATACAATAAAGTGGAACTACTGTGCATCTGAGCACTATAAATGAAAAACGCTATCCATCCATGTCTCCATGCTTTATTATGCTGAGAAATCACTTTAAAAAACAACCCCTAGCCTTTCTGGGCATTACGTTCTTGAGTAAGATGATTCATGCAGCATTACTACTCCATCTGCCCTTAGCTCAGACATGCAGGCAGGAGGGCGTGCTTAGCTGAGAAAGCTCCTCTTGAAGACTCCTGGGATTTTCAACATCATTTGCCTAGGCCTGGAAACCTGGAAGTAACTGAAGAAATAATAAAAAAAAAAAAAACCTTTAAAAATAAGTAGATATGATATATATTTTCCTATCTATTTACTAATACTAGCAGCACAAATATTACAACTAGTCAGCATTGACCCAGAAAGTGAACCTCTGCTTTAATGATTAATTTTCTTTTTCTATTCTCCTTTACAAAGCTTAAGTAGCCATCATAGCTCATAAGTGTCAGAAAGAAAGACCACATTCTAGTAAATATAGGAGTATTTTAATTCACACAGAGTACAGTACTTGCTAATTATTGTACATTTCTTGTAAGTTTCCAACAGATTTAAAGGGCACAGTGTGTGTGCTTTGGCATTGAACCAGTTAGGTGTAAGCACGCAGCCTAGCTGAGAGCATGCAGCTTTGCAGCAACGGAGAGAGGTTCCCCCATCTGGCTCCCAGAGCACAAAACAACTGACAATACTACGCTAAATCTACTTCACTCAAAATCTAAAATAGAGAAATACTATATATGTTATTAAAATACTCCCTAAATGCTGGTAGGCTATTCAAGCAACTGGTATCTAAAACTGAACCACTGCTTTTGTGTAGACTGTAACTTTGAATGTTTGAGAGCTCTTGCTGCAGCTCTGCTGTAACTTTATGAAAAAGCTGCTTTTTTAATATGTTGGCAACATTTTAGTTATTTGGTATTATATCCAGTTTCCAAAACTCTATAATTATTTTAGCTTTTATTTTTCAGTGTGGTGCTTGCTGGGCTTTCAGCATAGTTGACACGGTGGAGTCTGCCTATGCTATCAAAGGACATCCTCTCACGGAGCTTAGCGTACAGCAGGTCATTGACTGTTCGTACATGAACAGTGGCTGCAATGGTGGATCCACACTCAGTGCCTTGAAATGGTTATATCAGGTTGTTTGATTTTCCTTTCTCTCATATTGACATAATTTGTCCTTCATAGAAGAGCACCAGACACCAGTGTGGTAATACGTTAACTCAACTTAAAGGCTAATTATAGTCCCAGCAATAGATATTCAGTCAGGTTTTCTTACACCCTCTATTCTTCAGCACTACACTTCTGTGTGAGGAAAACTGTGATGAGTGGTGCAGCCATTACTTTTATACATCAACACAGAGTGCTGAAGCAAGAAGTGCATTTCCACTAAAAGAAAATTTTAGGCCATTTTAAGGTATTTCTCAGTTAAAATTGTTGAAAAACATAACCTACAGTATTTCAGAGTTCTAAAAAGGTGTAAGATTTCAATTGTATCTTAGGAAGCTAGCTCCTCCTTTGTTTAAAGAAGAAGCTTGGGGTAGCTAAAAAAACAAACAAAAAATAAACATACTCCCCTCTCTGGCTTAGAGTCGGCCAGGGACAGCTGCAGCATCTGACATGCTGCAGCTGTCCTTGGCCGGCTCTAAGCCCAAGAGCTGAGCGATCAAATGACCGCTGATGGCTCAGTTCTCAGTGGGCTCTGAGCAGAGAGCAGTAACTGTCAGTCACTGCTTTTTGCTCTGTGGTGCTCACTGGAGCGCCAGGCTGGTGGGGGGGAATGGCAGCAGCTGGCTTTGGCTCTCACCCACGCGCTAAGAACCGGAGGCATCTGGGTGAATCCCAACAATATGGGATCATTCCAAAGCCTAGAGCAGCTCTGTGACAGTTTTAGTCTGTTGTCAGATAAATCTGGATCACAGAAGTGCAAAAGTAAGTGCACCCATTTGACCCAGAATAGAAGTATTCTCTCTTAAAATAAAATATTGTATCCTTGGGCAAAAATAAAAATCTAGCATGCAATGTTGCTTTAAATTCCCTCATAACCTATACCCTTGGAGCTAGACTGACTACCTTTATTGCAAAGACACAATTTCTAGGTCGTTTAGCAGTGATGTCACTGGTAGCCTTGACCTTACCTGTCAGTTACTAGACAACTTTGCCTTTGTTAGATGGAGTTTTACTGTTGTGCTGATTAGGAGGGAGGGTGTTCAGGAAGCAATGTCCTTAGAGAAAATGCCTCCTTTTATGACATCCTCATTTAATTATTTTTTATTTTTTTTACAGTAAGGAAGAATTTTTTGTGTGCTACTTGCCTAGTGTTTTGGAGGGGTAATATGGAGGGGGTGATGGCATTCTGACAAAGACCTTATAGTGATTTTAGAGCTTCTTTAATTAACACTCCTAATATTTTTTTTTTCTTAAGCTGCAAAAATATCTCGAATAACTTTCATATAATTTTCTCTAATTTTGTTGACTTTTTTTTTAGCTCTCTTCATTATTTAAAATATTTACCAACCATATTTATGTTTTGTTTAAGTCTCAAACTAAACTGGTGAGGTCCTCGGTGTACCCCTTTAAATCACACACTGGATCATGCCATTATTTCCCTGCAATGGAATTTGGGGTGTCCATAAAAAGATATCATGCCTATGACTTAAGGTAAACTCTTTTCTCATCGTCAATCTTTTTTTTTTTGTAGTTCGTTTTCATGACTTATTGGGTTATGCTGCCACCTTAGGTAATTGAATAATGGACAAAAAGGGCATGGATCCAAGACATAACCCCTCCCAGTTACACTAAACCTGTCTTTAAGTGATGAATGTGCTTCACTGTGTCTCTCTGAAGATCTCTTTCAGGGGCTTTGTTTCTATACATTCATTTTTTTTTTTTTTCAAACTATTTGTATTCAAGGAAACATGGTGGTACAGATCATCAAACAAAAATACATTGAAAAGGGAAGGGGTTGCAAACGTGTAGCATTACATTACAATTGTATGTATAGAACACTTAACTTGGGGTGTATTAATATCATTGTCATGTATGTGCATAGAAACATGATGAATATATTGATTACCATGGAGTAAACTTGATATCCTTTAAATGGCATAAAATTAATAGCTTCTATTATTATATAAGCAGTTTGAAATACTATGGATTTTGTATCTTCCGCAACTAAAGGAGTGAAGAGAATGTTCAAACTAGTTATTTTAAAGATTGATATAGAATATCTGAATGTTTGAACCAAGGGTCTTATTTTAGGTTATAGAAGAGTGTAGCATTATATACTGTGTAAAATATATAATAATATGAGAAATAGAAAATGCAGGAGATTTCCAGTGATTTTCAATGAGCCATTTTATGGTTACACTTAAAGTATGGATAAGTCTCATATGTGGGATAGACAATCTCCGTATGGGTGTAAATAATAGACAGTTAGTTATAGTGAGATGGGTACGATTGACAGAGATGGTAGAAGCAAAATTTTCATGTTGGTGCCAAATATGAGATATTTTGTGGCATTCCCAAAAGATATGAGAGAAGGAGCCTGGGGAAGGGCAAGCTCTAAAGCATACTATGGTAACTGTTGGGAATATAGCACGTAATTTGGTGGGTGTAAAATACCATCCAGTGAAAACTTTAATCGCAGTTTCGCGGACTCTAAGTGATCTTGTGCATTTCTGGATATCAATTATGCAGTCTCTTCAGTCTTCTAAAGAAAGATTACATTCTGCTTCCCAATTCTGCATGTATTGGAGCTATTCTTGATGGTCTACTTTCACTAAGTTATTGTATATTTCTGTTATGAGACCCTTTCCCTAGGTGTTTTTAAACCTATGTTTTCATAAAAGGTGGGGGGTTCTAAATTAGATGTTTTAAAGTGTGTGTTGTAAAAATGTCTTATTTAAAGAAATTGATAGTGTTCATTATTTGGGATATGATATGTTGTTTGAAGGGATGAGAATGTGACGAAAGTGGAATTTGTAATACATTTACAAAGGGTGGTGATATCGTTGGATACCCACCAGGAGAAATCTTCCATTCTGTGTAAACCAGGTGGAAATTTTGGTTCTCCTAGGAATGTTGCCTGGGGAAGTGCTTTAGATATTAAACTGAATTTCTGTTTGTAAAGTCTCCAGAGCTGTAATGATTGAAGAACAAGTTGGTTTTGCCAGGCAATACTGTTTTGGGGAACCATAATAAGCCATAAGGTTGAATGGAAGCCTTTTCAAATTTTAACCCATGGGACCCTTGGCTTACAAATATGCCATTGTGCGATTTGTCACATGCGTGAAACTAAATAATATAGCCAGAAATCAGGAAGGCCAAGACCCTCCTGTGTGTTGTGGTGAGTATAAAATTGTTTTAGAGAGATGAGGATGAGAGTTTGCTCAAACAAATTCATTAACTTGCGAATGAATTTTATTTAACCTAATCAGAACAGCTCTAAAGTATAACAGTTTTGGGAGTATTGTCATTTTAATAGCCGTTATTCTTCCTAGGAAGGAGATGTGATACGATTTCCATAGTTTTTCCGAATCATTCTAAGTTTTGACATCAATGGGAGATAATTTTTGGAGATTTATTGATATCTAGGCTCAGAAGTAGAACTGCTTGAGATTTAAGGTTTGCGCCTTGGATTACATTTGTTGCTAAGCGGATATTATCTGTAATTTGGTGGCCGGGTATAAATCCTGATTGATATGGCGATATCAATGAGGATAGTCTATTTGCTTACATTCTACTAAATATTTTAAGATCATTGTTTATTATTAAAACCTATAGTTTTGAGGCAGAGTATGGTCATTATCAGGTTTGGGTAATTAGGACATATTGGCCAGTAACATTTCCTCTGGGAATAATCCTCTGAGAATATCGTTATATAATCATGTTAAATATGGGATTAAACGAGGGGCAAATTGTTTATAGTAGAATGCAGAAAATTCATCCAGTCCAGGGGCGGAGCCTCTTTTTAGAAGTTTGATTATTTGCTATAATTCGTCTTCTGTACAACGGGCCGTTTAATTTTTCTAGTTGACTGGATGATAATGAAGGTATTTGAATATTGGCCAAACATGAGGGATCCGGTGGTGAGGTGAAGGATTCAGGACTGGAGAGAAGGTTTAAGTAGAATTTTTGAAATATCGATAAGACTTCTTGTGGATGTGTGGCTAATTGATTTGCGGCATTCTTAAGTTTCAATACATGGGGGGATTTAATTGATTGATTGAGTTTTCTAGCAAACATTGATGAGTAGAAGTTGCTTGATAAAAAAAAAAAAATTGGCCTTGGACCATCTGAGTGCTTTTTCTGCTTTGTGTTAGGAGTGTATCTAGTTCTGAGTGTTTTTGGGATATTAAGTTAGCGATTGAAGGGTCATGGGTGGAAGTCTGCATTTTTAGATCCCTTGTAGGTCCTTTGTAATAACAACTAAGATTTTTTCCATTTTTCTTTATTACAGTCTGCTGCTATTTGAATAAGGTGACCACAAAGGACTGCCTTGTGTGCAGGCCAGAGGGTTGTCGATGGTGTGTCTGGAGTAAAGTTTCATTTAAAGTATTCTTCAATTGCTGTCTCTATCTCTTGTTGACATGTAGGGTCTGTTAAAAGGGATTCATTGAGCCTCCAGGAGTAGGAAGTAGATGAGAGACCAATAAATTGAGTACTAAGTGCATTTATATGGCGATTAGACGGGGTGAATAGTGGCATCAAGAGAGTTTGATAATATAATAATAAATTAGGTGTGCAAAAATTGTAATCCAGACGTGAGTATGATTCATGTGGATGTGAATAAAATGTACATTCACAAGCGCCAACGTTTAGAGCCCTCCACAAATCAGTTGCAAAGTGTTTTAATGTGTGCTTGTAGATTTGGAGAAGGTTTTAGAGTTAGGTGTTTGTTTACTGCGGTCTATACTTGGTTGCGAAACAGAGTTGAAATCCCCAAATATGATGTGTGCTGAATGAAAACGTTGTAGGGTGTCAAAAAAATGTGCAAAAAATGTAGACTGGCCTTCATTAGGTGCATACACATTAGCTATGGTTAACTCTCTACCAGCTAAATAGCCTTTAACCACTTAAGCCCCGGAAGATTTTACCCCCTTCCTGACCAGGGGGTATTTTGCGATTCGGCACTGCGTGACTTTAACGGACAATTGCGCGGTCGTGCGACGCTGTACCTAAATTAATTTGACGTCCTTTTTTTCCCACAAACAGAGCTTTCTTTTGGTGGTATTTGATTACCTGTGCGATTTTTTTTGATCATGCGCTATAAACAAAAAAAGAGCGTCAATTTTGCAAAAATAACAATATTTTTCACATTTTTTTATATGAAATTCCCCCCAAAAAATGTAAAAATCAAAATTTTTTAACATTTTCGGCCAATTTGTTTTATGCTACCTATGTTTGGTAAAAAAAATTGCAAAAAGCGTATTTTGATTGGTTTGCGCAAAAGTTATCGCGTTTACTAACAAAGGGAAAGATTTTTGTCATTGTTGTTGTTTTTTTTTTTAACGCGTAATGGCGGCGATCTGCGTTTTTTTTTTTTTTGCGGTACTGCGACATTGCGGCGGACAGATCGGACCCTTGACTGACATTTTTGACACTTTTGGGGTTACCAGTGACATTACTGCAGTAATCAGTGCTATACATAAGCACTGTTACTGCAACATTACACTGGTAGTGAAGGGGTTAACTTTATTTGAGAGGGAGGGGCTGTGTGTGTCCCTAGGGGCGTGATTCTAACTGTGATTGGCTGTCTGTTGAGCTGTAGAAACAGTGATCAACTGAGTGATCGCAGAGTGACCGGCGGACATCGGGTCCACCGGTCACACGCGCGGGGGGGTCCGTGACCACGCGGGAGCGCGCCTCCGGCGGCGCGCACTCGCTCCCTAGACCCTCACAGGCTAGCGACGTAGACCTACGTCACTTTGCCTGTGAGGGGCTGACTGCCGACGTAGATAGTCGTTAGGCAGTCGGCAAGTAGTTAATGATAATACACTGCCTGGCCAAAAAAAAGTCACCTCCTGGAATTACTTAAGTAACTAACTAAACTAAGTATGCAATAAGTATCCTATTGGATAGTTACTGCATGTGCCCAAAGAATGAGGTCAGCTTACTACCTAAATATACTGAATCACCAGGTTATTCCATTAATGGATTTTTTCTCCCCTGATGGGGCGGGCATATTCCAAGATGACAATACCAGGATTCACCGGGCTCAAATTGTTAAAGAGTGGTTCAGGGAGCATGAGACATCATTTCTCTAGCGCTCATTGACAGACGTAGTCCTCGGTGATACAGCACCTTCGGGTTATGTTGCCTCCACAGGAGCAGGACTAGACAGGAAATTAAAAAGCTCTGGCCACACCCTAGGGGCAGTCCCAGAGGGTATATGCTCTCTCTCTCTGCCTCAGCAAATCAGTTATTTTCTGTCTAGTTAGGAGTAAGGACCTAGATACCTTGCTGGGATCTTAGGTCCTGGCAAGATTTTTTTCTTAAAAGATTTTTTTAGACAGCTTTTTTTCTCCAGTGTTCCTGTGAGATCTTCAAGCAAGAAAGCTGAACTGGGCGACGGGCTGGATGTTGAGATCCGGTGGTCACCCCAGTTCAGCCTACGAGCGCGTGCAGGCCATAGCTCCGCGCTGGGTCGGCCGCGACAAAGTCCCATTAAAGGACTGACCCCGCGAGTTAAACGTCTCGCTGAAACGCCAAAGACCATGAGTCACGGCGTCCATATCGGTCGACAGCCCTCCCGCCCCGGTGGAGAGGGGTACTGTCAGGAGTTGGTGCCCGCCTGGTTCCGGTATGGTGAGTAGTATGTTCCCCCTTTTCCCCTGACGGGTCTTGTGGTGAACGCGGGCCCCTCTCTGTATGGTAAGATAGAGTCCCTCTCTATCCTATAAATGACACAGATCCTCCTACTTTGAGTGTGATTTTATGTGCAAAAAGCCAGGAGGCTTGGTTTGGGAGCTAACAATCTAATTGTATACATGTTAAAAAGATTGTAATCAGTGGCATTCTGGGAATCTTACGGTGATAAGAATAAGCTACCTACCAGTCAGAAGCCACGGACATGTAGACTGCCTTCCTAATCAGATCTCCAGCTATTAGCAGGCCTCCCGAATGGCCATGCGGTCCGCCAGGGCCGGTACCGCCAACCACGCCAAATCCCCATGCAGAGAGAGTGTTGTGTGCCCTGCAGCACACCGCTATTCAGTACAGGCCGCCGCCATTTTTTTTGCTGGATCGCACGAGCCGCCATTTTGGCGTAGCCTCGTGTCTCCAGCATGGGGGCGGCCATGTTTGAGGTGATCTAAACACCTCGTGGAGCTAGGGGAGGCGCCGGAAGGCGTGCAGAGGGGCGGAGCCGCCTCCTTTCTTCCTGGGCAGCCAGCCAAAAGACTTCCTGTTTGTCAAGACAGCGCTATAACCTGTTGCAGTTAAACTCTGAGCATCAAGTGGTGAGCCTGGGGGTCTATCTCTCTCTCTCTCGATCGATAGGGATCCCTAGCAGGTAACACTAAGGGGCTTTTTGTGGCGCTGGGGGTCTGAAAAAAAAAAAAAAAAAGTTTTTTATTTTTGAATTATATTATCCAGGAAGTGACTGGAATTATCATGGACCCTGCCACACATATTCCCCCATCTGTTTCCCTCGAGGGGGCCACGGGACCCGCCGGTGCACAGAGTGTAGAGTCATTTACAGCAATTTTGGAGTCTATGGTGGCTCGGGTGGAGGCGGCCTGTCAGGGACGGGGGTCAAGGAAGCGACCCCCGCCTACCCCTATACTATCTGACACCTCTGACTCAGATTCAGAGATGGTCACTGCAGTTGCAGGTTCCTCTGCAAGGGCTGTTGTCTCAGGTAAAGCCCCCTCAGACAGTGAGGAGGACGTTTCTTCTCCCGCTATAATTCAGGAAGAAGCATTGGTGGACGCACTAGTTGTGGCAGTGCAGGAAACCTTAAAACTTGAGGCTTTACCGGCAGAGGCAACTGAAACAGAGATTCCTTTTGGTACTAATAAGCCCATCAAAACGGTGAAGGTTTTTCCTGTACCCAAGTGTTTCGGTAATCAGATTAAAGGAGAATGGGAGCATTCTAAACGTACCTTTACTATTTCCAAGCGTATTGCTAGACGCTATCCGTTTGAAGAATCCATCATTAAGAAATGGACGGTACCACCAGTGGTGGATCCACCTATTTCCAGGCTGAATAAAGCCACGGTTATCCCAGTGGAGGACACTTCGTCCTTTAAGGATCCGGTGGATCGAAAGATGGAAGCAGAGTCCCGCACCATCTTCTCTCTGATAGGGTCAGCATTTAGACCAGTAATTGTTATTGGTCTAGTTTCCCAGACACTTACGGAATGGGCGAGAATGGTACGCCAAGACCTTAGGGGAAAAGATATTCCCCAGGAGACATCTGATTTGATGGAACAGATTATACAAGGGCTACAGTTTATCTGTGACGCAGCCTTGGACACTACTCCCTTATTAGGGCATGCATCTATGTCAGCGGTCATCCTCAGACGTGTGCTGTGGTTAAAATGCTGGTCAGCTGACCTAGGTTCCAAAAAGACCTTGACAAATCTCCCTTTTCAGGGGAATCGTCTATTTGGGGCCAACCTAGATGAAATCATTAAGGATGCCACTGGGGGCAAGAGCACTTTTTTGCCACAGGCTGCTAAAGCTAAGGGACCTCGCAACAAGCGAGGACCTTTCTTTACCGCCCATAAAGGGCGCCCGGCTGGTACAAGCGGGAAAGGCAAGACTCCTCCAGGAGGGTTCAAGAAGGGCTGGTCGGACAAGCAGAGGACCAACCCAGCCAAACCCGAAGCAAAGGAGTACACAGCCTGAAGGTGCGCCCCCACCCGGTTTCAGGGTGGGGGGACGTTTTCACCGGTATTCAGGACATTAGATCGAGCATCAACCACTACTACCGGTGCGATTCTTCCCTTCCAACATTTAAGTACTACAGGAAGCGGTAGTTACCGTTCCCTGAATAGATCTTTTCCTTTACCTTTTCCTAAGATTAGTCCCTATACCTCACAGGAATCGGATCTGGTTGACCAGATAGGCCAAGTAGCCTCTAGTCGGGTGACTTCGGTCCCTGAGGTTCAACCTGAAAAGATCACCCTTCCTGATAACAATCAGGTATCTGATAAATGTGTGGGAACAGAAAACGACCAGACTTTCTCGGATGGTCGGGGCCAGATACCTCTAGGGACGCCTGGTTCAGATTCTATCAGCGCCAGTGGTCCTAGAAATTCTAGGCTGGCCTCCTCAAGCCGGCCTGGCCGACTTGGACATGCTAGTCGCAGACGTTCCGTGGGAACTTCGTCTCAGGGAGTGTCTGTGGTCTCAAGGACCAATTTACCATCATGCTTTACTGTCGCTGGTTTTAATGGCCTGGCCATTGAGACCCAAGTACTGAAGGACAGAGGTTTGTCTACTTCAGTCATTCCTACCCTTATTAAAGCAAGGAAAGCGACTTCCAGCAAGGTCTATTATCACACATGGAAGACTTATATTGCGTGGTGCGAATCTTTAGGATTTCCTCCACGTACCTATTCGGTGACTCGAATATTGGCCTTTTTGCAACAAGGGGTTGAGCAGAAGCTAGCCTTGAGCACCATCAAGGGTCAAGTTTCAGCATTAGCAATCTTCTTTCAGAAGCCTTTAGCTACCAAGTCCTTGGTGCGGAATTTCATCCAGGGGGTGCGGCACCTGGCTCCACCAGTCCGCGCGCCCTTACCGCCCTGGGATCTTAATTTGGTTTTGTCGGTTCTACAGAAACCTCCCTTTGAAAACATCAGGGAGATTCCCTTGCTTACTTTATCCCAGAAGGTGGCCTTCTTGGTGGCTATTACTTCTGCTCGCAGGGTGTCAGAACTGGCTGCATTATCATGCCAGTCCCCATACCTAGTGATTCATAGGGATAAGGTAGTACTTCATCCTAAGCCATCTTTTCTTCCTAAGGTGGTTTCAGATTTTCATCTGAATGAAGATATTGTACTACCTTCCTTGTGTCCTCAGCCCAAGCATCATGGGGAACATGCGTTGCATTCCTTAGATGTGGTTCGGGCAATCAGGGTATACCTGAAAGCTACGGAATCATTCCGTAAGACGGATTCGCTTTTTGTGATCACGGATGGCCCCAGAAAGGGTTTGCCTGCATCTGCCGCGACCATTGCCAAATGGATTAGACAAACGGTGGTACAGGCTTATTCTATTAAGGGTCAGAGTCCTCCGTTCCCTGTTAGGGCGCACTCCACTCGAGCGCTCAGTACTTCCTGGGCCTTTCGCCATCAGGCGTCAGTGGTCCAGGTATGTAAGGCGGCCACCTGGTCGTCGGTACATACCTTTACAAAATTCTATAAAATTGATGTGACGGCATCGGCGGATGCCTCATTTGGCCGCAAGGTTTTGCAGGCCGCAATTTGAGGAGACCGGGGGTCTACCTCGAGGGTTTTTTCTGTTTGGAAAAAAAAAAAAAAAAAAAAAATTTTCTCTTTTTTGTTGAGTCTCATCATTAAGGATGAGCATTGTAAACTTCTAGTTGGCACCGGTTGGGCCTTCTAGATTGGGATTTGATTTTCATTTTCCCACCCCTCATTTGTGATACTGCTCTGGGACGTCCCGAAGGTGCTGTATCACCGAGGAGTACGTCTGTCAATGAGCGCTAGAGAAAAATGGATTTTTGTAAAATCTTACCGTAAAATCCTTTTCTCTTAGCTCATTGACAGACGTAGTCCCCGCCCCTCTGTTTTTTGAGTTGGGTTGGGTTAAAATCTCTAAAGACTGCTTTTTCACATAACTGATTTGCTGAGGCAGAGAAAGAGAGGATATACCCTCTGGGACTGCCCCTAGGGTGTGACCAGAGCTTTTTAATTTCCTGTCTAGTCCTGCTCCTGTGGAGGCAACATAACCCGAAGGTGCTGTATCACCGAGGACTACGTCTGTCAATGAGCTAAGAGAAAAGGATTTTACGGTAAGATTTTACAAAAATCCATTTTTTCACACATGGATTGGCCACCACAGAGTCCAGAACTTAACCCCATTGAGAATCTTTGGGATGTGCTGGAGAAGGCTTTGCGTAGTGGTCTGACCCTCCCATCATCAATACAAGATCCTGGTGAAATATAATGCAACACTGAACGGAAATAAATCTTGTGACATTGCAGAAGCCAAGAAATGGTGAGCAAAACAAGAAGGGAGGTATCGCTGCATCCCCTGATGCACTCCAACAAGAGGATTTTACAGGTAAACCAAAAATCTTAATTTCTTAATCATACATCACAGGATACAGAGGAGGTAATATTCATGACTACTTGTTCCAACAAAGAGATAAGGCCAATATGCTCCAAACCCAAAACAGAAAAGGGGACAATCCCACTACAAGGCTGCCTGCAAGACCTTTCACCCAAAACTGGCATCCACAGAGGCATAAACATCTACCTGGTAGAACTTGGTAAACATGTTAAGGAAATACCAGGTAGCAGCCTTACAAACTTGAACAGAAGAAGCTTGATGCTGAATAGCCCAGGGAACACTGACACTCCTTTCGGAATGAGCCTTGGCCTGGGAAAGGAGGAATCTTGCCCTTGATACCATGGCCTTGAAAAATAAGCTGACAAAAAACACCTAGAGATAGTGGATCAAGTAGCAGGCTGACCCCTACATGAACCTTCAGAAAAAACAAACAGGGAAAAAAAACTACAAAAAGAAGCAGTCTCCTTCAGATAAACGTAAACCACTTTAACAACATTCAAAGAGTGAAGAAATTTTAGGATTAAGACAAAAACACAATGTCCTAATTCAGGTGCAAAGAAGATACCAACTTGGGTAAGAAATAGGACCAAGGCCTCAACACCACCTTGTCCTGGTGAAAAACTAGGAAGGGTTCCTTGCAGTAAAGTGTAACCAACTTCAAGACCTGGTGAGCTGAGGTAATGGCAACTTAAAAAAAACCCTTATGTGAAAGGAACATCAAGGAAATCTCTTAGAGAGGTTAAAACTCTGCAAGACCAAGTTAAGGATTTAATCGGTACAAGGAAGGCTGCACAGGTTGAACAATCAGTGTAACACCCTGCACCAAGTTTTTAACCAAATAATGAGATTCAATCGGTCTCTGAAATGGGATAGCCTAGGTCATGAACTGTTCCGATAGTACTTAAAAGCCACAGACATCTCCATCCCAGATTGGAGAAAAGCCACAACAAATTGTCAGGGATTAAATTTATGAGCCTCAAACCAAGCAAAGTATGCTTCCATTCCTTGAGGAGGGAAGGGTTTATAGAGTCAGACACACTCCTAGCCCTCAGAAACTGGGCTTCAACAGTCATGCCATTAAAGCCATCAACTGTATAATAGGATAGAAGAGCAGACCTTGCAACAGGAAATATGATTGATCTGGAAGAGCCCACAGATGGTCTGCCAGGAAATTTATCATGTCTAGATACCATGTATTTCTTGGCCAAGCAGGCACTATCATAATCACCGGAATAATCTCCACCTTTATGCTGCATAATAGACGAGGATGAAGACACAGTGGAGGTATGGATTGGGGAAAGGGGGTTCCCTGGTTCTGGACACAAACCTGTTCAGTTTGTTGCTGAATCTGAATGCCAAGAGATCCACATCTGGTGTCCCCATCATAGATAAATCTCTGCAACCACTTCCGGATTCAGCTGCTAATGGCTGAGAAAATCCAACAGACAATTTTTCACGTCGGTAATGTGCATGGTGGAGAGGGCTGGAAAATGAAGTTCTACCCAAGACAAGATCAGGTCTGCTTCTTGCTGAGCAGTAAGGCTTATTTTTCCTTGACGGTTGATGTATGCTATAGGCATGGCATTGTTCAACTGCAACCTGACAGGAAAACCCCTGAGGCAGACAGACCAGTGTATGAGAGCCAGCCAAGTTGCCGGAAGTTCCAGGATATTAACTGGCAATTAAATGAGGACATTCTGTGTGTGGTGTCAGCTTTATTATACCATGTTGAAGCAGAGACATATTGTGGTTTGTTTTCCCTGTTTCACAGTCATTATACACTGCCTGGCCAAAAGAAAAGTCACCACCAAAAAAAGGTCACACACGTTCGACCGCCTTTATATTTGATTACGGCATGCATTAGCTGTGGCATTGTTTCGATAAGCTATAAAACTGAGTCTTCGCCTTAGTGGAGCTGGGAGAGTTCATGCCTACATGGGGATTCCTGCCTTTTTTTGGCAGCATAACTCAATTAGTCTTAAATATTAACTTTTTTTAACCTTCGTACCCTGTTTTGTATTTCAAGAAAAAGATTTTACAGGTAAACCAAAAATGCTCATTTAGGTATTATTTAAGTGTTTACCTTTACTATTTTTTAAATTTTACACGCTTGTAATTTTGTTGTTGTATTAAATAGAGATTTGTAAATTAACCACTAAAGGGGAATACGTACTTGCTTTGTAGTCAGCCTGCGCCTCTATCCTTAACAACAGGTAAAAAATAAGTACTTAGGCCAGGGCTGGAAATTTTCCAGGAACCAGAAAGCCAATGCTTTTTAAAAATGACAGCTGATGTCTAACTTTTGCGGTTTTCTCTATTTGATGTCAATGGAGCTTGCTTCTAAAAATAAATCCTGCTGGCTCCTAGACTGAACAGACTAGCTCCTAAATTCCATATTCATTTGTCCACCCCTGACCTAAGTAGTACCAAGACTTGCATGGTGAGGAAAAGCAGAAAAGGAAAACTAATGTGCAGTACCTCAAAGTAGGATTATAGATGAATAGGGTACACTGGTTATTCGGGAAGATTGCTAGGGGAACTGCTACATGTGTGTTTTTAAATAGTAATTTATATGAATGTTATGTTAAAAAAAATGATTGCATTTAATACATTTAGAGGGTTATCTGAAGATATAATATACAGTATTTAAGGAATTATAGTTATAGAGGACATTTATCAAAATTGTCTTATTGTTGCAGTTATTCAAGTTAGGGACAGGTTTATTATCTGTATGCAATTTGCTTAAATTAGTTTTTGTTGTTTAAAAAGTGTTTCTAAGTACTTTTAAGTTCTGTAACAGTTAAATTTATCGCTAAATAAATGCACACTGTTATGGCTTAAAAGAGGGGAAAAAGGCAGATAGCGTGCAGCCAAAATGGAATAATATTTGGTATATTTTGTGACAAAAATCCAGAAAATTCGCCAATGTCCTGGACATCAGGCAAACCCAGATCTCTTGTCATAATAACTGCGGGCTGACCCTGCTCCTGATACAAGCAGTGCTCCCGCCCTCCAGCCTGCCTCTGTGTAAACTACAGGTTTTCTCGAACCTGTAATGTACGGAAACAGGGTGCCATGATCAGTAGTGGGAGGGAAGACTGCTTAGCCAATCAGGCTGTATTAGTGCTGCAACCCCTCCCCTTTCCCCCCTCCCGCCACATTTTGACTTCGGGCAGTCGGCTGCAGAGCAAGAGGAAGAAGCCAAAGTGCTTACACAACCCTTCCACCTCCACGGTGAGTTTTGTTTTCTTTATTTTTTTTCAGGGGGGGAGAGAAGCAGGTTCTGCAGCAGCATGTGAGAAATATATGTTTTAGTGCAGGCAATGGCATAATGGGGGCCAGGAGGGAACAGTAACAGGGGGCCCAGGAGAGAACAGTAACAAGGGGCCCAGGAGAGAACAGTAACAAGGGGCCCAGGAGGAACAGTAACAGGCAGGCCCAGGAGAGAACAGTAACAGGGGGCCCAGGAGAGAACAGTAATAGAAGGGGCCAGGAGAGATCAGTAACAGGGGGCCCAGGAGAGAACAGTGACGGGGGGCCCAGGAGCGATCAGTAACAGGGGGCCCAGGAGAAAACAGTAATGGAAGGGCCCAGGAGAGAACAGTAACAGGGGGCCCAGGAGAGAACAGTAACGGGGCCCAGGAGAGAACAGTAACAGGGGGCCCAGGAGAGAACAGTAACAGGGGGCCCAGGAGAGAACAGTAACAGAAGGGGCCAGGAGAGATCAGTAACAGGGGGCCCAGGAGAGAACAGTAATGGAAGGGGCCCAGGAGAGAACAGTAACAGGGGGCCCAGGAGAGAACCGTAATAGAGAGGGCCCACGAGAGAACAGTAATAGAGGGGGCCCAGGAGAGAACAGTAATAGAGGGGGCCAGGAGAGAACAGTAATAGAGGGGGCCAGGATAGAACAGTAATAGAGGGGGCCAGGAGAGAACAGTAATAGAGGGGGCCAGGAGAGAACAGTAATAGAGGGGGCCAGGAGAGAACAGTAACAGGGGGGGGCACAGGAGAGAACAGTAACAGGGGGGGGCACAGGAGAGAACAGTAACAGGGGGGCCCAGGAGAGAACAGTAACAGGGGGCCCAGGAGAGAACAGTAACAGGGGGCCCAGGAGAGAACAGTAATAGAGGGGGCCAGGAGAGAACAGTAACAGGGGGCCCAGGAGAGAACAGTAATAGAGGGGGCCAGGAGAGAACAGTAGAGATTTGTCTTCAGAGAGACGGCAGCTATCATGTAATCTCCAGCACTGATGTTTGTTTAACTTGAGTCACTTTCTACCAGCTAAGCTTTAAAAATGTACATTTAGGACATTTTATTTTATTCCCTTTGCAAACATTATGAATGTACATAGCAGGTCCATAGGTTCATGAGTGAATCTGGATAAATAGTATCTCTACATGACTAAATACTGAACGTCTTGGAAAGGGGCACTAATGCATCGCATCCACTATCTGCTGATGTGCTTCCATCTAATTGTTTTTTGCATGTCTTGGGTAAGAACTGTGACAAGTTTTTGCAAGTGTGTTCAGCAGTCATAATCCTATATCATCACTGCAACAGTCCACCATTCCTGGAAAGCAACTATATATTACTATAGATGATAGAGTAGCTGTAATTCCTTCAGGCATCTCTGCTAAATCATAAAAAGAGATGCCAAACACTGATGTCCAGCAATCTTGATACCGTGTCGCTGTTGGACATCAATGTTTGGTACGTTTTATAATTTAGATGAAACTGAGTTGAGGTGAAACAAGTGAAGGAAATGCAGCTACTGTTCCACCCAAATTCGCATATCGTTATACTTTCCTTGGAATAGAGGACTTTTGGAGTATTAAGGTAGGATTATGGTTGTATGGCACAGTTGTGTGATACTTGCTTGAGTCATTTTTCGTTCAAAAAAAAATTAACAGTGTCTCATGCGGATTAAAGCACACCAGCAGATGGTGGACACATTGGTGTGGATACAACAACACAGTATCAGGGCGGAGATATTATTTATCCAGCTTTAATCTCCTACTTATTGGCAGATTATCCTCATTACCTGTACAGATACAGCCAGTGCATGTTAATAGACAAAATGCTAAGTTTTTAATTGGTGACGTAATGCAATGCATACTTTGTGTGAATTAGTTACAGACTATCTGGTGTCTTTTTGTGAAACTTCATACATCTCTGTGCATCTTCATAAATTTAATTAAACCGTCCAGATAATCCTCTTTCTAATCACAGATTATGTTTCAGTATTTTATGCATGTCGGTTTCAATAGCTAACCTATTTTTTAATATTTATTTAAGAGAAGGGTTTTTTTTTAGAAAAACATAATTTTCTAATTCGGTCTTATCAGAAGACTATGGCCCTTCAAAAGCCTCAAAATCGTATATGAAACAGTTTAGATATGTTGGTATTGGAAAATGTCCCTGGAAACTCATTTAAAATGCTGGCAGATTGTTATTGCTTTTTCATTTCATGCAAGCGCCAATTAATCAAAAATGTTTAAAAAGGTTGTAACAATAAAAAAAACAAAACACATTTTTCTTTTAAACTGCATTGTGCTTGTGCAGTGTCATTTTCCCTGATTGATCCTGCCTATTCCTGTGTCCCCCTGTGTGTGCAGACCACGGTAATCATGGCTGCTGAGCCATGGTCAGGTTACGTAACTCGGCCCACAGGCTCTCTCTCCCTTCCTCCCTTCTTGCCTGCCTGCCTGTCAGCTCCTGTGTGTGAGCCACCCCTCCCCTCCTGCCGCTATTCCGTGTAGCAGTAAAGTTAGTGTTTTTGATTACTGGCAGCCCCTCTGTTATAACAAGATATACTACTCTGTACGTGTTTTTTTTTTTTTTTTTTTTAATTCTAATCCTAAATAACTTAATCCACATCTCTGGGATGTGCAGTCACGTGATCTCGTGGAGATCTCATTCCTTTCCATTGTAGTTCTTAGGTCGGGGAAGGAAAGTGGTGGGCGGTCACATGACCGTGCGATGGTGATGTGGATTAAGGTGTTTAAGAATTGAATTAAAAAAAAAAAAACACATACACTGAGTTGTATATCTTACTATAACAGAGGGGGTGCCAGTAATTGATAACACTGACTTAACAACAACTTTTAGAATGTACACAGGCTTTCTCTCTCCTTGTTGTAATAAATCTAAAATCTGCTGGCTTCTTTAAAATACTAAGAAAAACATACTTTGCTTACATGGGCAGTTTAGAAACCTGAAAGGGAAAAGTGAAGTTCCTGCTTGTAACAACTAATCAGTACATGTTAACTATTTATTTTCCTGCACTTTTACTAAATTTCTAAATAATTATAATAATTACAATTTGTGCTACTGGTTGATGACACATCAGCATATAAAATGTGATTCTCTCGCTACTTTTGATTATTTTGTGACATATGTTTTAATTATTTTCCTTTATTTTGTAGTGATTCTGAAGATGTGATGATGATGTTGCTGATGCACTATGGTCCATTAGCAGTTATTGTAGATGCACTTAGCTGGCAGGATTATCTTGGAGGCATAATTCAGCATCATTGTTCCAGCGGTCATTCAAACCATGCTGTCCTTGTAGTTGGCTATGATAAATCAGGTAAGAGATTGATATTTATGACTAATTAATTTGAAATCCTGGGTGTCCCTTAATGGGTTTGATTTGTCCAATACTATACAGTAGTTGTGTCAAATATTTCCTGTAAGGTATTTATTAGGACACTAAATTATCACCATCACCCTTGTTGCCAGTATAACGGTTGTGAAGTATTTATACCTGTAAGCCACAAATTCATACCTTGACTCCATGTTTCTGTAAAATAGTATTTCTTCAATAAATGATTTGTTTTATCATGGCTAACATTTACTAATCTTCTGCAGTAGAAGTTTTTTTATTTGTTTTTTTAAAAAAGTTATCGCTCATTGTCTGGGGAATGTGTAAATGCAGCATAAAGGTACTTTGGGTGCTCAAAGACAAAACATGATTATCAGCTTAACTTTTTGACATTCCCAATTCTAACAGCCTGGGCCAACCATTATCAAGGAGGAGGGGATTTACATCATCTTTCAAACTGAATTCATATATTCTAATATATATACTGTGAAATATATATATATAAAATTATATTTTTATTCATCATAGCTAACTCCTGCCCCATGTTTCTGTTGAATTAGGCCAACAGTGTCTGGAAAAACAAAAGAAAAGCGTGTAGTGTTGACAGAATAGGAGTATATGATTCTACATACATTGTGGGAGATTTACTAAAAGTGGTGTACACAGAATCTTATGCTGCTGTGCATAGTAACCAATCAGCTTCTATCTTCAGCTTGTTTAATTAAGCTTTGGCAATAAAACCTAAAAGTTGCACCAGTTTTAGAAAATCTTCCTCATTGTCTTCAGTGTCCAGGTCCCCAATGGTCTGCTCTGTTGCATCACAGCTGACACTCTCATCCAGTTCCTTGAGGCTTAGAGGGGAGTTTTGTTTTATTAGGGCATTGTAAAAGGCCAGTTAAAATTCTTTACCATATTGGAAGGTCAATGAAGATGTTGGATTGAAAACTATTTTGGCAGTTGACAATCCTTAGGGCTCTGAAAGTCCACAAAGAAGAAGGAAGACACATGAGGTTTGATTTACTAAAATCTGGTGCAGCTCTGCAAAGAAACCAATCAGCTTCCAGTTTGTCAAAGCTTAACTGAACAAGCTAAAGTTAGAAGCTGACCATGCAGAGCTGCACCAGATTTTGAACTCTTCAGTTTTAGTAAATCAACCTCCATTGCATTATACAGATTAATGAATGAGCAAAAAAACATTGAAGTTGCGATTTCTGTCTTTGTATTTGGATTAAGTGGAAATGTGTTTAAGCACTATAAAAGAACCAAAGTATAATCTCTGGAATGCGGTTAAAGTTTTCAGTTCAGTCTTCCTTTATTTACATCAGCTACTGCTTTTCATGGCTGGTACTCATTTCATGCATATGTTTATTTTGTTGTGCTTTAATTTGTAACTTCTGGCATGTGTGGAATATTATTTTTTTTTATGTTTTTTAGGTGATATTCCTTACTGGATTGTGAAAAACTCTTGGGGTACAGGTTGGGGTATAGATGGCTATGTACATATAAAAATGGGAGGTAATTTATGTGGTAAGTTTAAATGATCGCTAAAAACAAATTATCTTTTACTCATTAAATTCACTTCAGTTGGTTAAATTATACCTTTTAGAGCAGTTATCCTTAAACTTACCACTCCCAGGGCTGGGGACATTATTTATATCCATACAGGTTTCTCAGTCACCCTAATCCAATTACAATGGAATGTGTCAAGGCGCATGACGATTGTCCAGTTGTCCAATGATGGAAGGTGTGGAACCTTCCTGTTTTAATAACATAGTTCAATTACCACGCAGGTTTACCGCCCATTCACACTGGCGCGACACGACTTGCTGGAGCGACCTGTGAAGTCGCGGTGCACAGCGCGCACCGCGACCTCGGCGCGACATGCACGGACTTCATATCATTGAAGTCAATGCAAGTCGCCTCCAGGTCGCCCCAAAGTAGTACAGGACCCTTTTTCTAAGTCGGAGCGACTTGTGTCGCTCCTATTAGAACGGGTCCTGTACTATTCAATGGCGAGCGACCCACCACGACTTGTCAGGCGACCAAGTCGCCTGACAAGTCGCGCTAGTGTGAATGGGGTCTTACTCATTTACATCTTTATTAAGCATTGTATTTAATAATTTTCAGTCAGGCTGGAAAAAGCATGTGATCTGTTTTATAGCAACAAACCTCCAACCAATGTTTTCCTGCAGCTCTTGAAGAATAAATCAAAACTGTTCTTCATTACAAAGCTTTTTATTGACATTTATGAAAATCAAAAGATTCCCTATATGAAATGTTTATGGCCATCCCACAGCATTTCAGTTGTATTGAGATCTGGATCCAACTTGGCTCTTCCTTAATACATATTTTCTTCAGTTTGAGTCATTCCATTGTCTAGTTAGTCATTTATTTTTTTCAGTGATTATAAATCCTTTTTTGATTAGACAATGTAACTTGGAGGGGTGAAATAATAAAATATATAAGTGCTGCGCAAATATAATATATGTAATATATATTGACAAATCAAATAAACATTATTTTAAAGTGCAAAATATAAATATATTGGTGAATGCATATATATATAAAAAAAATCTGTAGTGTGATAGCTAACCATCAAAATTAAAAATAAAATTAATATTAGAAAAAAAAAATATATATATATATATATAATCCGTGAATCAATAAGAGAACAGTCCTAATCACCAGTGCTCAAAAAAAAAAAGTTGACAATCCGTGAACTGTGGTTAATAAGACGGTTTGTCGGATGTATCACCTCCACTTTTGTGACACCCAACCCCCCCCCGTTAGGTGTGTGCTCCCCTCATGGAGTGTGACCTCGCAATTAAGCTTGGTCAGTAACCGCATGTAAATCCCAGCAGGGAAAGGGTGGATGATCTCCCACCCTTCCATGGTATTGCTTTACAAATGCCATTCTTGCTCTGTATTTTTCTTACAGTGGGAAAAATTTAAGAGACTTCTTCACCTATTTCAGTTCTGCATGTTGTACCCTTGCTGTGATCTTTGCAACTATTTCCTAGCAGCAGTGCTGTGTTTGCTCAATATGTGGACAGCTTGTTTTTCCTTTAGAAATGTTTTTGTAGCATTTTTACCTTTTCTTTGATCTTATGAAATGTCTTTTTATCAGTTTGTATTATAAGATGTGTGACCTATATTCTCCAATTCCATCTGAATATAGTACAACAATTAGCACTATATTATTTCACCAGAAATGAGTGTTTTTTTTTTGTTTTTTTTTTTTTATCAGGAATTGCGGACTTTGTAGCTTTTCCCGAGATGTGATTTGTGAAAGGGATATAAACACGAATGAATGTCTTCATGAAGATGCATCATCAAAATCGATTATCGTAACGGGCAAAATATTGTTTTACAGGCAAAGTTTACCTTCACAAGATTCTCTTTTTTGGATAGCGCGGTAAAGAAGCCTTAGCAGTGTGACCATATATATTTATTTTTTTTTGCACTAACTGTTAGAATTTTTGGGCTCCACCCCCTTTTCTCAGCACATGGAATACCTAAAAGCTTAGCAAAAACACACAAGCACAGGGTAATTGAAGGGTGAAAATGAGTCCAATAAGGAGTAAAGAAGAGGACTAAGGAACAGTGGGGGAGGGGGGGGGCGTGCAGAGTTGAGGATGGTCATAAAATTATTTGATAGGGATTAAAGCCTCGTACACACGCACCGATTGTTGGCCGACCGATCGGCCGTCTTTTGTCCAGTGTTGCCGACAGAAACCAACTTCAGAAGTGATGTCATGTTCTGGTTTACTTTCCGTGTTTTTTTCTTCTCTGAGCATGCCCAGTCTTGCTCATCACATTTTTGTCTGCCAAAATCTGTACTGACTGAAGAACAATCGGCCGTTCTGTTGACGGCCAACAAAAATTTTATAGCATGCACACCAGATTTTGTTCGGCCGAAAAGTCGCAGTCGGTTGTCGGAAGCATCATACTAACAAGCCGACAATCGGCCGATCGGACGTTGGCCGAAAATTTATGGCCAACAATCGGTGCGTGTCTACGGGCCTTTAGAAAGCTATGATACACATTCAGTCTGCTATCTCTCATGTGAAACAGGATTCTCATTTTATGTCCAATCATTTTCCTTCCCTGATATATTTAACACCCCCTTTCTTCCCAAACAATCAAAACTTTAATGATTTATGGATTGTCCTGGCTGTGAAAAATGATGTCCCACAAGTGTGCAGTAATCGTCTTCCTTATGTTCTTTTGTGGTGTGTCTATGTAGGTTTATTATTTTATGTTTTTTTGTCCTGTTTCACCAATATAACATCTTAGTTGCACTTGTTGCATAGAATGTGGTACTCTACATAACTAAAGGTGCAGCTGTATGATCCAGCAATATTGAAAGTTATGTGTAATAAGTTTTTATTGATTAATGTGGCTGCACAGCTTGCAGCGTGTATTGTTGCAAGGTTTTGTTTCCTTGTCTGTCCCAATATTCAGAATCAAATTTCCTTTTGGTTAATTGTCTGTTTTTTTTTTTTTTTTATTGTAGGCATCAACATAGGAATAGGGTAGCAATTGCAACTCCGCTCATGCTCCAGGTAGCTTGGGCAGCAAGAGAAGCAGGGATAGAAAAACTGAAAGCTCAAAAGCCTTTTTAAGTTAAAGCAACAATAAACCCAAAACCAAATATATAATATACTCAAGCTTGCCAATCATTAGCTGGGGCGACTGCATTAGTTTGCTTTTTAGGCTTTTTCCCCTCTGTTTTCGCCTGGTGATCTGGCCAGTAGCACACCTTCTGTATCAGAGTGCCCCCAATCTGAATGAAGGAGCACAGGGGGCACAACAGAGAGCAGCATTGACAGTCTGAGGGGAGGGGAGTATTCGTGTATCTAAATCTGCATCTAACATTAACAAATTGAAGACAAACCTAAGCTCACACTTTTTAAGCAGTTACAGCGAACAGTTTTTTTTTTTTTTTTTTTTTTTCCCTTTTGGGATAAAGGTTTTACATAAATAAATAAAAGCTAATCATTTTAAGCACCCCTGTCAGTGTTAAATGGTTTGTCCCATTTCTGTAACTGATACATTCTGCTAGACCGCTTGTTCTGTTGGAAAACAACAGACTAAAGCCTCGTACACACGCACAGATTGTTGGCCGACCGATCGGCCGTCTTTTGTCCAGTGTTGTTTGTTGGTTGAAATGTGCTCTACACTTGCACTGGACTTTTGTTGGCCAACAAAAAACAACTTCAGAAGTGATGTCATGTGATGGTTTACTTTCCGTGTGTTTTTTCTTCTCTGAGCATGCCCAGTCTTGCTCATCTGATTTTTGTCTGCCGAAATCTGTACTGACTGAGGAACAATCGGCCGTTCTGTTGTTGGCCAACAAAAATTTTATAGCATGCACACCAGATTTTTTTCGGCCGAAAAGTCGCAGTTGGTTGTCGGAAGCATCATACTAACAAGCCTACAATCGGCCGATCGGACGTTGGCCGACAATTTACGGGTAACAATCTGTGCGTGTCTACGGGGCTTTACTCACCAGGTAGAAACAGTGGAAAGAAAGCAAAAAAAAAGAAAACGAATGCAGCCATCACATTTAAGAATCCGTAAGCGGCAATAGAATAAATGTTTGCTTTTGGGTTTATTACTGCTTTAGAGCTGGTTCACACCACATGTAGTTCTGCGTGTTTTTTTCTGCACCAAAAATGAATGGATAGTAGATTATATGGTTTCCAACGGCATAGTTCACCCCAGTGTAGTCAGTTCCAGAAAAAAAAAGTAGAACATGCTGCATTTTTTTTCTGCACTGAACTGTACTGCAGTGCAGTAAAATGCATACAAAACGCACTGGTAGGCACATATCCTTATTTAAGGTGAAGAAAAAAATAGGGGAAAAATGCACCGGAATCCGTCAACAACACGCATGCAGAAACACATCCAGACTGTGTTTCTATGATGTGAATTGGCCATTAATGTTAGTTCCAGTCAAATAGTGCTTTTAGAGAACTTAAAATTCAACAAAAACAATAATTTGGAGATTCTTGATAAAAATAGAAATGAATGTTTGCGGATGTATGTGATCCATGTGAATGAAGACAAAAGTATATACACTGCTCAAAAAAAATTAAAAGAACACTTTGAAAACACATCCGATCTCAATGGGGGAAAATATCATGCTGGATATCTATACTGATATTGACTAGATAATGTGTTAGAAACTAAAGGATGCCACATCGTTTGATGGAAATGAAAATTATTAACTTACAAAGGGCTAAATTCAAAGTGAAAAAATTATACATCAGGCTAGTCCATTTTGCTAAAATGTCATTGCAGCAACTCAAAATGGTACTCAGTAGTTTCTATGGCTCCCACATGCTAGTATGCATGCCTGACAACATCAGGGCATGCTCCCAATGAGATGACGAATGGTGTCCTGGGGTATTTCCTCCCAGGTCTGGACCAGGGCATCGCTGAGCTTCTAAACAGACTGAGGGGCAATCTGCCGGTGTCGGATGGACTGAAACATAATGTCCCAGAGGTGTTCTATTGGATTTAGGTCAGGCGAGCGTGGGGGCCATTCAATGGTATCAATTCCTTCATTCTACAGGAACTTGGTGTATACTCTCGCCAAATGAGGCCGGGCATTGTCGTGCACCAGGAGGAACCCAGGACCCACTGCGTAGGGTCTGAGGATTTCATCCCGATACCTAATGGCAATCAGGGAGCCATTTTCTAGCCTGTAGAGGTCTGTGTGTCCCTCCATGGATTTGCCCTCCCCCCCCCCCCCCCCCTCCACAAACCATCACTGACCCACCACCAAACCGGTCATGCTTAACAATGTTACAGGCATGATAACATTCTCCACAGCGTCTCCAGACCCTTTCAGGTCTGACACGTGCTCAGGGTGAACCTGCTCTCATCTGTGAAAAACACAGGGCGCTAGTGGCGGACCTGCTAATTCTAGTGTTCAGTAGCAAATGCCAATAGAGCCTCCACGATGCCGGGCAGTGAGCACAGGGCCCACTAGAGGACGTCATGAAGTCTGTTTCTGATTGTTTGGTTAGGCATTTACACCAGTGGCCTGCTGAAGGTCATTTTGTGCTCTGGCAGTGTAAAACACTTTCATATATATTCCTGCGCTTATGGTGTAAGTGAAAAGAATATATTAATGTGGGTTGCTGCTCTAGAAGGTGATGTGCCTTTTAAATAGTGATAGTGTATTTAGAGAGCACTATATATGAATATAAACAATAATAAGTATCAGTCAACCATGAATGAATATTACAAATAAATCAAATAAAATGCATCATAATTCACATAAAGCCCATTATCTCAAATCTTGTGAATAATGAAGTAAAGTTCTATCGTGCTAAAGTGTCAAGTGCTGTAAACTCAAATGCGGTGCAAATCGTGCTCCCCTTCTATGTGCCCACTCACTCACCACTCCAATGAAAGGAGTCCTATGAGCTTGTGCAGATATCTTGCGTCTGCTGAGCTTTATGGTCCTTCGTTACTCCCTAATAATTATTCAATAGGATGCTCATATATGGTGTAAATAAATGGCAGAGAAAGATGCACATAGCGTAATTCTGTTTTATTATAAAATTAAATAGATTAAAACATATCCACTTACATGGTATAGGAACAAATAAGCATACAAGCCTTAGATTGATCAGGAATTAGGTATGGAGGGAGGAATATTACGTTATAAATATACATAATTTTTTTTTTTTTTTTCTAGCCCATGGTGTGTGAACACACTCAAACTAACACCAGGTGCATAAAAAAGTGCACACACGCAAACGTGAGAACACAAAAAGGTGCACAGGGTGTGCGGAAAGTCAACCTCCGAAGAGGACGGACCCTGACCTTGATCCCCCGGGGCACAAGACTCCTGACAGGGACTAGGGTACTCACTATGGCCTGTCCAGCCGAAACCAGGCAGATCCCGTTCTCTGGGAGGACTGCCGAAACAGCCCACCCCAAGTACTATGTGTGGCTCCCCTGAAGAGAGAGGGCGAACTAAGCTAGAAGGCCATATCCACCCCCTTTCAAGACTTTCAAGGTAGGCCTGAGGACCCACACCCTACTCATCGTGAAAACGTGAGATAGGAAAGTGACAAAACCTACAAAGAAAAACACACAACATACAAGAGTGGGGAAAGGGGAAGTGGAGAAGTGCGGTGGTGTCAAGGTGCAGGACCTTGACAGGCCCTTCGGCCAGGAATAAAAAAATTCCTCTGGTCCCAGCCAAAAGGTCCGTCCCAAGAGGCAGGTGTGAAAAAAGTGTGTTTGTTGCAGTGACCAAGGTGCCAAAAACTCAAGGTGAGCTCCCCCACCAGTGAGAATTATGGCACCCTTGGGCTGCCACCCCAGGAGCACATACACCACGGGCTTCTTTTGGTCCCAGCCTTCAGCCAGACCAGCGTAGCCCATCCCTATAAATATACACAATACATCACCTGAAGGGTATCCTTTGATAACGTCCTGTGGGATGGACAAACCACGTCGGTTGACCTCGGATGGTGACGTCATTTTAGGTCGGTGAGACGCAGGTCGTTGTGAACCTCCTGGTTTTATGCTTATTTTTTCCTATACCATCTGAGTGGATATGTTTTAAACTATTTGACTTTATAATAAAACTGAATTACGCTATGTGGATCTTTCTTTGCCATTTATTTACACCATGTACAATATCTCACAAAAGTAAGTACAGCCCCCACATTTTTGTAAAAATGTATTATATCTTTTCATGTGACAACACTGAAGAAATGACACTTTGCTACATATGTAAAGTACAATGTAAAGTAGTGAGTGTGCAGCTTGTATAACAGTGTGAATTTGCTGTCCCCTCAAAATAACTCAACACACAGCCATTAATGTATAAATCGCTGGCAACAAAAGTGAGTACACCCCTAAGTAAAAATGTCCAAATTGGGCCCAATTAGCCATTTTTCCCTCCCCAGTGTCATGTGACTCATTAGTAGTACAATGTGTTAGGTGTGAATGGGGAGCAGGTGTGTTACATTTGGTATTATCGCTCTCACTCCCTCATACTGGTCACAGGAAGTTCAACCTGGCACCTCATGTCAAAGAACTCTCTGGGATCTTAAAAAAATAATTGTTGCTCTACATAAAGATGGCCTAGGCTATAAGAAGATTACCAAGACCCTGAAACGGCTGCAGCATGGTGGCCAGGACCATAGAGCGGTTTAGCAGGACAGGTTCCACTTATAACATCCTCGCCATGGCCGACCAAAGAGGTTGAGTGTACGTGCTCAGCGTCATATCCAGAGGTTGTCTATTGGAAATAGAAGCATGAGTACTGCCAGCATTGCTGCAGGGGTTGAAGGGGTGGGAGGTCAGTCTGCCAGTGCTTAGACCATATGCCGCACATTGCATCAAATTGGACTGCATGGCTGTCATCCCAGATGGAAGCCTCTTCTAAAGATGATGCACAAGAAAGCTCTCAAACAGTTTGCTAAAGACAAGCAGACTAAGGACATGGATTACTGGAACCATGTCCTGTGGACTGATGAGATCAAGATAAACCTATTTGGCTCAGATGGTGTCAAACGTTTTTGGCGGCAACCAGGTGAGGAGTACAAAGACAAGTGTGTCTTGCCTACAGTCAAGCATTGTGGTGGGAGTGTCATGGTCTGGGGCTGCTTCCCGCACTGGGGAGCTACAGTTCATTGAGGGAAACATGAATGCCGACATATACATTGACATACTGAAGCAGTGCATGATCCCCTCTCTTCAGGGACTGGGCCCCAAAATACTTTTCACAGAGATTAAACAAGTGCAGCATAAATATCATAATCTGTGACTATTGGCAGACAAGACATTGAGTCAAACAGGTACTATTTGGGTGTAAGCTCCTGTCCTTTGTCCTCATCTGCTGTTACAGTGCAGACAAATAGAATATAAATATTTCAGTGTTTAAACTGCCATATGTTATCTCTCAAAGGACAAGGATAGAAAAGGCAGAGGTAAGAGGTTTATTTTTGGAAAGCAGAAGGGTATCTCTGGATATATTAAACATGTTTAGCCTAGACATAACCTAAAATGAAAAATCAATCCAGTAGGTGCTGCTGTGTTGTGACCTAGAATGGAGGGGTTTGACCTTCATATACTGAAAAAAGAAGCTCCAGCATAAGATTTTTTGGGCCGCTAACTGTTAAGGGCTCACAATACAAGCCTATATCTGACAATCTTTTTGAAAATATTTTGTTTAATTACTTATGTATATATATTATGTAAATATTCATTTTTTCCGAGAATAAAGCACACACACAATATCAATAGAAAAGGAAATAATGTATTTGAATATTATAAAGAGGCGGCAACATACACATTTATAGACATTCCAAAAATTGTAAGTTAATTTTAAGTGATGAAGGGCTATGTATTGATTTTGTATAAATAAAGTATTTTAAGTTACAACAAATGTGTCATTTTTAAATAATGTTTCTTTACATATATATATATCTATATATAGTCCAGGCCAGGTGTCTATATGTACACACACATACTCTTGGCCGGAACCATGTTAAGTTTGGCATCTTTACTAATACTGCGTTGAGTAGTTTATACATTCAAATATCTACATAGAACTTCAAATATGCTTGTTTTCCCTATTGACTTGTGAAACCATGCAAGAATACTACGATTTTAAGTATATATGTTTTTTTGATTTAAAGAGTTTTTGTTTTTCTCTTAAATACTGTAAGACAGAATTATTTTGTGTGTTTAGCCTTTGAATAAATTCAGATATAATAATTTACAAAGACATGACGTCACCCTATTAACCACTTGCCGACTGCCGCACGACTATTTACGTCGGCAGTCAGCCCCTCACAGGCAGAGCGACGTAGGTCTACGTCGCTAGCCTGTAAGGGTGTGGGGAGCGAGTGTGCGCCGCGCCTGTCACGGACCCCCCCGCGCGTATGCCCTCGCGATCGTCCGTGACAGCGGGAGAAAGGCAGACGGCTAGTGTAAACAAAGCCGCCTGTCAGTTCTCCCTGTGTAAGAATGATGATCAAACGGTTCTACTAGGTAGGACCGTTGATCACTGTTCTTACACACACAGCCACAGCCAATCACAGTTAGAAGCACGCCCCTAGGACACACTTAACCCCTCCCTCTCCAATACAGTTAACTCCTTCACTGCCAGTGTCATTTTTACAGTAACAGTGCATATATATAGCACTGATTACTGTAGTAATGTCACTGGTAACCCCAAAAATGTCAGTCAAGGGTCCGATCTGTCCGCTCCAATGTCGCAGTCCCGCAAAAAAAATCGCAGATCGCCGCCATTACGCGTTAAAAAAAAAAATGACAAAAATCTTTCCCTTTGTTAGTAAACGCAATAACTTTTGCGCAAACCAATCAAAATACGCTTTTTGCGATTTGTTTTTTTTACCAAACATATGGTAAAAAAAGAAAATTGGCCTAAAATGTTAAAAAAATTTGATTTTTACATTTTTTGGGGGGAATTTCATATAAAAAAATGTGAAAATATTGTTATTTTTGCAAAATTGACGCTCTTTTTTTGTTTATAGCGCATGATCAAAAAATCGCACAGGTGATCAAATACCACCAAAAGAAAGCAGTGCCGAATCGCAAAATAGGCCCTGGTCAGGAAGGGGGTAAAATCTTCCGGGGCTTAAGTGGTTAAGTACATCAATTTGTAATTTCTAACATTTCTGTAAAATCTAACATTTTACATCAAGGTTCATTTTCTCTGGAAACATACAGTATGAACAGCTGCCAGATGGCTGTATTTAGTGTCCTCAGTCAGAATCCTCACTGCTGAAGTAAGAACTGTCACAACATTCTGCAGTGTACAGGAATTTGTGTACGTTCGGGTTCAGTCGAGGTACCCAGTGTCTCGGCACCAAAAATGTTGAAAGATTGAAAAGGTCCACAAAAACTTTATATCTGTCACTGTTCAGGAAAAAAAGAATGGTTAGATACTATTGTCTGGTCCATTAAAACATATTTTCCCTTTAACAAGTCTGTTCACATGGTATTGGTATTTCAGCTATGGGTGATCCTGGTGGCCTTGATAAACTACTGACCTCTTCAGATAAATTTTTCATAATGTCAGCTCCCCTTTTAACATATTAAACATCTAAATCCTAACTTACAAAATCGAGTATGATAAAGCATTTTGTATATCACAAACAATTGTTTTTTTTTTTTTTTTTTATAAAATACTTGTTTTAAAGTTTCACTAAACCCAGGACCCTGCATTCACTGTGTCCGATGTTCCACAGTACACAGAACATGGAAATGCAATCATTTTAGTAAATATAAACTGCTAAATACTTTTTCTCATCAGCAGTATATAGCAGCCTTGTGACTTCTATCAGTGTTTGGCCAAGCACAGGTTACATCTTGTAGGAGGAGTTTTCATTCTCCTCTGAGGCTGACTCCTGACCCTCTGTCTGGACAATGCTGATTGACCCTGTGCCGATTATATGCACACTCCCGGGGGAAGAAAAAAACCTCTCTGGCAATACACATCAAACTGAGCATGTGTCGAGTGCCCCCAAGGCTCCTCTGTATTATCAAGAGATGGACTGGGGACTGTGGAAGAAAGGGAGGATCAGAGAAGACCGGATCAAACAGCCTTTTTACACAATGTGCAGGATTAACCCCTTAGGTTCCAATATAACAAGCATGCTTTACTGCATATACACAGCCCTCAAAATTTCCACTCTCCTGCTCGCATTTAGTGAGTGGAAATGTATCTCAGCGCGAGTGAGGAGCCGCATCGGAAGGGGGGGGGTGGGCGCCGCCAGCAGGTATTGTTGAATGAGTGCGGATTCTGTGTTCGGCCAGGAAATTGTGGGGAATGGAGAGGAGAGTCAGCCAGATCAATGAGAGAGGGGATCTCCACTGTCAAACCAAAACCTGCTTTCTTGACCGTCTCCTATGATAGACAGCACACTGGTCCAATGCCAGGAAATTGAAGTAGTGTGATGTTTATCATAGAAGCCAGTCCAGGAAGCAGGACTTGGTTTGACAGCAGAGATCCCCTCTCAGTATGATCTGGCCTACTCTCCTATTTCTCCCCTCCTTCCCCACAGTTTCTTGGTCAATTGCTGAGAGGAGAATCAGCTTCCATGAGGCTACATCGATGGGCCATTAATTGGCTGCACTGATAGGCACTGATAAGCTGCATTGATGAGGTTGCACTGATATGCTGCACTGATAGCCACTGAAAGCTAGCACTGATAAAGTTGTTGTTGTTGTTAATATTTATTTTTGTAACTTAATTCTACATAAAACTATTAACAGTGTTATTTCATGAGATAATTTATGAGGGCTTGCTTAGGGGTGGAATTAGAGGTGGGCAGGGTAGGGGTTGGGTGGGTCGACGGGTGGCGAGTAGCTCTTGAGGCCTGGCTAGTAGCTCAGGACTTGATATTTTGGGCCCTTATATACAGACAAATTTTACTGTTGTGGATTTAGTAACACTTTAACCACTTCCTTACCGCTGGATGTCATATGACACCCAAGGCTTTAAGTGGGGATATCAAGCATCATTCAGATATAATTTTTTCTCCACTGTGATTTTCTTCACCATAAGAACAATCATAGCGGCTGGTAAGCCGCTTGATCGTTCTTCCAAGCGGCGGGAGGGGACATCGCCCCCCTCCCGCCGCCCTCCGGTGCTTCTCCCGGCTCGCTCCTGCAATCAGCGAGCCGGAGAAGGAATCCACCGGTGGCGGAAGTACACCATAGAGTCTGCCGAGGACCAGATGCTCCCCGACAGTTTCTATGACTCTCGAAGGCCTGGGCACGACTTGATGACGTCACACCCGACCTGGCAGTTGTCAATACTGCCGGCTCTATAGCCGAGGTCTTTTTTTTTTTTTTTTTTTAAATTTCAGGCTTTCTAGCCTGTAGGAGAGATCTGGGGTCAATAAGACCCATAAGGAGGATCTGTCATTTACTATTCCTATTACAAGGGATGTAAATCTGGTAAAGAAGGCATTTTTTTTTATAAAACACAGAGATAGGAGCACCTGTCATTAGGAAACAAGGAGGATTATATTAAGATGTCAAAGTGGGTTAACAATCACTTTAATCTTTTTAATAGGACCTGGGGAGACTGTAACCTTAAGTTACTGATTTATGAAGCTTTCAGTAAGTAGAGTCAGTTTATAGTTTGTTTTTTGTCTGTGGGTACTGTTGAAAAGATCATGTTTCTTCTTCCTTGTTTTCTTCTTGGTTATAATTTTAATATCCTGCTGCCAAGTGTTATTGCCTGGGAAAGAGGAGGTGGTACAGCTAAGGCGAGGAGGAAAAATGCTAATTAACTCCTGAAGGGGAAAAGGGATTCATGACCTCTGTAACTTAAGTGGTTCTAAAGGCAGAAGGTATTTTACCTTCACACATTCTATGTGCACGAGAGCTGCTGCTCTCTATGGTCTCTGCCTCCTCATTTGCTGAGACACAGCAGCAGGAGCCATTGGCTCCCACTGCTGTCACTCGCAATCAGGAAGGAGAGAGTGGGAGGGGACTGAACCACGGTAGCTCGGAGCAAGCATGCTCGAGTGCGCCCATAGCAAGCGACTTGCTATGAGGGCAGTAAGCAGGGGGAGGACCCAAGTTTAGCAGAATCAGGGCTTCTCTGTGCAAAACCATTGCACACAGCAGGTAAGTATAACATGTTTGTTATTTTATATATAAAATTTATATAAAAAAAAATAAAATTGTAGGTTTTATATCACTTTAAAGGTCATATACGAGACGTGAGAGCACATCTTGGGTGAGGTGTTGTCATGAGGTGACAGAGTGGATTGCAGAGTGGATTGCAGTGGAAGAGTTGATGCACAATCATATTCAAAAGTACTTGCATAAGGATATTTAAAAAAGAAGTATGGGGTTTCCGTTTTTCTCCCTTTATACTCACCTAGGTGGATGCAGCATCAGTCCGATGCTGCATCTGTCCCTCAGCACCTCTGCACTGAGAACTGAGCGATCGAACACCACTGATCTCTCGGTTCTGACAGCTTCCCGAGCAGAGAGCTGCTGACTGTCAGTCAGCAGCTCTTTTCTCTGCCCTCTGCTTCTTTACTGGAGCGCTGAACTGTGGAGGGGCAGGAAGCGGCCAACTCATGCTCTCAGCGGCTTGATGAGAGGCTAAAGGCCCGTACACACGCACAGATCGTCGTCATACAAACGTCGGCAGACGAAAGATCTGCCGATTGTACGCGTGTTAGTATGGTGCCTCCGACAGCTGTCTGCACACAATCCGCGGACAAGAGTCTTTCTTGCAAACATGAAAATTTTTGTCTGCGGACACCAGAACGGACGATTGTTCGCCTGTCAGTACAGAAATCAGCCGACAGACCGCAGATTTGCAAGACTGGGCATGCTCAGAAAATAAAAAACACAGGGAAAGTTAACCATTACATGACATCACTTCTGCAGTCAGCTGAAGTCTGCGGACAAAATTCTTGTGCTGTTCTTGTGTCTTTGCACTTTTCAACAGACACCGACATCCCGGGGAGAAAAGACGAACATTTGTATGACGACGATCTGTGCGTGTGTACGGGGCTTAAGCCAGGTGTTGGTTCAGGCACCTGGCGGATCCAGACCCCTTGGTCATGATGACGCGGTGCCTGGAACTACATCTGTGGCATCAGCAGAGAGTGGACTTCAGCCCGCTCTCTGCTGAAAATGGGTCGTTCTGCACTCCTGTGATCCATAGGAGATGTACAGCTAGTTAATTTCTAGCACGATGGAGTGTTTTACAGAGTTTGTTGCACATATGCTATCACAAGTTAAGATACTCCTTTTTGGGGGATTTATTTGTTGATGACAATAAGGGCCCACCCACATTACAGGAGCAGAGGGGAGCACCAACTTTAGGGGTGCAAGGTTTAAGGTAAGTGCTCTTCTACTAGACCAAACACGTATTTACCCTTTTATATTAAAAGGGGCGTGCTACAATTTACTCAAGTTTTATGGCCAACTGGCAAATTTCTTACTGTCATTTTTCATGTGATTTCAACTGTTAACCTTTGCTAATGCATTCAATAACACTAAATGTAATGTGCATAACAATCTTACATTCTAAGTAATCATCTCACCTCACAGTTGATCGTAGGTAGTGGTAACCTGATGAACCACCTGTCCCAGTTTTGCTGCCGATCATTCGGTGCACCATGCACACATGGTTATCTAATGGAGAAAATGACATATGTCAGTATTTAACATTGGATTTGGCAATCTGCCTGCACTGATCACTCCGGCAACTTGAATGAAAAGATATGGTTTAGACCATTCACATTGCTTTAGATAAACAGACAGGAATGGGTTACAATGGAGCAATAATGCATAAGCAATGCACAAGCATCCCACAAGCTAGGTTAAAAGTTGCATTCAGCAATAAAGAACCTACAGATCTTTCATTTCCCATTATCTGTGAGAGAACCGACTGTCCACATCCATTGTAACTTACTTTTGGGGGGGGGGGGGGGCAGGATTTCAAATTATACTTTTACATTTTTTTGTTAAAGTACATTTGTAAGCAAAACTTTTTTCGGACAGTGGATTGAAAGTTTAAAGCCCAGTAAGGTAATTTTTTCTTTCATGTCCAGTAGGCACAACAGGAAGTGCTTCTGTCCAATGGATAATTGCCACAAAAAATTAATAAAAAGAGTAAAGCTGGACATAGATGGATTATTTATTTTTTTTAATTAGCCAGCGGCCTAATAAAAAAAAAAAATGAACGTATTCCCCTATCCACACAAGCAAATTGGATTGAAGAATCCTCCCCGCTGTGCCATTGTATTCTGATAGTGAGGTTTCCTCCGCTATCAGAATACCCTGATCAGCGCTGCAGCCAATTGGTTGCCTGTGCTGATCAAATTAAAAATTTCCGACATTCCTGTTTAATAGAAGCCATTTATTAGATCAACATCTCTCAAACAGGAATATTGATACATGGATGGAAATTCGTATGGTTCCTGGTGAACTGTCCGATTTTTCGATCCATCTATTGCCAAAAACATTACAGAGGTTCTAAACCTTCCACATTGTGCGTACCAAAAGACCTAGTACACTGATTATTGTAATACTGAAACAACTTGTAATACAAATGTAAACCTCCTGTCATGGGGATAATAGAGTATTCTGACATAATTTTCATTGAAAACACTAAGAACATATGAGCTAACAGCTGTGAATGAGCTTAATGCAATACGCACATCTCCATTTGGTCATCAGTACATCAATATCCATTAGTGAGGTGAGCAGTTGAAATGGGACCTGGAAGCGTGGTTCCTCCCTAGTGTGACAGAGTACAATAATAAATGTTATGTGAAAAAACTATAAATACACTTGTGCCAGCTATAAAAATGTATATCTAACAATATTGTAATGCTTGCAGCTGCTATTCCAAACCTATTAGTTAGACCATGATAAATGAGCCACAAGTGTACTGTGTATTCTCTGAATAAACAGTGCTTGCTTATATAGATATCAACACAATTAAGAAACATACACAATTTATAAGTGAAGTCCAAAAAATATTAATGATAGAGTGCTTAATCCCTGTTGAATATAGATGACATCCAATATACAAAGTTCTTGCTGAAAAAGGACTTGTGCCGTATAGTGCTTATAATAACTGACAATTCTCAGTGGGCTCCCAAAAAAACACCCCGTGCAAAGGTGAAGTGAAGATCTCCACTCACCAGATACTGTTGACCCACCTTGTCATATGACAAAAAGTGGTCAGATATAGCTTGAAAGGTCTCTGTGACCAGGATGTATCCTCCAGCCGTCTCCCTACGTCCCCTCCTCACAGTGGTCACAAAGGTAAGGTTTATTAACAGGCAGGGTGAAAGGAAAAACAAAGAAAAAGCTCCTCATAGAGTAAAAAACTGTTGACAATTTATTAAAATCCTTCATATAAGGTCTGGCATACAAAAATAGTTAAAATTGCATTTGATGCAGGCATCCGTGCTAGGGGTGATGAAAAAAAAATGCCTAGGTCTCAGCGTGCGTTCCGTTTAAGCTCAGCAGAATACACTGTGCGTCCCAGCTTGATGCGTTTCGTCATCACATGACGCCTTCAGAAGACGTCACAATGATAATGAAACACGTCAAGCTGGGACGCACGATGTGTTACGCTGAACTTAGGTGGAACATGCGCTGACACAATGCGGTTTTTGTTATCCCCTCTAGCGCAGATGCCTGGACGGGATACAATTTTAACTATTTTTGTATTCCAGACCTTATATATAGGATTTTAATAAATTGCCAAAACTTTTTTACGCTATGAGGAGCTTTTTCTTAGTTTTTCCTTTCACCCTGCCTGTTAATAAACCTTACCTCTGGAACCACTGACCACTGTGAGGTGGGGACCTGGGGAGCCGGCTGAAGGATACATCCTAGTCACAGAGACCCTGTTAAGCTTTATCTGACTCCTTTTTGTCATATGCCAAGGTGGGTCATCAGTATCTGGTGAGTGGAGATCTTCACCTCAGCTTTGCACATGGGGGTTTTTTGGGAGCCCACTGAGGTTTGTCAGTTATTATAAGCACTATATGGCGCAAGTCCTTTTTCAGCAAGAGCTTTGTATATTGGATACATGTTCATACATTTTCAACGGGGCTTAAGCACTCTATCATTAATATTTTTTGGACATCACTTAAAAATTGTGTATGTTTCTAAATTGTGTTTAGTTAAGTTGTTCATTTGCACATCTGTCAAATAAATGTTATCTAACTGACTATACATATATAAATACATAAATCACAACTACTAGGAATTAATTTGAGCATACCTGTAGAAGTAGATCATTAAAGCCCCCTTCAGAGCTTTATATGACAGCCTTCTTTCACCTGTTTAAAAATAGTACACATTTAAAAACTATAATATAGATTATAATTCCATTACATTTATATAAATATATATTAAAGGTATACACATGAATATAATTATCACTGCATTTTATTTTGTACTTGTAGCACCCTACAGGTAGGTGCTAGGTAAAGGTATAGTGGGCCCTGTCTGCTTAACAGCAGGGCTGTGATTAATTAGTTAGGGTGTCATGGTTTCCAGGTGTGCCTGCTGAAGGGGGGTCCCCCCACTGGCTCTTGTGAGGAGAGGCTTCTCATAGGGCGGTGGAGGAAACCCAATCAGGGGACACATTCAGACTTGTAACTACCCCAGAAAGCAGATTGTGCTGCAAAGGATTCTGGCAGTGGGTATAAGTTTGGGGGTGGCGCATGACACAATGTCTTTGGCGGGAGCAGAGTCCCAGGAGGGAGAGAACAGCTGTCTCCCCTCCTGTCTGAGGAGGAGGTTCTCGGGGGGCTGCCTGAAGATCCAGAGAGTGCTGAGCTAAGCTGAGGGGATCCGGTGTGCCGAGAACCTGTGAAGAGTCAGAGGGGTCCAGTCGCAGGAAAGCCTACACAGGTCGTGAGTTCTAAGGATTGCCCCTGGGGGTCTGCCTGAAGTTACGGGGGACCACTCTGGAAGAGGTTCGGGGATCCAGTGCCAGCTAGTGGTGAAAGGGGGTACCTAGGTTGAGGACCCTGAAGTGACAGAGGGGGTACATAGACAGTGGACCCTGAAGAGCTTAAAGTGTAAAGGGGGCACCTGTGGTTTGGGCCCTGAAGTGATAGTGCACAGTGTGAAGTGTGCTAGTTGAGAGTTGCAGCAGTACAGGAACTTGCAAGGAGCTTTCTCAGCCAGTGCAGTGCTGGAGGGAGCCATTCAGTGACTCTGAGCTATTGCAGTGTTACAAGTCAAGCAGTTCTACTGTCCTGGATCTTCTTGACTAAAGTTGAGGATCCAGCACAGTTTCAGTAATTACACAGTGTTCAAGCGTCCGGAAGCGTTGGCTAGCGTCGGCTGGCGTCAAGACATCGCTAACAGGCATTTTTGCCAGAAAAGTCCCACAGTTGTATCTAGTTGAGCCTAAAGGAGTATCCCACTCATTCCCTTCTCCCATGCCCTTAAATATAATAAAACAACAAAACAAAGATTGCGTCAATTTCTCAGTGCTCACACCCAGGGCCGCAGCTCACAAGGGCTGGAGGGGTAACCGGTAACAATGGCAGACCCACATTAGGCCACAGGCCTGGAAAATCTGCTACACACTGTTTATTTTTTTAAGCTTACATAAATTGCTTCTTATTTTGTGAAATGTGTCTGCAATGGAGTCATGATCACTGAGCAAAGCAGCAAATAATACTGTGATGACATGCCCAATACAGTAATTTTTAGCAGCCAATCATATTCCTTTGTCACTAGTATAAAGGGGTTAGTTTACTAAAGTGTACAAACGTTGACCATCGTGGTCTAAGAAAAAACAATGTATCGAACATCTTAAACTTGCCATAATAACATCTGTCACATCACATCTGTTTAAAGAGTGAGACAGCACATGAGTATATAACATTTTCCATCAATTATCCACATTTTAGCAAGTATCCTAGGACATTATTACAAAGTGAACAAAAAACAAAGATAGAAATAAGCCATACAAAAACTTTAAGATACTTTAATTTTTCAAGGAATACACCTGAATCGTTTCCACAGATCCCATTTATGGTGGATTTTCTTAGGAGAGCCATCTTTGTATGCCATTAATTGTTCATATTTATAAATCACATTTAGGTGGGACTTAACCTCTGCAATGTTAGGAAGCACAATATGCCAGTGTACTTTTCACATAGAAGTACTATATTTTGTAGTATTCACCTAAAACTGTTTTGCATCAATTGCAATCATTAATCATGAGGCACCTAAAGTGTTCAGTCATTTCAAAATGTAAACACAGATTATAGCCATACACATGACCTGTTAATTAGGTCTGGTTCCTGACCAGACCTAATTAATTAATTAGGTCTGAGCCATTTAGGGGTTTATTGGAATAGGAAAATGAGCATGTGCATGCATCAGAAATTGTTATGTAATATACAAAGAAGAAATTTACCAACCAGAATCTGGAACAGTAGCGCGTGGCAACCAACCTGCTTCTATCTTTCATTTTCAAAGCCTGAGTGAAAAAGTTGAAGATACAAGCTGATTGTCATGCACAGCTGCTCTAGCTTTGATCAATTCCACCAGATAGTTTCCAACATGGTAGGAATGTTGCTTTGCAACAAGAGTATAAGCTTTCCCTATTTGAGGTCTTCATCTACATCTGTACAGTACAGTATATTCCAGCTGGTTTCTTTTGTAATCTATAGCTAAGATAGATGGCTCAGATAAAATTCACATATCTTTTTTGATGGCATATTACTTTTATTTTTTTTTACTTTTATTTTGTTTTACATTTAGTAGTTATGTGTGGACTGCAGAGTGCACATATTTGTTTTTAAAGTTTTGGTAAAGAATAGTACTTGTACCTTTACTAAGAAGATGTTCATGTCTCTTCTCATCAAATAAAGCAGTAAAGACTTCCTTTTGCTTCTGCAGGTCTGCCAGTTGTTCCTCTTTATCCTCTGAATCTGGTTTAGCCTTACAGAAAGAAATACATTTTGTTTTAATAATGCTTTAAACACCTTTTTTTTTTTTCTCTAAGTCCAGTATGATATACAGTCTACGTAGTTGTATAAGATGGCGCATTGGAATATTTACCTGATTAATGTACCTACAAAATTGACATTTAAATATGCAAGATTCAGTATCTCTTAGTGAAAAAGCAGAGTTCCACCCAGTGAACTTTTTTTTAAATAAAAATACCCCCGGGACAGTCAGGGCTAGTGCACTCTACAATGGCTAGCCTCTGATCTGTCCCGGGTTGCACTTACCTTTTAGAAGAAATACTTACCTTGAAAATGTATTCTCCAGCGCTGCCATCTCAGGTGTGGGCAGCTTGAAGCCAGCGCGATCCTCTTCTGTGTCCTCTTCCGTCTTCTTCGGTCCCACAATGCACTGCACCGGCCCCGCCGTCACTTCCGGGCCGCAGCGTCATCCCTGCACAGCTTCTGGGCATGCCCAGAAGCTGTTTTGCAAGGTATGACGGCGCCTGCACCGGAACTGACGTCGGGGCCGGTGCAGGCGCATTGATTCCTGGGAGCGATGACGTTCAGCTCCCAGGAATCAATGCAAGACAGGAAGTGATGAATTGCCGTGGCTCCCGAGGGGAGGAAGAAGGAAGTAAGGTGAGTATATTATCTTCTAAATGAGGTAAGTAAAAAAAAAAAAAAAGATTGCGATCATCCATTTGTTTTCCAGGTGACCCGGAGCGAGAAGATGGAGATAAGTATCATTTTAGGGTGGAACTCCATTTTAAGCTCCATCCCCAGGTAAATGTTCTTGATCAGATCTACTGTACTTACACTTATGTACATACAGTGTTCAGAGGATTGTAATGATGAGCAAACATGTATTAATATTTGATCAATAAAGTAGATATAACCAACCCTCTTTAAGAAATTTGTATAATAAATAAATTGGCTGCCTATACATACCTTTGCTTTTTGGAGCTCTTCCTCTAATCCTTGAAATATATTGGCATGCAATTCCCCCCAGAAATTAAATCCTGTTTCCTCCAGTCCAGGTGTACGTTCAAGCCATGCCTTAAATAAAATATTATATATTATCGATATATATAATATCATGATCATTTGTATCTACCTAATAGATAGTTGGAATGATAGTTTGTCTCTTTTTCTGTTCTTTTAAATAATTTGTATCCCTGAACTTTCATATACTAAAGATACCTAATTACCTATCCAGTTCTATACTATTTCCTTTGTGATATAGTGAGATCATATAGATATATAGGACTTCTATAGTAAAGGTGATTGGAATGTGCAAAATGCTATAATCCTAACTAAGCAATCAATAATTACTGAACTGATTTGACTATGGTAAAATCTGATAGATACTTTGGCTGCATATTATCTTCCTTGTGTTCCGCTGTACAGAATAAGACCAGCTACATCAAACACCTGTATGCTTTGATCAAGTGACTTACCTCCACCAAACCCAACAAGGTGGGTTCTTCCTCGGATTTCAGCAGTATTTCATTTTCTTTTCCTTTGAAGTTATCACGGTAATGACGTCTGTTATAGGGAACCCTTAGAATTTCTGGAACACCAATTTTATTTTCTAAAAGTCGAAATTGCAGGCTCTGAAAGCCAGATGCTGGGGTTAGATAATCCCTTTGGATTAAAAGAAAAATTAAAAATTAAAATTTCCTTTATGTGACTTCGGACCCATCTTAGAACAAGCAATTGACCAGTGACTATGACCATAAAAATAATTAGCTTGATATATTAAAACTGGAGAGTGCAAAATATGGCACAGATCTACATAGAAACCAATCAGCTTCCAGGTTTTATTGTCAAAGCCTAATTGAACAAGCTAAAGTTAGATGCTGATTGGCTACCATGCACAGCTGCACCAGATTTTGCACTCTCCAGTTTTAATAAATCAACCCAACAGTGTCCTATCTTTTTGCAGCTTTAAAGCCACCTAACAAGATAATACATTTTTCATTGTAGTTTGTAAATATTTGTTTCTCCAAAAAGTCCAATAAAGAGATTTAGATTATGAGAACAATATCTCCTAAAAACAAAGTCTTACCTGAAGTCGAAGAAATCCATAGGGGTCATGGTCTCTAGAACTGAGAACTGTTCTACCAGCAGTTTCAGAATCATTGAAATTCGGTGAATACGTGTCACAACTTTCAGCATGTTCCTTTCATCTCTCACCTAGATGAGATCATAATATACGTGTGACTGTACTTTACAGATGGGGATCATAAATGAAAAGAAATCTGTGATCTGATCAAAAATATCTGACATTCTTAACAACAAAGAAAAAAAATAGATACGAGGACACACAAAATTTGTGAACTGAACTGTTGCAACTGATGATTCTAACACATGCCCTATGGCCAACATTTTGCACTTTAACATATCTTAAAGTTGATGAACTAAGAAAGGTGCTAATCTTCACTTGACCATGTGATTTTTCACCTAATTTTTCAATCTTAAATCCTGTTTTGTTTTATTTTTTTGTTTTATTATTAGGGAATACAGAAGTCTTAATGTTCATTGTGTTCCACTTTATGCAAGCTCATACGTTTATTAAGATGATGTTAAAAACAAAAAAAAAAAAAAAAACGAACAGCAATTAATGACTAGAATATGCAAGATGCAGTCCATGATATTAGCCTTCAGGTAAAGATACATTCTGGTGGACAACCACTTAAATGTAATGTTCAAGGCATAAAAAACAAAAAAAAAAACATAAAGTGTATCTAAAACCCAAGAAAAAGCATTTCATACATTGCAGTTTACTATGGGGGGTATGTTTTGATCTCTATAGAGCTAGAAAGTATTGGTTGCCTCCGTCCCTATATATCATGAGGGGGTTGTTTGGTGTCTCAGGCCAAGAGGTGGGACTTTAAGGGCAAGTGATTATGTACACAAGTTATACATAAAATCAGAAGGTAGTTTATTCAGTAGTTTAAAGCATATAGAAAGACTTATAACAATAATGTGCATAAGTGTTGGGTTAGAGACCCAAGGTGCATAGATAGGAAAGTAGGTTCAGAAAATTTTCTGTGACAAGTGTAAATCTTTTGACTTATTCTGGATGTTATCTCTGTTTTTCCATGCTGGGGGCTTCGAAAGATATTTACAGAGGTCATCCGGTAGTTGGCTGACGCGTTTCGGCTACGTTGTAGCCTTTCTCAAGGATTTTATCACCAAGTATTTTTTTGCCTATTCATGTGTGCTTCCCTGTGTCTTGTAAAACTTGCAACAGGAACCATTGGATGCGGCAATGTGTGCTGCAGAATCGCAGTTGCAATAGTGCTCCACACTATTGTGGGAACTTTTGTTGCTGTGGATAATAGTGTGCTGCTGAATTGCAGTCACAGTCGTGCTCAACAATGTGGGGGGAGCTTGATGGGGTCTTTTTTGTAGTCGGGGTAAGTGTGTGCTGCAGGAATCGCAGTCACAATCCTGCTCTAAAATAAGGGGGGGAGTTTCTTGAAGTCCTTTTTTGTAGTCAGGGTAAGTATGTGCTGCAAAATCGCAGTAACCGTAGTGCTCAACACTAGTGGGGGGTCTTCTTAGGGCCCTTCATTTGGTGGGGGTAATAGTGTGCTGCAAAGTCGCAGTCACCGTCATGCTCCACACTAAAGGGGGAGCTTCTTGTGGTCCGTGTTTGTTGTTGGGGTAAATTTGATGTGTGTAGAGATTTTGAATTGTTCCAAGTAGCGCGATCCTCTCTGTCTCTCCAGGCCCCTCTCAGCGAGAGCACTTATGCACATTATTTATATACACATATATGCACATTAAGTCTTTCTTTTTGAATATATGCTTTAAACTACTGAATAAACTACATTCTGATTTTATGTATAACTTGTGTACATAATCACTTGCCCTTAAAGTCCCACCTCTTGGCCTGAAGCACCAAACAACCCCCTCACATTGCAGTTTACTAATCCTTAAACTGCATTTTCTTTTTTTTTTTTTTAATCTCATTTTTTTTACTATTTTAAACATTTTTTTTGCAAGTACAAGAAAATATTTCATGATCTTATCAGAATTATAGTGACCTTGTAACTGAAATCTAAAGCAATCTTATCCTTCACAGCTATCTTCTGTGAAGTACAAAACACCCCACTATGTGATGGAGAGGAGTAGGTGATCTGTAGTCCTAACACTTCTCCTCCAGCGAGTGAATGAGCGAGCATTGTCATCTTAGAACAGCCTTTTTCAACCAGGGTGCTTTGAGGTGTCTTCAGGTGTGCCTTGGCAAAATGTCTAAAAGTTGCCCAAAATGTGTATATAAGCTGGCGTGTGGATGAAGGTTGCCTTTTAGTTACACAAAGCTACAGGTTTTCATTACAACCTTCTAGTTGCCAGCATTCTAACAAACAATGGCATCATCAGTTGAGGGAGGATGTCAGTCACCTGCACATGATTTTTGGAGGAACATTGGAATACTAGTCAGTACCAGTGTGCAAAAATGTATTTGCTTTGAAAAAATAAATCACCTCTAACGTTGGATGTCCTACGTGTGTGAATGTAGCTGCATTATGTAAAACTATTAGAATAGTTTTCACGTTTTAGAATGGGGTGCCTCGAGACTGTCCATAATTTTTAAAGTGTGCCTGGAGATTTCCATAATTTTTAAGGGTGCCTTGACTGAAAAAAGGTTGAGAAACACTGCCCTAGAACAGACAGTGTGTTATTAACCAGGTGAAAATAAAGGGAAAAAAGCAAAACAAAAAAAGAAAGGTAATCTAAGGATTGGTAGGCTGCAATTTATTTCATTTTTGCTTTTAGGTTTAGATACACTTTAACAAGAGACTGCAGAAAAATTTGTAGCATTGGCCCAATATGCGCCAATGCAAAAGATAAGGTGAGTTACCTATCATTTACTTGGTGCTTAACGTATTATTTTTACTTACATGTCCATTCTGAAAGATTTCTCGAACAGAGTCTAATTCCCAAAGAACCTGCTTAAACCAAAGTTCATAAGCTGCAATAAAATTAAAGAAAATAATCAGACAATTCATTATTATTCTGCAATTTTAAAAGGGAGAATATATTAAAAGAGAAGTATGGGCTTGTTGAAAGAAAAGTAAATTAACCCAGATGGATGCAGCATCTGTCCCCCGCTGGCTCTGAGACTGAGAACCAGACGATCATTCATAACCACTGATTTCTCAGTTCCTAGCCTTCAGTGAGCAGAGAGCTGTTAGTCTCTGCTCTGCCCCTCCAATGCTCACTGGAGTGCTAGGCTGTAGAGAAGGTGTGAGGCGCTGGCTCGGTCTCTTAGCGGCTCGCTAAGAGGCTGAGCCAGCTGCTGGTCCAGACATCTGGGTGGATACCAACTGTAAAGTCAAGATCTTTCCTGAGCCTGGCTCGGCTGAGTGACATCAGCAGACTTTGGCCCACTGTCAGCTGAAAATGGGTTGCAGGAGTGCAGAATGAACAGCACTCCTGTCATCCCCAAGAGAAGTATGGCCAAAAATGCTTTGGCTATACCTCTCCTTTTCAGTTTATGATTGCTTTAGGTCATGTGCTGCATACTGCATAAAGAACACTTGGAAATTAGGTTTACACCACTTAGGTGAGGTTTCCTTGTATATTTACATTTCTAGTGTTGTTGATTTTTGTTACTATGAAAACATTTTAATCGGGCATCACCCTGGAGATCTATGATTCTTTTACATCTCTTATTAAATCACTGTCATACACAAGGTTAAATCAGAGTAAAACAATATTGAAATCTCTTTTACTTTTATAATTTAGGCTAACAGTGGGGAAACAGTAGCAGTTGTGGTGTGTTATATTTATTTATTTTCTTCTGTGTATAAATCAAGAGCTCTTGGCACTACTCTTTCCCAGTGGCATCACTGGGGGGCAGAGGGGAGCATGGCCCCTCAACATTATGCTGTGCCCCCCCAACAGGACCCCAGCTACCTCCTGCTCTGGAATGGAGGGTCGGTAAGCCCAGATTGCAGACTCCCAACCCGCCATCCCCGAGCATCACTGTAAATATTGGAGCCGGCACTAGAGTTGATGTTTCCTGTATAGCGCCGACTCCTGTCACAGGCGGAGTGATGCCAAATGTACCCCGCCTGTGACAGGGCACAGGAGGAATACAGGAAGCAGTGGCTCTGCTCTCTACTGCAGCCACATGTTTCCTCCAGCACCACACTCCATTGGTGTCTCAGAGGTGCCAGCAGCAGTACCCACAGAAGTACCCACCAGCAGTACTCACCAGCAGTACCCACCAGTAGTACCAGCCAGCAGTACCAGTCATCAGTACCCACCAGCAGTACTCACCAGTGGTACCAGCCAGCAGTACCTGTCAGCGGTACCCACCAGCAGTACCAGCAAGCAGTATCAGCCAGCAGTACCAGCCAGCTGTACCCACCAGAAGTGCCAGCCAGCAGTACCCACCAGCAGTACCAGCCCTAGAGGACAGCCAGCAGCAGCCACCAGCTATACCCGCCTTGGGGACAGCAGCAGCCAGTGATACCTGCAGGAATTCTGAGGAAGAAGTGAAGATTGAGGTCAGTTGAGTTGCAGGCAAACCTCAGTGCATCTGTGTGAAAGCAGCCTTAGGGCCCTTTCACACGATTGGTCCATTGACCTGTCATCTGCCTGCTCTGCTCATTTTGACCCATGACTGGTTACCAAGTCGCTAAAGTGGCCCTCTCTCCTCAAAAGGTTAGACACTAGGCATGAGTCCTGGATGGAGAGGTGCGCTGTACTGTAGTGCATCAGGAGACCCACGGGGAAATCATAAAGATCTCCCATGAAGTTGATAAAGGTGTTAAGACTGCCGCCTCTATCGTGGCTGGCTTTAACACTTTCATCACTGTGGTTGGCAGGTCTACTAGTCCTCCCTACCTCCTCCGCGCTGAGAGCATGGCATCAATTCTAGGCTTTATTACTGTGTAAAATGGCACCAACACTAGGCTTTATTATTGTGTAAACTGGCACCAATACTAGGCTTTATTACTGCATAAACTGGCACCAATACTAGGATTTATTACTGCATAAACTGGCTCCAATACTAGGCTTTATTACTGCATAAACTAGCACCAATACTAGGTTTTTTTTTTTGTGAAAACTGGCATCAATACCAGGCTTTATTACTGTATAAACTGGCATCAATACTAGGCTTTATTACTGCATAAACTGGCTCCAATACTAGGCTTTATTACTGCATAAACTGGCTCCAATACTAGGCTTTTATTACTGCGTAAACTGGCACCAATACTAGGGGCTATTACTACATAAACTCGCACCAATACTAGGGGCTATTACTACATAAACTGGCACCGATACTAAGGGTTATTACTACATAAACTGGCACCAATACTAGGGGCTATTACTGCATAAACTGGCACCAATACTAGGCTTTATTCCTGCATAAACTGGCTTCAATACTAGGCTTTATCACTGCATAAACTGGCTTCAATACTAGGCTTTATTACTGTGTAAACTGGCATTAATACTAGGGGCTATTACTGTGAAATTTTGCACCAATGCTAGGAGCTATTACTGCATAAAATGGCACAAATACTAGGGACTATTACTGCATAAACTGGCACCAATACTAGGGGTTATTACTGTGTAAACTGTTTGCTAAAATTGCTTTAAACTATAAAGCTTTTTGAGAGTTTTCCTCTTTCTCAGGTCTGAAGCAGTACCTGAGGAAGAAAGGAAAACTCTTGAAAGCTTTTCTTTTAAGTGTTATGTTGGTACAATAAAAAGGTATCCTTGCATACTGCATTACTCTCATATTTTGTAACCGTATTTATATATATATATATATATATATACTTATTTAGTTTTTTTCAGTCTTATGATATAGTGGTGAAAATTATGAGTGCCCCACCCAGCTTTGACTGTGGTATCTTATGTGCCTCCCTATAAATTTTTCCTAGAGTCGCCACTGCAACTGACAAAGGTCCAATCCCTTCCCTTGTCCTGATGGCACAATAGGAAGTAAAGGGCAATCTCCCCTGGGACAGAAGTTCTAGCATTCCACACTCCATGTTGATACTGATGCTTGGAATAATAAATAGATTTCTGCATGCCCAATAGGTTACAAAGATATAGAAGAAAGTGTTGCCTAGTATGGGCATGACATGAATTCATGAATTGAAAAAAAAGCTACTAAAAAAGAAAAGTTCTAAATTCTGTTTGCAGTTGTATTTGCTTACCTTGATGAGTGACAATGAAAAGGTGTTCATCATGGATTTTGTTTCCCTTCAGCTCACTCTGCAGTACCTGTGCATCCAGCACTTTATCAAGCTATAAAACATACCATATTTATTGCTTTGCTACATTTTATTATTATTATAGAACTAAAACGTATTTACTTCATTTCTTTAACATAGATTATCCCTTGGCAGGGAAACCAGCTTCCCTGTTTGTAATTACCTGTTCAGCTTTAAAATAAAACTTTGTGAAGTGAAGATGACAAGAATACAGCATCAACAGTTTAAATTCAGAGGCAATGCGAATGCTTCATTTAGTACATGCATATCATAATCAATAGCATAAGATTGGGAACAATGTTCAGCATACTGTACACACAGCACAAATTTAATGGTTTTCACACCATTTAAACAACTTTTAATCCGCTTTCCAATATGAAAATTGTCCAATACATTGACCTATTATCTGCAGCTTCTATAGAAAATGTGACCTGATCAAAACTCGTGTTGGTTGCTCCCTTTGATTCTTTTCTCAGTCAAAATTCAACTGAAAGTGCTGAAAGTGGTTGCAACTGTCTAAAAAGTTTGCATGACATTAGTTATCTTCAGATTATAATAGCCTATTAAAAATGTGTTTTTATTGAGTCCGTCTTGTGATTTAGCTAGAGCAACAAGACAGCACAGCCAGGTCTGTGACATATACTGCAGGAGATCAATGGTACAGCTATGTTTAAAGTCCTGATGATAACTGCGGTAAGATCTTTTTTTCTCATACATATTGCCTTGTAACAATATCTATCTCAGGATTTGGACAGCCAGAGTAAGGAGAGGCAATACAATGCAAATAACACAAATGCTTCTATGTCTTATGGCTGTGTTACCCTGTGTGCATGTTTTGGTGGAGAACTTTGATAGTAACTGAAGATGGTGGAGTTGCACAATGTGACATGTGAGTTTCACACAGTAAGTGTGCACACAGTTTTACATACCTTTCACACATTTATTTGCCGTAAATTAGACTAATCTTTCAAATATTAACATTTTTACACTTATCGGTTACCAGCCTTAACTACTTGCTGACTGCCCGCCGCAGGCTGGCTCGGCTGGGCAAATGGGTGTACCTCCACGGCGTTCCGCGGAAGCGATCCTGGGGGTGTACACCCTCATCTGCCAGATCCATTTTCCCCCGATTGCCGCTGGGCACCTGCAATCATTACTCGTGGAGCGAGAATGGCGGTATGCTGTTGCTGTTGTTCTCTCTGGAATCAACACAGGGCGCCTGTGATCCTCCTATTTAGGATCACAGGTCTCTGTGTTGATTAAACAAGCCCATCCCATTCACAGTTAGAAAACCCCCCCTAGGCTCACACCTAACCCTTTGATCGCCCCTGGGTTAACCCCTTCCCTGCCAGTGTCATTAGTACAGTAACCGTGCATATTTTTAGCACTGATTACTGTAGTAATGTCACTGGTCCCCCAAAAAGTGTCAAAAATGTCAGTTAGGGGTCCGATCTGTTCACTGCAATGTTGCAGCCCTGCTAAAAATCGCAGATCGCCACCATTACTAGTAAAAAATAAATAAATAAATAAAAAATGACATAAATCTTTCCCCTAGTTTGTAGATGCGATAACTTTTGAGCAAACCAATCAAAATACGCCTATTGGGTTTTTTTTTTTTTTTTTTTTTTTACCAAAAATATGTAGCAGAATACAAATTGGCCTAAAATGATGAAAACATTTTTTAATTTCTTTTTTGGGAATGTTATATAGAAGAAAGTGAAAAATATTGTTTTTTTTTTTTTTTTTTTCAGAATTGTCGCAGGTGATCAAATACCATCAAAAGAAACTGGAATAAACAAAGGGTGATTTTATAAATCACGTGACTGCGCCTAGGAACCACAGTGCTAATAAATAATAAATTTACTAGTGATGAAAGGTAACAATTATAAAATTAATATTTAGGTGAGCAGCTAGTCCTAAAACAACACGTGTTTGAAGAATGTAAACAAAAATGGGGGGGGGGGGCAGCACTCTCCCAATTAATTATTAAAAAATCTCTATATTATGCAAATAAATAAATTAATTATGTAAATAGATAAATCAAGAAAGTGCACAGTGCAAAATATATACCAAATAAATTCAATACATCAATTCATGTATATTACATTCTAAAAAAAGTGACCGTGCATAGTGTCAAATTTGCATAATATAGAGCTTTTTAATAATTAATTGGGAGAGCGCTGCCCCCCCCCCCCCCCATTTTTGTTTTCACCATCAAAAGAAAGCTCTATTAGTGGGATAAAAAGAACATCAATTTTATTCGGGTATAGCGCTGCACGACCGCGCAATTGTCCGTTAAATTAACTCAGTGCCGAATTGCAAAAAATGGCCTGGTCATTAAGGGGGCAAAACTTTCCAGGGCTGAAGTGGTTAATAAACACCTGTCCTTTATTGATGCCCATGGACATTTAACTGCTGGTTATTGTTACTGCAAGAGCTGATGTCTTGAAAATACTTTTTACAGATTGGTGCATAAACATGCATGGTTAAATCCCCTGAATGTACATGCTTATATCTGTCAAATAGTAAGGGGATTGAAACCAGGTACCTCCGACATTGGCTTATAGTGATTGTAAAGGCAGAAGGTTTTTTAGCCTAATAATGCATTCTATGTTGCATTCTAATACTTACCTGAGGTCCATTAAGACTTGGCTTTCTGGGGCTCCCTTCCTCATTGGCTGAGACAGCAGCCCAGTGCCATTGGCTCCTGCTGCTGCCAATCAAAGTCAGTGAGCCAATGAGGAGAGAAAGGGTGCGGGGCCAGGCCCCGACTCCGTGTCTGAATGGACACAGGGAGCTGCGACTAAGCTCGGGTACCCCCATAGCAAGCTGCTTGCTCTGGGGGGGGGCACTCAACAGGAGGGAGGGGCCAGGAGCGCTGGTGAGGGAACCAAGAAGTGGAGGATCTAGGTTCTGTGCAAATCCACTACAACAGAGCAGGTAAGTATAACATGTTTGTTATTTTTTAACAAAAAAAAACAAGACTTTAGTATCACTTTAAGCTGGGTATATACACACAGTTAAAAATAAATAAATACTGACAGATCCCCACATGAACACAAATGATGTTGATGCAAGGGTCTTCTCCTGCCAGAATATATCGATCAGTGCTAGCAGCCATTGGCTGAAAGCACTGCTGAAAGCATACCCATTCAACAAAAGTTTGTTACATAGCGCTGGGTATGACTGCATTCTTCATAGATATTTATATCAGTGAGATATAAGTGTAAATAACATACATACAATTTTTTTTTTTAGATGTTATACAACCCTCTAATACCTATATTCAGCTTTTTTAGTAATTGGTTAATTTAAATTTTGGTGAAGCGTGGCAGCTGTAAAAATATGGGGATGAAACAACATTTGTTAGTAATAGTTAAAATCGGTTATCCGTTTAAAAATATAAACCATAATTACACTGGTCTACAAATTTTGGGAACTTATCGACCTCCGAGGTAATTCTTACATATTTTGATTAGATAAAATAGAAAACAGGCGATAAAGGTGCTGGTTGGCTATAGTTTCTAAGATATTTCACAATAAAGTTTTATAAACAGGCGACTATATTTGTCTACAAGGGAGGGAGGTGTCTGATGATCATGATACCTTGTAACTTCTTGACAAAGTATGGTAGAACAATGAAAATGGTACCACATGGAAGTGTATAAATGTATCTTCACTTTAAGACTAAAGATTATTACCTAACTGTATTTTAGTGTTCTTTTATTTCAAGGTCTTGGTTAGATCTACACATCATACATTTACATCTGGTTGCTTGTGAAAGTGTCATTGCCTTACTTTTCCAAGGAATTGTTGCATGATATTTTCCCTCAGAAGCCAAGATGCCTCGAAACTGTGTAAACAATGCAGATAATTTCTGATACATTTGTGGCGAGGTTACATTTGCATCTCAAAATTGCAGTATGACGACAATGGTAAAAAAAAAAGGCATACCACCTGTATTTTGGATGCAAAATAGGGGATCAAGACTTTGGTTTATTGTTGCATTACATGTGCAACTTATCTGCCTCATTGACTAAACAGGAAGAAAAATGAAATGCCTTTCGAAGTCCCAATGGTGTGGAGGGAGCATGAAAATGTTACATGAAAAACCAATAGATGAATGGCAAGTTATGTTATTGGTATCAATAAAAAGATACATTTATATTGATTGGTGTGGCACCTTTCTCATTGCTATATCACATTTTGCAGAAAAGTTATGGAGCGTAATTGCACATCCCCCTCATAATTGTGAATTATTTTGATGCAATTTTGACCTGAAGCTGTACCTTGCAAACTAGAGCCATTTAATACTCAGGGATTAATTTTCCTTTATTAGTGACCCAATTCTGGTAAACAATTAGCTACTTTCATTTCTGAGGTTTTCTACTTGTAAACCGGTGTTATTAGCAGTTTAAAAATGTTAGCCAGTTACCACAACTTGCTTACAGTTATCAGGTTCTGCTAATTGCCAGGAATGGTAGTAGCTTTCAGTATCACATAATGAAGATTTAAACCATATTCTTTCCATTTAAAACCTGTATAAAAAACCTAATAGTGCCTTTTAATGTTTTGTGTTTTTATTTTACCAATAAAAGAAGACTTACCTGTAAATAGTCACCATATATGAGACCTCCCTTGCTAGCTTTATTTAATCCATCTTGTGCACTGTCCCCATTTTTGTCTTCTGGAGATTGTTCATTAAATGTATGGCTTAAAAAGAATACATATATACAATTACATAAACTGTGACTCTAAAAACCTTAAATTATTCTAATAGTATAGCCAAAATCTTCTACTTACTGAACTCTCCTTCCCATAAACGGACATCCACTCATTGTGTATGTTATGTTGTAGTCAATAACCAAACAAACTTGAGTTGTACTGTCATTTATACCTGCGGTGTGCGCTGTGCTAGCCAATCACCTCTCCACACTTTTATTCTGCCCATATAATGTTAAACTTTATCAAACAGCAACCGAGATGGCTATCTCTGTGTCTGTTTGCTGTCACTGTTCAAACCAAAATAGTTGTAATATTTACTTGCAGTAAAAGAATGTATGTCATCAGCCTAGGCTGTCAAATATTGATGCCGCTAGTTTTTACAACAGTACTAAATGTCTGAAATAACTTTCTCAGATGAAATCAGATGCTTCCTAGAATTTGGGGAATCTCATTATAACGGAAAACAGATCATTCTTTCACATGCTTTGAAGACCAGTACAAACTGAAAGAGGATTTTTTATTAGTGCAGGTAGTCACACCTCAACGTGCCTGTGTTCCTTGGGATTATCCTCATATTCAATTGTTACAGGTATGCAATTACATGCGTGTATACTGTAACTGTTCTTTCAAACAAAACCAACAACCCCAGGATTAGATCTGGGTCAGGCCAAGCAGTACCAAACTGCATCTTCTATAATAAAAGTATGCATTCATAGTCATTTTCAGCTACCTATGGCTATTGAATAGCTAATAAATAAATATGGTTTTGCTTGCTCTTATCATTAGACTCTAGACAATTTAAACCAGATGTGGGATACATTGGACCTGAACTCAAAAAAGGGAATATTTTAATACAGCTAAGGATGTCAATTTGGCCTAAGCAGAACCCTAAAAATGTACCTTTTGTCTTGAATTCCTTCTGAAAAATAACAGCGTACTTCCTAATATGTGACTGTGCCTAGGCTTTCCTGTCCTGCTCTATAGCCTGATAGCTACAGTATGCTGCCGTCAGGGAATACTGTTTCCATAAAGGGTTTTAATGTTTAGGTAGGTAGCACACGTCAAGTGACATCCACATGAATGGCAGGACCCAAGGTTTCCCAGCGGAAGATTGCCCAAAGCATCACACTGTCTCTGCTGACTTGCCTTACTATACTGCATCCTGGTGCCATCTCTTCCCCAGGTAAGCGATGCCCACAGTCACCTATATGATGTAAAAGAAAACATGATTCATCAGACCAGGGCACCTTTATCCATTGCTCTTTGGTCCAGTTCTGATGCTCACATGCCCCTTGTATGTTCATTTGACTGTGGACACGGGTCAGCATGGGCATCCTGACCGGTCTACATCTATACAGCCGCATACACAACAAACTGCTTTCAACACATCAACTTCTGTGACCACATGTTTCCTTGCTTCCTGAAATATGGCCCTCTGACTTTCAAATGCCATTATAACAAGTATTCAGTTATTCACTTAACCTGTCAGTGGTCATAAAGTTACGGCCGTGTATATCCACATTTTGAGAACAGCCAAGGAATCGTTCCTCTGACTTCAATTGTCACAGAATGTGGAGTGAGATTTGATGGTGTGCTCTTGTTGGTTCCTTTGGAGTTTCTAAAGAGGATTCTTAAGACCTGCAGTGCTATGTTTTCCCTAATATTTCCTCATTTATTCCGCGGTTATGCGATTCCTCAATCTCCCCTGATTTTTCGTGAACATCTCCCCACCGGTCATCAGATCACTAGTAATTAGGTCATGAGTTATTAAGAGGACAGCTATGACTTGAGGAAGCAATGCCCAGCTGGCCACTTAAAAATAGAGACAAACTGGGGTTGATTTACTAAAGCCAAATAGACTCTTCATTTTGCAAGTCAAGTTCTCTTAGCTTAGTGAATGAGGTGAAGCTTTGCTGACTAACATCATTGTATTATGTGCAAGGCAAAACAAAGTGAATTTTCACCACATTCACTTGTTGAGTTGAGATAAAACTCTCTTGCAAAGTTAAAATGATTGTAAAGTCTTCTCTTTTTTTTAACCACTTAAGGACCAGGCTTATTTCTGACATTTGTTGTTTACAAGTTGAAATCAGTATTCTTTGCTAGAAAATTACTTAGAACCCCCAAACATTATATATATATATTTTTTTTTAGCAGAGACCCTAGAAAATAAAATGAAGATTGTTGCAATACTTTATGTCACACCGTATTTGCACAGCGGTCTTACAAACTCATTTTGTTTTTTAAAAATACACACAAAACAGTAAAGTTAGCCCAATTTCTTTCTATAATGTGAAAGATAATGTTACGCCGACTAAATAGAGACCCAACATGTTATGCTTCAAAATTGCGCATGCTCGTGGAATGGCGACAAACATTAGTCATTCAAAATCTCCATAGGTGACAATTTAAACATTTTTACAGGTTACCAGTTTAGAGTTACAGAGGAGGTCTAGAATTATTTCTCTCGCTCTAACGATTGCAGCAATACCTCACATGTGTGGTTTGAACGCTGTTTACATATGTGGGCATGAGTTGCATATGCGTTTGTTTCTGTACGCAAGCTCGGAAGGACAGGACACTTTACATTTTTTTTTCTTATTTATTTTACCTTTTATTTTTTATTTTTACACTGTCCCTTTAAAATGTTTTTTTTTTAATCACTTTTATTCCTATTACAAGGAATGTAAACATCCCTTGTAATAGAAATAAGTTGTTAATGACGTGGCGATCACCTACTCCTTAACAATCATGTTGTTTACCGCTTGTTAAGGATGCCGGCATCTGCCAGTTCCTTAAATATTGCATGCCTGGACCACTACTTTTTTTTTTTTTTGTGAATTGACTTAAACTCCTGTTTTTTACAGTATTTACTGAACATTTTTGCATTATGCAGTAACCACTGCATAAACCAATAGTGAATTGACATTTTCAGAATCACATGCGGTATTTGGGAAAACACCTAAATACTGCACGCAATCTGCTTTTGTGAATGGAGCCCAGTGTGTGTTAAGGCACTTGGAGTAGATAGAAATACAGTAGATCACACAATGTCTGTAGGGAAAACTAGTTTGTGCCATCTTTTGGGATGGGCATATAAAAATGTAATAAAAAATGTATTTACTTATAGTCATTGAAGCTGATTTACTAAAAAAAAGTTCAATCGAGATGGATAGAGGAATCTGCACTATTGTATTCTGACAGCAGGACTGCTGTCAGATTATACTAATCATCAGTTGCAGCTAATTGGCTGCAGCCATTGATCAAGAAACGTTTTCCCACAACAACATAAGTTTGTTTTTCACATAATTGAATAATTAACGTGAATCTTTACTCTTTTTTTTGGTAAAGATTTTTAACTTCTTTAGTAAATGAGACTCAGTGTTGGTAAGGATAAGTAGTTCCTGCCATACTGTACAGTGCACCTGAAAATTCCTATATTTACAATCATTATCCAACAAAAGAGACACATAGCTCACACCGTCATCATGCCTCACACCCTGATAGCGGTGCGTGTAAATAATTTCTGAGAGGTCGCCAAGAAAAAAAGTACAAGCAAGTTTATGAGTGTGGGCATCAGCGCTCTAAGCATTGCAATTCACTCCAGTGTATCCTAAGTACCAGGCTAAAAATGTTAGTTTTGAGTCTCTGAATACTTTAGTAACACAGTAATATTGATAATATCTATTAGACAAAATTGGGAGGATCTGCTTCTTCAAGAAGCTCTGCTTGTTCAATATTTCAAGGAGCCCATGTAACAGGAATCCGCAAAAAAAAAAAAAAAAAAATAACGGAACAGACCAACCTACTACAAATTTACCCCCAAAAAAAATTCCAAAAAAAAAAGCAAAGAAAAAACATAGAAACAGGATAGGAAATAATTTTGGTAATATTTTGGGTTTAGTCTTGGATGAAAATGAAATCTTTGTCCTCTCTTCTCCCCTTCTTTTCATTTTGATATATTCAATGCTATCTGTAATGTTAACAGGTTTGTTAGGAATGTTATTTTGAGGAAGCATTGGACATGCAGAACAGAAAACTGTGTTTAGTTTCGGATAGATGAGTTGTGTTACTAATTTTGTTGATCTGTTTTGGAATTAATTTTGTTTTATTTAGATCAATTACGTTTTATTAATACATTTTCTAACAATTAAATTTCGGATCAGTCGAAAAATGATTGACCGATTCAAATTCTGTGTGAAGAATATCACATTCACACTGTAACTAATATTACTAGTATAGTGTCTGTATGGATCATTATCTTGGTAGTAATCAGAGTTATACTAGTGTCCCCAGTAGTATAGTGTCCCCAGTAGTATAGTGTCCCCAAAATGCAGTGTTAGCAGGATCAGCCCCAATCACTGCCAGCACTTTGTGGCAAAAATAAAATCTTCCATGGATTCAACATACCTCTCAGCAAATACCTTGGGGTGTCTATAATCCAAAAAGGGGTAATTTTGGGGGTTTTTTTTACTGTCTTGGCAGGCAGAAAGTCAGAACTGCTTAAAAGCTGCGTAAAAATATACTGTGAAGCAATAACATTAACATACTGGGATCCATATACTTGTTGTTATATCTTTCATCCATTTAGGAACATCTCCACCTCATCTCGACCTCATTATCCCCTAAGGAAGACGGAATGCAGTCAAAATGCGTTGGGACATTTTTGTGGTTATACAACTATTAGAATATGTATATATCATCTCTGCTCCCAGTCAGTAGAATATGAGAGAAAACCTAATACTAGAACAGGACTAGACATATTTTATTCTGCTTTAAAAAAAAAAGTTTTCTACTTTTATAAAAAAATCTATTTGTTTGAGTCTTATTTGCTGCAACAAAGTCCCATGGGAGATGCATGTGGTCACCAAACCATATATTTTCTGAATGCTTATGACCTGTAGCATAAAACAAATGTGCTACTGATTTAAGCCCTGCAATAGTTGTGCAAATGTTTATCAATTTGCTATTTTCACTACAAATGCACTAAAATTATTATTAGCGGACACAAACACAACATAACTTACAATATTCCTGCTAAATTCCTACTAAGGTCCTATTCACATGGGGTGTACTAAAGTGGCCATGTTTACCCACATGGGGATGCACAGGTGTTCCATGCATGTCAATTGGGAAGAAGCATCTGCACAGGCACAGCCACTGCTACCAATCTGACATCCATGTTACTGTGGCTGTGGGTGTAGGGCATCTGCCTGTACATCTCAATGAATTGAGGAAGAAAATCAGGGGATGTGAACTTGTCTGTCATGATTCCTGCTAAATAAATTGCTATATAATGATAAATATGTTGTAAGGTCAGCTTGATAGCCCACACATTTTTTACAGTATTGTAACACAAGACCTGCTGGATACATCAGCACCTATTACAAAAATAATACAAGACCTTCAACAACACCTGTCACAAAACATTTTCTAAAGAAAACAAAAAGTTACCTTCGTTCATTTGTAGTTATCACTTGTGAATTTGAACACTCATGTAGGCAAAGGCTCAGTGTGAACGGTTTTGTTTCACAAAGTTTGTTCACCTATTTATACACTGGGCATGCGTTCTTTGCTCTGTCCCTGTCTGATTGGTCTCACAGTGGTCTAGATGTACACATCACCTTCTGTCTGCAACACCGGCAAAAAACGAGGCTTTGGGCACAACATGGATGAAATGGTAGATGTGAAGAACTGCAGGGGACCCAGACTCAAGCCCAGCGGGAGACCTGGAAGAATAGCTACAGTCATGTCAAGGAGCAAGATGGTGGAGATCATCCACCTCCTGGACAAGCACAATTATAATGGAAGGCCAAAAAACTATGCAAGTTCCAACAGCAGGAAGGACCTCATTCTGGACAAGGTTATTGAAGTTGTGAAGAAGAAACACGGTATTGATTAGTTTAAAAACCAACTGGTCTGATTTGAAGCACTGTTTTTTTTTTTTTTGCTCTCATCTTGAACAATGTTCTTTCTCTACTTAATATGTTATGGGAATTTTTTTTTCATATTCTATTTTTTTTTTTTAATTTGGAATTGGAATGCATATTTTTTTTATATTATAGTGAAAAAGAAGAAGCTTAGAGCCAAGAAAGGTCAATTCCAAAGAAGATTACATGACAGCTTGGCGTGTATCTCATCAGAGCAAGAAACCAAGCATGCACACATTGCACTGATGATTATGGGCATACCTCTACTTAACCAGGTAGATACCCTTGCAAACAATAACAAGATGTTTGAACATTCTATTGCTTGTTGAATGATCCCAATTTGTCTTTCTATTATTCTTTTTGTTAATATAGAAGCAAAATTAAAAAAGAAAATACTTCACAAGGAGTATATGTTGCATACTGAAGAATCAAGATGTGCGAAAAATACCAATCACACCTTTGGCACTGTATACATACTGTATACATACCTGACGAGAACAGTGGTGTCATAACCCTTACAAAGTCCTTTTTCCCAGAGACAAAAGAGAGAGGCTTTCCCTGTATTTTCTATGTTATCTACTGCATTCCCTGCATCGAGGGATCTGTATCTGCCTTTATAGGGGGTAGGGGTTGGGTGCTGCAGGGACTGTGAGCATACAGTGTTTGTCAATGCACACACTCATCCTGCTCCTTACCCTCCGGCTTGCTATGGTGGTGTAGTAGGAAGAAGAGTAGTTGCCCAGCGGGGAAACTCAGAAGAGTAGGTTTTGCAGATGCAAATATTAAAGCATTTTTAACCAACTGTAACTGTTTTATTTTCAGGTGATATAATTATCACACAAGAGAAATGCAGGACCAAGAAAGCTGCCGTCCCTACTCCAGAATTGATGTTTGTGACCATTCCCTCTCTGACCCAACCAATGTCACTTTGCAGGAAGTGATTTTAATAAGTGGCCAAGGAAAACATTGGGGACATTGTGTCCTGCACATGTAAGTGAAATGAAAACCTATTTTGTTTTCTCCATATGTATAAGATACTAATTATATTATTAATTACTATCCTTTTTCTTAGTGCAATGATCTTATTGGGTTTTATCATAGATAGAATACAAAGCAAAATGATAAAGTGAATTCCACAAATCAAGCATAGAGAATTTACAGTTATAATAAATGCACATAAAAATGCATGAAATGCAGATATAGATATGTAAATAAAGTACAAGTAAAATAAAATAAAAAAATTCTTAATAAATAAATGTTGTACCAAGATCGGTCGGTGTAGATATATTTTGAAAGCGGGTTCAGTTTAATACAATCTACTGTATGTATTAAACAGAAGTATAGAATATGATGAATCTTAAATGTAAATAAACAATGTTTTAAGCAAAAAAAAAAAAAAAAGAATTAATTAAAACTGTTATAATAATGATAAATTAAACAACATTTTTTTTAGATCGGAAGAAAAGGAGAATAGGGAAGTGGAATTTTTCCCAGCTGGGAATAATATTCATTTCCTTTCTGATTTGGTAAAGCCAAATTTCTGAATTTGGTAAAGCCATAGATCTGTTTGTGAAAAAGAGCATCCCACGAATCACAGAGTATGGACCTATTAAAAAGAAGATTAATTAAATTATAGGTGCATCTCCAGAGTGTCTAAACAATGAGGGACTGTCACCATATATGACAGAATGTGCCAGGAGAGTTGCAACCACGGAAGCACAAAGAGGAAACTGATGGCATACATGTTGGTAATAAAGTTGGAGCCATATACCAGCTAAGTAATATCTTATAGACATTCTAGGACATTGATGGAACAATGAGATATTCCAGATCAAATCCTACTCCACTCACAAATGTCTAGTGATTTACCTAAATTGAGTTCACAATTGGGAACATATTGTGGCTTAGAGATGTATGCAGGATTAATTAAGGCTGAGTATAGAAGAGAAATCAGACCGGTGGAATTAGGAGTATTCCTACATTTATTTTCAAGGGGTGTTAAAAGAGTTGAGCAGGTCTGAATGTTTTTGGGGAGCTTGCAAATCAATTCTGAAATCTGGTTCAAACTAGAGTACTTCAGAGATAGGAAGTTGCCAGCTTTCTTGGAGGTACAAAAATCATTTAATTACATCAAGGGTTAAAGTTCATGTATATACTTTATGCCTTTGTTTGACCAGCAAAGAAAAGCGATTTTCAAACGCAGGAGGGAACAAAGGATTATTAATTATACCTGTAAGTTGAAGATGTGGAGATATCAGTCAGCTTGAATATTTCCTCCTATTTGGGACATCTGTAGAGCAGGGTCATCAATAGGAGGGGGAAGTTTTGGGGTGAGCCAAATTAGGTTAAAGATTGGTATAGGAGAGCAGTTCAAAATGTTGAGATGGGTCCAAATTGGTAAGTCAAAAGTAGCATGAAGAATCATTAAGGGTTTGACCGGCTTAGCATTTCGAAACATTGAGTACATTAAGACCACTAAATTATCTTTTCCAATATAATAAATGAGCTGGGATACGTGATTTCTTGGCACCCCATATACATTTTAATATTTTACATTGTTCAATGCGAAGAATGTGCATTGGTATATGAACAGGCAAGAATCTAAACAAATAAAACAATTTGGTAAGATTTGTTATTTTAATAGAAAAAAATTTGGCCAAACTATGACAGGGTGTGCATATACAGTACCAGGAGGAAGAAAATAAATATTCAAAAGAATATCATCTGCAAAAATAAACATTTTATGATGTGTATCCACAACAGAAAGGCTATATATATATATAGATGGATTAGATCTGATAGTAGCCGCCAAAGGTTCTATAGCCAAATAAAAAGGATCGGGGACAATGGGCCACCTTGTCTAGTGCCAAAAAGAACGTTAAAGAAGTCGACGAAAGGCCTGCGTATTTAATAGAGGCAGTGGAACAAGCATATAAAGCATGTATCCAAGCTAGAAATTCATCCCCAAATCCCCATTTACAAAGTACAATGAATAAATAAGGCCATTAAAATGAACCAAATGCCTTTCTATTGTCAAGTGAAAACAGCATTGTTTCAAGAGATCTGTATTTAGCTAGATGTATTAGTTGAAAAACACATCATATGTTGTCTCCAGCTTGTCTTAAGAGTACGAAACCTACTTGATCTTGTGTATGTGTTTTTCTAAAGACTGTATTGATTCTATTTGCTAAAATCTTTGCTATAAGTGTAACATCTGTGTTAAGAAGAGAGATAGGTCTGTAATTAGAACAAATAGGTGGATCAAGATGAGGTCTGGGTATCATCACAATGGTAGCTTTAAGTGCTTCCTTAGGTAAATAAGACAGTAAGTGTGGAATTAGAATTTCAGACTTTCTTTCTTTTTTTTTAAGGGAGGTATATCCACCAGGACTGGGGCATTTGTTCGTTTTCAAAGATTTGATAGCAGTCATGATTTCTTCTGACGTAATTTCTGAATTAAGCATGGAAATTAAGTCAGGAGGTAGAGAAGGTAATTTTATATGTTAAAAAAAATGATCAGCTGCAGCATCCGAAAAAGAGGATTGAGTGGCATATAGATGAGATAAAATACTTTCAAGTTCAGAAAGTATATTGATTGGATTAGTAATTTTTTTGTTGCTGTAAGGGAAATAGGATATGGTCTGGTATAAACAGTTTTCAAGCGTTTTGCAAGCATTGTAGGTTTGGTACTGGTGCATAAAATTTCTGTTTCGTCCAGTGTAATTGTTTTTCAGATTTATCTGAAAGACAAAAGTAAACTTCTGTAATGACTTTATCAAGAAGATTAAAGTGGAACTGCACTGCATCTGAGTAGCACAAACCAACAATTCTATATAATTAATGTTTTATTATTCAAAGCAAACTCCTCCATCCATCCATCAATCCATCCATGTCTCCATGCTTTTTATTTATTTATTATTTTATTTTGCTGGGAGATTTAGCAATAAATAGATTTAGCAAAAAATACATGAAATTACATTTAAGACATGCAGATCAGTATGTACAAATGAAGCAAAAATTGTATAAACATATATTAAAGTGTGTTGTGACTTAAACCGTGTTAATGGTCATGAAGTGCATATGAGCAATAAATAATAGTTAAAAGCATATAGTCCATCCAGTTCCAGAAACAATGGATAAATACAATGTTGACTGTAGAAAAGTCCACCAAAAGTGTAAAGTGCAAAATCTCCTTTGGAAAGAGTGACTGTGATCTCTGGTATATGTGACCACCACCAGTGAAAAAGGTAGGTAGGGGGCTTACCAGATGGATAGGACCCAATAGAGTATACACTCTTTAGGTCACTCACGCTTATGAGAAGAGATAGTTGTCACTGTCTGACTGGTGCTGGAATACCTTCAGTACTAAGGGACCACCTCCGAACGCATTACAACATCCATATGGAAAATCACTGGGTAACCACTTAAGACAGCAGCTGAGATATCCTCCACAAGAACTCAATGAAATAGAAAGCTCACATAGTGTGTACCAATAAAGGAACCATTTATTTTAAAAGTAGGAACACTTACAGTATCGATCATAAAAAAGCACTTGTAAATAGTAAACAATGTAAACGCAAAACACCTGTAGCAGAACCAATGCGTTTTGTCTCAAAAGACATCATGTGGGGTGTCATGCTACTGGGGTTGCTACAATAAATACCATTCGGGGGGGTCCCCGCAATTATACACCCACGTGACCTCAAAATTCAGCTCAGCCTGTGTGTGTCTACACCTCCTGTTTGAGTCAAAATGGCAGAGAAGCATGCTCTCCAGACCTCATTTTGGAGAGCATAGGTGAATAATACTGGCTCTGGGCATGCGTTCCAAGCCTTAGTATGGGTCCCAATATGAACCGCAGAGAGGAAATGGAAACCAAGCCTCGTTATAGGAATGTTTAAAACCAGAATTAGCTGATACGTCTACGTTCAAGCCTCGTTTAGAAGAAACAACAACACCAGCTATAGGCATATGATTTACACCCCTCTATCAGAACCAGTGAAGAATCATCAGAGACGGAGGGCTCAGGCCAAGCCTCTTTATGGGAATAATGCAAAAGGCCTAACTGATGTTTACACACTAAAAATTAAAACGGCACGACTATTTTATTGGGAATAAAAGACATTCAGAACTTAGACTGGCAATTAAACCAGTTAAAAATTAATCTATCAAAAACTGAAAAATGTATAGAAATATATAAAAAAACGGGGCTCGATGAGGGAGCTGTGACAGATAGATAGTAAAAACCAATGTGTAAATTCAGCGTCCTTATGTTTTATATTATCTTTTATCCTTGTTTGTACATATTATGCATGATCAAGTTCTAATATTATTTTTACAATATTTCTATATAAGACGTATTATTTATTTGTATTTAGCTTCCTAATTTTATGTTCATTTGAAGTACCTTTCGAGTGTTGTTTTCACAATGGACAGTTTTTTATATACATTATCTCACAAAAGTACACCCCTCACATTTTTGTAAATATTTAGTTATATCTTTTCATGTGACAACACTGAAGAAATTACACTTTGCTACAATATAAAGTAGTGAGTATACAGCTTGTATAAGAGTGTATATTTGCCGTATCCTCAAAATAACTCAACACACAGACATTAATGTCTAAACTGCTGGCAACAAAAGTGAGTACACCCCTACGTGAAATTCCAAATTCTGCCAAATTAGCCATTTTCCCTCCCCGGTGTCATGTGACTCATTAGTGTTACAAGGTCCCAGGTGTGAAGGGGGAGCAGGTTTGTTCAATTTGGTGTTATCTCTCTCACTCTCTCATACTGGTCACTGGAAGTTCAACATGGCACCTCATTTCAAAGAACTCTCTGAGGATCTGAAAAAAAAAATTGTTGCTCTTTATAAAGATGGCCTAGGCTATAAGAAGATTGCCAAGACCCTGAAACTGAGCTGCAGCACGGTGGCCAAGACCATATAGCGGTTTACCAGGACAGGTTCCACTCAGTTGAGTGCATGTGCTCAGCGTCATATCTAGAGGTTGTCTTTGGGAAATAGACATATGATTGCTGCCAGCATTGCTGCACAGGTTGAAGAGGTGGGGGGTCGCCTGTCAGTGCTCAGACCATATGCCGCACACTGCATCCATATGGTCTGCATGGCTGTCATCCCAGAAGGAAGCTTCTTCTAAAGATGATGCACAAGAAAGCCAGCAAACAGTTTGCTGAAGACAAGCAGACTAAAGACATGGATTACTGGAACCATGTCCTTTGGTCTGATGAGACCAAGATAAACTTATGTGGTTCAGATGGTGTCAAGCATGTGTGGCGGCAGCCAGGTGAGGTATGCAAAGACATGTGTGTCTTGCCTACAGTCAAGCATGGTGGTGGGAGTGTCATGGTCTGGGGCTGAATGAGTGCTGCTGGGACTGGGGAGCTACAGTTCATTGAGGGAGCCATAAATGCCAACATGTACTGTGACATACTGAAGCAGAGCACGATCCCCTCCCTTCGGAGATTGGGCCACAGGGCAGTATTCCAACATGATAACGACCCTAAACACTCCTCCAAGATGACCACTACCTTGCTAAAGAAGCTGGGGGTAAAGGTGATGGACTGGCTTAGCAGGCCTTCCGACCTAAACCCTATTGAGCATCCATGGGGCATCCTTAAATTGAAGGCGGTGGAGCTCAAGGTCTCCAACATCCACCAGCTTCATGATGTCATCAGGGAGGAGTGGAAGAGGACTCCAGTGGCAACCTGTGAAGCTCTGGTGAACTCAATGCCCAAGAGGCTAAAGGCAGTGCTAGAAAATAATGGTGGCCACAAAAATATTGACACGTTGGGCCCAATTTGCACTTATTCACTTATTAGTTTACTCACTTTTGTTGCCAGCGATTTAGACATTAATGGCTGTGTGTTGAGTTTTTTTGAGGGGGCAGCAAATTTACACTGTTATACAAGCTGTACACTCACTACTTTACATTGTAGCAAAGTGTCATTTCTTCAGTGTTGTCACATGAAAAGTTATAATAAAATATTTACAAAAATGTGAGGAGTGTACTCACTTTTGGGAGATACTATATACATGGTTTTTACCATCTATCTGTCACAGCTCCCTCATTGAGCCCCATTTTTTTTATATATTTCTATACATTTTTCGGTTTTTGATAGATTCATCTTAACTGGTTTAATTGCCAGTCTAAGTTCTGTATGTCTTTTATCCCCAATGAAATAGTCGTGCCGTTTTAATTTTTCAGTGTGTAAACGTCAGTTAAGCCTTTTGCAATATTCCCATAACGAGGCTTGGCCTGCGCCCTCCATCTCTGACGATTGTTCACTGGTTCTGATAGAGAGGCGTGGATTGTATGCCTATAGCCAGTGTTGTTGTTTCCTCTAAAGGAGGCTAGAACTTAGACGTATCAGCTACTTCTGGTTTTAAACATTCATATAACAAGGCTTTGTTTCCATTTCCTCTCTGTGGTTTCATATTGGGACCCATACTGAGGCTTGGAATGCACACCCAGAGCCAGTATTATTCACCTATGCTCTCCAAAACTAAGTCTGGAGAGCACGCTTTGCCGCCATTTTGGATCAAACAGGAAGTGTAGACATAGACAGGCTGAGCCGAATTTTGAGGTCATGTGGGCGTCTAATTGTGGGGACCGCCTCTGAAAGGTATTTATTGTAGCAACATCAGTAGCATGACAACCCAGATGATGTCTTGTGAGACGAAACACGTTGGGTTAGCTACAGGTGTTGCGTTCACATTGTCAACTATTTACAAGTGCTTTTTTATCATTGATACTGAAGGCATTCCAGCGTCAGCCATGCAGTGATAACTATCTCTTCTCATAAGCGTGAGTGACCACAGTCACTCTTTCCAAAGGAGGATTAGCACTTTGCACTTTTGGTGGACTTTTCTACAGTCAACATTATATTTATCCATTGTTTCTGGAACTGGATGGACTATATGCTTTTAACCATTATTTTTTGCTCATATGCACGTTTATGACCATTAACAAGGTTTAAGTCACAATGCACTTTAATATATATTTACACAATTTTTGCTTCATTTGCTCATACTGATCTGCATGTCTTAAATTTAATTTCAGATATTTATTGCTATTTATATATTTTCACATTACCAGTGTTGCAATATGCTTATCAGTGGTTATCTTGAGTAAGGGCAGATGAGATGATTCATGTAGCATTTACTTCCTGGATTTTATCAGGGACGTGCAGTCAGGGGAGGCAGGTAGAACAGTCTCCCTTGCCATGAACTTAACAAGAGCTTCTAGGGTCATAGCTCAGTGACCTGGGGTCACAGAAGCCCTACCCCACCACTGGTCAAAATTTGGGGCTCCTATCACCTATGGTTCCGGAGATACGGGGCTCCTTGCACATCCTGGCACATGCTTTTTGCAGCAGACTGAGAGGATGAGCTCACAGTGCCTTTGATTTCTTGTCAGAGGCACTGAGCTCAATGGACAGCTTGGAGCCTTGGACCAATGGTAAAGCACCATTGGTCCAAGCTGTCCAATAAAAATGCTGCAGTGGAGGCTCTCCTCTCACTGCATTGTCATAGAAGGTGACATGTGTCTAAAAGACACATGCTCCCTTCTAGCCTAGCCCTCTTACCTACAAGGAAAAAACATGGGTTTATGGGTATAAGGTTTAGCCAGAACCCCATGTTTTTCTCACAAAGTTAAGAGGGAGAATCTGCTGCTGCTGAAAAGGTACTTTTTAATCAAGCAAAATAATACCAGAAAGTAACTGAAGAAATGCAAAAAAAAGTTTGAAACAAGTAAATATGACAACCTTTCCTATTTATATACTAATGCTAGCAGCATAGGATGATAAATAGTGTTGGTTGGGAGAGTGAAGCTCCGCTTTAAGAATACTAGAGGGGTTATTTTTATGTTGTTGTAAATCAAGATCTAATTTAAACTCTAATTAAATTGTATGTTCATTCCTTCCTTTCTTACATTTGAAGGAGAGCTGGATTATATGTCCCCTTTAAATATTTAAAAAGTAATCAGCTGAAATGGATTTAGGTTGAGTTATGCCCCATACACACGTGCAGATTATCTGCAGACTTTTGTCTGCAGACTTACCTTTTCTATGTAGTGCAAGGGCCTGCCGGATTGCATACAAATTGAAAGTGTTTAGGTTTGACCTCATATTATATGGTTTTGGTAAGTCTGCAGACAAAAGTCTGCAGATAATCTGCACGTGTGTATGGGGCATAAGAACTTTTGGCATAGCAAGCAGTGAGTCATTCAGGGACCAAGAACGGTGTTGAGGTCTGATCACCAGAGAACGACAAAAAATGATAGTTGGATTGTGGTCTGACCAAGATACAGGTACAGTTTTTGATTTCTGGGAGCAAGGAACAGGAGATCCAAATATGCTCAGTGTAAGTGAAAAAATCTTCTGGTGCCGAGTAATAAGTTTAATCTCTGAGAAAAGAATTTAGCGCACGCCACTAATCTACAAAATTTGAGAATAAGTCCCAGAAACAAGGAATCTGAAGAAATAGAGCAAGTGGTAGGTTTGGATTTGTGAAGCTTAGCGTTAGTGACCAAATTTAAGTCTCTGAATAAAAAGAAAAACACCTTTACCATGTATTATGTGCATAGTAGCACAAAATAGCAATGCCTGAGTTAAAGATTGTGCCACGTAACCAAAGATATTTGCAGGATCAGCTATTTGTTTATTACAAACAAATTGCACATTTTTATTAAAAGTGATAAGAACCCCTCTGTGCTTCATAGAAGCAGATGCCAAAAATGCAGTTTGATAAGTGGGATGGAAATAGTGCAGACTTGAGAGAGCAGAAAAATATGTCTTTTGGAGACATGCAATTGAAGAAAATTGAAGACCATATGACACTTGGAGGGTTAGTTTAATCCATGAGTATTGAGAGTGAGGATTTTAAGAGTCATAGGAGAAACATTGAGTAAGTGATGAGAAAAAAGAGTGTACCCAAATGCGTGAAAATGAGTAGCCGGTGGTCCAAATACCACCAAAAGAAAGCTCTCTTTGTGGGAAAAAAAGGACATAAATTTAATTTGGACACAGCGTCGCACGACCGCGCAATTGTCCATTAAAGTAACACAGTGCCGAATCGCAAAATATGGTCTGGTCAGGAAGGGGGTAAAATCTTCCGGTCTTAAAGTGGTTAAAAATACACTTATTGAGAATTTTTTTGTCAAAGACATGTAGCTAAATACATTTTGGCCTAAATATATGACAAAAATTTAATATGTTGGATATTTTTTAACTGTCAAAGTAGAAAATGTAAATTTTTTCGCAAAATTTTAGCTATTTTGTTATTAATATCGCAAAAAATGAAAAGCGCAGAGGTGATCAAATACCACCAAAAGAAAGCTCTGTTTGTGGGAAAAAAAGGACGTAAATTTAGTTTGGGTACAGGGTTGCATGACCGCGCAATTGTCAGTTAAAGTCGCGCAGTGCCAAGTTAAAAAAAGTGGCCTGGACGATAAGCAGGAAAATCCTCCGGGGCTAAAGTGGTTAAGGAATGAGATATTCCAAGGGGTAAGCATATGTCTACTAATGGGCAAACTATCACCAAGGTGCATAACATAATAAAATTCAGGGTCAATCTTAGGAGGAGGAGGGAGAGGTCGAAGAGAGGTAGTACATATAATAAAACAAATGAAATATATATTAACATAAATATATATGTTTACATTAGAAAAAAACATTTACCAGAATATAAAACATAAACTGAAAAATAATAATATTATTATTATATTATTTATCAAAATATGAAGTGCTATAATTAAGTGTAATAATTAAAGTGCACACAAAATATTATATATAATATATATTTATTAAATATAGAAATATAGATGCAACTACATGTACATAAATATCACATCAACAGCAAGGTATATGGGGCAATCTCTGGTAAATTAGCGTGTAAAACTCACATATGGTCTTATATAAAACCAATTGTAATATGTGTTATATTATAGTTCATAAAAGTACATAACACTACAAAAGCCTATAAATCCAAAGGAAGGAATGGTGTATCAAGAGAGCACTAGATGGGCAGCTCCTCCCAGAGGCAGGAAAGGATCTCTGTAAGCTAACAAAAACGGGGGGGGGGGGCACCCGGGGGGCACCCCCTGTGTGTTTTTGTTGACATAAAGATCAAATGCATATTAATATTTATAAAATGTTATATAGTATATGATGGATAATGCATATCATTGTTTTAAAATGGATCATACTGTATATTTATCATAATTAATACAAATCATGGATGGACTTTTCAGCCTAATTATCAGGAAATAAATTCATATGAGATATCTATGAAACTAGTAACCTGGAGACATGAAGAAAAAATATTTATACGAAAATAGGCCGAAAACAACCTGTATCCAGTATAAGTATATAATAAATAAATAAATACATAAATAAATAAAATAACAAATAAATATAGAAATTAATAGATAAACACATTAAATTAAAATAGTAAAAGCAAGTGTGTATAATACATATAGGTGCTCATACGTATGATAGAAAAAGTTATGTTAGGAGATATAAATATAGGTAAAAAATAATACAATATATATTTAAACAAAAAAAAAAAAAGAAAAGAAAAGGTGCTATTATCCTTTTTAACAGAACATGTTCTTGATGCTGAAACAATTGGCCGGATGTTAGCACATTTTTTCAAGTGCTGCGCAAAACTGCAGAAAATCAAAGATGCTGCTTCTTCATTAATGCATTGCATGGAGGACTTTATTGACCTGCTTGCAAAACTATAGAAATGTTGTTTGAAAAAGTCTCCTAGCAAGGTTGTTTTGTATTATATTTTTGCTGTTGTTTTTTTATGTTTATGTTATTTCCTTTTTCAAATATTTCTATATATTGTGAGTATTATGTTAGGATATTCCTGATACAGAAGAGCACACCTACTGGACATTCTGTATAGTCTGGTACACACTGTATTTATTTTTTTTCTTTCTGACTGAACAGGAAAAAAAAAAAATGACAGATCACCCTGCCAACACAAATTATGTCACTGCTGATCTATTGTATTCTGACAGGGGGACTCGCCCCCCCCATCCCCCCACCAGAATACGCTGATCAATGCTCACAGCCATTGGCTGTAAGTGCTGATCGGAAGCTGGTTTTCCAGCATGTCCAGCTTCTGTCTGACAGACTGCTGTACACAATGACCAAAATTAGGCCAGTTCCTGGTGAACCGGCTGATTTTCGGCCAGTGTGTAATCAGCTTTACAGTTCCTGCTTATTCCCCCTCCACCAATAAGGTACGGTATCTGATAGATACAGAAAATCATTGGGTACTTTATATAATGTAAAGTCCATCATGGTCTTTGAAATGTTCATTGCACTTTTCTCTACAAATCTGTGTAAAGTTTATTTTAGGTTTAAAAAATAGGCTAATCATTTTATGTAGTTACTTTTAGCTAAAGTTCTGTTCTAACTGTGTTTATAAAAGAGGAAAGGACCACTACATAATGCTATGGAGTACATGGCAAGCCTGTATGTGCATGTTCCACCTACTGATTATTTAAAGTGTTACTAAACCCACAACAGTGAAATCAGTCTGTATATGCAGTAAAGCATGCTTATTATACTCACTGTGGAACCTAAGGCGTTAATCCTCTGCATTGTATAAAAATACTGTTTGATCCTGTCTCCTCTGATCCTCACTTTCTTCCAGTGCCTCCAACTCATCCCCTGATTGAACAGAGGGTAGAGGACAAGCTGCACATGCTCAGTTTGGTGTGTATTGCTAGAGGGTTTTCTGCTAGGGGTGCATGTGATCAACACAGTGCCAATCAGCAAAGAGAGTAAGGAGTCCTGCAGCCTTATAGGACAGTGAGAGCAGAATGAAAACTCTCCCTTTAAGTTTTAACCAGACACAGATATAAGTCACAAGACTGCTCTAACTGCTGATGAGGAAAGGTTTTTAGCAGTTTATATGAACTAAAACTATTGCATTTCCATGCTCTGTGTACTGTAGGAGACCAGCTATAGTGAATGCAGGGTCCTGGGTTTAGTAACACCTTAACTGGCCTTTGCTGAATCAGGACAACTACCTATGGTCAAGTCAAAATGTCCCCATCAGAATAGGGCTTTTGGTTTGCATAATTCTTGTAGTTACATCACTGGCATAGTAGAGATGGGCATGGGGCACAAGATTTGGATGATATATTACATGAAAACAGATCTGATTGATTGTGACAGGACAGAAGCTGACACAAGCCCACAAATACTCTCACTGGGCCATCTGGAAGACTCTCTGGATCTAACTACCACTTTTCTCAATTTTGTTTTACAGTTAACACAAAAATTGTTATTTTCTTTTTTCTGACTATTCTTCTGAATACAATAATTTAAGCTAAATATAAGACAAAAGCCCACATTTTGTGAACAATTTTGTGAGCACCTAAAGCTTGCCCAGAAAGTTCTGTTTTCTTTAAAAAAAAAAAAAATCATCTCCATGAATTTTCTAGAAAATGTCATTGACCCACATTCCTCCCACCAGTGTTGCTCAACGATTGGTAAACTGAGATCCCATTGCATCAGACTTTGCCCTGCACATAGTATCTCTGAGCAATTTCCTAATCACATGTGTCAATACAAACAGTAAAACAAGCTACAGGCTGCCTGTAAGGTCTTTAATGTTTATCGAGCACATTTTTAACATTTGTTTTTAACGCATATTATTTAGAAAGATATATACTGGTTATATAAGGATACAACTATACACATTTGACATACTCTGTTTACACAGATGAAAAATAATATAAGTAGATATAACAGAACAGTACCTACATCTACTTGGCCTTCTGTGATCAATCGTGAACTCTGGTAAGTCAAGGACAATCTGTAAAAAGAAGGATAAGGTTCATATGCGCTTTAGTTTATTATGTCCTATCACCCAAATAAATGTCCATACTTGTGTAACTTTCGTCGCAGGCTAAAAAAACTGAATGTATTATTTTAATAATTACAGTAAACATTTTTTTTTTTATGCCTTTTTCCATGCCATTATATCAGTCCTCAAGTCATTACTTCTCTGCTCTGCCAAAGTATAAATGTAACTTGTCAATGGGAGATGGATTAATCAGAAACAGGTTCATAATAATATATAATAACAATGCTGATCAACATAATGCAGTTTGTAAGGCCAAGTGAAAAAAAAAAAAAACTTCTCCAAGCAGTATTTACAAGAACAGAGACTTCATGCTTCTAAAACTCATTGAGCAGAGCCATTCTAATACTGCTATTCCAAAAAAAATACCCAGAGGAGATCCTGACAGAATTCACTAGAATGCATGACCTACGGTCAGGCTCATCACAGAGTTCTCTAGCCATCAGGGATTACTCCGCAACATCCTAAATAGACACTGGCATATGCTTTGCAAGGACTTTATCGTCCGCAAACATATTAGTAGCACCCCGCAAGTTACCTTCAGACGTACGCGTTCCTTACGCGATCGTCTGAAGAGTAGCTTTTATCAACCTTCCCGAGCCCCTCCCCCCAGGAGCAAGGGCACTTTTAGATGTCACCAGTGCACATTTTGCCCTTGGGTGGCAGAGGGCACCAAGTTCCTTCTACCCAATGGTGAGACCCTATCTCCAACGTTCCGAGCTGACTGTAATACTCAAGGGGTCATATATCTAATGTATTGTGACTGTGGGGTTTTCTACGTGGGGAAGACTATACGCCAACTTAGACGTCGTATTAACGACCATGTCTATTACTCCTCAAAAGGAAAAATGCTTACTCCCCGTCACAAGACATTTAGATCTATACCACAGGTTCAATAATAGGTGTGCACATTTCTTTATTTTGGAGGTTATTCCCCAAGACCCCCGTGGGGGCAACTGGAATAGGCGGATCCTACAGAGAGAGGCACTCTGGATCCTACACCTTAATGCCACCAGTCGCCCTGGCCTCAACGAGACACAGTCCTTTAAATCATTTTTGTAACGGATATGTTCCCCTCCCTGTTTTCCCTTCTCTTTTCTTCACACCCCAATCCTTTCTGTTTCCCCCCCCCTCTTTCCTTGTTTTACCTCTCTCTACTAGTCCTTCTGTGATTCATGTTTGATACCCCACATTAGGCGTTTATTTACTGCGCCAATATTATTGTATTCTTGTATTTGTTGTGTTTTGTTTTTTGTTCATTAAGATGTTTTTATGTCAGGCTCACGCAATCCGTGGACCCCTTGGTCCCCCGGCTCCTGTGTGACCTTGGACCTAATTTACAAGTATCTTGGTTCTTTTTATCATTTGTCAGTCCTCTGTTTTGTTTTTGTTCCAGCGCACATTGTAGGTTGGAGTTGGTCCTGGCTCCACTGGGTGGCGCTGTCTCGCCACCGGCGACCGCTTGGGCGTTTTTGGGGTTATTGTGCGGCCAGGTAGCCACACGTGGCGTCTCCAGTTCTGGATGACATTGCGTGTGGCATTGAGAGCCCATAGGATCACTTGTTGGTCCCATCGGGCTCCTCCCCTCCCGCGCCCCGTCAGCCCGGCGGATCCTGCCCCTCTGAGCGCATGTGACTGGCGCATGCACGGGATGTACGGCCGGGGTCGGAGTGACGTCACATCCTGTGACCCACTGACCCGGGAGCAGTGGAGCTATAAAGGAGGCAGCCACCAAGCCTCCTGTATGGTGGTTATTCCCCATCCGGGGGCATCGATCTGTATTTCTGTGAGGAAAACCAGGAGGACGCACTGCACGGTAACTTTGCTCTTCTGCTTGTCTATTTGCTGGCCCTGTCTGTGACTTTTTTACTAAATCTACCTCTCTATCGCCAGTTTCTTTTCGCCGGAGGGAGTACTACTGACTAAGCCCCTTCAGCCTATGTCCTGTTATGTTATCTACCGGTGAGTATTCACTGCTTCTAACTCCTGACTGGCTTGTGCTCACGGCCCCTCTTTATATGTATCAGGCACCACCCCCATCTACATCTTTTGGTGTGGGCTATGTACTCATTATTCCACACTCTTACTTTCTGTACCTATGGCATGATACCATTTCGGGTGTTGGTTTCTGGTTTTGCTCCTATGCACGCTATCTGTACGCTCATCCTTCTGCGGGACTGTTGGATATCTGTACCCCTACCTGTATGCGGCACCTTTACTTGCATGTTTATCTTTCTGCGGGACTTTTGGATATCTGCACCCCTACCTGGGTGGTCCATACTTAAGACCCTCTGGTGCCTTATGACCCTGTTGTAGCTATTTCAGTGATGTATTTCTCATATGGCTACACCATGGGCTTCATTTTAACAGGTTACCTTCTTCCCATCCTCCACTATAGGTTTACATTTGATTTGTTCCTTTACCTGAACAATCAATATTTTCCAATTGGCCGTAGCAGTGCGTGCCCCTATGTGTTGCCTCAGCAGGTCGTCCCTCGTGACTACTATCATTTCATGGTACTCTTTGGCTACCTTCCTGGCGCCCTTTTGTTGGCTCCAGTGACACCTTTATAGGGGTAGGTATCCTTATTTGATTGTTACGTTGATTACTTTTCCTATTTTCTCCCCTGTTCCCCACAGTGACCCCACCATGCTCTCGTGGCCCTCGGATGGGTGACCCTTGTGCCATCCATTGTAGCCATGAGAAGGTCGGAGAGGTACTCCTCTCCCTCCTTTCTCCCTCCCTCCCCTTATGTGTGCTGGATCAGTATAACTACTTATGAATATTCCAATTGTATAGCATTATATGTGCAATTGTTTGTTAAGCTGTGTGACATGGTGCATATTTGTAAACCAGCTGGATGTACTCAACTTGTATTATGTATATTATTTTCTTTGTCGCTTTACTAATTATGGTTCATCTCGCTATACAGAACGTGTATCCCAACAGCTCCGGAAGAAGCTTGAACATCAGGCGAAACATGTAGAGCATTTGGCTACATGAACCTGTTCCCTTGTGGAAATTGTACCCTTATTGTTGAGGACGCTCTGCGTTACCTTATTTCGGGTGCCGCCCGATTGTAGCGTATAGCGCCCTCACCCATGTCAGTTGTTATTACTTTTATTGTTACCTTGTCCACTCCTGTCACCTTGTATGACCTAGTGGCAGGGTTTCTGTCACTGTGCCACCTGCATTTTGACCTATTGTCTCCGCCCCTCCGGGGATGGTTGATGTACCCCTTTTTGGTTTTATGCTAATCAACAATAAAGTGTTGTTCTTTTTACGTATGGTGCCTTTAAAGTCCATTTTTTCCCCCGTTCTCCCATTTCAATGATTTTTAGGATGTGGCACATGACTTTGTATTTCGCTACGCCCCTGCTTTTTGCATCATCAGGGTTGGCGTAGTAATCCTGTTCAACTAGAATGCATATAACACATGTTTTACACATTATTTTTATTATTTAGCAAATTATGCTCATGAAAAAATAATTGTCTGGTAAAATAGTATTGGATCAGGTGTGTTGCTTGGCCCCATAGCAGTCTCATGTATTATGGCTACAGGTCCTTGGTTCTTCAGGTCTGTTGTCTATTTGACCAGCAGTTCAGCTATAAATGCTATCATATGATAGTGCACTCACCTGTGTCTTACTGCATGCTGTGCTGAATAGGGATGATCGAACGGTTCGGGTCGACCATCGGTTCGACCCGAACATTGACTGTTCAGAATTCGGCAACCAGAACCGACCAAAATGCAATGGGACAGGAACTGTGCTTTAAAAGCCCGTTATTGGACCAGAACCATCAGTAAAAGCCAATTGAGGGGGCAGGAGGATGCTAGGAATGTGATTGGAGTGACTAGGGGGTCCAGAGGCCAATCAGTAGTGAATACGCCCCCCAGTATATAAGATAGCCCCACCAAATCTCTAACATTGTAATACAGGGGCTGTGGAAGAGAGTGGAAGCAGTTCTGTTACTCCTGCTTCAAAGTGTCATTTAGCAATTATTAGTGTGAGGAAAGGGATATCTAGTGTAGTTAGGGTACTATTTTCCACTATACAGTAGTTAGATTTAATAATCTAGTTTCTGTAGGGAAAGTGTTAAGTGTCAGGGGGACTGTAGTGTAGTGTAGGGTTAACTGACTCTGACTGCTTTGGCAGGGTGACCAAACCCTTCCATGTCAGGGTGACCGCCATAGAAAGCCATAGAAAAAATATTGTTTCTATTAGAATTGCAATAGAGCAGGATAGTGGCTTCGCTATTTTCACACCTGGGCGTTTTTGTAGCAGGCGTTTATTGGGCTTTTTTGTGGACGTGTTTGGAGGCAGGCATGACATCTGAACTTCTGTGTAGGGGTATATATACACACACACATGTATGTATATATACACATACACATATATAGGTGTGAAAGTAGCAGAACCCTATTCCTGCGCTAATGAAATAATGAGCAGGCATAGGACTTTGCTCCTATCACACCTATATGTGTGTATGTGTATAAATACATATAAGTGTGTGTGTATATATACCCCTATACAGAAGTTCAGATGTTATGCCTGCCTCCAAAGACGCCCAAAAATGCCCCAAAAAAACGCCTGCAACAACACACCTGGGTGTTTTTGTAGCAGGTGTTTTTTTGGGCATTTTCTGGGCGTCTTTGGAGGCAGGCATAACATCAGAACTTCTGTGTAGGGGTATATATACACACACACATGTATGTATATATACACATACACACATATAGGTGTGAAAGTAGCAGAACCCTATTCCTGCGCTAATGAAATAATGAGCAGGCATACGACTTCGCTCCTATCACACCTATATGTGTGTATGTGTATAAATACATATAAGTGTGTGTGTGTATATATACCCCTATACAGAAGTTCAGATGTTATGTCTGCCTCCAAAGACGCCCAAAAAATGCCCAAAAAAACGCCTGCTACAAAAACGCCCAGGTGTGTTGTTGCAGGCTTTTTTTTTGGGCATTTTTTGGGAGTCTTTGGAGGCAGACATAACATCAGAACTTCTGTATAGGGGTATATATACACACACACTTCTATGTATTTATAAACATACACACATATAGGTGTGATAGGAGCGAAGTCCTATGCCTGCTCATTATTTTATTAGAGCAGGAATAGGGTTCTGCTACTTTCACACCTATATATGTGTAATTGTGTATGTGTATATATACATACATGTGTGTGTGTATATATACCCCTACACAGAAGTTCAGATGTCATGCCTGCCTCCAAACACATCCATAAAAAAGCCCTATAAACGCCTGCAACAAAAAGCCGGGTGTGAAAATAGCGAAGCCACTATCCTGCTCTACTGCAATTCTAATACAAACAAACTTTTTCTGGTTCTGGACATGCTACAGAGCTGAAACTTCACAGGTACACTTTTTAGACCCCCCCAGACACTAAATCCAAAGAAATCTCTTTTTTTTTTTCAATAATTTTTTCAATAATTGGTTCTCTATCAAAAATGACAATTTTTAGGAACTTTTTTTGTGTGATTAATAGTCCCTGGGGCATGACCCAGAACCCTAGGCACTTTTTAGGGGCATTTATTGGGTTTTAGGGCTTCAAAATGGTGTTTTTTGATTATCGAAGTTCGGTTCTCATTGATTTAAATGGGGTTCTGAAATCCGGGCCGAACTTTCAGGAAGTTTGGGTGTTCTGGTCGAAACAAACTTTTCAAAAGTTTGATCATCCCAGTGCTGAACGCTATGCAAAAAGCTAAATACACAGAGGAAATACATACATGAAAGCTGTATTACCTGCTAGAGAACTTAAAATTCTGTCCATCCAGTCTTGAGATTCTAACAATGTGGCCACACAATACAGGCATGCCTGGTAGGTGATGGAACCTAATATTTTTTTGCTGCAATTTAACTTTTAACCACTTTAAGACCAGAGGATTTTGCTGCTTAATGACCAGGCCACTTTTTTCAACTTGGCACTGGGTGATTTTTAACTGACAATTGAGCAGTCATGTGACGCTGTACCCAAACAAAATTTATATCCTTTTTTCCCCACAAACAGAGCTTTATTTTGGTGCTATTTGATCACCTCTGTGCTTTTTATTTTTTGCGATATTAATAAAAAAAGCGAAAATTTTGCGAAAAACATTTTCTACTTTGACAGTTAAAAAATATCCAATATATTAAATTTTTGTCATATATTTAGGCCAAAATGTATTTATATCTTTGACAAAAATATTCTCAATGAGCTTATGTTTATACACTTTAAGACCAGAAGATTTTACCCCCTTCCTGACCAGGCCATATTTTGTGATTCGGCACTGTGTTAATTTAACGGACAATTGCGTGGTCGTGCGATGCTGTACCAAAATGAAATTTACGTCCTTTTTTTTCACACAAATAGAGCTTTCTTTTGGTGGTATTTGATCACCTGTGCGATTTTTAATTTTTGAAAAAAAGAGCGACAGTTTTGAAAAAAAAATATATATTTTTCACTTTCTGATATATAACATTCACAAAAAAAAATGTAAAAATCAAAATCTTTTAACATTTTAGGCCAATTTGTTTTCTGCTACATATTTTTGGTAAAAAAAATTGCAATAAGCGTATTTTGATTGGTTTGCGCAAAAGTTATCGCGTTTACTAACTACGGGAAAGATTTGTCATTTTTATTGTTTGTTTTTTTTTACTAGTAATGGCGGCGATCTGCAATTTTTTGCGGGACTGTGACATTGCGGCGGACAGATCGGACCTCTACCTGACATTTTTGACACTTTTGGGGGGGCCAGTGACATTACTACAGTAATCAGTGCTAAAAATATGCACTGTTACTGTACTAATGACACTGGAAGGAGTTAACACTGTTGGTGATCAAGGGGTTAAATGTATGCCTCATGCTTACTGACGTGTGTGGGGGGAGGGGGTTCTGTGATAGAGACAGAGATTGCAGGTTCAGCTATGCTGAATCCTGTGATCTGTCCCTGTCTGTCACAGAGAAGATCCGCCTGCTTTGTTTACACAATGATCGGGGAAGAGAGAAGGTGATTGCCGCCCCTCCTCTTCCGGGCCGACTCCCGCTGTGTCTAAACACAGCAGGAGCGAGCCTCTGGCGGCGCGCGCGCCCCCCTGAGACAGAAGGGAATCCAGCAACGTAGGTCTACGTCGCTGGACCCAGGGCTGCCACTGTGCTGCAGTAGCAGCAACGTGAGCAGTCCTAAAGTGGTAAACTGGCTATAGACGGTTCGAATCTCCTTCTGTTCAGCAGGGACTGGCTGAGATTTGACCATGTAGGGGCAGACTGATTGTCGGATTTTTAGGATGCCGCTAGCAATAATCACTGTGTTCTCCCTGGAGGGACTGCTCCATGCACCGCCCCCCTGGCAGAACACAATAGCTTCAAGGGAGGGTTTCTACCTTCAACACTGATGTGTTGATTGGGGAATCGAGTGAACTTCTTTCCTGCCAGGCCTGCCTTACTAACATGTTGGTGGGGCAAGTGTATGGTGATAATTTAAAAGGGTTAGTAAGCACAACATCTTATCAGAATTTTCTGGTTTACATAATGAATAGAAAACTGTACAATATTGCAGTTGTAGGAGGTAGGAATTTGGACAATAAAACTTTTTACAGTTCTGTACATGATTACAGTGCAATTATGCAAAACTTACAGAAGGCAGTATGAGAATCGCTCCTTTATTTAAGGGCCCCTAAGGCTTCTGCAGTGGCCTTCCAGATGGGGTGCTGTACTGACGGAAAAGGGCACCAGGATATGCCAATCATGGTGGCAGGTGCATCACTCAAAGTAGCAATTGGGAATGCTCTGGACCACCCCATGCTGTCCCTACTCCTGAGGAACCTTTCCCCACACTAAACCTAAACTACTGTGCAAAACTAAATGTGATATAATGAACCTCTGCACCTCTGGAGATAATGTGCAAAATGGAGTGTTGTAAGCTGCTCTGCACCTCCTATTTCCAAATGAAAAATAGTAAAGCAGTACAAATATAGTTGGGTTGGTGCAGCGCCCTCAAGAAAAACATAAACTTAAGGCAAATACTGTATACTGAATTAAAAATACCCTTAAACTTGCTACAGGTGGTTTTACAGGATAATAGCTGGCAAACACCTGTAGCAAGTTTAAGTGGATCTTTTATTCTGTATATTAGAGTTTAGTATATATTTTTGTTAAATGCCCTGCACCAACCCAACTATATTTGTATATTTGTATCTGTGCAAAAGTTTTAGACAGGTGTGAAAAAATGCTGTCAATTAGGAATTTTTTCAGAAACAGAAGTGCTAATACTTTATTTTTTATCAATTAACAGCATGGAAAGTAAATGAACAGAAGAGAAATCCAAATCAAATCAGCATTTGGTGTGATCAAAACAGCCAATTTTGCCTGCCATTGGCCATCAAAACAGTATTAATTTTTCAAGGTACACTTACACACAGTTTTTGAGGACAACACTGATTCTGACCAAATCTCCAACTCCATTTGTAAAAACGCAGCCCAAGACTTGCAAGGAATGTCTACCATGCTTCACTGTTGCTTGCAGACACTCCTTATAGTACCGCTCTTCAGCCCTTCCGTGAGCAAACTGCCTCCTACTAAAGCCAAATCTTTCAGATTTTTACTCATGAGTCTAGAGCACCTGCTGCCATTTTTCTGCACCCCATTTCCTATGTTTTCAGGCATAGTTGAGCCACTTAGCCCTGTTTCCACATTGGAAGTATGATTTTTTAGCCACATTTCTTCCACGAAGACCACCACTGCCCCATTTGTTTTAACCAATTCTGTGCTGATGGAACAGCTGGACATCTTTCCATGTCAAAGGGAAGTAAGCATTATGTGTCTTTCATCTGCTTTGCTAGGTTTCCTTGGCCGACCTTGGCGTCTATGGTCCTCAACGTTGCCCATTTATTTTTGCTTCTTCAAATGAGCTTGAGCACATATTTATAGCCCAATCTGCTTTGAAATGATTGACTGGGAGAGACCTTGCTGATGCAGTATAACTACCTTGTGTCTTGTTGCTGTACTCAGTCTTGCCATGGTGCAGTGGCGGCCGGCTCCTTAGGGGCGCAGGGGCGCCGCCCCCCATTCATGCGTTCGGCCCCCTAATCTACATGCAGGGGCGCCGGACGCATGGAGTTCAATGGGGATTTTTTTTTTCATCACCTGATTAGAACCAGAGGCTCTAATAGGGCGATGCAAAGGGTGGACCCGGGACACAGAGCCGTGCATACTGAGCCCACCCATTGTGTGACAATAGCGAATGAAAATTCGCTATTGTCACACCGATCCTCCTCCTGGCCAATCAGGAAGCGCGTCCGATACGCGCTTCCTTATTGGCCGCAAGGCAAACCCCATGCCATTGGCCGAGGAGGAGGCGGGACCGGAAGGACTGGAGGAGACGCGTCGGGACCGAGGAGAAGAAGCCGTTCGGGGGACTGAGGAGAAGCTGATCGCCGCCGCTGCTGCTCCAGGTAAGTAAGGGGGCACGCACGCTGATCCCTGCATTGGGGGCATGCACGCTGATCTCTGCATTGGGCGCACACACGCTGATCTCTGCATTGGGGGCATGCACTCTACATTGGGGGCATGTACTCTGCATTGGGGGCATGTACTCTGCATTGGGGGCATGTATGCTAGTCACTACATTGGGGGCACGCACGCTGATCTCTGCATTGGGGGCATGTATGCTGGTCACTGCATTGGGGGCATGTATGCTGGTCACTGCATTGGGGGCATGTACGCTGATCTCTGCATTGGGGGAATGGTATGCTGGTCACTGCATTGAAGGGGGCATGTATGCTGGTCTCTGCATTGGGGGCATGTACGCTGATCTCTGCATTAAAGTGGGCATGTGCACTGGTCACTGCATTGAATGGGGCATGTACGGTGGTCATTGCATTGAAGGGGGCGTGTACACTGGTCACTGCATTGAAAGGGGGCCCGCTGGTCACTGTGCATTGAAAGGGGGCACGCTGGTCACTGTGCATTAATAGGGGGCACGCTGGTAACTGTGCATTAAAAGGGGGAATGCTGGTCTCTCTGCATTGAAAGGGGGCACACTGGTCTCTGCATTGAAAGGGGGCACACTATACCTTAATTACTGAAGGCCCCTTTCACACTTTTGCGACATCAAAGTCACGCAATTTTTTACAGCGTTTTTTGCCGCAAAGCAATGCCTATTACATTTTTCTGTTTGCGCCCCCCCCCCCCCAAAAAAAAAGTTTTGAGCACCAGCCGCCACTACCATGGTGTATGACCCGTGACATGAAATGGTCTTCCACAACCTCACCTTAGTGGCAGAAGCATGCTCCTGGCACTGCTGCACACACGATTGGCTATTTGCTGCCCGTTCCACAGGTTATATAACACAATAAGAATGTTACATGTGCACTGCAAAGTGCCAACAGTATGAAAAGAAACATGACAAGGAACCTGTTATGGGAACATTTTTACCTATGTTTACTGTATTGATAGCTTATTTGTCATTGACATGAGATTGAAAAGGTATTTGCCTAACAAATAATATATTTTTTAAAGAAATATCTAAGTTTGAGCCGCTGAGGTGCATAATCAGAATGAGAAGAAAAAAGGAAAAGAAAAACAAAATAGCACTGCAAATCTTACAACCGATAGTATAGTTTCAGAGAATTAGGCAAATCACCTCATTCAGTCCCACTGCCAAGTCCCCAAATAGGCAGCTAGAGATTCCCTGGGTGCTGGGAATCAAGTGGAAATCAAATAAATAGGAGGAATAATTTAAATATTAGTCCGGAGGTCTGTGTAAATCATAAGACATTTAATCTGCCTAAGGTTCATTTACATTTTTTAGTTTTGTACCAAGCAGCATACTGAAAAAACTTCATGATGTCTTTAAAGTGGTAGTAACCCTAAAATTCCTTTCACTGGCAGCCCCTCTCCTTTATCGAGTCATAACAAACTGTATAAGTGTTTGTTTAAATAGATGCCTCTAAATATCTTTTTCCATTTATCTTCAGGCCGGTCACGTGACTCCCGGCCGCTCTGCTACTCCGATCCAGGGCTACAGCAGGAGGAGCCGAGATCTCCCTCTGATGTTGGCAGGATGTTGCGTGACCACCATGCTGGCCGCTCGGCATCTCCCACTCTATCATAGTAGCAGAGCGGGCCGGGAGTCACGTGTATGGCCTGAAGATAACTGGAAAAAGGTATTTAGAGGCATCTATTTAAACAAACACTTACACAGTGAGTTATCGCCAGATAAAGAAGAGGGGTTGCCAGGATATTTTGTAAAGTATTTTTTTTACAACGAACAGCGCCGGGACACAGTAAGTGGCATTATCAGCCAGGTTTTTTACCATTTAGAGAGGAGCAGATTAGACAGCGCAAGCTGTTTAATCTGCTATAAGGGAACAGGATGTTTGTTTGTTTTTTGTATTGCAAACACTTTAAGTTGGTAATGTGGAATTCGGTTCAAACCAAAGTTTGGTTTGGGACTATTTGGCCTCTTGCACACAGGGCGTTTTTACAGCTGCTGTTAGGAGCGTCAGGCATTTTTTTTTGCAGCTTAAAAACGCCCCTCTGTGTTATTCTATGGCCTCATGCACACACAGACGTTTCTGAGCTGTAAGTGGCATAGGCGTTTTATAGCTGCAAGAAGAACCCACGGCCTGCGCGTTCTGAGGACCAGCGTTACAGCTGCAAAATCGCCTGATGCTGCTAAAGGCTGAATAACGTTGCTTAACTGCGTTAAGCCACATTATATGTTTTTTTTTCTTCCATTCAAAATCAATGGTTCCCTATGGGAGCCTATTGATTTGAATGAAAGGCGCACTGCAAATCGGATCAGGATGATCCTACTTGCGCTGTGAGAATCTTGAGGGGGAACTCCACGCCAAAATGGGGAAAAAACGGCGGGGGGGTCCCCCCCGGTTCCAAACCAGGCGCTTGGGGTCTGGTATGGAATTTGAGGGTAGCCCCATGCCGAAAAAACGGCGTGGGGTCCCCCCCTAAAATCCATACCAAACCCTTATCCGAGCATGCAGCCCGGCAGGTAAGGAAAGGGGAGGGGACGAGCGAGTGGCCCCACCCCCCCTGGACCATACCAGGCCACACGCCCTCAACATGGGGGGGGGGGGTGTGGGAGCTTTGGGGCAGGGGGGGCTCTGCACTCTGATGAGGACAAGGGCCTCTTCCCAACAACCCTGGCCGGTGGTTGTGGGGGTCGGCGGGCAGGGGGCTCATCGGAATCTGGAAGCCCCCTTTAACAAGGGGCCCCCCAGATCCCGGCCCCACTCCCTATGTGAATGGGTATGGGGTACATTGTACCCCTACCCATTCACCCCATAAAAGGCAGTGTATGTAAATAATGACAGGAGACGTTTTGAAAAGTTTATTAAAAATCTTCATCCGGTCTTCTCCACTCTGGTACCCCATACCCATTCACATAGGGAGGGGGTTTGGGATCTGGGGGGCCCCCTTGGTAAAGGGGGCTTCCAGATACCGATAAGTCCCCTGCCCGCAGACCCCCACAACCACCGGCCAGGGTTGTGGGGATGAGGCCCTTGTCCTCATCAACATGGGGGCAAGGTGCTTTGGGGTGGGGGGTGCAGAGCTCCCTCTGCCCCAAAGCACCAACACCCCCTATGTTGAGGGTGTGTGGCCTGGTATGGTGGGGGGGTGGGGCGGCTTGCTCGTCCCCTCCCCCTTCCTGCCCTACCGGCTGCATGCTCGAATAAGGGTCTGGTGTGGATTTGGGGGGGACCCCACACAGTTTTTTTTCTGGCATGGGGCTCCCCTCTAAATCCACACCAGACTCAAGGGCCTGGTTTGGAACCTGGGGGGGGGGACCCCATGCCGTTTTTTTTTCCCATTTTGGTGTGGAGTTCCCTCTCAGGATTCTCAACGCAAGTCGCACCGCATCGATGATCCGACTTGCGATGCGCCTTCCATTCAAATCAATAGGCTCCCATAGGTTTGAATGGAGGCAGAAAAAACGCTGCTAAAAGCAACATGGGCGAACGTGCAATAACGCAAATGGAAAAAGCTACTAGAAGCATGTTTTTACAGCCGCTTTTTCCCGGGGTCAGAACTAGCTTTGCAGCACGTTTTTTCTAACGCCCCGTGTGCATGAGGCCTTTATGTTTAGTGACATGCAAACAAGCTAGGAAACATTGCAACAAACAGGACTTTTAGGGGTGTCATGTGCAGTAAATACAACGTATTTAGGAGAAAACAATCTTTAATGATGTAATTTATAGTGCCAGTGAAGATATAACTATTCAAATCTCTCTCTATTTGAATTACATATAGATATGTTGTGTCCTGTTAGATGTTTTTAAGTCCTTTTTTTAAGCATTTCCATACAGAGAAGTTACACCCCCTCCCTGCCAAGACCAATTTTTAGCTTTCGGCACTCTCACACTTCGAATGATAATTATTCAGTCATACAACGCTGTACCCAATCAAATTTTTTATCATTTTTTTCACACAAATAAAGCTTTCTTTTGGTAGTATTTAACCACCACTGGGTTTTTTCTTTTTTGCGATATAAGTGAAAAAAGAGCGAAAATTTAGAAAAAAAACACATTTTGTTTTAGTTTCTATTAAAAAATTTTGCAAATAAGTAATTTTTTTTCATAAATTTGGGCCAAAATTTATACTTCTACATATCTTTAGTAAAAATAATCCAAATTAGTAGTTATTATTTAGTCTGTGTGAAAGTTATAGAGTCTACAAGCTATGGTGCCAATCATTGAAAATTGATCACACCTGATGTACCGACAGCCTATCTCATTTCTTGAGGCCCTGAAATGTCAGGACAGTGCAAATACCCCCCAAATTACCCCTTTTTGGAAAGTAGACATTCCAGGGTATTTAGTAAGAGGCATGGTGAGTTTTTTGAAGTTGTAATGTTTTTTCCCACAATTCTTGGGAAAATGAAGAAATATATATATATATTTTTTACACAAAATTGTCATAATAACAAGTTATTTCTCACACACAGTATATGCATACTTGCAATTACACCCCAAAATACATTCTGCTACTCCTCCTGAGTATGGCAATACCACATGTGTGAGACTTTTACACAGCCTGTCCACACACAGAGGCCCAACATTCAAGGAGTACCGTCAGGTGTTCTAGGAGCATAAATTACACATATAATTTCCTAACGACTAGAGTTGAGCGAACACCTGGATGTTTGGGTTTGGCGGGTTCGACCGAACTTGAAAAAAAAGTCCGGGTTCGTGAACCGGACTTAACCCGAACTTTGTCCCAATCCCGAACCCCATTGAAGTCAATAGAGACCCGAACTTTTGAGCACTAAAATGGCTCTAAAACAAACATGGAAAGGGCTAGAGGGCTGCAAAAGGCAGCAAAATCATCTTAAGAGCATGGCAAGTGCTCTGCAAACAAATGTGGATAGGGAAATAACTTAAAATAACATAAAAATAAAAAATAATCATCTTGAATGATGTAGGAGGAGGACGAGGCCCATGTGAAGTAGGAGGTTGAGGTGGCAGTGGATATGGCGGTGGATATGGCGGTGTAGGTGGAAGCGGCGGCGGCAGTAGAGGAGGAGGATGAGGCAGCCAACACTGGTTTTGGTTTTTAATAAAACAATTTTTTTAAATTCGGGTACACCCCAAAAGAGTAAGAAAGATCAAATCCAGCGATGGCTGGGAAAGGCCGGTATACGTGTCTATTCTGCACAAGGTACGGACAAATCCTGTGGGATCCATGCCTGGTTAATTTTAATGAACGTGAGCTTGTCCACATTGGCTCTGGACAGGCGGCTGCGCTTGTCTGTGATAACACCCCCAGCCGTGCTAAATACCCGTTCAGATAATACACTGGCTGCAGGGCAGGCCAGCACCTCCAAGGCGTAAAGGGCAAGCTCAGGCCATGTGCCCAACTTGGAGACCCAGAAGTTGAAGGGGGCAGACCCGTCATTCAGTACGTCTAGGCGTGTGCACAAATACTGCTCCACCATGTTAGTGAAATGCTGCCTCCTGCTAAGACGTTCCATATCACCTGCTGGCACTGCTGCTTGTTGTGGCGAGCTGACAAACCTTTTCCACATTTCGGCCATGCTAACCCTGCCTTTCTATGGTGCTGGCGGTGCCCTGGCAGCGTTGACGACCTCTTCCTCCTTCTCCCCTGCCTTGGTCTTGTGCTTCCACTGTCCTCCCGCTGTCAGGTGGGAATGCCACCAGCAGCGCGTTTACCAGTGTGCGCTTGTACTCGCGCATCTTCTGATCACGCTCCAGTGAGGGAATTAAGGACGGTACATTGTCCTTGTAATGGGGATCCAGCAGGGTGGCCACCCAGTAATCAGCACAAGTTACTATGTGGAAAACTCGGCGGTCGTTGCGGAGACACTGCAGCATGTAATCGCTCATGTGTGCCAGGCTGCCCAGAGGCAACGAAAAGCTGTCCTCTGTGGGAGGTGTATCCTCTCTGTCCTCCGTATCCCTCCAGCCACGCACCAGTGATGGCCAGGAGCTGGCCCGGGTGCCACCCTGCTGTGAACATGGTTCCATATCCTCCTTCATCTCCTCCTCCTCGTCATCCTCCAGAACTGTGCCCCTGCTGGACAATTGTGTCTCTGGCATTTGTGGGTGCAGGAACCCACCCTCGGAGCCACTTGTGAATGACTGCCCTGAAAGCCTTGGAAATGTTACCTCTTCATGCTCCTCCTCCTCCTCATCCTGTGCCACATCCTCTTCCATCATCGCCCGAATTGTTTTTTCAAGGAGGCATAGAAGTGGGATAGTTAAGCTGAGAACGGCGTCATCGGCACTGGCCATGTTGGTGGAGTACTCGAAACAGCACAGCAAGGCACACAGGTGCATGGTGGCACAGTTATTGGTGGTGAAGTGGTGCTGTCCGCAGTGCTGCTGCTCGCACAGTCTGGCCAGCATGTGCAAGGTGGAGTTCCACCTTGTGGGCACATCACATATGAGGCGGTGAGCGGGAAGGCTGAAGTTACACTGTAGCGCTGACAGGCGAGCAGCAGCAGGGTGAGAACGCCGAAAGTGCGCACAGAAGGCCAGCGCTTTCTGCAGCAGCTCTGACATATCGGAGGAATTTGTAAGGAACCTGTTACGCTGAGCGCTCCGGGCCTCCTGCTGGCCTCGGAGCGCTCACAGCGTATGCCTCCAGGCAGCACTCCAGCGTCTCGGCGTGTGCGTCCCTGCTCTCTAGGGCGCGCGTGCCGGGACTCTTAGATTCAAAGGGCCAGTGCACCAGTGATTGGTGCCTGGCCTAAAGTGGTTATTAAGGGTTAAGGTTTGTGAGAGGTAGTGCTGACTTAATTAGGCTTCACCTGTGCACTACCCATAAATACCTTCTCCTCCCACAGCTTCCTGCCGGATCTTTGTGCCTTGTGCCTTTGAGAAAGCGTTCCCTGCTGTGTTTGTTTGCTTTGCCTGTTGCCGAACCCGTTGCTACCGACTACTCGCCTTTGAACCTTTGCCGCCTGCCCTGACCTCTGCTACGTCCGACTACGCTCTTGCCTACTCCCTGTGTACCACGCCATATCAGCTGCCAGAGGGGTCGAGTTGTTACTAGGGGACACGACCTGGTAGTTACCGCCGCAGCAAATCCATCCCGCCTTGCGGCGGGCTCTGGTGAAGACCAGTAACTGCTTAGAACCGGTCCTCTAGTACAACCCGTGCCATCGCCTCTCTGGTCCAGAGGATCCACTACCAGTCCTGCCGGTTCGTGTCAGTAAGATCCGGCCATGGATCCCGCTGATGTTCCCCTGCCAAGCCTAGCGGACCTCACCACCATTGTGGCCCAGCAGGGTCAACAGCTGGCCCAGTTGACCGCTATGTTGCAGCAGCTCCTGCCTTCTCAGCAACAGCCAGCACCTCCGCCTGCAGTTGCCACCGGTTCCAGAATCCGTTTGTCCCTACCAGACAAATATGACGGAGATCCAAAGCAGTGCCGTGGGTTCCTGTCGCAGTGCTCTCTCCACCTCGAGCTACTGTCCGACCAGTTTCCTTCTGAGCGAGCCAAGGTAGCCTTTATTCTCAGTTTACTGTCCGGGAAGGCCCTGGCCTGGGCTACACCACTATGGGACCGCGCAGATCCTGCCACCGCTTCCGTCCAGAGCTTCTGCCTAGAGTTCCGGAATGTTTTTGAGAAGCCTGCCCGGGTTACCTCCGCAGAGACTGCCTTACTAAACTTGACCCAAGGAGATTCTTCCGTGGGTGACTATGCCATTCAGTTCCGCACCCTGGCCTCTGAGCTGAACTGGAACAATGAAGCCCTTTGCGCCACCTTCAAGAAGGGACTTAACAGCGAGATAAAGGACATCCTGGCTGCACGTGAGCTTCCTTCCACTCTTAGTGACCTCATCTTGCTGGCCACTAGGATAGACAAGCGTTTCGCCGAAAGACAAGAGGAACTCCTCCTTGAAAAGGAAAAAACTCGTCCTAGACGTTACCCTCATCTGGCTCCCGTTTTTCTGCGTCCACCTCAACCCGCTACTGGGCCTCCCGCCATGGAGGCCATGCAGGTGGATCGGTCACGCCTGACTCCGCAAGAACGAAGCCGCCGCAGAGACGAGAACCTGTGTCTGTACTGTGCCAGTACTGAGCACTTCCTTAGAGATTGTCCTCTCCGTCCACCGCGTTCGGGAAACGCTCGCACCTAGTAAACGTGGGAGAGGCGTTGCTAGGTGTGGATTCTTCCTCTCCACGTCTCATCATACCTGTGCAGTTGATCATCTCTTCCAAGTCCTCTTTCTCCGCAACCGCCCTCTTGGATTCCGGTTCAGCAGGCAACTTCATTCACGCCTCCTTGGTTGACAAGTACCGTATTCCAGTAATACGTCTACCCAAGCCGTTTTTCATCTCTACTGTTAACGGTGAGAGACTCTCTGCCACCGTGCAGTTCCGTACCCAGCCTCTGCAGATGGACATCGGAATATTTCATACCGAGACTTTAGAGTTCTTTGTCCTTCCCTTCTGTTCCTCCGAACTCCTCCTGGGTCTGCCGTGGCTTCAACGTCATAGTCCTGTCCTTAATTGGTCCACCGGTGAGATCCTGCGTTGGGGTTCCTCCTGTTCTGACCGCTGTCTCAAGCCTGCTCTGGTCAAACAGGACCCGCAAGTTTCTCCGCCTCCAGGGCTGCCCAAGCCATACCATTCCTTTGCAGATGTCTTCTGCAAGAAACAAGCTGAGGTTCTTCCTCCTCACCGACCCTATGATTGCCCGATCGACCTGATACCCGGTTCTACTCCACCTCGGGGCAGAATTTATCCTCTCTCACCTCCTGAGACTCTTGCCATGTCTGACTATATACGTGAGAACATACAGAGAGGATTCATAAGAAAATCTTCTTCTCCTGCTGGGGCCGGTTTTTTCTTCGTGACAAAAAAAGACGGCTCCCTCCGCCCCTGCATTGACTACAGAGGTCTTAATAAAATTACCATCAAGAACCGTTACCCTCTGCCTTTAATCTCTGAGTTATTTGATCGTCTCCGAGGGGCAAAGATCTTCACTAAATTGGACCTTCGGGGGGCCTATAATCTGATCCGTATCCGTGAGGGAGACGAATGGAAGACCGCCTTTAACACAAGGGACGGCCATTTTGAGTATTTGGTGATGCCCTTCGGCCTCTGCAACGCACCTGCTGTCTTCCAGGAATTTGTCAATGATATTTTCAGGGACTTACTTTACACCTGCGTGGTCGTATACCTGGATGATATCCTCATCTTCTCCTCCAATTTGGACCAACACCGAGCCCATGTGCGACAAGTCCTTACTCGTCTTAGGAGGAATCGCCTGTACGCTAAGCTTGAAAAATTTATTTTTGAACGGACCTCCCTGCCTTTCCTGGGATACATTATCTCAGCCCAAGGACTTCAAATGGACCCAGCCAAGCTCTCTGCGGTTCTGGATTGGCCACGTCCCTCTGGTCTCCGAGCCATACAAAGATTTCTGGGCTTTGCGAACTACTACAGGCAATTCATCCCTCACTATTCCACTCTGGTAGCTCCTATCGTGGCTCTCACAAGAAAAGGAGCTAACCCCAAATCCTGGCCTTCCCAAGCCGAGGAAGCCTTCCAGTCCCTGAAATCCGCCTTTGCCTCTGCACCCGTTCTCTCTAGACCAGATTCCACCAAACCTTTCTCTCTTGAAGTGGATGCCTCCTCGGTGGGAGCCGGAGCTGTCCTCACCCAGAAGTCCTCCAGGGGCAAGACTTCAACTTGTGGCTTCTTTTCAAAGACATTCTCTCCCGCAGAGAGAAATTACTCCATTGGGGACAGAGAACTGCTTGCTATTAAATTGGCACTGGAGGAATGGAGACATTTACTCGAGGGCGCCACACATCCTGTGTACATCTTCACAGACCACAAGAACCTGGCTTATCTCCAGTCTGCTCAGAGACTAAATCCCCGTCAGGCCCGTTGGTCTCTGTTCTTCGCCCGCTTTAATTTTGAGATCCATTTCCGTCCGGCTTGAAAGAACATTAGGGCAGATGCTCTGTCTCGCTCCTCTGATGTGGTGGGCGACGAGTTAACACCTCAATATATTATCCCTCCAGAACGCCTTATTACAGTCGCTCCCGTGGACCTGCGCCTTCTTCCTCCTGGCAAATCCTACGTACCTCCACGTCAGCGGTTGCGAATTCTCAAGTGGGGCCACGCCTCCCATTTTGCCGGTCATCCGGGGGTGCTAAAATCTCTCCAACTAATCTCCCAAAGGTACTGGTGGCCTTCTTTGGAGAAAGATGTCTCGGACTTCGTCCAGGCCTGTATGATTTGCGCCTGGGATAAAGCGCCTCGCCAGAAACCAACGGGTCTCCTCTTGCCTTTACCTGTTCCTGAAGTTCCCTGGTCTCACATCGCTATGGACTTTATTACAGATCTTCCCTCCTCCCATGGCAAGTCCGTTATTTGGGTCGTGGTGGATCGCTTCTCCAAGATGGCTCACTTTGTACCCCTGCCCGGTCTACCCTCTGCACCCATGTTGGCCAAACAATTTTTCCAGCACATCTTCCGTCTCCATGGCCTTCCCAAACATATTGTCTCGGATCGTGGGGTACAATTCGTCTCCAAATTCTGGAGGGCTCTATGTGCTCAGCTCGGGATCAAATTGGACTTCTCTTCTTCTTACCATCCTCAGTCTAACGGCCAAGTAGAACGGGTGAACCAAATTTTGGGTGACTATCTGCGTCACTTTGTGTCCTCGCGCCATGACGACTGGGCTGATCTACTTCCCTGGGCGGAGTTCTCCTACAACTACAAACAATCCTCTGCTTCTAACAAGTCTCCTTTCTTTGTAGTTTTTGGCCATCATCCTCTTCCACCTCTGCCACAGTCTCCCACTCCTTCTTCTGTACCTGCCGTTGACAGTCTTGTACAGGACTTTTCCTCCATCTGGCGAGAAACCCACGCTGCTCTCCTCAAGGCTTCCGCCTGTATGAAGGTTCAAGCTGATAAGAGACGCAGATCTCCTCCGGAATTTCGCCCGGGTGACAAGGTGTGGCTCTCCTCTAGGTACATCCGATTTAGGGTCCCAAGTTACAAGTTGGGCCCTCGTTTCTTGGGACCCTATAAAATCAAGAGTCGTATCAATCAAGTTTCTTATCAGCTCCATCTTCCTCCCTCCCTCCGAATCCATAACTCCTTCCATGTTTCCCTTCTTAAACCTGCTGTCTTTAACCGTTTTTCTCCCAAGCTTGTTTCTCCCACCTCTGTCGCTGGTACCTCCGATATATTCTCTGTCAAGGAGATCTTGGCGACCAAGATCTCCCGGGGGAAAAAAATTTTTTTTGGTCGACTGGGAGGGCTGCGGTCCTGAGGAGAGGTCATGGGAGCCGGAGGAGAACATCCTGGACCGCAGTCTCATCCTCAAGTTCCTCTGTACCAAAAGGAGAGGGAGACCAAAGGGGGGGGGGTACTGTTACGCTGAGCGCTCCGGGCCTCCTGCTGGCCTCGGAGCGCTCACAGCGTATGCCTCCAGGCAGCACTCCAGCGTCTCGGCGTGTGCGTCCCTGCTCTCTAGGGCGCGCGCGTGCCGGGACTCTTAGATTCAAAGGGCCAGTGCACCAGTGATTGGTGCCTGGCCTAAAGTGGTTATTAAGGGTTAAGGTTTGTGAGAGGTAGTGCTGACTTAATTAGGCTTCACCTGTGCACTACCCATAAATACCTTCTCCTCCCACAGCTTCCTGCCGGATCTTTGTGCCTTGTGCCTTTGAGAAAGTGTTCCCTGCTGTGTTTGTTTGCTTTGCCTGTTGCCGAACCCGTTGCTACCGACTACTCGCCTTTGAACCTTTGCCGCCTGCCCTGACCTCTGCTATGTCCGACTACGCTCTTGCCTACTCCCTGTGTACCACGCCATATCAGCTGCCAGAGGGGTCGAGTTGTTACTAGGGGACACGACCTGGTAGTTACCGCCGCAGCAAATCCATCCCGCCTTGCGGCGGGCTCTGGGGAAGACCAGTAACTGCTTAGAACCGGTCCTCTAGTACAACCCGTGCCATCGCCTCTCTGGTCCAGAGGATCCACTACCAGTCCTGCCGGTTCGTGACAGAACCTCTGCACCACCAAATTCAGCACATGCGCCAGGCAAGGGATGTGTGTCAAACCAGCTAGGCCCAGAGCTACTATGAGATTTCGCCCGTTATCGCACACCACCAGGCCGGCTTGAGGCTCACTGGCAGCAACCACTCATTGGTCTGCTGTTCAATGCCCCTCCATAACTCCTGCGCGGTGTGTGGTTTTTCACCCAAACAGGCACGTTTTAAAACTGCCTGCTGTCGTTTACCCCTGGCTATGCTGAAGTTGGTGGTGAAGGTGTTACGCTGACCGGAAGAGGAGGCGGTAGAGGATGAGGAAGCGGAGTAGGAGGAGTTAGGAACAGGAGGCAAACTGAAGCGCCCTGCAATCCTCGTGGTGGAAGGACATGCGCCAAACTGCTATCCGCCTCAGGCCTAGCCGCCACTGCATTTACCACGCACCTTCCTCGAACTGACAGGAGTCTTATACCCTAGAAGCGCATTCTACCTGCTGACACTTACAACAACATGATCTGGAGACCTACCTATTCTAGAAGCTCCCTACTTCCGATCGTACAGAGACTGGTAATGTATGCAATCCCAAAAAGTTCCCGATTTCAGACTCATAACTCACCCAAGAGACCTGTCTTGATGACCCCATGTTGTTTTTCTCACGAGCTGTCATTACATCGCTCTAGACAACCAGCAGCATTTACCCTTTGGTTTTATACCTAGTATCCCCCAATGATTCCGTTTTTTTCTTTTTTTTTTCATAATCATTCTCCACCCACCGTATGACTTCCCCTTCATAGGCCTTACTAAAAACTGCTAACATATTCGAGGCCTAGGAAGGGTGAATGGATAATAACAATCCCATTAAACACACATATGATAATTAATTTGCTCTCTATATTGCACATACTCTCTATATTGTAAATATTGTATTGTTTTCCAATATGAGTGTGGATTAGCTCTCCGGGACCCCTATCCTTCCTTTAACATCCATTTAGCCTTAATCTCGTATGGCCACAAAACCATTTTATGCCCCCTACAACCTTCTTCCCCCAACCCTCACCAACATCCGCAAAGATTCTGAAACCCTAAACCCATATATCGAGGCGAGTGGACAAACCACTATATACCACTTATATTATAGCTCATACTGGAGTCTCCGGAGCGCTGATCCTCACACGAGATCTTATTCTCCTCTGGTAAACATGTCTTTCCTGACCTTCCCCCCTGTCCCACTTCTTATAGTGTGAGACTGGGGGTGATGTCCATTAGATGTTCTACATCCATTATCTAACCTAGCTTGCCAGACATAGACCCTCCATCACCTCCTCTAAAGAGGCTTCCAATTGTCCCCCTACGTTCTCCCAACTGCATTGTTTGTTGCTTTTTCTGAAGGTATTTTTAGAATCTTATAGAATTATCTATATCCAACCATGGATTCCATTAAAGTACCGCAATGCCTTACAGAATTACCCAGCCATTACTTCAACACGCAGATACGGAAAACTTCAATTTCCCTCCCATCTAACCCTTAATTACCCCTTTTCGCCTATCTCCCCATGACTTGCCACCCTCTTTAGCTATTCTACCAGTGGCGGCTGGTGCTCAGAATTTTTGGGGGGGCGCAAAAAGAAAAATTTGCGGCAAAAAACGCTGTAAAAAAATTGCGTGACTTTGACGCCACACAAGTGTTAAAGAGGCCTTCAGTAATCAAGGAACAGTGCCTTGAAAAAGTATTCATAGTTACCCCTTGAAATAATACACATTATCATTCACTTCACTTACCGTTACCACTGGGCTGCCCGCATCAATGCAGTGACCAGCATGCCCCCATCAATGCAGTGACCAGCATGCCCCCATCAATGCAGTGACCAGCATGTCCCCATTAATGCAGTGACCAGCATGTCCCCATCAATGCAGTGACCAGCATGTCCCCATCAATGCAGTGACCAGCATGTCCCCATCAATGCAGTGACCAGCATGTCCCCATTAATGCAGTGACCAGCATGTCCCCATCAATGCAGTGACCAGCATGTCCCCATCAATGCAGTGACCAGCTTGTCCCCATCAATGCAGTGACCAGCATGTCCCCATCAATGCAGTGACCAGCATGTCCCCATCAATGCAGTGAGCAGCATGTCCCCATTAATGCAGTGACCAGCATTTCCCCATTAATGCAGTGACCAGTGTGAAGTGGACTTACCTCACGGACGTTGAGTGGTGACCGGCTGCGTGGCATGCTGCTGGCCTGCTGCTCTGCCTGACTGAGACTGTAGGCCCGGGGCGGCGGCGGGAGGCAGGAGTCAAGTCACTGCGGACTGGTGGAGTGCGGAGTTGCGGGCCGGGAACTGAACCAGGCGGTGCCGGTGGGTGGTCTGACTCTGGTCACTCTGCTGGACTAGATACTGGTGGTGGAACATCTTCTCCGTCCTGAGTCCTGCGCTGCGGCTGCACTCCTCCTGATATGCGGCTGAGCGGCTCTCTGGCGGGAAGGTGTCGGGCAGACGGTGATCCTGTGACGTGTGACGCCGGCCTGGGATGTAGTGACTGGCGCACGTGCCACCCCTACGCGCCACGTCACAGGTCCCGGGATGTCCTCCTGTGTGATTGGTCCAGGCTTGAGTCTAATCGGCGCCTCTGTCCGCTGCACGTGCGGTGGAAACCCCCCCCCCCCCATACCCACCTAGTGGTCCGGCGCCCCTAGTGGGCTAAAAATCAATTTTTTTTTATTTTTTTTTATTTTTCTTTGGGGGAGCAGCGCCTATCCCCTGGGCTGGCTCGGGATCCCTCAGGATTCATTTTCGACCCGAGCGCTAATTACATCCCCAAGAGACGGGAATCGGAATTTCCTTTTCTACGTCGATTCTTTCCGACTTGTAAATATATACAGTAACTATGGCGGGTTCTACCCTTACTCCCTAGACTGGGATTCTTTCTTTTCTTCTTTCTTTACCTCCTTCTTTATTCCCCCCTTACCTCCCTTGGTCCTTCCTTTAACCCATCTGATCTCTCCACTTCCCCTCCCCCCCCCCCAAAACACCCGGAGTTTGCCTGATCTCTGTCCCTCTGACGATTCCCTTCATCTATACCCAGTCATCCGTGAGTGACACCAGTTCCCACATAACCTCTATATTCCTATCCACGTCACTCACACTTGAAACCCAAGATGGCAAACATTTCCACCACCCATAACTCCACACCACTCAAAATTGTGTCTCTGAATGCTAAAGGCCTTTACATGCCAGTGAAGCGTACACAAGTGCTAGATCTCATGAGAAAACTTAAGGCGGACATTTTTTTTCTTCAGGAAATGCATTTCCGCACCAGAGACACACCTAAATTCTCCAACCACCTATACAATAACGTATATCTCTCTACAAATCCTCTAGGCAAAACTAAATGTGTAGCTATCCTCATTTCCAAAAAAGTCGATTGGACACTCCTGGATTCTATAATCGATCCGGAGGGCAGATTTATTTTTCTAAAGGGGCAAATTGCAAACAAGCCATTCACATTAGCCAATATATATAGTCCCAACTCAGCACAAGTCTTCTTCTTCAGGAAAATCGCACATACACTATCGGAGTTCCAAAAAGGAATCACTATCTTAGGGGGAGATTTTAATGTGGCGCTGTATCCTCTACTTGACACCTCCATCGGTACGCCCTCTTTACCCTACAGAGCTTTAAAACAAATTAGAACACAACTTCAAGATCTCTTACTCCATGATTCGTGGTGTACCCTCTTTCCCTCTACTAAAGACTACACTTTCTTCTCTCCTTTCCACAAAAGATACTCCAGACTTGATTATATCTTCTTTTCTCAAAAAGACCTCCCACTTATTAAGAAAGCATCGATCGAATCAATGATCATATCCGACCACCACCCAATATCACTGACAATATCTCTCCCCTCACACAATCCGCATTCCAAATTCTGGAGATTAGACTGTTCTCTCTTGACTCTGGCACCAGATATTCAACACATCAGCACAGCAATTTCAGACTTCTTTGAGAACAACGACACGACAGAGACGTCACCTATTAACATCTGGGAAGCACATAAATGTTTTTTGAGAGGTATATTAATAGCTCTTAAAACATCCAAGAAAAAAGCCCATCAGGCTAAAACTCATTCACTTATCCAGAAAATCAAGACACTTGAGTCCATACACAAGCGTACACAAGCAGTAGACACTTATAATGAACATATTCAGCACAGACAGCTACTCCTCGATGAATTACACATTAAGGTCAAACGGAAGTTTATACTACAACAAAAGCTATTCTACGAATACGGCAACAAAAGAGGTAGATATCTAGCGAGAGCCCTTCAAGCAAAGAAAGCGTCTATCTCCATACACACTATTAAAGATGGTCAAGGGCACACTTTCGCCAACACCCCAGACATTGCTTCCCAATTTGAACAATACTACTCTAACCTATACAATCTCACCACCACCCCCTCAGAAACCGACAAAAGTACCCTTATTCGTGACTTCCTACACAAACATTGCCCGGCACATATTACACCCATAACAGCACAAAAACTGGATGAACCCATATCCCAGGAAGAACTCACCGCAATCAAGCAACTTAAAGTAGGCAAAAGCCCCAGCCCAGATGGCTTCACTGCCCCATACTATAGGACCTTTATAGACTTACTCTCCAACCCAATGACGAAAGCCTTCAACTACATGTCGACTCTTCCTCTCCCTCCCAACAGACTGTTAGAGGCCCAGATTACTGTTATCCACAGGGAAGGTAAAGACGCCACCTCTGTAACAAATTACAGACCCATATCACTGTTAAATGTGGATATCAAATTATTCGCTAAAATACTCGCAAATAGACTGCTCCCTATCATCCCCAGCATAATCAATAAAAATCAAAACGCCTACTCCATTAGCAACGGGACTAGACAGGTCTGCCCGCTATCCGCCATTTTGTTTATTCTCACCTTGGAACCCTTTCTCTGCTCTCTTGATACCAACCAGGATATCCATGGCATCAATATCGGTTCTCACAGATATAAATTAGCCGCCTTTGCAGACGATTTTCTGCTTTTTCTTGGTAAGCCACTTTTATCTATTCCTACCCTTCTATGCCAATTCAAAGTTTTCCAAACCATCTCCAATTTCAAAATTACTTTTTCTAAGTCACACGCACTCAACATCTCACTACCCCCGGAGACAATTACCCAATGTAAAAACAATTTTCCATTTCAATGGCAACGAGATTCCATAAAATATCTAGGTATACACCTCCCTACCAACCTAGCAGACCTCTTCACCAAAAATTTCTCCCCAGTGCTAAAAGCTGTTAGAGACGATATTAAAAAATGGATCAAACCTCACTTTTTCTGGTTTGGCAGGGCTGCCATCATTAAAATGAATATCCTTCCCCGCCTCCTATACCTACTCCAGATGATCCCAATTAAAATCCCATCATCCTTTTTTCAAACCTTCAAAACCCTATGCACAAAATTTCTTTGGAACCAAAGTAGACCCAGACTCTCATTCGATTTATTAACCAAACCAAAATTGGCGGGAGGTATTGGCCTTCCTGACCTAAAAAAATACCATTGGGCACACCACCTTACAAGAATTCTAGACTGGTCTCTTCATGAAAAAACAAAGATTGGATAGCACTGGAAAACTCACTTGACATTATCCCCATACAAACTTTACCATGGATTACCCCAAATAATATTCCACAATATCTAAGATCCCATCAATTAATAGGCGCCACTTTATACACTTTCAGAGATATATGCTAACACTCTTCCTTATCCTCCACACCGGGCCCCCTTACGCCGATAAAACATAATCCTGATTCTGCCTCTGGTATGTCATCATCCTTCCTATTAAGTCACTGGAAACATGATACAATCCGTGCATGTCACTTCTACATAGATTGCTCTTTAATAGATCGCATTTGCCTTCCAACTACTTCAAGCTCACCCCCCCCATGCCACAATGGACCTACTTCCAAATACGGCATTTCCTTAACTCTCAAAACCGTTCAGGAACTATAGCCAGAGATCTAACACCATTTGAACGTCTCAGTTTAACCTCCCTGGCAGTATGATTGTTTCGGATTTCAGGTGCTCAAAGCGGTACCATTATTTTGCATGTAATTCTTAATGATGAGCAGCCGAAACCAAATATTTACATATGATTTTTTTTACTGTGCGTTCTTCTTTATAACTTCTCGGTTATGATAAAGTTTGAAACACAAAATCATAAATTGTAATATAATAAATAACTATAAATAAGTTAAAGTATGTATGTATATATATATATATATATATATATATATATATATATATATATATATATATACAGTGGGGATCGAAAATTTGGGCACCCCAGGTAAAAATTTGTATTAATGTGCATAAAGAAGCCAAGGAAAAATGGAAACATCTCCAAAAGGCATCAAATTACAGATTAGACATTCTTATAATATGTCAACAAAAGTTAGATTTTATTTCCATCATTGACACTTTCAAAATTACAGAAAACAAAAAAAATGGTGTCTGCAAAAGTTTGGGCACCCTGCAGAGTTAATATCTTGTATTGCCCCCTTTGGCAAGTATCACAGCTTGTAAACGCTTTTTGTAGCCAGCCAAGATTCTTTCAATTCTTGTTTGAGGTATCTTTGCCCATTCTTCCTTACAAAAGTCTTCCAGTTCTTTGAGATTTCTGCGCTGTCTGTCACGCACTGCTCTTTTAAGGTCTATCCATAGATTTTCAATTATGTTGAGGTCAGGAGATTGTGAAGGCCATGGCAAAACCTTCATGGCAAAAAAAAATGGTGTCTGCAAAAGTTTGGGCACCCTGCAGCATTTATAGCATGCACTGCCCCCTTTGCAAGGCTGAGACCTGCCAGTGTCATGGATTGTTCTCAATCATCGTCTGGGAAGACCAGGTGATGTCAATCTCAAAGGTTTTAAATGCCCAGACTCATCTGAGCTTGCGCCAACAATCAGCACCATGGGATCTTCTAAGCAGTTGTCTAGAAAAGTGAAACTGAAAATAGTTGACGCTCACAAAGCTGGAGAAGGCTATAAGAAGATAGCAAAACGTTTTTAGATGTCAATATCCTCTGTTTGGAATGTAATTAAAAAATGGCAGTCATCAGGAACAGTGGAAGTTAAAGCAAGATCTGGAAGACCAAGAAAAATATCAGACAGAACAGCTCGCAGGATTGTGAGAAAAACAATTCAAAACCCACGTTTGACTGTGCGATCCCTCCAGAAAGATCTGGCAGACACTGGAGTTGTGGTACACTATTCCACTATAAAGAGATACTTGTACAAATATGGTCTTCATGGAAGAGTCATCAGAAGAAAACCTCTTCTACATCCTCACCACAAAAATCAACGTTTGAACTTTGCAAATGAACATATAGACAAGCCTGATGCATTTTGGAAACAAGCTCTGTGGAGCGATGAGATTAAAATTGAACTTTTGGCCTGAATGAGCAAAGGTACGTTTGGAGAAGAAGGGGTACAGAATTTAATGAAAAGAACCTCTGTCCAACTGGTATGCATGGGGGTGGATCAATCATGCTTTGGGGTTGTATTGCAGCCAGTGGCACAGGGAACATCTCACGGTCACGAGTAGAAGGAAAAATGGATTCAATAAAATTTCAGCAAATTCTGGATGTTAACTTGATGCCATCTGTGAAAAAGCTGAAGTTAAAGAGAGGATGGCTTCTACAAATGGATAATGATCCTAAACAGACCTCGAAATCCATGGGGGATTACATCAAGAGGCGTAAACTGAAGGTTTTGCCATGGCCTTCACAATCTCCTGACCTCAACATAATTGAAAATCTATGGATAGACCTTAAAAGAGCAGTGCGTGACAGACAGCCCAGAAATCTCAAAGAACTGGAAGACTTTTGTAAGGAAGAATGGGCAAAGATACCTCAAACAAGAATTGAAAGACTCTTGGCTGGCTACAAAAAGCGTTTACAAGCTGTGATACTTGCCAAAGGGGGCAGTGCAAGTTATTAACTCTGAAGGATGCCCAAACTTTTGCAGATGCCATTTTTTTGTTTTCTGTAATTTTGAAAGTGTAAATGATGGAAATAAAATCTAACTTTTGTTGACATATTATAAGAATGTCTAATCTGTAATGTGATGCCTTTTGGAGATTTTTCCATCTTTCCTTGGCTTCTTTATGCACATTAATACAAATTTTTACCTGGGGTGCCCAAACTTTCGATCCCCACTGTATTCTTATTATGCAGCTTAAGGTTTAAGCTTACCGATTGTTTATTGTGCCTGCTGTCTGACTTGTTCATGTTATTCAATAAAATCATTTTGGAGGAAAAAAAAAAGAAATTAGCAGTAAAATGTGCTGTGTTGGCATCTGATAATAATGATTTTAGTATACTTTTTGTGAAAATATTGTTTTAATAAACTTTTGCGCAAATATTGCGGTGCCTGAAAAATTAGTAGCACCTTATTTTTTAAAAAAAAAGTCGCAATTTAAAAGTTACACATTTTTGTTATTTATCAACTCAATACAGGTTAAACTTTTATATTTAGTAGGGATTTAGCAGAAATTTTGTAAAATTAGCTGTATTTTTTTCTGCTATTAATTGGTTTAGTGTATTTTTAGTGACAGTATTGATTTGATAAACATTTACGCAAATATCACGGGGCTTTAAAAATCAGTAGCGCTTTCTTTTTATTCTACGGTCATGTGTTTTCAGAAAATATATGGTTTGGGGGGTCTGTTACAAATTCTTAAAGTTGTAAGGGAAAAATGAAAACCTTCAGATTGTTTGAGAAATTTTGATATTTATATTTTTGCATTCGTTCAATTTTCACCATTTTGCAAAAAGGTGCAATGTAAAAATTACAAATATTTGTTATTTTTTTAACTCCATACAGGTTAAGCTTTTATATTTAGTAGGGATGCAGCAGAAATTTTGTAAAGTTAGCTGTGTTTTATCTGCTGATAATGGTTTTAGTGTATTTTTAGCGAACATATTGATTTGATAAACATTTGCACAAATATCCTGGGGCCTTAAAAATCAGTAGCACCTTTTTTTTTTTTTATTCTACAGGTTATGTGCTTTCAGAAAATATATGGTTTATGGGGTCTTTCACAAATTCCTAAAGTTGTAAGAGAAAAAAGAAGACCTTCAGATCTTTAAAGAAATTTGGATATTTAAACTTTTGGGTCTATTCGATTTCCACCAATTTCGCAAAAAGGCGCAATTTAAAAATGAAAAATATTTGTTTTTTGAAGCAAATTTACTTCAGTACTTTGACGTTAAATACCGGTGTTATGGCAGCAGATATCTGCCATAACCCTGGTATTTTTTAACATGACCGGTGGTCCTCTTTCCCATACAAATGGTCCCAGTGGGGGATTCGCCCCGGGATCACTTTTATGAGCGGTGGGAGAGGTGCCACCAACCCCCCCGCCCCTGCCTCCGCCTCTTCCTGGTCATTTTCCTGGCTTACCGGAGCCATCGGTAGTGGGGAAAATGATCCGGTCCTTCCAGTCCCAGGCAGGAAGTCAAGTGAGGGCAAGATGGCCCCCACGTGACTCTATGGCCTTGGAGGACCAGAGCAACATCATACATCACTTCCACCCAAAGAGCCCATTTTTTTTCTTACATTTTTTTTTGCTTTTAAGTGTAGATGTGAGATCTGAGGTCTTTTTGACCCCATATCTCCCATTACAGAGGACTTGCCCTGCTTATTTCTATTACAAGGCTTGTTTACATTCCCTGTATTAGGAATAAAAGTGATCAAATTTTTTTTTTTTTTTAAAGGGAAAAATAAAAAATAAAAGGTAAAATAAAAAAGAAAAAAAATTAAGAGTTCCTCCGAGCTCGCACACAGAAGTGAACATATACGCAAGTCACGCCCACATATGTAAACGGTGTTCAAACCACACATGTGAGGTATCTCCGCGATCGTTAGAGTGAGAGCAATAATTCTAGACCTCCTCTGTAACTCTAACCTTGTAACCTGTAGAAAATTTTAAAGCATTGCCTATGGAGATTTTTAAGTACCAATGTTTGTCGCCATTCAGCGAGCGTGCGCAATTTTGAAGCATGACATGTTATGTATCAATTTACTCGGCGTAACATTCTCTTTTACATTATAGAAAAAAATTGTGCTAACTTTACTATTTTCCTGTTTTTTTAATTTAAAAAAAATGTATTTTTTCCAAAAAAATTGTGTTTGTAAGACCGCTGCACAAATACAGTGTGACATAAAGTATTTCAACAATCTCCATTTTATTCTCTAGAGTCTCTGCTAAAAAACAAATATATAATGTTTTGGGGTTCCAAGTAATTTTCTAGCAAAAAATACAACAAATGTCTGAAATAGGCCTGGTGTTAGAGCAGTTGTCATTGTTACTTTTTTGTGTTTGGTGCAGACAAACACAGATGTCTAAATATGGCAATGTTTATAACCTGAGTAGTTGAAAAAGATTAGTTTATGTTTTATTGCTGGCTAGTTAAAAAGTGTGGTGGGAACCTTCTTTGTTCAAGTCTTATGTACTAAATCCTAGTGAACTCTGCTCTAATGCAATCAAAAAGCATCAAAAGATTATAGAGAAACATTGTATAAACCAATGTAAAAAACGTGCAACCATCATCACAATCAAGATAGTTGCTTACACTAGTGCCCACAAAAAATACTTTAAACATGTATACATAAATAATTGTGTAGTGCTATCCCTTTTAGAATGACTATAATACACATACAATAGTAAATGCAATACAAACAAATTCAGTGCAAAATCCTAACACAATCTCAATATAAGCTTAAAGTGGTTGTAAAGTCTGCTTTCTTTTTTTTTTTTTTTTTCAAATAAGGAACATATAATTCTTACCTCCTCTGTGCAATTGGTTTTGCACAGGGCAGCTGGATACTCCTCTTCTTGGGTCCCTGGCTGGAGCTCCTGGCCCCTCCCTCCTGTTGAGTGCCCCCACAGCAAGCAGTTAGCTATGGGGACACCCAAGCCGAGCTGCTGCTCAGTGTATCTATTCAGACACAGAGCTGACATTCTGCCCCACCCCATGTCTCCCGATTGGCTAACTGAGTTTGATTGACAGCAGCAGGAGCCAATGGCGCTGCTGCTGTGTCTCAGCCAATCAGGAGAGAGAGTCCCGGATGGCTGAGGCACTCATCGCTGGATAGAGGACATCGCTGGATAGAGATGAGGCTCAGGTAAGTATTAGGTGGGCTGAGGGGGACTGCTATGCACAGAAGGCTTTTTTTATCTTAAAGCGAAGTTCCACCCAAAAGTGTAACTTCCGCTCTTTTGTTTCCTCCCCCCTCCAGTGCCACATTTGGCACCTTTCAGGTGGGAGGGGGAATGGGTACCTGTTTTTGACAGGTACCCTTCCTCCTCCGCCGCTGAGCCAATAGGAATGTGCAACGCGCTTCGCGCATGCACAGTAGGGTCCCACCCGTGAAGCCTCAAGGCTTCACTGCCAGGTTCCCTTACCAGCAATGGCAGCGGCGGCACCCGATGGAGGTGCCAACATCGTTGCACTCCAGGACTGGTAAGTTTCCTGATATTAAAAGTCAGCAGCTACAGTATGTGTAGCTGCTGACTTTTAATTTTTGGAGGGGGTGGGGTGGGGGAGGTGAAACTCCGCTTTAACGTATAGAATGCATTAAGATAAAAAACCTTCTGACTGTACAACCCCTTTAAGTCCATCACCCTGTTTGTGAAATATTGAGTTAAGGTCCACTGGAATTATAAAATGTGTAATAATGACTTCTTGTGCCCATTTAGGTTCTCTGACACACAGTGGATCACCATCGGGACACTTCTTCACTGCCACCTCAACTAAAAATATGTCTCATACTGAATCCAAAGGTCCCTTATTATGTAGGTCACAAGTGCTCTTTCATAATATTAAGCAGATTGTAGCTGGCAAGAGAATCACTCCAACGACCCCAGGTAATTCCTCTTCACTTTCGGAGAAAAGGCCATAAATAGCGTAACTCCATAAAATGATTCCAAATTGATTGTAAACAACATGTATTCACACAGCAGTAGAATAAAGCTCATTACATTCTGCCATTTGGCGCACATGTGTAGTAACATCCATTTGCATGCCCCGTCCTACACATGTTTCCTCAGAATTCATGTCTTCAAGGTAAACAGAAACACTTGTTCACCCCATAGATGTCATTTCTGCCGAAACGTGTATAGGGTGGGGCATACAATCTGACTCATGTGCACTGTATGGCAGAATGTGATGAGCTTTATTTCTTCTGCTGCTTTGTGAGTACATTATGTTTACAATAAATTTGGATTAATTATATAGGATTACACTATGTATGGCCTTTTCTTTGATGAAATACATATAACATGAGCATTCCCAGAAGTGAAGAGGAATAACCTGGTCATGTGAATGCCATGAGCATTCATTTATTGAGTGATACTGGTGGAAGATTTAACATGTCATTTCAGAGCGCTCTTCGCATTGTTAGATGTAGCAATTGTTAGATGTGCCTATTGGCAAAAATACAAAGCCTCCTCAGCCCCATGTTTCATCTTGAGCTTGGGATAGATTGGAATGTGGTATAAAGGCAATTTGTTAATCAGAGGTACAACATCAGCCTTCCAGGCAACTGCTGGCACTCCAGTTACTAGGCTGACCCAGAAGAAGTAGGTCTACTTGAGTTAAGTTGGATTTGTGACAAGATTTGTGACATCTATTTTCAGTTTTGCAGTTTCTTTAAATGTCTAAGCATAATGTGAACTGTACAATCTTAAAATCTCTGTTCTGACATCAGCATTTTTTTTGATTGGTAAGGCTGCTTTGATGTGTAGAGCTACCTATGTTGCAAGTATTTTGTAATTTAGAGCAAGCCCATATGAGATACTCACAATTGGATCTCTCTGTACTGTGCACAGATTATTCAGCATCTGCCATCTTGGGTTGCAGCCTGTTCCTGTTCTTACAGAGGGTTGGAAAGCATTTGGGTTTGTGCTATTTAGTATTTTCTCTGGAGAATCTTCAAGAACTAGAGGGTGGGGGGGGGGTAAGGAGAAGCTGCCTTGAATATTTGTTAGGCCTCAGCCAATCTCCAGTAGTGAGCTGGCAAGGGACTGAGTTCACCTCATAAATAGACATGGGCCATGCCAATGAGGGCAGTCAGGTGGACGATGGAGATACAATGTTGGGGAGGCTGTCGTGGCGCTTGAGGTGCACCCCCTACTCTGGGGGTGGTGTCCTTCCAAAAACACAAAGGGGGGAGGCTTCCTTGGAGGCAAGGGAGCAAGAGAGGACAGTGTGAGTAGTTCAACACTGTGTGGACTAACAAAGGGGGGAGACTGCCACATGTCTCCCTTTAAGAAAGCAGTGTGCTTAAGTCTTCTATCCTTTCCCTGGGAGATCTCCTGAGAGTCAGCTGGGTGGGCTGAGGAAGAGTCAGTCGGACTGGTGTAGAGAGGCAGCCAGGAAGGCAGGTGAAAGGGGCAGGTGCAGCCAGGTGGGGTGGCATTGCCTGAAGAAGTGGTGCTGGGATTAGTGGACACAGGGGAAGCTGTTTCACTTCAACTGTGATACTTTTAAGGGACTTTGAGTTCCTGCTTGTAATTGGCTGTTACTGAACTGACAAGGAGTATGTCAGTTCCACCAAGAGTGAACCAGCTGGAGCTGTACAGAGGAAAAAACTAACAAAGGAAAGGAACAACGTGTGTGCAAGTGGAAGGCTAAAGAAGTTGGAGCTGTATATAGGAAGCTGTATATAAGAGACTGAAAATAGGAAGTTGTCCCTGAAGATATTGGCCAAGTCAAGTGGGCATCCCATAACCTCCCATCCATATCAAATTTATTAACCTCTCAAATTACAAAAAAAAGCTATGCACTGTTCTCTGACTCTGTGTGACTGTGAAGATTCGGTGTGCCTGGCTGTGCACGAGTGGAGGATCCCTTTTCATCTGCAGCTCCTATGTGGGGTGTGCTACATACACTTGTCCATCATTGAGTCATCTGGTGTTGAAGAATTGCAGGGAAACCCAGGGTGGACAGAATTTTGCTGGAGGGCACGTTTAGTTAGGCCGAACAAAAATCTGCAGCGTGCGACTTACCCACCGAGTGCCGGGATGAAAGGTGACTCTGCAAGAGGCTGATACCAAGCCAAATTCAGGTACTTACACTAATTGCACTTAAATAATGCATTTAATGACTACAGAGATGCATTACCTTGTGCTTTTAAAACCTGTCTGGAGTTTTAACAGTTTTTCATGCTTTTATCTACAGAAAAATGCAGTAAATGAAGGTGAATGCCTGGCCACCACACAGACTGTGAAATCTTGTCACGGTTTATGCAGTGACATTCACAGAATTAAAGGATCAGAGTTGATAGGGGCCAGTGTCAAATGAGAACTGGCATATAATAGTATGAAGCATGCAGTGCAGAGCTGCTGCCAGATTCTGAAGAGTCATTCCAACTGTTATCATAGCTCAAACACGTATAACAGTCCATGTCAGTACAAACTTTCAAAGGCATGATCATCTCTATTTAGTCTGTTTAAATAAAGATAAGCAAGGGTAATTTAAGAAATTGCAAATGATTTATTGAAATGTATCAATGCTTATATTCTTGCAGCTAGCAAAAGGATACCTTGTAAGGCCCTTTTCATAGAGAGGGGGAACATTTTTAGTTAACCACTTTAGCCCCGCTCACATGGAGGCTACTGCGGCAAAGTGCCGCGATCCCGTCCAGCGACGTAGACCTACGTCACTGGACTCCCCCCCTTGTGGGCGGCGCTCGCGCGCCGCCGGAGGCTCGCTCCCGCTGTGTTCATTCACAGCGGGAGTCGGGCCAGGGGAGGAGCAGCGGCAATTGCCCCTGCTCTGCCCCGATCGTCGGGGATCGAGTCTGGAGATCCGCCCGCTGTGTGTAAACACAGCGGGCGGATCTCCATAGTGACAGGGACTGACAGATTGGAGTGTTCAGCATAGCTGGACATCCGATCTGTCCTTCTGTCACACAGTCACCTCCCCCCCCACACGTCAGTAAGCACCAGGCATACATTAACCCCTCCCTCTCCAATAAAATTAACCCCTTCCCTGCCAGTGTCATTTTTACAGTAACAGTGCATATATATAGCACTGATTACTGTAGAAATGTCACTGGTACCCCCAAAAGTGTCAAAAATGTCAGTCAAGGGTCCGATCTGTCCGCCGCAATGTCGCAGTCCCGCAAAAAAAATCGCAGATCACCGCCAATATGCGTTAAAAAAAAACACCAAAAATGACAGAAATCTTTCCCTTAGTTAGTAAACGCAATAACTTTTGCGCAAACCAATCAAAATACGCTTATTGCGTTTTTTTTTACTAAACATAGGTAGCATAAAACAAATTGGCCAAAAATTTAAAAAAAATTTGATTTTTACATTTTTTTGGGGGGGGGAATTTCATATAAAAAAATGAAAAATATTGTTATTTTTTCAAAATAAACGCTCTTTTTTTGTTTAAAGCGCAAAAAGTAAAAATCGCACAGGTGATCAAATACCACCAAAAGAAAGCTCTGTTTGTGGGAAAAAAAGGACGTAAATTTAATTTGGGTACGGCGTCGCACGACCGCGCAATTGTCAGTTAAAGTCGCACAGCGCCGAATCGCAAAAAGTGGCCTGGACGGAAGACAGCAAAATCCTCCGGTGGTAAAGTGGTTAAGCAAGGAAGACCATTTTTAAAGTGAAGGGGGGAAATCATTACATACTCCTCATTTATTTATTTCAGGTACTTATATAGTGCTGTCAATTTATGCAGCACTTTACATTGTACATTCACATCAGTTCCTACCCTCAGAGCTTACAATCTAAGGTCCCTAGCTCACATTCATACATATACATAGTAGCACCAATTTATACTGGATCCAATACCTACCAGCATGTCTTTGGAGTGTGGGAGGAAGCCTACTCAGGCACAGGGAGAACACACAAACTCCAGGAAGATAGTCTCGCTGGGATTTGAACCAGGAACCCTTTTCTTGCTATGCGATAGTGTTAACCACTGTGCCACCCATACATAGTTACATGATCTGAGACGCCACCAGAAGCTTCTGGGCTGCACAATTATTCAGTGTCCGTCAGCACTTATGATGCTATGAGGACAGCCCGTAAGAAAAAGTCATGTTTATTGTAAATAACATGTATGAAGTAAAAAATTGTGTTTATCTCAATAAATAAAAATCAATTCAAACCGGTATCCATCCAGGCTATGTCTGCTGGTAGTGAGGGATGGCGACCTGCAGGGCCACTGGGTGAAGAATCCAATCCCCAGAATGGGATAAAGGAAGCCCCAGCCGAGCTGGGCATACGGATGGTCACGGCAACTTGTTTCTTGATGCAGTTCAAGCTGGTTTCTACTTCCGGTTGTGTCATCTCTAGTCTAGGCAATTCTGTTCTGCTCGGCTCAGCATCGTGGGAGGCGTTCCAATGAGCAACGGCTGGTCCGGTGTTGCTCCCAGGCTACACCCCTTAAAGGGGAAGGCACATTTGGGCCTATTGTATTTATAGGTCAAACGATAAGGTGAAAGTTTGTTGTGGCTGTTGGTAGTGGTAGTGTAGTGGTTGTGGAGTACAAAATAATTAACACAAGGGGACTTTAATTAAAGTGGGACTGTTATTTTTTTTTGTTTATATTCTACTATTAGAATGCACATGAGGGATATATAGGTATATATAGGAATGTTATATAGATCTGTTTAGCTTTTTTAGTGCATACACACAATTTTAAATGTAATAGTTCGAGTATAAGTGGGGGTTTAGCGCTAATCCAAAAAGGTACTTTAAAGTCGATAAGAAATTTAAAAAGTACATGTGTAGAATGCGAATCACACCAGCAGGCTTTGTAGTGCAGGGAGATAGAGATCCACCACCAAGTATTCATTAATATACTCTTACCAGACAATTATACCCAAACAGGTCATATATTGCAGACTGTAGATAATGGAGATCATGGCTCTAGACCGAATGGTACTTCTCTCCCAGTATGATGTGATAGCCAGCATGTCACTCTTAATCAGCTCCCAAAAAACAATCAGAGATGCCTCTCATAGTGTTATATGTTGTCACAATTTATTAAGGGAAAAGGATAAGCAGCTTACATGTATGCAGAGTGGCAGCAGCGTATCATACAGTGGCTAGCCGGCGTGACCTTGCTTCAAACCAAAAAAAAGGCCGCCATACTCCCCGATCGCGCATGCGTCCATCCACCATGGGCTCCAGCCAATGCTTTTCGTCATACGTTGTTGACGTGGTCAGGGGTGTGGCCTAACGGCGGGGACGCATCTTAATATAGACGGGGAAGGCGGAACTGTCAATCAAAATCCAGGAACAGGAAATTAAAACACATGCATTCCAGGAGCCGGAAAGACTTTCTGTTGTTGGCAGGAATTATCCCCTGACGGTATTAATCCACATCGACTGATATGATCTTATTATAATCCGTCTCCTGAATCAACCACAAAGAACGGACATCTATGTTAAATAATTCACAAGGACACCCTAATATGTCCTTTTCAAAAATACATAATAGTTAGAGGGGGACAGCCCACACATGTAGGGGGCCTGGGCGTCCCCAAGGGCCCAGCTTTCCCAAGGGGAATGTTGGTGGTAAGGCCCCAGGGGGCCCAGGGCTAAATCTGTGTAAGGGGCCCCAATATTTCTGATGGCTGCCCTATTCATATTATTCAAAGATAGGAAGATACTTGCATCACTGCAATCATATATAACAAAACTATTTGGTGGTGTGTGGGAACACATGGCAATACAAGCAGCAGTAGAAGTGGTTATCTGGTCGCATTATATAGGAGATCACGCAAGGGTTTTTTTTCACCTTAATATTTTATAAATGTGTTTTACCTGAAGATCTCCTTAAAGTATCCTGTTTGGATAAAATGTGGTTGAGTTGCATGTTTACATATTTTGGCCGAGAATTTCAGCAATATTGAAGACATTTCAGTTGATGATGATTATGATTCCTTAATGGTCATTTTGCGATGAGTGTGTGTTTATTGACTTTACATTAGAGTTTTATTTGGTATGTACTAATAGGATATTATCTTTACTTTAGCAGCACAGGCAGGTTAACAACTGCACTATGCATGAACACTATACTCTCCTCCCACACTGGACCTTCTATAAAATCTATCTGAACAAACACAATGCATTGGTTTCCAGAATAATGGACCAAAGCAAATCACCTGCACCTGAAACGAATGGTATGTACATTGCTCAATTTCTCATATAACACAGCCTAGATGAGGAAAAGGATTTTCAATTGTTTTAGATGTGTCTGCCAAAAAAGAGGTGAAGGATATTATTTAATTTGACTTTTTTTAAATGCATTTTAAACTTTCAGTGTGATTTTTTTTTTTTTTTTTTTTTTTACTGAACTGTCATATAAGCTTTGTTTAAGAATAAGTGCAAGATATTGAGCTCTGGGCAACTGTCCACAATAGCTTTTCAAATGTTATTATTCCTTCCCCAATCTGCAGCTGGGAAATAAAATAATACTTTTTATTGGTTTGCTGTGGATAAAAATCGTGTTTTAGTTCACTTCACCATGTATACATCTGGCCTTATTTATCTAAATATGGCCGAACTGTAACTTTTATGTATGTAGCCATTTAAGTCTTTGGCCAGGTGCAGGTCTATTACATTGGTAAAGAGGAATAATGAAACACTGTAATTTACCTCCAGCCTATTTTCTTCTATTAGGAAAATAAAACATAAATGTAAATGTAGGGACTAAGTCCCCATTCACACTAGCGCGACTTGTCAGGCGACTTGGTCGCCTGACAAGTCGCGGTGGGTCACCTGCCATTGATTAGCACAGGACCCGTTCTAATAGGAGCGACACAAGTCGCTCCGACTTAGAAAACGGTCCTGTACTACTTTGGGGCGACCTGGAGGCGACCTGCATTGACTTCAATGATATGAAGTCCGTGCATGTCGCGCCGAGGTCACGGTGCACGCTGTGCACCACGACTTCACAGGTCGCCCCAGCAAGTAGCGTCGCCCCTGTCTGAACGGGGTCTTAAAGAATTCTGTTTGATATCATGTTTCGGAACAGATGCAGACCATGTTTTAGGCCCATTTCACACTCGTGCAACCCTAAAGACGCACAATTTTGTTGTGATTGTTGCTCGACTAATCAGGCAAACAGAATCGTGGGACGCCTGTCGCCCAAAAAAAGAACTTCTTTTTGGCGACAGGCATCCCGCGATTCTGTTTGCGGGACTTTACCGTGATTCAACAGGTGAGAATCACAGCAAAATCTCGCCGCATTTGGGGTGCCATTGGAAGTGATGGGAATTGTGAGGGCGTCCCACGATTTGCCGTGATTCAGGATCGCAGACAGAATTACTGTGATTCTGCCCACGATCGGGGACCCCGATATGTAAACAGAGCAGTGGCGTACCTAGAGCATTTGGCACCCGGGGCGGATCCTATATCTGGCACCCCCCCCCCCACCGACTTTAAAATGTAAAAACACCCACAAAAAAATGTAATGTTTTCAAGAATATTTTTTGCACAAATTTCACAGCCCCCCATCACAGTGCCCCTTGCAGTGGCCCTCCGTCTCTCTAATCACAGTTCCCCCTTTTGCACTCTCTGCCTCCCCTGCACAGTCCTACCTTCAGCATAGATAGATAGCTAATATTAGCAATGTGTTTAAGTTTGAGTAAGAGATTGGAGACTTGCTAAAGGAGATATTCAGAGACTACAGACATGATACAGGAGATGGTCAGAGACTGCAGACGTGATACAGGAGATGGTCAGAGACTGCAGACATGATACAGGAGATGGTCAGAGACTGCAGACGTGATACAGAAGATGGCCAGAGACTGCAGACATGATACAGGAGATGGTCAGAGACTGCAGACATGAAACAGGAGATGGTCAGAGACTGAGGACATGATACAGGAGATGGTCAGAGACTGCAGACAGGATACAGGAGATGGTCAGAGACTACAGACATGATACAAGAGATGGTCAGAGACTGCAGACATGATACAGGAGATGGTCAGAGACTACAGACATGATACAGGAGATGGTCAGAGACTGCAGACATGATACAGGAGATGGTCAGAGACTGCAGACATGATACAGGAGATGGTCAGAGACTGCAGACATGATACAGGAGATGGTCAGAGACTGCAGACAGGATACAAGAGATGGTCAGAGACTGCAGACATGATACAGTAGATGGTCAGAGACTGCAGACATGATACAGGAGATGGTCAGAGACTGAGGACATGATACAGGAGATGGTCAGAGACTGCAGACATGATACAGTAGATGGTCAGAGACTACAGACATGATACAGGAGATGGTCAGAGACTGCAGACATGATACAGGAGATGGTCAGAGCCTGAGGACATGATACAGTAGATGGTCAGAGACTACAGACATGATACAGGAGATGGTCAGAGACTGCAGACATGATACAGTAGATGGTCAGAGACTGAGGACATGATACAGGAGATGGTCAGAGACTACAGACATGATACAGGAGATGGTCAGAGACTGCAGACATGATACAGGAGATGGTCAGAGACTGCAGACATGATACAGGAGTTGGTCAGGGACTGCAGACATGATACAGTAGATGGTCAGAGACTGCAGACATGATACAGGAGATGGTCAGAGACTGCAGACATGATACAGTAGATGGTCAGAGACTGCAGACATGATACAGGAGATGGTCAGAGACTGAAGACATGATACAGTAGATGGTCAGAGACTGTGGACATGATACAGGAGATGGTCAGAGACTGAGGACATGATACAGTAGATGGTCAGAGACTGCAGACATGATACAGGAGATGGTCAGAGACTGCAGACATGATACAGGAGATGGTCAGAGACTGAAGACATGATACAGTAGATGGTCAGAGACTGAGGACATGATACAGGAGATGGTCAGAGACTACAGACATGATACAGGAGATGGTCAGAGACTACAGACATGATACAGGAGATGGTCAGAGACTGCGGACATGATACAGTAGATGGTCAGAGACTACAGACATGATACAGGAGATGGTCAGAGACTGCAGACATGATACAGTAGATGGTCAGAGACTGAGGACATGATACAGGAGATGGTGAGAGATTGCAGACATGATACAGGAGATGGTCAGAGACTACAGACATGGTACAGGAGATGCTCAGAGGCTGAGGATATGATAGAAGATAGAAGAGCACTAGGGGGGCCGGAGAGCACAGACGAAGCAGAGAGCACTGGAGGTGCTGAAGGGCACGGTGGGGGGGGGGGGACTGGAGAGAATTAAGAGAGGGTTTGGAAAGCATTGTAGGGGGGTTGGAAGGTGCAGGGGGTGGATTGCACTGGGGGGACAGGGAGCACTTAGGGGGGTGGGCAAGGAAAATCAGGGGGGTGGAGAGCACTGGGGGGACAGGGAGTACTTAGGGGGGTGGGCAAGGAAAATCAGGGGGTGGAGAGCACAGGGGGGGGACAGGGAGCACTTGGGGGGAGGGAGAAAGCACTGTGGGGAGTTGAAGAGCATGGGGGGGGGGGCTAAAGAACAGGGGGGGTCTAGTGCACTGGCGGGGGGGGGGGGGGGCTAAAAGCACTGAGGGAGGGATTAGGAGCACTGGAGGAGGTTAAGAACTTTGAGGGGCCAGCAAAAGAAGTTGTATAGGAGGGGGATGGGGCAGCTGTATATAGAGGAATTGATCTTTCCCTATTCTTCCTGCAGGAGGGAGAGGAGGAGAATCAGTTATTCAGCAGGAAGCTGCAGGAAGAATAGAGAAAGATGAATTCCTCTATATGTAGCAGCCCCATCCCCCTCCTATCCAGCACACACTTTTGCAATGGGCACTCACCTTCTTCCCGCCGAGGCTCCGCCCCTTATTCCCGCCGCGGCTCCGCCCCCTTATTCCCGCCGCGGCTCCGCCCCCCACTAGCAGCACGGACTGAAGGAGCTGCCAGCCACTGCAGCTGCCTTCACACTGCGGGATCTGTCTGACTCTGAACACACCGGGCAGGACACAGGCTGACACCCCCCAGTGAGTGGCACCCGGGGCGGGCCGCACCCCCGCCCCCCCCATTGGTACGCCACTGAAACAGAGCCTCAAGCAATGCCTGTGTAATCTTGAGGTCTATGGACCTCAAACCACATCAAAGTCGGACCAAAGTAGTGCAGGAACTGCTTTGAAGTTTTTACAACTTGAAGTCGCACAGACATGAATAGTACTCATTGGAAATCATGGAGTAAAACTTGTCATGCAACTTTGCAGTCTCAAGTCACAGGGCAAGTCGCACAAGTGTGAAAGGGGCCTTAGGGACAAGAATGCATTGCTTTTGATAAATGATTGCATTTTTAAGATCAGTTTTCTTTTTTTTCTCTAAATTTAACTGAAAAAGATAGTCAATGAAAAATACTTTGTTAAATTGGTGCTACAAATTATTGTCTGTGAATTATTATTGTGAATGTCTGTGAAAGAATCACATTGAATTCTATTGAGGGGGGGGGGGGGGGTAATAGGCAAGCTATTGTCAATAAAGGAGGACATGAAGAGTCAGGCATTAAGGACATAAAACAACATTTTTGAAATACCATAAAGTGGGGAGAAGGTCTATTTTACCACATGACCCCCAAAAGGTTTTACCCCCCCCCCCCCCCAATGAAAAGGGCATTTTTTTTTTTTTTTTTTTACTATTTAGCACTAAGCTACTTTAACTGGCAATTGTTTGGTCATGCAACACTGTACACAAATAAAAGCAAATAAAATGTATTTACTTATCTTTTTTTTCACTCAAATAGAGCCTTCATTTTCCTTTTTTTGCTATATAAACAAAAAAAAAAAAAATAGAAAATTAAGAAAAAAAAAAAAAATTTTCTCAATGTCTATGTCTGCAATAAATTATTTTTTTTCATAAATTTAGGCTAAAATGTAGCCTGCTACATTTCTTTTGTAAAAAACAACCCAAATCAGTGTATTATATTAAGTCTGTGTGAAAGTTGTACAAACTATGGTATATATTAGGGTTGTACCAATACCAAAACTGGTATCGGTGCTGAGAGTACATGTACTTGTGAAAATGTTCCTATACTTAAACTGATACCTTCCGGGCCAGGAAACACACTCAAAAACTGAAGTAAAACTGAAGTCCCGCAAAGAGATATCTGTGCAGTTTTCCTATCAATTTTTCAAGCATGTATGCTGTGAACAAGCTCTAAAAAAAACTGTCACATGACACTAAAAATAGGTATATGTAATTGGTATAATGGAGAAAAGTATCAGTACTCATAATCGGTCTTAAAAAACTGGTATCAGTGCATCCCTAGTGTATATATATATATATATATATATATATATATATATATATATATATATATATAGATATATACATACATATATATACTGTACATACTGTATATATATTTGAAAATTGATCAATCTTGATGTACTGACGCTTTCATTACGTGAAAGTTCTCATTACTTGAGGTCCTCATTTCTTGATCTCATTTCTTGAGGCCAGGACAGAACAAAACTCCTCAAATTACCCCTTTTTTGGAAAGTAGACATTTCAAGATATTTAGTAAAAGGCATGGTGAGTTTTTTTAAGTTGTAATTTTTTTTTTTTTGTCACAGTGTTTGGAAAATTAGGTTTTATTATTTTTTTTACATACTGTCACCAGTACAGTACACTGAAAACAAAGAACAAACACAAGAGCACACCGGCCTAGTGCATTATCCTCTAAAAAAGGTTTATTTGAATAAAAGGTATAAAAATACTCACAAGCGAGTTCTTGGTACTTGGAGTTCTTGGAAGTTCTTGGCTTCCTCAAGGCTCTGAGGAAGAGGCCAAGCCTCGAAACGTGTAAGCCTTTCCAGGCTTCAGAGGATGGTACACCCTTTATCTAGATGCTAATGGCAACATACCTATTTGATATGCTTGTACCAAAAACTTGTTTGTGAGTATTTTTATACCTTTTATTCAAAAAAACCTTTTTTAGATGATAATGCACTAGGCACCCTTGTGTTTGTTCTTTGTTTTCAGTGGTCTTAGACTACCTTGGTCTTGTAAGGGGCTGCAAGGCTGAAGCTATCCAGTGATGCCGAGTCGAAAGTTCTCAGTAGCTGCATGATTGTGGCCGAGGTGGATAGAGGATTACACTACTCAGAGCGCAGGAGATAGATGCTTTGCACCAATCTTTTTGTTTGTACCAGTACAGTACAGCATCACCAAATGACTGGTGTGGCAGTGATCAGGGATACTGACTGGTGACATAAAAAAAAAAAATGTAAATGACATTTTTTAAATATTTTTTTCCTTCTTTTAATATTATTTTTCTTTTACATTTTTTTTTTACTTACTGTCATTAGAGTAGTTCAGTGTACTACTCTGGGGGGGAAGGGTATCAGAGTTGTATTTGTTTATTTTCACACAATTATTGTTTATAACAGTGAGAGCCGGTTCACAGTGGGGCGACCTGTCAGGCGACCTGGTCGCCTGACAGATCACCGTAGGTCGCCTGCCATAGAGAAGCTGTGGACCCGTTCTAATAGGAGCGACACAAGTCGCTCCGACTTAGAAAAAGGTTCCGGAGCTTCTTTGGGGCGACCCGGAGCGACCTGCATTGACTTCAATGTTATGAAGTCTGTGCCGGCCGCTCCGTGGTCGCGGTGCGAGCTGCGCACCGCGACTTGTGAGGTCGCCCCGGCACGTCGTATCGCTCTAATGTGAACCAGCTCTGATGATCGCTGTTATAAGCAATAGCTGTAACTTTCATGGATGACTTTCATTTATGACAGCTTGCTTAACATTGTGATGCTGTGTATTGCAATCACATGGTACAGGGTGCTGTGATTGGCCCTGGTACCGTGTGATAGCTGTGGTCCAATCACAGCATTACAATAGTAAGCAAGCTGTCATAAATGGCTTCCATTCACGACAGCTTTGCTTACAATTATTCATGTGATCGCTATGATTGGTCTTAGCGATCACATGATATCCCAGTCACTCACAAAGGCCAGGACCTGAGCACCAGTGCGCATGTGCTGAATGCCATAACAGTACATCGCTTAGCCTGAAGCTGCCGCCCGCCTGCAGTAAATGTATTGTGGGCAGGCGGCAATTGGTTAATGCAGTTTAGAGAGCAACACTGAAAAAAAACAAGCATTCTTTTTAATTACATGTTTAGGAGATGCCTTTATGTATGTGGTGTCGGGAACACTGCTGAAGAATGCTGCTGGAGACAATAGGGTGGATGTTGGAGAATTCTGCAGAGGGTTCAAAGAGGAAGAAGAGGGCGTGCAGTTGTAGACAACTGGCTGCTCTTTATCTAGAAGGAAGAAGAAGATGGAGGCTTTGTTAGCCACTTAACTACTTCCTGTGCATGCTGTGTGTGTAGCATGGCTGCTCTGACATAGAAAAGACAGATGAGGGGTGGGGAGTGGGTAAGATGTTAGTTCACCTTTTCATTTTTTCTGAAAAGATAGCTTACACTTTAAACAAGACTCAATCTAAGACATTGCTCCCTCTAGTGATTAATCTACAAATTCATTTATTTAACAATAGAAATGACAGATATGGTTTAGCAAGCACTTAAAATGGGACACTCACATAAAAATGTAAATACAAAAATAATGCCTTCATGTATGTGCTTACTAGTATTAAGCTGACCCTACATGAGTCGTTTTTTTTCAACCAGTAGGTTAAACGAAAAAAAACTGACCCGATTGCCCCATTTGAAGTGGATGGGGAAATCCTTCCTCTCTGCTGCTTTATTGTATTCTGACAGTGAGGAGACTTCCCCGCTGTCAGAATACACAGATCAATGCTGCAGCTTGTTGCCTGTGGAGCTGATCGTACACCTTTTATCTGAAAGGGTGATTAAACAGAAGTCAACTGGTAAATCGCCTTCTTTTCAACTGTAGTGGCCACACATGGATCAAAATTCGACTGGTCTCTATTGAACTGGACAACATTTTGATCCATGTATGGCCATCTTGGTAAATTGTATACTTTATCAATAGAGACAAACACATTTTATCTAACTTCTACAACTTCATTATTGTATTTAAATGAGTTACTGGCAAATAATTAACCTAAAGATTTTATTGTACTAGTAGTAATTACATACCATTTAACATTATGATACAGTATATGTATAATATGATATGCTTTATCTGCTATCTTTACTGTGGTGTCTTTCTGTCGCCTATTCATTTTAAACTTGGCTCACAGCTAAAACTGATCTAGATTTTCCCTATTTTTGGTGATAACCTAGTAAAGTTTTAGTTTTAACAATTTTCACAGAAAATCTCACCAACAATGTACCCTAAAGCCTGAGGAAACATACATTGCCAGTGAGCACAAAATTGGAATTTTTGATTATACTGTTTATCAAAATTCAAATATACAATATTGTATATATACCTACCTGTATATATACCTACCTAAAATAGAAAAATGTTTTTACAAATGGTAAGTTTAGTCTGAACTGTAATAAATAAGTAAATACAATGTAACAAACCACTATATGCTATCTACTAACCTCTTCCCACCTGCAATCTGTATAACAATGTTCTCTGTCAGGATGTCCCATGCCCGTAGCTGTAAATGATAACCTTGGTCCCTAGGGACGATCAGGCACCAATCAAAATGCTTGTGTGATCACTCTGTTACCTTTGTCACAGTAAACACGTGCAGACTGGAGACTCCACTGTCAAAACTAAAATTCAAAATTTCACTTAGGCTGCAATGTCATCTTATGTAATCTTGTAGATCATTTTCTTTTTAACATTTTTTGTACATTCTTATTTGAAATTTTAAGTCCCTAAACATGTATTAGGATGATTGAGATATGCCAATTAGTAAAAGAGATAAATATATACATTATATGTAGTGTGTAAAATATAGCTGCCCAATGTACACTGTACTTGCAAACTTTTTACCATTTTGGTTCACTTTACCAATGCAAATTTCCATTGTCAATTTAAAAAAAAAAATGAATAAAAATAACATTAAAATAGGCGCAAGTCTGACACAAAGTGCAATTATTTCACTAGTCCATAAGTAGTATGAAAACTAATTTGAGACTTTTTCTTATTTCAGCAGTATGGGATAAAATGCAATATTTTCTTAGAAAGCATTCTGCTCCATGCGCAGAAGAACGGAGGAAATTTAACCGTGATTTTGCAGTTTCCACCTCATTTCATGGATTACATAACCTTGTACATGGCAACAGCACTGGAACATGGGGCCATATCCGCAAAGTTCTCTGGTTCGTTGTTGTACTGGTTTTTGTCTTTGCAGCACTTTCGCAAGTCTGCTCACGCATTGTAAATTATTTCACTTGGCCAACGATGACATCAGTAACCGTCCAGTATGTTGAAAAGATTGAATTCCCCTCTGTCACATTTTGTAATTTGAACAGGTATATATGTGTTTTTTTTTTTTTTCTTAATGACTTATAATGCAAGACAAAAAGGACTGATTTTAAAGGGTCTAATAATGTTATAACGCCATTTTTTTCTTTTACCTAAAGCATATTTGTTACATTTGGGGTAACCTTTTAATTTGCTGTAATAAATACATTTATTATGAGACATATATGGAATTTGAGGACAGATGGTGCTATAACATTGTCAAATCGAATTGCTGTTTTTCTGAATTCAGTAGTTTTATTCCAGTTTGGCAGGCATGTTTAACTTTTCTTTACCAAAAATACAGCATTTTTCCTAAAAATACAGCACTTTTTCCTTAAAATACAGTACTTTTTCCTAAAAATACAGTACTTTTTTCCTAAATATGCAGCACTTTTTCCTAAATATGCAGCCCTTTTAAAGACCAAGCCACCATTTTACTAATACTTTGATTGGCTGCTCTGTAGTTAAAATATGGTGCCGAAACAACTGGAGTATAAGCTCCCAAATATTGTGTATGAGAAGATGGCATAACTATTTCAGCATACCACTTCTTCATATTCTTTTTTTGTTACCTGAGACTTTAAAAAATACTAGGTTTTATATTGTTCTATACAATAATTTGTTTTCAACTTACACTGTCTATACTAGTATGATGAAGGTAGCCAGCTGGTGCAGTACAACATAGTTGTTCTAGAGGCGCAAAAAGTATAAATCCAGCCATGGTTAATCTATAAAACTGAGGCAAAGTGAGAGAGGACTGTTGCTTGAAGCAACAACATAGATGTTAACATTCATGTTCTCTCCTTTACTAGAGAACATAAGAACTTGAATCTGATATGTATGGTTACATTTCTTTTTTCATATACAGTATATATATATATATATATATACATATGCATGGGTCCAATGTCTGTACGCAAATGATGGCGCTGCAGCTAGGGCTCCCAGATACCCATCATATAGTCTGTATAGAAAAGCCAACACTCATCCACAGACTGTAAAATCTTCTTTAATAAATAACTGTGATTAAAACACCATAGTATAGACAGCGTTGACGCGTTTCAGCTTAGTACAGCCTTAATTCAGCTGTACCTAGCTGAAACACATCAACTGCCTACTATATATCATAAACAAATAGGATAAAGGTGCCGTGCTACCTCTTAAGTGATAATTACATCAAATTACCATTTCTGGACTGGAAGGATCTGCCCCCATTATGACCAGCCCATTTTTTGCGATTCGGCACTGCATTAATTTAACGGATAATTGCGAAGTCGTGCAACACTGTACCCAAATTAAATTGATGTCCTATTTTTCCCCACGAATAGAGCTTTCTTTTGTGTGCTATTCTATCATCTGTGCGATTTTTATTTTTTGCGCTATAAACAAAAAAAGAGCGACAATCCTGAAAAAAAAACAATATTTTTCACATTCTTAAAATTTAAAAATCCAATGTTTTTCATAATTTTAGGCCAATTTGTATTCTGTTACATATTTTTGGTAAAAAAAAATCGCAATAGTTTGCGCAAAAGTTTAGGCCAATATGTATTCTGCTACATGTTTTTTGTAAAACAAATCCCAATAAGCGTATATTGATTGGTTTGCACAAAAGTTATAGAGTCTGCAAACTATGCAATATTTTTATGGGATTTTTATTTATTTATTTTTGTAGCACCCTCCTAGGTAGGTGCTAGAGAGAAAGTATCGTTTTTGGTCCTGTCTGCTTATCCAGAGGACTGCAGGTAAATCTATATTGTTTTCTGCTTACCAGAGAGCAGGATCTGTTAGTGAGATCTGCTCATTGTGCTTGGGTGCAACTCATTCTGTCTGCAGAGTGTTTCACGCTGATCCAATAAGGAGGCATATTGGACAGTGGGAGGAAACCTGATGAAATAGTGCACAGGCATTTGATACAGCCCCGGTGATTTGACAGAGGAAAAGTGCATCAGTGCGTGCTGGGATCATGTATAAAAGCCAGGAGCAAAACAGTGAGTACAGATCTGAGTTAAGGGGCCTGTCCTGAGGGGGGCCATCCCTGCAGCTAGATGAGTCAGTGAATGGGTGTCAGTAAAGGGGATGCTAGTGAGTGTCCCAAAGATAATGTAGGATCACCAAGTCTATTGCTGGAGAGGAAAGAGCAAGGAGATTTAACCCTTCCCATACATGTGGCAGTATGGATTAAACAGCGCTGCTGTTTCCACAAGCAACCCATTGAGGCAAGTGAGAGTTGTCCATATCCATTGTGAGTAGTTAAAGTTGGAGTATCCCACTATAAAGGAAAAACGATTGGGACTTTAAATGATGGTTGAATGAAATGGTTAAATGAAAGTTGGAGTATCCCACTATTCCCTTCTCCCATCCAAGTTCCACAATAAATACAAAAAAAAAAAAAATTTGTGAGATACTGTATGTACTATTTCCTAAGTGACTGTGTGCTGGTAATCAGAGGAGGCCCGAGAAGTCATCTTACAGCAAGCCCTACGGAGACAGTGCTACATTTTTTTTACTAGTAATGGTGGCGATCAGCAACTAGTAGCGGGACGGCAATGTTGCAGTGGACAAATCAGAACACCGAATGACACTTTTTGGGGACCAGTGATACCAAGACAGTGATTAGTGCTAAAAAATATGCACTGTCACTGTACTAATGACACTGGCAGGGAAGGGGTTAACATCAGGGGCAATCAATTGGTTAAATGTGTCCCTGGAGAGTCCCTGGAGAGTGCTTTCTAACTCTGTTTCAACCCTGTTCTGGTGACAACTGTGTAGTAGAAGATTTCCTATTTACTCACACCTTGTTGTGTATCCAGGACTGGAAGCAAATGAAGAAGAGAAATCTCCCCAGTAGGACACAGACAGCAAAAACAAACCCTGACATTCCCTATTCTATCCATTGCTATAAATGTATTTGACTTTAGATAAAAGTTAAAAGAAATCTATGGTCATGGCATGCACTTGCATTTTATAACATCAGCATTGTAATAACAAAACAAAAATAGTACTTTTTGACAATCCAATATCATTTTACTTGAAAAATCTCCTATAATGTTGTGAGTGCTGCCTGTTTTCTGATCCTCTCTTTCCAAAACTGCCTGGATTCCTTGCATGCTTTGCAGCTTTTCTTCTGCTGTGTACTTTCAATTTCCAAGGACTACACATACCATTGTACCTTGTTACCTGCAAGCTGTGATTCCCGTGCTGACTCCGCCTCCTGAAACTCCTCCTCTAGGCACCTCTGTACTTCAGAAGTAAGGCTCTGTGAAATGTCTGACACATTGGTGCCTACACACAGGGCATAGTAAACATCCATTTCAAGGATGTAAATGTGTGGGGATCTTCACAAAGTAAGTTTATAAACGTCAAGAGCATTCAGATTAATACTAGTAGGGTAGAAATAATTGAAATACGATGTGGAAATTAATATATGATTTCACATTTTGACCATAGATACCCTGTAAAGCAAATACATGCTTTATCTTAATCTTTGCTTTAATTTCCCACGACACCCTGGCATATCATTATCTCTCTTTTGCTCTCCTCCGGATCCCTTCAGCTTTATATGCCAAAGGAAATACTCAATGCTTCTGGGTATGGAGGATCACATGACTCACTCTATGAGACAGCCAATCAGTCCTGTCACAAGAGGAGTCCATAGCCCTGTGTAAAATGTGAGTTGTAGTTTACAGAGGACCTTCCATCTTTCTTGGCAGTTGGGTGTTGGAGGAGCAACAAGAATGTAAGTATATGCAACTGAGGAGGGTTAAGTAAAAATGAACACGTTATTATACTCTGTGTGGGGAAAACACGGGTTCACTTTAAATAATATGTAAAGTAGATTCTGGAAACCAATTCTATTTTAATTTCAAAGCAAAATAATGTATTTACCTGCAATACAGTAACTGTCTTTCATCTATGCATAATTGTAGGTTCCAAACCCCTGCAGTGAACAATCTAAGTATTGCATTTTTCATGTGGAACATTGTATCTTCAGTACTGCAGTTTTCAAATGCAGGAAAAGATCATGAGGATATACAAGAAATTAATCAATATCTGCAGCTCCACCAAAATTTCAGTATCAAAGACTTTACCAAAAATTATGGATTTTATCTCAATAACAGCACACTGTTAAAATGCGACTTCTTTGGTATTCCATGTTCTCCAGAGGTAAGATACTGTTTTCTGTTCAAAGTGCAAGAATCAACAAAACAATTTACAAATGGGTTCTTTGTTGTAGTTAGCATTACACGACCTGCAGGTTTTAAAAAGTTATACTTAACAATATTGCTAACCTGTAGGCATGTTTTGGTTCCTACATGCATCAGTGTTAATATTTATATCTATAAACAATGTACTTAGAGACTTAACTTCCACTGGTGCTTGTGCTAAGCCCCACCAGTCAATATTGCCATAAGACTCTGGCAGGGACGTGTGTAAGGGGGACATGGGTCAATGTTTGAGCACAATATGATTCTCTGTGTACAACAAAGGCTGTAGATTAGGAATAGACTCTGACAATGTATATCCACTATCCATCACTTTATCCAGGGATGTAAATTTGCATCAATCATAATGCCCCCTAACCTGGCCCTTTGTGTGCCTCCCACCTAATGACAAGTCCGATGTATGACAGCTGTTATATACAAGGTGATGGGGCTCTTTGTTGCTGTCATTGACTATATATGGACATGACAATATTTGGTCAATTACATCACAACTCCCGTATATGGTTAATGACAAATGCCCCGTTGTATATTAAAGCTGTCATCTCTTTGTCCTATAGTTGGTGGGAGAAAAGCAGATGGATCTATCTCTTTTCTTTTTTTGCTTTGGTGGGTTGGTGGGCATCATGACTAACGTGGCTCTACATTGTGGGATGATGGGGTTGGCAGTAGATGTGCATCGTGAGGGTGTATACAAAAGGACATGTAAAAAATGTTATGTGTTTTTGTTTGCTGTTTACATTATTTTTGGGAATGAGAAGGGGTACTATGTAACTCATACTCTTTCACTTGCAGGGGGGGCATATCTGAGTGTCCCTTATTTTAAAGGGGGCTTTCAGATTCCAAAGGGTCCCCTGTCCTCAGACCCCAACAAATGCTGGGCCAAGGTTGTGGGGAAGATGCCCTTGTCCTTGTGCCTCCCCCATGTCAAGGGCATGCAGCCTATTATGGTTCAGGAAGAAGGGTGCATTCTTGTCCCCATCCTTTTCTGGCCACCCAGGCTGGGGGACCTCACACATTTTTTTGTTTTCCTTAAAACCTGTACGTTTTTGGGGGACAGCCCTACACATTTTTTTCATTCATCCTGTATGCATGTCATTACAAACCAATCAGGTAACATATATGCATATTTACGGTGTGCAAAGCTGGCCTAAAGTAAGTATGCAAAATATATTTTCACTCGAGTTCAGCTTTAGGCGAAAATAATGCCTGCGGATTGGATTGACAATCCTTTATTGTACCACAATTTATTATAGAATGAAAAAAATGTTACAAGCTATTGCTCCAGTGCTTGCAGGGCATTTCCATATAACTCCTAATTTATATTTTTCTTATGTATCATTATATTTACTTTTTTCTCTTTTAGGATTTTAAGCATGTTTTTACAGAGTATGGGAACTGCTACACTTTTAACCACAATACACCTGAGTCAAATAAAAGAATTAATGCAGTAGGGAAAGGATTAAGTGTACTGTTCGATATCAAACAGGTAATTATGCAATTTACCTTTGAATCAATAAACACTTTCATAGCAAGCATATCTGTTTTGTTACATCCCTGGTGTTGGGTGCTATAATTGATTTACTGGTTTGTTACTTAAAAAAAAAAAAAAACTGCAGGAAACTAACATAATTCATTAATAAATAATCCATATGAATAGTTATGTATGTGCTAATTACTACACTATGTTTTTGCTTGCATTTCTTGGCAGTTAGCCGGATCATCTGCTACTCTTCTTGCTTGTGAACATGCTGTTCTGCTGGTAGCATGACCCGCCAGATACTCATCCTGCACTGAGTACGGTCAATGATTAGTATAGAACAGCTTTCTTCAACTTTTTTTTTTACCCCAGAGGAACCCCTGAAATTATTTTTAAGTTATGGGGAACCCTTGCTAAACAAATATATTGGGTCTCAATGGGAAAATCCATCTTACATTGCAGGCTAGTAGGAAGAATGCCCCCCTATAAAGCAGCTAAAATGATCATTGGAGTCATTGTGGCATTGGCCCTTGAACTATGCAGGCATCATCAAATGAGAAGTCATTTAGTCACTGTTAAAGCCCCTAGCAACCTCTGGAAGAAAACCTATGGTTTGATGGAACCCTGGTTGAGAGTGACTGGTATAGAAGATAAGCAGGGTTTAGAGCTTAGTGCTGTAAAGTCAGAAGACTGATTGCCACATCCCTTAAAATATGTAGAACAAAAGAAGGAAATACCCCTGCTGGGACTTTATAGACAGTAGGTAGATAAAGTAATGATAGTAGAAAATATAAAATCAATATATTTTATTCAAATGTGATAAAAAAAAGTGCTAAACATCACAATACAAATTGAAAAACAATTTAAAAAATGACCATACAGTGTTATACACTGGTACCATTAGGTCAATCTGGGAACCCCGGGTGGGTCTCAAAGTGTAGATGCCCAACCATACATAGGGTTCACACTGACATATCCAAGATGTTTTGGAATGTAAATAAATTCCTTCTTCATGGTAAGATGAGAGCAGGGTACTGAGCTACTATGTGGTCATTTTTTCATTGTTCCTAAATTTGTATTATGATGTTTAGCACCTTTTGATCACATTTGAATAAAATATATTGATTTTATCTTCTACTATAATTACTTTATCTACCTACTACCTTTATTACTACCTATAAAGTCCCAGTGGGGGTATTTCCATCTTTTGTTCTGGTATAGAAGATGGGAACTGGGAGTGCATTGTTTCAAACCCTATCAAAGGAAATTCTGCAATTCACATTTAGCTCATTCACAAATATGACCATGTGATATAGCACAAATTTAGTCGTGAATAGGCCATTTAACATGACACTAAACTGCTGAACAAAGTTATGGACCAGCCACATAAAAAAAAACAGGATTTCTACCTTATCAAATTCACATTCTAGAAGGCAGACAAGTATAAATAGGTCCCTAATGTGAGTTGCAAACGTCTTTTTACAAAGACATTTGTAAAGTTACATAGCACACTGCAACAACTTATTAATTTAAACTGCAACAGTTTATTTGCGTGTAGCACCCTCAGTGTTACTAAGTGTAAGAAGATTTAGTTTGGCTCCTCTGAAGGCAGAGGAGCAGAGGTTTATTTGTGGTGTTGATTATACAGGGCTTCAAGGGCTTTGGCTCTGTTACCTCCCTCTATTTTCTGGAACCCTGTGGATAGTTCTAGAATCTAGTGGATATAGGAGCAGAGACTGCACCCAGCCTGAATATTTATACCACCAATCCCTGAGGAAGCAGGGCTCAGTAGGTGGGGGAATAAACCATAAATACTAAGAAACCTGGCAGTCAGGGGAGCAGAGTCCAGGGTCAAGTAGTCTGGAGGGGACCCATGTTCTGGGGGGCTGTGCCCCTGGGCAGGATGAATGCCAGGAGAAGGACAGAGTGAGAGAAAGAGAGAAGGGGCAGCAGGAAGCCTTACATCCTTTACCAGCCTCAGCTAGGTTTAGCTGAAGTCATCCTGAAAGCAAGACCTGTCCTGTATAGCAGTGTGCCCAAAAAAAAAAGCTTCTTGGATTTCTGGAATAATTTAAAGGGACTGAGTGAGTAACTACCATTTAAATTTACCCCAAGCCTGTACAGAGAAGACAGTAAGGCTGCAATACTTTACATGTCTGGGACCAAGGGACAGCTTAGAGCCAGCGCAAAGCAGCCAGGAGGATCGCCACATCTATAGCTTGGGACAGTAGTAGCCAGGTGCTTTGGCATTCCTGCAAAGAGCAGCACCTGCATTGTCAGTTGGAACCTTTTTAATGTTATTCCAGCTGCATCATTATTCCTGCAGGTGGGCAGCACCTTTGAAGCCAATTCTTAGCAGACAAGTCCTCAAGAGTTTATTCTAGTTCCTCAGTTCTGGGCATCCCATGAATCCCTTTTTCCTATCCAAGCTATCCTCTAAATTAGGGGTCTCTAAACTTCCTAAACAAAGGCCCAGTTTAGTGCCTGTCAGACTTTACGAGAGCTGGACTGTGGTCAGTGGGAGTAGAAAATGCCCTTGCGTTAATGGTAGTCCACAATGTCTCAGGTTTGGTGGTCAGTGGGTTTATTAGTGGGTTTATTTGGAGGAGGAATAGTGCCAGATCATTGGTAATAGTGGCTAAGATCTATCTATCTATCTATCTATCTATCTATCTATCTATCTATCTATCTATCTATCTATCTATCTATCTATCTATCTATCTATCTATCTATCTATCTATCTATCTATCTATCTATCTATCTATCTATCTATCTATCTATCTATCTATCTATCTATCTATCTATCTATCTATCTATCTATCTATCTATCTATCTATCTATCTATCTATCTATCTATCCACCCACGCTAATCCAAATTCCCCCAAGGAAATACTATTTTTGTGTGGCTGTTGCAGATTTAGTCAATGCTTGATGCATCTGGGGTCTTGGGATGCTTGTAAGTCACTGTACCATCTATTCAAAGGACAAGAGCTGCTAAATAAGTTTTCAGTTTTGGATGAATAATACACTAATAATGTGTCACAATACATACTGTAGCTGTATGTTTCACAGCAACCCTTTAATTCTGGTTAATACCTTCAAAAATGCAAGGTTTATCTCTGTTTTCATAAAACTTCTGCTTGTATGTTTTTAGGAAATATGATATCTTTTTCTTTTGCTGTGTTGAGATGACCTTTTGGATGTACAATATATGTTTATTACATTAGTAACAATGGCTCTTCTTTCTTTATCAGACCGAATTCACAGACGATCCAACACTGGGCTTTGTGGATGCTGGGATAACATTTGTGATACACTCACCGAAGAGTCCTCCTCAATTTAATGGTCTGGGCTTGCACAGTCCAGTGGGGATGCATGCACATGCTTCCATCAGACTCTGCAAGGTATTTATATGTTTCATTTCAATAGTTTTTTATTAAACTTTTCAATATCACAAACAGTAGTCAAATAATACTCGTACATGAAACTCAGGTATGTAGTCCACGACAATAAGAACACGTACAACATATTCCAAAACAAACATATCCCCCCCGAGGAGGCCAGGCCCACCAGCTAGGCAACCCACCCAGAGCCGAGGAGACAGGGTCACACCCCCAACCACCCCAAATGGGAACAACACTGCGGCCAGGGATGCACCCCCCGCCTCCCAATGGGTGCCCGGAGCCAGATCCCCCCCCCCCCCCGCGCCCACTTCCTAGCAGAATACTATGCTAGGGCAGACAAGGGTGAAACTACACCCAAACATTAACAATTAGTAGACATTACATTCAAAAACATCATTTGTCACATAAGTAAAGGACTGTCAACGGGACAGTCAATAACAAAGCCTCATATTTGTTTACTAGTCATCATTCACAAGTTGTCAAAAGTTAGAGCCCAAACAGAACTGTCTTATTCAGTTTGGATACTTTCTTAACCAAGGTTCCCAATTCTGGGAGAATTTCAGGGAATTGTCCCCTGAATTAGCAAAGAACCGTTCAAAGGAGTAATATGTGCGTACTCTGTTCGTAACTTCGGAGATCGTGGGTACAAGAGTAGTTCTCCATGCTGCGGTAACAGTCAGCCTGGCCGCTGTCAGAATAGGAGTAACCAAACAGCGAAATTTTTATGGGATTTTATGAATACCCAAGTTTAATAGAGCAAGGCCCGGAGACCAGGACAGTGGCAAACCAATTAGTGAGATAAGTAGGGCGTATACTGCCGCCCAATAACTATGAATTTTCTTGCATTGCCATAATAAGTGGAATATGTTACCGTTGTCCCCACATCCCCGCCAGCACCGGGCAGAAGTGTCCTTAAACATCCTAGCGAGTTTCATTGGAGTCAGGTAACTGCGGTGCAGGATTTTGAGAGCCACCTCCCAATGGTTGGTACAGTGCGTGAATTGGTAGTAAGAACGCATGGCCAAAAACCACTCACGTTCTGGGTATTCCACAGAGAGGTCACTCTCCCAAGCCAACATAGGCGCAGACTTTCCTTTTCCATATTGGGGTTGCAGTTTACAATAAAACCAGGACAAATCCTTGGTTTTACGATACTCTGTATGTAGGTAATCCCAAATCTCAGTGGGCACTTCAACTATTGGGCAAGGATATTTAACATGGTTATGGTGTAATTGTGCATGGAAGAAGGACAATGGAGCATTTACTCTGGACCGTACATCGTGATAAGTAGAGGACTTTGGGAGCTCTTGACTTGGGATTTTCAAAGAGGGCAAAAGAAAATCGTATGCTGCTAAGGTTAGTTCTTTTTTGATCAGTGGGGTACTTCCCAAGTTCTGCACTCCTCTCCACGCCTCAAGAGTGGCCTGCAGAGAGGGCAAAATGGGGAATATGCACCTCTCTCCTGGTTAACGCCGCTAAGAGGAGAGATGAAAGCTCCCTCTGTGCTACAAGCGCCCTTTACAGCAGCACCCACAGCTTGTCCGTATCTGGATCAAACCAAGCTTTCATTTGGTCCAGCAGGGCGGCAGAATGATATCTCTTAAGGTGTGGAAAGCCCATACCTCCCTCTGATCTAGGTTTAAGTAATGTCGAGTATGGAACTTTTGGTACTTTACCTCCCCACAGAAACTGTCTAAATAGTTTGTCCGTTGTACGGAAGAAAGACTCAGGTATAGTGATAGGTATAGTCCTAAAAAAATACAGGATCTTTGGGAGAACCAACATCTTTAGGGCTGCAATACGACCCAGCCAGGAGAGTTCATAGGATGCATTGTGCAGTAAATCTGCTTTAATGGTAGATTGTAGTTTTGAGTAGTTAGTGTGATATGTGACCGACGTTGGCGCTACCAAAGCAATCCCCAGATACGGTAGTGATTTGGTAGTCCATTGGAATGGATATGTCTGTTTCAGGGTGGACAGTGTATGAACAGGCATATAAACCGGTAGGCATAGGGATTTAGTTACATTAAGTTTATAATATGAGATCGCTCCAAAATTCTTTAGTTGGCATTGCACATTTTGCAGGGAAACAGTGGGGAACGTCAACGTGAGTATCACATCGTCGGCAAAATGGCCGATTTTGTGATCTCGGCCTCCCACTCTAATGCCGGAGATATTAGAGTCGGACCGAATGGCCTCGGCTAGGGGTTCCATGATCAAGGAAAAGATCAGGGGAGATAGTGGGAATCCCTGACGGGTGACATTAGTGATAGCAAAACTATCAGAGAGAGCATTACTCATAAATACCCTAGCAGAGAGAACAGTGTATAAGGCGGAGATAGCCGAGAATATCGATCCCTGCGGTCCAAATCTGGTAAGCGTTGCTCTAGGTACCCCCAGTGACCCGATCAAATGCTTTTTCAGCGTCCAGCATCAGGAACACATAGGGCACCTTCCGAGTCTCCGCTAGCTGCATAAGATCAAACATCCGCCTAGTTCCGTCCGGTGCTTACCTCCCCTTCACAAAGCTGACTTTGAGGTGCGTCCAGTGCCTTGCCAGGTTTGGGGAGTGCCACAATCACTGCTTGTAGCATCTCCTCCGGGAAGGAAGCACGATGGGCTGCCTCATTAAACACTTTACAGAGATAAGGAGATAGGATCTGAGAGAAGGCTTTATAATATTCGGCCGAAAAGCCGTCAGGGCCAGGAGACTTGTTGTAAGGAAGGGAATTTATAGCCTGTGTTATTTCTGCCTCAGAAATGGATGCATTAAGAGACGTTAACATATGGTCCTTAAGAGTGGGTAGATGGAGGGAGTCTAGAAACTCTTTAATAAGAAGGTTGGTCGGTTGCGGAGTGGCACCGTCCTCCCTTAGGTTGTGCAGCACCTTGTAATATTTAGCAAAAGCATTAGCAATATCATTGGGGGGATGCACTAGGGCACTAGTTTGTGGGTCTTTAATAGAGGATTTATTGCCTTGGGCATAGTATTTCGCCTTGGATAGGTATGGGAGATGCTGGTGCTCCTCTAGCAATTTATGTCTTACTTTCTGTCTACACTCTGTGAGTTTTTCCAGCAGAGATATATTGGGATCCGCTTTATGGGCTGATTCCAAAGATTTAAGTTGTTGTAAAAGGGTGGTCAGGGCCAAGGTTCTTTCTCTCTTTACTCTAGATGCTAACTGGAGAAGAATTCCCCTAGAATACGCTTTATGAGCACACCACAATTGAAAAATGTCAGTCTCAGGGATGTCGTTGTGTTCAAAGTATTCCCGGAGCCGACCACCCACCCGCTCCCGATGGCCCGGGTCCCGGAGCAGAGATACATTATTGCGCCACAAGTGCACAGGTGAGATGGTATGAGGCTCCGAAACCACCACCGCGACCAGGGCGTGGTCAGACCAGGAAATCGAATGTATAGTAGCCCATTCGACTAATCTTAAAAATTGCAAGTCAGCCACAAACAGATCCAGTCTATAGTAGGATCCGTGGGGGGCCGATTAATATGTGAAGTCCCTTTCCGTAGAGTTCAAACAACGCCACACATCATATCGTTCAGAGGTGTGCAATAACTTTGGTAAAGTAGCCCTTGCATGTCCCTGAGCTGGGGAGCAATCCAAAGTTGTATCTGTGACACAATTAAAATCACCGCAGTATACCGTGAGATCTTTCTTAACGCGATCCACTTTCTTTTTCAATGCTCTCAAAAATCGGCTTTGGCCCTTGTTAGGGGCATATAAATTAACTATCGTATATGTAATATTGTTGATATCGCAGATCAGTATTAAATACCGCCCTGTTTCATCAGGTATAGAATCATGCAGCTGGAATGCCACAGAGTTTTTAAGAGCAGTGAGCACTCCTCTATTTTTAGAGACCCCAGAGGATAAGAATATATGAGGGTAAGTTTTATCTGAGCATCGAGGTGAATTCGACCGCGCGAAGTGGGTCTACTGACACAAAGTATATCACCCTTAAGGGTGTTGTGCCTCTCTCCAGAGGGATCTACGCTTAAATGGGCTATTAAGGCCATGAGCATTAATAGTAACTATTTTAACAGTCATTTACACATGAAGAATTATCGTTGTATCGCTGGGCAGTCCATAGAAAGTTCCGTAGCAAGAAGAGCTCATGGATTAAGAAAAAAAGAAACAGTACCTGCTGCCAAGACAAGGCAGGACATCCATGTACCAGTGTTCCCCGCTTGTGGTAAGTGGCATGGAGCAAATAGCAACCTTGATCGTGATCTTGATGGTTTCCAGTGTATAGGTAGCAACTAGTGAGGCTAAAACAAAATAAAACAAAACAGAAGATAGCTTGGAAAAAACACAAAACAGTTAAACAGGGGTATGGGGAAAACCCCATCATGCGATCAATATCGCAGGTAGTGGTAAAGGGGGTAATATCGCCGGTCACCCGGTCGTCTCCTCAAATCCAGCTAAGCTGAGATAACAAAAAAGGAAATTGAGGACCCTCAGCTAGCCAGCCTGAGAAACCAATGTGGGTATATATTCCGAAATCAAAGGGATCATCTGTTGACACGACGCCATTCTGGTTCCAGATGGGTTGGAGGGTCTGAGGGAGATGAAGACGCTTGTGATTCAGGGAGAAGACCCCACTGTTTGGTCAGCGAGAATCCATCTTCCACTGAGCGGATAACATGCGTGCGGCCCTCTCTCACTATAAGCAGCTTGGTAGGGAATCCCCAGGAGTATATGACCCAATTGTTCCGGAGCAACTTAATCAATCGTATCAATTTTTTCCTTGCATTCATGGTGTATTGAGACAGGTCAGCATAAACAGAGATCCCATGATATGGGTCAGGCAGTGGGGAATGTTTCCTAACGTACCTCATGAGATCATCTTTAACATGAAAAAAGTGTAGACGGGCAATGACATCCCTTGGCATCTTCTCTGGTAAATGTTGTGGCTTCGGTAAACGGTGAGACCTGTCCACCACCACCTCAACCCGCTGGAGTTTCAGGCAGTAGTGGCAGGAGCAATGCCTGCACATATGACCTCTAGTCTGAAGGAGAGATCGACTATGGGACTCCGCATAGCTTAACATTGTTGCGGCAGGCCCTATCCTCTAGGTCTGCCATTTTGCTCTTTAAGGCCTCCAGGTCATCACCCCTGTCATTATGTGCATCCACCAGCTCATTGTGTGCTATGGAGAAGTCCTCCATCTTGGACTCTATATGATCCACCCTGCCCCCCAGTTCTGTCAGCTCAGTTTTGATGCCACTAACACATGCCACGATCTCTCTATGAAAGGAGCCATTGATGGATAAAAGCATCTCTTTCATGGTGACATCCGTCAGAGGTTGTACCATGGTAGGAAAGTCCTTGATGCTGTCATAGAACTCCAGTGTGCTGTTTTGTGATATATCCCTCTCATGGTCATCCCCTGCACACCGGTGATCCACTGACCTCCTCTGCGCAGTTTTCTGTGGGTTCTGGGAAGGGGTAGCACCCTGAGATGAGCGGCTGCTAGCGGAGGGAGAGATGGCACCTTCAGTCTGCCTGATTTCCCCGGTGTTCGTGCCGGACGTCCTTGGGAGCACAGGGTGCTTGTGGAGGCGAAAAAGTCAGTCAAATTATGGGGTCCTCCGTTGTTTTTTCGCTTCCCAATGGTAACCTATAGGATCCCTGGGCTGGGTGTAGGAAGTGGGAGCCGGACTAGTTTACCCTCGTCGCTGAAGTATCGTTGGAGAGACCGGGTGAGACGGAGCTCTGCTCTCACGCGGCCATCTCTCCCGGCTGTGCTCGTTTGGACGTCTCCAAAAATGAGTGAATATAGGCTAGTCTCTCTCTGACTCCCTAATCCAAAGAACACTCAGCAGGTCATACAGACACTGGGGTTTAAGGCAATACCTGCCCTAATACCTCCACATTTGTCTTTCAACACCACACACACACTCCAGAAAATAGTGGTACCTGCTTAAATACGTCCCTTATTATACAACTATAGATATATTGTCATTTCTGGTAATAAGAAGAAAAGAAAAATATTTCAGACAGTAATATTTTGCATGCACAATATTTCCCCTTGGTACCATATAATAATCTCAGTAACAATAATCAGACAGAATGCAATTAAATTCAAAGGAAACCTGTTACCTTTCGTAGCCGCACTCCCCAACCGGCACACCACCACACATCAGATAAAGACAGTTTCAACATGAGAAATAAAAAATTTTTCTCACCTGAGGCCTCTATGCTGTCCCTCCTATGGTGGGATGATCGCCGGCAGTGGAGAAGCAGTCAGAAAGACACGATTCGAGAGTCACCAAATGTTAAGTTTAGTCGTTCAATGAAGGGACATCTGCGCCAATCAGGTTTGCATTCGTCTCCATATGTTTACTCAGAATATGCGCCATACAGCCGTACAACGGTTTACATAATCCTCCAACGGATATGTGACACAGATTACATTTTGGTTACAGCTTTTATACATAACTTTTACATGAGAGCCTATAAGAGGCGTAAGTCCAAGAACATGTTTATACAAGATTACACAATATTTCACAATACATTCTTTGTTGATTACTTAGTCTTATTGGTGGTCAACTTGACCGAGACAGGATGAGTGACTATAGGTCAATATGACAATTAAAATGATGGATAATATGAAATTAATGGCCGGTTACTGGAATTATGATTATCTAAGCCAACATAACATTTTTATCTATTTTCCGGGAAATTAGGAAAGTTCTTTGGCAGAACACTTCATGTCATCCTTGACACATTTACACAATAAAAACAACATAACAACATAACAAACTAACAGACTAACAGACTGAATTCTAAAACTATTACTGAAAATATATTCAGAAATTAAGAGGGGACTCTAGACTGCTATACGGGTTATGGATATATGAATATGTAATATAAAAGTCTTTCAGAGTCCTCAATATGTTTTCATAACTTGACAGCCACCCCCCCCCCCGGTATTTAAATTTTTAATAGATAGGCAAATGAAGGTTCAGATGTTGCTGTTGATACTCTAGATAATTTCCCAATGCAAGTATATAACTTATGCACAGTTTTAAACAGGAAGAGCAAATTAAAAGGTTTTACAAGGCACAGAGGTGACTCTTCAATTAAATATGCGTATTTAATGATCTCTCTCAAAGATAGAGGACCCTGCATGAACTCAGCAGGATCTAAAGCCAATAAATGTCAGCTTCCCATTATTAGTATAGCTTTGAAGAATATGCTAATGATGCGGGGGAATTTAGACATTCTAAAAAAGTGCTTAGTTACTATTAGATTCAATACGTTCTTAAGCAAATCAAATAGTTTTCTACAAGCACAGTTTGTACTGTACTGGTACAAGCTCATGCATACTCAGAGGACCTTGTGCAATAAACTATACTGTTTGCAAACCCATAAAGGTTAATGTAATTTCTATAGTCATTTTCAATCTTTTTTAAAACTAAAGCTTTCATTAAAATATGTGGAGATCCTGCCATGAAAGTCCTTGTTGAGGACAAGCAACACTCTCTCCCTGTCTCACAGTTGTTACCTTATCATACTGGCCTCCAATGCAGATGATATTAGTGACACAGGACACAGTAGTGATGTTGAAATTAGCAGAAAGAACCACTGAGCACTGCCAGGTGGAAGGGAGAAGGGGACTTCTTGAAGTGTTGGTTTCACAGCAGTTTTCAAGAAATGGTTGTTCATCAACCATACTAGGTTCAGTGGTCCTTGCAGCAGGAGAGGTTAATTTTCACAATCTTTTTTTTTTTTTTAGGTTTAGTTAGCATTTGCTCTAGTTAGCATTTGCTCTCCGAGATTTATTTCCTCCTGACAGCAGAGTTTTGTCAGAAAAAACTGTCAACTTGTGTAATGTGTTTAGGGTGTTTAGGTGCGTCAAGCACTATTAATTTGTTCTGGCTATTGAAATGAATTAACCTGCAAGCACTAGACAGGCCTAGCGCTTAGATGCATTTACACGCGTTTGGGCGCATAGAGCGTTTTTTCTGCCAAAGCTCTGCTGCTCCTAGATGGACTGACTGTGGGTTTTTCTCTTTCCTCAGCTACATACAAATGCCTAGTTTTTTTTAATTATTAAGTTTTAAGTATTAATAAAGGCTAGTAGAAAAGCTTCAGTATCAGATTTCACCATCAGGTGGATCTAAAATGAAATTGTCCCAGTACCACGTGATTGCCATGACCAATCAAAGCGATCACAGTAATAAATAAAAGCATGAATGCAGCCAAACGGCAGAGATGTATAGTAACTAAGTAGAACTACTTCACTACTGTACTTAAGTACCGAAAGGCGGTATCTGTACCTGGAGTAGAATTTTTTTCTCCTACTTCCACTTTTACTTCACTACATTTTTTCGATGATTTCAATACTTCTACTCCGATATTTTTTTTTTGTGCTAAATAGTTACTCGTTACAATTATAAAAATTACCACTGCCAGAACAGTAGATGGCAGGTTTCATGAAGTTCAAAAAAATGTGTATAATGCCATGTGTAAATCCGCGCATAAGAAAATAAATGCTACTGTATGTATAAATAAAATGGTCTACATATCTGCTGTTAAGGGGAAAGAGAACCTCCCCCATCCAAGGAGAGTCACAAGCATACATAGACCTTTTTTCTGGTAAGAGGCTGATTTTGCTTTTTTCACTGGAAGTTGAGAGCACAGGTTTTGCAGTTTTGTTTCACTGGAAGAGTCTATTTGGATATTATTTTGCACTTACCTTCATCCGCCGGGTAAGGGGGAAATCCACAAGGTGGTGGGAGTCTGCACCTATTATTTGGAATAGCACCTGTTTGATTCCTGCACCTTTGAAAATATATTCATCTTGTTTTGTCACATATATATGGTATTATGGCATTATGGAATTATATATATATATATATGGACTTTTTATGGACTTTGATTTCATACACTCTTCCTTTATTTCATTATTGGAATATATTGTTGTATATCACATTGGTTTATATATGATTTTGTGCACCAATAAGCTGTGGAAAAAAAAAAAAACATGCAGGGAAGATAAGGAGGGATGCTTTAAAGGGGAAAGGGAGGGACATACTTTATCTGTTTTTGTTTACAAAAAGTTACAGCCAAAGGAATTGTGATTGTCCTTTAGGCTACATTCACACCTGAGCGTAGCGTTTTCGCGCTGTTTTTTTACCGCGATTTTACCGCTCAGAAAAACGCTCAGATGTGAACAGGGGCCATTGAAATGAATAGGATTTGTCTTGTTGGGCGTTTTGAGAGCTGATCCTAGAGCAGAAAAACTCCCCAAAAACGCCCCAAAACGCCTAGATGTGAACGGAGCCTTAGGTTAATCATTTCAAATAATAAAAAACAATATGATATTCAAACTTTTGACTTCTTTCTTTAATAACTACATAACACAGTACTTGTACTTTTACTTTCAATACTTGAGTAGCACATTTTTTAAAAAAACTACTGGTACTTTTACTTTCAGTACTTGAGTAGCAAAATGTAAAAAAAAAAAACTTCTTGCAATACTTAAGTACAAAAAATGTTGAATACTTTAGTACTTTTACTCAAGTCACTTTTTGATAGAGCACTTCCACTTCTACTCAAGTCACTTTTTGATCGAGCACTTGTACTTTTACTCAAGTATGGGTTTCGAGTACTTTATACAAGTGTGCCAAACGGTGTAGGCAAACTGGCTGCTTACACGGTCATCATGACTTTGTAAACAATTACAACATTTTTTTTTTACATGCTGTCACCAGCCTGCACCAGTCACAGTATCCCTGATCACTGCCACCACACCAGTCACGGTGTTCCAATCACTGCCACACCAGTCACCGTGTCAATGATCACCACAACACCAGTTGCAGTGTCCCTGATCACTGCCACATCAGTCCCAGTGTCACCATAAGGACTTGTTTACATGTGTGATGCTCTCTGAAGAGTGAGCATTTTACAGACAGTGGGGAGCTGTTGTATCACCTCCTCACTACCTGCTTTAGCCCCTTGGACCCCGCACCAGCACCCCTATTCACTTGAATAAGTTGTCATCGGTGGGTGTACAGGGGGGAAAATTTCTGTTTAGCCGCAATGTTTTACTGCCCCAAAACCTCATGTGTGAAAGAGCCCTAATAATGCAGCCAGTCACAGTGTCTCCGATCACCACACCAGTCACAGTTTTGCCAGACCAGTGTAGCTAGAATCAGTGTTTCTGATTGCCACCACACCACACCAGTGCAGCCAGCAAGAGTTTTCCTAATCACTGCCACATCAGTCCCATTATCACCAGACCAATGTTTGCCAGCAGCAGTGTTTGTTATCACTGCCAGGGCCGGCCTTTGGGGTGTGCGAGCTGTGCGACCGCACAGGGCGCCATGGGCAACAGGGGCGCCCTGTGCGGCCATCACAGCTCGCAGATGATCAGGCTGCACAGCGGGAGGTAAGCAGCGACCGTGGCCTGGACAGGGTTAACACAGGCCTCGGCCGCCGCTTACCTCCCACTGTGCTTCGGTCTTCTACTGCTTCAGCGCTGAACTGTGTATCTCCCACAGCTCAGCCACAGAGACGCCGCCGCTGACTGATCCCTCCTCCTCTCTGCAGGGACTCCTCCTCCCGCCCCTTCTCCTCCTGGGTCTGCCCCGCCCACACTCCCCAGGGATGTGTCGGTGGGAAGTTTAAAGAAAAAAAAAAGCTGCAGACAGCATGACCCTCCATACTGGGTAAGTAAGCTCTCTCTCCTGCAATAAATGTAAGGGGGGCTCTGTTTGGGGTCTCTGATGTAAGGGGGGCTTTGTGTAGCGGGGTCTCTGATGTAAGGGGGGGCTCTGTGAGGGTCTCTGATGTACGGGGGGCTCTGTGAGGGTCTCTGATGTAAGGGGGGACTCTGTGAGGGTCTGTGATGTAAGGGGGGTCTCTGATGTAAGGGGGGTCTCTAATGTAAGGGGGGCTAAGTTATTAGTGATCATAAAAAAGAAAAGTCAAATAAAGTGCAAAAAAGGTGCAAGAAAATGTATGGGGGGGGGGGGGGGCGCCACAGGATTAGCTCGCACAGGGCGCCTGAACACCTAAGGCCAGCCCTGATCACTGCCACACCAGTTGCAATGTCATTAGAACAGTGTAAGCCAGCAATGGTGTCCCTGATTGTCGTTACATCAATCCCAGTGTCACCAGACCAATGTAAGCCAGCAATACTGATCCTAATCACCAGTACACAAATCCCAATGTCACCTGACAAGTGCAACCAGTGACAGTGGTCAATGACAGCTAGGCTATAATAATGTCTCGTATATGTGGTATAGCCACACTTGGAAGGAGTAGCAGACTGTGTTTTATGTTGTAATTGTAAATATACATATGATGTGTGTTAGAAATATCTTATTAACTGACAACTTTGTGCAAAATAAAATACATTTTCATTTTTATTCTGCATTTTCCAAAAACTGTAAGCAACAAAAACTGAAAATTCCTATCAAATACTTACCGTAATTTTCCTTTCCTGACAGTCTCCATGGCAGCCTACGCGTGGGTTAACCCCGCCTCCACTCCAAGGGTATAGGACCCCCCTCCCATAAATTTCAGCTCTCAGGTACAGCAGGTGTTCCATATCTTAGCCGAATCCAAGACGAGAGGGTGGGAACTCCGGCTGCCATGGAGACTATCAGGAAAGGAAAATTACGGTAAGTATTTGATAGGAATTTTCAGTTTTCCTGGCAGTCTCCATGGCACCCTACCTGTGGGAAATAACTAGCTCACGCCACACGGGTGGGAATGCTTTAGCAAAGAAACTTTAATTCATGCTATTTGCAGACAAAACAGTTAAACCAAAATTAACTGAAGACAAAGAAGCAGGGTCCACACAATAGTGGGTCATAAAAGTATTGACCGAAGACCATGAAGCCGCTCTGCAAATCTGGAGCCATGTGTCGCGAGGCCGCCCGGGACGTAGAAATACTCCTTGTAGAGTGCGCCGTCACCGCCTCTGGAGGAGCCAAACCCTCTGCTCTATAGGCCTGTTGGATAGCCGCCACTATCCATGATGCAATAGTTCTGGATGAAGCACGTTTACCTCTGTTCTTCCCCCAGAACAGGATAAAGAGGTGGTCAGACTGCCTGAATGGTGCAGTTGCTTGAAGATAAACTTTTAAGGATTCTCCTACATCCAATGGATGAGGATTAGACTCATCAGAAGACCGAAAAGTAGGCAGGACGATCTTCTGGTTCTGGTGAAACACCGAGGTGACTTTCGGATTTGAATTCAGCATGGGTATCAGCACTACCCGATCTGGGAAGAAAGTCAGGAATGGTTCTCTATAGCCGAGGGAACTTATTTCAGAGACCCTTTTAGCCAAAGTGATGGCTACCAGGAAGACTGTCCGGATGGTCAGGTCCTTGATAGAAGAAGAAGATTCTATGCCCGTTTTTGAGAAGGCATTCAGGACAAGAGGAAGATCCCATTTTGGAAACCTAGGTTTTCTTTGAGGTTTGAGCCTAGCTGCTCCTTTAAAGAACTGTTGAATAAGTGGGTGTTGAGCCCACATGATCCCAGAGACGGCAGATAATGCCGATACTTGGACTCTTAGAGTTGCTACTGAAAGGGGCATATCTAAGCCAGCCTGAATAAAATCTTAGTACTTCTTGAATCCCAGGAACTGAGGAAGACATACCTTCTGGATATGCAGACTTCATGAATCTTGACCAGATTTTGCAATATACCTTATTTGTGCTCGGTCGTCTAGCGTTCATTAAGGTGGAAATGGCTGTTGGTGGGCAGCAGAGCGATTCCAACCTCTCCCTCTCAAGAACCAGACCGTCAACCGGAGTATTGCAGGATAGGGGTGTACTGATGTTCCCTATAGGAGCAGGTCTGGTCTGAGGGGAAGAGGGACCGGGTCCCGGTAACTTAGCTGTAGGAGTAGCGGAAACCATGGCCTGTTCGGCCAGAAAGGCGCCACCATCACTATCTCTACATCTTCCGCTTGAAGTCTCTGCAGGAATTTGAGAATGATGGGTACCGGAGGAAAGGCATATGCCTTGTTGAACTCCCACCTGTTGGTTAGCGCATCCGTCCCGTAGGCCTGATGGCACCTGCCTCTTGTGACATACTTCTCCAACTTGTGGTTGCAAGGAGAGGAGAACAGGTCGACTTCGGGAGACACTCCCAATGACAGGATCCATTTGAACGACTCCACATGGAGAGACCACTCGTTGTGGTTCAACTGGACCCTGGACAGGAAATCTGCTTGAACATTCTGAGGACCTGGAATGTAGACTTCTGAGATATCGACTAGATGAGCCTGAGCCCAAGACATAATTGGGTCTAATTCTCGTAGTAGAGAGAGACTCGGTGTCCCACCTTGTCTCTTCACATAAGACACTGCCGTGGTGTTGTCCATCCGAATCATGACCGATTTCCCTTCCACCAGGTGTTGAAAGGAACGAAGAGCCTGATATGCTGCCCGGAGCTCCAGTATATTGGAGACTGGCGTGTGTCTCTGAGAAGACCATTTTCCTTGGGCCATTGCCGACAGACAATGAGCCCCCCAACCTGAGTTGCTGGTGTCTGTTGTGATTATGGTCCATGAGACTGGAATCAGAGAGTGTCAGTTGAGCAGATTCTTGCGTTGGAGCCACCAAAGAAGACTGAATCTCATGCTGGAGGAGATGTGAATGTATTGCTCCCTCTCTTCCGGGTTCCACTGTTGTAGGAACCCTTTCTGGAAAGGCCTCATATGCCAAAGAGCCCATTTGACCATCGGAGCCGTGGACACCATGGTGCCAATGATTTGGGGCATTGAGAGGCTTTCAGCCGGGAGGAAGAAAGGGCTGGAAGGATTCTCTCCCGCACCACCGGTATCTTCTCTAACGGGAGAGAGATTGAATTTTCGATGGTGTTGAATTGCGCCCCGAGATAGACTAGGCGCTGAGTGGGCTCCAGCTGGCTCTTTTGTAAGTTCAACAGCCAGCCAAATTCCTTGAGGGTCAATATGACCTGATCTCTGTGTGCCAGTAACTGACCTTTGTCTTGAGACAGCAGCAGACGATCGTCTAGGTAATGGTGTAGACGTATTCCTTTTAACCTTATGAGGGCCACTACAGCCAGGAGAACTTTGGAGAACACTCTGGGCGAGGTAGAGAGGCCGAAAGGTAGACAAATGAATTGAAGATGTCGGTTCAGAACACAGAAGGGGAGATATTTGTGAAAGTCGACTGCCAAAGGTACATGAAAGTACGCATCTTTCAGATATATTGAGGCGAGCCAGTCCCCTGGCAGCACTGCCTTCTGAATGGTGGAGAGTGTTTCCATTTTGAATTTTTCGTTCTTTATGAACCTGTTCAGGTATGTGAGGTCTATAACGGGCCTCCAAGCTACGTTCTTCTTCCGGACCAAGAAGAGGGGTGAGTAAACACCTTGAAATTTTTCCTGCTCTGGAACCGGAACTACTGCTCCTTGAGCCACCAAAGCGTCTACATAAGCGAGCAAGACTTCTCTTCTCTCTTCTTGACAGGGCAAGTGAGTTGGAATGAACCGTGGAACTGGATCTGCCAGAAAAGACCATTTGTGGCCTATAGAGACCGTCCTGACGGTCCAAAAGTCAGTGATTGAGGCCGTCCAGACACGCTGAAAATGGAGAAGACGTGCCCCCCACCTGGCATGTCTGAACGGGCCCAATCTCAAAAAGATTTAGTGGATTCTTGTCTAGCAGGAGCTGGATTCTTGGATGATCTTCGAGAAGAAGATTTGCCTCCTCTCCAATTTCTCGGAAAGTCTCTAGTAGGTTTGTAAGAGCGGGCATCTCTTGACCTCTCAGTGTATTGCCTCCTAGGTTGAGGCTTCTTCTGGCCAAATAGAAGTTTATCTTGCGGAAGCAAACCCGACTTTCCGCCAGTGGCCTTTGCAATGGCGCTGTCCAATTTATTACCGAAAAGGGAAGTACCCTCGAAAGGGATCTTACACCACGTCACAAGGCCCTTTTTGCCGTCACTGATGATAACATTGATCTGGACAAAAGGCGCAGAACATCAATGGATGCTTCTCCTAGAAACACAGAAGCCAACTTGAGTTCATGAATAGGAGAGCTCTCTACAGCTTCTTCCGAGATGCTCCCAAGTTTGGTCTCAATATCAGACACCCAGACTTCCATGGCTTTAGACATCGTTGCTAATGCCATAACAGGTTTGCAGGCCGCTCCGGCCGTAACATAGATTCTCTTCAGGTCTAAATCTATTTTTCTGTCCAAGGGATCTCTGAAGGAAACCGCATCATCCAGGGGCAGAGTAACATGCTTTGCCAATCTTGTGACTGCAGCATCCACAAGGGGAGCAGACTCCAGGCGAGCAACATCTTCAGGTTTGAAGGGATATCGTTTTCCTAGTTTGGAGGATAGGGAAGACTTACCATCCCCTTTACTCCCTTCCTCAGTAATCACCTCTTGTAATTCAGAGAGGGAAGGGAAGTTAATACGCTCCTTGCCAAGGTGCTTGAAGAACTTCCGCTGTTTTTTCTGGGGAGACACAGGATCATCCCAATTTAGAGCTTATTTAATGACTCTGATCAGGGGTGAATCCAGGGCAAACTCAAGCCGCCTACTGCCCCTTCTTCTTCCGAATCACTGTCAGATGATTTTGCAGAAGTAATGCTCGGTTGAGATGGGCCTTGATCTTCCGGCGCTTCAGCTGGAGAGCTGGATGTAGTGGGACCAGGTGCTGGGACCGTACCTCATTCTTTCAGGGACTGTTGCACTATCCTCTTTACCAGGGATTCCAATCTGTGGTCCTCGGGCTCCCTCTCACCGGCTGCCTGAGCAAAACATGGCTCGCATAGGGACTTGTCCTCCGAGACCTGCGCCCCACAACCCCAACAAGCTCTCTGGTGTGTGCGGTGACTCTGACGTTGTTTATGGTGTCTGGGGGAGGAATTAGAGCGTCTCCCCTGCTGCCTACTCCCTGATGGAGATTCATGGTGCTTTGATCTGGAGGATGAACTCCCATGTGGTCTGACAGGGTCTCTTTCTTGAGATAAACCAGGCCTGGAAGAGCTGATGGAAAAAGAGAAAGTCGGGGTGACACTGGATTTAGCCATGAAACAGAGACCAGCTAGCCCTCCCCTGCCCCCCCCCCCCCCCTGAAATTTCCAGCACCCACCTGTTATGAGAGGGCTGGCCACAGGAGGGCGGTGACGCAGGATCCATACTTCAGGCCAAACAACCAGACTGATAAAGAAAGGTAATACACATTAGACACCAGGACAATATAGTGATATAGTGTAAGATAGCAACAATCCATCCCCCCCTCTGCAAGTCAAGCATCCGTTGCACATACCTGTAGCAAGGAATCCAGAGACACAGGGAAGCTGCCGCAACGCCCACAGTACTTCCCAAAGTACAGGGGAACTGACAGCTGCTTAAATCCCCCGCCGGAATGACGTCAGCGGTGATGCAGCCGCGATCACTAGTGCGCATGTTTCGTTCGCGACACACTGCGCATGTGAGGGACCAAGAAGCGTCCACTGATTGGCCGCAGACAGCAGAGGAGGAAGAGGAAGGAATGCTGGAACGCAGGAAGCGTTCCAGTGCCATTGGGGCTACAAACAAACGCCACTTAGCGATAGAGAAAGACACATACAAAGTAAACATAAGTCACAAATACCGCTGCCATGAAGAGCTGTAATGGGAATCTTCAGACCCTGTCAGAGAATGCCAGCCAAGCTTAAGTCAACCGCAGAGAGCTGGGGGATTTTAAATGTCCCTCACCCGCCCGTGGCTGGGCCCTGGACATGCAGACACCATCCAAAGTATTCTGAGGTAAGCCGGACAAAGTAAGACATCAGAATTGTAGGTCCATGGAGGAGGACAAAAAAGGAACACCTGCTGTACCTGAGAGCTGAAATTTATGGGAGGGGGGTCCTTTACCTTTGGAGTGGAGGCAGGGTTAACCCACACGTAGGCTGCCATGGAGACTGCCAGGAAATGTAGTCTTCATAAGACTCACCATCCTCTTAGAAAATACCTTGGGTGTTTGCTTTAAAAAACGTAGTAATTTTGTGGGTGTTCCTACTGTCTTAGTGCTCCAGGGCGTCCAAAAATGTGATAGGTGGTCAGGAAATATGCCTATGATGTGTTAGAAATATCTTATTAATTTAGGACTTTGTGTAAAAAAAAAAAACATTTCATTTTCACTTTTTTTCTTGTATTTTCCAAAAACTTGTGGCAGAAAATAACATTTTCAAAAGACATGCATTTCAGAAAATATGGAAGAAACAACTATAGGTGTCCCAGGGGAATTTGAGTGGAGGGGCTGGAGATAGTCAGTATAGTAATAAGAGATATAAAGAGGAATATATAAAAATTATACATTTATTGATTTATATTAAAATTCAACAGAATAACAAAAGATAAATTTATCTTTTGTTATTCTGTTGAATTTTAATATAAATCAATAAATGTATAATTTTTATATATTCCTCTTTATATCTCCTATTACTATACTGACTATCTCCAGCCCCTCCACTCAAATTCCCCTGGGACACCTATAGTTGTTTCTTCCATGAATTCAGTGGGGAAGGGAGTTTGGGCTGGATCGGCATAGCCTTGTACCAACTATTCAATTTGCATTTCAGAAAATACTTTGGGGTGTTTTCCTCAAAGTAGATTTTGGGTCACTCTATGCATCTAGACTACAAAAGGTCTTCCATACGTGGTAACCCTAAACCCCGGAGTCAAACCAAAATGCGTTCTGGGGTTTAATTGTAATATGCTGTGTGTGAGAAATAACTTGTTAAAATCACAATTTCATTAAATTCATTTTTTTTTTTAAATTCAACTTAAAAAAACTCAACATGCCTATTTCTAAATACCTTGGACTGTCTGATTTAAAAAAGGGGTCATTTGCGGGGCATTGGTATTTACCTGGCATTTTAGGTCCTCATAAATTGACATAGACGTTCAGTACATCAGGGAATGATGAAAGGATAAGTTCAGCAAGTTAACCATGTAACACGTTACATATTACACCCATATTCAGGATGTAACATGTTATGAACAGACCGCCCCCCGCACCTCCCTGATCCCCGATCTGACAGCTAGCAGGGATCTTCTCCCCCCCCCACCTCCACTAGCTGTCACACATTTAAAAAAAAAGTGTCTTGTGAATGGAAAACTACAGGATCCAGCAGCTTTTGAGGCTGTCGGGTTGCGGTTTTCAATGAACTACCACGGTGCTGTGGAGCTCCACGTAGTTCATTGTCTCTTTCTGTCAGATTGTATCTACTTGCAGGATGTACACAGTGTGGCAGGGCACATGAATCCGTGATCGACGGAAGATACGTGTCACCGTGGTTCCTGGCCTCGGTGAGATAAGAGCCAGTAATTCTGTGCCAGCTGCAGCTAGTGCTGCTTGACACTTTTCTTTTTTTAGTGTGGCTGCAAAGCCGAATCCGGGCCGGCTCTTATTGGGAGCAGTTAAAGTATGGGTGGGTGGCTGCTCCCCACGCTCCAGGCCGGGTCTTGCCTGAGGTTTATAAGGCAGACAGCCTAACAGGTGAGGGAGAATGATCTCCACACACCAGAAGGCTGGAGAAGTCGGTGCTGAGGCCGGAAAGGCTACAAACAGGTGAACCGATCTATTACTGTGTGTGAGCAGCACCAAAGAGACACAGGTGAATGGACTTGTTGTGGTGTTTAACCACCTCCCACCCGGGCCATTGTAAATATACGGCCAGGTGGGAGTCTCCTCCTTCTGATCGGATGTTCTGGAACGTCCTTCAGAAGGAGAGAGATCGCACCGCCGCGGGCACGCGCAGCGGCGCGATCTCGATGTGCCTGTGTCCCCAGGACACAGAGCAACAAGCCTCGGCAGGAGGGCCCTGTGATTGGCCCTCCTGATCACATGACGGCTGTGTCCAATCACAGCCGTCATGTAAGGTCAATACAGCCGTTGTAACGGCTTCGATCTCTTCTCCTCCTGACAGATCCTGTCAGTGAGGAGAAGAGCAGAGGATCGATACTGCAGCCGGGGTGATCAGTGAGCATTTCTAATTACTCACTGATCACAGGGGGGGGTCTGTGCTGGTAATCAGATGATTGATTACCAGTGCAGCCCTGGGGGGAGGGGGTGCCACTAGAGCCACCAGGGATGCCCACCCATGACCACCAGGAATGCCCACCATGGCCACCAGGGATGGCAAACAGGGCTCAGAGAGCCTGCCAGTGGTGCCCCCCTATTAGTGCTGCCCACCAATGCCATCTATCAGTGCTGCCCACCAGTGCCTGTTATTGCCATCTATCAGTGCCGCCCACCAGTGCCCATTATTGCCCACCAGTGCTGCCTATCAGTGCCCATCAGTGCCCCCATCAGTGCCGATCAGTGCCGCCCATCAGTGCCACCTATCAGTGCCCATCAGTGCCACCGATCAGTGCCCATCAGTGCTGCCTATCAGTGCCCATCAGCTCTGCCTATCAGTGCCCACCAATGCTGCATATCAGTGCTATCTATCAGTGCCACATATCAGTGTCCATCAGTGCTGCATATTAGTGCTACCTATCAGTGCCCATCAGTGCGGCATATCAGTGCCACCCCATCAGTGCCACCCCATCAGTGCCACCCCATAAGTGTCTCCTCATCAGTGCCTGTCAGTGCGGCGTCATCAGTGCTTATCAGTGCAGGAAAAAACATATCTATTTACAAAATTTTATAACCTAAACAAAAAAACTTTTTTTTTTTCAAACTTTTCGGTCTTTTTTTATTTGTGCACCAAAAAAGAAAAAACCTGGCGGTGATCAAATACCACCAAAAGAAAGCTCTATTTGTGGGGAAAAAATGACGCAAATTTGGTTTAGGTACAGTGTTGCATGACCGCGCAATTGTCATTCAAAATGCACCAACGCTAAAAGCTGAAAATTGGTCTGGGAAGGAAGGGGGTTTAAGTGCCCAGTATTGAGGTGGTTAAACCTGCCTCAAAGACTGTCGTTTTCCTTTTTTGTTGGGTGTGAATTAACACCAAAAAGGACTGTTACTTTTGTGTTCCTGAAATGTGAATAAAACACTCCTGATTTACTCTAAGAACCTTCTGTGCTGCACCCGCAAATCCTGCTTACAAGAGCAACTCCCCCACAACAGATATATTGGAAGATTGCTGCAGACCTGCATGGCTTGATTGCTGGTGCAATGCTTTATAGGCTCAAAAAAAAAAAAAAATAATAGTAGCACATTTTTTTTAAAAAAGTGAGCGTATCCTTTAATTTTCAAATATATATACCATAGTTTCTAGACCCTATATACCTTCCACACAGACCAAATAATATGCACTAATTTGGGTTATTTTTACCAACAAAATGTAGCAGAATACATTTGGCTTAAATCTTTTAGAAAAGATTATTTACTAAATTGTATACCAAAAGCTAAGAAAAACTGTTATTTTTTTCAAAAGTTTCAGTCTTTTTTTCCTTTATTCCTTTTTTTTATTTATATAGCAAAAAAAAAACAAGTAATTTTCATTTAAAGTCTAACAGAGCTTAACCACTTGCCGACCACCCACCTCAGATATACTGCGGCAGGCTGGCTCGGTTTCGCGAACCAATGTATGGGTACGCTCCCCGCTGAGACAGAGCGATGATCTGCTGCTGTAGCAGATCGTTGTTCTCTCTAAAATGAACACAGGGTGCCTGTGATCCTCCTATTTAGGATCGCATGTCTCTGTGTTCATTTCACAAGTCCCTCCCCATACAGTTAGAAAACACACCCTAGGCTCACACTTAGCCCTTTGATCACCCCTGGGTTAACCCCTTCCCTGCCAGTGTCATTATTACAGTAACACTGCATATTTTTAGTACTTATTACTGTAGTAATGTCACTGGTCCCCCCCCCCCAAAAGTGTCAAAAATGTCAGTTAGAGGTCCTATCTGTCCGCTGCAATGTAGCAGTCCCGCTAAAAATCGCAGATCGCCAATATTGCTAGTAAAAAAAAAATAATAAAAATTACATAAACCATTCCCCTAGTTTGTAGACGAGATAAATTTTGCGCAAACCAATCAAAATACGCTTATTGGGATTTTTTTACCAAAAATATGTAGCAGAAAACAAATTGGCCTAAAAGGATGGAAAATTTAGATTTTTTAATTTTTTTCTTTGGGTATACAGCAGAAAGTGAAAAATATTGATTTTTTTTCAGAGTTGTCACTCTTTTTCTGTTTATAGCGCAATAAATAAAAATCGCACAGGTGATTAAATACCACCAAAAGAAAGCTCTATTTGTGGGAAAAAAGGACATCAATTGCATTTGAGTACAGCATCGCATGACTGCGCAATTGTCCTTTAAAGTAACGAAGTGCCGAATCGCAAAAAGTGGCCTGGTCATTAAGGGGGTAAAGCCTTCTGGTCCAGAAGTGGTTAAATCTGCAAAATGACCTGGATAGAAAGGGGGTGAAATGGTGTGGTCTTGAAGTCGTTAATGTAAATCATTACAAATATGTTGCCATATAAATACATGACATGATTAAAAAAGGGCACATATATGTTACGTTCATTCATTTCTAATATAATTATTATTATTATTTTAATGAATAGGGTCTGTTTATTTAAAGTGCGTTAAAAAGTATCCTTTTCTTTTTGCACTGCCTTCCTTTTTTTTTTTTGTGAAATATCTGGTAAACCTGTCAGTGCCCTTTTTTCCTTTTTCATACTGATTATGATAATATTAACAAAGGTGTTGTAGAATATTATACCTGGTAAAATAAAACTATAACACTAGCAGCGCTAAGAAATACAGAACTGTTGTGTAAAACAAAGTCCTTAGCAACTCATATATTATAAAGGCATAGAGTCCATACAGTGATTCTTCAAACAAAATCCATCAACCAGGGTAGGGGAGTGAAGGGTCTTGACTATTCACCAAGCTTCCACCACACTTCGGTGCTCCCCCCCTTAAATGGAACACTCACCAGAAAACGGTGAGCAAAGAACCTTCAAATATATCCACCAAACGACGGGTATGGGATCACTGCTGGACATCACCTGACTCCTTCCTCCTCCAATTATCCTCCGTTCAAAGCACATGCAATTGAACAAAGTGGGGGCAACAATAGTGTAATTCCGCAAAATGTTTATTTAAAAGAAAAACACAATAAAAGCCCCTCTCCCCTCAAGATGTCTACTTACAGGAGGGCAATGGAGTGAAGGCATAAAGATAAAAATATGTACACTGGAGGGCCACCATATGTAATTCCTGCAGAACGTTAGGAATACTGGTGGACGTCCTGTGTGATGTATTCAGCGACCGCGCACATCAGCTCTGACGTTTCGTCTTCTCGACTTCTTCTGAGAGCCCATGTGCGCGGCGCGGTCTGTCTCCTTTAATAATGACGCCGGTGCGTGCACACCAGCGTCGAGCTCAGGGGTCACCGGAAGTACACAGGCATTAAACAACATCCGGCATCGGTACTCTAATGCACGGATGTGTACTTCCGCCGGACGTGATGACGCACATCCTGCCGTCAAATCGGAACCCAGCAGGAGATGTCAACATCCGGTTTTACCGCCGGATGTATAACCTCACCATGCTCATTGGATACCGACTCTGCGGACTCCCCTTACTACTATCCTCCGGATCGCATTTAAACCAAGGGAATGCGATTAACTTCATAAAATCCCTTAGCCCTCTCACTTGCCTATACTTATGCAGGGATACCTGCACCAGTGGGGCATTGTAATACATCAGCGATTCCGGACCAATTTTCATAAAACATCCATATTTTACACTGAATGCCTTAACTTTACATCAATAATTGCATAATGGCACCAAACTAAAACTAAAAAAGGCATCAGATAACAAGTTGCAGTAAAACTCAAACAATAAAAGTGCATTCACATTATTCCTAAATCGGTATTGGAAAAGAAATGTAGTCAATTTAGCACACTGAATTATGCATAAATATCTAAATATTTAAAACACCGTCATTCAATAAAATCTAAAATAATAAATAAATACTCCCAACAAAAACACGGGAAATATTAATATTAATTAAAACCCTATCCAATTAAAATCAGGCATAAGAAAAGTCACAAAGGGGAAATGGAAAGGTTGAAACCCTAATCATTCCGAATACATACATGTGAGATCAGGGATGGACACAGAGTGGATGTTACCCCACATATTATGAAACTATGCTGCCAGCATAGAGTCTGGATAATAACTGTATCTATGGTATTAATAATTGCTAATAAAGCAGTTAATATCCAGATCAACGTTTAGACCTTTGGGGTACAAACTATCGGTAAGGCAGATCCAGTGTGTTAATAGGGTTCGTGAAGTATCAAAGCGAGAAACACACTGGATCTACCTTACCGATAGTTTGTACCCCAAAGGTCTAAACGTTGATCTGGATATTAACTGCTTTATTAGCAATTATTAATACCATAGATACAGTTATTATCCAGACTCTATGCTGGCAGCATAGTTTCATAATATGTGGGGTAACATCCACTCTGTGTCCTCTCTGCATGGAGCATAAGAAGCCGACGCCGCCATAGTGGCAGCGCCGGCTTCTTATGTGTCTCCAGGCGCATCCGACGTCACGGCGCCGCGGATGCGGCGTCCGACATCATGCGCCAAGTCCCACCGAAGTGCGCATGCGCATCGATAGCGCCGTCGCACTCCATCGGAAATCCGGCGGTACCAGCGGATATCCGCTGGCTCGGGGGACACATACCCGCCGGAAAGAACTGATCCCGCTTGGTGTCTCCCGGCCATCAGTGCCCAAGTGTCAGCAGGGGAAACAAAAATTAATTAATACAACATTCAGCATGTATTACAAAGCCCATAATGGAATAACATATAATAGGTTTAACAATAAATACATATAGAATGCAAAAAACGTCACATTAGGGGTACATATATATCGGGATACCGATATAGACATTTTTCCATGCACAAAATTATATCTGGGTGATCAAAGGCCAAACAGGGAATACATCTTAAATGTGTATTGACATCCATTGGGGGTCAAAGAGTATTATGATAAGCATGGAAGCACATCCATCCCAGCATCGTCAGTTTTCTTCTTTCCATTCCACTTGGGAGCACAGCCTCCCAGCACAGCTGATCACTGCGAAGTTCAATGTACTGCTGTTTCTCTGCCTCCTGTTGACACAACCCCTGCAGTCTTCAACCCTAGCTCTCTAAAGCTTCATGCTCACTAGCAGCTCCTTGAAGCTCCTATACTTTAAAATACCCAATGGCTTCTATTATATCTGCTCTGTGGTGGTTTTCCCACAACCTGGTGGGTTGCCAACCTGTGGTAGCTAATAAAAGGGATCTCTTTTGCCCCTTTGACATTTATTTTATTTTCGCACAGGTGGGATGAAAGTCCTGGGAAGGAGAAAGATGCCAGTAGTTAAAGTGATTGTAAAGTCTTGTTTTTTTTTTCTATTAAAATAACAAACATGTACTTTCCTCCTGTGTGCTGTTGGTTTTGCACAGAGCAGCCCAGATCTTCCTCTTCTCGGGTCCCTCTTCACTGCTTCTGGTCCCTCCCTCCTATTGAGTGGCCCCACAGTAAACAGCTTTCTTCGGGGGCACCCGAGCTAAGCTGCAGCTTCCTGTATCCATTCAGACACAGAGCTGCTGTTGGACCCTGCCCCCTCTCTCTCTCCTGATTGGCTAACTGAGTTTGATTGACAGCAGCGGGAGCCAATGGTGGCTGAGGAGTGGCTGAGGAGCATGTGGACATTGCTGGATAGAGAGGGGGCTCAGGTAAGTATTAGTGGGGGCTGAGAGGGGCTGCTGCACACAGAAGGCTTTTTATCTTAATACATAGAATGCATTAAAATAAAAAATCTTCTGCCTTTACAACCCCTATAAGTCCGACAAGTTGTGCTATAATTGTGATATTATCTTAGTCTAGAATGATCCTTTAAATCTATATAAATTATATTATATAATATTAATGTAATGTTTCAATTGCAGGCAATAATGCAAGAATATCCATGGGGAGAATGTGATCCTGATTTAACACTGGCACATCATAAAGTCTACAGTACATATGGATGTGTACAGGAGTGCAAGGCAAATTATATACAAGAAGAATGTGGATGCTTACCATTCTTACTTCCCGGTAACACATTTATTTGCTGACAATTATAAAATCACTTACATGCAGTCCCTGGGTTACAAACAAGATAGGTTTAGTAGGTTTGTTCTTAAGTTGAATTTGTATGTAAGAAATACTTTTTTTTAAAAGTAACTCCAGCCAAAACAATAATTTTTACATTTTTGGATAGCATAGAGAAGGGTAACAACCCTGTAATGTTTGTTTTGCTGTCTGTGCCCAGTTCAGAAGAGTTCACCTCACTTTCTGTATCTGTGAAAATTGGATTTTGAAAATGTGGGGTTGTTGTTGAAACAAGAATTGGTGATAAATCTTCAGTGCAGACAATTTTTCCATGAAAACCCTTACAGGCATGAATATCCCTTCCTAGGGGTAGATTTCCTCTCCCTCTGTTTGTAAGTATGAGTCGTATATAAGTTGAATGTATTTAACTCAGGAACTGCCTGTAGTGATATTCAAGTTTTTTGAACCACTTGCCAACCACCAGCAGTACATATACAGCAGCAGGTCGGCTATGTCCTGTGAAACTACATAACTGTACGTCGCTTTGCGGAACCGGGAGTGGGAGGCACATGGGAAGCTGATCTGCGGGTCCGGCGGCTGCAATTGCCGCCAGGCACCCGCGATCTCTCCTTGTAAAGACAGAACGGTGGTCTGCAGTTGTAAACACGGCAGACCACAGTTCTGTCAGCAATAAACACAGGGCTCCTGTGTTCCTCCTATTTAGAAACACAAGTCCCTGTGTTCATTCCATAAGTACATCCCCCACACAGTTAGAAAGCACCCCCTAGGGTAGTGATGGTGAACCTTTTTCGCAGCCCAGATGTTTTGGAACTACATTTGCCATAATGCTCATGCACTCTGCAGTGTAGTTGAGCATCATGGGAAATATAGTTCCAAAACATCTGGGGTGCCAAGATTCACTGTCACTGCCCTGGAAATACATTTAACCCTTTTATCGCCCCTGGTGTTAACCCCTTCCCTGCCAGTGTCATTAGTACAGTAACAGTACATATGTTTTAACACTGATTACTGTAGTTATGTCACTGGTCCCCCCAAAGTGTCAAAAATATCAGTGTGTCCAATCTGTTTGCCTCATCTCTGACACCTCTGGCATTCATGGTTCCCTTAATGAACTGTAGCTCTCCAGTGCCGGCAGCACTCATGCAGCCCCAGACGATGACACTCCCGACACCATGCTTGACTGTAGGCAAGAGACACTTGTCTTTGTACTCCTCACCTGGTTGCCGCCACACACGTTTAACAAAATATGAACCAAAAAAGTTTATCTTGGTCTCATCAGACCACAGAACATGGTTCCAGTAATCCATGTCCTTAGTCTGCTTGTCTTCAGCAAACTGTTTGGGGGCTTTCTTGTGCATCATCTTTAGAAGACGATTCCTTCTGGGACGACAGCCATGCAGACCAATTTGATGCAGTGTGCGGCGTATAGTCTGAGCACTGACAGGCTGCCCCCCCCGACCTCTTCAACCTGTGCAGCAATGCTGGCAGCACTCATACATCTATTTCCCAAAGACAACCTCTGGATATGGCGCTGAGCACATGCACTCAACATCTTTGGTTGACCATGGTGAGGCCTGTTCTGAGTGGAACCTGTCCTGTTAAACCGCTGTATGGTCTTGGCCACCGTGCTGCAGCTCAGTTTCAGGGTCTTGGCAATCTTCTTATAGCCTAGGCCATCTTTATGTAGAGCAACAATTCTTTTTTTCAGAACTTCAGAGAGTTCTTTGCCATGAGGTGCCATGTTGAACTTCCAGTGACCAGTATGGGAGTGTGAGAGAGATAACATCAAATTTAACACACATGCTTCCCAATCACACCTGAGACCTTGTAACACTAACGAGTCACATGACGCCGGGGAGAGAAAATGGCTAATTGGGCCCAATTTGGACGTTTTCACTTAGGGGTGTACTCACTTTTGTTGCCAGCGGTTTAGATATAAATGGCTGTGTGTTGCGGAGACAGCAAATTTACACTGTTATACAAGCTGTACACTCACTACTTTACATTGTAGCAAGGTGTGATTTCTTCAGTCTTGTCACATGAAAAGATATAATAAACTATTTACAAATATGTGAGGGGTAGGCTGCATTCAGTTAGTCTATTCAAATACAATATGTTTATGTAGAGCTGAACTCCAGACACAGCCTCTGTACAACAGCACTTAGGTTAGGAGAAGGAGGGATATCACTAGAGTACATACTGTAAGAGCTGATGGTGAACACAGAAATTACTTATCTGTCTGCTGCTTTTCTTTTTTTGCCCCAATAGCAGGCTGGGCACTTGTTCCTGGCCAAGTTTTACTGCTGCTCAAATTTTGGTAGGGGCCTGGTTGGGCTATCTGGCAGGGGTTTCTGGATCCCAAGATTTGACTGTAGAACTGCAAATCTTTTGATGGTTAAAATAGTCCTCTAATATGTATTGTAACAATTGTATTAATTGCTAATCACTTAACAACTCATATGATATTAGATCAATAATAATATTTAGGCTGGGTTCACACCTAATATGGCCGCAGCCCTGTTCTCCATTTAAGGGGTTGAATCAGGCACTCATTTATGCCTGAACTCGGACGTAAAACAGAGCCAAAGATGCACAGGATCCTTGAGCAATTTGCTCAGCAGCTGCCACAGAGATGTGTGAACCGGCTCTATTGAGAGTCGGTAACACTCTACTGTCATGCAAATTGGATGCGGGCAAACCCACATCCAATTCACTTAAGTTTGAACCCAGCCTAAATGTTTTTAACCACTTGCCGATCACTGGCACTAAAAAATGGTACCAGGATCATGCCTGCAGCTGTAGCCATGATCCTGGTATAACCACATGCTACCCAGGATGTTTATATATGTACTCTGGTCAGCAAGTGTTTAATTTCATATATTTAATAATTATAATTATTAACAGCTGTTTCTATAAATATTAGTAGTACTATGCATGCAATTTGTCTAAAGAATCTTTGAAATACAACTTTTTGACAGGTGTTGGAAAGGAATGTGACCTTCCACAGTTTTATAACTGTGTGTATCCTACACTTTGTAAGTACTTCTCTCTAAATTAAATTATTTAAATATACTTATAATTTAAATTAATATAGTGTAGTAATATATATATATATATATATATATATACACATTCACCGACCACTTTATTAGGTATACCTGTTCAATTGCTTGGTAACACAAATTGCTAATGAGCCAATCACATGACAGAAAATCAATACATTTGGGCATCTAGATGTGGTGAAGACGGGTTATTGCAGTTCAAACTGCGCATCAGAATGGGGAAGAAAGGGGATTTAAGTGACTTTGATCTTGGCATGGTTGTTGGAGTCAGACAGGCTGGCCTGAGTAGTTCAAAAACTGCTTATCTACTGGGCTTTTCATGCACAACCATCTCTAGGGTTTACAGACTAGCGTCCGAAAAAGAGAAAATATCCAGTGAGCAGCAGTTGTATGGACACAAATGCCTTTTTGATGTCAGAGGTCAGAGGAGAATTGGCAGACTGGTTTGAGATGATAGAAAGGCAACAGTAACTCAAGTAACCACTTGTTACAACCAAGGTATGCAGAATACCATCCACGAATGCACAACACATTGAACATTGAAGCAGATGGGATACAGCAGCAGAAGACCCCAGGTGCCACTCCTGTCAGCTAGTAACAGGAAACTGAGGCTACCATTCACACAGGCTTGCCAAAATTGGACAGCAGAAGATTGGAGAAACATTGCCTGGTCTAAAGAGTCTTGATTTCAGTGGCGACATTCAGATAATAGGGTCAGAAGTTGACGTAAACAACATGGAAGCATGGATCCATCCTGCCTTGTATCAACAGATCAGGCTGGTGGTGTAATGGTGTGGGGGATATTTTCTTGGCACACTTTGGGCACCTTAGTACCAATTGAGCATCGTTTAAACACCACGTCCTACCTGAGTATTATTGCTGACCATGTCCATCCCTTTATGACTACAGTGTACCCATCTTCTGATGGCTCCTTCCAGCAGGATAATGCACCATGTCACAAAGCTCAAATTATCTCACCACTGGTTTCGTGAACAGTACAATGAGTTCAATGTACTCCAATGGCCGCCACAGTCACCAGATCTCAATCCAATGGAGCACTTTTGGGATGTAGTGGAGAGTTGCATAATGGATTTGCAGCCGACAAATCTGCAGTAACTGCACAATGTTATCATGTCAATATGGACCAAAATCTCTGAGGAATGTTTCCAACACCTTGTGGAATCTATCCCACAAAGAATTATGGAAGTTCTGAAGGCAAAAGGGGGTCCAACCTGGTACTAGCAAGGTGTACCTAATAAAGTGGCCGGTGATTGTACATGATTTAATACAGTATATATCGGAAGTGTTTGTTTATAATAATTGTTTTTTTGTTTTTGAGCAGTCAGAATCGAAAAACTGGAGCTGTGTAGTGTGGGAACCTATAATTCTAGTTGCCCAGTTCCGTGTGAAGAGACTGACTACCCAGCTACCCTTTCATACTCCACATTTCCCAGCGACAAAGCTGCAGATTTCCTCTCCAACAAGCTGAGTAAAAATATAACCTACATAAGGTAAATAAATGTACATGTTAAAGCTCAAAGTAGAGTTCTTGTGTTGTTAACTTGATCCACATACTTATCAATGTTTTCTTACTGGTTTCAGAAAATATCTGAACTGCCTTGTGACCTCTGGTTTTCTAAGGCTGTCCGTTTATTGTCTGCAAACAGTGGAAACTAAAGTTACAGGTTAAACAACCTAATGTCTAGAACATTGTTCTATCACTAAGTGCTTAACTGACATAAATCATGTAGACTGAGTGAGAAGCATCAGATGCCATTTTCCAAATGAGATGTCTATTGATTTCAAATGTGCAGTCTGAGAAAAGAAAGCTTTTCTCAGTTATTTTATAGATAAGAACATGGGTGATCCGCAAAGCAAGCATCATTAATGCATTATATACACAGAGTCATTAATGAGCAGAGGCATTAGTCATACATACAGTATTTATTTGTGTTTGTGCTCACTTCTATTCCATTGTTGTCCACCTGTCTTCTGTAGGGGCAAAGACAGTTGGATAGACAGGTAGGAAGACAGTCACAATCGGTAACTATGTTAAAGTTTGCCAAATCTTAATTAAAACTTAGCAAGCTTGACATTAGGGGCAAATCCAACTGAAGTCTATGGGGGAAGGGGCGAATCTTGTTAAAATCTGGTCATTTTTGGGGGTAATATGCAGCCTAGTGTAAAAAAAAAACACGGGAAGCTAGGCACTGCCATGGGGGACATACAGTATGCCAATGCTAAAATGCAAGAGGGATTTAAGAAAATAGAATACAGAAGGAAAGGTTCTTCACATGTGACTTTGAAGGCAGCACTAAGAATAAACAAATCCTTTAGAGACGGTTCACTCTAGTGCGACTTGTCAGGCGACTTGTCAGCTTGACAAGTCACGCTCCCTCGCGGTCCATTGACCGCTAGAGGACCCGTTCTAATAGGAGCGACACAAGTCGCTCCGACTTAGAAAAAGGGTCCTGTACTACTTCGGGGCGACCTCGGAGTGACTTGCATAGACTTCCATTACGTGAAGTCCCTGCTAGTCGCTCCGAAGTCGTGGTGCACGGGACTGCACAAGTCGCCCCCAAAGTAGTAAGGAGTCGTGTCGCCTCAGTGTGAACCGGCTCTTAAATACCATGTTTGGGGGGAATGCTTTAAATCTGTATGCATACAAGCTGTTTCTGTTTTTTCATGGACAGTCTCAGCAACAGCATTTACTTGCAGCACATATTTAACTGTAGAATTTTTTATTTCTTTTACATTTAGCTTGGCTTTCATACAACAACAGCATTCCAATTTGATCAATTTCACTTTGAAAAAAAAAAGGCTTTTTTGGGGTACTTTGGCAGACGACATGCTTTTTCATCAAAAAGTAATAGGGCTGCTTTGAGTGACAGATAAATATTTGCCAGTATTTTGCTTTGGATGTCCATGTCTTCACTAATGGAAAACTGTCCTATCACTGGACAATTTCTCATCAAAATATACAATCAGAAAGACCATTTTAATGAGCTAGGCTAGGCCTGAGCTTACCAGAGACAAAAAGAAATTAAAACTCCAAAATACCACCCCTAAAACACAATCCCACTTTTTTTAAAGCTGAAATTTGACAGCAGAAAAAAACAGAAAAATATAGGACTGATCAACATAAACTAAAAAACTAGCATAACCTCAAATATAATTGAAAACACCAAAATACCACCCCTTGAAAAATAGCCCATTTTTTAAAAAGGAAGCCTTGCAGCAAACAATACAGTTTGCAATGAATGAAGCTAGCAATAAATGAGGGTATGTTTGTTTGTTAGCTTTCCCAATGCATTCCCTACAACAGTTTCCAATTCACTGACACTATGGCTGCCATCCTTTTATAGTGAGGGGGCTGGCCTATCCAACATGCTTCTTATTGGTCCTTTAAGCCTGTTGCCAATAGTTTAAAGGTTATGCAGTGCATTATAGTTTTCAAGAAGTCTTTAGGGCGAATCTGCACATAAATCTGCTGGGACTCTCAACCTTGAACCCACAGGACTCCCCTTACCCCCATGGTAGTGTCAGACTCAAGCCTTATCCATACTGATGAGTGCTGCTCAGAAGACTTTGAGTTTTAATCAACCTCTCACAAACCTAAGCCCACAGGAAGTGCAAATACTGTATATGAATGTTGCCAATCACAGCACAATGCTAAAGAATAGCATAGGAAAGCATATTAAATTAAGCCTTTTATTTGTCAGTCAAATCAGTCCAGTCTAAATTGCACAGATATGAAAGAAATATCAATGAGCCCAAGAATAGTGGTTGCTGTATGCCTCCCATGTAAATAACTGGCTGTTTCCCATTGAATTTTTTACTGGTTTATTTTGTTTTTTGTGAGCTCTGAACTTTCTCAAGACTTTGCATCTTGAATGTGTACAGAGGAGCACCCGGTACAAAAGTTCATCTCACGTGAAGGACTTTTTGAAACATTAAATGGTTAACAGCATCAGATACAGTATATACAACGCATTTTGGGGGCAAAAAATATTCTACAGTGCCATCAGAAGATGCTAGTTCTCATCAAGCCTTAACACAGGCCCCTTTGTTTATGCTTATGTGATTTTATTACACTGATTGCTCAATCCCTGCAGATGGAGGAGCCCCCCCAAATATGTTGGCTATATCTGATGCTCTTAAAAAGTAAATGTTTCACAAATCCTTTAAGTGAAATTAATTTGGTGTCAGGCACTCCTCGGTGCACATTCAAGAATCTGCTATCTAGTGAACACTTTCTTGTGTAATTAGCAGAGCGGTAACAGCCCAGGCCAGAACAGGACAGGGTCCACCCAAACTACACTCAATCACGGATTTGCTCTACGGTAGGTCCATTGGAACCCATCTTTATTTCGATTGGACACATCAGGCATTAAAGAGGAAGTAAACCCGCTTAAAAAAAAGGTGAAAAAAAAAAAAAACCTGTAAAGACAAAGGCATAATGAACTAGTATGCATCGCATACTAGCTCATTATGAAGTACTTACCTAAAAACAAAGCCCCCTCAGTGCGGACAGGAACGGCCGACATGTTAGGCCGTCCTGCTTCCTGGATCTCGTCCTCCGGACGTCTGATCGGCCGGGGGCGCGATTACAGCACTCCCTCACATGCGCGTGGTAGCCGCCGTTCACGGCACTGGGATCTGAAGGAACGGCACGGGTGGCCGTTCCTTCAGAGCGCATGCGCCGATGACGTCATCGGCTGCATGCAATGTAAATATCTCCTAAATAGTGCAAGTTTAGGAGATATTTATAGCACCTATAGGTAAGCCTTAATGTAGGCTTACCTATAGGTAAATGTAAACAAAGTGGGTTTACAACCTCTTTAAGACTTAGCATGTCCAGCAGATGTTTAGCATTTTTGAAAATAGAGTTCCTATATTCTGCATTATATAGTACAATACCACTGAGCTGCGTTAGAAGACATCCTTGTTTCTACAGTTTGGCTTCTATGAGGTCTGGGTCACTGACTAAAAGTAAACATTGTTTTTCTATTTAAAATTAATATTTTTCTAGGAATAACTTGGTGTATATTGACATTAAGTACAGCGAGCTGAATTACAAAATAACCAAGCAGCAAAAAGCGATGACTTCAAGTGCACTGCTATGTAAGTATTGATTTATTGTTAATACTAGTAATAATTATAATCTGTTTGCACTATCATTTTAGGTTTTAGAGAGCTAATATATGGGTTTCAACAAGGTGCTTTTGGGAACCAATCAACATGGAGGAAATTTTTGTGTATGCTTTTATCAAATGTTTTAAAGCTGTTTTAGAATTCTGATCTCACAGCCTATTTTATTTCACATGTAGCAAAAGAGTATACAGTATCTCACAAAAGTGAGTACACCCCTCACATTTCTGTAAATATTTTATTATATCTTTTCATGTGACAACACTGAAGAAATAACACTTTGCTACAATGTACAGTAGTGAGTGTACAGCTTGTATAACAGTGTACATTTGCTGTCCCCTCAAAATAACTCAACACACAGCCATTAATGTCTAAATCGCTTGCAACAAAAGTGAGTACACCCCTAATAGAAAATGTCCAAATTGGGCCCAAAGTGTCAATATTTTGTGTGGCCAACATTATTTTTCAGCACTGCCTTAACCCTCTTGGAGTTCAACAGAGCTTCACAGGTTGCCACTGGAGTCCTCGTCCATGACGACATCACGCTGGATGTTAGAGACCTTGCGCTCCTCCACCTTCCATTTGAGGATTCCCCACAGATGCTCAATAGGGTTTAGGTCTGGAGACACGCTTGGTCAGTCCATCACCTTTACCATCAGCTTCTTTAGCAAGGCAGTGGTCATCTTGGAGGTGTGTTTGGGGTCATTATCATGTTGGAATACTGCCCTGCGGCCCAGTCTCTGAAGGGAGGGGATCATGCTCTGCTTCAGTATGTCACAGTACATGTTGGCATTCATAGTTCCCTGAATGAACTGTAGCTCCCCAGTGCCGCCACATACGCTTGACACCATCTGATCTAAATAAGTTTATCTTTGTCTCATCAGACCACAGGACAGGGTTCCAGTAATCCATGACCTGTGGTCTGCTTGCCTTCAGCAAACTGTTTGCGGGCTTTCTTGAGCATCATCTTTAGAAGAGGCTTCCTTCTGGGACAACAGCCATGCAGACCAATTTGATGCAGTGTGTGGCATATGGTCTAAGCACTGACCCCCCCCCCCACCCCTTTAACCGATGTAGCAATGCTGGCAGCACTCATACGGCTATTTCCTAAAGACAACCTCTGGATATGACACTAAGCATGTGCATTCAACTTCTTTGGTCGACCATGGCGAGGCCTGTTCTGAGTGGAACCTGTCCTGTTTAACTGCTGTATGATCTTGGCCACCATGCTGCAGCTTAGTTTCAGGGTCTTACCAATCTTCTAATAGCCTAGGCCATCTTTATGTAGAGTGACAATTCTTTTTTTTAGATCCTCAGGGAGTTCTTTGCCATGAGGTGCCATGTTGAACTTCCAGTGACCAGTATGAGAAAGTGAGAGCGATAACACCAAATTTAACACACCCGCTCCCCATTCCCACCTGAGACCTTGTAACACTAACGAGTCACGTGACACCGGGGAGGGAAAATGGCTAATTGGGCCCAGTTTGGACATTTTCACTTGTTGCCAGCGGTTTAGACATTAATGACTGTGTGTTGAGTTATTTTGTGTTGAGGGGACAGCAAATTTTCCCTGTTATACAAGCTGTACATCCACTACTTTACATTGTAGCAACGTGTCATTTCTTCAGTGTTGTCACATGAAAAGATATAATAAAATATTTACAAAAATGTGAGTGGTGTACTCACTTTTGTGAGATACTGTAACTTCTGTGTATGCTCAGCTCTTTTTACAGTCTTAAGTAACTTGCTAGCAGGCAGGTAAGATGCTCTCATTGCAGAAGAAACATACATAGTTCCACATTAAAGTAATAAAAGGGAGCACAAAGGGAATCTCAAATCAGATGAGTACATTTGAATTTAAAAGATGCAAAGCTAAAGCAGTATTTGACCCAAACAAAAATGTTATATATTGCAGCTTAGCAACCTTTTAATGTGGTGGCGCACTTTTATTCTTTATTTCAAACTGGTGATCCAGCCAGTAACACACTTCCTGTCCTAAGGTGACTTCTCCTTTAGACAGTGGCTTTGTTATTCCAGGGTGAGGGTAAGGTTAGACACACTGGCAGAATTAGATAGATTTCACTAACAAATCAAAGCTGAACTCCAACTAACACTTTTCAAGCAGTTACATCAACAGTTTCCTTTTGGCACAAAGGTTTTACATAAATGAATAAAAGCTTACCATTGTGCACACCTTTGTCAGTTTAAAATGGTTTGTCTTAACCTTCTAACCAACACCTTTGCTGTACAGCTTGGTCTGTTAAAGTAAGTAAAGAAGTAAAATAAAGAAGAAAAAGAAAGCTAATGTAGCCGCAATATAATGCATTTTTGCTTTAGGGTTTAACTGCTTCCTGTCTGGCCAATGCATATAAACAGCCAGATGGGAAATACCCATACATCCTCCTGCATCATCCACTTGTGTGCACTCTCTAAAATGTGCAGCATCACAATCTGTAACCCGCTGTAATCACCCCCACATCAGTCATATTGCTCTAGTCACCACCATACCAGTTACAGTACCCCTGATCACCACCACACCAGTTACAGTGCCTCTTATCACCACCCCACCAGTCCTAGTGTCCCTGATCCCTGCCACATCAGTTCCAGCTTCCCTAAGCCCTGCCACACCAGTCACATTGTCCGTAATCACCTCCACACCAGGTACAGTGTCCCTAAACACCATCACACCAGTTACAGTGTCAAAAAAAGGATGGGGTGGGGGATAGGGCCCCAAAGTAGTCCGTATCTCAAAAAGAGAAAAGGTGACAGACTGCGGTGTACTCCAAAACCTCAATGTTTATTCAGAATAATATAACATAGTGACATAAACAAATAGGTGGTGGACATCCCCTAGGGTACCAAGATAATAGCCTACATGTACCTGACTGGGGACCTCCAGGCTCTCTTTTTGCCCTTTACCCACAAATAATAAAGAAATACAGTAACACCAGTAATGAAGCAAGGTGCTGTAAGTGGGAATCGTTGTCCCAGTGGGGAATTCCAGCTAAGAAGTTTGCTAGTGTATCATTTCTTGGGTCGCTGGCGGCAACAGATTGCCATAAGCCAGGTAATCAAATAGGTAAGTCCCAGTGTCCCTAATCACCATCACACCAGTCATATTGTCCATAATCACCAACACCACACCAGTTACAGTGTCCATGATGACTGCCATACACGTTGCAGTGTCGCTGATCACCACCACCCCAGACATATTGTCATCATAAGGACTTGTTCACATGTACGATGGTCTCTGAAGAGCCATCCATGTTCGGATGGCTCTTCAGAGATCATCAGACAGGCAATGAGGAGGCATCTTATCGTCTCCTCACCACCTGCTTCATCCCTATGGAACCTGCATGTGAAACTCTATTCACTTGAATGGGTCATTAACAGTGGGCATACAGGGGGTAAAATCCCTGCCACAACAGTAAAGCAAAGCATCACAGCCATGGCATGTGTACACCCCCCTGCTGCTGCAGCTAAAGGGAGTAGTGGTGAAGGGATGGTAAAACCACAGCTCAACCACACGTTTTTACCATCCCCAACCACACGTATGAATGAACCATAAAAGTGCAGTGTCCACCTGTTGCCTAGACTGATTGTTAGCCTGTTTGCTGACCATGTTTCTGCCTGCGCCTGAACTGACCCATCTGCATGTCTGACAGATTATGTTCCTGTGAGAAACCAGTCCCAGCCATCCCCTGCGGATAACTGCACTCCTGGAACCATACAGAATATTTTGTTCTTCCTTTCTTTAGCCTTCTGTTTTTTCTGGCCAATAAACATGGCATTCCTGAACTAGCCATATACAAGTAGGCTAGGTTTGCCTGGTTTATAGGAAGATTGCTATAGATGACACTACACTAAGTTAACGCCCCTGATTACTCGTGTTGAGGTGACCATTACATCACATTTGTTTTGATACAATGATTTGTGTGATTCACAAGATACCATATCCGGTATATAATAAGTCCAAACAATGAAAAAGTCTCCCACATGTGGTATCACTATACTCGGTAGAAGTAGCAGAATGTGTTTTGGGTTTTAATTATAAGTATGCCCATGCTGTGTGTGAAAAATATCTTATTAAGTTGACAACTTTGTGTAAATAAAATACATTTTTATTTTCTTCCTGCGTTTTCTACAAACTTGTAGCAAAAATTGAAGTCGTCAAAATACTTTCCATGCCTCCTAAAAAATACCTTAAAGGTGTTTGATTTAAAAAATGTGGTCATTTTGTAGGTGTTTCCACTGTCCTGGGGCTCCAGGGCCTCCCCAAATGTTATAGGTAGTCAGGAAATTAGATGCGTAATTGATGCCCCTAAAAAGCCTGAAGGCTCTCCTTGGATTTTGGGTCCCTCTCTGTGCCTAGGCTGTGAAAAAGTCTAACATGTTGTATCACAATACTCAGAAGGTGTAGCAGAATGTGTTTTGGGGTGTAACTGTGTGTAAAAAAATACATTTTAATTTTCTTTCCTGCATTTTCCAAAATCTTGTGACAAAAAAGGACATTTTCAAAACACTCACTATGCCTTTCAGATACCAAATACCTGAAGTGTATTGATTTGCAGAATAGGGTAATTTTGTGGGTGTTTCTACTGTCCTGGTTCTCCAGGGCCTCCAAAATGTATCAGGAAATTAGCTGCATAATCTACGCACCTTGAAAACCCAAACATGCTTCTTTTGATGTTGGGCCCTTCTATGCTTCTAAGCTGTGAAAAGGTTTACACAGGTGGTATTCCTATACATAGGAGGCATAGCAAAATGTGTTTTGGGGTGAAATTCTAAGTATGCCTATGCTGTGTGTGAGAACTTGCTAAAATGGCAACTTTGAAAAAAATATATAGTATTTCATTTCTTAATTTTCCCAAAAATTGGGACACAAATTGTGGGGTCATTTTGGGGGATAGTTGTACTGTCATGGCATTAAAGGGCCTCAAGAAATGAAATAGGCAGTCAGTACATCAGCATTGACCAACTTTCAAATACTGTGTAAATATACAGTATACCATAGTTTGTAGACTCTTCAAGTTTCACATACTAAGTAAGTTGGGTTCTTTTACCCAAAGAAATGTAGCAGAACACATTTTGACCAACATGTACGAAGAAAGATTATTTATTTGCAAACTTTTATATCGGAAACTATTAGGCTCCGTTCACATGTAGGCGTTTTGGGGCGTTTTTGGGGCGTTTTTCTGCTCTAGGATCAGCTCTCAAAACGCCCAACAAGACAAATCCTATTCATTTCAATGGCCCCTGTTCACATCTGAGCGTTTTGACGCTGTATACAAAACGCCCAACGCTCAAAAAAGTACATGAGCTTCTTTTTGGGCAGATTACAGGCGTTTTCCATTGATCTCTATTCAATCTAAAAACGCCTGCACAAAAATCGCGGTAAAAATCGCGGTAAAATCGCGGTAAAAAACGCCGCAAAAATCGCGGTAAAATCGCGGTAAAAACGCGCGAAAAACGCTACGCTCAGGTGTGAATGTAGCCTTATAACTATATAAAAAAACATGTTTTTTTTCCCCCAAAATGTTTGGCATTTTTTCATTTATATAGCAAAAAATAAAAAAAACCCAGTGGTGATTCAAATCCAACAAAAGAAATCACAATCTGTCTAAAAAAAAAGATAAAATATTTGGGTACAGTGTTGCATGGCTTAATAATTATCATTCAAAGTGTGACAGTGCTGGGAGCTGAAAAATGGTCTGCACTGGAAGGGGGCAAATATTTTACTTCAAGTGGTTAATATAACTTTAACCACTTTACCACCGGAGGATTTTGCTGTCTTACGTCCAGGCCACTTTTTGCGATTCGGCACTGTGCGACTTTAACTGACAATTGCGCGGTCGTGCGACACTGTACCCAAACTAAATTTATGTCCTTTTTTCCCACAAACAGAGCTTTCTTTTGGTAGTATTTGATCACCTGTGCGATTTTTACTTTTTGCGCTATAAACAAAAAAAGAGCATAAATTTTGAAAAAATAACAATATTTTTCACATTTTTTTATATGAAATTCCCCCCAAAAAAAATGTAAAAATCAAAATTTTTTAAAATTTTTGGCCAATTTGTTTTCTGCTATCTGTTTGGTAAAAAAAATCACAATAAGCGTATTTTGATTGGTTAGCGCAAAAGTTATTGCGTTTACTAACTAAGGGAAAAATTTCTGTCATTTTTGGTGTTTTTTTTTTTAATGGCGGCAATCTGCGATTTTTTTTGCGGGACTGCGACATTGCGGCGGACAAATCGGACCCTTGACTGACATTTTTGACACTTTTGGGGGTACCAGTGACATTACTACAGTAATCAGTGCTATAAATATGCACTGTTACTGTAAAAATGACACTGGCAGGGAAGGGGTTAATTTTATTGGAGAGGGAGGGGGTTAATGTATGCCTGGTGCTTACTGACGTGTGTGGGGGGAGGTGACTGAGTGACACAGGGACAGATCGCATGTTCAGCTATGCTGAACCCTGCAATCTGTCACTGTTTGTCACTTAGGAGATCCGCCCGCTTTGTTTACACAAGCGGGCGGATCTCCAAACTCGATTCCCCGATGATCGGGGAAGAGCAGCGGTGATCGCCGCCCACAAGGGGAGGAGTCCAGCGACGTAGGTCTACGTCGCTGGACGGGAACGAGCCACTGTGCCGCAGTAGAGGCACAGTGAGCGGAGCTAAAGTGGTTAAAAATGCAGCCACGTATAAAGTACCCTGAAGGCTATTTATAACAAATTGAAGAAAATTGGTGAATTTCATGTTTCTCAAAGTAAACAATCGGTTTGCTTGTTTCTTTTTCCCAAAGTATAACGGATTTTATTTGACTGGTGGACAACAACTCTACTTTTGTTCTCTATGTCTAGTACAGTAGGGAATTTGTCAGGCCTTTGTTACTGTCCCCATCTGGCAGATTTTACACCACTTCTTGTCATGGTGATGGGTGAAAGACAGAATAAGTCTCTATAGACTTTAAGAATAAAATATCTCTATAGAAATATAGACAGTATTTGAAGCCATGAGAGAACGTCCTTTGCTAAACTTAATAAAACTGGAACAACCTGCTATTTGAAGCTGTTTCCAGCGTGTATCTATGGCCAATCCCAGGCAAAATTCCTGAGCTCTGATAAAGAAGTCTGTTTGGCCCCTAAAATGCATTGGCTTATTTCTTACATAAACCAAATTTATCATTAAAACTTTGGACTTTTGGACATTAGTGGATGTCATTGGACTGTATATACAGTATATGGATTCTCAACTCTGAGTTTTCCTCTTGTTTTGTGTAGTGCTGACAAACCAGAGATAATGTGCCCAGTGATAAATTGATTTACCCTGTGACAATCTGTATTCAACACTTTGTTTTACTTTGTGTTTGATTAGAAATTCTAACCCTCCCCTACTCTATCCAAAACCTTCTTTTTTTAAATTGCCTTAATCATTCATCTCAGCGGGTTTAAGCAGGAGGTTCCTCTACTTCGATCACCTGTTTAAAAAAACTGAGTTGTCTTGCATGTCATGCATCTACTATCTAATATGTTATTATCAATATTTTTTATTGCAGCTGATGTGGGTGGACAGCTTGGTCTTTTTTGTGGCGCAAGCATGATTACAGTTATAGAAATTCTGGAGTTTGTATTAACCAATGTTCTCTGGGCCTGCGCATTCATATTGCTGAAAATACCCAACATATCGCAGTATGTAGACAGCCAATCAAGATACAAACAAGATATACAGGATTGCTAAACAGGAATGCATTTATTGTGAGAAAACTTAAAGCCCGACTCTAGGATATTAGTAGCCCCTCACCCTCCTCTAACTAGTATGAAAAGAAAAAATAAATACCCATTTTTTTACCTGAAGCCAATGGTCACATGATGATATTTCTAATTTCTTCTGTTTACTTCCTGAGTTCCTTCTTCAGGTGTTCAAATCACTGTCTGCTTGATGTGGACATCTCCTTGATGTGGAGACAGCAGCCAGGTTCTTTATCATAGGCTCCACAGGTAGGAGAACTTATGAGGGCAGCGCCCAAGAAGATAATGAGCAGGGAAAATGTCTGATCCACAAAGGCGGAAAATTTGCTTGGAAACTTTGAAATTAGAGGAAACTGTGACTTTGAGCCATTACATTGCAAGAGGGCTTAGAAAGAGATGTTTGGAATCAAGTCTGAGAAAAAATGTATGCATAATGCTCTATTTAAATTTAATCTTTCCTGGAGTTGGGCTTTAAATCATGATTTTAAGGTTGTTTCATACAACACCTGCTCTACTGTGTGAAAAGAGGTGGAAGCACACCTACTGTATACAACTGTCACTGCTAACTTGTTTTTAAAGGTGCAAGGCTCTGGGATTGTCATCCTCATCCTCCACTACCAAGGGAGTCACTGAAACAAGCATGTAGCCAATAAATGTCTAAATTGTCTGAAACCAATGTATATACAAATAGCTGCTATCACTACAATCGACAAAAAATTGTGTACAAATGAAATATAAAAAAGTGCAGCGCTAGATACTATATATATATATATATATATATATATATATATATATATACTCTTGAAAAAAAATTTAAATTAAGTTCAAAGGATCAAAGTAGAAAAATCCAAAAGCAAATCCACATTCAAATAAAGTGTTCAGGAGAAGATACTGGAAACCAAATAGGGAACAAAAGATGTCCAGATGCCAGTAGTCACCAGTGTGACAAGCCAACCACCATGGTTGGAGGTGTTGTGCTTACCAGAGGTTGTGGACCCAGATACCTTATAGTAAATGGGTCATTCAAGCAGGGATAATCACCAACAATGTAGAGACCCCAGTGACTCGGGAATCTTCAATCAAGATATGTCACCACACTTCTGGTTGGGTTGGACTTCTACTTAAATGAGCTATGTCTCGAGGTTTGAGCCAGTATGTAAGACAAGCCAAATAGTCACACATAGTGTAAAACCACTTAAAACATATTTATTTAAAAAGTACAAAACACTTACAGAGATCTGCAAGTAAACAGCGTATGTAGCATGGAATGATTACAGCAGGAAGAAAATAAGCTGACTAGTTTCGTCATACATGACATCCTTTATCGGGCTATATACATTGGGTATCGAAAGATTGGGCAACCCAGGTAAAAATTTGTATTAATGTGCATAAAGAAGCCAAGGAAAGATGGAAAAATCTCCTAATTTTGAAAGTGTCAATGATGGAAATAAAATCTAACTTTTGTTGACATATTATAAGACTGTCTAATCTGTAATCTGATGCCTTTTGGAGATTTTTCCATCTTTCCTTGGCTTCTTTATGCACATTAATACATATTTTTACCTGGGGTGCCTAAACTTTCGATCCCCACTGTATGTATATACACGTTCCAGCCTAAATTAGCATAAAGCCTCATAGCCTGTACATTTTAAATGAAGCCAGCATATTTAGAACCAGTCAAATTTAGATTCTCGACAATTATGAAATACTGCTCAGTCACCACGTTTAAGGATTTTTTTTGTAATTCAAAATCACATGTGTGAGTATGTGCAGTCTTGCTTAAGATACTGTTTAAAAAAATTTATTGAAGTCCAGCTTCCATTTCTTTGAGAAATTTACAGCTTCAAACCTAGAAATGCTTGCCTTTTAGGACCAGTCAAATCTGGATTTCAAAGAGTATATAAAAACTGCCACACAAGATTTTTGAGAGCCGGGACACCCCTAAAACCAGGCACTCTGATATGCAAACATAAAATTTGATTTAAAAATGTGATGGCCGGCTGGCCTCCTACCTCATATTTCTAGTTTTTGTTTCTTAATTACTTTAGTCCCATGTTCTGTTTTAAAACAGTACTTAGGACAGCAGCTATTTATCACAGTACCATTTTAAAATTGCATTGGGACCCAGTGGCTTGTGCAGGTCCTGGATGGCATTTGCACTGGAATCTTTTGTTGTCAGTGACAACTGGAATACAGACCTAAGCTAAGGAGCTAGATTCATAAGCTTCCTCACTGCAATAGATATAGCTACCACTCACAAACCACTGCAGTCGTTTCCAGCAGTAGATCACTGCAGAAATAATTTATGCTGACAACTCTTCCATTCCAATAAAGAAATATACTAATGGCTTTTGTAAGTGCTATATTTTCTGTATAATTGATTTATTATTTGTCCTTTGCAATAATATTCTATAAGCTCTAAATGACTATATTAAATGTATAACTCTTTAATATTCATACCATATTTCCAGTTCAAGCACACAAATGAAATTAAACATTTCCATATTGTTAAAGGGAATGATTTTCTAGATATAAAAGAAATCAATTTGATGTTAAAAATCTTTTTTGGTTATTTAAAACCTTGTTTTAATTTATAGTTTGTAATTATATGTGTACACGGTGGCAGCAATATATACTTATCTTATACACACACTCTGTTTCCTGTTTTACACTCTGTATACTGCACAAATCTGGCCTTTATGGAAGAGTGGCAAGAAGAAAGCCATTTCTTAAAGATATCCATAAAAAGTGTTGTTTAAAGTTTGCCACAAGCCACCTGGGAGACACACCAAACATGTGGAAGAAGCCTCCAGTGGTGAAGTCTCGGCAGAGCAAAGTTCAGTCAGATGGAAGTAGCAGCTCCTACAGCTGTAAGACCAATAGAGACCACAAGGGGCACAGATCTGAGTGTAGCAGTAGGATGAGAAAACAAACACATAACAAGTGGCAAATCACAATAGGCTGGGAATAACAACATCCCTCGTGATAGTATGGCCAGTGACAGGTTTTCTTTACGCTTTTATAAGCCAATACCAGCTTGTTTACATCTGAGCTAAACCGGAAGGGACAGAATCCTCCTTGCGCCCAGTTTCTTAGACTCTTAGTTTCTATAGAGATGATCGAGAACTTTCAGTCCTCTTTCAGCTCTATGGTTGGCAGCACTTCCCCAGTGGAACGGGAGAGCCCAGAAAGGCAGCAGAAGGCGGTGGGATCTCTTCGGCCACAAATATCAGTAAAAAGGATCCAGTTGCTTGGAATACTTTTACACTGTAGAACATCGCCAGCTGAAAAGAAAGATACTGGGGTCATAACTGCAGCTGCAGCCATGGTCCCGGTATAATCATTTCAACCCAAGGATGTACTGGTACATTTTATGAACAGGAAGTAGTTAAAAAATCAGCTTCCTTATTTCAACAGTTGTTAAAGCTGGACTCCAGCAATGATATATTTTTAATACTTACACTGGTCCAGCTTGACCCCATGTAAATATTTATATGTGGTACCTGACTGGGCTTGTAAAAGTTCTAAATCACTGAAGTATTCCAAACTAATACAGTGATGGCCATGATCAAAGCATTCTCTCATTGGTCTCGGTAAAGTGGAGGGGGTCACATCACAATCTCCACATCGTTCAATCAGAGAATGCTTTGTATTCATTGAGGAAAAGCCAAGACTTGCATGGCAGTTATGCCAAGTAGGCGAGTCCCTGTGGTTACTAGGCAGAAGCTGCTCGGCATTTCGCACAATCACAGCCATCACTGTAGTAGCTTGGGATAATGCAATCATTTACACTTAGAGTACATGAAGGCCAGCACATATCACATATGCATACTTACATTGGGCTAAGCTGGCCCAATGTAAAATAAAAATTGATGAGTTTGAATTAAATACAGAGCTCCATCTGGTGGTTAGTCTTTGAACCCACAGCTCTCTATAATTCAATTTTAACTCCAGGCACCATGATATAACTAGCAATAGAGAGGACACTATGGATTTTTGTAATAAAAAGAGTTTTACAAATGTCTCAACTAGGGCTGGGCTCTATGTTCAAGTCAAACGTAAGTTTGACTCAAACATCGCTGGACACACAAACAAATGGGGCGCTGCGTGGCAAGTTCGCCTGCCGATAAGCACCCCATAATGCACTGTGCTTTTGCAGTGAATTGATTGCTGATGATTGGCCAAAGCATGTACCTGACCTTTATGCTTTGGGCAATCCTAGCACAATGTCCTGTCAGAGCCATGATTGGCCAAAGGCGCGTTCCAATACACCGCACATTTGGAACGCAAGCCGGGACACTCCGCTCCCTACTCTGCATGCCCGTGGTTGTTCGTCCTTTTGGAGTTACTTTGATATGTTTTTACCCCTATGCGGGAAATATATTTTTATAAACTTTCTACACTATCTTGGAGCATTTCCTTTTTTTCATAAACCTGGCCCTATACCCCGAGGAGTGGAGAATAGGTGAGGAGGAATCCAACTATCACCCCCACTAGGAGTACACAGGGAACCCAGTACCTTCGGCCTGGCAGGCCCACAAGCGAGTGTGGTCTTAGTGCTATAGAGCACATAAGACCCAATACCTCTGGTAAGTGATCCACCTTTACCACATTTACTGAAAAAGGAACCCTACGCCACGAAAAGTCACAAACTTTGGATGTTTTGAGCACAAAAGCACCTGCACTTTGATATCGTTTTAACGAATGGGGATGAATCACTGGTTGTTAGGACACTGGCAAGTACCAGCTCCCTAACAACCAGGGTCTGAGTAGTAACAACCAGCCCTGAGTAGGAAGCTGTCACATTTAGCAGTGAAAATAATACAGCTGCTAAATGTTTTACTTCCCACTGCAACTGGATGTCCAAAGACCCATTTTGTTCAGCCCTTCATTCAGGAATACTTATAAACTTTGAACACAGTGCAGAGGTCTCCCTCATATTATTTCCTCTTCTTAGCCTGTAGCTTTAGGCTATTTTCTCTATTGGTTAAATGTCCTTTAACTATTTTGGTCGAATGTTCTTAAGGCTTGTTTCTAGAGTTGAGCGGACACCTGGATGTCCGTGTTCGGTGGGTCTTGACCCGGACTTTTTCCGAACTTGACCCGGACACCAAACCCCATTGAAGTCAATGGGGACCCGAACTTTCAGGCACTAAAATGGCTCTAAAAAACCAATGGAAAGGGCTAGAGTGCTGCAAATGGCAGCAAAATGTAGTTAAGAGCATGGCAAGTGCTCTGCAAACAAATGTGGATAGGGAAATAACTTAAAACAATAAAAAAAACAGAAAAATAAAACAATTTTCTTCATCTGTGAAGGACGAGGCCCATATGGAGTAGGAGGGAGGTTGAGGTGGCGGTGGATGTGGCGGTGTAGGTGGAAGCGGCGGTGGAGGGGGACGAGGTAGCCAACACTGCTTTTTTTTAGTCATTTTAAATTAGGGTACACCCCAAAAGAGTGAGAAAGATCAAAAATATAACAATGGCTGGGTAAGGCCGGTATCCATCTCTATTCTGCACAAGGTACGGACAAGTCCTGTGGGATCCATGCCTGGTTCATTTTAATAAATGTGAGCTTTGGCTCTGGACAGGCGGCTGCGCTTGTCTGTGATAACACCCCCAGCCGTGCTAAATACACGTTCAGATAATACACTGGCTGCTGGGCACGCCAGCACCTCCAAGGCGTAAAGGGCAAGCTCAGGCCATGTGCCCAATTTGGAGACCCAGAAGTTGAAGGGGGCAGACCCGTCATTCACTACATGTAAGCGTGTGCACATATACTGTTCCACCATGTTGGTGAAATGCTGCCTCCTGCTAAGACGTTCCATATGAGCTGCTGGTGCTGCTGTTTGTTGTGGCGTGCTGACAAAGCTTTTCCACATTTTGGCTATGCTAACCCTGCCTTCTGAGGTGCTGGCGGTGCCCTGGTTGCGTTGGCCTTGTGCTTCCACTGTGGCCCCGCTGTCAGGTGGGAATGCAAGCAGCATCGCGTCTACCAGCATGCGCTTGTACTCGCGCATCTTGCGATCACGCTCCAGTGAGTGAATTAAGGACGGTACGTTGTCCTTGTAACGGGGATCCAGCAGCATGGCCACCCAGTAATCAGCACAAGTTAGAATGTGGGCAACTCGGCGGTCGTTGATGTAATCGCTGATGTGTGCCAGGCTGCTCAGAGGCAACGAAAGGCTGTCCTCTGTATCCCCCCAGCCACGCACCAGTGATGGCCATGAGCTGGCCTGGGTGCCACCCTGCTGTGAACATGGTTCCATCTCCTCCTCCATCTCCTCCTCATCCTCCTCATCCTCCAGAACTGTGCCCCTGCTGGACAATTGTGTACCTGGCGTTTGTGGGTGCAGGAACCCACCCTCGGAGCCACTTGTGAATGACTGCCCTAAAAGCCTTGGAATGATCCCTCTTCCTCCTCCTCCTCCTGTGCCACATCCTCTTCCATCATCGCCCGAATCGTTTTTTGAAGGAGGCATAGAAGTGGGATAGTTAAGCTGACAACGGCGTCATCGGCACTGGCCATGTTGGTGGAGTACTCAAAACAGCGCAACAAGGCACACAGGTCTCACATGGAGGCCCAGTTATTGGTGGTGAAGTGGTGCTGTTCCGCAGAGCGACTCATGCGTGCGTGCTGCAGCTGAAACTCCACTATGGCCTGCTGCTGCTCGCACAGTCTTTCCAGCATGTGCAAGGTGGAGTTCCACCTTGTGGGCACATCACATATGAGGCGGTGAGCGGGAAGGCCGAAGTTACGCTGCAGCGCTGACAGGCGAGCAACAGCAGGGTGAGAATGCCGAAAGTGCGCACAGACGGCCCGCACTTTCTGCAGCAGCTCTGACATATCGGGGTAATTTTTAAGGAACCTCTGCACCACCAAATTCAGCACATGCGCCAGGCAAGGGATGTGCGTCAAACCGGCTAGGCCCAGAGCTGCTATGAGATTTATCGCACACCACCAGGCCGGGCTTGAGGCTCGCTGGCAGCAACCACTCATCGGTCTGCTGTTTCATGCTCCTCCACAACTCCTGCGCGGTGTGTGGTTTTTCCCCCAAACAGGCAAGTTTTAAAACTGCCTGCTGTCGTTTACCCCTGGCTGTGCTGAAGTTGGCGGTAAAGGTGTTACGCTGATGGGATGAGGAGGCGGTAGAGGATGAGGAAGCGGAGTAGGAGGAGTTAGGAACAGGAGGCAAACTGAAGCGCCCTGCAATCCTCGGTGGTGGAAGGAGATGCGCCAAACAAATTTAAAAGGTGTATCTCACATGTACCGATACAGACTATGCTGCAATTTAATTTTTTTCACCCCAAAAAGGGTGTATATTGAATAGCGGAATAGAAAAAAGTATATAAAACGGTGTATCTCACACATACAAACACAGACTAGGCCCCGATTACAATTTTTTGTACCCTAAAGGGAGGATGAGGAAGAGGAGTAGGAGGAGTTCGGAACAGGAGGCAAACTGAAGCGCCCTGCAATCCTCAGCGGTGGAAGGAGATGCGCCAAACAAATTTAAAAGGTGTATCTCACACGTACCGATACAGACTATGCCGCAATTTAATTTTTTTCACCCCCAAAAGGGTGTATATTGAATAGCGGAATAGAAAAAAAGTATATAAAACGGTGTATCTCACACGTACAAACACAGACTAGGCCCCGATTACAATTTTTTGTACCCTAAAGGGAGGATGAGGAAGAGAAGTAGGAGGAGTTCGGAACAGGAGGCAAACTGAAGCGCCCTGCAATCTTCGGCCGTGGAAGGAGATGCACCAAACAAATTTAAATGGTGTATTTCACATGTACCGATACAGACTATGCCGCAATTTAATTTTTTTTACCCCCAAAAGGGTGTATATTGAATAGCGGAATAGAAAAAAGTATATAAAACGGTGTATCTCACACGTACAAACACAGACTAGGCCCCGATTACAATTTTTTGTACCCTAAAGGGAGGATGAGGAAGAGGAGTAGGAGGACTTCGGAACAGGAGGCAAACTGAAGCGCCCTGCAATCCTCGGTGGTGGAAGGAGATGCGCCAAACAAATTTAAAAGGTGTATCTCAAACGTACCGATACAGACTATGCCGCAATTCAATTTTTTTTACCCCAAAAGAGTGTATATTAAATAGCGGAATAGAAAAAAGTATATAAAATTGGTGATTTTTCAATAGCACATGTGAACAAAGCAGTGTCTTATGTTTTATGTCACGGTCAGCAGCAGGCTATGAAGGAAAAAAATAATAAATTCCCCTTTAAATTTGTAATTTTTAAATAGCAGATCAGAACAGCACTGTGTAGTAAAATATAGCTGAACGCTGCACACAACAGACTGATAAAAATATATTTTTTTCTCCCTCCTCCTCCTCCTCAGTGGGCTCAAGTGAGGGCAAAAAGATCGTTCACTGCACCCCCCCCCCCACACAGCAAAATCGATGTAGATCGCTAACGGACGATTGTTCTGTCCTGTGTCTACTAATCTCTCCCTGCCTACTCTCTCCAGCCTGTCCCTAAAATGCTTTTCTATCTTTCCCTGCCTACACTCCAACCTGTCCCTACATTCTTTTCAGCCACAATGTTTTTTTTTTCCTGTCTCTGTCCCTAATCAGCAGCAGCCAGCACCGTTGTGTGTGCTCTCTCCCTACACTAGAACAGACTGACGCGCACCGCGCTGTGTCTCTAGCTTATAAAAACTTGGGTCACATGCTTCAGCTGGCCAATCACAGCCATGCCATTAGTAGGCATGGCTGTGATGGCTTCTATGACACACCAGTTAAACGATTGTTGATTGGCTGTTGAAACCGCGCCATTAAAACCCGGCCATCACATACAAAACAGGAAATAAAATTACCAAACACGGATTTTAAACCCGAATATACAGTAAAGTTTTCGGGCCGTGTCCGGGTAACAAAAATCCAATTATCCGGTATGGACCCGAATAATACAGTCCGTGTTCGCTCAACCCTACTTGTTTCTCTTAGAATTAAAAGCTAGGAAATGTTACACTCGCCCAAGGCAACAAATGGAAGCCAACACTGCACAAATACAGTATTGTAAACATTAAGGATATTATTCCTGTCTTTTGCAAGACTGCTGAGCAATTAGCAAAGAGAGTTTTTATACATGAACCCCTTTCTGTTTACCTATGCTGTTCATTATATCAGATCAGTGCTGGCTTTCTAAAGATAGCTTTAAAAGATCTCTTTCAGTTGCTTAAAATAGTACAGCTCCCACTATACTTCTGCTTGCTCTCCACTCACCCTTGGACCTTAGCAGTGTATGTAAGATCTTTTGTCAAGCCTCCAATTATCTATGCTTGGCCATTCACAAAACACATGACTGCAGCATTATCATACCCTGCTTTTCTTGTGTATGTGAATCAAGTGAAGGTAGGTGAAAGGACATCAACATTTGCAAATTACTGTGCATGTAGGAGCATAATTTTTTTGGGAGAGTTTATCATAAATGTTATCCTGATGACCTGTTTAAAATAGGTTCTATGTAAAATCAATTTTATAAATAAATTAATAAAATTTAAATACAAGCCCGATTCCAAAAAAAGTTGGGACACTGTACAAATTGTGAATAAAAACAGAATGAAATGATGTGGACGTTTCAAATTTCAATATTTTATTCAGAATACAACATAGATGACATATCAAATGTTTAAACTGAGAAAATGTGTCTTTTAAGGGAAAAAATAAGTTGATTTTAAATTTCATGGCATCAACACATCTCAAAAAAGTTGGGACAAGGCCATGTTTACCACTGTGTGGCATCCCCTCTTCTTTTTATATCATTCTGCAAACGTCTGGGGACTGAGGAGACAAGTTGCTCAAGTATAGGAATAGGAATGTTGTCCTATTCTTGTCTAATACAGGCTTCTAGATGCTCAACTGTCATAGGTCTTCTTTGTCGCATCTTCCTCTTTATGATGCGCCAAATGTTTTCTATGGGTTAAACGATCTGGACTGCAGGTTGGCCATTTCAGTACCTGGATCCTTCTTCTATGCAGGCAAGATGTTGTAATTGATTCAGTATGTGGTCTGGCATTGTCATGTTGGAAAATGCAAGGTCTTCCCTGAAAGAGACGACGTCTGGATGGGAGCATATGTTGTTCTAGAACTTGGATATACGTTTCAGCATTGATGGTGCCTTTCCAGATGTGTAAGCTGCCCATGCCACACGCACTCATGCAACCCCATACCATCAGAGATGCAGGCTTGTCTGACCACAGAACTTTGCAATAGTCCACAGTCCATTTTCAATGAGCCTTGGCCTAGAGAAAACGCCTGCACTTCTTGATCATGTTTAGATATGGCTTCTTTTTTTGGCCTATAGAGTTTTAGCCGACAATGTTTTCTGGAAGTATTCCTGAGCCCATTTTGTGATTTCCATTACAGTAGCATTCCTGTATGTGATGCAGTGCTGTCTAAGGGCCCGAAGATCACGGGCATTCAGTATGGTTTTCCGGCCTTGACCCTTACGCACAGAGATTGTTCCAGATTCTCTGAATCTTTGGATGATATTATGCACTGTAGATGATGATAACTTTAAACTCTTTGCAATTTTTCTCTGAGAAACTCCTTTCTAATACTGCTCCACTATTTTTCGCCGCAGCATTGGGGGGATTGGTGATCCTCTGCTTATCTTGACTTCTGAGAGACACTGCCACTCTGAGAGGCTCTTTTTATACCCAATCATGTTGCCAATTGACCTAAAAAGTTGCAAATTGGTCCTCCAGTTGTTTCTCATATGTACATTTAACTTTTCCAGCCTCTTATTGCTACCTGTCCCAACTTTTTTGGAATGTGTAGCTCTCATGAAATCCAAAATGAGCCAATATTTGGCATGACATTTCAAAATATCTATATTATTTTGTGAATAAAATATAAGTTTATGAGATTTGTAATTTAGTCCATTCCTTTTTTTCCTCACAATTTGTACAGTGTCCCAACTTTTTTGGAATTGGGTTGTAAATGAATAACTTTTACTTGGATCCTTTTGTAATCAGCATGATATGATTCATAACAAAAGAGAGAAAGTAAGATTCCCTATTAGAGTTACCCCATCATCAGAGTCCCCCGCTTACATCATGGTCCCTATAACAGTCTCCATCTTACAACAGGGTTCCCATCAGCGTTGTAAGGTTTAAAAAGTGGCTGTATCAGCTGGGCAGATGCTGGTAAGTGGAGCAGGTCTGGATGGAGGAAGTTCCTCTCCTCTGTGAATACTGGAGCAAGCACATCTTTAGATGATAGGGTGCTGAAGAGGAGAAATGGAGAACATAGGCAGCCTCCACTGCCCTTAATCCTCAATTGGTAGACATTGAGAATGCCTATGACCCTAGCTTTGAGCTGAAGAAAATTTTGTAGTGGCCCATACTGTGGAGACCCCTGCTCTAGGACATATTTATAGGTCTTTCTTGCTGAAAGCCTTAGGAACTGCTTTGCTTTACTTTATTTCACAAAGGTTTTTATTTGATTTTTAAAGTTTTTTTTTACAAAATGATACACAGAATAGTGCAATAGTAAAGGTAAGTAGAAAAATAGCAGAGGCAGGTGCATGGTAACAAGTCTGTCTGGACATAGTGGCAGTACACAATGATTCTTCACAAGTTATCGGAGGAACTGGTAAATATACAATTCCAGCAAGAGTATGATTTAGGAGGCAAGCCAGTATGGGAGTGTATTTCCAAGAAGAACTCTTGCCATAAAAAGGGTGGGGAAGGTGGAAAAGGATCTGAAGCCCAGGGGGGAGAGAAAGAGGAATAGAAGATAGCTGCCTGTTATCTTCATTAGCCTATAGAGAAGGGGGGGGGAGGGGGTAAGGGAGTTTGCCTGCAGTAGAAGAAGGCGAGATTTTCTGTGCAGTCCAGTCTAGTACACTACCCTAGAATGGATCGTCCAGTCACATTGATAGTAAAGAACAGTCCAGGCCTAGGTGATCATTAAAGTTAATCCATAGGTCCCAAATCTTTAGGAACTTGGTGTGGGTATCTGTGAATATAGATGTGAAATTCTTGTGAACCATAGTTCCCATAAGCCTCTGTTTTACCTCAGCAAAATTGAGAAAAGGCTGGTACCAGGCCTTTGCCAATGTCTGCTGAGCTGCCAGGAAGACAAACGTCACCAATTTCCTCTGAGCTTTGGTCAAGACAGAAATAGACGTATTCAACAAGGATACCCAGGGAATGCGTGCTAATGAGACATGTAAAACAGATCTGATCAATGAATAGATCTTAGTCCAAAATTACACGGCTTTCAGACAGGTCCACTAGATGTGAAAGAGAGTGCCTGGTTCCCTGCATTCCTGGAAGCGGGAAAGGGAAGCTAAGGGGATAAATTTGGCTACTTGTTTTAGGGAATAGCTTATAGGCATTCTCTTGAGCAAACATATTCTGAGAACAGCCAGAAGAATCAAGCCAATTTTGGTTCCAGGTGGATTGGTTTTGCCTAGGCCGGCTTCCTATTTAGAAACATAGGAAAGTGTGTGAGGCTTCTTCATAGTGTCTGTTAGTGATCTATATAGATCAGACATTAAACCTTTCAGAGATGGGTAGTTACGGCACCTGTTTTCAAATGGAGTCAGGAGTTTAGGGAGTCCAGTTGGGGTTTAAGAAGAAAGTGGATATGGTGATGTATTTGAGTGCATTGTTAGGCCTCCATGGCAGGGATTTGCCAGTGCTCCTGTAAATGTTTGAAAGATTTAATAGCTAATTGTGGGGTGTCTAAGATGACTGACAGGAGAAAATGAATAGAGATCAAGCGGGCAGAGAATTTCACGAAGTCCCATTAATGCATCAGGGTAACAGGGTCGAGTCTAAAAGAACAGGTCTATAATCGGGCAGGGTCAACTTTACTTTAGTTTAAAACAGATCCATGACTACAACAAAGGCTACTTAGGATAACTGAAGAGAAAATAATTACCACACATCTATAATAGTAGTTTTATATATTATACATGAATATAGAACTATTTCAGTTTTTTGTTGTTGCCAGCTGGCTCAAAAATTAATGTGTTAAGAGCTTCAGTACTGCATAATTCTGTTTATTTTGTTTACTGCTATTCACTTTAGAGCTGTACCACACTTATTATTTTCATATTATCAAATATTTTTTATGAATTGCTTTATATCCAGTTCATGATTACTAAAACAATTAATACTTTGTAATAAGACTGTAATATTTGACTATAAATGTTTAATCTATGTACAATAAAATGTATCTTTGCTTATTTCAATATACAGTTTATCCTGACAAATTTCTGAGCTATATGAATCCATCTAAACTCTGTGTCGAATGGTGGGTGTGGCCAAATTAAGATAACAGTGGAAAGGGCAGGAAGGGGCATGGTTAAACAAAACCTGAGCACTCTCATTGTTTGCAGAACACACATGCCATTGTCCTTCTACATACACAATTTGCTTTAATTACTGTGCCACAAGCGAGAGTCTAACAGACATACGCAAACTCAAAAAAAAAAAAAAAAAATTAAAAATTATTTAAAAAAAATAAACTTTTTCATTACAAATGCTTGTCAGCCTACCTTATGTGGAACTAAATGTAAAAAATTATGAATAGGTAGGCTTTTTATTGCAGAATAGACATGACAAGGACAAGGGTCTCCTCTCTTTAGGTGACAACAATCATCCTAGCAACCAAGGAGCGGGAAGCTGTCATTTAGTGGCAGCGATGATATATTTTAGCCTCTGTTGCTGTTGGCTACCACCAGCGCATGCCTGTATGATATATTATAAACCAAAAGTGCTAAGTGCATGTGCCATATATTTTCAATCAATTATAGTAAATGAATACTAAATAAATTATTGAAAAGTGTTACTATAATTAATACTCTGCTATGTGGGTATGTTGAAATTAAATATATACAGTACATATTAGCCTCTGTGGCTATTGGCTACCACCATCACTTGCCTCAATATGATGTGTGATACAAACCAAAAAGTGCCATGTGCATGTAGCTTATATTATCAATCAATTGCAGTAAATAAAGAAGTGCATAAATACATACATAAATAAATAAAAAAAAAAATTCTATATTTAATGTGGTGCTATGTGAAATAATCCCAACCACCACTGGTTGCAACAAGTAATGTATCACATTAAATGGAGTCTAAAACGTCCATTAGCATTTCAGTGCAGAAATAAAACAGGTTCTTGTGCAATGTGTGACAGGAAGTCAGGTAAATCTGTGGATGTAGTCACAGACAGGAGATACATTTCCACCTGGTTTAGAAAATTCACCAATTACTATAGGGTGTCGGCTGCAGAGGTAGCCAGGACGGCTTAAGGAAGTTGAAAGGCCTTCAGCTGTTCGGAATGAGGAAGTTAAGGCCTCTATAATTTGTCCAAAGGAAGTCCTATTGATTTCTGCCTCCTGAAGCCGTGTGGGCTGGGGAGAGGAGGACAGTCAGATGTGTGCCTCCCGACGCTGTGAGAGCCTGGGAGAAGGATTGCTGCCTCCTGACGCCGTGTGGGCTGGGGAGAGGAGGACAGTCAGATGTGTGCCTCCCGACGCTGTGAGAGCCTGGGAGAAGGATTGCTGCCTCCTGACGCCGTGTGGGCTGGGGAAAGGAGGACAGTCAGATGTGTGCCTCCCGACGCTGTGAGAGCCTGGGAGAAGGATTGCTGCCTCCTGACGCCGTGTGGGTAGCGGAGGACAATCAGATGGGTGCCCCCTGAAGCTGTGTGAGCATAGGAGGGGAAGACCTCCTGGAGCGATGTGCGCTGAGGAGGGTAAAAAGTGTGAAGAGTGTGAAAAGAAACCAATGGACATTTCCTGTGTGAAGGGGAAATTAATCAAGATGGAAGACTACTCAAGGTGAGGTCTGGGACTATTTCTATGTGAAAAGAAATAAATGAACTGTTTGCTATGTGAAGAGACAAACAAAGGAATGTCCCCTATGTGAAGAGAAAAAGGACATGTTCAATGGACATTTGTTGTGTGAAAAGAAAATAAATGGACTATTGATAGTCTGCTGTATGATCAGCCAAGTCTGCCCAACAGTAGGTTGGAGACAGACTTCCGTAGGTAGGTTCCTGTATGTGAGAAGGTAGCCGCCCACAGTGGCAAGGATTTATTTTGTGTTTTATTTTATTTTGTTGTTTTTGAGGCTTGCACTTGTGTGAAGTAAACTGCAAGAATAAACCAAACTGTTGTTTGCAACCACTTCTCGGCTATCTACCTGTGTAAACGCACCCCCCAAAGGGGTCATCCATACCCGCCACCGAGCTAATCTCCCACAAATGATATAAAGTGTTCCATGCTAGTTCAAAGTGCAGGTGCTTATTATAATCTTCCCCGCCAACCGTGTTGTAGCTAGGCTTCACCAAAAACAAATCCGAAAATGAATGTGAATTGGCCACTCACCAGAAGGTGTTGGTCTTCGCTGCTGTATAGCATCAAGACCAAACTGTGCTTTGGTGGCCACCCTGACCAGGAACGGTGTGCAATGTGTCCTTAGTGGTCACCCTGACCAGGAAAGCAAGTCTACGTATCGCCTCTCCAGCACTCCTTGTGTTTGGCAGGGATGGAAAGTAAAAAATAAAACTCCGGATAGTGCAATACCATAAAAACTTTTATTGCCCTCCATGGGCTAAAAACATCCATAATTGTAGTAAAAAGCAATTAAAAAACAGTCCTGTGACTAGTCACACAGCAGAGTTTGAGTGGATGGCGGTGTATCTTCCGGAATGCGTTCCACTCACTCCTTGTGACGTCACCACGTGTGCTCCAAGGACTCCGGACTGCAAACTGCAGATGAACATGTGTGAACCCAGCCTAAAGGTGTTTTTTTTACCCTAAAAGTGGTTCTAAAGCCTAAACATTTTTACCTTAATGCATTCTTTAATGCATTAAAAAATGTTTAGGTAGCAGTATACCCCTCCCTCTATACTTTCCTGAGACCTCACTCGATCCAGTACTGTGTCTATTTGTAGTGGCTCTTCCTGTCACACAGGCTTTGCTGAGACACCAGGAGCCATTGGCTCCTGCTGCTGTCAGACAAATCCGGTGATGAGGGGGCAAGGCTGAGAAGTGCTGTCTCTGTCTGTGGACACAGGCAGCATGGCTCAAGATCCAGTCCCCAAGCGGCTTCCTATGATGGCACACTAAGAAGAGGAGGAGCGAAGAATGCCAGTGGGGGACAGTAGAAGAGCAGGTTTGGGGCCACTCTGGGAGCAGGTGAGTATAAACCTGTTTTTTTTTTTTTTAAATAGAGTCTATAATCACTTTAATGTATTCTGTGCATTAGGGTAAAGGATCTTTCATGATTAGCTCCCCCCCCCCCAAATACTTACCAATTTTCTTTTTCACATACTGTCACCAATCAGTGTCCCTAATCTTTTTTTAATTTTTTTTAATTTTATTTCTTTACTAGTCTTTCCAAAAGATTAGTGACAAAAATGTACAACTTTAAAAAACTTTCCATGGCTCCTACTAAATACCTTGGACTATCTACTTTCCATAAATTTGGGGATATTTGTACTGTCCAAATCTCTATATCACTATGTGATGCTGGGAGCATTAATATCACCTATGGATTATTTGAAGTGAATAAATGAATCAATAAATTTAAATTATAAATAAAGTACAGTACAGAGGCCCACCACCCCCATACAGGAGAAATTCATATAGAAGGGAACCCCCAGGGGCACTATCCCCAAAACACAGGAAACCACCAAGCCCAATACTCTACACGAAAACCCCAGAGACCCAGATATCAAGAACAGTATGATAATCAGTACAACTTACCGACTCACAATAGATTCACCCCTTTAACAGAAGAAAATCAAGGGGCACCAACATCACCACGTTTTTTAGGGAACAGATGGGAGGAACCTCCCCATACAAGCAAAGACCAAGGAAAAGAGGATGCAGAGGAGGAAAACAAATACAACAAAAAAAAAGAAGAAGGGAGAAGTAGGAAAAGGAATCTTTAATTTAACTGGAGCGCCCCTTAACAAGAAAGAAATACTTACTTTAGACAAAGGTATAAAGATTGCCCCAAGCAAAGGGCTCAATGAATTTGACACCTATGTTGGAATCCAAAAATTCTTAAGAAAACTCAACATAAAAAACACTATTTGTTAAATCCACAAGAAAGAGCAGTCAGTGAAGAAATACACACCCGACTGAAAAATAAATCAACATTTAACCCCTCTATTCCCAACAATGGATGTATAGATATGTTCAAGAAATTAGTAACATTGGATTTGGAAGCACTACCCATAAAAAAGTATACGAGAATAAGGCAATACGAAAAGGATTAAAATCTTAAAAACGAAGAAAGGACATAGTAATAAGACCCGCTGATAAGGGGGGATAGTTATCTGGTCCACCGAGCAATATAAACGAGAAATGAGCAAATTACTCGACGATAGAGACACATATGAAATTCTACTATCAAATCCAACGAAACAATATAGGAAGGAGTTACAAGCAATCATCAAACAAGGAGTAAAACATAAAATATTGAATAAGAATGAGGAAAAATATCTCCTACCTACCTCAAACCCTCCAGGCAGACCCATAATTAATGGTATAGAATCGATCACATCAAGATTTGGGAAATATATCGATCCTACACCTTCAACCATTGGTACGAAATACCCCAGCATACCTAAAGGACACAAAACACACACTATACCTACTGCAAGGCTGTAAAATTAAAGAAAACTCCATCATGACAACAGCAGATGTGTCATCATTATACACCAACATCGATCATGCAGGTGCAATAAAAGCAGTAAAATGGGTCTTAGATAAATTTGGTACATATTCACATGAGCATAATACGTTTCTAATTAAAAGTTTAAAATTCTGTCTATATCACAACTACTTTTGGTACAATGACACCTACTACATACAGATAAAAGGAGTAGCCATGGGCGCAAAATTGGGCCCAGTGTAGCCAATCTCTATATGGCCCAATGGGAAGAAGAACAACAGACATTATTGAAACATCACTCTATCCAGCTTTATAAAAGATTTATAGATGACATCATCATCATAGCAGACAGCACGGAACACGAAATGGAAAATCTCATAAGCCAATTAAATAACAATGATAAGAACATCATACTAACTAGTACAGTCAGTAGAAAGACCATCAACTTTCTGGATTTTGAAACAGAGATTGAAGGTTTAAGGTTAACAACTAAGACACACTTCAAAAACACAGACCGTAATTCCTATATATCAACTGACAGTTGTCATTACAAGCCCTGGATCTACAACATACCGAAGGGCCAGTATGTTGGAATTTGGAGAAATTGTACCAAGGTAGAGGAATATAAATTACAATCAAATAAATTAACTAAGATGTTTACAGAAAAGGGGTACCTGGAGGAAAAGCTATGTAATAAATGAGGTGATGAATATGGAAAGAAATCTCCTTATGGAAGACAAAAATAGAGTCTCTAATAGTTTATCATCAGATGGGGTAGTTGTACTTGACTACAATATACAACACAAATCGGTGGAACATATAATACAGCATAATTGGCATGTCCTCAAGCAAGATAAGATTATAGGACAACATTTACCAGACAAACCAAATTTTGTGTACAGGAGAGACCCCAACATCAGGGACAAAATTATTAAAAATGTGATAGAACCACCAAAGAACATTACATTTTTCCCATGGGAGCTAAAAGGGTTCAGAGGGTGTGGTCACTGTTATAGCTGCATAAGAGCCCCAAAAAACATAAAAAAGCGGAACAGTTTTGTTAATCCCAAAAATCTAAAGGAGTATAAAATTAAAGATCTAATAACATGCAAAACAAAAGGAGTTGTATCCGCCATAAAAATGCACATGCATATATACATATTTACAATATTAACAAAGGAGTAGACAAGCACCATTTATACAAACACTTTAAAGTAAAACACAACCAAAGCAGTAGAGAAATTCAATTTTGGGGAATTGAAGCACCAAAAAAACATTGGAGGGGTGGAAACTTTGTGAGAGAAATCAGTAAAAGAGAATCCTGGTGGATTCACTAACTGGGGTCTCTAGTGCCAGGAGGGCTCAATAAATATTTTGATCTGGGGTGTTTCTTAAGTAACAGTTAAAATAGCATGCTAATACGGTCTTTATATCCATATATTTGCATATTCAACCATAAGGATATCTATTACACTGACATCTTGCTTCATAAATAATAAATTATATTGTTGACACAAGTATAGTCATTATCCCTATTTAGAGCGCACAATATATATAAGACAATGCACGTATTATAATACATGATATAATAACATCTAAATCCATGTATATTTTTCACAAGAAAAATCTCCCAATTATTAGACATCAAGTGCATATATGTGTTATAAATGATGGTAACTATACACATACACATGTTAAAAATACATAAAGCAGGTATATACTGTATATGTTGAGGAAGATATGTTTATGCTCGGTACTAAATTGTAGGCTTATATATCACTCTCTGTGCACTATTAGTATTTTTGCAGGATGGTTCGTCCTCCGATGAGCAAATATATGCCAACCCATGTAAAATGTTGCAGAAGTATGCATTGCCCTCAGCTCATGTTTGATGGCAATGCAAAGCTTTTGTTGTGGGGTGGTTCGTCTTCCGCTGAGGAAATATATGTCAATCCATGTACAAAAAACTGTAGGTGTATGTATAGCTCTCGGTTCATGATAGCAATGCAAAGTATTGTTGTGTACGGAGTCCACATTATAATATTAGCCTGTCACAGCATCAGTGGTCAGTGACTATGATAGATTTGCGCAGTGTTGGCACCAATTCTATGGAATCTCCATTATAATAATTTTTTAAAGTCGTTTCTTGCATAATCTGTGACCAGTTTTTTGAACTTATATATTATTTAAATGATGGTATATATGAATATATATACGATTAAATCCGTCCAATATTTTATTTTATTTTAATTTTATATTGTTTATTTTGTCTTTTAATAAACTATGTGGTGATTTTAATGTTATACCCGGCATATCGCTCAGAGCAAGATCCCCAAATGTCCATCAGATCCGCACATACTCCTGCAGACTAGAGGTGATTATAAACAGATTATATCTCCTTAGCAACCTGTCATGTAATTAACGCCAGGTGTTCAGTAGATCAGCGGCGTGTACTTCCCCTTCAAACAAAGCCACCTCACTTCTGTAGAGGTGATTACAAATAGATTACATCTCCTTAGTAACTCGACATGGAATCAGCGCCCAACAACTGTAAGTGCGATATACTCATTTTAAATTAAGCAGTTTTTTATCAAAAAAATATTGGCAGTATGAATAGTTCCCTTTCCTTATATGTGAGCCATCCCCGAGGGACACGAGCATATCCACACTATTGAAGGAGAAGCAGCCCAGCCATCACCGAATTGTGAATTGTACACAAGGCTACAATTGACCAAGCTTAAGTGCAAGGTCACATACATTGAGGTGAGGCACCTACCCGAGGGGGGAATCACAACAATTGAGGTGGCACCGTGATTGTTTACAATAAGGATATCCCCGAACACTGGTGATTGGGACTCCCTTCCTTCATTGCACAGGAGCACTTCTCATGGACACTTGTATTTTTATACTAATTTAACATACTAGTACATTCAGCATGGCCAAATTGCATGTCGTTGCAAATTGGCTTTTGTGGGAGTCCCAGTGGATGGGCACTCTTGCAGTGCATCCTGAGATTGCTCATAAAAACCAGGGGGACATGTGACAGGGTGTCTTTGGTGGGAAGCAGAGTCCCAGGAGGAGGCTGATGGCTGGTCTCTCCTCCTGTTGCATATGTAAAGTGGTCTTAGGTAGTCGGCCTAGTGAACCAGGTGTGGAGCTGAGCTGCAGAGGATCCAGTGAAGCTGACCGTGAGGCTGCTGGCAGAGTCTTCCGGGAAAACAGTGTCCGTGAGTACCAGGGGACTTGCCAAAGGGTCTGCCCAGGAGGATCAAAGGCTCAGCTCACACAGAGTGTCAGATTAAAGGGGGTGCCGTATAGAACACTGAAGAGTAGGGACAAAGTGGGTGCCGAGTAGGACCCAGAAGAGCTATTCACAGTACATTACAGTTCATCTAATTCTTCACTTAGTGGCAAGGTGAAGCAGTGGCCTTGCCGCACTCAGCTTTATTCAGATGTCCTAGCAATTGTGCATAGTTTATTCAGTTGGAGTATCCCTCTCATGCCTTCTCCCATCCCAGTTCTCCAATAAAACAACAAAAATCCAAACCCCTGGACTGTTTTCTGACTGAGCCAAGCACTTAGAATATGTTATATTGTCAAGTTGTTTCTATGGGTAACCCAGGGGAATCCGTAACCAGCAGCTCCCATGGGAGTAGTGCTACATTTAGCTTGGTCTTGACATTTAATTTAACCACTTGACACCCCACCACAGTACATTTACTGCGGCAGAGCGGTGCATGCAGGCTCAGTCACGTATATTTTACACCCTTACTGTGACTGCTATAAGCAATAACAGTGTAAAAAAAACCTAATCACCCCCACCCCAAAAGTAGTGCAGTATCACTATGGTGACATTGAGCTACTCTGATGACAGGTTGTTAAAAACAAAATAGAAAAAAAAAATGTTAACAAAAGTTTCAAAGGCTCAGTCACGTATATTTTACACGCCTACTGCGACTGCTATAAGCAATAACAGTGTAAAAAAAAAAAACCCTAATCACCCCCTACCCCAAGAGTAGTGGAGTGTCACTATGGTGACATTGAGCTACTCTGATGACAGGATGTTAAAAACAAAATAAAAAAAAAATGTTAACAAAAGTTTCAAAAATTCAAGAAAAAATTATTAAATGACTTTCTTAATTTTTCAAAAAAAATTTGACAAAAAAAATGTCAACTTCAAAAAACTCACCATGCCTCTTACTAAATGCCTCAGACTGTCTACTTTCTAAAAAGGGGTAATTTGGGGGGTATTTGTACTGTCCCGCCATTTTCGGGGCTCAAGAAATGAGGTAGGCCGTCAGTACGTCAGAATTGATCAATTTTTCAATATGTATATACTATAGTTTGTAGATGCTGTAGTTTTCACACAAACCAATTAATATACTGTATACTTACTGGGATATTTTTTTTACCAAAGACACATTACCATGCCAATGCAACAAAAATCTGTGTATGTCAAGGCGTTGTCGGGCATATTGTAACCAGGCTTTTTTTTGTGGCATTGGTGCAGTAAAGGCTTCTTTCTGGCAGCTCGACCATGCAGCTCATTTGTCTTCAAGTATTGTCGTTTTGTGCTCTTTAAAAACAACCACTCCGTCTTTCTCCAGAACAACCTGCATTTCTCCTGAGGTTATTTTCTTTTCTTTGGCTTTTTCTTTGTATCCTGAACAATTCCTCTGGCAGTTGTGGCTGCAAATTTTATTGGTCTAACTCACCGTGGCTTGTTATCAAGAGATCCCAGAATTTTCCACTTCTTAATAAGTGATTGAACAGTACTGACTGGCATATTCAAGGATTTGGATATATGTTTACATCCTTTTCCATCTTTATAAAGTTCCATTGCCTTGTTACACAGGTGTTTTGACAGTTCTTTTCTGCTCTCCTTGGCTCAGTATCCAGTCTGCTCAGTGCATTCAAGTGAGAGCTAACAAGCTCATTGACTATTTATACACAGACACTAATTGCAAATTAAAAAGCCACAGATGTGGGAATTTAACCTTTAATTGCCATTTTACCTGCATGTGTCACCTTCCAGGCTATGTAAACTTTTGATCAGGGCCATTTGGGTGATTTCTGTTATCATTATGATTTAAAAAGGAGCCAAGCAACTACAGGTATGTGATAATAAATGGCTTCATATGATTATTATCCTTAAATAAAAAATAGTTTTTTGGCATGATCAGTTATGTTTTCAATACTAATGCCAAAATTTCACGATTTCTGCCATGTTATACAAACTTTTGAGCACAACTGTATATGAAGAAATTTGTTTTTATTGCATTCATTTTAAAACAGAAATGTTTTCATGTTTTGTTTACGTGTATAATAAAAAAAAATAAAAAAACCTAGTGGTCATCAAATACCACCAAAAGCTATATTAGTGTGAAAAAAAATGAATTAAATGTAATTTGCTTTGACCGCCCAATTGCCAGGTAAAGTAGTGCAGGGCTGAATAGCAAAACATGCTCTGCTCAAGTGAGTAAAAGAAACCTTTTACTGAGAGCATCGTGTAGATTGTCAATGCTGGTCTTCTTTTGAAAATGCTAGTTACCTGACTGTCTCTGCTTTCACTACTTTCTGAGTCATTGACTAATTATGTAGCCAGTAAAGTTAAAGTTGTAACTACTGACCAGCATGATCTTTTTTTATGTTATTTAACCGAAGAAGCATTGGAGCAACAGGATCAGTATTATAGCAAGGCAGGCAACTAATATTTTCAGAAGAAGAATTTAGTAATGGCACCCTCCCTATTTTTCCTAGCACACGTTCCCTTTAAGGAAAATGTTATACTTAAAGTGATTGTAAAGGTAAATAAAAAAAAAAATAACAAACATGTCTAAACTTACCTGGCATTGCACAGAGCAGCTGTGAACCTCCACTTTTTGGGTCCCCCGCAACCACTCCTGGCCCCACCCCTCTATCCAGTGCCCCCATGGGAAGCCGCTTGACACAGACAGCAGGACTTGGCCCCACCCCATGCTCCCTCGTCACTAGCTTTGATTGATAGAACTGGGAGCCCAGTGCCCCAGAAAAGCCAGTGAGACCCAGAAGTGAGGGGAGAGAAGAGCTACAGATGTGCATGGCGCTGGATCGAATGTGGGCTCAGGTAAGTAAAAGGGGGTGGGGGTGAGGGGGGATGCTGATGCCCAAACATTTTTTACCTTTCTGCGAAGAACGCATTAAGGTAAAAAAATGTTTTGGCTCTACAACCACCTAAAATGTATTTAAATGCAGTATTTGAAAATGATATTGAATCTGGAGTGATAGATGGAGTTTGGTGTTTCTGTCATATGGACTTGGTATCCTAAATTAATGGATTAATATCCTACTACGTAACAGGAAAATGCATATCCCACAAATGAAGAGTATAGATAGCCTGCCAAACTTTTAAGGCAATGAATGCCCCATAGGTCCTTGATTTGAGACTGGCTTGTAGTTTTAATGCTTGCCAGCAGATGTCCCAATAAACCTTCTATAAAAGCCTTTGTACTTCAGTTATGAAAAGCCAACAGTGCCTGTAGACACCTTATGACAGTTGTATTATACAGTGCATATTATTAGAGGAGATTTTTTTAGGTAATTTTTTAAATTTAATTCAGATGTATCATTATCCAAATTGTTTTCAATAGGAAATAACATTGTATAAGAGCTTGACACTTTCAGCAAAAGGTGCATAGTGGCAAGCTATCACACGATATTTTACTTTTTTATTATTAATTTACAAGATTTACATAGCGCCAACAGTTTGTGCATCACTTTACAATGTGAGGGAAGACAATACAGTTACAATACAATTCAATACAGGAGGAATTAGAGGGTCCTGTTCGTAAGAGCTTACAATCTAGAAGGGAGGTTCAAGTGAAACAAAAGGCAATAACCGTGAGGGATGGGCTGATGGAGAAAATGGAGGTATAGTTGTTAGGTGTGGGTAGGATAGGCTTCTCTGAAGAGGAGGGTTTCAGAGATTGCCTAAAAGCTAATAGAGTAGGAGATAATCGGACAGATAAGGGTAAGGAGTTCCATAGGATTGGAGAGGCTCTGGAAAAGTCCTAGAGGCAAGCATGGGAGGAGGTGACGGGGGAGCTAGAGAGCAGGAGGTTTTTTAGAGGAACGAAGAGAGCGATTAGGTTGGTATTTTGAGGCTAGACTAGTGATGTAGCGGGGGGCTATGCTGTGGATTGCTTTGTAAGATGTTAGTATTTTGAATTTAATTTGTTGGGTGAGTGGAAGCCAGTGGAGGGATTGACAGAGAGGAGCAGCGGACACTGAACGATTGGTAAGGTGGTGCAGTAGTTGAGGTGCGAGATGAACAGGGAGTGAACTAGGAGCTTTGTTGTGTCTTTGGGTAGAAAGTTGCCTATTTTGGAGATGTTGCGGAGGTTGAGGCGGCAAGATTTGGACAGCGATTGGATGTGGGGCTTGAAGGAGAGTTCAGAGTCCAGGACAACACCTAGGACCTTGGCATGCGGGGATGGGCTGATAGTAATGCCATCGATATTTATAGAGAGATCAGAGGAAGGGGCACGTGATGGAGGAAAAATTATAAGCTCGGTTTTGGATGGATTGAGTTTGAGGAAGTGGTGTGACATCCAGAACGATATATCTGATAGTAAATTAGTGATACGTGAGGAGACTGAGGGAGAGAGCAGAGGGGTGGATAAGTAGGAAGATAACCAGTGAAGAGTACAGTCACGGAGACCAAAGGCATGAAGTTTTTTGAGGAGGAGGGGATGGTCAACCGTATCAAAGGCAGCAGAAAGGTCCAGAAGTAGGAGTACAGAATAGTGTCCATTGGTTTTGGTCCTTAGTAGATCGTTTGTCAGTTTTAGGAGAGCAGCTTCAGTGGAGTGTTGAGGCCAAAATCCAGGCTGAAGGGGATCAAGGAGGCTATTCTCGGCAAGGTGGCTGCACAGTCAGTTGTAGACCAGACGTTCAAGAAGTTTGGATAAAAAGGGAAATAAGGAAATAGGGCATAGGTTGTTAAGATCTGTTGGGTCCAGTGAGGGCTTTTTAAGTATGGGGCTGACTAGAGCATGTTTTAGAGAGTTGGGGAAGATGTTAGAAGAGAGGGAGAGATTGAAGATGTGGTTTAGAGAGCGTAGAATAGGGCCAGAGGGTGAACATAGCATTTGCGAGGGAACAGGATCCAGAGGGCAGGTGGTTAAGTGGACGTTAGCAAGTAGTTTAGCAACCTCATCTATAGTGGTGGGGTTGAATGAGGAAAGTAGTGATCGCACCTGTGGGCATGAAGCATAAAGCATGGAAGGTATCTGAACAGCAATGATCTCCTTACAAATTGTATAAATCTTCTGTTTGAAGTGGTTGGCAATCTCCTGGGCAGTGAATGAGTCAGAGGGAGGAAGTAGTGGAGGACGGAGTAGAGAATTAAAGGTAGCAAAGAGTTGCCGGGGGATGGATGAAAAGCTGTTAATGAGAGTGATAAAATAGGTCTGCTTGGCAGTGTGGAGAATGGAATTGTATTTTTGGAGGGCAGATTTATATATTTGGTTGAGATCTTTCTGAGACCTAGTCTTACGCCATAGGCGTTTAAGAGCACGGCTATGCTTTTTCAGACTTCTAGTGTTATCTGTTTGCCAAGGTTGAAGGGGTCGGGGCCCGATTCGGTGTGTAGTGAGGGGGGCCAGTGTGTCCAGGGAGCTAAAAGTGAAGCGTTGTAGACAGAGGTGGCTAGGTTGGTGCAGGACAGGGGTACGATTTTGTCAGAGAGGTGGTCAGTAGCAGAATAGAGAAGAGAAGGGTTGAGATGGCGTAGGTTTCTGCGGGTAACTGTAAGGTAGCTAGAGGGAGAGGAGGTGGAGGAGAGGGAGGGAGTGAAACTAATAAGGTAGTGATCAGAGAGAGGAAAAGGATTGTTTCGGAGTGCATAGGTGGGAGAAAACAAGGTCAAGGATATTGCCTTCAGAGTGAGTAGAAGCATGTATCCATTGCTTCAGGTCAAAGGAGGAGGTTAGTCTGAGAAGTTTGGAAGTGGCAGGAGTGTTAGTATTAACAGGGATGTTGAAGTCACCAAGAATTATTGTGGGGATTTCGGAAGAAAGAAAGTAGGGTAGCCAGGCAGAGAAGTTGTCAAGAAAGGTTGATACTGGTCCAGAAGGGTGGTAGATCACAGCTATCCTTAGAGGAACAGGGGAGAAAAGACAAATGCAGTGTACCTGAAATGAGGAGGGTGACAGAGAGGGAGGTGGGTGAAGTACCTGAAAGGTGCTATGGGTGGGGTTAGAAGGATCCCAACACCCCCTCCCTTGTGTCCATTGGGTATGGGGGAGTGAGTCCAGAGAAGACCACCTTGGGATAGGGCAGCAGAAGACGTATTGTCAGATTTGTGAAGCCAGGTTTCGGTGATGGCGAGTAGATTAAATTAGTTAGTGATAAAAAGGTCATGGAGAGAGGTGAGTTTATTACAGACAGAGCGGGCCTTCCAAAGAGCGCAAGAGAAAGGGAGTCTGGTCTTGGGAAGAAGAGAGATGGGAACTAGATTGTGCTGATTGTGGCTGCAGCCAGGTGGTACAGGGTAATGGGTGTGTTGAGTACAGGTAAATGATGGAGGGCTTTGAGGATATGTCTCCAGAGGTTAGGAGAAGCAGAAAGGTGAGGGTGGCAATATGGGAGTGTGATTTATATGAAGGGACATGCCCCAGTGTCCTTGAGGTTTTGTGTGCGTGTGGATTTAGAAATAGCAGGAGATGGTGAGTGCAGTAATAAGGAGAGGACAGAAGAAAGGGTGATATATATAAGCTGTTGGGTGGAGAAGAGGGGTGAAGGAGAAAGAGTTTAAGGATAGAGGACACGGCTGTCAGAAGTGGTAGAGAGTGCATATTACAAGGAGAGAGAGCCGAAGGGGTAAAAAGGTCACCTGTAGCCAGTACGGTGTTTATCTCAGCCTTTCCTTTGTTCATTCACTTTGTGCATTCGCTGAAGTGCAGAGTCAGAAGTGCTCCCACTTATGGAAATATCCCCAATTTGAGAAGAGAGCCCCAAAAGCAAACATGCCCCCCCTTGCAAACGTGCCTTCCCCAAGAGATGCTGTTCTTATATACTGTTAGGGATGGGGTGGGTGCTTTCCAATTATTTAATCAGGAATTAATAAATAAAGGCTGGATAGACAGAGCAGGATTTTCACTTCAGAAACAGATTTATAAGTGGACAACTTATAGAGATAACTCTAAAGGTTAAAGGCTATAAAAGGTTATAAATTAAAAGGTAAGAGATAAATATCCTTTTATGTCTCTCAAAACCTCCAGCTGTAAACGCTCATTGCTTTAGTTCCTGGTTTTTCTCTTCCGTTCTCTACCTGATGTTACATAAAATAAAATGAAAAGCAAAAAAATATTAGTTATTATTACCTGTGCCTGAGAACTATGAAGACTATGTAACCAAACCTCTAGGTTTTTGGACCCACGACTTAAGGTACATGTGCGTAGAATAAAATTTTCAGTGTTTTTTCATGTCCAGGGAGCTGCAGGTAGTGTGTACAGCTGGCCATGGAAGTGCATTGCTCTGTGCACTTCAAAATTCTTTAAATGTAAATGCCCTTTTTCATCAGCCTTTATCAAAGCATACGTATAGATCATATTTTTGGAATGAGGAAAGTATGGGAGTTATTAGTTAGTAAACTGTTTAAATCCAAAAACTTAAGGTGTGACAAATAAATGAATATAGACTAGTGTCTGGGAACAGGCTACAATGTACTGCCTCCGGCTGTGATCTTCATAAAATCTGAACTGCAAGAATTATTATTATTTATTATTTTTTTTTAATTCTTCAAATCTCACATTTGGAGGATCGCTGGGGATGCAGAAATTCACAGTACTAGTTTGTGCTAGTACTAGTTTGAACTATTCCGGGTGCTGCTTGAGTGATTTACTGTTTCTATACTAAACACAAAGGGTTACTTGTCAGCGCCTTCCCTATTCAAGTGTTGCAAAGGCATTTCCTGATTTGACAAGGCTAGGAGGAGGGGCGGATGATGTCATACTCTCATAGGGGGAAGGGATAGCCTAGGTATATACTACACAATATGTTCCCTTGCCCTTTGTCCTATGAGGACTGAAAGAGGAATTTGTTGGGGGTGGGGGAGTGTTAGATAGTGTTTTTTAGTATTACCAACCCTTGCTGCTTCATACAGTATTAAAGCTGAGCTTCACTCCTAAAGGGAAGTTCGGCTTTTTGTCTTCCTCCCATCCTCCTCTCTCAAATTTTCGAACGTTTTTATTTTTTTGGGCGAAGCAGGTACCTCATTTTGCTAGGTTCCCGCTCCCACTTCTGGTCGCATTGCTTAGGCAATTCCACTAGAAGATCTGTACCCCTCCCTGCCCGCAGCCTTCTGAGACACTTCACAGATCCCTGCAGGCTACTGGACCATTTACACAGCGCAGCGAGGCTCGAGCACACGCATTTGGAAGTCGGCTGTGAAGCGGCAAGGAGTCACAGCCAGCTTGCAACACTAAAGCTGGCTGTGACTCCTTGCCGCTTCACAGCCGACATCACAGCTAAACAAGGAGTCACGGCCAGCTTCCAACACTAAGCATGCAGGCGCAGGGGACCCGAAGACCACCATAGAGCCAGCCAGGGTGGGGACAGTACTGGATCCTTGGACAGGTGAGTGTAACTTTATTAAAAGTTGTCAGCTACAGTATTTGTAGCTGCTGACTTTTTTTTTTTCAAAAGGCTGAAGAACCTCTTTTATATTTTTGCCTGATACAATAATTACTTTATGCTATAATAAAACATAAATGTAGCACTTAGAACATTATTAAAAGTCCAAATGTTCTAAAACATATTTTGAAATAGTTCAATAAGTGCAGATCCACACAAAATGGGTGCTAGGAAGGATCCGTCACCAAAGAGAAAGTTCACACTGACCCTTACCCCAAATGATGGACTACTCAATCAAAAGTAGTCAATTGTGCTTAGAAATATTACACTCCAGCTCTCCACTCATATGAGGTAAAAACATCTAAAGTGCTGACAGGATCCACCATAGACAGACTCTTACAGCATGAGCATATGGGAATAAGCAGGAAGAAACTTCATAGCACAGTGTTACTGACAAAGTATTTATTTATAAAGAGCCAATATTCTCACAAACATAAGCGTTAAAATCACATGTAAATCCTCATAGCATTAGTGATGTTTCCAACCAATAAGGTGGCTGACTACCATGCGTGGCAGCGTCACAAGACCAGGCTCCTCCTAATGCGTTTCATCAATCACAGACATCATCAGGGGTGCTTATGTAACCACAAGCAAATTGGAATCTGTTCAACTGTTCAGACAATATATACAAAGGTGAATCACTAGGCCCCATAAATTTGTGTTTCAGACCGTTTTGTTGGGGTACATGTGATGTGCACTTGACATGTGCCAAATAAACAGCATAGTGTGCCTTTATTGAAAAATAATTTGTGTGCCAAAAAGTGTCAAATTGCAATTTATTGCAGGAATGTCAGAGTTTTTGTGTTTATAAATGAATATGTGGGTTGCATTGGACTGGCTTCTTTACATAAGACTAGGTACAGATGCTTACCAGAGGGAGACCAAGCTGGGAGAAGCTTCCGCCTCCCTCCCTCCTCCACTGTCTAGCTGAACAGAGGGTAGATGTCAACAGTAGGGATAAAAGAAAGAGAGCCCTGGTCTAGTGCCACAACTTTTATTAAAATAGAATAAAATAAATAGATACTATTCACAAACATAGGTAGCATAAAGGCTCATATGACAACTCTCCGTATACTCGAGTGATCACCGAGTTTGAGAGAGTGCAACTAAGTTAAGTTGTCAGATGAGTGTTTATGTGACCTATGTTTGTGAGTAGTATCTATTTATTTTATTCTATTTTATTAAAATTTGTGAGACAGTGCACTAGGTCAGTTCATCCTCTTTCTTTTATCTCTACAGAGTTCTGAGTGCAACCCCGATCCCATAGGGCAGCAAGGCTTTAAAAGATTTATCAATTTCTGCAATAGAGATATTGTTCCATCTGGGTTTCTCGCTCATGCACAGGGGATCATTGTTGTAGCTTGGTACACATTAACTGCCTGGCTGAGCTGAGTAGAAGGTAGAAGTTAACTGGTATTTTTCTCCTGATGAGTGTCTGAACAAACACGCACCAGAGGCAGCAGGCAACTCTGTGCTGCACTGCTGCCAACACATCTTTCCCTCCTAGGATTCACTTAATGATCATAGGCAATGGAGGTGAATAAGCACAGTGACAGTGCTCTGGGTGTTGTACACACTCACTGTCATGTACCTGAAAGGAGACTGAATTGCCAAGGTTGGCCTCTCATATCTCCCGCCTTGGCTCCACTGAGGATGAGACAGAGGAAGCATAGGGACAGGTGGGACAGGAGTGCCTGTGGGTGTTGATTGCAGAACCTGCAGCAGGGAATGCGACTCCAAGGAGGCTGTGGAACAAGAGGAGCAGGAACAGCCGTAGTGTGCAGAGGACTGGTCCAGACAAAAGGGACACTAAAGGGGCACTCTACTTATGCTGATGGTTCAGGCAGCTTGTCAGGACTCTGGTGGCTGGAACATACAGCGGTGTACAGAGTTGGTGCAGCAGACAGCCAAGCAAGCATTCGAGTAGTATGGGGAGCCAGGATCAGATGCAAAAGCAGGGTCTCAGGAAATGCCAGGGTCCTCAAGAGGCGGGCAGAGAGGTACCAAGTCATGAGCAGAGCCAGAGACAGGAACGGAGCCAGGTCAAGGGTAAATGACAAGACAGAAGCAGAATCCAGTATCAGGTCAAGAACACGCCAGGTCAGTAACAGGGACAACATGCAGGATCAATCAGGACACAGGTAACAGGGAGAACATGCAGGATCAATCAGTACACAGGACATAGTAAAGATCAGTCAGCAAAGATATGGGATTAGGCTCCCTTTAAATAGCCCGTCTGGCGCCAACAGGAATTTTGCCTGTAAATGTGTTAGCCGTTCTTCGGGAACTACCATGCCCATATCTATGCACCAGATGTCTCACAGAAATTCCCTGACACTCACTGTGCAATATGCTCCTAACAAACATACATCCCTGTACCCAGGAGCACTGTGTGCATATTTGTGTACACAAATATATATGATGCAGTGCAGGGCAGTCAGAGCCAGAGGCATGATAGGAATGACACAACACCAAGAGTGCCAAGGCTGCCTTCTCCTTTAGTACTGTATTAGTAACTTGCAGAGTACTATTCAAATCTAGAGTAGTGGCATAGCTCTTTTGGTGTGACTCAGTTTCTCTTAACTCATTTCATGTATAAGGCTGGTTGGGCTAAAGCAGGGGCCTCCAAACTTTCTAAACAAAGGGCCAGTTTACTGTCCTTCAGACTTTAGAGGGCCGGACTGTGGCCACCAGAAGTAGAAAATGTACAGTCATCAGTGGGAGTAAACAATGCCCCATCTTTGGTGTCAGTGAGAGGAATTCTGCCTCATTGTTGGTGTCACTGGCAGGAACTCTGCCCCAACATTGGTGTTATTGGGAGGAACTTTGCCCCAACGTTGGTGTCAGTGGGTGGATTTATGCCCCTATGTGTGTGTCAGAACATGAAATATTGCCCAAAGGGCCAGATAAAAGCAAGCAAAGGGTTGCATCTGGCCATAGAGCCACAGTTTGGAGATCACTGGGCTAAAGCAATAGGAACTACTGCACGGCTTTAACCATTTGTTTCTCTGTTTAAATTTCTTGCCATTTTATTGAGAGAAAACTTTAGAAACAAGGTCTGATGTCATCTGCATTCTGGAGTATTGTGTGCACCCCCAGTCTTCTTTCCCATTTTTTGGCTTTTGAGGGAAGAATCATTCAGTTACTGCTTCTATTTTGAAGCTCATTCTTGAACATTTAATTTCAGTTCTGTCCTACTACACACCTAAGTAGCTTTGTCAACTTTGGCCATCTGTCACCCTCATCAACACTTTCTATTTCAGTTTGGGAGAACCTTAGCCATTGCCTCATTTTGTGCCTAGTTGCTTACCACTAAACAAGAGGTGCAACATGGTTTTTCAAAAATGCTCAGAGGACAATCCTGCTGCTATGAGTGACCTTGCCCCATTCTATCAGTTCTGGGGGCGATTCACACGTATCCACTGAAGGAATTGACACCTGTTCTCTGGATCTTGGGATTGTTATATTTTTAAGGTCACCCTCTTCAGAAGCTTCTATATCTATGCTGTATGAGACCTGCTCTGTGTCTATGAGACCTTTCTTATTCACCGCTAAATTTTTGTCAGTCTGAGCACAACTGATGGTTGTGCTCTGATGCCTTTTACTACAGAATCGAATTCTGACCTTTTTGGGCTTTTAGAGGCCTCATGCACACTGCAGATAAAAGAAACGACTCCAACAGTCATTTGAGCTGTTTTGAGGTCCGTACACACTATAGGTGTAGGGGAGTTTACAGGCAGACAAAAAAAAAATCCTTTGGGGTTCTTTTCTGCCGGTAATCTCCACTGACCCTAAACTCATGAAAAAGCCTATAGTGTGCATAGACACACAGGCTAACTTGGAGGGGAGTTAACAGGCAGAGAGAAGTACAAGCTTAAAACAGCTCAAAGACCTGTAGTATCAGCCTCTTTGAGCTGCAGTGTGCATAAATTGTCTGAGGCTCATGTCATTGTCTCTGATTAAAGTTGAGAGTCTATGACTGTTGTTTTCAATCTCATTGATGCAGTATACCCTAATATGCATCTAGGGGATCAACCTACTGTACTGGGTACAGTGGGGTAGGCAAACTTTGAGAGATGGAGATCAACTTGCACAACATTGAAGAGATCAAAGAACACTTTTTTTTTTTTTTTTAATTAACTAGCAAGCCTTCAATCAAAGGTAAAGATGGAATAAAGAAAACCTAGAAAAATATACTAAAACTAATGTCACTGTAAAAATATAAACTTAGCCTACCTAAAAGCTTAGTGAGAAACTCAGCACACACTTTCATTCACATTTTTGTGTCTAAGTAAGCAACTTCTTCATACAATTGCTCTTTTTTGGTAAAAGATTAAATTCAAAGGTAAGCAGCCAAGATTATTGTGCACAATGCCCTCAATGACCTAAATATTCATATAGTATTTTTTCTATTTATGAAAATTCCTTTGTATTGAGGTTTCCCAAGCTTTTACAATTCAACCACAGTGCTTAATTTAATGTCTTTTTGGCATTATACAATATGCCATATAAGGGACTGATTAGGTTTGAATGTTCCGCAGAGCAAAATCAGATTTCAAGAAAACACACATATCAAATTGGTGTGCTTGGTAGCTTAGTGACACATTTGTTGAACCACAAAAGCCTTTTTTGAGTTCAGGTGATGAATTCCCACTAAACCCAATTTAAAAAATTTTGATGTATAACTGTAATGCAGTCAGACTGCACAGTTTAAAAAAAAATAAAAAAAAATATCTCTTTTTTATCAGAGAAGTACTAGAGCAAGGATTAGAATACATAGCATATATGAGAGACGAACCGCTGTTCTTACATACAAGCTCTCCTGCGGTCTGACACCCCATTGAATATTGCTCTAATCAACATCACTCTTACTCTCTGTGCAGTGATAGTAATTAGAGTATTATTTAGCAAGGGTGAATGGGCTGCTGCTTGCATGTGAAAGCAGAGGTCTGACTTTCCTAGTGCTGCCAGCAGGGTTCTTCAACTTAGCAGATGAAAAAGTGGCATATTCATTTATTTGTAGCCTGACTGCAATACCATAATGAATTAAGACGTTTCAACTGGGCTTTAATTTTAAGGAAACCTTTGCTGCCATTACCGAACTCTTTCTGGTGATTGCTGATTATCTGGGTTATGTTTAGCCTCTTGGCAAAAAAATGTTTGAGTCGCTAACCTTGAAGAAATATGCACACCAGGAAAGTCAGAGTAAAGTCAGTTGTCTTTATTTGCATTCTTGTTTTAGGTAAGTGACACTAAGGGCTTGATTTTCAAGAAGCTGAGACTCTTCACTCATTAACCACTTGCCTACTTTGCACTTAAACCCCCTTCCCATCCAGACCAATTTTTAGCTTTCAGTGCTCTCACACTTTGAATGACAATTGCGCGGTCATGCAACACTCAACCCATATAAATTTTTCGTCCTTTTTTTCATAGAAATAGAGCTTTCTTTTGATGGTATTTATTCACCGCTGGGCTTTTTATTTTGTGCGCTATAAATGAAAAAAGACCGCAAATTTAAAAAAAAAACATTTTTTTTTAGTTTCTGTTATAAAATTTTGCAAATTAGTAATTTTTCTTCATAAATTTTGGCCAAAATGTATACTTCTACATATCTTTGGTAAAAATAACCCAAATAAGTGTACATTATTTGGTCTGCGTGAAAGTTAGAGAGTCTACAAGTTATGGTGCTAATCATTGAAAATTGATCACACCTAATGTACTGACAGCCTATCTCATTTCTTGAGACCCTAACAAGCCAGGAAAGTACAAATGACCCCCAAATGACCCCTTTTTGGAAAGTAGACATTCCAAGGTATTTAATAAGAGGCATGGTGAGTTTTTTGAAGTTGTCATTTTTTCCCACAATTCTTTGCAAAATAAATTTTTTTTTTTTTTTTTTTTACAAAATTGTCATATTCAACAGGTTATTTCTCTCACATGGCATATGAATACTTACAACTACACCCCAAAACACATTCTGCTACTCCTCCTGAGTATGGCGATACCACATGTGTGAGACTTTTTTACAGCCTGGCCACATACAGAGGTCCAACATTGAAGTAGCACCTCCAGGCGTTCTCGGAGCATAAAATACACTTTTCATTTCTCAACCACCTATTACACTTTTGAAGGCCCTGGAGCACCAGCACAATGAAAAAGCCCACTAAATGACCCCATTTTGGAAAGCAAACACCCCAACGTATAATCTATGAGGCATAATGAGTCTTTTGAACATGTCATTTTTTTCCAGAATCTTTCGGAAAATGTGGAAAAAAAATGAAAACGCATTTTTTTTACACAAAGTTGTCCATTTATAAGATATTTCCAACACATAGCATGCACATAGCAAAAATGACACCCCAAAATACATTCTGCTACTCCTCCTGAGTATGGCGATACCACATGTGTGAGACTTTTTTACAGCCAGGCCACATACAGAAGTCCAACATTGAAGTAGCACCTCCAGGCGTTCTCGGAGCATAAAATACACTTTTCATTTCTCAACCACCTATTACACTTTTGAAGGCCCTGGAGCACCAGCACAATGAAAAAGCCCACTAAATGACCCCATTTTGGAAAGCAAACACCCCAACGTATATTCTATGAGGCATAATGAGTCTTTTGAACATGTCATTTTTTTCCAGAATCTTTCGGAAAATGTGGAAAAAAAATGAAAACGCATTTTTTTTACACAAAGTTGTCCATTTATAAGATATTTCCAACACATAGCATGTACATAGCAAAAATGACACCCCAAAATACATTCTGCTACTCCTCCTGAGTATGGCGATACCACATGTGTGAGACTTTTTTACAGCCAGGCCACATACAGAAGTCCAACATTGAAGTAGCACCTCCAGGCGTTCTCGGAGCATAAAATACACTTTTCATTTCTCAACCACCTATTACACTTTTGAAGGCCCTGGAGCACCAGCACAATGAAAAAGCCAACTAAATGACCCCATTTTGGAAAGCAAACACCCCAACGTATAATCTATGAGGCATAATGAGTCTTTTGAACATGTCATTTTTTTCCAGAATCTTTCGGAAAATGTGGAAAAAAAATGAAAACGCATTTTTTTTACACAAAGTTGTCCATTTATAAGATATTTCCAACACATAGCATGTACATAGCAAAAATGACCCCCCAAAATACATTCTGCTACTCCTCCTGAGTATGGCGATACCACATGTGTGAGACTTTTTTACAGCCAGGCCACATACAGAGGTCCAACATTGAAGTAGCACCTCCAGGCGTTCTCGGAGCATAAAATACACTTTTCATTTCTCAACCACCTATTACACTTTTGAAGGCCCTGGAGCACCAGCACAACGAAAAAGCCCACTAAATGACCCCATTTTGGAAAGCAAACACCCCAACGTATATTCTATGAGGCATAATGAGTCTTTTGAACATGTCATTTTTTTCCAGAATCTTTCGGAAAATGTGGAAAAAAAATGAAAACGCATTTTTTTTACACAAAGTTGTCCATTTATAAGATATTTCCAACACATAGCATGTACATAGCAAAAATGACCCCCCAAAATACATTCTGCTACTCCTCCTGAGTATGGCGATACCACATGTGTGAGACTTTTTTACAGCCAGGCCACATACAGAGGTCCAACATTGAAGTAGCACCTCCAGGCGTTCTCGGAGCATAAAATACACTTTTCATTTCTCAACCACCTATTACACTTTTGAAGGCCCTGGAGCACCAGCACAATGAAAAAGCCCACTAAATGACCCCATTTTGGAAAGCAAACACCCCAACGTATATTCTATGAGGCATAATGAGTCTTTTGAACATGTCATTTTTTTCCAGAATCTTTCGGAAAATGTGGAAAAAAAATGAAAACGCATTTTTTTTACACAAAGTTGTCCATTTATAAGATATTTCCAACACATAGCATGTACATAGCAAAAATGACACCCCAAAATACATTCTGCTACTCCTCCTGAGCATGGCGATACCACATGTGTGAGACTTTTACGCAGTCAGGTCACATACAGAGGCCCAACATGCAAAGACACATAGCATGCACATACCATGAATTACCATGAATTACACCCCACAATACATTCTGCTGAGCAAAGGGTAAACAAAAGCTTACCTGTAGTTTTAGAAGCGCAGTTGTCCACAGGAGTTGAGTCCAGGCAGCAGGCAGGGACTTGATCAGCAACAGTGCATGCAATTCTCCAGGCAAGGATACCAGTCCAGTGTCAGTGCATGCGGCAGGCAGAGGCATGATGGCAGTAAGTCCTGCAGGCAGAAGTAGGGCCTCTGTCGGGATAGAATGGGGACAGGGGTAGAGGCTTCTCCCACCCAAATCGCTTTGAAGCCTCCGGGATCCAGACCCTAATCTGAGAAGAAGAAAAACAAAAAAAATTGTTTTCTTCATCCAGAAAAACATTTCTGGTCCCCTCACATATGCGAGACCCCTGTGGTATGAATCCCACTACTTCCAGAGGCAGGCAAAAATCGTGGTCAAACAGTCCAGGGTCAGTTCCAGAGCAGGCAGAGGTAGGTACAAAATCGGCAGGCAAAGGCGTGGTCAAATAACAGTCCAGGGTCAGTTCCAGATCAGGCAGAGGTATGAACAGAATCAGCAGGCAGAAGCATGGTCAAAAAACAGGCCAGGGTCAGTTCCGGAGCAGGCAGACATAGGTACAAAATCAGCAGGCAAAGGCGTCGTTGTATAACAGTCCAGGGTCATTTCAGGAGTATACAGTGGCATAAGGGGTGAAAGCGGAGGACTTCGTTTACCATACTAATAATTTAGACAAGTATGGTAACGGCGGAAACAGTCGTCTACACAGAGGCCTGGTTGGGAAGGACACTGGGGACAGTAATAGCGGGTGTCTTTTCGAATTCCTGCCTTGGTACACACCCTACATTTTTTCTGCCGTTTTTGGTCTCTTTGTGTGGGAGGGATTTTACTTGGAAAATGGCGTTCAGACAGTCTGCTTATTACGTCAGATCTAATGTTTTCTGGTGGGCCGTTTGGAAATATGAGGGTTGTGAAGATTTCCTCCAGGTAATAAAGGAAGGGTTGGGGGCTTTCGGTGGATTTGCGGTATAAAATGTAGGAATTGTATATGGCCAAATGAAAAATATAAATTGCTACTTTTTTGTACCAATGATAGGTACGTCTTGTGGGTAGATAGGGTTCCATCATTTGGTCGTTGAAATCCACTCCCCCCATGAATAAGTTGTACTCATGTACACATGTTGGCTTTCGGACTGGGCCATTCCTTCGTCGGGATTCCACATAGTTGTCATTGTGGATCGAAGACAACATGTACACGTCTCTTCTGTCCCTCCACTTCACAGCCAGAACTTCCTCATTTCTCAGACTCGCCGTCTCCCCTCTTCTCAGCTTGGTGTTTACTAGCCTTTGAGGAAAGCCTTTCCGGTTTTTTCGGACCGTGCCACATGCAGGAGTCTTCTTTCTGTGAAGGTTTCGGAACAGGGGCAAACTGGTGTAGAAATTGTCTACGTACAGGTGGTAGCCTTTTTCAAGGAGGGGGTAAATGAGGTCCCAAACGACTTTCCCGCTTGATCCCATGTAGTCCGGACATTCAGGGGGATGCAGCTGGGTGTCCTTCCCTTCGTACACCCTGAAGGCATAGGTGTACCCTGTGGCTCGGTCACATAGTTTGTAAAGCTTCACCCCATAGCGGGCCCGTTTGCTGGGAATGAATTGTTTGATGCCCAGCCTGCCAGTAAATTTCACAAGGGACTCATCCACACATATATTTTGGTCTGGGGTAAATAATTGAGGGAATATTTCTGAAAAATAATTTAGAAGTGGCCGAATTTTGAACAGCTTGTCAAATGCTGGGGAATTTCGGGGAGGGCACTGGGTATTGTCGTTGAAATGTAGGAACCTCATGATCATCAGATACCTGGCCCTGGGCATTACTGCAGAGTAGATGGGCATATGGTAGATTGGTTTGGTTGACCAATATGCTTGCAGTTCGTTTTTTTTATTGAGTCCCATGTTGAGGGTGAGGCCTAAAAATATCTTGAACTCCTCCACCGTTAGGTCTCTCCACTCAAAGGGACGGGAATAAAAAGATGTGGGGTTACTTTGGATAAATTGATGTGCATACAGGTTGCACTGGGCCACAATGGACGTCAGCAGGTCCTCCGTAAAAATTAAACGGAAGTAGTCAATTGGGGCAAAGTTCTCAGTGTTGACCTGGACTCCTGGCTGGGCAGTGAAAGGGGGGATGATGGCTTCTCCTGAGTTGGGAGGAAGCCACAGGGGGTTCAGAAGGGCATAGGGAAGGCTGGCGTTGGTCCTAACCCTTTGGGGGCGAGGTGACACCCCACTTGAGCTTGGCCTTTCTTGCCGAGGCACTGTGGTGCTGGTGGATGGCACTGCGGAGCTGGTGGATGGCACTGCGAAGCTGGTGGATGGCACCGCGGAGCTGGTGGATGGCACTGCCTCCTCCTCACCAGAACGCCTTCGTTTGGCAGGCGGGCAGTATTCCTCCTCGTCGGAGTCGGTCTGCGTCCCGCTGCTAATGACCGGCTCGTAATTTACTTTGGAGTCAGACTCTGACTCCGAAGATTCCGAAGCAGAAAGCTCCCTGTCCATGTCCTCACTGATTATATTGAAGGCCTCCTCGGCTGAGAAAATTTTTTTTGCCATCGTTGGTGACACTGATGGGCACGGTGACACTGATGAGCACTGGGCGGCACTGATGGGCACACTGGTGGGCACTGGGCACACTTATGAGCACTGGGCGGCACTGATGAGCACTGGGCGGCACTGATGAGCACTGGACGGCACTGATGAGCACTGGGCGGCACTGATGAGCACTGGGCGGCACTGATGGGCACACTGGTGGGCACTGGGCACACTTATGAGCACTGGGCGGCACTGATGAGCACTGGGCGGCACTGATGAGCACTGGACGGCACTGATGAGCACTGGGCGGCACTGATGAGCACTGGGCGGGCACTGATGGGCACTGGGCGGCACTGATGAGCACTGGGTGGCACTGATGGGCACTGGGCACACTTATGAGCACTGGGCGGCACTGATGAGCACTGGGCGGCACTGATGAGCACTGGACGGCACTGATGAGCACTGGGCGGCACTGATGGGCACACTGGTGGGCACTAGGCACACTTATGAGCACTGGGCGGCACTGATGAGCACTGGACGGCACTGATGAGCACTGGGCGGCACTGATGAGCACTGGGCGGGCACTTATGGGCACACTGGTGGGCACTGGGCGGCACTGATGAGCACTGGGCGGCAGTGATGAGCACTGAGCGGCACTGATGAGCACTGGGCAGGCACTGATGGGCACAGGTGGGCACACTGGTGGGCACTGGTGGGCACACTGGTGGGCACTGGTGGGCACTGATGAGACTGGGCACACTGATGGCACACTGATGGCACACTGGTGGGAATACTGGTGGGAACACTGGTGGGCACACTGGTGGGCACACTGGTGGGCACTGGTGGGCACTGGTGATCACTGGTGGGCAATGGTGGGCACTTTTTACACACTTACGATCTCTCCTCTCCTCACACTGCAGTCTGTGTGTGAGGAGGGAGAGCTGGCAATGAGTGATGATCTCAAATGTTTACATTTGAGATCATCTCTCATTGGATGCCTCGATCGTGACGAATGGCCGCTGTGATTGGCCATTCGTCACGATCTGTGATTGGCTGTGTCCAAGGGACACGGCCAACACAGATTATCCCCGGTGCGCGCTCGCGGGAGCGCGCGGGGAGTCTGTTACTACCGAGGCAATGACAGATGATCTCATATGTTTACATATGAGATCATCTCTCATTGGATGCCTCGATCGTGACGAATGGCCGCTGTGATTGGCCATTCGTCTCGATCTGTGATTGGCTGTGTCCAAGGGACACGGCCAACACAGCTTCTGCCCGATGCGCGCTCGCGGGAGCGCGCGGCGGGCGTGTTTATGGGAGGCCGTTTAAAAACGGCCTCCCGAAAATTCAAGTCCGCGCTGCAGCCGTATATAGGCTGTAGCGCGGATGTGAGCTGGTTAAATAATAGTTATGTTCACTTTCAATAACCAATAACGTGCAGAATAAATAAATAAACATGATCGACTAAATCTTTACTCAATTTACTGAATGATGATTATAAACTCCTTTAGCAAATAAGTATCAAAGTACAATGTATTAAGGCAAAAGGGTAAACATGGCAACCAAGCAAATTGTATTTGCAAAATGAGTTGCAGCAATGGCAGGACCTATATTTCTCCCAGAAAAGGTTTCTTTTAACACATGTTCCTAATTGGCTTAGTTGATGTGGAAATTGCTTATTACATATTTTCTTATTAATATTGTGGCTCACTTATGAGTTCTAAGCCTCCAAATCTTGGTTATGGGTCAATACAAAACATATAAGCAAGGTCACTTTAGCTGACTCCATGCTATAGGAATGTGATTGTAAACTAACTATATGGACACGCCAGCCCACTATTCTCCTTTCAGGAATGTGCCATTTTCCTTAGAAGGTCATTTTGCTCCAGTGGGATCGGGTTGACCGATTCCCTACATTCAAGTCCTATATATATCACAGGAAAAGCTTGCAATAACAGTCTCACATCAGAACTGTCATTAGGCATCTGTCTGAACCTGGTCAATCACACCGCAACAAGCGGCGGGGATTTAATGACGAAACAGTATCTTTAGTGAAGCATTCTTGTTATATTTTCTAATATTATCTCTCATTACTTTTAATAAATGTTATACTTATAAGTATTTGTGTGGTCCTAATTAGAGAATATTATGTTCTGCAGCACACCCACATATTGGAAAAACAAGCCTCCATCACTAAGTATACAAAAATACTTTACATAGGTTTGCGGGACTTTAAATGAGGCAAGTTGATCCTTGATTATATGAAATAAACGTTTTAATATTTTTATAAAAATGGATCATTATTGGCCTCCCATTGTAGCAACTGTTGATTATACACCAGTAGAAAAGGTTTACTTCAATTCATGATAAATGAATATACAAAAAATAGAAAATAATAATGATTATACATTTCAAGGAATACAACATAAATTACAATGACACTGGCAGGGAAGGGGTTAACACAGTAAGTGATCAAGGGGTTAAATGTATACCTAGGGGCATGTTTCTAACTGTATGGGGTTGTGGCTTGTGAAATGATCACAGAGACCTGTGTTCCTATATAGAAGGATCACAGGAACTCTGTGATCATTGCAGAGAGAAGAACGGTCAGCTGTGTACAACAGCTGCCCATCCTTCTCAGTGGGGAACGATCGTGGGTATCAGTCGGCAATTGGAGCCGCCTGCCCCATGCATCGGAGTCCCCACCGGCGGCGCGCGCTCACCCCCTAGAAGCAGGCGAATGACTGACATATACTTACGTTGGTTCGTGCAGGAGGGCCGCCCTAACTGCGGCGGGCGGTTTGGAAGCGGTTAAACTCCGTAGAGCTCAGTGAGGAGAGCTGATTGGATGTAGGGACACACCCCCCTTCACACAGCACACAGGAATAGAGTTGAAGCTGTCAGTCCAGACTGAGTGCTTGAATAACCTCGCCATCTTTTTTTCTCTTGGTGTCAAGAAAACTTATCAGAAGTGACTTATGCAGATAGCAGAGAAATGAAGCAGCAGACAGAAATTACACTTAGTGCTCCTAATTGAGACAAGTACACAGCATAGAGGGATTTGCTTTGTGCCTATTTCATGTCTGAGATTTACAACCACTTTAAAATAAAACAGGTATATATAAATTGATACTTTCAAACAGTAGCTAACTTGAAAGTTATTTTAAAAAGTGGGGGTCATTAGGTTAAATAGCTTTAGCTTTTTATAATCCTGGAATTATTTTGAGTATTTTTACAAAATTGTCATGCTAATAATGACTTTAACTCAGCCAAGTTTTGTTTTGTTAATTTTGGGAAGAGTATGGAAGGATTAGAAACCCTATTGGATCACCTAGAATGTTGATCGGAATGATCCAACTGTTGTACCCTTTTCTAATGTGTACTTTGTTCAATAAAGCTTTTTGGAAAAAAAAAAAAAAAGAAACCCTATCAAGTATTTGTCCTGGTGACCCTTGTCACAAGACATCAAGTGATGGTAAGTCAAAAATTTTATAGTTGTCAACAAGGAGGACAACTGTTTTGATGACAACGGTATAAGAGGAAAATTCCCCTCACTTTTAGTGGTTTATGCTTACTTCCTCTTGACACTGAAAGTAAAAAGAAACCCCTTATAATGAGACGGAGACAACAAAAAACATTTTGGCTATATATAGACTTTAATATTACATAAAAAGGAAACAGGATACAGATTTGGTGCAAAAAATGTACTTTAATTAGTGCTACATGTCTAAGTGCTTATTTGTGGTGACTGTATCACTACGCAGTAATGGTTTCCACAGCTGGTAAACCTAACATTCCATATTACAGTAGGGACATCCTGCTGCTGGCTAAGTAAAGCTTATATTAAAAAGTGCCAAAAAAATTACCAACAACAAGAATGAGTGAAAGGCAGTCAGTTTCTTTCTTACCTCATGCTCCTTACAGCCACAGCTTAGGTAATGATCTGTATGATCCAAATCCAGGAAAAGTAGATCAGTTATGATCAAGCAAACTTATTTGTGAAAAGCGTCAACTGTACTTGTTCGTGTATCCTTGATGCTTGTTATGTCTGGATTTTAATTCTATCAATAAAAGTCCATTCGTTTCCAAGTCAGAGTGCGGTCTACTTTTCCTGGATTTGGATTTTGCTTGGGTTGCGGACCGGACGTGCACCCAACAGTCGGAGACTCCATTGCTTACACCTGAGCGGCTACGATCCTTTTGTGTTAATGATCTGTATGACACGAAAGGATGGATTCGCTGCCTCTTTAGTGCCACTTTAAAACTTTTCTTTTGAGACATCACAGAACGAAGAAGCTTGGAATGAGCTAAAAGACTTTCAAAATTACTGTAGATGTTGTTTTATATCTAACGAATTATATTATATATTCAAACATTAACATATCTACATGGACTCCAACCTGAACACAAGAATGACTATGCATCAGCTCTGCTTCAACACTGTGATTGCAATGTGAGTCTATTATTAATATTAGTGCTTTGATAATACTCATAACAATAGACATTTTGGTGAATTACAATTTACAAAATATTTACACAAAAATGTACAGAATGTTGTAGAATGTATCACTAGTGTTTTACAGAAGCTAGACAGTTTTTACTGTACATATATCTAATATAAAGTTACAGATACATAATAAGAAACACTTTATTTTGCACAAAAAGTTAACTAAATAATCTTGGAAAAATAGCACAATATAGTCAAATATGAAGGTTTTATCTGATTTACATGGGACCTGAAATATGATATACTATTATATGACACATACATAAAAATACCACTTTCCTGTTAATTAATATTTACAAACCTTTGCTTATGTGTATCAAAATCCATGTCTAGCATTTAGTGACATATTACTACAGTCGGACTAGGGTACCTTGTTAAGAGAACTCCCAGCAAAACACAAAATTCAGTACATAAAGTGAGAAGCCTATAATTCCAGATTATATAAATTTACTGCTGATTTTACTCCTTTCGTTCTCCTTTAAGTAAAATGAGTATCGCATATTTTATATTGCTATCATATATATATATAAAGCTATATTAATATAAATAACTCCAACATCATTAGACATATAAAAATAACTAATGTGTAATTATGTGTATTTAATATATATGTTATGGGTGTAATTATGTGTATTTAATGTATTTAATATATATGTTATGGATATTATTAAACAAATCATTCTGATGCTAAGGGGCATTCACAATACCAAAGATCTTTGGTAACCTGGTTGACGTCTGAACAGCTAAACCATGATGAGAAAGGCTACATACAGGTCTTAGAGCAGACCTTCATCATAAAACGAATCTCCTCTTTACCTATCTCCTCCTCTCTCCCTTTCAGTAAATTGGAAATTTGTTATTTATTTATTTTTAACATTTATTGTGCTTCCCTTCCACAATTCACCACTAGGTGAGATCATCTGGGCTCCACCCCGTCACCCACCCAGATTCTGCACGTGCACAGATGTGCCACAGGGCTTGTATTTCCCCCTCAGTATGATAAAAACTGTTCCCTTAACAAGCATAATTTAATTATTATTGGCTTATTAATGTTAACTAGAATCCAATATTTAAAGTCCAATTCAAATTTCAGTTTAAATCAGCTAATAATCCAGATGCCTCAAAAACAAAAGGTGTGCAAAGTCTTACTGTACATCTTCTTTGGAGAGTAACCACAACTAGCATGCTACAGAGAAGGATGCTTGCTTTCTGCATGCAATCATTGGTCTCTCTGTAGAGGTCCAACCCAACCACTGCTGTTTTAAACCCATAGCTTTGCAAATTGAAAAGCTAATGCTCCCTGCTCATTGGAGAGCTCTAGCTTTGACTCTGCAGGGGGCATGTTGGACCTCTGCAGAGACACCATTGCTTCTACACATAGAGCAAAGTTCTTTGCTGGCAGGGAACAGGTCATGACTGCTTTCAGTGAAGGTAAACTGTAATACTTAACACATTGTTTATTTCTGATGCAATTAGAATGTATTTAGCTGATTAAACGAACAGTTTAGTTGAGACTTAACTTCAACCATAACATATATTATATATGTGTACACTTATGACCATATTAAATAGAGACTACTAATTATTAGTTAACTTTACTTAAACATTGCTTAGTGAAACATTATACACATTTTTACAGGCTTTATAATTATTTAGCATACAAATGTGTTGCCTCCAGGGCAAAGAACATTATACTTCAACAAAATATACACAGTAAACACATCTACAAATCAGTATATATAATTAAAACTCAAAATCAGTTCCTAGGTGGGTTGGTATAGCTGAAAAAAATGTTGTGGTCAGAGAAAACAGTTGTCCTCTGTGTACAATACTTGGTCGTTTTCCTGGACTCCTACTTCTTCAAAATCAGAATAATTATTCCTATGAAAATGGACGAATGATAAACATAATCAATAAAAGACCTTTGTTGCATCAATATAATTGTAATTCCTCAGACACTTTGCAAAAAAAAAAAAAAAACAATAACATGTCTTGTTAACTGGTATTACTACTTGTACAACTAAACCTGATGAACTAATTTGGGAGTTGATTTGCTAAAGGCAAAAAGACTGTTCTTTTTGAGAAATTGCACTTTTCAAACACATTTTTCCAAGAACTTAGTTCATGAAACTGAAGCTTTACTGACTCCCAACATCCAATTAATTGCAGAAAATGCTGTTTTTTTTTCATTTGCCTTGCACAAGATTGTATTTTCTTTGCAAATTGAAAATTCACTAAGCTCTGGGGAAAATGACCTTGCAAAATTCAACTTCCCTTGCAAAGTGAACAGCCTTTTTGCCTTTAGTGAATCAACTCTATGGATTATGACACTCTAAACATCACTGCAAATTAACAAAGCCCAACTTTTGTCAAACGTTTTTTTTTTTTTTTTTTGTTTTGGATTGAGCTGGGAAAAGTTAGAGCCTCTCGGTTTTACTGCCATCTACAGTATATCCCTATTTGGTATATTTCCCATCATGCCCTGTGTGGACAGGGAGAGGACAGGAAGTAATGTGGAATTCTTCCAATAGGAACATAAACAAAACACATTTTGTTTGGAAGGTTTAGAAGTACTAACATGTTTTTTATTGATTTATTATTTATTTATGTATTATTTATTTTAGGTACTAGTGCCATCAATTTACACAGAACCTTACACATTTATTGTACATTCACATCAGTCCCTTCCCTCAAGGAGCTTACAATCTAAGGTCCCTAACTCACATTCATACATACTGTACTAGAATACAGACAGGATCCAATTAATCTACCAGCATGTCTTTGGAGAGTGGGAGTATGTGCTTAGTTAATTGACTACTGTTCCCATCATTTCTTGCACAGGTGTCACACGGCCAGGAGGTAAGTAAAAATGTTCTTAAAAATAAAAGATATTTAGAAATCTCCATGATATTGTATAAAGGTCTACAGTACACCTTTATGGCTGTCTATATAAACACTGCTTGCATGTATGATGCTGAAAAAGAGCACATCCGAATATTTAGACATACTGTATGAATCACAGATAATTATTTACAATCCCAAATTATATCAAACCTGAAATACGTAAAATGTTTAGAAAAGCGAAGTCTTACACCCATATTAGTCATACCTCTACATCTGTGGTCTTCCTGGATAAAAACCAGACTTGCATTGGGTCTGTTTTGCCTTTCATGCTAATTGGACCTCTGTACTGTAAGTTGAATTGAGGATCAGCATTTTCAGGACTCATAAGACACCTATAAAATAAAAATAAAAATATTTTGATCAAAGTGAGTTTTAAAATGATCAGTATAGGTTTTATACCAAAGGCCTTATGTCCTGGAATAGGCAGTTCCTCCTACACTACATCCCTTATCTATAGCATGACATGGATAATGGGATTTTGAAAGGTAACATTGTAAAGCTTCCAACACCTAGAGAGATATCAAATAATGCAAGGAGCTAGTATAGCACCACGCCCATATGTGTATAAATAATTCAGTAACAAAAGGGCAGACTTTAAAGGTGTCAGCATACATAAGATAGTAAAATCCCATTTGCATTTCTAACATATACATAAAACATTTTCCATAAAAATATGTGAAAAAAAAATCTTGTCATAACATGCATTATACAAACATTACTGATGCTCCCATTTGCTCCACACACAACCACCTTGCTAACTGCAACAACAACAAAGTAAATTTTTATCAAAAGCATGTCTTAGTTGTATACTGTTATACATTCCATATTGTAATTCTGAGTATTTGGTAGGATGGAGATGACTCTTGTTTCTCAGACATCTAGGTCTACTGCATCAGGAAAAAATGGGGGTATATATTGACTAAATATCCAAAGAAGCAGCAGTTTGAATTTCTTTAAACTTTCTCAGGAAAGCGCAAGGACAGCTAAGCACAAGGCCAATTATAAAGATTCCCATGCAGGGCCATAATTACTTGTACATTGATTTTATTCACCTGGATATTACACACAGATTGCAATAAAACTGAAGAAATGTATGAAGGACTGCCACCTATACAAGTAATTTCCTCATTCTGGCTGGAGTTTGCTGTATGCTTCTTAAAGTGGTTGTAAAGGCAAAAAGAAAATCACTGCCAGCCCCTCTGTTTTATTATGCCATAACACACTATGTACATGTTAGTGTAAAACGATGCCTGTAATTACCTGATCTCATATCTCTTCTGGCTGGTCACATGACCTCTGGCTGCTCTCTTCCTCTGATCTTAGGGCTACAGCGGTCACGTGACCACTGTGCTGACTGCTCAGCCCCTCCTGCTGGAGCCCTTAGATGGGGGAGGGAGAGTGGCTGACCGGCCAGAAAAGATAAGAGATAATGTAATTACAGGCATCATTTTACACTAACATGTACACAGTGTGTTATAGCATGATAACAGGGGCTGACAAGGATCTTCATTTAACTTTACTGCCAGCTAATAATAGTGGCAGGAAGAAGGGATGCTCACACACAGGAACTGACAGGCAGGGGGAGAGGGAGAGAGAAAGAGAAGAGCAGTGGGATGATGGATGCACGTAAACTGACCACGGTAATCAGGGATCATCAGCCATGATTACCATGGTCAGCACACAGAGGGCGACACGGGATAAGGCAGGATCAACCATGTTGTTCACAGTTTAGAAAGGGGCAAATTAGACAGCACAAGCACTGTGCTGTTTAATCTGCTATGAGGGAACAGGACCACTTTTTTTTTTTTCTGTTACAACCACTTTAAGCAGCACAATCCACAGATATATACAATATCTAAAAATCAATATCAACTTCAAGCAAGAGTATACTAAATACTCCTTTTAAGCAACTCATTCAACAATTGTTTCAGCCCAAACATCCACCTAAGAGCCCAAGAGTCTCACCTATTTTTATAGTATAGCAAAAGGAGTGGGGACACCAGAAGTCCCACAAATCCTCAACAATTGGACAGAGGAAACTGCTTGACACCTCTCCTTGGCTTCAAGCAGTCTGGTCTACAATAGCTGGCCATCTACAGTCCTTTTCCTTCCCCTCTGATTTATTTTTACTTGCTCTCTATCTCCTAAATATAATAGGACTTTGCAAAATGTTAAAAGACCACTATAGTAAAAAGTCTTGTATTCTTATTAATTAATAGTTAGTCAATAATCAATAGTTAATACTATTAGTATTTACCGTATTATTTTCTTTTAAAATTGCACCCTGCCCTCACAACTGTCATCCTTTAAAGCAGTCATAACAATGCTAACACTTTTTTTACTAGCAACTCGCCTGGGCTAATTGGGCTTAGTGTATATCATTCCATAGCTCGCTGGCCTGTCAGTTAGCTTTTAGAATGGAATCTCCAGAACCTAAACATTTTTTTATTAATGACTCAGAGAGTTATTAAGGAGCACAGATCCTCATAACCCTGTATCTTTAAACTCATGCCTATGATCTTTATTAGGACTGGATTTTATTAACAAAAATCCCTTGGCACTGAAATCATCCACTGGACGCCAGCCTTTTATAAATGCACACGTAGACAAATAATTTAGAATTGTTCTATCCTGACTTAATTGCCCATAATATCTCAGTCATGCTTTGGGAAGTACAAACATTAAGTGACAAGCCATTTAGGTTAATAAGCTGAGCCATTTTACTGGGCATACATTTATTACATGGAGGAATTTTGCACTTCTCTCTTGTCTTACCCTTGGCTAATCTCTCCTATAAAGTGGCAGTAAATCATATTTGATGCGCCTGGTATCTAGTTACATGTGTCTCACTGTATTTTCCAGCTACAGCAGAAGAAATGTAAATCTTTATCTATTGGAGATTAGTGTGCTGAAATATTAGGCTTTTATAAAAAAAAAAAAAAAAACTTCTTGCATAGTCTCACTAAAAGTTCTTCAGGCTTAAGGAGTATTACCGGCATGGAAATGCAAAACAACGGTAATATTAAAAAAAAATGATGTATGTCTGCAATATGAGAGAAAAAAGGCTGTATAGAAACCAAATTGTACGGTATGTTATGTATGTATGTTCATGGTAACAGAACCGTGCTATCAGAGGCAAGGGTACCTTTAAATTTCATTATATTATTGTCATTCTAAAAAAAGATACTAATGATAGGTATTGATATGCTATGGCTTATTTTGTCATGTTTCCACTTAGAGTTAGATACTGTTTCGTGGGGCTTTTTTTTTTAACCCATAATAGTCATCTTTATGACCATAGCTTATATACAGTATATACTCCATATAAAGTTTTACTGTTTGGACTGCGGATATAGTGTACTTTTTTCATGAATCATTAGGAGCCTTTTTTGTTGTGAAGATATATGTAATACAAGTATTACCCACAGCGCATGTCCTGGGAGAGAAATAATTAAATTCCTGTGAGGGATATTAAATCAAAATATTTTGTGTTACAAAGAAGTGTGTTGTAGAAAAAAATATATAATTGCTATCAGAGCCGTATTGGGTAGCCTCTCAGCTATCTATCCCTATTGGCTAGATGGCATGTATCATTACCACTTTTACCCATATAAAGTGCTTTAACAGTGCATATAGTGACAGTGCAATCATATAGCAACAAATGAATATATATGAAATTATATCAATAATAAATAAAACATCTGTAGTGGAAAATTTACATTAAAAAATTACATTTTTTTTAAATAGTCCCAAAGTTCTGAAATTTTCCCAAAGTTCATAAGGTGGGCAAATAAAAAAAGAGAGATTGGTGAAATACAGTGGTGAATGTCCAATTGATCCAAAGCAAATGGCTACAGTGATAGTGTCCAAACAATGATCAGTGCAGTAGTGGTGTCACCCTCCATGCTGCTGCAATCTGGTGTAGGTATTGAAAACTCACCAGACGGTGTTGACCCCCAATGCCTTACGACAAGTGGGTCAGTAGAGCTTTAAATGGATGTCCAGCGGGGTCCCATCCGTCCGCGCCCGGGTGGTCCTGGTTGCTCCTTTACAAATGGCTCCTGGACAGGTGTAGGTAGAGTGGGTGTTCTTAGGCAGGGTGTATTTTCATGCAGACTGCCCTAAGTAATGGCCACATGTGTCTGCATGAAAATGCACCCTGCCTGAGAACACCAAAGGGCCCATGATGTTGTTTAACCATTTGCCAAAGCAGTACAGATAACAGTGATAGCTAGGTTAAGTTCTATTAAAGAAGGCATTCAAAATAAGTATTGCTGTATTTTCTCACAGAATATGTTGGGATAGCTGAGAGGCTACCCAATACGGCTCTGATAGCAATTATATATTTTTTTCTACAACACACTTCTTTGTAACACAAAATATTTTGATTTAATATCCCTCACAGGAATTTAATTATTTCTCTCCCAGGACATGCGCTGTGGGTAATACTTGTATTACATATATCTTCACAACAAAAAAGGCTCCTAATGATTCATGAAAAAAGTACACTATATCCGCAGTCCAAACAGTAAAACTTTATATGGAGTATATACTGTATATAAGCTATGGTCATAAAGATGACTATTATGGGTTAAAAAAAAAAGCCCCACGAAACAGTATCTAACTCTAAGTGGAAACATGACAAAATAAGCCATAGCATATCAATACCTATCATTAGTATCTTTTTTTAGAATGACAATAATATAATTAACATAGACAAAGCAAATTGTAATTATAAACCTGAAGTGGTATACTATTATCTTATTAAACAGACAACCTGCACCGAACACTTCCAAGATGGTATGCAAAAAATAGTTATTTTATGTATAAATGGTTAAGCAATTGTTTAAAAAAATCTCCACTATCAAGTAAATAGCAGTGATGTTTCAAGCTGTGTACAGCTTGCTGTGTTCCAGGATAGGAGTACCACTGGAAAATTGTAAAAATGGAAACAAGCTAGAGTCCCCATTTAAAGGCCATCTATTACTGGGTCAGATGACAGACAACTTCTTCATAGGAATGAGTAGGGTTTATCTGAGCGAATGCCAAAGACTTTATGATAGACTGGGAGAGTTTTCCTATGGGCAATGCAGCGTGGATCTGCCAGTATAATACTTTGGTGGGGGTGGGGGTGGCATGTGAGAGTCATTAAAAGGATATTTGTACAAAAATACAGTTATCCTTGAAAGTGCTGAACAGTATTAAATATTTTTTTAATGTCTTCAATAGTTGCATAGCTGTTCCTCTTGAAAAAAGGCACAAGTTCATTGAGTTCCAACAATAAACTGGTCCTACCGGTATGTGTATTCAGAAACATTGATCTTCCCTTTTTCCCCTGTTGTCTCTGTTCTGCTGGTCAAATTAACAGTATTTCCAAACAGGCAGTAACGTGGCATTCTCTGACCGATAACCCCTGTCACCACTTCTCCAGTGTGTATACCAATTGTGATCTGGAAGGGAGAAAATAATTGCAAAACAAGTTGTGTTTTATTCATCCGGCAAATTGAAATGTGAACAGAACAGATGGAATTGAATAACAGGAAAAATGTATGTAAAATAAAACATTCACAAGACGAAGCAGTATAAATGCACATCTACTTTGGTTGGAAAAAAGCAATCCTCTACATCAGGCATGTCCAACCTGTGGCCCGGGGGCCACATGCGGCCCAGATCCCCAGGCAATGCGGCCCACTGCCCCCTGACAATTTTTTTTTTTGCTGGGGAGGAAGGAAGTCGGGTGGGGGGCACGGCCACAGTGGCTTCCAACTAACGGTAGGCAAAGGCTGCCTCGGAGGGGGGGGGGGGGGGGCGGACACGAGCATGTGCTGTGCTTCTGACTCCTACAACCATGACCACTTCAAATCACTGAAGTGGTCATAGTGGTTAAAGTGTTCCTTTAATATCTCTCAGAAGAAGTAAACCTCTGTATACGGATTCCATTTCATTTGATCATCCTCTAGTTGTGTTAAATTAGTGCGGGGGGTGCGCCGGTGCGGGAAGGGTGCAGCGGCATTTTTTTACTTATATACCTTAACTATAGTATATATTTTATATGCGGCCCGAGAAAAAGTTTATACACTCAATGTGGCCCAGAGAAGCCAAAAGGTTGGACACCCATGCTCTACATGTTACTTGGGAAAATGCTTTGTAAAAAAAAATATTTGAAGGTGGCGTGGTGCACTACATAAGTTTAAAATATACGTTTTGAAATGGTTTTCTTCTTATTGAATAATAATCACCTGTACAGATTCTCCATCCACCTGAACCTGTCCAGCAATCTCCATCATATCCAGGGCAAGATGGCAGATAGAGCGTGCATGATGAACACAAGGCTCTGGGAGACCACTGACTGTCATATATTTGTCTCCAACTGTTTCCACCTAAAAGAAGATCATGCCAGGTTAAATATCCATGTAATGAATGAACAGCCTGTACAGCTGTAAAGAAAGCATATTCTGCATTTTTGTTTTTATTCATATTTGGAAGTATTTTCCTTTCACTTTGCTTTATGTGCCATCAAAATTTCATCCTAGGTTTAATTTTATTTATCAAAAATCACAAAAAAATATTAAAATTACAAACATTTTCAACAAACTTAATATCTACAAACCGTATAAATGGTTAGTATAAAAAGTAAAAAATACCATACATATTATAAGTTAATACCAAAAGACTGAACATTTAAATGAAGAATTAATTCATTTCTCAATTTGATCTCAATAAAAAAAAAAAAACTAAAAGCAAGCAAAGTTACCCACTTACATGGATTTTTTTGTGGGTGCAAATATCAAACTTATTGGAATATATTTTTGATATTCTGTTAGTTTCCAAACTTTATAAAAAGGAGCATTAGTAGGCATATTTTTTATCACTCTCAATAATCTTCTACTAGGTCAAACAGGAAATGATCAGACAAGTTATGAGAATGTTTGATCATTTGAAACATTTGTGGTGAGTGCAAAAAATTTTTATCTGATCCCTTTAAGCATGCAAAAAAATAAGAAAATGATCATTTCAAGGAAAAATATTTTTTATCTGAAATGTGGACTGTATAAAACAGTGAACTCATGTTATAACTGAAACAAAGTATTTTCATATACAGCTGAACGGTAAGAGCAAATCTTATAGTGAACTAATGCAAAAGTGCTGCATGTTGTGGATCCAGCAGGGCTTAGATACACTTATGCCAGAAAAGTAGCACTTTAGTTTGAAAAGGCCTAAGGGCCGATTCAAACCTAATTTACACAGGAACGAGGTCCGCATTCCTGTGTGATTCCTTCACGTTCCCATGCAGTGAGATTTTGCAGCCCATTCATTTGAATAGGGTGCAAATCACACTGTAATGCATTAAAAGTAGTGCATGCACTACTTTTCAAAAACACGCCACACCAAATTACATAGTACTGTGGTACCATTCAATTTGGTGCCCACAAATGCACTGTTTTTGCGATCTGCGTTTGGGGTGCTGTTAACAATGTATTGGCACATGCAGAAGATGCGTTTTGAGAGCGGTGCGGGGAACACCCATGGAACCCATTGCATACTGGTGTGAACCAGCCCTAAAGTGGAACTGGCACTCCAGATGTTTTGGAACTACATTTCCCATGATGCTCATGCACTCTGTAGTGTAGTTGAGCATCATAGGAAATGTAGTTCCAAAACATCTGTGGTGCCAAGGTTCCCCATCACTGCTCTAGAGCTTTCCAAGACTCAAACTAATTAGGAAATGTTTATTTATGCAATTGCATATTACACAATCTGCATTTTGCATGGAAAAATACTTGTCTTAACAGTTAAGTCTGTTTTGTGACCAAAGTGGCAGATTTAGTTTTACATGATGGTGTTACATAGTTACATAGTAGGTGAGGTTGAATAAAGACAATAGTCCATCCAGTTCAACCTGTGTAGGTGTGTGTGGCTGTAATCATCTCTCATACCCCTGAATGTTCTGATCCTTGAGATGCACGTCCAATAGTCTTTTGAAAGCCACCATACTACCCGCAGAAACCACCTCTTGTGGTAGAGAATTCCACAGTCTTGTAGCCCTAACAGTAAAGAACCCCCCACGTTGCCTGAGGTTAAAACGCTTCTCCTCTAGATGCATTGTATGCCCCCGAGTCCTCATGCAATCCCTTTGACTAAACAGCTTTTCTAAGCTGAGATCCCCATTGAGATATTTAAAAATTGCTATCATGTCCCCCCTCAGGCGTCTCTTCTCCAGGGAGAATAAATCAAGCGATTGCAGACGCTCTTCATAATCAAGGTCCTCCAATCCCCTAATTAGTTTAGTTGCCCTTCTCTGGACTTTCTCCAGCTCCAACACATCCCTCCTGAGGACTGGCGACCAGAACTGGACAGAATACTCCAGATGCGGTCGGACCAAGAGTGGACAAAGAGCTACTGTTTACCCATTTTCTCAGTTTTTCTGCAACTACAAGAGTAAAGGAATTACATCTCAGAACTATTGCAGAACTTATGCTAAAGAACACTTTTAAGTTTTATGCTAAAGGACAGTTGGTCCATTCAGATCAGAATGCGGTGTGTGAAAACCGCTTTTCGTGAGCGGTTCACAACGCACTGCAGTTGTCATCTGTAGTGGGTGTCAATGTTAACTTAATGACATCCCAAATGCAGGTCGCAAATGCAGTGAATTTGCCTGCACCAGATCGCATGGTACATTAGTACCATGTGATCCATTTGCTGTGCTTTTTTTTAAAGTTGTGCATGAACTACTTTTGGAGGGGTCCAGCCCAGTTTCAGCTCATTCAAATGAATGGGCTAAAATTGCACTGCACCTGCATCGCATGTGAACCGCACAGGAACACACAGCGGGTTCCTGTACGATTCATGGACCGGCGCTAAAACACAAAGCTAATTTTCAGCCATGGATAATCTATTACACAAACCGTGTACAGAAAATTAATTTGTCTCTAACTTGCATCAAAAATAAAAGAAGCGAGAGAACAGCAATGACAAGCAATGACAAACATGACAGTTTTAAAAAGTATCCAACAGCACAGAACTTTAGTAGGTAAAACAGATCCCTTATATACATTTTAAATCTCTATTTAAATGTTAACTGTTTATGTGATATAATAACTGCCATTTATAGCGCTGCAATCCCCCTTTTTTATTTGTACACCAGTGTTTGTATATTGACACTAATTGCACGCTGCTGTTATTGACATTGGGTGCTAACATCACTTTTTTATGACTTTTAATATAAGGACACTTACATGTCCAGTGATCCCGTAATTTCTTCACCCAAGCCGCTTTTTCTTTTGGGACCTGTGATGTGTCCCAGAAGACTGTGGGGAAAAGGGGGGGGGGGGGTGAACCTCTGGCTCGGTTCACCACAGCGAACAAAAAACACATTCTCTGTTAGATATTTTTCATCCAGTCAAAAATTAAGTCGCTATGACCCAACTAATGATTAGAAAATGGAATGAACTCTCCTAAAACTAAAAATTTGAAAACAATTCCACTAGGCCAGCTTTTAAGTGGTTGTAAACCCCTACACATTCCCGCAGGTGATATGCAGAGATTAAACAAATCCTCCTAATAATTTGTACCTGTTTATCTGCAGCTATCTCTTCTCTAAAGTCATTCCAAATATGGAATTTAGAAAGCATTTCTCAGCTCCAGAAGGCAGGGGTGGGGATCTGGTGTCATGCACTGCACAGCATAGAGCAGGAAACTGACTATATCCTGAGACCTGAGTGGAGGAATGCACACACACCAACTAACTGCCAGATTTACCAGTTTATGTTTTTCCTGGCTTTTGGAGGTTTTTCTTAAATTTTTTTTAGATTTTTTGTTGTTTTACAAATAAATACTACACTATGAGGATTTTTTCTCTTGCTTCTGTTGATTTATTTGATGAGACTGGTTGAGATTTCTCCACTCCCCCTCTTTCTTGAAGCTTTGGGAGAACTATTTAGTCAGAGAGGAAAGATATTATCATCTGAGGCCAACATTTCTGTCCTATAATCTAGACAGCAATTAATTCTGGTGAATCTGCATTTTAGCTATCCGGTGGAGACTGACTGTGCACAAATAAATATATCGGTTGGAAAACTTTAATTTTTGTGATACTGTTCGGACACTTGTACAATATAAGGACACTTTACATCATTTGTTTTCTATGTTATTTTGAACTATTTTATTTATACTCTATGTATGCACAAATATGGATCTTGATGTATGATTATTAGTACATTTTTGCTATTTCATTTAGTATATGTCATACACGTTTATGTGATATAATAACCATCATTTATAGTGCTGCATTCCCCCTTTTTTTGCATTAAATGTCAGCAGCTACAGTATCTGTAGCTGCTGACTTTTAATTTTTTGGAGGGAACCTGCACAGATCAGCTGCTCGTTTTGTCTCGGGGTGAGGAATAAGCCTATATTCACCCAATCCTTCATTCCCCCGGAAAACAGCAATCCCCCATGGTCCAGCAGTAGACCGTTCCTGGTCTACAAAGCCTGCTCTGGGCTTGATGATGTCAGAAACAGTCCACAACTCATGATCATTGTAGCATGGGTCTTGTGCTGGGAGGATCAGAGGATTAGTTAAGTAAATCTCCTTTCTCCTCGCCCCTAAACAAGCAGCTGACCCATGCAGTGTTGGCACAGCCCCACTGCAAGGAAATTTTTTTTTTTGCTTGGAGATGGGCTTTAACTGTATTGATCAACGCATATAGTCTAGCTTGTTCTCTCCAACTGCTGTTCATTTCACCTTATAGACAAATGGATTTTTTCGTGAGTCTGTCAAGATGTCAAATCTGGTGTAAACGTCATTCAAGAGATTGACAATCTTCATGGCTCCTTCACCAGAAGCATGTTTGCTGCAGAAAGCATTGAAACCCACGATGCCACTGAAAAGGATTGTGACGTTGTCATATCTTTTGGCTGCAACTGGCCTTTTATGTCTGAGCTCGTTAGCAACAGATGGGGGAAGAACAGAGTACAGCAATCTATAAAAGGATAAAAACATATCTCAAGAAAAAAAATCCATAAAACTTAAATAACAACTAGCATAAACCTTTTCCATTCATTCATTCATTTGAATTAAATAAACAAAAATAAATAAATCGCAATTTTATATAATTTTTTTTCATTGAATTATATTTACATTTTATTTCTTTAGTCATAAAAATGTGTACTTAAGAAGGTAAATGAAAGGTTTCTACTGGGAAACTAGAATTCAGACAATTGTCAGAAGGGCTGACCCATCTGTATTTCAATTTGGACTGTAAAATAAGCCTTCATCTCTCTCCTTCATCACTCTTTGAATTGTGTGAGTAACTGATTGTATGTTTGTACAAAGGACTTCTGTATGTACGAGTGACACTGGTCCTATTTCACACTTACATTAGACATTAGATAGTATGTGTGTGGTGGGAGGGGGGGGTGAGAGTAGCTCATTGTAGAGGCATAAGGAGGGGCCATACTACATACAAGTTAATGCTGGAATAATTGGATAAACCTTCACACTGATTGGTGCAGACTATCTGCTGCAAAATGTAAATACACATAAAGTGATTTTAACTATACTAATATCTGTGGAGACACGTGCACTCAGAATGTCCAGTATAAAATGGCCAAAAGGAGGTTGTTGGCACTAAGTATTTGTCATTGACATAACCATAAAATGATGAAACATTTCTCACGTATCAGTCTTTTTCTTCTCATCTTCTAAAGCTCTTAAGGTGTGCTGCAGACGATCAGTCAAAATTTCAAGTTCTTGAGTCAGTTTATATTCCTCCCTGAACTGCTCCCCAAGTAGTACAAGGTCACGGGTGGCATCATGGAGAGGGATGTCACTGAGATATAGACCTCTTCTGGTCAAGTCATCCAAGTTCATTACACTATAAGTAATTAATGCATTGATGATTAACTAAATATACACTTTGCTATTTCAGAAAAAAAAATCCTGGTTCTGCATAAAATATACTTTAAAACTTAAAAAACATACTTTTTTAGTAGAAAATATATAATGCATGCAGCTTGTATCATTAACTTTGACAGGGGCTCTGGAAGAGATCAGTAAACAACTTACTGTCCACAAAAATTGCACGGTTTATTCAAAATTCTATATTTATATTCCCATTTGGTGAGCCAAACTATATGCATAGTTGGTTGGATTTAGACAGGCCTTGGTTATAGAATGGCACAACCACAATACAAAAATAAATATTCATCACTGTTTATGGATACTAGGTGTTCATCATTATTTCATTGATTTTGGTGGTTTCATGGTTTGTGACATGAGTTTTTATTTCTCTCCTTTTTATTGTTTTGGCTCTAATAATGGGGGTGTGTTGTGGCCCCTGAAATGCCTTGGCTGTTTTTTTTTTTGTTTTTTTTTATGGTGAAGTCTCTTTCACCTTATGATCTGGTTCCCATTTCTGATTGTTTCTTTTTTTTTTAATCTCATCATCTCCACTGTGAACAGATACAGTGCTCAGCATAAATGAGTACACCCTTTTTGAGAAGATTTTATCAATATCTCAATGAACACAAGAACAATTTTCCAAATTTTGACAAAACTGAGTTTTACAGAGCATTTGTTTAGCTCTTTACATGAAAGTAAGGTTAATAATATAACCTAGATTACAAGATCTTCAGTTTTATTCAAATTAGTTGATGCAAAAATGAATACACCTCACAACAAAAACTACTACATCTAGTATTTTGTATGACCTCCATCATTTGTGAGCAAATCACCAAGTCTTCTAGGCATGTAATCACCATGTTGGCGACATATTGCAACATCTATCTTTTTCCATTTTTCAAAAACGACCTCTTTTAGAGCCTGGATGCTGGATGGAGAATGACGCTCAACTTGTCTCTTCGGAATTCCCCATAGGTGTTCGGTTGGGTTCAGATCAGGAGACACACTTGGCCACTGAATCACTTTCACCTTGTTCTTCTTCAGAAATACAACAGTGGCCTTAGAGGTGTGTTTTGGATCATTGTCATGTTGGGACGACAAAAGGCACAGAGTGATGGTAGCGTCTTCTCTTTCACATCTGTGAATTTATAATGCCATAAATGAAATGCAGCTCCCTACCAGCAGCACTCATGCAGCCCCACAGAAGGAAACTGCCACCACCATGTTTCACTGTAGGCACCATGCATTTTTCTTTGTACTCCTCCCCTTTGCGATGCCATAGAGTTTTGAAGCCATCAGTTCCAAAAACATTTATCTTGGTCTCATCACTCTAGAATACAGAGTCCCAGTATTCGACTTTTTGAGCATGGGCCCTGGCAAATTCTAGGACCTAGATTTTGCAACGTGTTTTTTTTTTGTGCATGAGCTTTAGGGAGAGGCTTCCTTCATGGATGACACCCATGCATGCCATTCCTCTGCAGTGTAAGCTGTATTGTGTCATGGGAAACAATCACACCAGTTTGGCTTTCTGTTAACTTCAGTGAACTTGAATGGTGATTTTCTTAACCCTGCTCATCAGAAGACACTACTGTCAAGATGTTAACTTCCGTGGATGGCCTGGACATGTCTGCGCGATGGTTGCAGTTCCATCTTTGTTAAACTTCTGTATCTCTTTTGCTACAGTATTCTGACTAATAAGTAAAGCTTTGGTGATCTTCTTGTAGCCTTCACCTTTTTTGTGACATTTCTCTTCATGTGGTGCCATTGCTGACAGCATGAAATGAGAAGGAGTTTTCTTTGAAAAGTAACGCCCTTTTATAATCAACTTTCTGACACCTATTTAATGAATAATTAGACTTGCCTGTCATTGAGTTTATTAGGATTTTTTTGTCTAAAATTTAGATTTGCTCTTAAGACTTTCATTGGGGTATATTTATTTTTGCAACATGGTCTTGAATGAATTTGTTAAGAAAAATATTCTTTTGTGTGTCAAATTTACAAATCTTGGTTGCAATCAATGACCCGCATTTGTGTAAGTATTTTGTAGTAAAGTGTCCAGTAGAAAATGTTGATTCTGAAAGGAAAGTAAATGTTTTCTTACAAATCTGTTGCAGTGTACTCATTTATGCTGAGCACTATATTAAATGGTACTTCTTTCTATGTAATATATAAATATCAATCAGAAAACAGCTCACTCAAGCCTCCAGCACTGGGTGCTCAGACCATGGTCCTCCACTAACGGACACAATGTAAAAAAAGATGTTGTACAATATACTGTACCAATAAATCTATTTCCACAAAAAGTCTCCTTAGAATAATCCAATCTGTTATGGGTGCTAAGTCTAAAAATACATTTGGGGTGCCTTAAAGGAGTTTTAAAGGCAAAACTTTTTTTTTTTTTTATCTTAATGTATTCTATGCATTAGGATAAAAAGCCTTCTGTGTGTAGCAGCCCCCCCCCACCTTTGGCCCCCCTAACACTTACCTGAGGTCCCTCTCTGTCCAGCGATGTCCACAAGTGCCTCAGCCATCCGAGATTCTCCCTCCTGATTGGCTGAGACACAGCAGCGGTGCCATTGGCTGCCACTGCTGTCAATCAAAGTCAGCTAGCCAATCAGGAGAGAGGGGGCAGGGCCAGATTGGGGCTCCGTATCTGAACGGAAACATTGAGCTGTGTCTCGGCTCAGGCACTGAACAGGGAGGAGGGGCAAGGATCACATAAGAGGGACCCGAGAAGAGGAGGATCCGGGCTGCTCTGTGAAAAATCCACTGCAACAGAGCAGGTAAGAATAACATGTTTGTTATTTTTATAGGGATAAAAAACAAGACTTTACAATCGCTTTAATCCCTAGTAAAACTAATATTTTATTACGTATAAAGTATAGCTGGAGCTTTTAATTTATTTTTTCTATAAAGCTGCTCTATAGTTTGCTCAGAGATATTTGACAAACATGACAGCTTACCTTGGAGAGCAGAGGAAGAGAATGTTGTCAGCTTCAGGCAAGTAGATCATCTGTCCTTTCAACCGAAGACAACTGATTTCATTGACAGTCAGTTCATCTTCTGTCTCTGATTTTTCCACATCAAGTAAACCTTCCTTAAATAAAGTATTATGATATGCATTATATTAGAATACATAGTCCCTTTTCTGCACATGTTCCACTTCATTTTAGGACTTTCCAGGTTATTGAGTGTATACTGGCAAACTATCCTTTAGGGAATGTAGGGAAACCCCAGAAGAATTTATCAGAAACCTAACCTAAGAAGAGTTTATTGCAAGCTTGCTTAAGGAAAATGTTCCTGGGACCTTGCCCAAAAAGAATGTACCAGCAAACTAACCTATGAAGAAATTACCACAACCTAACCTAAGGAGATTGTACTGGAAATCTAAACTAAGGAGAATTTAATGGTAACCTAACCTAATGCGATTGTACTAAAATTTAACTGAATAAGAATGTACCAGATATCTAACCTACGTAAAATGTACCAGTAACCTAACCTAAAGAGAACATCCTAGTGGCCTAAGGAGATGTACTAGTAATCTAATCTAATCAAATCAGGATGTTTTGGAAATCTAACCAAAATAGAATGTAGCAGCAACCTAACAAAAGGAGATATACTGGTAATTTACCCTAAGGAAGATCCACAGAAAACTGACCTAAGCAGAATTTACCAGTAATCTAATCTAAGAAGCACGTACGGGAAAGCATCCAAAGGAGAACGTATCAGTAGCCAAACCTAAGGAGAATGAATGTACTGGTAACCTAACTTATAAAGATGTACCAGAAAGCTAACTTAAAAGAGAAGTTTGGGTTTCTTTTTTTTAAAATTTATACTTACCTAGGTGGATGCAGCATCTATCTGATGCTGCATTTGTCCCTCCGCACTGAGAACCAAGTGATCAGACACTGCCGATCGCTTGGTTCTGACAGCTCAGTAAGCAGAGAGCTGCTGACCATCAGTCAGCAGCTCTCTTCTCTGCCCCCCTCCTCACTTACTGGAGCTCTGGGCTGTGGAAAGAGCGGAGAGGCTGGCTGAGAGGCTGAGCCGGGTGTTGGTCCAGGCACCTGGTGGATCCCGACTTCCATTGTCATGATTATGTGGTGCCTGGTACGACTTTTGGGACGTCAGCAGAGAGCGGACTTCAGCCCCCTCTCTGCTGAAAATGGGTCACAGGAGAGATCCATAGGAGATGTACAGCCAAACAATCTTTGGCTGTACATCTCCTTTAAGGGGAAAGTACTTGTAACCAAGCTTAAAGAGATTATACCTGGTGGTAACAAAACCTACTTAGAATGCACTGGTAACCTAGATGAAAGTGTACTAGAAACCTAACCTATGAAAGACATCACCAAAATCATTGGTTTTGATTAGTTAATTACAAAAATACACTATCACTAGTAGTAGGTCCTATAGTACCATGTACAGTAGGTGGAGAGATATGATGCAGAAGTGTATGTGACCAACACATTGGAGGGAGATGGCTGGAGTGGTTCCAAAACACTATAGTGCAGTACCTCTCAAGAGTCCAAAGATTCTCTATGGTAATAGATAAGGAAAACAGAGGGGTCATCCAGAATGTAGCAGTATAAATACCAACTTATTCACACAATTGGCAAATTTCAAGACAATGTAATGATTTTGGGCATATACATGTAGAAAAGTCATTCAGGATCAACTTTCAGGGATGGACCTCCGCAGAACAGGATGAGCTTCCTTGGGAGGGATTGCTAAGACTAAGTGCAGCAAAATGTGAATGAAAAGCAAGCTATGTAAATATCAACTCACAGAATTAAAGGGCTAGGAGCCTTATAATATGTGGGTCTTCTTCCTCACTGGGGTCCAATCGTCCATTAATCATCCAGATGTAGGAAAGCCAAGTGGGGTTCAGCTGTCACTGGAGCCTAATAATGTGGATGGGAGCCCTGGAGAGCACTGGGAGACCACAAAAGCCCAGTCACAAAACGCATAACCATGCCCACACAATGACATCACTTCCTGAGCCACATGCTCTCCACAGTCGACCATCTTGTGGTCTCCCAGTGCTGTCCAGGGCTCCCATCTACAGCCATAGGCTACAGTGACAGTTGAACATAGCTCTCCTACATCTGGATGATTAATGGATGATTGGGCCCACATGAGGTGGAAAACCAACGTTATATGGCTCTTAACCCTTTACTACTGTGAGTTGCTATTTACATAGCTTGCTTTTCATTTACATATTGCTGCACTTAGTCTGCTGTCAGCAGCGTTAGCTCTTCGATTGTCCGGCTTTGCATTGCTCCCTCATGCAGTGTGGGAGATTATTTATTTTTCCTTTTACCATTTTAATTATCTTTTATAATCATAATTGTTTACATAATGGCCCTTAAGGGGATGTTTTTAAATAATAAAAGCCCAAACGTTATCACGCTATGAGGAGCCTGCCTGCTTTTTGTTTCCTCTCTTTGGAACAATCGTAATCACCATTTACCTTGTGGAGGAATCTTACTCCCACTTACAACCAGGAGATATGAATCCAGGTCACAGAGGCCACTAAAGTTTGCTTTGATCTCACTTGGTAAGAGGGATCAACACCGTCTGGTGAGTGGGAATTTCTTCCATATTTTTGCATGAAGGGTGTCACCATCACTGGACTCAATTTATATCTTCACTAAGCATCTGACTTTTTTGACAGGAAGATTGCGCACATTCGGGTGGAAATCAGTAAAGGATTCAATACATTATTTTTGTTGGACTGTTTTTATGGGACTTTGATTTTTATTTCATTTTTTTATTATTTTAATATGCAGTATGTTTTTCACTTATGAGCACATTGGGTGTAAGGGGATATTTTTCTTCATTTTTGAAGAGCACTTTATAATTGTATAAGCAATTTAAAGGTATAAGTGTCATAGTATTTCTGTTGTAACATTTACAAGGAATTAATGTTGTTGATTGGTGCATTATATATATAAAAAAAATTTATAAGAGCTAGTACTGCTGACCGCATAGCGCACACTCTCCTTGTGGTAATATACTAATAACATGGGCACATCCGTGACTTGCAGCAGCTTCAGAATGTTATTTATTTTTACATTTTTTGGCGAGAGTGTATTAACTAAAATCGCATTTAGTCTGCAGCCCCTGGCAGTTACAGCTACAGGTGCTGCAATCCCTCCCAAGGAAGCTCATCCTGTTCTTTAAAGGTCCATCCCAGAAAGCTGACCCTGAATGACGTTTCTATATGTATATGCCCCAAAGCACTAAACTGTCTTGTAAGCTGCCAATTGTCTTGTGCATAAACTACCGTATTTTCTGGCGTATAAGACGACTGGGCGTATAAGGCGACCCCCCCTATTACATGATCTACCGGTAATACTTGTACTTAGGTTACCTTGGAGATATTATACTCGGCGTACAAGACAACCTCCCATTTTTGGGGGATTTTTTGAGGTTCAAAAGTAGTCTTATACGCCATAAAATACAGTAGTTGTTATACTGGTACTATAGTATCTCTTGTTGCATTTTACTTAATATACAATAAATTTAAATTTAGCAGGGAGAGTGACAACCCCCCATAACGGCAGCAGCAGATGTGTAACTCAAGCTCAAAGATGTAACCAATAAATCCCAAGAGACAATTGATACTGGTGTTTTTATTCTATAACATTCTGCCTTTCAGAATCTACCAAAAATAAAATATTACTTTTGGGTGAACTAGCCTTTTAAAATGATACAGCCAACCTTAGTTTAACTCCAGTCTCTTTCCAAATGTAAGTCTATTGTCCTTATTCTCGCTCTGTGTTTATTTATAGGTACAACACGCTTTGTATTTTCTGGAACCCTGCCCAAATATCTTCAATAACTTTAATGTTACTGTAGTCAAAAATTTACTATGAGCCTAAGCTATTAAAAAAAAGGAAAAAAAGTTAAATATAGGAAGATTACATTGACATTAGAAGTATAATGAGCCTAAACAAACCATCTGTCTATACACTGACAAACAATTTTTCTATGGATTAAAGGACCAATGTAACAGTCGCAATCTAAGCAATTCAAATGAGTACAATTATTTTACATCCTTTTTTCTTAAAATTAAGGGAAAGCCAGCAATGAATTGCACAGCCATCACATTAAAAGGAAGGGACACTTCATTAGGCTGGCTTGGCACTATGCAAAGTATAAACATTCAACTTCAGTCTTTACTTGGCATAATGAGTTGCTATGATCCTATGTATTACAAATAAAATCTCACTGTATATTTTAAAATTGTATTTTCCATTTTTTTTTCTTCTGAGACATGAACCATGGATAAACATAGCCTTAAAAGGAAATATACTGAAAATATAGTGGACCTGTATTCAAGCTGGCTGTGTGTTAGAATTACGTATATGCAGATCTTATTGGACACTTATCTAAGTATGAAAAAAGATAGATGATTCAAGAAGACCTGGTGATATCTTGACAATAATACCTGCTTAATGTCATATAGATTTATTTAATCAAGTAAACATTATTTTTTGCAAAATGTAGCACCCAAATCAACAAGAATCTGTCACTGTTCTGACTGCTCTAAACTCCTGAAAAATCTAAGGAAATCTAGTTGGTTGCTATGAGGTACATAATATTGTCATTACTCTTTCCATCATTTTTGTAAAAATGTTTTTAATTTTTACATTTTTACTTTTTTTTTCCCATAAGGTCTTTATTGAGAATAAAAGATAACCAGTATAGAATAATATAATACAGAAACATCAAATATATAGTAAGAGGTTTGCATCACTGTTTTCATTAATCAGAGTAATGAACAGGTATTTTATTTAGTATTAGTCTAAGGTACAAGAAACAAGACTGTTGAGTAATCATCATTAACAGAGTCTTTAATTTGCTATGAGAAATGTCAGTAAGGGGTTTGTGAGATTGGTAATATGTTGAGCAACGTGGTTTCCTTAGCATTCAGAACAATTGGCTATAGGGATCTCTAGGAGATATTATTAATGATTTGTGGGAGCCGAAGAGGCTTGAAGTCTAGGAGCCTAGGAGTGGAAGTGGGACAATAGTCTATGAGTCTTTTTTAACAAGCGGTTGAATATTTTAGTTTTGGTGTAGTTAGGAGCAATCAGGTATGTTTGTGAGTGTCAAGGAGGGAGGCAGAATAAGAGTGGTAGGATAAGGTAGGAGTAAGCTGAAGAAGGGTATTGACCCAATTGTTCAAGTTAGATGTCTGAGGCTCATGTTTGTCATAAACTATCAGTGATGTTGACCAGGAGGTTTCTGTGTTAAAAATAGATAACTCGAGGAGACAAAGAAAAAGGAAAGAGAGAGAGGAGGACAGTAAATGGGGATGAAAAAAAAAAAGAAAGGAAGAGAGAGAAGAGAGGAAGAAGAAAGAAAAAGAGGTGGCGGGGTAGGAGGGTGGGGTTGGGTGTTCCATCTTTCTCTCCCCAGGCTTAATGGAAGAGGTGGGGGGTTATAATCGGGATTGGGAAAGGAGAGTGAATATGATGTTTTGGAGTTAGTCAAGTGGGTTAGTCGAGTCAGGTTATGGGTTGTGAAGTAGGGTTCATTGGGACTTGGTATTCCGTAGCTGACATAAAATGGGTTCAGCAAGCCCATTTAGCTGAGAAATTTGCAGGTGTGTCCCAAGCTATACTGATCAAGCGTTCCATTTCTGCAATTTTGTTAATTTTGGTTAGCAATTCTTTAATTGAGGGGATGTGTGTTGTTCTCCAATGAATTGGAAGACAATGCTTTGCAGCATTGAACATGTGCATGGCAAGTGACTTGAAGTAGATGTTATTTGGAAGGGTGGAGTGGTCCAGTAAGAATTGTCTAGTTCATAAGTGGTCACTTTTGTGATGATGCGATGGATCTCAGACCAGTAGGTTTGAATTTTAGGGCAGGTCCACCAAATGTGTAGGAGGTTTCCCCGGTCTGAGTGGCATCTCCAGCAAGTTTTTGAGAGGTCAGGGCAGAATTTATGGATAAGGGTGGGGTTTCGGTATATTTTTACTTTATAGAGATTGATCTGGACAATGTTGCAGAAGTGCATAGTGTATAGAAAATACTGCCTTTTAGACATTTTTCATGAGAGAACTCAAAAACATCATTGTAAGACACTCTAGTTCTCCAAATCTTATAATAAAAGTAAATGCTACTCCAGATAATTAGAAACCCTTTTTTTGTTCCAGACCACCTTTGGACTTACTAACATTGTAGTACCCCAGTGAGGGTCCTGTAGCTTCCCACTTTTTAAAGTGTATGTAAATGTTTTTTTTACATTTTGATAAGCGTAGGGGAGGGTTAAACCGTTTGAAAAAAAAAATGGGGTTAAAAATCAGGTTCACCTTTGCATTGAAACCAATCAGCTTCCAGGTTTCAGCCCCTGTTCACATCGGCACGATTTGACATGCGATTTGACATGTCAAATCGAAGCCTATTGCTGGCAACTTTGTGGCGCCACACGGATTTCCAAAAGTAGTTCCTGCACTACTTTTGAGGACTTCTAGGGTGATTTCAATAGACATCTGTGCATGAAGCTGCACAGATGTCTTTGGAGTTGCCTCTGAAATCGGATTGAAATGCGGCTTTGAAATCATGCAGTTCAGATGAAGTTCAAAGCTGGTTACCATGCACAGCTGCACCAGATTTTTACACCAGTTTTAGCAAATCAACCCCAATGTTATCCTTATAATAAAAAAATGACCACTTGCCTGGATGTGGTATAAATATTGCACTTGCTGCCTAAAGCCTGCCATACATTGAATGAGTGTACTTAGCCTTACTCTTGTAAATGCCGATGCGTCTTTGCATCGCTGTTGACCCTTATGTGCACATCCAATGTAATTCTAGGAAATATGCCAGACACTCATGTATGGGTAAATGCTAATGCAAAGCAAAATTGACATGTACATGCATGGTCCTGGCAGGCTGTACGTGACACGTGCGGCTCCCCAGGTGCAGGAAGGCACCTGGAGATTTACGCTAGGTAAAAAAATGGCTTAAATACTCAATGTGCAGGAAATCTAAATGTTTTTTTTTTCCCTTCAGTTTCCACTGATTATAACTCAAACCAATATTCTAATTATTAACAGATCTAAATTTTATCTCTAGCCACAAGCTAAAATCCTAAGAACCCTAACATACAGTACTTATGCACACTAGATAAAATACATCAAATCATCGATCAGCCTATTGGTAATATATAAATGTAGAAAAAATGTAGAATGTAGAAAAAGTTGAATAATTATAGTCCATGTGAATCCAGCCACTGTAAATTGTGTCATTTCTCATGCAGCTGGTATCCTAGAGAGCACTCAAGAAAGGATGAGTACTGCGGTACCAGATGTTTAAAGCTTGCAATACATACTGTAGTTCCTCTCCAACAGCTTAAGGCTAGGTTCACACATGTCCGGTGCGAATTTCCCCTGCAAATTTCCTAAGCAGCTGTTTAACAGTTCAGCTGCGAATTTGGATGTGGTTCAGATGCAAATTGTTGGAGCAGGCAGCCAATGGTGTCTTTGTCACAAGCTGGTTGTTAAGGAGCGGGCCAGGAAGCCGGCTGCCACGTCCTTACCAACAGATGAGTTATAAGCTGAATGTAAAAAAAGAACATTGGCGGGAATAAAAAATTGTGACCCTTTTTCGGTCTGGTATGAATTTTAAGGGAAACCCCATGCCAAAATTGAAAAAAAAAAAAAGGGCGTGCTCCCTTAAATCCATACCAGACCCTTATCTGAGCATGCAGCCTGGCAGGCCAGGAAAGGGGGAGGGACCAGCGAGCGCCCCCCTCCCTCCTGAACCATACCAGGCCACATGTCCTCAACATGGGGGGGGGCTTTGGGGCAGGTATGGCTCTGCCCCTCCACCCCAAAGCACCTTGTCCACATGTTGATGGGGACAAAGGCCTCTTTCCCACAACACTGTGCGGTGGTTGTGGGTGTCTGTGGACAGGAGACTTATCGGAATCTAAACCCCCTTTAACCAGCCCCCAAATGCCGCCCCCCCATGTGAATGAGTTTGCCCCCCGGTGTAGATCCATCATCAATCACTATGCCAACCGCCACCGCCTGATGCAAAAAAAGCTACCGCCTTCTGTCTGCTCTGACGTGTGTTAAAAATTTAGGGACAAGGCCACCTGGCAATGTCATCTGGTGGTACTGTCCCCTTGTGACATCACTGACCCAGCATTGACCGGTCGGTGATGTCACAGAGGGTGGTGCCACCAAGTGACGTCCTCAGATAGCCCCACTTCTTACCTATTTAAGAACTGTCACATGGTGGAGCAGGCAGACAGCGGTAGCCTTTGTCGCGGGCAAAGATTTTTTTTTTCCTTTTTTCGGGTCTGGCAGTAGCAGCAGGCAGCGGCATGATTGACAATGGATCTACATTAGGAAACATTTTTTTTTTCATTTTTAATAAAAGAATTGTCAACAACTGTGTCTGTGTTTTTATTTCTTATTGACACTTTTTTAGTGAATGAGTACATGTACCCCATACTCTCTCACATGGGGGGCCCCACAGACCCCCACAACCACCGCCCAGTGCTGTGGGGGAGAGGCCCTTGTCCCCATTAACACGAAGACAAGGGGCTTTGGGGTGGGAGGGCGCTTGATTGCCCCCTCCCCTCTTCCTGGCCTGCCAGGCTGCATGCTCGGATAAGGGCCTGGTAAGGATTGGGGTCGACCCACTCTGTTTTTTTTTTTTTCAGGTTGAATTTGTGTTCAAAACTGATCCGATGTGCAATTCATATGCATTCCCATAGAAGGCAATAGCCTGGAATTTGCATCTGAACCACACCGCAAATTCCAGGCTATGTGCCCAAAAAGACACAGGACTCTTTACAAATTGGCTGTGAATTCCCACTGCCGCTGCACGGCACATATGTAAACCAGCTCCAAAGAAACGCTATGCAAATCGGATGTGGTTCAAAACACATCCAATTTGCATATATGACCGGAGAATTAAGCAGAACTAAACACACTGATTTAACAGTTACCCAAAAAAGTTACATTCAAGGCATACCTCTAAAGATCAATGTCAAGGTTGCCTGTGTGTTTCAAGCCCTCAAATGGCTGGTGTCAGAGATGATCACCATGGCAACTACAGATGCAAATTGAGGTCAGAATGGCACCATCCTATATTGCAAAAGATGGGGAGGTTTAGTTATGCTTTAAGGAGTATGCCTTTTTTTCTTATTAATGGCTAAACCAGTAATGTAAGAAAATGGGTTAAGATCAATAAACTAGGATAATAGTATATCAGATGCCACAATATGTATGTTTTTGCTATCACAATTTTAATCCACATGAAAATTTATTTTTCAAGTTTGTATCAAAACAAAAAGGATCCACTATAGGTCACTTAAATGGGTAGCCATATTCCACTGGTCATAGCAAATCTCTCTATATACAGTGCTTTGAGAAAGTATTTATACTCCTTGAAATTTTCCATATTTTGTCATGTTACAACCAAAAACGTAAATGTATTCTATTGGGATTTTATGTGATAGACCAACACAAAGTGGCACATAATTGTGAAGTGGAAGGAAAATGATCAATGGTTTTCAACATTTTTAACCAATAAATATCTGAAAAGTGTGGCGTGCATTCGTATTCAACCCACTTTACTCTGATATCCCTAACTCTAATCTAGTGGAACCAATTGCATTTAGAAGTCACCTAATTAGTAAATAGAGTCTGCCTGTGTGTAATGTAATCTAAGTATAAATACAGCTGTTCTGTGTTGCCCTCAGAGGTTTGTTAGAGAACCTTAGTGACCAAACAGCATCATAAAGGTCAAGGAACACACCAGGCAGGTCAGGGATAAAGTTTTGGAGAATTTTAAAGCAGGGTTAGGTTTAAAAAAAATATCCCAAGCTTTGAACATCTCATGGAGCACTGTTAAATTCATCATCCAAAAAAACAAGTATTGCACAACTGAAAACCTACCAAGACATAGCTGTCCACCTAAACTGACAGGCCGGGCAAGGACAGCATTAATCAGAGAAGCAGCCAAGAGGCCCATGGTAACTCTGGAGGAGCTACAGCGATCCACAGCTCAAGAGGAAGAATCTGTCCACAGGACAACTATTAGTCGTGCACTCCACTAATCCGGCCTTTATGGAAGAAAGGCAAGAAGAAAGCCATTGCAGTAAGAAAGCCATAAGAAGTCCTGCTTGAAGTTTGCGAGAAGCCATGTGGGGGACACAGAAAAAATGTGGAAGGTGCTCTGGTCAGATGAGACCCAACTTGAACTTTTTCGCCTAACAGCAAAATGCTATGTGTGGTGGAAAACTAACACTGCACATCACCCTGAACACACCATCCCCGCCATGAAACATGGTGGTGGCCGAATAATGTTGTAGGGATGCTTTTCTTCAGCAGGGAGATGGAAGCTGGTCAGAGTTGATGGAAAGATGGATGGAGCCAAATACAGGGCATTCTTAGAAGCAAACCTGCTACAAAAGACTTGAGACTGGGGCAGAGGTTCACCTTCCAGCAGGATAATGACCCTAAACATACAGCCAGAGCTACAATGGAAAGCATATTTATGTGTTAGAATGGCCAGTCAAAGTCTAGACCGAAATCCAATTGAGAATCTGTGGCAAGCCTTGAAAATTGTTGTTCACAGATGCTCTCCATCCAATCCGACAGAGCTTGAGCTATTTTGCAAAGAAAAATGGGCAAAAATGTCACTCTCTAGATGTGCAAAGCTGGTAGAGACATACCCAAAAAGATTTGCAGCTGTAATTGCAGTGAAGGGTGGTTCTAGAAAATATTGACTCAGGGGAGCTGAAAGAAGAAACCTCTCCACACTTTTCAGATAATTATTTGTAAACAATTTTGAAAAATATTTTGTCGTCCTCACTCCCCAACAGTCAGTCAGAGCGGAGTAAACTGTCTTCTCTCCCCAGCCAGGATCTGTGCATTTGGGAGATGGTACCAGAGAAAGATTGTCCCAACAGCCAGGTGAGGGTAAGAAGATGGAGCAGCTGACTCCTTTTCCCAGCAGCAGATGGCGCCGCAGAATAATGATGACACCAACCCAGCAGAAGAGCTGGCAACAGGGCAGAGTGCTGCTGGCCTCTGCCCTCAACTAACAAAGGATGGGTTTCCTGAGAAAGTGGATGGGACTACAGTCATCACTTGTATTCTACAGGGATGCTGGGCAGTCGGCCCAGATCCCCAAAAGCCTGACGAAGTGAGCCCCGCCACCCTGTCTTGTCTCCAGTGGCTGAAAGAACTCCTGGGAGAACAGCCAGTCTATGCTTATCCCCAGTGGCAGGTATGTTCTATGAGAGAGGCAGAGGTTGGCTGAGTGAGTAACGCTGTGTTCCGGACAATTTGTTTGGGGTACTGTGTGGGTACATACATTGGGGGCAGGAACTATGGACTAACTTCGAAGTTAACCCGTTTCAGGTCTCCTCCTGCTTTAGTCTCCTACGGAAAGGGGAGAGATGTGACGGGAGTCTCTTTGGTTGTGGGGCCTGTGGAACCCAGCTTACCTTAGAGAGGTTGGGAAATCCCTGTCTCAGCTCCCTAGGCCCCTGTTATGTGTAGGTCACCCTGTGTCTATTAGGGACACAGGGTGACCAAGGAAATGATGGACAGCTACTTAAGGGACTCTGAGACTATGGTTTGAATTACTTCAAATGGGACGGTAATATTTATCAACCATATATCTCAAGAAATATATGAAGACTATTCCTGGCCTGTTTGATTCTGAACATGTTCATTGAAAGTTCTAATCACATTGGCCTCTGTTCCATGTTCTTCAATGTCAGAGACAGACACTCTGTTACAGGTGGTCTCTTCCTATTGTGTATTCTGTTAAGCCTGACTGTCCCATTGTTAATTGTTAATGAACTCACATGTTGTTTCTATCCAGATGGCTAGATAATTAGTTTAATTGGTTTATTCTATTTCTGTATACAATTTCATCTGCATATGATAATATGATAATGTAATAGGGCACGTGACCTGATGGGGCAATTTGATCAGGAGGGGGATGTCCTCATGTTTGTGTATATATTGTGTGCGACTGTTCAATAAAATGGTTAATGTTTTCCAATCCATACAAGCTAAGTTCAGGCTAGTTTTGTATGGGGGGCAGCTGGAATATCTGATATCTATGTTCAAGACTGGAGGAAGCTGTATACTTATGGAAGCCCACAAACAAGTTGTGGGGTTGCGGTTCTATTACCCATTTATTATTTTCCTTCCACTTCACAATTATGTGCCACCTTGTGTTGGTTCTATCACATAAATACTTTTTCAAGGGATTGTACTGGGCTCCATTCACTAAACAGCATCTATAACCTTAAGATCAGCAGTAAAATAGCTCATAGTGCTTTTCAAAAAAAAAAAAAAAAAATGTTTGCAATGATTTAAAAATCAATGGTAAAATTAGGCATGCATTATTCCATCAAAGTTTGCAGTATTTATCTTATGAAACACCTGTCAGTTTTTTTCTGCTGTCTATGCCCCCGTTAGATAGATTCACCCTCTCTATTTCTGCTGTTTCTCCTTATTAACCACTTTACCGCTGCTCACTAGAGCTCTACTGCGGCAAAGTGGTTCGTTATCGTCTGGCGACGTAGACCTACGTTGCCAGACACTCCCCCTCCTCGGCGGCGCGCGGCGCCGGAGGCTCGCTCCCGCTGTATTCAGTCACAGCGGGAGTCGGGCCAGGGGAGGAGCAGCGGCGATCCCTGATCGTTGGGGAATCAAGTCTGGAGATCCACCCGCTTGTGTAAACAAAGCGGGCGGATCTCCTAAGTGACAGGCAGGGTCAGATTGCAGGGTTCAGCATAGCTGAACCTGCGATCTGTCCCTGTGTCACATAGTCACCTCCCCCCACACATGTCAGTAAGCACCAGGCATACATGAACCCCTCCCTCTCCAATAAAATTAACCCCTTCCCTGCCAGTGTCATTTTTACAGTAACAGTGCATATGTATAGCACTGATTACTGTAGTAATGTCACTGGTAACCCCAAAAGTGTCAAAAATGTCAGTCAAGGGTCCGATCTGTCCGCCGCAATGTCGCAGTCCCGCAAAAAAAATCGCAAATCGCTGCCATTACTCGTTAAAAAAAAAAACACCAAAAACGACAGAAATCTTTCCCTTAGTTAGTAAACGCAATAACTTTTGCTTATTGCGATTTTTTTTACCAAAAAAAAGTAGCAGAAAACAAATTGGCCTAAAATGATAAAAAAAAATTTGATTTTTACATTTTTTTTGGGGGGGGGGGAATTTCATATAAAAAAATGTGAAAAATATAGTTATTTTTTTCCAAATTATCGCTATTGTTTTGTTTATAGCGCAAAAAGTAAAAATCGCACAGGTGATCAAATACCACCAAAAGAAAGCTCTGTTGGTGGGAAAAAAAGGACGTAAATTTCGTTTGGGTATGGCATTGCATGACCGCACAATTGTCAGTTAAATTTGCACAGTGCCAAATCGCAAAAAGTGGCCCAGACGTAAGACAGCAAAATCCTCCGGTGGTAAAGTGGTTAAAAGTGAAAGGAAAAGAAAATCCACATATTGGGTTGACTTGAAACACTAATAGAAGGGAAATCACCCTACTGAATACCAGTTGGTCCGAAATATATAAGGGGTAAGAAACGAATGTTCAGATCTTAAATCTGAAGATGTCCAGAGATATGGTTTGTTCTTTATGGTTGTTCTGTCTCAAAAGATTGATAGTTAACTATAAACAGGACCACAAACATATTGTAAGGTTGTCAGCTTTGAAATGTTCAACAAAAGACATTTAACGTCTGCTACAATCCTGCTGTCCTAAATGCCACATCTCCCTGTGCTCTTTTCACATTTTTGTGTTCTTTATCTACTGAATGCCTATCTCTTTACAGCATATCAGTCTATAGGTTTATTAAAAATCAATTACCTTACTCCGCAGGACAAACACAGTGTTGATGTGAGACAGGATACCATGAAAGCTAATGTCAATATGTGGTCGTACCAAAGTGAACACAGACAGCAGGTTACAATTTCCAGGCTGAAGCTGTAAAATTATGGAACACACAAGAAGAAATCAGATTAAAATAGGTATATTCATTTGGTATTTCTATTTATGGAATCCTAAAAAAAAGCTTGTTTTCTTAGAATACACTGTTTTCAGAAGAATCAGTTCAAATATTTCTGGTGTAAATACTGAATGTCTTCACCTTTCTGATTCTATACTAACAATTTGGATTATTATCACCATGTTAAAGTATAACTTAAGGCAAAACGTTTTTTTTCTTAGTTTTGGATAGAGTGGAGATGGATTAGAACCCCTGTCAGGTTTTTATTGCTGTCTATGTCATCATTAGGGAGATGCATGCTCTCTATTTCTCCCGTTTACTATTATCATTGAAAGGGAAAGTAAAAGAAAATCCCAAGTTTGGGTCCCCAGAAAAGTAATAGAGGGTAAATATTCCATTGGGGACAACAATTCTGGTAACCTGGGGGGCCCCGAGGAATTCCTATAATTTGCAGTGATTTTCTCTCACTTTCTTTTTTGGTTATGGGACAGGAAGTGAAGGTAAATCTCCTCAATAGGACACAGATGGCAAAAAAGCTGACAGGGGTTATAACCCTCCCTTACTCCATCCAAAATGAGAAAAAAAGTTTTGCCTTCAGTTCTTTATGGTATGGGTTGCTACTGACAAAGCTCCCACAGGAGCTATTACACAATCCTCCTTTTTAGGGAAGGATTGGACAAGATAGGTTGGACTCTAGGTGGAGTGACTTCACCAGACCTCAATCAGAGCTGTCAGTGAAACATGGTGTGCATTTCTAGCTACCTGCTCCTTATTCAGACCTACATTTACAGCTGGAAAAGGGAAGTCAAACTTGCTTTGAGCTTCTTAGATGTTATTAGATCAAATACCAAAAGCCAAAAAGTAAGCTGATGTTGGAAAATGGGAAACGCGGTGTCACAATAAACTATGTTCTTTAGGAAAAAAATAAATTTACCATGCCAACCAATCAATGAGGCACCTTGGAGCATTTTGTACAGTACACCTTCTTTAACCTACAACATTTCTCTACCATGATACTATGAAAGACGAATTCATTGTGTTTGGTGCAGACCAAAATTTTCCAGTATTTATTTAATAAGTCATAGAAAATTTACATGCAGCAGACCTCCAGATGTTCTGGCTACAGAAAATGAAAAATTTCCTATCAAACACTTACCGTAAATTTCCTTTCCTGATGGACTCCATGGCAGCATACCTATGGGTTAACCCAGCCTCCACTCCTCCCCTATAGGGCCCCACTCCCGTAAATCTTTGCTTTGAGCCAGAGGTTGCATTCCCTAACTAGCCTACTCATAACTCTGGGAGGGAACTCCTGCTGCCATGGAGTCCATCAGGAAAGGAAAATTATGGTAAGTATTTGATAGGAAATTTTCAGTTTTCCTGACAGACTCCATGACAGCATATGTATGGGAAATAACTAGCCATACACACCTGGGTGGGCATATGCGGAACAAAAGAAAAGGGTTTGTAAACCAAAAATTAACAGAAGATAAAGAGGCCAGCTCTACACAATAATAAACCATAACTGTATTGATCAGGGACCACAAGGCCGCCCTACTGATTACACTAGGAACCACATGCTGCAAAGCCGCCCAGGATGTAGACACACTTCTGGTCAAATGAACGGTCACCATCCCCAAAGGAGGCAAGCCCTCGGCTCTTTGAGTCTGTCGGATGGCCCAGACAATCCATGCCACAATCGTCCTAGATGAGGCAGGTTTCCCTTTGCCCTTTCTGGGAAAAAGAATACACAGGCATTCTGAAGCCCAAAGGAAGCTGTAGCTTGTAGATATAACTTCACAATATATGAGACATTCCTAGAACCAAAGGAAGGCACTGTTGAGAGTCACACTCAGGATTCCCTGTTTACTAGACATGGGCCTAAACCAACTAAGCCACAGTGCGACTTCTAATTGAAAAATGCGTGTACTGAAAAGACCGCTTTGACGTTCCAATAGTCTGAGGCTCAAACTCAGTAGCTTCTTGGATACCCGAGGTCAAGCTTTTAGCATACTTCTGAGGGAATATCTGGCTTCTTCACCAGCTCTTCCTAAAATCCAGACCTAGTCTGTAAAAATGAGCAACCCTCGCACGCTCTGAACTTTGTCCTCTAGACTGTGTCATCTTACGGCCTAGCAGGCGCCGGTCCTGAGGGAGGACCCAACTTGCCAACTGTTGCCTGGGTTACGGTGCTGTCCAGCTTGCCAAAAGATGAAGCTTCCTCAAAGGGATCTTACACTAGGCCTGTTAGAGCCGGGATCAGCAAGCCCAGGCCCCAGCCAAAGCACTCACTTTGCCATAACTGACGGGAGCAAAACCCACACCACTATGCAAATGATGTCAATTGGAGCCTCACCTTGGAAACCGACACCAGCTCCAGCTCATGAACTGCCAAGTTTCTGAAAATGCTCTTGAATACTGCGTCCACATTCTCCTTCCAGGTTTCCATCACTTTAAACATGGCCACAAGAGCACAGGCCAACTTTCAGGCCATTCACTGCATCTTCCAAGGAAGAGCGACATGCTTTATTGCCTCATCAAGGCCTCAACCACTAGAGAGGCAGCATTTAGGTGCTTCACATCCTTATCTCTGAAAAGATAGAGCTTATCCATCTTGCTCAGAAGGGAGGTATATCTCGCGACCTTGTTCCACTCATCCTAAATGATGTCCCTTATTTCTATTAGGAATGGGAAATTAGAATGCTCTCTCTAGAGGTGCTTAAATAACTTTCTCTTGCTTTGCAGGAGACTCTACAGGTTCTCACTCGTGTAAATGCCCCCTTCATTGCCTTGACCAAAGGTGTCACAAGGGCAAAGGGACCCATCTCGCTCTGCCTCCCTTTCTGAGGTCTTCGTAGATGGATGGCTTGGTTAGGATGGTTTCGGTTCGTCCTCTCCGTCCCTAGAGATCACACTGTAATGGCTGTTGAACTTTGCATGTGGCTTGTACCCCACTATTTAAGGGTTTTCTGCACTATGCTCCTCTCCAGAGATTCCATTTGCTGGAAATCACCATCCCCATTTACAACCGCCTAGGCTTAGAATGGCTCACACAAAGGCTTGCCCTCTGGGACCTAAGTCCTGCATTCCCAGCAGGCTCCTTTCTTGGAGCAGGTGAGAATGTGGTGCCTAAAGGAGGATTCAGAGCTTCTGCTATGAAGGCTGGACCTTGACGGTGACCAATGACAACTAAATCTGGAAGAAGAATGTTAATGTAGTGACCTAATGAGGTCTTTATCATCTTGTGCCATGTATTGTCAATCTGACCTAGAAGGCCTTAAAACCATAAAAAGAAAACAAAATAGGGTAGAAAGGAAAGGGTTAAAAACTTAAAAGGAGTGCCCAGGCAAGCAGGGAAAGGAAAGGGTTAAACACACCCTCTCATCCCTGCTATACAAGGGCTGGCCACAAGGGGGGCAGTGATACATCCATAGTGTGGAAACTGCGTGCACAGACAGCCGACCTGCACAGGTCGATAGAACCATCAGGATCACACACACACAGGCAGCACACAAGGGTGTTATTGCAGAGCATATACCTGTGATGATTGCACACAGCATTGAGGGAAACAGCTGCAAGCTGCCCACAGAGAAATCCCCACTGTAATGACACCACCGCTGCCCACAGCATGCATGCGCTAAGTCCCTGGGCATGAGTAGCCAGAGAGAGCGGAGGCTTGAAATGCAAATGCGCTCCAGCTGCCATAGGCTGGAAGACACTAGAGCCAGTGAAGAAAAACAGACAAACACACACAACTGCTACCATGGAATATGCAAAATTAAAGTATACATCACTGCACACGACATTCCCCACGACCATGCCTGGATCCAGAAGAGGGTGCTACATGGGCCCAGGGCATTTATGGCCACCTGCTAATAACAAGGCTCTTAGGCTGTACTGCCACTTTTCCTGCCTATGGCCAAGCTTAATCTCTTCATGGCACCGCATCCATCACCCTTCTCCACCCTGCTAATAGCTGGGGATTGCTGGAGACTCCACATGGCACCGAATCAATTGCCCTTCTCCATCCCGCTAATAGCTGGGGACTACTGGGGACTCCTCATGGCACCGAATCCATCGCCCTTCTCCATCCCGCTAATAGCTGGGGACTGCTGGAGACTCCACGTGTCTTCTGTGGCACAGCTTGCCGAACAACTAGGCCTCAATCGTTGACATTTCATCCAAGGTAAGACTTCAACCATTCTGGTTCTTAGGAAGAGGAAAATAAAGGAACGCGGCATCTGGCTCAGAGCAAAGATTTATGGGAGTGGGGTCCTATGAGGGAGGAGTGGAGGCGGGGTTAATCCATACGTATGCTGCCATGGAGTCTGTCAGGAAAGGTAATTTGATGCTATGGGTTGCTGTCCTTCATGTCAACATTGATTGTTTCACTGACTTATTAAAAGAGCTAAGATGTGATTTTCTTGGTGAAGTAAAGAGCAATCAATCTACTTCATTGTGATATTTTGTTGATGCTATAATTGTGACCTTCAGAAGATTAATTTTTAGTGTTATAATGGAAATTGTAAAATATGATAGAAATGTATGATGTTTAAATTTGCCTTGCCTTTATTAGGAGGCAGAATGTTTTAACGATATAAAAATGATCAGGCTGCTAATAAGGAACTGAATACTTATGAAAACACAAAAAAGAGAAGGCAATCAGAAAAACTGAAAGACTTTTAGCCCATAGTTTATTGTTGCCCTTCTTGGCCATATAGTGTCTTTGGTGTATGTATGTTTACTCAGTTGAACATACTTGTGTTTGTGGCTACCTGGTAAAGATCAATCATATGATTTCCTTATGTACTTTTTTATTGAAAATTGATATCTCTACAGAAATAAAATAATTACCTGTGGCAAGACCCTGTAGATAGCATTCCCACACTGTGTAACAACAAGGTCTCTGTCAAACATTATATGGAATGGGAAAGCCTTGCAGAACGTGTAGGGGCTAATGCGTGATTCCTGGGTCCCATTTTCTTCAAACCTGTCCAGATCCTCATAGAGGTCCTCCTCCTTAGAGTCTTTTTCTTCTATCAAGAATTGGGTGTGGTCAAATTCTTCATTTCTTTGCTGAACAACCTTATCAAAAATCATTAAATTACTGTTATAGTTTACTCTAAAAAAGAGAAATATTGTATCTAGGTAATACTGACTACTATATTTTGAGACTGACTTACTAAAAGTAGTTGAGAATGTTTAAACAAAAATGATTATTATCCACTTATGTACAGATGAAATAAATAAACAATAATTTCCTGATTACATGAATAGATAATTGAAGTAAACATTCTAAACTCCTTTAGTAAAATCATCCTTAGGGCCCTTTCACACGGGCGCTCCGTATGTCCGCAAATCATCCTATTTTTTTGCGGATGATTTAATGTATGTCAATGGCATTGCGGATGTCAGTGGATGACCATCCGCTGACATCCGATTTACTTCCCTTCAGTTCTGTTCCGTTTTTTGGAACGGAAAAGAACCCTATTTTTGTTCCGTTGAAAAAACGGAAAGGAAGCAAAATCGGATGTCAGCTGTGTCATCCGCTGACATCCGCAATGCCCATAGACATACATTATGTCCGTATATCATCCGCAAACAGATGGGATGATATGCGGACATACGAAGCGGATGACACAAGTGTCATCTGCTCCGTGAAAAAAAAAAAGCACCGGAGCGGATCGCAATGCGGTCCGCTCCGTGTGAAAGAGCCCTTACTGTATATGCAGATAAGAAATAACATGTTACATAAGAAACTATTGAAATGCTTGTCTGTCATTCAGCCATATTTTAATTATTTGGACTTAAGAATAGGGGTACTGTTGCTCACAGCCACCAATTAGGATCCATTATTTATTTTTACCAGAGCCTGAAAGCTAACACTTTGCTAGCATCAATTTGTTTTTACCATATTATGAGAGTTATTTTTAAAATACCTAAGATGGATATATTATGAAGAGGCTTATAATGATTTGCTGGAAAAAGGGTAGTATTCTTTATTTCTCTGATATACGAGGATGCCAACACCAAATAACATAAACACCACCAAGGCAGCTACCCCTTTAAGTCTGAAAAACACTTCAAAGATTTATCAAATAAACTAAAAGTAGGCGCTAGCCCTTTACACTCAAAAATAATAAATTATAAAATGATAATTCACAACAAACACTGAAATGAGTGCAAAACAAAAAAAAAAAAATAATAAATTGTAAATAAAACGAATTGTGTGCAGATAATAACAAAACATTCCAATGGTGTAGTTAAATATTGCCAATCACTAAGTCCATATAAGATGTGATTCACTCTTCTTTAAGTACCACAAAAAGTGCTCCACCATGTGCAATTGTATTCCGCACTCACTAGAACAATTTGGTCGCTTTCCTATGTCATTTCAGGGTCTGTGGAACGCACGCCGGCTGTGTGGACACAAGTGGTGCTGCGGGATTAAGCAGTATAGCAAGTGAGTTGTTTATGTTGATGCCTTTTTGTGGCACCATTTTATGTGAGTGCATATAATACACATTGTTTTATCCATGGGTATTTAATAAAATACTATATATTTCCCCTCTGGTTTTTTTTGGTTTATCTATTTATGGTGAATGAGAACTACCAGTGAATCTCAGAAAGAAGATTGGTTGCAAAGGGTAACTCCACAATTGTGACTCAAGTCATATTGTAATTGAATGTTATTAAAAATTACCTTTTCTTTTCAATCTGCAGCCGCTGTAATTTTCTGTAAAGTACAATGCAATATGGCTACCTGGAGGTGTACTGTACACAGAATGTGTACTGACCACACCCCAGAAACATCATTTCCTGCTTGTGTGATTGGCTCATTGATTTTCCCAGAAGTCTACGCTAAAATACCAGTCAGATATCAGGCATCCCCTGCAACAAAAATGTAATTTTTGGTAAGAAACTGATTTCTTCAGAATGACAAAAGGTCCTTGTAATGTTCATAGATCACCCAGAGAGGAATGTGCTTTTCTCAACAAAAGTGGAGTTACTTTTTAAGTGCCCCTATGGCCTGGATTTACTTGTTTGTGGTTGCTTTGTCAGCCAAATAGTTCTGGTTAGTGTGGAATCCAATTGTTTGTCGTGGAGCACTTTTTGTGGTACTTAAAGAAAAGAGAATCTGTCAACATTTTTATATTGACACGATGATTGTCAATATTTAACTACACCATTGGACTTTTTTGTTATTATTTGCACACAGTTAGTTGTAGTCACTATTTTCTTTGGTTTTGCACTTATTTTGGTGTTTGTTGTAAATTATGGTTTTATCACTTATTTTTGAGCTTAAAACACTAGCGCTTACTTTAATTTATTTGGTATACTTTTTGCATTTACTGGAAATGTTTTTAGCTTGAAAAAAACAAACAAAAACAAATTCAGCCACAACATCTAGGGACTGTAAACTGCAATATATTGCATTATTGCTCTGGGGTTTAGTTATCCTTACAGCTTGTTATGTAGGTGACCAAACCCATGAGAAGAATAAACTAACAAGAAATTACACATGGGATTCAAGCACTTACCTTCATATCTATTTCAGTTCCATGGATCTGCTGTGCCACTGTTTTAATAATGCCAATTACAATATCCTGCAGTCCTTCTCTCTCTGAGTAGTAATGCAAAATAAGGCCTTTCCCTTTCTCTGCATCGGTGCACCTAAATGATGGAGCACGCATACCTGGATAAATCGTACCAAGATGGTCATGCAGAGCATCTAAGTTCTGTAAATAGAAAAGTAAACATTAGTGAGCCTTTTTATCCCACACATACTCAACCTAAAGGAATTTTATAATGATATTGGAGATCCCACCTGTGACACCCCCTCAACATATTAGCTAAATGGGGAAGTATATCTACAGCTCTCAATTTCTACCTACAAGTTACATTTGGTATTGTATCTTAACCATAAGATTCCATCATTCTATGGAGACTACATGCTGTCAAACATTGCACACAACAGGCTTTTTGTTTCAAAAAAAAGATGAGTGACCAGGTAAGCTGGATCAACTAACTAATCAGACTTTATAGGCTCAGCATAGGAGACAACAATGTGATAAAAAAGTAAATTTTATTATACAAAATTAGTAAAAACAAAGGCATACAAGCCTTAAAACGATCCACCAACAATTATTTACATAAACTCTACTGAGGTACCAGAAGGAAATGGATACATATCATATAATGCATAATATCATTTGTAGAACTGTTTGCTTCCAGTAACCCAAGATGCCAGGTCGGTCAACGTATCGCCGAAAACACGGTTTCTTCAGGACCCGATACGGCAAGGTAGAGCGACAAATTTTTGCAGTGGAGTTCAATAAAGTACAGTCTAGGGAGCGAGTACAGGGGCAACAGGTCCCAGCATGCAAATGGCGAGGACACGTCAAGGGTCAAAGTATCAAAAGGGCAGAGAGACAACACTGAAGAAATGACATTTTGCTACAATGTAAGGTAGTGAGTGTACAGCTTGTATAACAGTGTAAATTTGCTGTCCCCTCAAAATAACTCAACACACAGCCATTAATGTCTAAACCAACAAAAGTGAATGCACTCCTAAGTGTAAATGTACAAATTGGGCCCAAAGTGTCAATATTTTGTGTGGTCACCATTATTTTCGAGCACTGCCTTAACCCTCTTGGGCGTGGAGTTTACTAGAGCTTCACAGGTTGCCACTGGAGTCTTCTTCCACTCCTCCATGACGACATCACAGAGCTGGTGGATGTTAGAGACCTTCCATTTGAGGATGCCCCAAAGATGCTCAATAGGGTTTAGGTCTGGAGACATGCTTGGCCAGTCCATCACCTTTACCCTCAGCTTCTTTAGCAAGGCAGTGTTCGTCTTGGAGGTGTGTTTGGGGTCGTTATCATATTGGAATAATGCCCTGTGGCCCAGCCCCTGAAGAGAGGGGATCATGCTCTGCTTCAGTATGTCACAGTACATGCTGGCATTCATGGTTCCCTCAATGAACTGTAGCTCCCCAGTGCAGGCAGCACTCATGCAGCCCAAGACCATGACACTCCCACCACCATGCCTGACTGTGGGCAAGCGACAATTGTCTTTGTACTCCTCACCTGGCTGCCACCACACACGCTTGACACCATCTGAACCAAATAAGTTTATCTTGGTCTCATCAGACCACAGGACATGGTTCCAGTAATCCATGTCCTTTAGTCTGCTTGTCTTCAGCAAACTGTTTGCGGGCTTTCTTATGCATGTGCCTTTAGAAGAGGATTCCTTCTGGGATGACAACCATGCAGACCAATTTGATGCAGTGTGTGGAGAATGGTCTGAGCACTGACAGACTGACCCCCCACCCCTTCAACCACTGCAGCAACGCTGGCAGCACCAGTATGAGAGAATGAGAGCGATAACACCAAATGTAACACACCTGCTCTCCATTCACACCTGAGACTTTGAAACACTAGCGAGTCATATGACACCAGGGAGAGAAAATGGCTAATTGGGCCCAATTTGGACATTTTCACTTAGGGGTGTACTCACTTTTGTTGCCAGCAGTTTAGACATTAATGGCTGTTTGTTGAGTTATTTTGAGGGGACAGCAAATGTACACTGTTATACAAGCTGTACACGCAATACTTTACATTGTAGCAAAGTGTAATTTCTTCAGTGTTGTCACATGAAAAGATATATTAAAATATTCACAAATATGAGGGGTGTACTCACTTTTGTGAGATACTGTATGTAAGAAAACTATAGTCTACCAATGGACTCCTGTGCAATCACTCTGTTGGGCTTTCCCCGCTCTATCACTCTATCAGCAACACAGTGAAGTTGATTTACTAAAGGCAATTATACTTTGCACTGTAAGTGCAGTTGCTCTAGATCTGAGGGGAAGCTCTGAAATGAGGGAAGCTCTGCTGATCTCTATCATCCAATCATGTGTAAGCAACAATGCTGTTTTGTTATTTTCCTTGCATGTGATTGGGTATTCTTTGCAAAGTGCAGCTTTACCTCATTTACTAAGCTCTGGAGCAAATGCACTTGAAGTGCATAGTATATTTGCTTTTAGTAAATCAACCCCAGTGTATTTTGATGGCGAAGTCTCCCTGACAACATGGAGGATTTCTCCATCGACATCGGGTGTGTGGAAAAGGGAACTGAGTCATTCTTTTTTCCGCCCAACCAGCTGATTGAATAAAGAAAAAAAAAGACTCACCTAGGGGCTGTTTAGGAGATGACAGTTGGAGGGGGGTTTATATGTGGGTTGGTTTAATATTTTTTCAGTTTACATACAGCACTAGTGTTCAAACCTCCTGATAAACCAAATGTCCAAAATTACTATATTCCTGCATCCCTCAATGAACAATAAATCAATTATTTTTGAAGCTGAATTATAAGCAGACACAAACTAAAGCACCTTCTGTATTCATTAACACGTGGTTACTTTTTTTTTTTTTTTTATTACAAGCAGTTTAAGCATCTCATTTGACCTGGTATCAGCCCCTTGCAAACCCCTATACAGCAGCACTCAGACAAGAAGAAGGAGGAAAGGGACTGGAAAGCAGTCAGGTATGCTGCATGCAAATGTGTTTACAATGAATACTGTATGTGGACAGGAGAAGGGAGCAGAGAAGCAGAGAGATGAGCTCATCAGTCTGCTGCTTCTAATTTCACTGACTAGTCATGGGGCTGGGGGAGGGATAAGACTTTAAAGTGTTACTGAACTGCAGCAGGGAAAAATCAGGTCTTCAGCTTTGCCAGACTGGACTGCACTGCATGGCAAAGTGGTGTAAATCTCAGAACTGAAAGGACAAAAATACAAATCCTTGGGCAGGTAAACAGTCCCCTTTATATATGTATTTCTTGTTCAAGTATTTTATTAAGCTTGTGAACAATGAAAAAATCATATGGAATAACTTTGGTTGTACATATGGTCAAAAAGTCAGACAACGCCTGAAAAGGTGCATAAACAAGAACAATTGCAACAGATATATATGATTAGAGCAACTGGTCAAGAAGTGAGAAATGGAGGTTGGAGCATTGTCAAAGACCCAACGGCAGCCCTAATGGGAACATACTGTGGCGCGGGGTGAAGGCAACACAACCGGCGGCAGGCTATAATAGGATTCTCCTTGTATTAGGAGAGTGTGGGTTCAAGAGTAAAGTTATAATTAGTGATCGACCGTTATCGTTTTTTTTTAATGCCGATACCAATATTTTGGTCATCGGATATCGGGTATCGGCCGATATCTGCCGATATTTAGGGACATGTAAAAAAAAATTTATTTTTATTTTTCTAAAGGTACTCCTTGTGGAGGGATCAGGGGGTCTAAAAGACCCCAAACCCCTCCTCGGCACCGAAAAGCATTAAAAACGCCAAGTTTGGCTGTTTTGAATGCTGTCAGTTTTTTTAATTTAGCCCCGAGTACCCGGAAGTGATGTCATGACATCACTTCCGGGTTTTTTACATGGAGACTCAGGTCTTCTCTTCAGCGGCGGTGGAGGTAGGATGCCCGGTGGGACGGTGGGACGGGAGACCCGGGCCAGCCGCGGAAGGCGGTGGGAGGGGGGGGGACATCCCCTCCCGCTCCTTGTAATGTCAGCCGACCGTCGGCTATGGACACCGGTACCGGGGTGATGCCTCTAGCTGCAGGCATCACCACAGTACAACCACTTTCCATAAATATCGGCAATATCGGTAACCTCAGGGGCCGATTCCGATATATCAGGGAAAGTGCATATCGCCCCCCCCCCCCCCGATATATCGGTGTTGCCAATAATTGGTTGATCCCTAGTTATAATCCATAGTGGGAAGATCAAAAATACGGGGTCAGTATAGAAGAGTACTAAGAGGAGGTTGGGAAGGGGAGGGGAGGTAGGGATAGATTGAATGGTAGAGCTATTGATGCGGAATTAGGGGGATGAGGGTGTTGGGTAAGTATCAGCAGTTTATATAGCCATTGATAATGAGAGTGGTCATCCAACATTCCAAATGGGGGGAAGGCCAGAGGGCATGAGAGACCTGAGATAGGGGGTAATAGTGGAATGGTAGGGGTAAGACTGGCTAGGGCATAGGACCAGAGCCAGTTGGAATATATATATATATATATATATATATATATATTTCATGCATGTATTTAGCCGCTTGCCTGGAGTTTAACTTTAAGTCTATATTTTAAAGCTTGTTCTTCTTTAATGGAACTGTATTCTGCCAAATGTCAATACCATTAAGCGTTCTAACCACAGTTCTTTAAAAAGACTTACATTTCACTCAATTCATTTGCACTTGCATTTTAGCATAATTGATTTTTTGATTTATACAAGTCTTAAAAGCACACAAGAGACCTCTTAACAGAACTGAGATTCACTGACTGTCATTTGTTTTTCATAACTGCTATCGATTTTCATAATGTTTAAGAAATAAGATAGCTTGGCTATTCATTTCCTATCTGTGGTCAATATAAATATAGAATTTAAACTCTCCTTTACCCAACGCCAATTAGCTTGGAACTTTCCATTTAGTTTCCTGATATGTTTGCTTGCTGGCAATGTTAATGAGTGATTTACAAAACAGGAACTGTTTTCTGACCTGCAAAAATTCTCTGACATTGGATCCAAGGACACGCAGTATTGTGTCATAGCCAGATTCTTGGCAAAAAACGAAAAACATATTTCCAAACATTTGGAGAATATCCCCAGCATTGAGATCTGTATGACATTTCAGGGGGGAAAAAAAAGAAAATTAGCATAACTTAAACTTATAAAGGACAATGCACATTTTATAAGTGTTAGTTAAAGGAATAAACACAAAAGAAGTTGAAGAGGTTTTTATTTTTCACTATTGCTGTCATGAAAAGTGAACCGGTAAAAAAAAAAACTGACAAAGAACAACAAGTGATACAAAGTGACTTGAGGGCAGGGTTAAGGTTTACAGATGACGGAACATTCTAAGAGTTGCCATAACAAAGAATACATCTGTAGTCAGGCACACCGCTAGATTGTTAGTACAATGTACCAATGTTATTCAAATTCTAAGCATAAAAGCCATCTCTCATGAAAGGTCATGTTATTTTATTTTTTCTACAAAATATTAGCCTTTCTTTCACAATGACTTTGCTATAAGCCATTCCCAGCTAAACATATTCATTTATAAAACAATTAAGATGTTTTCAATTGTTTGAAACAAGCTCTGCCTTTATATAGATGGCTCTTGTAGTAAGGAAGACTCCAAATGTTTATATTAATGCAAATTTTATGACTGCAGAACTTTTAAGCAACTGTTGGCTTGCTTCAATGCTTTATTAATGCAGAAAGGAACTTCAATAACAGTCAGGAGAACAGACAATGTAAATGGACTCCATTTTCAGGGTTCAAATAGAAATTTTCACATAAAATTATCAGTTTCAGTTATTCTGAAGATAGCAGGCCAACCTGTGTGTTTAAAAATATTCATTTGCTGTGACATTTCTCCTCTGATCCCCTTACTGCTCACACTGCTGTTACATACCAGAATTTCTAGCCTAAAAGGTGCACAAAACCAATATCTCTGTGGTGCTTAACACAAAAATGTGTGTGTGAAAAGATAAAATTAACTTATATTAACCACTTGCCTACTGAGCACTTAAAGCGGAGTTCCGGGCACGAAAACTTTTTTTCAATAAACATACCCCCGGGACAGTCAGGGCTAGTACATTCCACAATGGCTAGCCTCTGATCTGTCCCGCTTCGCACTTACCTGCAAGAAGAAATACTCACTTATAAAATTTCTTCTCCAGCATTGCCATCTCTGTTGTGGGCAGCTGAAGCCGGCGCGATCCTCTTCTGTGTCTTCTTCTCCCAGAATGCGCCTGCACCGGCCCCTCTCGCCACTTCCGGTGCGGCGCCGCATTCCTCCACAGCTTCTGGGCATGCCCAGAAGCTGTTTAGCAGGGAATGCGGCGTCGCCCCGGAAGTGACGAGCGGGGCTGGTGCCGTCGCATTGATTCCTGGGAGCGATGACGTTCAGCTCCAAGGAATCATTGCAAGCCAGGAAGTGACGGCGGAGCCGCGGCACAGAGGAAGGAAGTGAAGAATAGGTGAGTATTTTCTATCTACAATTACAAGGTGAGTAAAAAAAAAAAAAATATATATATATCTAAATATCCAATTCCTTTTCAGGTGAAGGAGACCAAGCGGATGGGCACAAAAAAAAAAGGTTGATTTTGTGCCCGGAACTCCGCTTTAAGCCCCCTTCCTGCCCAGGCCAATTTTCAGCTTTCAGCGCTGTCGCACTTTGAATGACAATTGAGAGGTCATGCAACACTGTACCCAAATGAAACAGTTATAATTTTTTTTTAAACAAATAGAAGTTTTTTTTGGTGGTATTTAATCACTACTGGTTTTTTTTTTTTTTTTGCTGAACAAACAAAAAAAGACCAAAAGTTTAAAAAAACAAAAAAACAAAAAAACAAAACTGTTTTTAAAGTTTGTTAAAAAATTTTGCACACAAGCATTTTTTTTTCTCTTTCGTTGATGTGCTCTGATGAGGAGGTACTGATGGGCCCTGATAAGCACTGATAGGCTGCACTGATGGGCACTGATAGGCTGCACTAATGGGCACTGATAAGGCAGCACTGATGGGTGGCACCAATGAGCGGCACTGAAGGGCACTAATAGGTGCCACTCATAGGCACTGATAAGGCGGCACTGATAAGGCGGCACTGGTGGGCATTGGCCGGTGGCACTGACCTGCACTGGTAAGTGGTGCTGGTGGGCACTGGTAGGTGGCACTGGGGCACAGATTATCCTCTCCTCTTCGGGAGTGATGTCCCTCCAACAGTAGCTGACAGCGTGAGGAGAGAAAAAAAAGCTGATCTCCGGCTGCTGTTTACATCACGTGATCGGCTGTCATTGGCAGACAGCCGATCACGTGGTAAGGTGCCGGGATTGGCCCCTTACTCAGATCTGTGATCAGCTGAGTCTCGTGGACTCACTGATCAGAGAGCAAGCCGTGTGCGACATAATGAGCATTGTGCATTTAAATAAATGGTGAAATAGCAGTACTAAAACATATAATTCACTTATGTATAACAAGGAAATAAACTTTTAATAGAAATATATAAAATTTCAAATGTGAAATTTTGAAAATGAAGAAAGTTGATGTGTGAGAATCCCAAATCACCTCACAGACAAGTGTGCCAGTTCCCTTACCAAACAGTAATGATCTCCAAATGATAAGAGATCAACAGCACAGCCAGAAATCCTCCATTTTGGGGGCCACCAATCAGGATACCATCTCCTATACAGTCCTTCACTGGTTCTCCAAAGCCAGCACCTCAAAGTAATAATTGGTAGGAGAAAGAACAAAGCACCACAGAATAGTATGCTAAAACCACATGATTAAGTAAAGGTAGATATACACAGGCAAAACACAAATTTTTGTGTTGATCACTACAGAGATATTGGTTTTGTGCACCATTTAGAATAATTATCTTTGTATCTTCTCTGTGTCGGGATATCGGTTGCTGACCACAAGGTCCTGCGTGGCTCTGAAAGGTTGCACTATATTTTTTTGATGTGATCTTCTTTGCAATAAAGCTTTTTGGACTGCTTTCGCAAGACCCATGGTGTGCTGGTGAATATATATCTACTACTGACTCAGTAGTTCACATTATTTATTGATTGCTGTATTTATATTTACACTTATAATTTTAGGTCATATTTGTGTCATACATAGCTTTTTGTTTTTTATGGTCAATTCAAGGAAAGTGTAGTGATATGAGCCGAATATCCTCCTGGTTTAACCTCCTTGGCGGTATTCCCGAGCGTGACTCGGGGTTAATTTTCACTGCCAGGAGCGGTAATCCCGAGTCACACTCGGGGTAACATTGCAGAGCTGCCAGCGGAGTCCCCTTACCTTACCAGTGATGTCCTTCGCTATGATCGCCGGCCGGCATCTGACTTCCTGGTTCCATTCCCTGCGAGCAGCGGGGGCGCACGGAAGTGGAACTGGGCAGGAAATTCAAAAAGTATAAACATAAATAAAAGAGGTAATACATTGTAATCTGAGAGGATTACACTGTATTATCTCAGATCTGACACTTGATACAGTACAGTGCCCCTTGCCTGCCATTTTATTGTCATTTGTGCCCATAAAATATAACATGTCATCAAAAAAGCGCCACTTTACTACAAAAGCGCTTTTGGACCAGTTGAGTGACAGGGACACGGAGGTGCTCGCAGAACTGAGCGATAGTGAGTCATGGGGAGATTTGTCGTCTGACACTGACACTGATCTGGCAAGTGAAAACGGCGATGATCCTGCACCTGACCTCAGCGATGTGCGTACTTGGTGCTCTATTGACTGCGATACGGACCAGGTAGCGCCCCCAAGATTCCCGTTCACTGGATCACCTGGGATGAAGGTAGATGTTGAGCATGACAACCCTCTGGCATACCTGCAATTAGTCCCCACTGAGGAGGTAATTGAAAACATTGTCACGGAGACAAATCGCTACCAAGAGCAGCAATCTGCTACGCTGCATGCCAGGTTTTCCAGAAGCAGAAAGTGGGAACCGGTGACCAAAGAGGACATTTGGCAGTTTCTGGGACTCATCATTCTTCAGTGGGTGGTGGGGAAACCGTTCCTGAAATGGTACTGGACCACCAACAAGGTACTGGCCACTCTGTTTTTTGGCACTGTGATGTCAGAATACCGGTTTTCCCTCATCATGAAGTATTTCCACTTCACGAACAATGAAGAATTTGATGACGCCACGCATCCTGCACCCAAACTAAAAAAAATCTGGGAGTTATGGCAAATTAATGTGACCAATTTCCAGCGGACCTACGTGCCAGAAAGGGACGTCAGCGTGGATGAAAGTTTGATGGCCTACAAGGGACGCCTGAGCTGGATACAGTACATTGCATCCAAAAGAGCGCGGTTTGGCTTAAAATCCTACATGCTCTGAGAGTCATCCACTGGGTACATCTGGAATTCGGTCATTTACACTGGTAAGGGCACGAAGCTCAACCCCAGGTACAGCGGCTATGGGATGGCCACATCATCTGTCCTTACACTGCTAGAGCCATTGCTGAACCAGGGATATTGTGTGACCACGGACAATTTCTACACGTCTCCGGAACTGTATGAAGTTTTGCTACAAAACAAGACTGACGCATATGGTACCATTAGGCCCAACTGACGTGACATGCCATCTATGTTTGCCAAGAAAAAACTCAAAACCGGAGAAATGGTTGCCTGGCAGAAGGGTAAGATGATGGCAATGCGATGGTGAGACAAGAAGGACGTGTGTCTCATGAGTATTGTGCACAATACCTCCACTGCCATGGTCCACACAAAAGGTGGGAAAGATGTGCTGAAGCCGCAAGTCGTGATAGACTATAATAAAACCATGGTAGGTGTCGACAGAGCCGATTAGGCAATGACATTTTATCCGGCTATACGCAAACAGCAAAAGAAAATATTATAAGACGATCTTCAGACATCTTCTGAAACAATGCCTTTGGAATGCATATATCCTGCACAGAGCAAAGAGTGACAAGCCTCTTGTTCATTCTGAGTTTATCTGGAAGGTGGCTGAGCGGATTTTTGTCAACCACCAGACGCCATCAGTAGTTGTGAACAGACCATGTACGTTGTGCTGTTGATGTTATCAACCCAGAACGCCTGACTGGTCGTCACTTTGTGGACTACATCCCGCCAACTGCAAAAAAGGCAGCACCTACCAGGATGTGCATAGTTTTCTGCTCAAAGAGACATGGCAATGGAAAGAAAGTCCAAAAAGAAACCAGGTTCCATTGTCCTGATTGTCCTGATTGTGACGTCGGACTTTGTGCAGTCCCATGTTTCAAAATTTATCACACTCAGCCCCGTTCACACTGGGGCGACCTCAGCCCCCGTTCACACTGACAGGTCGCCGTAGGTCGCCTGGCATAGAGAAGTATTAGGACAGGAGATGTACCAGGGGATTGGAGGAAGGCTAACGTGATTCCGATATTCAAAAAGGGCCAGAGACATATCCCGGGAAATTATAGGCCTGTCAGTCTGACATCAATAATATGTAAACTTTTGGAGGGGATGATAAGGGACTATATCGTAGAGTATGCTAAAGACAACAACATCATCAGTAGTAACCAGCACGGGTTTACAAATGGGCGTTCTTGTCAAACCAATCTCTTAGCATTCTACGAGGAAGTGAGCTGTGAGCTAGATAGGGGGAGACCAGTGGATGTGGTGTACTTGGATTTCGCTAAGGCGTTTGATACAGTTCCCCACAAGCGCTTAATTTATAAAATAAGGTCTGCAGGTATCGACAGCAGGGTTTGCTCTTGGATACGGAATTGGCTAAAAGGCCGTGTCCAAAGGGTAGTAATAAACAGCGCATACTCAGACTGGTCTGAGGTAGTAAGCGGGGTGCCCCAGGGCTCAGTCCTGGGACCAACCTTGTTCAATTTATTCATAAACAGCATTGAGGAAGGGATCAGTAGTTCGTTATCAGTTTTTGCAGATGACACAAAATTGGCCAGGGCAATAACTGCACAGCATGAAGCAGATATCCTACAGAATGACCTGGACAAAATTACGGAGTGGGCAACGACATGGCAAATGAGGTTTAATGTGGAGAAGTGTAAGGTTTTGCACTTGGGGACCAAAAACATAAAAACACAATACACGTTAGGAGGGGAACCCTTGGGGGAATCAAAAATGGAGAAAGATTTGGGAGTCTTAGTTGATGATAGATTAGGCAACAGCATGCAATGCCAAGCGGCAGCTTCCAAAGCCAACAGAATATTAGCATGCATAAAGAAAGGGATGTATTCCAGAGATAAGACTATAATCCTTCCACTTTATAAAACTCTGGTCCGACCGCATCTGGAGTATTCTGTCCAGTTCTGGTCGCCAGTCCTCAGGAGGGATGTGTTGGAGCTGGAGAAAGTCCAGAGAAGGGCAACTAAACTGATTAGGGGGTTGGAGGACCTTACCTATGAAGAGCGGCTGCAATCGCTCGATTTATTTTCCCTGGAGAAAAGACGTCTGAGAGGGGACATGATAGCAATTTATAAATATCTTAATGGGGATCTCAGCTTAGAAGAAAAGCTGTTCATTCGAAGGAATTGCATGAGGACTCGAGGACATACAATGCGATTAGAGGAGAAGCGTTTTAACCTCAGGCAACGTGGGGGGTTCTTTACTGTTAGGGCTACAAGATTGTGGAATTGTCTACCACAAGAGGTGGTTTCTGCGGGTAGTATGGTGACTTTCAAAAGACTCTTAGACTTACATCTCAAGGATCAGGAGATTGAGGGCTATGTTAGATGATTACAGTCACACACACCTACACAGGTTGAACTGGATGGACTATTGTCTTTATTCAACCTCGCCTACTATGTAACTATGTAACTATGTAACTATGTAACTATGAAGCTGTGGACCCGTTCTAATAGGAGCGACAAAAAAGGGTCCGGAGCTTCTTTGGGGCGACCCGGAGCGACCTGCATAGACTTCAATGTTATGAAGTCCGTGCCGGCCGCTCCGAGGTCATGGTGCGAGCAGCGCGCCGCGACCTGTGAGGTCGCCCCGGGAAGTAGCGTCGCCCCAGTGTGAACGGGCCCTCAGAATGTTTATTGAATTTTCTTTGTTTGACAAATTTCATTATTTTTTATTACATTATTGAATAAAATTATATTATTTATTAGATTATAATTCATGTTTTTTTGTTTCAAACATTATCACATCTGGGATGTCTACTAGAGTCTTGGTTGGTCAGGTTTAAGTAAATAATTACTAAGAATTTTAGGCCTACAATACATAACACCAAATTTCCATGCAAAAAATTGTACCGCTTTTGGTACAAAATTCCTGACATAATCATACCACCAGGGAGGTTAAGGCTTTTTGTGGTTTTAAGCACAGACCTACCTAATATATCCCTGTCCACACAAAATATACCGTAAGTCATACTGTAATACTGGCAAGAGTTTCTCAACTGATCAACTAAAGCCAGGTCATTGGAAGTCTAGAATTTGTTTCATTCATCGGGTTTCTGTGTTTGTGTTGTTTTACTGAATAATATTTTACTTGCCAATGGTGACCTATCAGGTTGCCCCATGTAACCTGATTGTCACTGATTGGTCAGGTTTGACATATTACCTTATGATAGTTTTAGAGTTAGGCAGAAAACAGGAGTGGAAATATAGGGTGGCTGACATAGCAAATGATTTCTATTCAGCCTGGAAGTACAAAGCTTACTGGTGTACATTGTCTGCACAGAACTCGCTCATCAGTGAAATCATAATCCAAGTAATTATAAATATAACAATATATTTCCATGATAGGGTCACAGAGGGTTGAGAGGATGAGGGAATGTTGACCTTGGCTGGAAAATCCTTCAGCAGTTTTCTTGGAATGGATTTGTCCAGTCTATTAACAAATCATTAGATTTTTTTTTTAATATTATCTTCTAAAGTGGACCTCTCACTAACCTTACAAGTGTCCATAAATGCACTTCTGACATGTCCTAATATTTAGCAACAGTATTATTTTTTTAATGCTCCATTTTTTATATTCAAAAAGCCATACTTGGACTCCAGTTAGTGATTTTTCCCTAGGCTAAGGTAAATGCAACAATGTGCTGCAGGCAGGAAAAAGCATTCTGCAACTTTGTAGCAAGTCAAAATCAGGCATGATCTGTAAGAGTCCATTCACACTAATACGACTTGTCAGGCGACTTGGTCAGCCTGACAAGTCGTGCACCGTCTTGGTCCATTGTGTAGTACAGGAATGGTTCTAATAGGAGCGACACGAGTCGCTCTGACTTAGAAAAAGGGTCCTGTACTACTTCGGGGCGACCTGGAGCGACTTGCATAGACATTAATTTCATGAAGTCCGTGCAAGTCGTGCCGAAGTCGCGCTGCATGCGACTTCACAGGTCGCCCCCGAAGTCGTGCCGCTTCAGTGTGAATGCGGTGTAAAACTTTTGTAAATACAATCAAAACCAGCATAGACCACAATATTAACACATGATTGTGTCCTCTCCAAGCCAGTGTCACATTCCAGAAGAAAAAAGAGATCCTATAAAAGTGCTTGAGACGATGCTGTCCTTCTAGATAGAAAAGGAGATGAAGGCATCGTTTGGGGAAGTATGGTAAACTTCGATAGAGCTAATAAATACTTGTAAGTATTGTAATTTAATTAAAAGCAGAACTAAAGTTCCACTGTAAGAAACAGTGAGCAGACAGGCCTTTATTGCAGATATACACTGTAATAAAATGCCCCCACCTGCCTGCTTGCTGTTATCATTGGCGCGTAAAAAAATACTAACCTTCCACTCCTAGTTTATTCCTTCAACCAGTCCAATTGACATGAGAAAAACATATTTAAACCATTGAGCTTATGCAATTACAGATGGACTAAGCTTCCCTGCCAAAAGAAAATTTAAAGTTTTGTCTGGGCTTCAAATATAGTTTAGGTATCTAAAATAAAACAAATATTATTTATTTTTGGTATAAAATGGATTTTATACAAAATCTTTTTATGCATTTAAGTAATAGTGGTAATACATACCCCTACCCATGAAAAACATCCCCACACCATAATCCCCCCTTCACAAAATGATTTGAACCAAGGCACAAAGCAAGATAAAAACAGATATGGATGAGCAAGTTTGGGGTGGAGGAACTGGACTGGCCTGCAGAGTCCTGACCTCAACCTGATTGAAAACCTTTGGGATGAATTTGAGTGCAGACTGCGAGCCAGGCCTTCTCTCAAACATCAGTGACTAATCCTAAACCTCGTGGACAGCCTTCCCAGAAGAGTTGAAGCTGTTATAGCTACAAAGAGTGAACCAACTCAACATTGAACCCTACAGAATAAGACTGGGATTCCATTAAAGTTCATGTGTAAAGAAAGGTGTCCCAATACTTTTGGTAACAGTGTATATATATATACATATATATAGTGAATACTTTTGGTAATATAGTGTATATACATTAGACTGAGTAGATTAAACATGATGAACCCAAAACTAATTTGAAAGGGGTTTTATCTATGGAGTTACAGAAGTATGGGTGGTTGCCATCATCCCTGAATAATATAGAAAAAATGGTATTGGTTCCTCAGGCCAAAAAGAACATGGGATTGTGTAGGCAAAAAAACGGTTTAAAGGAAGTAACGTTTATTTGTACATTGTATAACAATTTCAATTCATGCTATGAGCACATTATATGACAATTTTCATGCTGTGAGCATATACAGCCAAAAAAAAAAATATATATATATATATATATATATATATATATATATATATATATATATATATATATATATATATATATATATATATATATATATATATATATATATATATATATATAATAATATAATAATAAACCAAAAAATACAATTGCGGTGAGTTATTTGATTGGATCAGGTGATTTCCGTTGTTTGAACTGTGCAGACATCCGGAGAGGATGTGAGTCAAAACAGATGGTTCCGACGCGTTTCGGCTATTTTTAGCCTTTTTCAAGGTATCACCCAATTTTCTATGAAAGTAAACAATTCTCACATTAGAAGAACCCAAAACTAATATTTATATTTTGAAGGGCTGCCGGCAAGCCACAGTGCATACCGGGTTCTCATAGCTCTTAAGAAATCATCCCAGAATCCTCAGTTCCACCCAGAGTGCTGTTGTTAGCCATGTCTACTTACAGTACAATGATATGTACAACCAATCAACCCCAGGTGGCACTACAAGACAGATGCCAATGTTCAAGCCCCTAGTGTGAACACTTCCTTGACAGAAACAAATACAATATATAAATGACTTGCTAGAGAAAGGTCAAGTTTATTAAAGGAATAGAATATTAATAGCCTTATTTATTTATTTTTTTAAATGACATGCTCTTCCTTACAAACTTCCTGAAACAGTTATCATAGCTTCACAGAAGTATATATTTTACTTACTGAGCACTTTGCTTGCTGCTGATACAAGGTCATAGGTTTTAGAGTCATCATAAATTATCCTCACCAAAAATTGACCTTCTTCATCGAGCTGTGCTTCTTTTCTAGAAATGGCAATGAAATTTGTTAGGAAATGCTCATACAAAGGCTCATGTTAAATAGCTTAATTATTACATTACTGTTTCCTTGTGGTTCTGGATAAATCTGGTTAAGGTGGATTAACTCAAGCATGCAGAACATCTCAGTTCATATATTTCTGTAAAAAAGACTTTAAAAGGCATACAAATGCTTATATGGATATGCTGCAATTTCGTTGATATATTTTGATCCATTGGGGATTGATTTACCGAGGGAAATAGGCCATTCACTTTATAAGGGAATCAGTAAACTATCTTGCTTAGTGAATGCCTTAAAGTATTTGTAAAGTCTCTTTTTTTTTTTTTTTAAATATCAAACATGTTATACTTACCTGCTCTGTGCAGTTGTTTTTACAGAGTGGCCCAGATCCTTCTCTTCTCAGGTCCCTCTTCATTGCTCCTGGCCCCTCCCTCCTGTTGAGTGCCCCTACAGCAAGCTGCTTTCTGTGGGGGCACCCAAGCCGAGTCACAGCTTCCTGTGTCCATTCAGAGACACGAAGCCACAACTCAACCCCACTCCCATCTCTCCCCTGATTGGCTGACTTTCAGGGTAATTTGTATTGTTTTTTTTTTTTTTATTCAACTTTTTTGGGGAATTTGACTTTTGACTTTGCTTTTTTTTATTTCATTCAGGGTAATTTGTATTGTTTTATTTTTTATAATTCAACTTTTTTGGGGAATTTGACTTTAGTGTACTTAGTGTACTCTTGCCCTATTTTTTTTCATTCAGGGTAATTTGTATTGTTTTTTTTTTTTTAATTCAACTTTTTTGGGGAATTTGACTTTAGTGTACTCTTACCCTAAATTTTGTATTTTGCTTTTTTTATGCTTTCTATTTTTGCCTTCCATATTCCATATTTCATTCAGGGTAATTTGTATTGTTTTTTTGTTTTTTTTAATTCAACTTTTTTGGGGGGAATTTGACTTTACTGTACTCTTACCCTAAATTTTGTATTTTGCTTTTTTATGCTTTCTATTTTTGCCTTCCAAATTGACCTACCATTTTCATAAAAATTTACCAAACTCTATTGATTTTCCCCACAATTTCAGGGTAATGAAAACTCATAATTCCGCTTGTCCCTAATCCGTTACATATTTACTTTGTGTACGGAGTAAATACTAGCTGTCTGAATGTTATGTTGACATTCTTGGTCAATACTTGGAGTCACTGATGGGGAACGGGTATGCAGACAAGCATTTTTCTCTGGATTTCTCTGAGCTATATATCAGTAAAGCACTAATCCAGAACAAACAGACGTGTAGCATTTTCGGAACAAGGATAGCAATGGAAGCCTCCCTTTATTTTCCTGACAGATTTACCTGAAGATTACTAAAGCAGAATAAACTACAGATATCTGTTAGGCCTGAACAAGCTGTAAAAGTTAGTTGCATGAGGTATTAAAGGATTCATTGTGACATTTTGCTCTAGGTCCTTTTAGTTGTGTTGACTGGATTTTCCATCAGGCTTTATGGCTTCTTGTTACACCTCTGACCTTGAATAAGGGTTGCTGACCTAGAATTAATTTCTTACAGACCACTGCACAAAAATATACAGACAACTGAAAATTTTTCTAGGACACATCACTATAACAAGACTGGACTGCTCACAGCAGTAGTGTGGTGTAGTTATTGACTATAAATCCGATTTGTAAGTAATATTTTATTACGGGTAATAGTACTGATTATAGCACAGGGAATCCTATGACAGAAACATTGCTGGCCAGAATAGCATAACACTTTATGCAATGTGTCACATAGAGGCTAAAGCTGATTTTGTGATGTGTTCTCACTGCATTACAAATGTATAAATGCCCAACGATGCAATTTTCCATGTACTGGCCAACAGGTTTTTAAAGGGTCATTCCATTATCGTGGGGAAAAAAATAGCAAATAAAGAAAAAATAATCTAGCGTATGCAATTGCAATCCATGGGTATTTAATAAAATACTATATACTTTTCCTCTGGCTTTTTTTTGGTTTATCTATTTATGGTGAATAAGAACTACCAGTGAATCCCAGAAAGAAGATTGGTTTAGGGTAACTCCACAATTGCGACTCAAGTCATATTGTAACTGAATCTGCAGCCACTGTAAATTTTTTGAAAATGCAATTCAATATGGCTACCTGGAGGTGTTCTGTACACAGAAAGTATACTGAAGGGGCCCCAGAGACATAATTTCCTGCTTGTGTGATTGGCTCACCAATTTCCCCAAAAGTCTGCCTAAGATACAAGTCAGATTTCTGGCATCCACTGCAACAAATAATGTTATTTTTGGTGAGATGCTCGCGATAGGAATGCGTCTAAAGGGATGCAGCTCCAGCAGATTTCCTCATTAGTGCTCTGCAGCTGCACAGCTGATTGATAATTCTGAAACCACTCCCATTAGACCTAGGGCTGTCTTAATGCATGGACACCCCTGAGCACTGTCCGTGGGCCCCAGGTGCATGGGGGCTGCAAGATAATCTTCCATTACATCATACTTGCCTACTGTCCCGGATTTGCTGGGATAGTCATGCTTTTTACTAAGTTCTCCCAGGATGGCATTGTCCCGGAACCAATACTGTGCCCTTCTGACCTTCCCAGTGCTGTGCCTTTCTGTCTCCTCCCCTGTACTGTGCCCTTTATGCTCAGTTTTTGATTTATGACATGTTTTCTTATTGTTTAAAATGTATTTGATTGAAAGAACAAATATATATATATATGTTTAATTCTATCAACTATACTTTAATTCTTGAGAATAGGTGCATAAATTGTGGCAGGCTGGTAGGGGCCCCAGTGTATTACTTTGCCCAGGGGCCCATGATGCTAATACAATGGCCTTGATTAGACCCACTCAGCACAGAGGCACAGAAGAGCACACAGGGATTTCTTCAGACTAACGAAAGGTAGGAACCTGCAACAATGTTTGTTATGATCCTTGCAATGTACAGAGATCACCCAGAGGGGAATGTTTTTTTTCTCAACAAAAGTGGGGTTGCGCTTTAAGCTTTGTGACTTTTTTTTTTACTTTGACTAGATTTTTTTTTTTAATTTTTTTTCCCTTGCAAGAGATCCCTTTCAGGGTATTTCACTGGTGCTTCATTTTTATAAATGGCGACAAAGATACAGTAAGTATATTTTAAGTGAACCTGTGCCCTGATTATGCACAACAAATTATAAACATATTCAGAACAAACAGTAAAAGCACTTGAAAGCTTTTTTTGTGTTAATGTACACACCCTAACATGTGTTATGCCCTGCATTAAAGTATAACTGAAGGCAAAACTTTTTTTTTTAACTTTTGGATGAAGTGCAGGGGGATTAGACCCCTGTCAGTTTGTTTTGCTGTCTGTACATTACTTAGGGTGATTCACCCTCTCTATTTGTCCTATTTATCATTATCATTGAAGGAGAAAGTAAAAGAAAATCCCAAATGTTGGGTTGTCCCCTGTAAAGTAATAGAGGGGAAATCTTCCTATAGGGACACTAATTCTGGTGACCTGGGGGTCCTCAAAAAATGTCCTTAATTTGCAGGGATTTCCTATTACTTCCTGTTTGGTCTATGGGACAGGAAGTGAAGGGAAATCTCTGCAATGAGACACATAAGGCGAAAGAAAATCTGACAGGGGTTAGAAACCTCCATTACTTTAAAAATAAATATTTTTTTTTTTCCATATTTCAACTTTAACATCTTGCCATAAATTCCAAACAGCTGTAAAAAAAAATTGGAATAACTTAGAAGAAGTTCAAAGATATAGACAGGTACCTGAGGGTTTCTGCTTTTTTAATTCAGGTGTAAATTAAAGTGTTTGTGCATAAAAAAAAAAAAAATGCTTTATTAAATAGTCCCCCAAAGAAAACGTGCATCAGATTATAAAAACAAACACTGTATCTTTGTGCTTTTGAACTCTCTTACCTTGGGCATATATAAGTTAATTAGCCTGGGTGCACACTATTGTGATGTTAGACATCGAATGTGATTCGCACCGCGCTCATGTGCAGATCCCATGCGATGTCTGTACAGATTGTATGGCTGAATTTGCATCGCATTCGCACCAAAATGGTGCAAGACCCTTTTTTTTTTTTTTTGTTCGCACTGCGATCTGTAAACTGATCTGGAGGTGGATTGTATTGACTCCCACAGAGGTTCGCATATGGCAGTGTGAACTGCATGCGAGAGACATGCGATGCAGGAAACCGCACTGGAATCGTGCTGGTTCCCGAATCGCAATAGTGTGAACCCAGCCTTAGTAAGGAACTTACAAAATCAGGCATATTCGTCGTCTGATTTAACATTTGTTTTTTTTTTGTGGTGTGTGTGGGCAAGCGGGTGTGTGGGGGGGAATGTTAATTATGTGGCAATTCATGCAAATCCTTGTCTATTCCACTGATATTAATAGATCATTTACAGTTCACAGGTTCAGAAAGAATGTAATGTCATTTGTTATAGCCAAAAAGCACCTTTCCGGACCTCTGTAGATTTAACGTGATTATAAGCGATCACCTTGTAAAACAACCCATTCAGTTTAAAATACAAATGAAATGCAAAACATTTTTGTATAGATATCAAAAAAACATTTTAAAGAGGAAGTAAACCCTCCTCCGCAAGTTGTACCTATAGGTAAGCCTATGATAAGGCTTACCTATAGGTACTGTAAATATCTCCTAAACATGTACCGTTTAGGAGATATTTACCTTACATGCATCCAGTGACGTCACTGGCACATGCGCTCTGAAGGAACGGCCGCTGGTGCCGTTCCTTCAGAGCCCCGTGCCGTGACCATCGGCTCCCGCGCGCGTGCGCGGGAGTGACGTCACCGCGGCTCCGGCCAATCAGATGGCCAGATGCCGCGATCTCGGGAAGACAGGCGACTGGACATGTCGCCCATCATACAGGTAAGCGGACGGCACGGTGGGGGCTCGTTCTAAGGTAAGTATTTCATAATGAGCTAGTATGCGCGATGCATGCTAGCTCATTATGTGTTTCTCTTTCAGGTCGAAAAAAAAAATTTGTATGGGTTTACAACCTCTTTAAATACCTTTTTTCCCTTTTTTATAAGTAATCACATTACCTCTGTTCTCAGCTGCATAGTATTTGGGGGGGTAAACAGCAGTACACTGAGCTTCTCAGTGAAAGACCAGTGAAAACATTAGGTGGGAAAAAGAAAATGTTTACCCATTTATAAAGTGACACCACACCATCAAACATATTTTGACATCTGTATCAGATTTACTTGGCAAAACACCATGAATGGTTTGAAAATACATGCACTTTGTACTTTTTTTTTTTTTAAGGCGGAGTTCCGGCCTCAAATATCTTTTTTTAACTAGAAAATACCCCTATAATACTAATCCATCGCCCTTTACAGAACCACTATTCTCATACTTACAAGGTGTAGAGTATTGGATTTTAGTCAAAATCTTACTTTTAAAAACTCTGTCTGGGCGCGGCCATCTTGGATGTGGGCATCTGAAGCCGCAGTGTAATCTGCTGTGTCCTTCTTCCTGATTCCAGGGAGTGTTCTGGGAGTTCTTCCTGATTCCAGCCTCCTGGGAGTGATGACAAACAGCTCCCAGGATGCAATGCAAAGGCAGAAGTGATGTTGGTGGCCGTGGCCACAGAGGGGGAAGAAGGAGGAAGTACAATCAAAAATGCCCTGAAAATAAGGTAAGGGACCCCCGAAAAAAATTGAAAATGCCCAATAGTTGATCAGCATAGCGAGCACTCTAGGAATCACTAAAGTTGCAAAATAGGCCGGAACTCCGCTTTAACCTAGAAATGTTTTTATACCATTCGCAACTGTCCAGACAGTTGGCAACATAAAACATATCATATGTAACCTGGAAGGTTAGTGTTAGCCCCCGTTCACACTGGGGCGACCTGTGAGGCGACCTGGTCGCCTCACAGGTCGCCGCAGGTCGCCTCCCATAGGGAAGCTGCGGACCCGTTCTGATAGGAGCGACACAAGTCGCTCCGGCTCAGAAAAAGGGTCCGGAGCTTCTTTGGGACGACCAGGAGGCGACCGCCATAGACTTCAATGTTACGAAGTCCGTGGCGGCCGCTCCGAGGTCGCGGCGCGCTGCTCGCACCGCGACCTTGGAGGTCGCGGTGCGAAGTAGCGTCGCCCCAGTGTGAATGGGGGCTTAACCCATATGAATAAATGATGTCAAAATGCTACAAAAATAAATCTTAAAATACAAAACAACCCATCAATTGCCCAAAAAGTTGTTGGAAACTCAATATGTTTAGACATCACAGTTATACAACAAATTTCCAGACTGGTGCATCAAAGTTTTTTTTTTTTTTTTAGGAGTGGAATTCAAGAAAATAGGAAATAAAAAGTTTTGAGCCCTGCCCTTTTCCAATTATTTTTAACATTTTACGAGGTTTTATTTATAATATAAAGTTCACTGCGCTTGTGCAAAGCACGTTTTCGAACTATATATGGTTTAACACATTTGGAAGACAAACACATTTTTCTGACATGATTCAGCTTCCATAAATCAAAGCAGACAACGTAGTTAATAATTTATACAGTTTTGTGAATGTTCCACAAATGTGTTCTTTTATCTGTATTTATACTGAGCCTAGTGACAAAGAACTGCTATATCTTAACACATTGGTTATTTACATTTTTTCATTACATTGTCAGTTTTTCGAAGGGAAGATTTCCTATAAATTTATTTATTGCAATCCTTTTTTAATATAATGAGAGCAGCATATTCCACTTCATAGAGAACAGAACACCATTCATCAGTTTTAGTTCAATAATTCTCTACAAAAACTTCCACCCAGTGGCGTCGGCAGGGGGGGGCTGACCTGGGCTATAGCCCAGAGTGTGCTCCCCAAAAGCCCCGGGTCTCCTGTTGCTTTTTTAATAAAATGATTAGCCCCGAGTCCCAAAGCCTGGGTTTGGCCGAGAACTCGGGTTACATACCTCAGCAGTGTAAGATTTATAAAGCACATCCAATGATTGGTGGGCAATCCGGGGCAGCCGCAAGGAGAGTGAATGCAGCTGTCAAGTTTCAGCATTGATGTCGGGTGTGGGCGTGGCCGGTATGCCACGCCCACCTTCCTCCCCAGACAGCTTCTGTTTCTCTATGCACGGAACAATGGGGCGGAGCCCCGCATACCGGTCCCGCCCACACCCGAAATCAATGCTACTTGACAGCGGCAATCACTCTCCTTCCTTGCGGCTGCCCCAGATCGCCCACCAATCACTGGATGCAGTGGCGTAAAGGGCACTGTGTAAAGGGCAGGCAGTGGCAGCTCCTTCAGTCCGGGGACTAGCGGGAGCGGAGCCGCGGCGGGAAGGGGGCAGGGCCTCGGCGGGAAGAAGGGGGCGGAGCCTCGGCGGGAAGAAGGTGAGTGCCCATTGCCCAAGTGTGTGTGCTGGGTAGTAGAGGGATGGGGAAGCTGCATATAGAGGAATTCATCTTTCCCTATTCTTTCTGCAGCTGCTGAATAACTGATTCTCCTCTTCTCCGTCCTGCAGGAAGAATAGGGAAAGATCAATTCCTCTATATGCAGCTGCCCCATCCCCTTCCTATACAACTTCTTTTGCTGGCTCACCAGTGCTCTTAACCCCCCCTCCAGTGTTCTAATCCCCCCTCAGTGCTCTTATCCCCCCCCCTCAGTGCTGTTATTCCCCCCCCACCCTCAGTGCACTTATCCCCGCCTCAGTGCTCTTATCCCCCCCTCTCAGTGCTCTTAACCCCCCCACCCAGTGCACTGGACTGCCCCCTGTTCATTAGCCCTCCCCCGGTGCTCTTCAGCTCCCCACTGTGCTTTTCATCTCCCTCCCCCCTATGCTCCCTGTCCCCCCCAGGGCTCTCCACCCCCTGCGCCTTCCAACCCCCCTGCAATGCTTTCCAAACCACCTCTTAATACTCTCCAGTCCCCCACCCCCACCCCACCGTGCCCTTCAGCTCCCCCAGTGCTCTCTGCTTCGCCTGTGCTCTCCGGCCCCCCTAGTGCTCTTCTATCTTCTATCATGTCCTCAGTCTCTGACCATCTTCTGTATCATGTCTGTAGTCTCTGACCGTCTCCTGTATCATGTCTGCAGTCTCTGACCGTCTCCTGAACCATGTCTGCAGTCTCTGACTATCTTCTGTAACATGTCCTCAGTCTCTGACCATCTCCTGTATCATGTCCTCAGTCTCTGACCATCTCCTGTATCATGCCCTCAGTCTCTGACCCTCTCCTGTTTAATGTCTGCAGTCTCTGACCATCTCCTGTATCATGTCTGCAGTCTCTGACCACCTCTTGTATCATGTCTGTAGTCTCTGACCATCTCCTGTACCATGTCTGCAGTCTCTGACCATCTCCTGAACCATGTCTGCAGTCTCTGACCGTCTCTTGTATCATGTCCTCAGTCTCTGACCATCTCTTGTATCATGTCTGCAGTCTCTGACCACCTCTTGTATCATGTCTGTAGTCTCTGACCATCTCCTGTACCATGTCTGCAGTCTCTGACCGTCTCCTGTACTATGTCTGCAGTCTCTGACCGTCTCTTGTATCATGTCCGCAGTCTCTGACCATCTCCTGTACCATGTCTGCAGTCTCTGACCACCTCTTGTATCATATCTGTAGTCTCTGACCGTCTCCTGTACCATGTCTGCAGTCTCTGACCGTCTCCTGTACTATGTCTGCAATCTCCCTCCCCCCTATGCTCCCTGTCCCCCCCAGGGCTCTCCACCCCCTGCGCCTTCCAACCCCCCTGCAATGCTTTCCAAACCACCTCTTAATACTCTCCAGTCCCCCACCCCCACCCCACCGTGCCCTTCAGCTCCCCCAGTGCTCTCTGCTTCGCCTGTGCTCTCCGGCCCCCCTAGTGCTCTTCTATCTTCTATCATGTCCTCAGTCTCTGACCATCTTCTGTATCATGTCTGTAGTCTCTGACCGTCTCCTGTATCATGTCTGCAGTCTCTGACCGTCTCCTGAACCATGTCTGCAGTCTCTGACTATCTTCTGTAACATGTCCTCAGTCTCTGACCATCTCCTGTATCATGTCCTCAGTCTCTGACCATCTCCTGTATCATGCCCTCAGTCTCTGACCCTCTCCTGTTTAATGTCTGCAGTCTCTGACCATCTCCTGTATCATGTCTGCAGTCTCTGACCACCTCTTGTATCATGTCTGTAGTCTCTGACCATCTCCTGTACCATGTCTGCAGTCTCTGACCATCTCCTGAACCATGTCTGCAGTCTCTGACCGTCTCTTGTATCATGTCCTCAGTCTCTGACCATCTCTTGTATCATGTCTGCAGTCTCTGACCACCTCTTGTATCATGTCTGTAGTCTCTGACCATCTCCTGTACCATGTCTGCAGTCTCTGACCGTCTCCTGTACTATGTCTGCAGTCTCTGACCGTCTCTTGTATCATGTCCGCAGTCTCTGACCATCTCCTGTACCATGTCTGCAGTCTCTGACCACCTCTTGTATCATATCTGTAGTCTCTGACCGTCTCCTGTACCATGTCTGCAGTCTCTGACCGTCTCCTGTACTATGTCTGCAGTCTCTGACCGTCTCTTGTATCATGTCCGCAGTCTCTGACCATCTCCTGTACCATGTCCGCAGTCTCTGACCACCTCTTGTACCATGTCTGCAGTCTCTGACCATCTCCTGTACCATGTCTGCAGTCTCTGACCGTCTCCTGTACCATGTCTGCAGTCTCTGACCGTCTCCTGTACTATGTCTGCAGTCTCTGACCGTCTCTTGTATCATGTCCGCAGTCTCTGACCATCTTCTGTACCATGTCTGCAGTCTCTGACCACCTCTTGTACCATGTCTGCAGTCTCTGACCATCTCCTGTACCATGTCTGCAGTCTCTGACCATTTCCTGTACTATGTCTGCAGTCTCTGGCCATCTCCTTTAGCAAGTCTCCAATCTCATACTCAAACTTAAACACATTGCTAATAGTATTAGCTATCTATTTATGCTGAAGGTAGGACTATGCAGGGGAGGGAGGCAGAGAGTGGAAAAGGGGGAACTGTGATTAGAGAGACGGAGGGCAGACTGCAAGGGGCACTGTGATGGGGGGCTGTGAAATTTGTGCAATAAATATTCTTGAAAACATTACAAATATTTGTGGGTGTTTTTACATTTTAAAGTTGGGGGGTGCCAGATATAGGATCCGCCCCGGGTGCCAAATGCTCTAGGTACGCCACTGACTGGATGTGCTGTAATACATTTTCTTTCTAAAAAAACGCAGTGAGTCGGCGCACAATAGAAGAGATCTCAGAAGAAACTCAGACCGAGTCAACCAATCGCAGCAAGACCTCCCAAACTAAAATAAGAAAGGGGTCTCACCATAAATATGTACCAATGTTTAAGAATGACCAAATAAATAATCTATAAGCAGCTAAAAAATCAACTGATTGAAGCAAACAACATATAAAATCCAACTCTTGTAGGCTGATCCGATTCCTTAAAAAAATTCTTAAAAAATCCTTAAAAAAATTCCTATATTCGCCTAGGATATATGAAGATAGGAAAATATATCCAACTTATAGGCAACTCCCAATCTATATTAAAAGACGTGTATGATGCGAATCCTAAAATTGATCCAATTCCTTAACACTAATCATAAATAAGTAATCTAAATATCTGTTCCCAGTGGAATTATGGCTTCTTTTCCTAAAACAATATGAGATGAAAACAGGCTAAATAGTCGCAACAGCCGACTGGATCGCAATACTAGTTCGTAATTCACAAATATAGCCAATATTCTCACAAATGAATCAGTGATGATGCATGTGTACCCAAAGATCGTAAAGCTGTTGCAACTATTTAGCCTGTTTTCATCTCATATTGTTTTAGGAAAAGAAGCCATAATTCCACTGGGAACAGATATTTAGATTACTAATTTATGATTAGTGTTAAGGAATTGGATCAATTTTAGGATTCGCATCATACACGTCTTTTAATATAGATTGGGAGTTGTTTACAAGTTGGATATATTTTCCTATCTTCATATATCCTAGGCGGATATAGGAATTTTTTTAAGGATTTTTTAAGAATTTTTTTAAGGAATAGGATCAGCTTACAAGAGTTGGATTTTATATGTTGTTTGCTTCAATCAGTTGACTTTTTAGCTGCTTATAGATTATTTATTTGGTCATTCTTAAACATTGGTACATATTTATGGTGAGACCCCTTTCTTTTAGTTTGGGAGGTCTCACTGCGATTGGTTGACTCGGTCTAAGTTTCTTCTGAGATCTCTTCTATTGTTCTCTAGTGAGAAATACTAGAGTTGGCTGCATGTAGAATCGGATTAAATCCGAATCTCAGAGTTATATATTTGTCACCAGCTGCAAAAAAACACATTAGAGGAATCCTCCTACTCGGATACACACGTGACAGCGCATATATCACCCTATACTTTTTTAATACATTTACTTTAAAGCAGTCCTAAACACTAAGATATACTCTGAATGTCTTTCAAACATTATTATTGCTTCTGAAAGCATTAAAATCTCTTATTGGGCATCTGCAGGTTTCTTTGGGCTCTAGAGCTGGTAGAAAGTATTACAGTTGTCTTCATCAATCTGGGTTAGACAGCATCAGAGGGAATTTAAAATAGATTTAGTGCATATTAGGGCTCTGGTAAACCTTAAACTACACTCCGAAGCTCATTGAGCACAGCCACGTTTCCCATGCAAACATGTATGTGCAAGTACTGGATGTTGAGTAAGTGAACATGAAGGGAGATTGAACATTAAAATCTCTGGCAGTTTGCCTTTACTAATCACTAGTGGCCCAAAGTCTGACACCTGATGATCATACTTATGGTATATGAGATTGTTGGACATCCCTTTTAAAAACTATGGGCAAGAAAGAAGACTTTCACCCTCTGAATGCACTTGGCATCGTTATTTTTTTCTCTGGTTTGTTCTCCTTTTTTCATTTTTTTTTGTACACCCTGTCTTGCGGCTGCCATTCTTGTCTAGGTGAGAATGACGTCTCTAAGACTTTGAAATGTGTTCACCACATATACCGGGATGCTTCGCTTTCCATTCACAGGCCTGTGGAAGAGGTGCTGCAAATCACAGCAGGACGCTCCTCTTTATACCACCCTATATCTGCCCCTCTGTACTCCTCTCCATATCACCCCATGTCTGACCCCCTGTACTTCTCTGCTCTCCATACCACCCCATGACTGACCTCCTGTACTCCTCTCCTCTCCATACCACCCCATGTCTGACCCCCTGTACTCCTCTTCATACCACCCCATGTCTGACCCCCTGTACTCCTCTCCTCTCCATACCACCCCATGACTGACCCCCTGTACTCCTCTCCTCTCCATACCACCCCATGACTGACCCCCTGTACTCCTCTCCTCTCCATACCACCCCATGTCTGACCCCCTGTACTCCTCTCCATACCACCCCATGTCTGACCCCCTGTACTCCTCTCCTCTCCATACCACCCCATGACTGACCTCCTGTACTCCTCTCCATACCACCCTATGTCTGACCCCCTGTACTCCTCTCCATACCACCCCATGTCTGACCCCCTGTACTCCTCTCCATACCACCCCATGTCTGACCCCCTGTACTCCTCTCCATACCACCCCATGTCTGACCCCCTGTACTCCTCTCCATACCACCCCATGTCTGACTCCCTGTACTCCTCTCCTCTTTATACCACCCCATGACTGACCTCCTGTACTCCTCTCCATACCACCACATGACTGACCCCCTTTACTTCTCTCTTCTCCATACCACCCAATTTCTCACCCCCTGTACTCCTCTCCATACCACCCCTTGACTGACCCTTGACTGAGGGGGCCATTGGGTGGAGCTTGGGCAGTACTTACTTTTAAATATGGGAGGAGCTTGGGCAGGGCTTACTTTAAAATGTGGGAGGGGGTTATCAAATTTATCTTCGGGCTGAAGCCCCTGGTCTTTTTCCCACCTAGCAACGCCCCTGCTTCCACCTGTCATTTTACGTCCGCTTTTACCATAAGCATCAGCTTACATTGAAGAGCCTGCACAGCAAAGGTACATGTCTAATGTATTTCCATTTCTATACATAGGAAGCCTGAAAACCACACAATCAAGTTGCAATGGACTAGTCACCAGTATTGTCTGTGGTCTCTATGCAGCTGAACCTTTCCCCGGAAGATTTTACCCCTTTCATGACCAGGCCTTTATTTGCTTTGCAGCACTGCGCTACTTTAGCTGGCGATTACGCAGTCATGAAAGGCTGTACCCAAACAAAATTTATATCATTTTTTTTCCCCAACAAAATTACATTTTTTTTTGGAGATATTTGATCACTATTGTTTTTTTTTTTGCAATCTAAATAAAAAAAGACCGACATTTATGAAAGAAACAAACTAATATTGTTTACTTTCTGCTATAAAACATATCCAATATGACGAAGGGAATCTGCCTACAAAGGACAGAGAGAAGGCAAAGATGCTAAATAAATTCTTCTTCTCAGTCTTCATTCAAGAATTGGGGGGATACAGTAGCCTAGACTGTAATGTTAAAGTTAATAACACGTCACAGGAAGCACCCTCGTGGTTAACTGAAGACAAACTCAGAACTAGACTTGAAAAATTTAACAAGAATAAGTCAACCAGACCAGATGGCTTACACCCGAGGGTCCTTAAAGAACTCAGCCAGGTGACAGCCAGACCATTGTTCCTAATTTTTATGGATAGTCTACTGATAGGAATTGGTACCAGCTGATTGGAAAAAAGCCAACATGGTACCAATATTTAAAAAAGGGCCAAGATATATCCCTGGGAACTACAGGCCGCTTAGCCTAACATCAATAGTCTGTAAGCTATTGGAGGGGATGATAAGGGACTATATACAAGATTTTAGTAATGAAAACACTATCATTAGTAGTAATCAGCATGGATTCATGAAAAATTGCTCTCGCCAGACCAATCTATTAACCTTCTTTGAAGAAGTGAGCTGCCATCTGGATAAAGGAAGGCCTGTGGATGTGGTGTATCTGGATTTTGCAAAGGCATTTGATACAGTTCCCCACAAATGTTTACTGTACAAACTAAGGTACATAGGTATGGAGCATAGTGTGAGTGCCTGGATTAAAAGCTGGCTTCAGGGGTGAGTCCAAAGGGTGGTGATAAATGGGGAGTACTCAGAATAGTCTGGTGTGGAAAGTGGGGTCCCCCAAGAATCTGTCCTGGGACCAATCCTATTTAATTTATTCATAAATGGATGGGATAAACAGCTCAATCTCTGTATTTTTGGATGATACTAAATTAAGTAGGGCAATAACTTCTACGCAGGATGTGGAAACCTTACAAGAAGGCCTGAACAAAATAATGGGGTGGGCATCTACATGGCAAATGAGGTTTATTGTTGAAAAATGTAGGGTAATGCATTTGGGTGCAAGAAATATGAATGCAAGTTACTCACTAGGGGGAGAGCCTTTGGGGAAATCTAAGATGGAAAAGGACCTGGGGGTCCTAGTAGATGACAAGCTCAGCAATGGCATGGAATGCCAAGTTGCTGCAAGCAAAGCCAACAGAATACTGGCATGCATAAAAAAGGGGATTCACTCCAGAGATAAAACAATAATTCTCCCACTCTGTAAGACTCTGGTCCAGCCGCATCTGGAGTATGCTGTCCAGTTCTGGGCACCAGTCCTCAGGAAGGATGTGCTGGAACTGGAGAGAGTCCAGAGAAGGGCAACAAAGCTAATAAAGGGACTGGAGGATCTCAGCTATGAGGAAAGACTACAAGCATTGAACTTATTCTCTCTAGAGAAGGGACGCTTGAGAGGGGATATAATATCAATGTACAAATACCATACTGGTGATCCTAGCATAGGGAACAAACTATTCAGCGAAAGGGAATATAAAAGGACTCACGGCCATTCACTAAAATTAGAAGAAAAACGGTTTAGCCTTAAATTGCATAAGGGTTTCTATACCGTCAGAGCGGTAGGGATGTGGAATTCTCTTTCACAAGCAGTGGTATCAGCAGGGAGCATTGATAGTTTCAAAAAACTACTAGATGTAACTATGTAACAATAAATAATTTAAAAAAATCGAATTTCTTCATAATTTTTGGCCAAAATGTATTCTGCTACATGTTTTAAAAAAAATAAGTGTATATTGTTTGGTTTGTGTGCAAGTTATAGTGCCTACAAACTAGGGTAAATATTCTAGAATTTTTACTTTTTTATACTACTTATGGCAGCGATCAACGACTTAAAACGGGACTGTGCAGTGGGAAATCTCACACTAACTGACGCTGAGGAGAATTGACTAACTGCCACTGACATCACCAATGGCATTAATACAGTGATCACTGTACTAAAGAAACTGGCTCAGAAGGGGTTAACATCTAGGAGAATCAAGGGGTTAAATATGTGCCTAAGTATGTGTAATGTGTGTACAGTGTGCTGCTTTAACTAAAACATCTCTCAGTTTGAGAAACTGACAAATCGCTCCCTATGTACAGAGCTCTGTGTTGTTTACCAACACAGGGCTCTGGGCTGTGATCATACACAGCCAATCAGCAGGTCCCAGATGTGAATCAGGGGCTTGCTGACAGGCTCCCGCTGTGTATAATCATAGTGGGTGAAGGCCGGGGAGCATGCATGCGTGTGACCAAAACCCAGAAGTAGGCAGCGACCCATGGGTACGTTGCTTTGCCTAGTGGCCGCCCGCCAGCAGTACATTGCGGGCGGGCGCTAAGTGGTTATTGTTTAGCTATGCCTTGTTTTGCACTGTGTCTCTGTGTTCAGACCACGCTCTTGGTAGGGGGGCTAGGCTTAACTTACTCATTTTAGAATTATCCCTCTGATGCCTGGTGATCTAGTGAATGGTGGGGAAATATTCAAGAATTGGAAAGAAAATATAGACAAATCGCAGATCTGAGGAAAATTAGAAAAAGGCTTGCACTGCATGTCCTCAGATACAGCTTCATCTCCAGCAAGAAGAAATAATGTGCAGTATAGTAGAGGCATTAACAAATCTCACTCTAAATTCCCTAAAGACACCTAAAGCAGAGCCTCTAACACAGCAGAATTTACAGCTAAGAGGCTGTAGGCACAGGGGTGACTAGGCAGATTGGCAGGCCAGAAATTGCATTGCTATTTTTCTGGAGAAATTCAAGACAAAGTTTTTTTTCTCAGGAAAATGCTTAGGCACAATTAAGTGAATCCTAAATGTTCCCCACAACATAACAAAGCTCCTCATCTTAAGTTTAGGTCCTATTCTGTTTCAAACACCACTTTATGCATTATAATATCTCCTTCAGACCTTGGTTCATCTAGTCAAGATGGTCACCTGCAGAATAAGCACCCTCCACAGACAGCTCAACTCTCCAATAAGACACTTCACTTTAATGCAACATAGTTTTACATGGAATGTTCACTGGTCATTTGAAGTGCAAAGAGACAATCTTCTAAAAGTAGCACCGTCCCCGTAGGGCTTTCTATGTGATGACTTGTTGGGCCTCCTCTGATTACCTGCAGACAGTCACTTGGAGACAGTTCAAACATCCATCCTTACTCCCAATGACTCATTACTCAAAAAACAGTCCAGGGGTTTTAGTTTTTGGTTTCTATTGTGGAACTTGGATGGGAGAAGTGAATAGTGGGATACTCCAACTATTTACTATTTACAGATGATAATGACAACTCTCACTTGGCCTCACCAGGTTACTTGTGGAACAGTCAAACTGCTTTAACCTAACCATAGTGCCACATGCATGGCAAGGGTTATGTCTTCCTGCTCTCTCTCCAGCAACAGACTTGGTGAACTACATTATCTTCAGGACACTATCTAGCATCCCCTTTATTGACACCCGTCCACTGACTCTTCTAGCTGAAGAGATGGCCCCCCTCAGGACAGGCCCCTTGACACAGATCTGTACTCACTGTTAGCAGATTAAGGTAATTTCCAGTATCTCCCTTCCAGTCAGTGCTGCAGGACCTCTGGGTTCAGTTCCCCTCTAGCTCTTAGACCCTCAGGTCGACCACCTGAGGCTGTATGGCACCTTCTACAGAGGAGAAGGCAACTGCCCCCTCCCTCTGGGACTCCATTCTACAGCTGAAAGACCCTGAGCACAAGTGCCCTTGGCATTTATACAGCATCCCAGCATGCACCGATGCACTTTCCTCTGCCAATTACCAGGGCTGTACTAAATGCCTGTGCACTCATTTCTCAGGTTTCCTCCCACTGCCCAATCTGCCTCCCTATTGGACCAGTGTGAAACACTTCAGACAAACTGAGCTGCACCTGAGCACAATGAGCAGACCTCACTAGCAAATCCTGCTCTCTGGTAGGCAGAAAACAATATAGATTTACCTGACAATCTTTCTGGTAAACAGAAAAGATCCAAAGCTTTACTCTCTCTCTAGCACTTACCTAGGAGGGTACTATATCATCATTCTGCCCAATATGAAGGCTAGTAACTTACTGAGGGTATAAAAAGAAGAAGGAAGGGGGATCTATCTAGGGATTAAACCAACCAACCCCAACATGCAAGTAATCTGGATTGTACCATTTACAGACATTAAATTACATGTTGTAGTTACACTTAATTGTCGCTAGGTGTCACCACTAAGACATTTATACATGCATACAATTCAATGTAACAGTGATGGATACACAATAAGTATTCTAGAACAGGTCCACTTTTCTTATGCACCCTATTAGAATAGACCATGTTCAAGTCAGGTGACAAGATTAATTCTGATTGGAGAGTAACCCTCCTGCACTTAAAGTGAAACTATAGGAAAAACTTTTTTTTTTTTTATATTTGGATAGAGTAATGCAGGGTTATAACCCCTATCAGTTTATTTTCTGCCATCTGCACCCCATTGGGGAGATTTACCTTCACTTCCTGTCCCATATCCAATACAGATAGAGAGATAAATTACCTGTGAATAAGGGAATTCCTTGAGGACCCCCAGGCCACCAGAACTAGTGTCCCCATTGGAAGATTTCCCCTCCATTATTTTTCTGGGGACAGCCCAAAATTAGGTGTTCTAATCCATCTCCACTCTATAAAACGTTTTGCCTTTAGTTATAATTTAAGAATTAGTGCTTAAACTGGATGTTTGAGTAACTTTAAAAGTCTGCACATTCATACATTCCTGATACGTCACAATATACAGCAGAAGTGTCATGTTTTATTAAAAAGCAGTTTTTGAATGCCTCTCAAGTGACTTTGTCTGGAATGAGATCATGTTATCACTTTGCTGCAGGGGGTTGGAATAATTTTCTCCTAAATGGTCAAGTCAGAGAGACTGCAGCAGAGGGCTGATTTGTGCTAGACGTTTGTGAACACGCTCAAGAACTGTACAGGCATTAGGATTTACATGATTGTGTTATCTCTGAGTCAGCATCTCAGTCCAGCAAGAGAAGGCTGGTCCTGGATCATGTCTGAACAAAGATGGTGCCATTGCTCTGGAGAGACAAGTAGACAAAGGCATTGTCAGGTGGAGTACTTTGAGAGTGAGAGTGGAAATGCAAAACTTTTTTTTTCATTTTGGATAAAGCAAAAGAGGGATATAAACCCTGAAAGTCTCTTTTGCCATCTGCATCCCATTTGGGAGATATCTCTTCACTTCCTGTCCTACAGCTAAAGCAGAAAGTGAGAGAAAATTCCTCCAAAGTGAGGGTATCCCTGGTTGTCACCACAGACACTGGAGCTAGTGCCCTCTTTGTAATGTTTTCCCTTATATTTCTGTTCTGTGGAAAACCCAAAATGTGGGATGTTCCTACACTTTCACTTGCTGTGATAATAGTAAATAAGAGAGAAAATCCCTCCAAAGTTAGGGAATCCCTGGTTGTCACCACAGTCACCTAAACTAGTGTGCCCATTGGAAGGTTTTCCCTACTATTCCTGTCCTGGGGACAACCCAAAATGTGGGATTTACTTATCCTTTCACTCTCTATGACATCGGTAAACACAGCTACCCTGACATCTGTGTGGGAGCAGGTGCATGTCCCCAGACCCATACTGTGTGAGTTCAGGGACCCCCACTTACATGGATGCCAGATTGGGAGCAGCGGCTGTGTTTGTGCAGGCGCTATATCCCAACTGACATTAATGGGACTGCCTGCACAGGGATACAAAGCACACCTGTCCAACCATGCGTGGGTAAACACATCCCTTCACCGGAATACACATATGTATGCCCTGTGTAAACGAGGTCTAATTTATAGATTTTTTTATATTTTTTATTAATTGAGTTTGAGAAACAATACTATGCTTGTGTTATTCTCACCCAACAAGTGTTGGCTAATCCAAACAGCCCGAGTCCATAGAACAGCAGGAGTCTAAAAAAGTGGTTGTCAACCTATGAGCTAAAGGGAGCCTCAAATGTGGCCCCTGAAATCATCAAAGTGTCACATATAATGTTCAATATATGTAATGCTTGAGGAACTTAAGACCTAATAGAGGAAATGAGGGTTAGAGAGTGTGGACATGCTACATTTGTGGCTGGGGACATGCTGCTAAAGACAATATGAAACTAGGAACATGGTACATGAGACTAGTAGAGATCAATGCTCTTACCTTAATCAACAAGCCCACTACTGACTGCTGAGGTCCAAAGGGCTGCACATCACATACCACAGGCCCACAAGTGGCCCTCGAGGCACAGATTTGGCACCAGGGATCAGAAGTGTCAAGTCCCTTCTCATGCTCAGTGCAGTGCATGACTACTGGGCTGAAGAAAGTAACTTTTCCAATGAAAGTGGAGAACTTCTCTAAAATGTTGTGCTGTCAAAAACATTTTGTGGACAGCATAATATCAAACATTTTTTTATGTTTGATATATAGTATGTCCAACCAGGCAGCATTATAACAACCTCCAGTTGTACAATTCTGGTGCCTATGCGATTATCAGTGAAAAACAGGAAATGAAGAGGGTATCCCGCTAGAAGTGAAAGCCTCTTTTCAATATCCTCTAAGGATACACAGAGCTGATTTCTAAAAATCGAAGCACAGAAAAGCTTCATTTAGTTCCAGATATTCTTGAACTACAGTATTACTATGGACAGCATCCTTTGTTCCAGTTTTCACCAATCATCCTTTCTATTACAAAGATTAGTTTAACCCCTGTAGCACTTAGCATAAATAAAACAATCAACTAATCACCTGTGCCTACCACAATTATGAATAATAATATATATATAAATCAATATAATATACATATAAACAAACGTGAACAATCTATATATCATCTAAAGCAGGCATGTCCAACCTGCGGCCCGGAACCCGCAGGTAATGCGGCCCACTGCCCCTTGACATTTTTTATTTCTGCTGGGGAGGAAGGAAGTCGAGTTGGGGGCACTGCCACAGAGGCTGCCTCGGAGGGGATCATCCACTAGTTGTGTTAAATTAGTGCTGGGGGCGCTTTAGCACAGGAAGGGCGAAGCAGCGTTTTATTACTTATATACCTTAACTATAGTAAATATTTTATATGCGGCCCGAGAAAATTTCTCTACACTCAATGCTGCCCAGAGAAGCTAAAAGGTTGGACACCCATGATCTAAAGTCTTCCTAACAAATCTTTGTGTCTTCTTTCATTAAATTCCACATGACACACACATGGACAAATGTGAACAATCAATATGTGATCGAAATAGGGTTAACACATTTTTGTGTCTTCGTTTGGTTGTAGCTCTCCACCCACAATTCAAAACACACTCACCGCTTAATTTGCCCTTCTATTTTGGAAAGGCAAATGCACTTGTGTATACAGTACATCTTTTAATCTGAATCCTGAAGATGAGACACTCTCCGCCATTAATTAAGGTGTGTATGCAATTAGAAGTTTGCTGGAACTAGCTAGATATACTACTCCTCATATGTAGCTCTCCACTATTCATATATAGTGTAAAAATACACACATTTATTAACATATAAAGTTATAATACAATATCAAATCACATGTTACTAATGCTCACTGGCATTATATGAAACAGCATGGGCAATATTATTGCTGTTCTCGGTATAGCTCTCCCTCTTTTAGGTCCAGTGGCCACAATGCTTTGAAATGCATATTTGCACAGATACAGTCAGGTCCATAAATATTGGGACATCAACACAATTCTAATCTTTTTGGCTCTATAATAGATTTGAAATGTATTCACTCTGGTGAAGTCTTCTCTTGATTGTTGACTTTGACACACATACACCTACCTCCTGGAGAGTGTTCTTGATCTGGCCAACTGTTGTGAAGGGTGTTTTCTTCACCAGGGAAAGAATTCTTCGGTCATCCACCACAGTTGTTTTCAGTGGTCTTCCGGGTCTTTTGGTGTTGCTGAGCTCACCGGTGCGTTCTTTCTTTTTAAGGATGTTCCAAACAGTTGATTTGGCCACACCTAATGTTTTTGCTATCTCTCTGATGGGTTTGTTTTGTTTTTTCAGCCTAATGATGGCTTGCTTCACTGATAGTGACAGCTCTTTGGATCTCATATTGAGAGTTGACAGCAACAGATTCCAAATGCAAATAGCACACTTAAAATGAACTCTGGACCTTTTATCTGCACCTTGTAAATTGCATAATGAGGGAATAACTCACACCTGGCCATGGAACAGCTGAGCAGCCAATTGTTCCATTACTTTTGGTCCCTTCAAAAGTGGGAGCCACATATACAAACTGTTGTAATTCCTACACAGTTCACCTGATTTGAATGTAAATACCCTCAAATTAAAGCTGAAAGTCTGCAGTTAAAGCACATCTTGTTTGTTTCATTTCAAATCCATTGTGGTGGTGTATAGAGCCAAAAAGATTAGAATTGTGTCGATGTCCCAATATTTATGGACCTGACTGTAAATAGCATACTAACATTGCATTCCTGCCTTAATCATGCTTTGTTTTGTTTAAGACTTCTTCCAATGTGGAACGTGGAAAATTTCAGCTGAGATATCATCGACCCTATGCACTTTCTATAGTCCTTTTAAGACCCTGCAAATTTTGCTTTAGCAGACCATCAATTTTTGAGTTACAATATCACCTCTGTACCAGTGGGTCAGCTACACACCAAAAACAATTTTGGATGTCAGTTTCTTTTCTGAAATAAAAAATTCCTCCTAGCCCTGAAGAAAAAGCCGCTATACACCCCTGATTTCCAGCGCTATACCCTGAGTACTCACTTATTCGCAAATGCAAGGCTGCTCATCTTTCAGGTTCAATCAAGGCTAGCGTACATTCTCCTGTAAGCCCAGGGTAGAGAACAGAGCCTTCACATCTATGGCTCATGGTAGAATGCTACAGAGACTGACACTCTCTACTAAATTTAGGATTGGCCCACTTTGTGGGAAAAATAGAGGACCTGTGACGCCATCAGAATACACTAAGGAAACCTTGAAAAAAGTATGTATGTATATATTTTTTTTAAAAGGATGTCAGAGTGCTATAAGAAAGGGGGGACCTGAGCCTGGAGTTGGGCTTAAAGCAATTGAAAACTGTCTATACCTAAAACAAATCTTACCATATTACAATCCTTTAATGGGATGATTTGAGCCCTAATAATCCATCCTTTCTGGTTATATAAGAAAGTTATAGCCAGGTTTAGGAACCTCTGGTGAAAGTTAGAATGAGTGTAACCTATCATGGGGGTTTGTCTACTAGAGATGTATATTGCCTGTTGTAACTGCTCAGATTCTCTATTTCATTCCTTTATACCTACACTGATAGAATGAAAGGTGAAATCTTAAAGATTGGTGGGTCAGTTGGCCGGTTATGGCAACATAAGCAGTTCTAAATAATAAAGAACGCACAGGTCTGGTAGGGGAGAGGCTTTCTACTGAAGCTGTGGCTACTTTAGAAAGACTTTGCACACCTTTCGTTTTTATGCACCTAGAATGTATTTAGAGCAGTTTTTCTAAACCTTTTTTTCCAGTCAAGGCACCCTTTCAAATTCTGCACAATCTCAGGGCACCCCATTATAAAATGTAAAAAAACGAAACAAATAGTTTTATGTAATTCAGCAACATCCACATATGTAGGACACCCAATGTTACAGCTGATTTATTCTTCCAAAACAAATACACCTTTGCACGCTGGTACTAACTAGTCTTTCAATGTTTCGGAGAGGGGAAGGATAGGGGCAAAAAAGGATGCCGTGCAGACACACAATAATCTGTTTATCAACCGGCAGCTAGAATGTTGTAATGGCGCACAACCTGTGATTTTGTAAAACGAAAAGGCAGACTTGATCCACCTTCTGGCTTCTATACAATTTTTGGGCAATTTTTAGGCATTTTGCTAAGGCACTTCTAAAGAAACATGAGGGCACCCTGTTGGAAAAAGGCTGATTTTGTGTATTTAAACTGAAAGTCCAGTTGGTAAAATAAATAGGTTAGTGCAATCTTCAAATACAACTTGCATAGAAAAAAAAAATCACAAAAACCAATCAAACTTTATGAGTTTCCTAATTGGTCTATTTGCTCACTTGGGGAAATAATAATGTTCTTCTAAAAGGACCTCATTGGATGCCGATGTGTTGGCAGAAAGATATACACTGTTGTAGGAAATTCTATAATCTGTTTTACAATCTGTAAAGTATATAAACTATATAAAGGAATGTTTTCCACTTTAACTGGTGAAGAACTTAAGAGCATTTATTCTTATACACATGCATTGAATGTCATGTAAGATTTAAATGAATCTGGATACAGTGGATGAAAGGCTGAAGTGTGCCGCATTAACATTCTTGCGTGAAGACAAATCCTTGTTGCACACGCAACTCGTAAACCAGAGTTTAATAAAACAGACCACCTAAACTGAAATATACTGTAGATAAAATTGGATGAATCCTCAAAGACATGCCTGAATGCTCATAGACTTGACTTTTTCACCTACATCAGCCTGCATTTGATAGTATCTACTTACACAATGAGTTTGTCACACCTTGGAAGGAGTATTGAAAGTCTAATTCAAATTCAAATTTAGGTATGATTTTTATTGCATAGTTACATTGGTTCAGCTTGGACCAGTGTAGGTAAGCATATATCATACCTGAGCCCTGTGATAGCAGCGATCTTTTAGGTGCTGTACTGAGCGTCTTCTCTTCTGCAAAGTAACCAAAGGTGGTCTCTTACTTGGCACTGCCACCAGAATGCATTGTATTTTTTTAATGGATACAAGGCATTCTCTGATTGGATGAGGTGGAGAGGTGGGTGGTGACATCACAATGTCCAACTCATTCAATCAGAGAACACCTTCTGTGAAAGGCGCAAGTGCCAAGTAAGAATCCCCCTGAGGTTACTAATACTAGAAAATCCACTTGGCACGGGACCTGAAGATTGCTACTATCACTGTAATAGTGCTGACCATGACAGTGATTTGCAGATTCCCCTTCACAGGTATGAGATATGCATACTTACTTTGGTCCAAGCTGGACTTATTATATATTAAAATGCATGCCTATAGGTAGGGCGGCACAGTGGTGTAGTGGTTAGCACATTCACCTAGTAGCAAGAGGGTTGCTGGTTCAAATCCCAACCACAACACTACCTGCCTGGAGTTTGCATGTTCTCCCTGTGCCTGCGTGGGTTTCCTCCCACACTCTAAAGACATGCTGGTAGGTTAATTGGATCCTGTATAAAATTGGCCCTACTATGTATGTATGAATGTGAGTTAGGGACCTTAGATTGTCCGCTTCTTGAGGGCAGGGACTGATGTGAATGTGTAATGTATATATAAAGTGCTGCGTAAATTGACAGCGCTATATAAGTACCTGAAATAATAATAAATAATAGGTCAGTTTTAACTTGCTTATGATTGAGCAGTATTTTTAGGGCAGTGTTTTCAATATAAAGCCAAGAACAAGAACACTGGGCCATGACCTGAAACTAGCAGAAGGAAGGTTCAAAATGAATAAAGTATTATTTACCAAAATAGTAGTTAATGCTTGGAATACACTTCCAGCAGTGGTCGTGAGTTAGTCAACAGTAAGTGGAACTAAACATGCTTTGGACAAACATAGATCTATACTAAGACAAAAAAAAATTGAAAAGAAAAAAAAAACGTAAAAATGGGCAGACTTGATGGACCACTTTTTTATAATTTTTTTTCTGCCATCACTATTCAATGTATTTATGTTTCTAAGCCCATAGCATTTAGGGCTCTGGCAACCTGTGATGCATGTACATCAACCCTGAAGTTATACAGATCAAGATTTTGAGTCAATTTTATTGAATTTACCAACAGTAGACAGACATATCTCAAGCAATTAATTTAGCTAAATGCAGCTTGAGGGCCATACATATTACATGGTTGCTAATGTTGGTTTTAATAGCCAATTGAAATCCTACTATGTGTGGTCTGTTTAGCAGCAATGCTGTTACCAATGATCAAAAAGTTGCATCCATATGAAATAGAGTAGATCATTAACTTACTTGATGTCTTCCCACACTTCTTCGCCATAGTTTCTTATCACCAACAATTCTAAGGCATGGTTGACAAACCCATACTATAAACAAAAAAAAAGAACTGTTATAAACAGTATAAATAAATGAACCTCACAAATACAAGATATTTTAAATCGGCAAGTGACTCAGCCCACCAGACTCCACCTACAATTTCATGTAGAGTAATCCTCTACAGCAGTTTTTTAAACCTTTTTTTCAGTCAAGGCACCCTTTAAAATTATAGACAATCTCAAGGGACCCTTTAAATTATGGACAGTCTTTAGGCACCCCATTCTAAAATGTAAAAATGATTCTAATAGCTGTACTGAATGCAACAACATTCACACATAGGACACCCAACGTTCAAGGTGATTTATTCTTCCAAAGCAAAGACACTTTTACACACTGGTACTTACTAATAATGTTTCTCTTTTCCCTCAAGTTCTCTCCATCACTCAGCTAATATCACCCCAGTGCTGAGGGAGAGGGACACAGGAGGGTCAAACAAGGACATTGTGGAGGCAACAGACATCTTCCTTATTAACTGTCTATGTCATTGATCGTTAGGATGCCAGTGTCTAGAAAGTCATAATGGTGCAAAATGAAAACCCGTGGATTTGTGTAACTAAAAGGCAGGTTTGATCCACCTGCTGGCTTGTATCCAAATTTTGATCAATTTTTATCCATTTTTCCAAAGTACCCTTGAAGAAACCTCAAGGCACCCCTGGGTGCCTGGGCACCCTGATTGAAAAATGCTGCTCTGCAGTACAACTCAACTCCAGGATTACCACTAATGACACTGAAATACAGTATGTTACAGTAGTTCTTGATACCACCCTTCTGATTCTCACTTCATCAGGCTGATAACTCATATTTCTTGTTGCAGGTTTGCATTTTGATGTCACATGCCTATTTTTTTATCCACCTTACCCAGATCCTTCCTGTGCTCTCCTTCTCTTATGAATGGCCTTATCAGCATCCTTTGGATCCACTGCCCAAAAACATGTTAGACTGACAGCACCATGCAATGGTTGCCTCAGGATTCAGAACATCTCATTTTGAGGTCTCATACACATGGATGTTTTTATAGTGTTAAAGGCTCAGTGGTTTGTATCTTAATGCAGGGCTTGACAAATTTGTTTGGAATCTAGGAGCCAGCTAAAAAAAGTTAGGAGCCAGTTTTTTTTTTTTTAACAACAAAGCTTTATTTTCAATGACGAAAATAACTGATCTTAAATTTAAACAGTGTAGCAAGGTTGGGGCTATAGGATATCCAGTGACCAAGAGTAACATATGCCACCTTAGGCCCCTTTCACACGGGCGCCTACGCTAAGCAGAATCCGCATGCTCAGTGGGGATCTCTCTGCTGATCCCTGCTAAGCAGGCGAATGACAGGTCCTGTCGGCTCTGCTATGCAGACACAGCCCATTCTCCTCTATAGGGCAATCAGATGGAAATGGACCGTCTGTTTCCATCCGATGCCATCCAATCCGATTCACTGGACGGATGGTAAATAGAACCACCATCCGTCTGTTTTTGGCGGCGGCTTGCCACTCCATAGAGACTGAAGGGTCCGATCAGGTCTGCCTGAAAAACTGACAGGCGGACCTGCTCAGAAAGCCAGTGTGAAAGGGGCCATCGGCTGTGTGGCATGGCACTGCAGGGAGATGATGAAAAATATGAAAAATAATATATTTTTTTTTTCCCAAACAAAAGATCAAAATATGAAAAATAATATATTTTTTTTTTCCCAAACAAAAGATCAACACATTGCAAGGAGATTGCAAAATGCAATTTTTAAAGTAAGGCCCCTTTCACACGGTCCACATTCCGTTATGGACCGTGCTCTGCTCAGCGGGGATTGATCCCCCCATCCCCGTTGAGCCGGCGGATGACAGCTCTGTCTCCGCACTGTGTGCGGAGAGGGAGGTGTCAGAGCCCTGCTGCTCTCTATGGGGAATTGGATGAGAGCGGACCGCCTGTCCGCTCTCATCCGATCCCATCCGATCCTCAGGACGGATGGAAGATAGGGGTCTCCATCCGTTCGGATTTCACGGACAGGATCGGATGCGGATAGCAGCGGGTGTCAGCGGACATGTCACCGCTGACATCCGCTGCTCCATAGGGCTGAATGGGGCATCCGATCAGATCCGCCTAAAAAACTGACAGGCGGATCTAATCAGAACGCCCATGTGAAAAAGCCCTAACACTCTTTTGCAGAAGTGCATAAATATGTAGAACACATTATCCTTGAACTTCCAGGAGAGAGCGGTGTAAAATGGGATTTAAAAATAAAAATAAAATCAAATAATAACCTCTTAGGAAGGAGAAGGCCGGGCATTGAGAACAAGCAGTGGAAATTCCTTGCATTCCTAGTTACTGCTTGTTGTCATTCTCCCGGCCACCACAAGAGGCCGCCAGTTCCCCATTGGCAGCATCTCAGTGAAGAAGGCCAAAAGCCAGGGCCTCAATTTTTGGATGATGCGGTAGTTTGAGCGCTCAGTGGGGCGCAAAGTGACAGGACATCTCCTGCAGTGCACCCCAGGCGCCAGGTCACTAATTCTAGTCGCACATGCGACCTGGCGCCCGGGGATTGTCGAACCCTGTTTTAATGCATTCATATCCCAGAGCCCCAGTCGGGAGTAAGCACGTACAGGTGCCTCCTTTGCACATGGCAAGGCTAAAGAGACACCTGCAAAAAGGGAGGCGAGGTGAGTGATTGGAGGTCAGGGTGGACAAACAATAAGGATGATGTTTACAGAAGCAGTCTATACAATGTGCATAAGTCCGGACTTCCAGACTTACGAAACTAAAATTTTAAAAAATGGTTTTAGTATCACTTTAAAGTGATACTTTAAAGTACTCCATTCTACTCCAGTACTCTAGTGTTGTCTCTGGCTCCAGCACCATTTCCTTCAGGTCCTGCTTTCACAGGAGAAACTGAAGGCAGCAGAGCCAAAGGCTCCTGCTGCATTAAGCCAATTTCCTGTGAGGAGGAAGTAGAGGATTGGCTTACCATTGCATCCAAAGACACACACAACCCAATTCTGGAGTATGCATGAGCAAAGACCTCCTTAGCACCCAGCTTTATACAGTAACAGGAGGCATTCCAGAGAAGGGAGAAACTGACAGTACCGATGGGGACTGCCACAAGAGGATAATAGCAACCTTTGTGTGCAATATTGTTGCACAGAGCAGGCATTACTTTGTTTTATTAAAAAAGAAAAAAAAAAAAAGATAGCCTTTAGTATTACTTTAAGCCTCAGCTTGTAAACAAGTGCCTGACATATATCGATTAGTAGTTACAAAAGTACCTTTCATGTCTACTGTTGGAGTTATAAATATATTAATAGAAGTACTCAATCTCAGTGTATTTTTTAATAACCATTGTGATATTGGGGAATTTAGCTCAGTGATAAAAGCATTTGTACTAGAACCATGCCAGTTCGAACTGTGGCTCAGGGCTTTCAGCCCACTTTTATTAAACAAAATGAAGGTAAAGCAAAATCCTTTACATCAGGATTTTGCATGCAGGGGTTTCAATTTCACACAGCTAAACAGGTAACAGAAATGCCAAGCCATCTGGCTTTCTATTCAGCAGCACTGCTGCTCTTTTCCCCGATCCCTTAGACCATCCAACTCTTCTGGCTCTCTGGGCTCTCCTGGCTCACTATTTACAGCATCCTGATGTACAGGCCCACTCCCTGGCCTCTCAACAAAGAATCTCCTGGCCACCGGGCCCGAATTCCCTTGACTTGCTTATTCAACTCAGCTCCTCTAGTCCTCCAGATTAGCTTAGCTGTACCGACTCTCTTAGTCCTGTGGGTAAGTAATCTCTCCTCCAACATGAAGTCCTCCCTCATGAGTAGAGCACCCATCTAATGGGAGTATGCCTGTCTCCTGGATAAAGCATAAACCTATTTCCTATATCAAATAGTTTGTGTATGCGCTCCTAGGTCGCAGGATACCTAGGCGCAAAATGATAAAGGTGCCACATCCTTGATAATGGAATTGGAAAAGCAAAAAGAAAGGATTTTGGACTTTATTGGCACCAGTATTAAAAATGTATATTTTTATTATTAGAAAATCACAAAGAACATTTATGACAAAGACAAGAATATTAAAAAGTAACAGACAAACAGTTTACATACAATAAAATAAGGCGGCAAAGCCTCAAAACGGTGTGCAAGTGGAGTCACACAGCATAGTAGGTGATTTACAATTATAACGACAATCACATATATCACAGAGTAACCTATATTCATAAGGCAGCCATAGAGAGGGGTATACAACCGTCTCTGGAGGTCGTCTATACAATGCGGATGAGCAGATGTTGAGTTAAATCCAAGTTGCCCTACATGTTTCGCTTAACACTGTAAGCTTCCTCTGGAGCACGTGGTATAAGCAAACATCTGAAAAGAATTCAGGTGATAAATCTTTATAAATGAAATGAGCCTGGTAGGCTATAGAGAATAACGAGGGGGTTGGTTCGTTGGAGTTGGAGCAAACTGCCTAACACACATGCCAGAATTAACAAGGCTATGTAGGACTTTTATCATCATATGACATGAGTCCTGGTAAAATCCCGGACAAACACAATTAATAAGAGGGTAATAATGAGGCCGGGTGGGAAGGACCCAGAGGCACAGAGGTCCAGAAAAGATATTGAGGTAGGTACACCTCGTATATCTATGGATCCAGATGTGTTAAGGCAGAGATTTGCTCCAGACCATGGCGGTATCTCCCATTCAGGGGGGTCCTTTGGTCATTTGGTCTGGAGCAAATCTCTGCCTTAACACATCTGGATCCATAGATATACAAGGTGTACCTACCTCGATATCTTTTCTGGACCTCTGTGCCTCTGGGTCCTTCCCACCCAGCCTCATTATTACCCTCTTATTAATTGTGTTAGTCCGGGATTTTACCAGGACTCATGTCATATGATGATAAAAGTCCTACATAGCCTTGTTAATTCTGGCATGTGTGTTAGGCAGTTTGCTTCAACTCCAACGAACCAACCCCCTCGTTATTCTCTATAGCCTACCAGGCTCATTTCATTTATAAAGATTTGTCACCTGAATTCTTTTCAGATGTTTGCTTATACCACGTGCTCCAGAGGAAGCTTACAGTGTTAAGCGAAACATGTAGGGCAACTTGGATTTAACTCAACATCTGCTCATCCGCATTGTATAGACGACCTCCAGAGACGGTTGTATACCCCTCTCTATGGCCGCCTTATGAATATAAGTTACTCTGTGATACATGTGATTGTCGTTATAATTGTAAATCACCTACTATGCTGTGTGACTCCACTTGCACACCGTTTTGAGGCTTTGCCGCCTTATTTTTATGTATGTAAACTGTTTGTCTGTTACTTTTTAATATTCTTGTCTTTGTCATAAATGTTCTTTGTGATTTTCTAATAATAAAAATATACATTTTTAATACTGGTGCCAGTAAAGTCCAAAATCCTTTCTTTTTGCTTTTCTTAAACCTATTTCCTGACCGGAGCCTGGAGCTATGGCCATGCCTCACTTATAATGAGTGTGCACACCTTCACAACCTTCAGATCTCCAGTTAGATCTGGACACAGGATTGAAGGCTTCATCCCAGCGAAGACTCTTTAACCAGCTTCCGCCTGCGCTATAGCTGAAAGGGCGTACATAAACATCCTCCCATGATCGCGCTGCCCACGCACACCCTGAGGACTCGAGGTAAAGGGCCAATCACAGTGGCTCTTTACCACGTGATCAGCTGGTTCCAATGACAGCTCATCACGGATGTAAACACAAGCCAGTTATCAGCATTTTCTTTCCTCATGCTGATAGCAGGAGGAGAAAAAAAGAGAGCAGATAACCGGTTTGTGTTAAAGGGACATTGGAGCTGATAATCAAGGACACTGATTATCAGTGTCCTCTTTACCAGTGCAGCCCCAAAAGTGCCCACCACTACTGCCAGTTAGTGTCAACCAATGCTGCCAATCAGTGTCCACCAGTGCTGGCAATCTGTGCCCACTAGTGCTGCCAATCAGTGCCCATCAGTGCTACAAATCAGTGCCTCCTCATCAGTGTCATCTATTAGTGCCAATCAGTGCCACCTTATTAGAGCCCCCTCATCAGAGCCCACCAGTGCCGCTTCATTAGTACCCATCAATGTCAACTATCAGTGCCCATCGGTGCCGCCTTATCAGTGCCTGGGCAGCAAAGGGGTGAAAGTGCCCAGTAGGCAATTTGTTAAAGGCTTTGGACTTCAGACCCTGGTTACAAAACCCAAAAACTGAAAACCCAGTCTTCTTCGTTCAGACACAGCACTCTGTAACTAAGCACTTTGCAACTCAGCACTTTGCGTTAGTGTAAGCCCTGTGTCACATTTCCCTAGCACTGTCACACGAGTTAGCAGGTTTTACTGGCATTTAGAAAGTTTCAGAATACAGGCTAGTATCCCTAGAGCAAGAGTACAGAAAGGTGTGCAGCCTGAATACCCTTCAGCATTAGTGAGTATGGTATGAGAGGAGTCCTGGATGAAGGGGTAGCCCGTGAAGGAATCAGTGCTTAATGCTGAATGGTAGCAGGCTTTTGAGCATCCTCAGTGCATTAACTGGGATGCCAGTACAGAACAAGAGTTTAGTTAAAATGTAGTGAAATACAGTGGGGATCGAAAGTTTGGGCACCCCAGGTAAAAATTTGTATTAATGTGCATAAAGAAGCCAAGGAAAGATAGAAAAATCTCCAAAATGCATCAAATTACAGATTAGACATTCTTATAATATGTCAACAAAAGTTAGATTTTATTTCCATCATTGACACTTTCAAAATTACAGAAAACAAAAACAAATGGCGTCTGCAAAAGTTTGGGCCCCCTGCAGAATTTGTAGCATGCACTGCCCCCTTTGCAAGGCTGAGACTTGCCAGTGTCATGTATTGTTCTCAATCATCGTCTGGGAAGACCAGGTGATGCCAATCTCAAAGGTTTTAAATGCCCAGACTCATCTGACCTTGCCCCAAAAGTCAGCACCATGGGATCTTCTAAGCAGTTGTCTAGAAAACTGAAACTGAAAATAGTTGACGCTCACAAAGCTGGAGAAGGCTATAAGAAGATAGCAAAGCGTTTTCAGATGTCAATATCCTCTGTTCGGAATGTAATTAAGAAATGGCAGTCATCAGGAATAGGGGAAGTTAAAGCAAGATCTGGAAGACCAAGAAAAATATCAGACAGAAAAGCTCGCATGATTGTGAGAAAAACAATTCAAAACCCACGTTTGACTGCACGATCCCTCCAGAAAGATCTGGCAGACACTGGAGTTGTGGTACACTATTCCACTATAAAGAGATACTTGTACAAATATGGTCTTCATGGAAGAGTCATCAGAAGAAAAGCTTTGTCCTCACCACAAAAATCACAGTTTGAACTTTGCAAATGAACATATAGACAAGCCTGATGAATTTTGGAAACAAGTTCTGTGGACCGATGAGGTTAAAATTGAACTTTTTGGCCGGAATGAGCAAAGGTACGTTTGGAGAAGAAGGGGCACAGAATTTAATGAAAAGAACCTCTGTCCAACTGTTAAGCATGGGGGTGGATCAATCATGCTTTGGGGTTGTATTGCAGCAAGTGGCACAGGGAACATCTCACGAGTAGAAGGAAAAATGGATTCAATAAAATTTCAGCAAATTTTGGATGGTAACTTGATGCCATCTGTGAAAAAGCTGAAGTTAAAGAGAGGATGGCTTCTACAAATGGATAATGATCCTAAACACACCTCGAAATCCACGGGGGATTACATCTAGAGGCATAAACTGAAGGTTTTGCCATGGCCTTCACAATCTCCTGACCTCAACATAATTGAAAATCTATGGATAGACCTTAAAAAGACAGCCCAGAAATCTCAAAGAACTGGAAGACTTTTGTAAGGAAGAATGGGCAAAGATACCTCAAACAAGAATTGAAAGACTCTTGGCTGGCTACAAAAAGCGTTTACAAGCTGTGATACTTGCCAAAAGGGGCAGTACAAGATATTAATTTTGCAGGGTGTCCAAACTTTTGCAGACGCCATTTTTTTGTTTTCTGATATTTTGAAAGTGTAAATGATGGAAATAAAATCTAACTTTTGTTGACATATTATAAGAATGTCTAATCTGTAATGTGATGCCTTTTGGAGATTTTTCCATCTTTCCTTGGCTTCTTTATGCACATTAATACAAATTTTTACCTGGGGTGCCCAAACTTTCGATCCCCACTTTACTTATCACTGGAGACCAATTTTTCTCTATTGGGGAATAGAGGCTCCTAAGGCTCAGTCCACTCACAACTGTTTTTCCAATATATGGTAGATACTGCAGCATATAGGGACTCTGAAAGTAAGGTTCCTATGCTTAAAGTGTATGTCAGGGCAAAACTAAAACAAAACATTCTCTCAAAGAAATGCACATTTCTTCATGTTTTTTTGCCTTTACAGACCCTGCAAGTACAAAAAAAAAATACCCAGTGATCTGCAAGAAATGCATTTGGCTCTTAAGTCCCGCTATGGGCTGACAACACACATCATTTTTGAGGACTGAGTGGTGTCAGCCCTGCCCTGTTTTCTTTTTCTATACTACTGAAACCCTCACCCTATCCCATTTTTTAAAACAAAGAGACTAATCATACTTTAGTTCCAAGATAACAACTAGGCAAGCTAATTAGACTTGTTAGGATATCACAGGATGTACATACAGTAGGACACAGGACAGCTCTGAATTTCTGACACTATCAACAGATACTTGTTTGCACTTACCAAAAGCTAGCTAATAGGTTAAGTTCATTGTTAGGGTTTACCTCCACTTTACGCTTTCATGTCTGCAAATGTATTACAGCAATTACACTAAAGTGGTTGTAAATCCTAACAGATACCCAGTGAAGTGACTGGGCTCAGGTGATACACAGAGATTAACCACTTGCCTACTGTGCACTTAAACACCCTTCCCATCCAGGCCAATTTTCAGCTTTCAGCGGTCGCACACTTTGAATGACAATTGCGCGGTCATGCTACACTGTACCCATATGAAATTTTTATCATTTTTTTCACACAAACAGAGCTTTCTTTTGGTGGTATTTAATCACCTCTGGGTTTTTATTTTTTACAAAAAAAAAGAAAAAAGACAGAAAATTTTGAAAAAAAAAAAAGTTTTTCTTATAAGCGAGTAAATTTTGAAAATAAATTTTTCTCCCTCACTGATGTGCGCTGATGAGGCTGCACTGATGGGCACTGATAGGCTGCACTGATGGGCACTGATGAGGTGGCACTTATGGGCACTGATGAGGTGGCACTTATGGGCACTGATGAGGTGGCACTTATGGGCACTGATGAGGAGGTACTAATATGCCGCACTGATGAGCACTGATAGGCGGCACTGATAGGCGGCACTGATAGGCGGCACCGCTGGGCACTGAGAGGTGGCACTGCTGGGCACTGAGAGGTGGCACTGCTGGGCACTGAGAGGCGGCACTGACGGGCGGCACTGATGGGCACTGATAGGCGGCACTGATGGGCACTGGCGGATGGCACTGATGGACACTGATGGGTGGCACTGATGAGCACTGATGGGTGGCACTGATGGGCAGCACCATCAGTGCCCACACTCAGTGCCCATAGTGCTGCCAGTCAGTGCTCATCAGTGCCTAGATGAGCAGGCACTGATGGGCACTGACTGGCAGCACTATGGGCACTGATTGTGGGCATTGATGGGGGCACTGATGGCGGGCACTGTGGGCACTGATGGGGGGGCAATGTGTGTGTTTTTTTTACCTTTAGTAATCAGGGCACTGGTGATCAGTGCCCTGATTACATTTCTCTGTGTCCCCAGCGGCTGTCGGCTCCCCCTCCTTCCTCACACTGCAGTGTCTGTGTGAGGAAGGAGCGCCGGCGATGAGAGATGATCTCATATGTTTACATATGAGATCATCTCTCATTGGACGGCTTGATCACGTGGTGAATGGCCGCTGTGATTGGCCATTCACCACGATCTGTGATCGGCCGTGTCCAAGGGACACGGCCGACACATATTCTCCCCGATGCGCGCTTGCGGGAGCACGCCGGGGGCGTGTCACTGGAGGCCGTTTAAAAACGGCCTCCCGAAAATTCGAGTCCGCACTGCAGCCATATATAGGCTGTAGCGCGGATGGGAGAAAGTTAAACAAATCCTCCTGCATAGGTTGCACCTATTTATCTGCAGTCTTCCCTTATCTACACCCATTCAAAGTGCAGCATTTTTACAGCTTGTCTGAGCTGTCACAAAGCAGGAGGTGGGGAGCTGAAGTTACACTCTGCAGAGCTCATTGAGGAGAGCTGAGAGCTGAATGGAGGAACAGAGCTGACACTGTCAGTCACAGGCTGTGTGCTGGAGCTCCCTCCTCTGTCACATTTCTTACATATTGGGGGTATGTTTACTAAAGCTGGAGAGTGCAAAATCAGGCCCACTACTGCAAAGAAACCAATCAGCTTTCCTTATTTCTGAGTGCACCAGCTTTAGTAAATCTACCCCTTGGTGTCAGGAAAACGTATCAAAAGTGGTTCATGCTAATAGCAGAGGAACGAAGCAGCAGACAGAAATGACACTTAGCGCTCTGGGCTAAGACAAGCACACACTATAGAGCAGTGATGGCGAACTCTGGCACCCCAGATGTTTTGGAACTACATGTCCCATGATGCTCTTGCACTGTAGTTGAGGTTCACCATCACTGCTATAGAGGGATATACTTTGTTTATATTTTATGTCCTATGTTTGCAACCACTTTAATTCACCCTGCTGGGTTGTAAAACACTTTTCTGTTATAAAACATGAAACTGAAGGAGTGTGTGCACAGGAGCACCTATATTATTCAGGTAGCAGTTCATGTGGGAAACAAATTTGGGTGAGAACAAAGGGGGGAACTATGGTGGAGACACATTGAGGCTTGGTTGGTTCATCAAGGGATACAGTCAGGGTGGGTAAGCCTATTGCCCTCCATCTATATATGCCTTAACACTTTTGGAGGACTGAGAAGGCACAGTGAAAGGCCACCATATAAAAGAATATCAAGCTAACATTTATAAACAAATGTGCAAAACCACACAATATTACATTTGAGGATGCAGGTGGCTAGGGAGAATCAGTTGTATCCTGGAAGCCAGAGCTACAACCTCAGCTCCCATTTACAAATGAGCGATTCGTCACATGTTTCCAAAAACACAACACAATAATATTTCTATTTTTTTCTATGGGGTCAGGTCACATCTGAGTAATGTTCAATCATCGATTGCACCAAAGAAGTACAGGAGTTTAGTTGGGAATAGGATTGCGTGCTTTTGGGGTCATATGGGGTCATGTAGCTGCAGGAGGAAAATGGAGGAGATTTGTTTCTCTGTATGCTACCCCTGCCACTCCTCCTATCCGGTTCACTTGTGTTCTGCTGTCTCTGGACCTCTGAGTGCTCCCCTGCCCCCCCCCCCCCCTACTGTGCTTCCCCTCCCCCCACTGTGCTCCCTTCCCTCTCCTGCCGCCTGCTGCAGGGGATGTGTCACAATAGAGAACCAGGAAGGGGTCAGTAAATATGTAATTTAACACCTCCTTCCTAGGAGTCAGTGACATTGTAAAAAAAATAAAATAAAATGATAAAAAATAATACAATTAAAATACCAAAAAATAAAAACTACTGACACCAGTGGGTGAACTTCCAGGATAGCAAAGGTCAAACTTTTGCGACAGGGCCCTGGCATTCCACCACTGTGGGGAGGCCCCAAGATGGTAGGAGGGGGGCCCACTGTAGAACTTGTGAAAGAGTCCTGCTGCAGGACCGTAATAAAGGGCCCCGAAACGAGAGTAAAGGGCCCCAGGATCAGTGAGAAGAGCCCCAGGCTTGAAGGGAAGGGCCCTGGCCAGGGGTCCGGGGGGCCCTTCGTGTTTTTTTGTACTGGGGCCCTGAAGGTTCTAGTTACGCCTCTGAGAAGCAGGATAACTTAGACTGTAGTTGAGCGCTGGGGTTTTAAAGCCCAAATAATTTAGATACAAGGTCTGCAATGTTTACCTCTACTTCAACAGTACAACACCTGTCAGGTTCATCGCCAGTGTCATCACCTTCTCCCTGGCTTCTGCTAGGTCCTTTAATTGGCTAGCGTGGGAAAACGTAACTTCCGCACAGAAGTGTACCCTGAGCTATACAAGCACAGGTAAACGTACATTTTTTTTAAAGACTGCAAGCAGGTAAAATGATTTTTATTGCAGAGACATTGCACATCTCTTCTATCATTAAAGAAGTAGTGTGGGAATGAAAAAAGCAAGCATCCAGTATCTCACGAAAGTGAGTACACCCCTCACATTTTTGTAAATATTTTATTTTATCTTGTAACAATACTGAAGAAATTACACTTTGCTACAATGTAAAGTAGTGAGTGTACAGCTTGTATAACAGTGTAAATTTGCTGTCCCCTCAAAATAACTCAACACGCAGCCATTAATGTCTAAACCACTGTCAACAAAAGTGAGTACACCCCTAATAAAAATGTAAAAATTGAGCACAGTTAGCCATTTTCCCTGTCGTGTGTGACTCCTTAGTGTTACAAGGTCTCAGGTGTGAATGGGGAGCAGGTGCGTTAATTTTGGTGTTATCGCTCTCACTCTCTCATACTGGTTACTGGAAGTTCAACATGGCACCTCATGGCAAAGAACTCTCTGAGGATCTGAAAAAAAGAATTGTTGCTCTACATAAAGATGGCCTAGGCTATAAGAATATTGCCAAGACCCTGAAACTGAGCTGCAGCACGGTGTCCAAGACCATACAGCGGTTTAACAGGACAAGTTCCACTCAAAACAGGCCTTGCCATGGTCGACCAAAGAAGTTGAGTGCACATGCTCAGCGTCATATCTGGAGGTTGTCTTTGGGAAATAGATGTATGAGTGCTGCCAGCATTGCTTCAGAGGTTGAAGGGGTGGGGGGTCAGCCTGTCAGTGCTCAGACCATACGCAGCACACTGCATCAAATTGGTCTACATGGCTGCCGCCCCAGAAGGAAGCCTCTTCTAAAGATGATGCACAAGAAAGCCTGCAAATAGTTTTCTGAAGACAAGCAGACTAAGGACAAGGATTACTGGAACCGTGTCCTGTGGTCTGATGAGCCAAAGATAAACTTATTTGGTTCAGATGGTGCCAAGTGTGTGTGGCAGCAACCAGGTGAGGAGTACAAAGACAAGTGTGTCTAGTCTACAGTCAAGCATGGTGGTGGGAGTGTCATGGTCTGGGGCTGCATGAGTGCTGCCGGCACTGGGAGCTACAGTTCATTGAGGGAACCATGAATGCCAACAAATACTGTCACATACTGAAGCAGACCATGATCCTTCAGATAATAGGCTGCAGGGCAGTATTCCAACATGATAACAACCCCAAACACACCTCCAAGACCACCACTGCCTTGCTAAAGAAGCTGAGGGTAAAGGTGATGGACTGGCCAAAAAGATCTCCAGACCTAAACCATATTGAGCATCTGTGGGGCATCCTCCAACTAAAGGTGGAGGAGCGCAAGGTCTCTAACATCCAGCTCCGTGATGTCATCATGGAGGAGTGGAAGAGGACTCCAGTGGCAACCTGTGAAGCTCTGGTGAACTCCATGCCCAAGAGGGTTAAGGCAGTGCAGGAAAATAATGGTGGCCACACAAAATATTGACACTTTGGGCCCAATTTGGACATTTTCACTTAGGGGTGTACTCACTTTTGTTGCAAGCGGTTTAGACATTAATGGCTGTATGTTGAGTTATTTTGAGGGGACAGCAAATTTACACTGTTATACAAGCTGTACACTCACTACTTTACATTGTAGCAAAGTGTCATTTCTTGTTGTCACATGAAAAGATATAATAAAATATTTACAAAAATGTGAGGGGTGTACTCACTTTGGTGAGATACTGTACATACTCATCTCCATCAGTCTGATGCTGCATCTGTCCACCGCTGGCTTTAAGTCTGAGAACAGAGATGCACATGACCGCTGATCACTCCGTTTTCTTGGTGCAGAGATTGGTGGCTGTCACTGGAGGGCCAGGCTGAGGAGGAGGAGGAGGAGGAGGAGGAGGAGGAGGAGGAGGAGGAGGAGGAGGGGGGGGCTACTGGCTCAGGCTCTCAGTGGTGCGCTAAGAGGCTGAAACCGCTGCCAATCAGCATATCTGGGTGGATCCCGACATTATTGCGGCTCTGTGACATCAGCCAACAGCAGGCTTTAGCATGCTGTCAGCTGATTCTGGGTCACAGGAGATCACAAGTCCTGAATACAAACATGACCAAAAAAAAGCTTTGGCCATACTTCCCTTAGTGGTGGGCCTACACCTTTTGATAAATTATTGATTTAATTTTCAATTGAAATCTCCTGATTGTAAAAATCAATCGATAGCATACAACCCATTCATTTGATTTGTCACACAGAATTGGATTTCAATATGTCATTGAAGGATATAATCACAAATTCCTGATAACATCTCTTTTTTTACCAGGCAATCTCATAATCCGAATAATCAAAATATGACCAAATTCATAAACAAAGCACCTCAGTGCTGCCGATCGATGCAAACTGATCAATAATTTTCTGTTCTGTCCGATCGCATCTGATCTAAATCGAGATCAATTGGAAGGGAAGTTTTGCCTTTTTAACTGTTTGCTGATTAATTTTTTTTTTATTGGATCGCACATCGATTAAATAATAGAAGCAAAGCATGCATATCCATCATAAAAACCTTCCTGATCTTTTTTTTTTTTTTTTAGATTTTAGTTCCTTTTTCATGTTTTCAAAACAATATCTTCCAGCTGCTGTTCCATATGTTTAAATATAAATGTGTCCTGGGCCAGTCTCCTTTTATGGAGGCAGAAAATAAAGTGACGCATTGAAGCCCAGGGCCTTCCTCATACTCACAATCTCGGTTCATGCACTGACGTATACAGTTGTGACTGCGTCCCCAATTATTTACGTTGAAGATGAAGCATAGCCATCTTCCCAGCATATTCCAACCTGATGTTGGATGAAACAGCCCGGATATGGGAGAAGCGATTCATCGGATTAGTATTGTGCACTTGATAGTGTTCTGGGTTTTGCTAGAGCTGTCTAGCTTAGGGGGGGGGGGGGTCATTGTTTATGACAGTCGGGGCTGGAAATGTTACATAATTGGAGACAAAGAAATAATTACGGAAAGAGCAAAAGAGAGGGGAGGGAACATAAAAAGAAATAAATACTGTCGCCTAAAGGGCTGCAGAAAGGGAAAATCCTTTAAGGAATGATATAAAACACCCACCCACATTGGTTGTACTGTGCACTATTCATGAGCTGTCATCACAGCATCTGAATACATGGATGTGAGGCTGCTGATCCATACCGCACCATTGCAAGAATAACCCAATTGTTCATATGAAGCCTTTGCATCCTGGAAATGATTTATAATATGCCCAGGGTGCAGGATAAAATTATAATAATGATAGATAATATACAGAGGGTGCAGGATAAAATTATAATAATTATTTATAATATACCCAGGGTGCAGTGTACTCATCTAATAATGCTATATATATATATACCCTGCATTTATTATCTATCATTATTAGATGAGTACACTGCACCCTGTATATATATATATATATATATATATATATATATATATATATATATATATATATATATACAGGGTGCAGTGTACTCATCTAATAATGATAGATAATAAATGCAGGGTGCAATGCAATCACCTAATAAATATATATATACATATACATGTATATATATATATATATATATATATATATATATACGTACAGGGTGCAGTGTACTCATCTAATGATACATATTATATCCAAGGTGCAGTATAAAAATCGAATAATGAGATGTAATATAGCCAGGGTGCAGAATAACAATCTATTAAAGATCTATAACATACCCAGGGTGCAGTGTAACAATGTAATAGTGACCTATAACATAGGCAGGGTGCAGTGTAACAATGCAATAGTGATCTATTACATACCCAGGGTACAGTGTAACAATGTAATAGTGAGATCATCATATGCACTTACCATCCTGCTAGCTGCTGCCCTGCCCACGGAATGGAACAGAAAGAGTTACTTAGTGACAGTGTCTGCAGCGCTAATGAAGCTTAGGGAAGCTGGAGAACAGACCCGGACACATCGCCCCGCCCTTTATTGACAGGCAGCGCTTCACAGCCAATGACCGAGCGCCCAGTGCGGGCTTTCGCCCAATCCCCGAGCTGACGTTGGTTAGTGTGGAGCGGAGGATGCCTGGCATAACAATGAGCGCAGAGAGCGGAGAATCATCCTCTTCTCTTGTTGCTGCAGCAACGGAAAAGTCACATTCAACTGCTGGGAAATCTTCGTGCTCTGCTGCAGTGTGGGAGGCAGAGGGTTAAAGGCAGGCTGGATGACGCAGGAAGAGATGGTATACACAGTATGCATATGTCACAGACATGGGAATACATGTACATGTGTGTTCCTTCACAGTACAACTGGAGATTGCAATTGGACATGCAGGAAATCTTGTAAAATGAAGGGGGGGAAGTATATGTATATATATATGTGTGTGTGTGTATACTGTATATACAGCTGGTAAAATAAGGTAAATATATTTCTATAGGTGCTATTGGCATGAAATTTTCATCACATTGGTAACAACCCATGCAATCCAAACAAATACGTTCAGAAATTAAGTTATGTGCCTGAACCGTTGATTATTTTCGCCAAATTCTGACCCTACCATACCATCTAAATGTCGCAGCTGAAATTCAAGCTCATCAGACCAGGCAACGTTTTTCCAGTTTTCTATTGTCCAATTTTGGTTAGCCTGTGCGAATTGTAGCCTCAGTTTCCTGTGCTTAGCTGACAGGAGTGGCACCCGGTGTGGTCTTCTGCTGCTGTAGCCCATCTTCTTCAAGGCTTGATGTTAGACATTGTATTCTGCATACCTTGTTTGCAATGAGTGGTTATTTGAGTTACTGTTGCCTTTCTATCATCTCGAACCAGTCTGCCCATTCTCCTCTGACCTCGTCCACACTGAAGCCATAAAACAAAACAAAGAGTGTACACTGACCTAGTGCATTATCCTAGGAACATAGCTTTATTAATGTAAAAAGCGGTACTTATTGTACTCACAAGGTAACAATTGTATCAAAGCTCATCACAAAAATAGCACCATCTAGTCCATAGTGCGTGATAACGAGTGACAGGACAAATGCAGATCCAGTAGTCTAACGCGTATTCAAGGATAAGCCTATTCCTCAGAGCCACAGAGCTGCCGCTTACTGGATATTTTTTCTTTTTCAGACCATTCTCTGTAAATCCTACAGATGGTTGTGTGTGAAAATCCCAGTAGATCAGCAGTTTTTGAAATACTTAGACTAGCCTGTCTGGCACCAACATCCATGCCATGTTCAAAGTCACTTAACCACTTAAGCCCCAGAAGATTTTACCCCCTTCCTGACCAGGGCCTATTTTGCGTTTCGGCACTGCGTGACTTTAATGGACAATTGCGCGGTCGTGCGATGCTGTACCTAAACTAAATTGACGTCCTTTTTTTCCCCACAAACAAAGCTTTCTTTTGGTGGTATTTGATCACCTGTGCGATTTTAACTTTTTGCGCTATAAACAAAAAAAGAGAGTCAATTTTGCAAAAATAACAATATTTTTCACATTTTTTAATATGAAATTCCCCCCCAAAAAAATGTAAAAATCAAAATGTTTTAACATTTTCGGCCAATTTGTTTTATGCTACATATGTTTGGTAAAAAAAAAAAATCGCAAAAAGCGTATTTTGATTGGTTTGCGCAAAAGTTATTGCGTTTACTAACTAAGGGAAAGATTTCTGTCATTTTTGGTGGGTTTTTTTTTAACGCGTAATGGCGGCGATCTGCGATTTTTTTTGCGGTACTGCGACATTGCCGCGGACAGATCGGACCCTTGACTGACATTTTTGACACTTTTGGGGTTACCAGTGACATTACTACAGTAATCAGTGCTATAAATATGCACTGTTACTGCAAAATGACACTGGCAGGGAAGGGGTTAACTTTATTGGGGAAGGAGGGGTTAAGTGTGTCCCTAGGGGCGTGCTTCTAACTGTGATTGGACATGGCTACTGGTGTAGGAACAGTGATCAACAGTCCTACATAGTAGAACTGTATGATCTCTATTCCTACACAGGGGAGAATGACAGGCGGCTTGTTTACATTAGCCGCCTGCCTTTCTCCCTTCACGGCGGACGATCACGAGTGACCGGCGGACATCGGGTCCGCCAGTCATACGCACGGACTTCCCAGGGAACGCTATTGGCTCACGAGCAAGTGACAGGCGAGTGATGTACCCATACGTCACTTTACCTGGCCGGGGCTGACCGCCGCAGTATATGTACTTGCGGCGGTCGGAAACCGGTTAAATCCCCTTTCTTCTCCATTCTGATGCTTGGTTTGAACTTCAGCAAGTTGTCTTCACCACGTCTAGATGCCTAAATGCATTGAATTGCTGCCATGTGATGGCTGATTAGCAATTTGCTTTACCAAGCAATCGAACAGGTGTTCCAAAAAAAGTGGCCGGTGAGTATATATTGAAGTTGGAGATGTGTTCAGGATCTATAGTGTCCTCAGTGTTGGGAAATACAGGCAGACACTTATCCATCATGCCATACCATCAGGGAGGCGTGTAATTGTCCCCAACTTTATTCTGCTGCAGGACAACGACCCCAAACATACATCCGATGTCATTAAGCACTATCTTCGGTGTAAAGAAAAACAAGAAATCCTGGAATTGATGGTTTGGCCCCGACAGAACCCTGATCTCAACATTATCAAGTCATTCTGGGATTGCATGAGGATTTGAAGCAACCTATAACAACAGAAGATCTGTGGATAGTTCTCCAAGTTGTTTGGAAACAACCTACCTGGTGAATTCCTTCAAAAACTGTTGTAAGTGTACCTAGAAGAATTGATGCTGTTTTGAAGGCAAAAGGTGGTCACCCTGAATATTGATTTGATTTGGAATTCTCCTCTGTTCATTTAATTTCCATTTTGGTAATTGATAAAAATAAAATATTATCACTTCTATTTCTGAAAGCATTTAGACCAGGCCTTTTATGGAATTTTTTGTTTATAAGTTTAAATCTGTGTTTTTTGCTAGGAAATTACTTATAACCCCCAAACATTATATTTATACATTTTTAAAAGTGGACTAACACCAATAGATGACGTGGTTCCCCAAATCATCACTGACTGTGGAAACTTTGCACTGGACCTCATGCAACTTGGATTCTGTGCCTCTCCACTCCTTCTCCAGACTCTGGCACCTTTATTTCCAATTCTCATTTTCTGAGATATTTAATTTGGGGTTTTCACTAGCTTTAAGCCATAATCATCAAAATTAAAAGAAAGAAATCCAGGTCAGTAAAGCCAAAAAAATGTCACTCTAGGTGAGTGACCGACTTACATAGTGAATAGTAACCCAGGGTGCTGCACAGTTCATCTGTGGGATTCAGAGACATGCAAATATCCGGCATATTGCTGCACTCCTTGGTAATTTTATTGAAGCAATAAAATCACATCACAGGTATGAAAGGAACATAAAAGGTAACGCGTTTTGCGCTAATTTCAACGCTTACTCAAACCTAGGTGCGTCATATATGACATGCGTCATATCCAGAGGTTGTCTTTTGGAAATAGACATATGAATGCTGCCAGCATTGCTGCAGAGGTTGAAGGGGAGAGACCACACGCCACACTCTACATCAAATTGGTCTACATGGCTGTCGTCCCAGAAGGAAGCCTCTTCTAAAGATGATGCACAAGAAATCCCGCAAACAATTTGCTGATGACAAGCAGACTAAGGACACAGATTACTGGAATCATGTCCTGTGGTCTGAGGCAGAGTTGTATAAAGTACTCAAAACCCATACTTGATTAAAAGTACAAGTGCTTGATCAAAAAGTGACTTGAGTAGAAGTGGAAGTGCTCTATCAAAAAGTGACTTGAGTAGAAGTACTAAAGTATTCAACATTTTTTGTACTTAAGTATTGCAAGTAGTTTTTTAAAAAAATGTGCTACTCAAGTACTGAAAGTAAAAGTACAAGTACTGTGTTATGTAGTTATTAAAGAAAGAAGTCAAAAGTTTGAACATCATATTGTTTTTTATTATTTCAAATGCAGCTTTTATTTATACATACAGTAGCTTTTATTTTCGTATGCGCTGATAATACACATGTTTTGAGCTTCATGAAATCTGCCATCTACTGTTCTGGCAGTGGTAATTTTTATAATTGTAATGAGTAACTATGCAGCACAAAAAAAAAAATATCGGAGTAGAAGTATTGAAATCATTGAAAAAATGTAGTGAAGTAAAAGTGGAAGTAGGAGAAAAGAATTCTACTCTAGGAAAGTACAGATACCGCCTTTCGGTACTTAAGTACAGTAGTGAAGTAGTTCTACTTAGTTACTATACATCTCTGGTCTGAGGAGACCAAGATAAACGTATTTTGTTCAGATGGTGTCAAGCGTGTGTGGCGGCAACCAGGTGAGGAGTACAAAGACAAGTGTGTCTTGCCTACAGTCAAGCATGGTGGTGGGAGTGTCATGGTCTGGGGCTGCATGAGTGCTGCCGACACTGGGAGCTACAGTTCATTGGCACAGCGACGTAGCTTTACGTCTCTGGTCTCTTCAGGGTACAGGGCTCACACACGCATCCCAGCCTGCTGACTAGGGGGACTTAGTGGTTGGGGAACTGCTGATCGGCTGTGACAATCAACACAGGGCTCTGTACAGAGGGAGTGATTTTTCTGTTTCTTCTCCCTGCAAAGCACTACTGCTGCCACTCACTCATCCAATCACCCCCACCACCACTGCCATTCATCCCATCCCACCACCGCTGTCACTGATCACATCCTACCACCAACGCTGCCACTGATCCCATCCCACCACTACTGCTGCCCCTCATCCCATGTCATCCCCCCACCCCTACCACCACCATGGCCACTCATCCCATCTACCCCACCACCAATGCTGCCACTGATCCCATTCCCCCCACCACTGCTGCTACTTATCCCATCCCATCACTGCTGCCACTGATCCCATCCCCCTACCACCACTGCCACTCAGCCCATCCCATGCCCCCATCACTGCTGCCACTTATCACCCCCTTCACCACCACCTCTGCCACTGATCACCGCCCTCACCACCACCACCACCAATCACTCCTCTTGCCACCACCGCTGCCACTGATCACCCACCCTCACCACCACCACCACTGCCACTTATCCCCTCTTCATCACCACCGCTGCCACTGATCCCACCCCTTCACCACCACCACTGCCATTGATCCCACCCCCTTCACCACCACCGCTGCCTCTGATCACCCCCTCACCATCACTGCTGCCACTGATCCCACCCCCTTCACTACCACCGCTGCCACTGATCCCACTCCCCACAAAAAAGCTGCCACTGATCCCATCCCACCACCACCACCTCTGCCACTTATTCCATCTCACCACCACTGCCATTGATCCCATCTTCAATTTTTCTTTGTTAAAAGTCTTGCTTAAGCATAAAATCTTAAATAATCTTCAATTCTTCAATAAGTATAAAATCAATATACATAAATAAATATATACATATTTACATGAAAAAGAAATATATACATATATACAGTATATATATATAGCATATTCTGCTATATATGAATGGCTTTACAGCAAAAGCAAAACTTACAACATGAACATGTCATTACCGGAGAAAATAATCTTAGTAAGACTCACACCACCACACCAGACATCAAACCTGTGAGGTCAAGAAACAAACCAGCTCCCATTATGCATACAGCCCTTCTTCCAAAAGAAGATATTAACCAACAAAGGCTAAGGGAGTGAAATAAATAGTATAGGGAAAGAGCTCCTCACCCAGAGATGGACAGTTCATCAAAGGCAAGTCTAATATTCCTCTACGCCCTTATCCAGACCACTTGAGGCTCCCTGCTCTTCTCAAAACCCCAAATCTCCCCAACCTCACCAAGAATATCGTGCACCACCACCTCAACAGGGAGGACTTTCTTCTGCAGGGTAATCTGGCACAGTGCATTCCACTTGAAGTAACGGACAACTATACAAACTAGAAAATGTGTATCCAAATCAAAATCTCAGCAAGTCGGGAATGCCCTGTACACCCACTCCGCATAATTTATGCAATAGAGAAAGAGGATGCCTAGAGCCCTCCCCATCCTTTTATACACCTCTATGTTAAAGGGACACTGGAGCAAAAAGTGGTCCATAGACTCCACTTTACCAACACATTCTGCTCTAGGATAATTCTGATCATCCACAGGGCAATGCTTCAGGTTCCCTCTCACATAGAGCCTTCCATGGAAAGTGAACCAGGCTTGATCCTTAAACTTCAAAGGAATTCTTCCCAAATTGATTAAACGCAACTCCTCCCTCATTGTGGAGCCTGGGCAATCCCTTAAGGCCAGTGACACACTGAAAGCAGAGCCCAAAATTCTCTTCTCCAGAAGCTTCCTGGGGAGGGACTTGATATCCTCCACTGTCGCCTGCCACTGCCAAAGTATTTTCAGACACAGGACAACATAAGCTGGAAGCTTGCCACGTCAGACTCTCAGAGTTTTTCACTGGCCTGTCATCTAGCGCTGGTCACCCCTAGCTTCTTATTTCTGCTACCATATTGCCACTGATCACATCCCACCACCACCGCTACCACCCATTCCATCCCACCACCACCGCTGCCACTCATCCCATCCTATTCCCCCACCACTTTCACCACCACTGGCACTCATCCTATCTACCCCACCACCACTGCTGCCACTGATCCCATTCCCCCCCATCACCACTGCCACTCACCCCATCCCACCACAGCTACCCCTGATCCCATCCCCCATCACTGCTGCCACTCATCCCATCCCCCACCACAACCGCTGCCACTAATCCCATCCCATCTACTCCACCACCACTGCTGCCACTGATCTCATCCCCCCCACCACCACTGCCACTCATTCCCTCCCCCCATCACTACCACCGTGACTCATTCCAACCCCATGCTCCAAGGGGCCAATGCCTCACCCCTGTACATCTGGATAGGAGGTGCGGTGGGGCGGCATATAGAGGAACCAATCCCCTCTCCACTGCAGGAAGAAAATGGAGGGGATTAGTTCCTCTATATGCCACCCCAACTGCCCCTCTTATCCAAGTGTATGGGGGTGACGCATGGGAATCGATCGCCCCGGGGGGGGGCCCTTCATGGTTTCTTGCATCGGGGTCCTGAAGGTTCTAGTTATGCCTCTGGCGGTCTGGAAGTGGTTAATGGGCTTGCTTAATTTTGTTTGACCCTGTTTTCATCCTTCTACCATCCCTCACTCCAAAAAGTAGTCACACATACCCTGGGAAGCTTAGGCCCCATTTCAGAAGCACGTGTGAGGAAGAAACAGCTTCAAAGCCCAGCCATCACCTTAGCACATGTTTACAGTGGAGAGCTACGCCTGTGTCTTGTCTAAGTGGCAGAATCGCTGCTAAGAACTGGGTCTACTTGCACCTAGTATCTGCCACAAACTTTACTAACTGAAGACACTATTGTTATATTTAATGTATTCTTATTGTATGTTTCTTTCTATTTTTTCTCAGTTTCACCTAACACAGTCTGGTTTATTGGAGGATTGGAAGGAGTTCAGCTGCACATGTCAAGCTGCACACAAGATAACATGTAGCAAGGACAGAACAAAAGCTTGGAGGTGGCCCAATCACACTTATCTACTGTTGTAATTTGTACTTAACTTCAACACACAGTAAAATGTGTTACATACAGTACATTGGTGTGATGCAGCGCCATACAAAGGAGGCATTGGAACCTCTAAAGAAAGTTCCTTTTTGCGTTCATACCTTGAACACACAGTATCTTTGTGATTTGATTGATATACAGTACATATATATATATATATATATATATATATATATATATATATACATACACACTATATTCCCAAAAGTATTGGGACGCCTGCCTTTATACGCACATAAACTTTACTGGCATCCCAGTCTTAGTTTGTATGGTACAATATTGGGTCAGTGCATCCTTTGTAACTTTAACAGCTTCAACTCTTCTAAGAAGGCTGTCCACAAGGTTTAAGAGTGGGTTTATACTATAGAGATATTTGGCCATTCTTCCAGAAGCGCATTTGTGTGGTAAGGCACTGATGCTGGAGAGAAGGCCTGACTGAAAGTCTCCATTCTAATTCATCCCAAAGGTGTTCTAACGGGTTAAGGTCAGATCTCTATGCAGGCCAGTCAAGTTCCTCCACCTCAAACTCGCTCATTCATGTCTTTATGGACCTTGCTTTTTGCACTGGTCCAAATAATTTGGTGGAGGGGGAATTATACTGTGGGGTTGTTTTTTAGGAGTGTGACTGTGCACCAGGGCACAAAGCAAGGTCCATAAGGACAAGGATGAGCAAGTTTGGGGTGGACGAACTTGACTGCCCTGCACAGAGGCCTGACCTTGACCTGATAGAACACCATTTGAAAGAATTAAAGCAGAGACTGCAAGCCAGGCCTTCTCTCCATCATCAGTGCCTGACCTCACACATGTGCTTCTGGAAGAATGGTCAAACATTCCCGTAGACACACTCCTAAACTTATTGGGTGGACAGCCTTCCCAGAAGAGTTGAAGCTGTTAAAGCTGCAAAGGGTGGGCCAACTCAATATTGAACCCTACGGACTAAGACTGGGATGCCATTAAAAATGTTGTATATTATTATGGATTGTACATGTATAGTTATTCCATTTTGTTTGGCAACATGGAACCTTCTTTCAGATGACTTTAATGGTACTATATGTAATAAATCTCTACTCTTTTTCATACTGCCTCATCTAATGTTCCACAGTGTGACAGGAAGTCAGGTAAATCTGTGGATGTAGTCACAGACAGGAGATACATTTCCACCTGGTTTGGAAAGTTCACCAATTACTATAGGGTGTTGGCTGCAGAGATAGCCAGCAGGAAGTTGAAAACTGTTCAGAATGAGGAAATGAAGGCCTCTATAATTTGTCCAAAGGAAGTCTAAGGATTGCTGCCTCCTGCCGCTGTGTGGGCATGGGGAGAGGAGGACTGTCAGATATGTTCCCCCTGAAAGCTGTGTGAGCATGGGGAAGACCTCCTGAAGCGATGTGGCTGAGGAGGGTAACAAGTGTGAAGACTACTCGAAGTGAGGTCTTGGATCGTTTCTAGGTGAAAAGAAACCAATGGACATTTCCTGTATGAAGGGGAAATTAATTAAGACTGAAGACTACTCAAGGTGAGGTCTTGAACTATTTCTATGTGGAAGAAAATAAATGAACTGTTTGCTATGTGAAGAGACAAACAAAGGGACAGGTTAAATGAACATGTGCTGTGTGAAGAGAAAATAAATGGACTATTGAGTGTCTGCTGTAGGATCAGCAAAGTTTGCTCCAACAGTAGGTTGGAGACAGACTTCATTAGATAGGTTCCTGTGTGTGGAAGGTAGCCGCCCACAGTGGCAAGGATTTATTTTGTGTTTTATTTTTATTTTGCTGTTTTGAGGCTTGCACTTGTGTGAAGTAAACTCCAAGAATAAACCAAACTGTTGTTTGCAACCACTTCTCGGCTATCTCCCTGTGTAAACGCACCCCCCAAAGGGGTCATCCACGCCCGCCACCGAGCTAATCAACCCCACATATGGTGGAGGTATGCATTGGTCAGAAGCAGAGATCCCTGCAAAGAAGTGCATATGTCCTGTGAACTTTGTCTGGTGCATGAGATTGCACAATCTGTGTGTGCAGGAGAGAAGATCCTGAAAGAGAAAAAAACATGTTTTAAAGAGACAGTGGTCTCAAAATTTTTGATGAACTTTGTCTGGTGCATGAGACTGCACAAACTGTGTGTACAGGAAAGGAGATCCTGCAAGAGATAGAAAAACTACTAATTTTTAAAGAGACAGTGTTCTCAAAATTTTTTGCTGAACTGTGAAAAATTTATTGTGGAGTAATTGAAGATGGGGCGATCAAAATGCCTGAAAGATGCAAAGATAGCTGAAATGAGAGACCGGATTCTATGGATGGAGGGGATGCTACAGTCTGAACGAGCCCCATCCATGCCTGAACAGAATCTGCTAAAGAGAAAGGTTGTTGTCCCTAGCAACACTGGGGCAAATGCGGATTTTCAGCGGAGCTTTGCAGCTCAACAAAAGGCTCACCAAGAGAGCATGGCAGGCTGGAAACAGAGACGCCAGCAGCAAATGGAAGCCATCGGTTTGGAGGAAACCGAGTATGTGTGCAGGGCTGAGTTGGATGAATTTGAAACGGAAAATGGAAGAAAAGGAACACGCCCTGGAGTTGCTTAGGATGGAGCATAGAAACTTGCAGGCTCAGGTGTTACAGTGGGAAGAATCCACTGCTCTTCTTTTTTCCGAGTTACAAAAATGTGGAGAGACTATAATGGAGAAAGATACCATCCTCATGGAAAAGGAAATTGAAATTCAGACTTTGCAGGAGCAAAGTATGTGTGATGTGTTGGAGTTGCGTAATCAGCTGGATAAAAGTCTTCAGTCTTTGGAAGCTACAAAAATAGACCTGCAGGGGGTGCAGGAACAGAATGTCGCTCTGAAAACGACATTGTCTCTCAGCGACAAGGAGAAAAATTAGAGAGAGGCTAAATTACTGAGTACTGTGTATGAGCTCACTACTTTGAGCAATGTGGTAAATGAATTGCATACGGACTGTGAAAGTTGGAAAGATGAAGCCCAACGTGTCCAGCAGCAGTTAAAGGAGAAAGAAGCCTGTGTGGCAGAATTACAGTCTCATTCCCAGAAACTAGCCAATGAGGTGAAGGCTCTTATGCAGGGAAAAGGAAATTCTGAACACAAGAGAAAAAAAGTAGAGGCACAGCTGCAGGAATCGCAAGTCAAAGTGTCAGAAGGTGACCGATTGTGTGCTAAGCTGTCAGAGAAGGCAAACCAACTGCAGGTTGAGTTGGACAATGTCACAAATCAGCTTTCTCAAGCAGACAGCAAATCTAGAGAAATTGCGGAAGATTTTTCTATCTTGGAATCGCAGCTGCAAGACACGCAGGAACTCTTACAGGAAGAGAGGTGTCAAAGGCTGAGTTTTAGCACAAAGCTCAAACAAATGGAAGATGAGAAAAATGGCTTCCTGGAACAATTAAAAGAGGAGGAGGAAGCAAAGAAAAACCTATCAGAGCAAGTCGCAACACTGCAAGCTCAGATAGTGGATATGAAAAAACGCATGGAAGAAAGCGTTGGTTCATTAGAGTGTGTTGAAGATGGGAAAAAGAAGTTTGATCAGATGCTTGGTGAGGAGAAGACTGTGTCTGCAAAATATGCAGAAGAACGCGACCGTGCAGAAGCGGAGGCGCGTGATAATGAGAGAAAAGCCCTGTTCTTGACTCGCTCTTTGGAGGAAGCTCTAGAGTGTAAGGCTGAACTAGAAAGAGTTAACAAACAGCTGCGTACAGAGATGGAAGGTTTGGTCAGCTCCAAGGATGATGTTGTGAAAAGTGTTCAGGAGCTAGAAGAGTCTAAGCGAGCCTTAGAACAGCAAGTAGAAGAGATGAAGATTCCGTTGCAGGAACTGGAAGAGGAATTACAGGCAACAGAGGATCTGTCCCAAAGAGGGGATAGTGTGCCTGATGCAGTTTTTAAAAGGATCAGTGTTTTGGGGTCTGTCCTGAGTGAGCCTCAGAAATGTGATGACATGTGGCTTGAATCACCCCTTTGGAATAAACCGTTCCTTCAAAAACTTCAAGCATTGGAAAATGTATCATTAGAACTTCAGCAAACAAAGGAGCTGTGTAAGAAATGTGATGATTTCTCAGTTCAGGCTGAAAAACTAGTGGAGAAAACTAAAGCGAAGAAAACTAAAGCAAGTGATATAAATCTGGGAGAAAAAAGCAAACACCACCTAGTGGAGAAAACTAAGGCTGTTGGTGAAAACGTGAAGCAAATGAATTTCAAGTGCCTTTCAGGGAATATTTCCAAAATGGAACTGGTGAAAGACAGGTGGCAGAAGTTTGAGCGTGATCTTGAGATACATTCCATGTGGAGTTCAGATAGAGAAAAGGAACTAGGTGACCTTGAGCGGTCAAATAGTTCAGTAGAGATGCAATTCAACCGAGGCAAGGAAATGCTGGGGGAGCTGCAGGGGAAAAGTGGTGCAATGGCAGAAGGTGCATTGAAGAAACCTGTAATAGACTGCGTTGCAGTTCCATGCTTCTTCACTGATGCAGAGAGGAGGTCTGTAATGGATACCACCCAGATCGCTGGGTTCAACTGTCTGGTGGAAGGAAAGTTGATAAAGTACAGACATTTCTTGGAACAAAGCTAAGTGAAGCAGAGGTTCTCAAAGTGTTGTGGAAATCATTTGTTGATTGCAGAAAGAGGCGTCTTAAGAATGTTGAAGACTTTAAGACTAGCAAAATTTAGTTGCCTATGGATCACGGTCCTCCATGGCGGATAGGACAGACGGTTATGAGGGACAAGCTGTCTGACATTTATGAGAAATCTGTCAATGAAGATGACAAACCTGAGAAGGAGCAAAATGATGCCAAAAAAGCAGTTGAAGAATGTGTATATGAGATGAGGGACAAGTTGTCTGACATTTATGAGAAATCTGTCAATGAAGATGACAGAAACAGTTTCATCCTGAAGCTTAAAGATACAGAGAATTGGTTATATGAAGATGGAGAGGATCAGCCAAAACAAGTGTATATAGACAAGCTAACGGACTTAAAGAAAGAGCCACCCCTACAAGCATTTCAACAAAGGTTAGCAGTTGTTAATGAACTGGGGAGGGAAGATACTAGGAGGCTTATCAGTGAGAGTCAAGAGCAGTGCACACATGCGTGCCTGGAAAACTGTGTCCCAACCCCTGGAGTTGAAACAAGAGGGGGGGGGAGTATGTGACAGGAAGTCAGGTAAATCTGTGGATGTAGTCACAAACAGGAGATACATTTCCACCTGGTTTGGAAAGTTCACCAATTACTATAGGGTGTTGGCTGCAGAGATAGCCAGCAGGAAGTTGAAAACCATTCAGCTATTCAGAATGAGGAAATGAAGGCCTCTATAAGGTGTCCAAAGGAAGTCTAAGGATTGCTGCCTCCTGCCGCTGTGTGGGCATGGGGAGAGGAGGACAGTCAGATATGTGCCCCCTGAAAGCTGTGTGAGCATGGGGAAGACCTCCTGAAGCGATGTGGCTGAGGAGGGTAACAAGTGTGAAGACTACTCGAAGTGAAGTCTTGGATCGTTTCTAGGTGAAAAGAAACCAATGGACATTTCCTGTGTGAAGGGGAAATTAATTAAGACTGAAGACTACTCAAGGTGAGGTCTTGAACTATTTCTATGTGGAAGAAAATAAATGAACTGTTTGCTATGTGAAGAGACAAACAAAGGGACAGGTTAAATTAACATGTGCTGTGTGAAGAGAAAATAAATGGACTATTGAGTGTCTGCTGTAGGATCAGCAAAGTTTGCTCCAACAGTAGGTTGGAGACAGACTTCATTAGATAGGTTCCTGTGTGTGGAAGGTAGCCGCCCACAGTGGCAAGGATTTATTTTGTGTTTTATTTTTATTTTGCTGTTTTGAGGCTTGCACTTGTGTGAAGTAAACTCCAAGAATAAACCAAACTGTTGTTTGCAACCACTTCTCGGCTATCTCCCTGTGTAAACGCACCCCCCAAAGGGGTCATCCACGCCCGCCACCGAGCTAATCAACCCTACAACAGGCAAAGCTCTGTATTTTTGTATATTTGTTTGCAGCACTGTTATTTTTGTGTTCCTATGATCTCCACTTCCAGTCGTTTTATTCACTTCTGATATCTACAATAATTTTGTTGAAGGGCAGGGCTAGCAAATATTATCACTTTCAGTGCTGCAACCCCTGGCCTTTATTTTATACAGTACTGTAAAGTGTAATAGATGTCTTAACAGAACAGATAGCCTAATTCTTCCTCGTACTGCACTACTTTTATAGCATTAGAATAAGATTTACAAAAAATATTTTCCCTTTTAGGCCAGGTATAAATATAAGGTCCTGTTCACAGGGGCAATTCGTTTGGATGCCCCTTGTAGGGTTGTGTGCTACCGACACGGGGATGCACATTTGTGGTGTGCATCTCCATGCCAGCAGTCGAATAGATGTGTATTGGGCCATGCCGGTACTGTTCAATCTGATGATTTTGTCGCTGCCCCATTAATTTTGTATTTGGGTGGTACTGTGTTCAATATGACTCCCCATTTTTACTCAATTCGGTGTTCATCAGACTTCATCATTGTCACAGGTCCTCTATTGCATTAAGGTGCTTTTGAAAATGAATTGCACCTTAATGCACTAATACAGTACATGTATTGATAAGTTAATGTGCTTTGCATTGATTTAGCAGATAAAGTGGCTAGCGACAAAAAAAGAATGTCACAATGGACATTAATGCCATTAATTTTCCTCCAGATGAGCTCAAATGCAAAAATCTTATCATTTGAGTTGAGTATTCTAATAATGAAGACTAAACTGAGAACATTCAGGCAGAGTTTGCTTGGGCTGCAAGGTTGTTGCACCGTCTACATTGGGCCATGCTAAAACCAGTAGCAGGGTCCATTCTGAAAAATTCTCTTTTTTTAACCTTCAAGCTTTTTCTTCTCAGAATGTTCTAAGGTTAAAATTATTTACTATCTAAAGGTGAATTGCTTCAATGTTTTATAGTCCCAGTAAAAGGTTTTTGCCCGCCAAAGTGTGAAACATTTTTTCCTATCTTTACTCTTGAACACCAGCCAATTGTCAGCTGAGCAGGCAGCTGGGATTCATAACATGACAAAGAGCTTTATCAAGTGAGCAACAGAATGACTTTCTCAAATACCAGGGCAATGCTCCTGCTACTCCTCCTTCCATGTCCTCCCTGTATACAGAGGAAGCAGATTCTAGATTGATTTATGCTCCAGGCCATTATGTTCTGCTCCAAAGAAACCATATTATGGCATTAAAATACAGTAGAGGCAGATCATTTGTAGCAAAGTATATAATATTCCAGTAAAGCAAGCAGTTGTTTCGTGCTTAGTTATATTCATTCAGGCACTCTGTATAAAACCCTAGAGTATACCTAAACCATATGTAGCGCCTACCCCCCGCAGGAGCCAATAAAGTTGATGTCCTCTGTTCTGCCAGGACTCTTAAACCCTTTGGTCCCCACTGGCACTCTACAGAGGTAAAGGACCTTGTACACCTGGATAACTTAAGCGTTTGTGATTCACAACAATGTAACATTGCACAGTAAATTAGACCCAGACTACCAGATAGCAGGTTGAGTCGATGCAGTATCTCAAATCCGCTAACAGTGCAAGACTTGTGTCTTCTTACAGGAAGATATTATGACAATAAACACTAAAGGGCAAATAAACACTGCAAAGTTTCATTATTGAGTAAGGCAAGCCCTAGACGGTGCAAACATATTTCCTGCAAACACAGTGCTGACAGGGGAGTCACTTTTGTCGAGCAATTGTCTGCTCCCCTGTGGGGGGGGGGGGGCAGGGGTGGGCAGGGAAAGCTGTCCCCACCAGGAGAGGACAATGATTATTGCTAGTGGCTATAGTAGCTGCTAGCAATAATCACAAGTGAATCTTGTTAAAGCGGAGTTCCACCCTGGAATTTTTTTTTTTTTTTTAAATACCCCCGGGACAGTCAGGGCTAGTGCATTCCACAATGGCTAGCCTCTGATCTGTCCCGGGTTGCACTTACCTGTTAGGACAAATACTTACCTTGAAAACGTCGTGTCCAGCGCTGCCATCTCAGATGTGGGCAGCTTGAAGCCAGCGAGATCCTCTTCGGCGTCCTCTTCCGCCTTCTTCGGTCCCATGATGCCCTGTGCCGGCCCCAACGTCACTTCCGGGTCGCGCGCGTCATCCCTCCACAGCTTCTGGGCATGGCCAGAAGCTGTTTAGAAGGGGGTGACGCGCGCGCCCCGGAACTGACGTCGGGGCCGGTGCAGGCGCAATGATTCCTGGGAGCGATGACATTCAGCTCCCAGGAATCATTGCAGAGCCAGGAAGTGACGATGGACCGCGGCCGAGGAAGGAGCAAGAAGGAAGTAAGGTAAGTATATTTTCTTTGCTACGAGGTAAGTAAAAAAAAAAAAAAAAAATGCGATTATCCATTTCTTTTTCAGGTGACCCGGAGCGAGAAGATGGAGGTAAGTATAAAATTAGGGTGGAACTCCACTTTAAATTCAGCCTGCCCACACACAGTTCGAACTGTCTATGGCTGGCCTAAGTGGAAAACTGGCCTATAACTGGAAAGCCTAAATAACAGTGTTAAACTAAGTTTTAACCAGACTAGCCACTATTGAGCTGGATTAGTTTCAACTTACTCAATAATAATTTTCCTTCGTGCACTCTATTAAAAAAACCTGGATATGGGTATCTGCAAGTGTTCCTGAGCGGGGTACCCTTTAAAGGTGGTGGCAAAGTATATGGCACCCTCATACTAACCTTGGCCAGCTTGCGAAAGGGCACTCTGTCGATGGTGCACAAAAGTCTCTCTCTTTAGGAGAAAGTGGATATATAACTGCAGGCTACTAGGTAAGGGGCAGTCTATGCAGAGCCGGGTGTAGCAAGGGGTAAATGTGTGTCCTCCTCTCACTACTCCTGGCAGGCGTCAGGCCTAGTTTATACAAGCTTGGTGGTCCCAGATGTCAGGTCCTAGAAACAGGTGCACAGTCTCTGGTAAACTGCTGCAGAAAAACTATCCTCCCTTGGACGTAAGCAGGCAGGCACCTGCAACAAGAGCTTTCCATGTGGCACCCTTTTTTCTAAGGTGACTGCAGCACGTCTTACAGCAGATCATCTCAGCACACCGTCCTCTCCCCAAAAAACACAGTATCTCAAACTTTGACCGGGAAAAGTAGTGAAAATCTTCCCTTCTGGTGCAGGGGAGGGACCTGATATTGTCATTAACCAAGGACAGGCCATGGACACTCCTTCGACATTTTATTGGTCAGGGGCATCTGTCAACACCCCTTTGATCCCAGAGAAAAAGGGAGATGCCAAGACAGTTGATAGTTCTCCTCAAGTTTGAGAACCGATAACGCCTTACTCATTGACTGAACTCTGATAACACCGAGGACATTGATTGCAAGTATCCTTCATCCTCAATTCTGCCTTATTTCTCTGTTGCTGAATTATCTCTTTATTTCTTTGAAACGCCCTTTTTCCTGTAAATATTTTATTTGCAATAATTTTGACCTTTTCATTATTACAACCTTATTCTGAAAAGTGTTAACTTTGTCTTTGACTGCTCTATGCATACTAAATGAATCTGTGTTTCTTGAAGAGTGCTACTGAACAATACATTTCTGAATATACCTGTCTGTGGTGACAGTGTGTGTTACTAAGCTTCAGGCACTCCCACCATATATGATACATGTGAGGCTGTCAGTTGTGGTACAGTAATTAGGGTATAAGGACTGTGGTATATGTGTGCAGTGTACATAGCGACAAGGCACAGATTCTGTTTAATGATCCCCCTTTATCCCCTTCATTGTTCAGCAAAATCTCGTCATGCATATCATTTGCTGAGGTGCGCGTATCATTTTTTTTTTTCCCAAAAAGTTTTATTGTGTAAGAAAATAAGTTCAAAAGTTGGTACAAACATATGAACAAGCCAATCAACATTCTCGGTGTTCAATATAACTATAACGAATGTACAGAGATTACATAAGCTAATACAGTCATTTAAGGTAGCAGAATTCAAAGTACAATCATTGACATGTGCTGCGTATCATTTATACTGTTTAACCACTTTACCACCAGAGGATTTTCCTGCTGTACGTCCAGGCCACTTTTTGCGATTCGGCACTGTGCGACTTTAACTGACAATTGCGCGGTCATGCAACGCCGTACCCAAACAAGATTTTTATCCTTTTTTTACCACAAACAGAGCTTTCTTTTGGTGGTATTTGATCACCTCTGCGCTTTTCATTTTTTGCGATATGAATAAAAAAATGCGACAATTTTTAAAAAATAACAATATTTTTCTACTTTGACAGTTAAAAAATATCCAATATATTCAATTTTTGTCATATATTTAGGCCAAAATTTATTTAGCTACATGTTTTTGACAAAAAAATTCTCAATGAGCATATTTTTAACCGCTTTAAGACCGGAAGATTTTACTCCATTCCTGACCAGGCCATATTTTGCGATTCGGCACTGCGTTACTTTAACGGACAATTGCGCAGTCGTGCAATGCTGTACCCAAATTAAATTTATGACCTTTTTTTCCCCACAAATAGAGCTTTCTTTTGGTGGTATTTTATCACCTGTGCAATTTTTACTTTTTGCGCTATATACAAAAAAAGAGCGACAATTTTGAAAAAATAACAATACTTTTCACATTTTTTTATATGAAATTCCCCCCCAAAAAATGTAAAAATCAAAATTTTTTTAACATTTTATGCCAATTTGTTTTTTGCCACATATTTTTGGTAAAAAAAAATCGCAATAAGCGTATTTTGATTGATTTGCGGAAAAGTTATTGTAGCTACTAACTACGGGAAATTTATGTCATTTTTTTTTTAACTAGTAATGGCGGCGATCTGGCGGCGATCTGCGATTTTTTTTGCGGGACTGCGACATTGCGGCGGACAGATCGGACCCTTGACTGACATTTTTGGGGGTACCAGTGACATTACTACAGTAATCAGTGCTATAAATATGCACTGTTACTGTAAAAATGACACTGGCAGGGAAGGGGTTAACTTTTATTGGTGATCAAGGGGTTAATGTATGCCTGGTGCTTACTGACGTGTGTGGGGGGAGGGGACTGTGTGACACAGGCACAGATCGCAGGTTCAGCTATGCTGAATCCTGCAATCTGTCCCTGCCTGTCACTTAGGAGATCCGCCCGCTTTCTTTACACAAGCGGCAGATCTCCACACTCGATCCCAGACGATCGGGGAAGAGTGGCGGTGATTACCGCCTCTCCTCCCCTGGCCCAACTCCCGCTGTGACTAAATACAGCCGGAGCGAGCCTCCGGCGGTGCGCGCCGCCCACAAGGGGAGGAGTCCAGCGACATAGGCCTACGTCGCTGGACGGAATCTAGCCACTTTGCCGCAGTACCAGCTCAGTGAGTGGTCAACAAGTGGTTAAATATCAATTGTCTTAGTTTATAATAGGAGTTTCTGTCATATTATAGGGTGTCAGTAAAAAATGTGCTCCATCATGTATATTTAGCACTGCCCCCTAGAGAGCTGCTGAGAATTACACTTCTTGGGTTCCCCTGGGTTACCATTAGCAACTGACAGCAGATACACGGCATTAAAAGTTCTTGGCTCAGACAATAGGGGGAAGGGGATTTGTTTTTTTGTATTTTATTTTAGAACTGGGATGGGAGAAGGGATGAGTGGGATACTCCAACTAGTAACCATGCACAATACTGAGGACAGCTGACTGTAGAATGTGGCAAGGCCGTTGCTTCACCCTGCCACTGAAGTGAAGTTAAATTGACCGTTCCCATTTTGAATATTCTCTTCAGGGTTAACAACTTGGCACCCCCTTTACTCTCACTGCCTGTGTGCTGACATCCGTCCGCTGACTAGCCACTGGAGTGGTCCCCTTCCTGGGCAGACCCGCTGGCAATCTCCCCTGTACTCACGGACACTGTTTTTCCAGAGTTGCTCTGCCTTCACCTCCACAGTCAGCTTCACTGGACCTCTGGGTTCAGCCTCACCACTGGTTCACTAGGCCGACTGCCTACGACCACCCTCACAGCTGTAGAAGAAGAGACAGTCGTTACCCTCCTTCTTGGACTTGGCTTCCCGCCCAAAGACCCCCTGCCTCATGTGCTCTTGGTTTTTATACTCTATCCCAGGATGCACCTCTCTCTGTGCCAACCCACTGGGACAGTTACAAAAGCCTGTGTGTCATTGGCTAGGTTTCCTCCACTGCCCAAAGAACCTCCTCATTGGATACAGTGGGGACACTCCCTCAGCCCACACAAATCGCACACTAAGCAGGCCTTACTATTAACCACTTTAATACAGGGCACTTCCCTCCCTTCCCGCCCAGGCCAATTTTCCCCTTTTAGCGCTGTTGCATTTTGAATGACAATTGCGCGGTCATGCAACACTGTACTTACACCAAATTTATATCATTTTCCCCCCACAAATAGAGCTTTCTTTTGGTGGTATTTGATCACCTGTGCGATTTTTACTTTTTGCTAAACAAATAAAAAAAGACAGAAAAGTTTGAAAAAAAAAAAAGTTTTTTTGTTTATGTTATACAATTTTGTAAATAAATAAGTTTTTTCCTGCACTGATGAGCACTGATGAGACTGCACTGACAGGCACTGATGAGGAGGCAATGATCGGGTGGCACTGATGGGGTGGCACTGATGGGGTGGCACTGATAGGCGGCACTGATAGGCGGCACTGATAGGCGGCACTGATAGGCACTGATATGTGGCACTGATAGGTAGCACTGATATGCAGCATTGGTGGGCACTGATAGGCGGCACTGCTGGGCACTGATAGGCGGCATTGATGGGCACTGATAGGCGGCACTGACGGGCACTGATAGGTGGCACTGACGGGCACTAATGGGCACTGATAGGCAGCACTGGTGGGCACTGATGGGCACTGACGGGCGGCACTGACGGGCGGCACTGATGGGCACTAATGGGCACTGATAGGCGGCACTGGTGGGCAATAATGGGCACTGGTGGGCGACACTAAAGGATGGCAATGGTGGGCAGCACTGATAGGGAGGACACTGGTGGGCATCACTGATGGGGAGGGCAATGGGGGGCTCCCTGAGCCCTGATTGCCATCCCTGGTGGCCATAGTGGGCATCCCTGGGGTCATAGTGGGCATCCCTGGGGTCATAGTGGGCATCCCTGGGGTCATAGTGGGCATCCCTGGTGGATCTAGTGGCATCCCCCCCCCCGAGGGTCTGCACTGGTAATCAATGATCTGATTACCAGTGCCGACCCCCCCCCCTGTCAGGGGAGCCGCCGATCGGCGCTCCTTTACTCGTGCCTGTCAGGCACGAACTAAGGAAAGCCGATCAACGGCTGTTCCTGTTTTACTATGTGACCAGCCGTGATTGGACACGGCTGATCACATGGTAAAGAGCCTCCGTCAGAGGCTCTTTACCGAGATCGGAGATGCAGGGTGTCAGACTGACACCTCGCATCACCGATCGCCGCTCTGCGCGCCCCCGGGGGGCGCCCAGAGCGGTGTTATCCTGCCGCCGTCATATGACGTCCGGTCAGGATAACTCAACCACATTCCCGCCGTCATTTTGTAATAGGGCGGGCGGGAAGTGGTTAATCAGGCTCCCCTGATAAGCAGACAGAGCAACTATACTTTCTCTGCCTAGTACCTACCTAGGAGGGTGCTACATATGTTTATACAATATTAATGTATTTCTAATTACACGTGAGAACATCTGATTATACAAAGTCTATACAAGCAAAATCCACCAGTTTGCCCATGTTGTCTGTAGATTTAGGCCTACTAAATTTATTATTAAATCTAGTACTGATTTTGAGGTTTTCTTTTTACATTTATCTGCAAATTACTTTGATATTTTTTTATATCAGAAATAGTGATAAAGCGCTGGTGATAGGAACTGCAGTAATCTACCTCAGAAAGGGTGCTTTGTGTTTTATAACTTGATTCACATGATGTTGCCAATGCTTCAATGTTTTAATATCTGTGCAATAAATGATAAGAAGTACTCTCATGCTCCCAAAATAAAGTGGTTTAGCAGCACTGGGATTTTCTTTGGCTCCTATCCTATAGGAGGTAGCTTTTCTTTCATCTACAGCAATAGGCGACAGAGGTGGCTTGTGCGACACATACTTCCACATAAGTCCCACATAAGTCCCAGTATTTAGAATGTTAACAGGGGTCTGACTGTACAGTTTTGAAAAAAAGTAATTTTTGCTGTCTAAAAAAGTGTTTTATAAAAAAAAAAAAAAATAATGGTTGACCTTGACTGGGCCAATGATTTTCTTTGAAACTGTAGTCAGCAGATTGCTAACCATTATTAACTATTTCACTTTTCAGTAAATCAAGCTCTATAGGACTTACATCCAATGAGTATCATTTCGGAGCATTGCATTAATACCAGCAGTATAATGTTTATGGTTAGAGCTTGGAGATTTCTGTATGTATTTATACACCTTGGAAAGTGTAAGCGTCTGCTACGTCTTCAATGATGGAGAATTTCCCTGTATCCCCTGCCTAGTAGACCTAATCAGCCATCCGTTATAAAAGTTAAATCTCTCAGCTGATAAGAATATTCTTTGTGTTTATGTAATGTCTACTCCCCTTTAAATGAACAGATTATTATCAAGGATATTATTAGTAACATCAACAATGTAAGTGTGTGAAAAGAAACAAAGTCCAGGCCTGGTGTTTAATATAATAACACAGGCATAATCTACTACAATGAAAATAAACCCAAAAGCTGTTCAAGAGGAACTCCAGGTAAACAGCTAAATGCACTGTTGTAATTAGGTGAAAAACCGGCTCACCTCCTTATATGATCTCATATATGGGTCAGAAATCGCACTCTACACTCTCCTCAAATGCAGGCATTAACTCCTCACCCCTACTCCTCTCGATCCAGATGCTCAGTTTATCCCCGTTTCCAACACACTGTTGTGTAGTGGTTAGCACTTTCGCCTAGCAGCTAAAGGGTTGTTGGTTTGAATCCCAACTGCGGCACTACTTGCCTGGAGTTTGCATGTTCTCCCTGTGCCTGCGTGGCTGTACTCTGGTTTCCTCAGACACTCCAAAGACATGCTGGTAAGTTAAAGCGGAGTTCCACCCTGAAAATTTTTTTTTAGATAAAAATACCCCCGGGACAGTCAGGGCTAGTGCATTTAAGCAACGATAGCCTCTGAACTGTCCCCTGTTTCACTTACCTTTTAGAAGAAATACTTACCTTGAAAATGTATTGTCCAGCTCTGCCATCTCAGGTGTGGGCAGATGAAGCCGGAGCGTCCTCTTCGGTGTCCTCTTCGGTGACATCGGAGTCCCAGAATGCCCTGCACCGGCCTTCTGTCACTTCCGGTGCAGGCACGTCATCCCTGCCCAGAAGCTGTTCATCAGGGAATGACGTGCCTGCAGGTACATTTCAGGTACATTAAAGCAAGCGGATGGTGCAAAGTTGATTTTGAGGGTGGAACTCCGCTTTAATTAGGTCCTGTCTAAATTGGCTCAACTATGCGTATGTATGAATGTAAGTTAGGGACCTTAGATTGTAAGCTCCTTGAGGGCAGGGACTAATGTGAATGTACAATGTAAATGTAAAGTGCTGCATAAATTGACAGCGTTATATAAGTACCTGAATTAAATAAAAATAAATAAATAATAGTGCTCAGTCATCATACTAACACCTCCACCTGCAGTTTAGGTGGTGCCAGTGAGCAGTTGTGTGTAACAGAGTTCTTGCAACCTTGCTGTACCAATTTAGGATGTTCCTTCATTCAAAAATCCAGCTCCGCTCCAGTTCCTATACGAGCTACGCTCCCAGGCAGAGATTCATCAGAAGGGCTGGCTGCTCCGTCTCGCTCGCTGTGACATCATCAGAATCCCCCTGGGATTTTTTAACCACTTCCTGATGATGCGAGGCGGCACATGTGCAGTGTGGTTTCATATCCTAGGGATGTATGACATTGATATCTGAGGAGGCTTTGGGGGGGGGGGGGGGGGGTTTATATAATTTTTGCATAGGTGACAAATAAGGAGTGTGGGCCATTTTACTTCCCGGATCACAATTTTTTTTTTTGACCAGTTGTGTGATGGGGAAGCAGGAAAATCAATGCAAGTTGTGGAAGAAGGTGACGGTCTGCTTTCATTTTTACTAGTGCAGTAATATGACCAAATTAGGGCACCTCCCTGCTCCCTAGCCTGTAAATGGGGAAAGTAGCAGACTGATGAAGTAATTACTCTCCTTTAACCAGTCTGGATATACCTTGTTGGCACATGTTGGCATTTTGGCAAAGCACACAACACAGATTATTGGCCTCAGGTGATGCCACTTCTAGTTGTATTGGGTATTACTTGATACAAAGCTAGGGCACTTCCATACTTTGCATTATAAAATACATTTACCTTTTATTTTAGTTATATTGGCAAGGAAATCAGCTTTAAAGCCCAATTGCACTTTACATTTGAAAGCACTGTCCCCTGCAGAAGGTGTCCTCAAATTGGAGACTGTACTCAGAAACTTTTGGATCCATGGCCAGGAAACTCCCCAGAATTGCAGAGGTCTTATGAAATGCTTGTAATTATACTTCAGTATACCATAGTACCATCTGACAAAAAGATCTAAAAACAGTGAAGCAGAAGACTTTGTGAAAATTATTATTTGTGTCATTCTCAAAACTTTTAGCTACAGCTGTATACTATTCGGCTAACAGAAAGATGGTGACCCCGTCAGCAGACATTTCGACCTTTACCACAAGTTTGACACTTTCATGACCTCATTCATGGTCCTCAAAGTGGTTCCTAAGGACCCTAGAGAGGGACTGGGACAAACGCATACTGCAAAGAGAGACCCCCTGGATAGAGCACCTCAATTCAGTAGTTCCACTAGGGATCAATGAGATGCAGTCTTACAAACCATTTTTATAGAGTAGTAGGCCTATGCGTATATATACCCATACTAATTCTTTATCTATTGCATTTTTATTTTTGGGTTTGGTCCATTTAGAATAAAACAATATGTATGCCTTTAGCAGTATGAAGATTGTTCTTTAATTGTACAGGTGGTAGGGATGGATGTCTGTCTGTTACTGCATTGAATTCCCTCTGCTTGTGGAGATTGTGTGGCTGGTGGTGCCGTAGTGGTCTGTCACAGGCCCTCCCGCTGGAGGTGGGCCGACTGTGGCCCCTGATGTACCCTTGCCAATGCTGGGCCTGATGCTGGCCACTCCTGGCATCTCTGGCCTCGGGATCGGTTCTTGGTTCTTGGTTTCAGGCATTAGGGGGCATGGTGGCATTCATGGGGGGGGGGGGGACTGGCAATGTTTGCTACTCTCTAATGATCTGAAAAAAAAAGAATTGTTGTTCTACATAAAGATGGCCTAGGCTATAAGAAGATTGCCAAGACCCTGAAACTGAGCTGCAGCACGGTGGCCAAGACCATACAGTGGTTTAACAGGACAGGTTCCACTCAGAACAGGCCTCGCCATGGTCGACCAAAGAGGTTGAGTACACATTCTCAGCATCATATCCAGAGGTTGTCTTTGGGAAATAGACGAATGAGTGCTGCAGAAATTGAAGGGGTGGGGAGCAAGCCTGTCAGTGCTCAGACCTTACGCTGCACACTGCATCAAATTGGTCTGCATGGCTGTCATCCCAGAAGGAAGCCTCTTCTAAAGATGATGCACAAGAATGCCAGCAAACAGTTTACTAAAGACAAGCAGACTAAGGACATGGATTACTGGAACCATGTCCTGTGGTCTGATGAGACCAAGATAAACGTATTTGGTTCAGATGGTGTCAAGCGTGTGTGGAGGCAACCAGGTGAGGAGTACAAAGACAAGCCTACAGTCAAGCATGGTGGTGGGAGTTTCATGGTCTGGGGCTGCATGAGTGCTGCCGGCACTGAGAGCTACAGTTCATTGAGGGAACCATAAATGCCAACATGTTCTTTGACATACTGAAGCAGAGCATGATCCCCTCCCTTTGGAGACTGGGTCGCAGGGCAGTATTTCAACGACCCCAAACACACTGCCAAGATGATCACTGCCTTGCTAAAGAAGTTGAAGGTAAAGGTGATGGACTGGCCAAGCAGTCCTCCAGACCTAAACCCTATTGAACATCTGTGGGGCATCCTCAAACGGAAGGTGGAGGAACACAAGGTCTCTAACATCCACCAGCTTCGTGATGTCCTCATGAAGGAGTGGAAGAGGACTCCAGTGGCAACCTGTGAAGCTCTGGTGAACTCCATGCCCAAGAGGATTAAGGCAGTGCTGGAAAATAATCGTGGCCACACAAAATATTACCACTTTGGGCCCAATTTGGACATTTTCACTTAGGGGTGTGTGCACGTTTGTTGCCAGCAGTTTAGACATTAATGGCTGTGTGTTGAGTTATTTTGAGGGGACAGCAAATTTACGCTGTTATACAAGCTGTACACTCACTACTTTACATTGTAGTAAAGTGTAATTTCTTCAATGATATGACATGAAAAGATATAATAAAATATTTACAAAAATGTGAGGGGTGTAATCAATTTTGTAAGATACTGTAATTATTTAGATGTAGGAATATACTTGTGTCCTTTCTCCTTTCTCCCTTTAGACCATGCCTGTGGATAGTGGACCCCTTTGGGGATAAAGTGCCTTTTTGGATGTTTTTTGTACTCAGTGATCACTGTGACTATTAGGAGTGTGCTGGATTACATTATCAATATATGGCTTACCTTATACTTTGGCTCCCTGAGGTGAGTGGTGTTGTGTATCAGCTTTTGTATCTCTTTGATTAGATAGAATTAGTACAGTCTCAGTCATTACAACGCCTGTATATATCCCCCATAGGATGGCGGTTTGTTTTTCATTTTAAATACTGGTGCCAGTTTTTGTGTATCTTCTTTGGGAGTATTCATCTTTCTTTGCATCCGAACGGCGAGTACCTATTTAATAAAGGTATAGTCATATCGTGTTTAACCTTTTTACCAAAATATATCTATTGTAGATACTGTTGTTATGCACTATATGTTACACATGCATCTATATGAGTGTAATGTATTGTTATTTTGGTTTTTTTTTTATAATCTTTTAAATTAAAGCTCCTGAGGAACCGATTATTTGCAAAACCCCAATCCCTAATCGCTATTCCTGGCACTAGAATGTCTGTGGAGAAAAAGAGGGTCCTTGCATTAACTCTACAAATGGGGTCCTTGTCCCTTACATATCCACTCGCTCCAGGAGTGCCCACATGGCACAGGAACCCTAATTTATAAAGTGCCACACCAAGATGGCTGCCAGAGGTTATCAGAAGCTGCAACATCCAATCAGACAGCTGCAATTTCTGTGACAACTATGAAGTCTCTCAAGGAACCATTTTCCCCAAAAGATTCAGCTTCATCTGTATAGTGGCACAGTGCCACCTACTAGATGGAGGCCAAATTGCACCCTTCTACATGTGAAGCTCAGTTTATAATTTTTGCATCTGCCAAGGTGAATGACATCATCTCAGAATGGCTAGGTCTTGGGTTGGTGTTCAGTAATGCGCATGCATGCTCCATTCATTCCTATAGAAGCAGCAGCTTCTGGGTGGCTTTACAAGCTTGTGCCTAGCTGTGTCTACACATAGTTATGTGGTCCATTACGAGAATGTGCTGAGGAGGGTGGCTATGGTAGACATACAGGGTGACCATGGAAAGGTAGTGTAGCCACCCTCACAAGGGAAGTTCAAAGATCCAAAGTTTTAATTGAGTCTATTTAAACATCAGAACAGTCATGGTTTACTATATATACATACACTTTATTACCAAAAGTATTAGGACACCTGCCTTTACACGCACATGAACTTTAATGACATCCCAGTCTTAGTCCATCGGGTTCAATATTGAGTTGGCCCACCCTTTACAGCTATAACAGCTTCAAATCTTCTGGGAAGTCTGTCCACAAGGTTTAGGAGTGTGTCTATGGGAATGTTTGACCATTCTTCCAGACTTGCATTTGTGAGGTCACACACTGATATGGATGAGTAGGCCTGGCTCGCAGTCTCCGCTCAAATTCATTCCAAAGGTGTTCTATCGGGTTGAGGTTAGGGCTCTGTGAGAGTGGAGACTGCGAGCCAGGCGTTCTCATCCAACATGAGTGCCTGACCTCACAAATGCGCTTCTGGAAGAATGGTCAACCATTCCCATAGACACACTCCAAAACTTTGTGGACAGCCTTCCTGGAAGAGTTTAAGCTGTTAAAGCTGCAAAGGTTGGGCCAACTTAATATTGAACCCTACGGACTAAAGCCCCGTACACATGCACAGATTGTTGGCCGACTGATCGGCCGTCTTTTGTCCAGTGTTGTTTGCTGGTTGAAATGTGCTCTAGACTTGCACTGGACTTTTGTTGGCCAACAAAAACCAACTTCAGAAGTGATGTCATGTGATGGTTGACTTTCCGTGTGTTTTTTCTTCTCTGAGCATGCCCAGTCTTGCTCATCTGATTTTTGTCTGCCGAAATCTGTACTGACTGAGGAACAATCGGCCATTCTGTTGTTAGCCAACAAAAATTTTATAGCATGCACACCAGCTTTTTTTCGGCCGAAAATTCACAGTTGGTTGTCGGAAGCATCATACTAACAAGCCTACAATCGGCCGATCGGACGTTGGCCGACAATTTACGGCCAACAATCTGTGCGTTTGTACGGGGCTTAAGACTGGGATGCCATTAAAGTTCATGTGTGTGTAAAGGCACGCATCCCAATACTTTTGGTAATATAGTGTGTGTGTGAGCAGGATAGGATACTGCAATTTATAAACATTTTTTTTATATGGGTTTAGTGACAAACATAAGATAAATGCAGAATATATCTAGGTTTTTCGCCCACTATTATTAGTGAAATACATGACAATATGAATGAATTAATAGAATAGCAGACATAGTTACAATGCAGAATTGACACAATGCATTATTCCACAGATAACCACTATCAGATGGGGAAAATGTAGCTGAGTGAAAAGGCACAGCATTCCCATGAAAAGCTAAGATTCTCTTGTAATAAGGCCAGAAATGAAAGCAAGTCAGGGAAGTCAAACAGAATGTACAAGCGTATTATTTATAGTGAAGTTTCTGGCAAAAGGTCAAACAAGTGAATACAGAGAATAAATCTGAGAAAAAGTCCCATGCTCATTATACTAGTGAAAGAATCCAGTGGGGAGACTGAATGCAAAGGTCAGAGGAAAAAAAAAAATCAGCTTTATGGTAAAACAAACATTTTAGGAGTTTTAAAACACATTTTGGTTTTTACATATCTAAACGCTGTCCAAGAAGTCCAGCAAACTACAAACTTGTCTTTGGCTAAGTGTTGCAAAATCAATTTTTTGGAATACCCTGGTGAAAAGATGGCTGCTAGTAAGCATTATATATCACTCTAAACAATTTAATTATGCCTTTAAATGGTAAGCGTTATCATTTACATTAACGTGGAATGCCACTCATAACAATACACTATAATTGGAAAAGCTTGTGGAGACCTGTCTGCCACACTTATATGAGCTCATTGGGCATGCAATTCTACTGTAAAATCATGGACATTTACTGTATATGGATTTGCCCCCCACCACCACCATCCATAACAGCCTCCACAATTCTGGAAATGATTTGCACATGATTATACAAAATGTCTGGGATTTTGTGAACATTAAGCTAAATTAGCATTTGTGATTTCAGGTATGGATATTGGATGGAAGACTTTGCACCAATTCATCCCAAAGGTGTCCAGTAGGGTTGAGGTCAGAGTTCTGTGTAGACCTCTCAAGTTCCCTCACACCAAACTTCTCAATTCATGTCTTTATGGACCTGGCTTTGTTCAAAGGAGCAAAATCATGCTGGAATAGAAAAGGGCTATACCCAAAATGTTGTCATAAGGTCAGAAGGGCACCACTTTCAAAAAAATGTTTGTATGCTGTAGCATTGACAGTACAGTTTACTGGAAACATCAGTGCTCCCCTAATTTTAGTTGCGCTCCACCCAGGTATCTGAGCGTGCATTTACTGATCCATAAGCCAATTTGATAAGAGCATTCGATGTCAAGGTGCACTCTGATGGGGACAGATGATATACAGAGGGCACTTTAACTAGTTGCTGACTGCCTGCCGCAGATTTGCTGCAGCAAGGTGGCACGGCTGCGCGAAGCGACATACCTGTGAATCGCTCGCACCCGCGGGTAGGGGGCGCCCGCTCGCATGCCATCAGACAGTGAGTACAAGTACTACACTGGCACCAGTACAAATAGTTATTTAATCCCTCGATCACCCCCCAGTTAACCCTTTCACTCCCTGTCACAGTGTCACTAAGTACAGTGTACAGATTTTTACTGATCACTGTATTAGTGTCACTGGTAATGTCTGTTAGTGTCAGCCCCAGTGTCAGTCCCAGATAGGTTTAGGGTACCCGCTATATATTCCCTAATAAAGCTTTAACCCCCTGATCATCCCCGGTTTACCCCTTCACTGCCCTGTTACAGTGTCATTAGTACAGTGCACAGATCTTTTTCACTGGTGACGTTAGTGTCAGCGTCAGTTAGTGTCAATCCAGGATAGCATCATATTGCCCTCCACATATTCAGTAATACATTTTAACCCTTTGATTGCAAGTAACACTCACACAAAACACCGCCATTACTAGTATAGTGTCTGAACAGATCAATATCATTGATCAGATCAGAACTATACTAGTGCCCCCAATAGTATAGTATAGTGTTCCCAAAATGCAGCGTTAGCAGGATCAGCCCCAACACCTGCCAGCACCTGTGCTTAGCCAATCCCCCCCCCCCCCAAGAAGTGCAGTATCAGTAGATAACTGTCATTTCCAATACACAGCACACAAAACCGCAGTGTTAGCAGAGTAAGGCCTGATCTCTGCTAGTGCTAGCAGTTCCATTTTTTTGCAGCTATTCAAACTTCTTTACCCGTGGGTCTTATAAGGTACCTAAAATTTTAATGACCAAAATGTCCAAACAGAGGTACACTATTGAAGAGGCCATCACGATGCTGAGAATTACAGATGAGAGTGATGGGGAAGCCTCACTGTCAGAATCAGGCTCAGTATTCAAACCTGTAGAGAGCAGCAGCACCCTGATAGATAACTCTGATGACAGAGTAGTGGTCCCTGCTAAGGTCAGGCGTACCCAACCCTTTTCCCAGGTTGCTGAGGTGCAACAATCGCATGGTTCTCATATGCAACAGATTGTCAGTACTAGTATTGCTCAACCTTCTGGTGAACTGGCGAGAACCAGCGCTCTAGTAAGTCCTGGTCGTAGACAAACCAGCACTACAGTAACACTTGGGGACATGGCGGGTCCCATAAGCGCAGTTCAAGCTGGTGCGATGGCTAGCACAAAGAGTGTCCCGCAGCCACCAAGAAATCAAAGATAGGCCCATAGTGACCTTCCTGATGCTCTTGCAAATCCTGATTGGGAGCCCACCACTTCTGCAGCGTCTGTACTTCCCATCCATTCACTGGCCAATCCGGAATTCAAGTGAAAACCAGATTTTTCTCCCCTTGGTGTTTATGAGCTGTTTTTCACTGAAGATCTGTACAGAGCTATTGTAGATCAAAGAAATTTAAATGCCAATCAATTTATCATCGCAAACTCAAGTTTGATCCTTGCCAGAGAATTTACATGGAAACGTATCACTGTTCCTGAATTTAGAACCTTTCTGGGCCTATCCCTCATCATAGACATTACTAAAAAGAGTGGGTTGCGGTCATATTGATCCACTGACCCGATTCATAATTTGCCCATGTTCCCTGATGCCATGGTCAGGACTAGAGACGAGCAAATTTTATGGTTCATGCATTTCAATGACAATGAACTCTGACATCAGGTTGACCCTGGATATGACCGGCTCCACAAATTTCAGCCCCTCGTAAGTCCTTTCGTCCAAAAATTTGAAGCATCGTATACGCCCCAAAAAGCTGTCTGTGTTGATGAGTACATAATTACACTTTCTGGCTGCTTTGTTTTCTAACGGTATCGCCCCAGCAAGCATGCCAGATATGGGGTCAAAATGTATAAGATTTGTGACAGGGCAACAGGCTATACATGTAATTTCCGGATTTACAAGGGAAAAGATAGGTTTGTGGAGCCCCCCGACTGCCCAGGCTACATAGGCAACAGCGGCAAGATTGTTTGAGACTTGGTGTCACCCTTATTTGGAAAGGGGTACCATTTATACGTGGACAATTATTACACAAGCGTGTCACTTTTTAGATTCTGGAATTAGCACACGTGGCGCCATGCGACCTAATCACCAGGGGTTCCCCCAGCGGTTTGTAGTTGCCCAACTTAGATGGGGAAGAGAGCCTGCTTGAAGTGTAATAAATTGCTTGCAGTGAAGGGAAAGGACACAGAATGTTTTCGCTCTGTCTTCCATTCACGAAGATACGACAGTCCAAATTACAACGGCGACTGGTGGTGTTGAGAAGCCCCTCTATGACCATAACTACAACCTTAATTGCCCCTAAGGTCAGATGCTGGTACAAAAAAGTGTCTGTATACCTATTCCAATTGGCTCTGCTGAATGTTTATGTGCTATACAAAGCGTTAGGAAGAAGTGGATCCTTCCTAAAATTGCAGGAAGAGATCATCACAGCCCTTTTGCTTTTAGAAAGTGCTGTGGCCCAAATTCACAATCCAGATGCAGTGAGCCAGCTGTATGAGAGGCATTTTCCAGATGTCTTTCCTGGTACCTCTACCCAAAAAGAGCACCCCAAAGAAGATTTTGGAAATGTGGATATAGGTGTGATACCCGCTATTTTTGTCCCTCCTTTCCTGGCTAACCTGGTCTCTGCATCGCTACCTCACACTAGTGAAGTATTAGTGTAGGGTACAGCATGGCACAGTCTAGGGCACACTTTCACACAGGGTCTCGAAAGATGTTAGATGGCTATCGCATTTTGAGAGACCCTAGCCTGGAACGTTTAAAGCTTTTTACAGTTGCTAAAAAATAAAAAAACATGAAAAAAAAAAAAGCCAAAAATAGTTGTTGCTTTATAGAAAAAATATTTGTACTTACTGTTATACTGTACTTTGTAATATACTGCTATACTGCAATGTGTTTTTGTTACTATTTTTCATTGTTAACCATAGTTTGTTTTGCAGATACCGCCATTCTACTGTTTTACTGTACTGTATACTATTATATTGTAATGTTTTATTGTTACTGTTAACAAGTAACAATAAAACATTGTAATGTTTTATTGTTACTTGTAAGTCCCCGTTCACACTGGGGCAACCTGTGAGGCGACCTGGTCGCCTCACAGGTCGCCGTAGGTCGCCTTCCATAGGGAAGCTGCGGACCCGTTCTAATAGGAGCGACACAAGTCGCTCCGACTTAGAAAAAGGGTCCGGAGCTTCTTTGGGGCGACCCGGAGCGACCGTCATAGACTTCAATGTTATGAAGTCCGTGCCGGCCGCTCCGAGGTCACGGCGCGCTGCTCGCACCGCGACCTCGGAGGTCGCCCCCCCAAGTCGGATCGCCCCAGTGTGAACAGGGCCTTAACCAATGTTTGCTTTGCAGGCACGCCCATTAGCTGCAGCACTGATCTGTTTATCCTGACAGCAAAAGTGTTTGCTTTCAGCATATACTATGTGTAAATCAATGATTGCAGCACTGTAGGAGATGATTTCACCACTGCAGTTAAAAAAAAGAGCATATATGGAGAAGCATAGGGGATGGGTTGGACACAGAGGGCGGATCTCCCCTACGCTTGGCCATATGTTTTTTACACTTTTCTTTCTTCATCCACATCGATTGATGTAATGGAGAAATCTCTTATGTTCTTTTTTTTCTGGCTGAACGAAAAAAAAAATAACATTGCATGTATGCCCATCATTAGAACTGGGTGGATTCTGGAAGGTCTAATAGTAGGCATACCACACAATTTCTGGCAATGATTTCTTTATCCACATCGATTGATGTGAATGGAGGAATCTGTTAGGTTCTCTTTTTTCTGTTCAGCTCACAGGCTGCATGATAACAAAAGAACATTAAAATATATGTCCAACAAGGATCAGCTATGTACTGGTTCATCACTGGACTTTTAGTGGTTATACCGGAATGATGCCTGCAGGTTTAGGCATCATCTTGGTATCGTTTTTTTTTTTTCAGCTGGCGGTCGAGTTTTTTGGTAAAAGCAATCCTATCAGCTAATTAGCCTGCTAGACTGCTTTTACAAGCAGTGGGAGGGCACTCCTCTGCCTCCTTACACAGTTTTCTTGGACTCTCCTGTCCCAACAGGTACCTCTAGAATGCAACTGGTGGTTTTGCCAGCTGACCATAGAGCTGATCAAAGACCAGATTGGCTCCAATCATGGTCTAAGATACCGGAAGCTACAAGCATTTTATCACTTCAGTTTCGCCAGATATAAACAGGGCCATTTTTAAATTGGGAAAGCATCCTATCACACCAATCTTGGTGTTCTCAGATGCTTTAAGGACAGAGGAGAGATCTAGAACCTAATAGACCCCAAATTTTTCAAAAAAGTGTACCTGTCACTAATTGTTGCTATCATAGAGAATATTTACATTCCCTGTGATAACAATAAAAGTGTTAAAAAAAATAATGCCCCTTTCACACTAGCGTACCATTCAGATCCACCTGTCAGTTTTTCAGGCGGATCTGAACGGATGCCCCATGCATCTCTATGGGGCATCGGATGCCAGTGGAGACATGTCTGCTGACATCCGATCCGCTCCGTCAAATCTGGACAGATGGAAACCCTATTTTCCATCCATCCAGCGGATCGGAGGGGATGGGATCGGATGAGAATGGAGAGACGGTCTCATACGATTCCCCCATAGAGAACAGCGGTGACCTGACAGCTCTGTCTCCGCACACAGCAGGGAGACACAGCTGCCATCTGCCTGCTGTGACTCCTATGTGTGAAAGGGGCCTAAAAAATAAAGGGACAGTGTTAAAATAAAGTAAAAAATCGAAATAAATATTAAAAAAAATTAAAGCACCCCTGTCCCCCTGTATTTGCATGCAAAGGCATCGGTCTCATGTCATATGTAAACAGCAATTGCACCATGCACGTGAGGTGTCACCGCGAGGGCAGTAATTCTAGCAGTAGACCTCCTCTGTAAATCTTAAGTGGTAACCTGTAAAGGCTTTTAAAAATGTACGTAGTTTGTCGCCACTGCATGGGCATGCGCAATTTTAAAGCATGTCATGTTTGGTACCTATGTACTCGGCATAAGATTATCTTTTATATCTTACCAAACAATTGGGAAATATATTGTGTTTTTGGGAAATTAAATTTCAAAAAAGTGTTTTTTTCACAAAAAAATTAAGTTTGGAAAATCACTGTAGGTCCTCTGCTTTAATAAAATATATAATTTTTGGGGGTTCAAAGTAATTTTCTAGTAAAAAAAAATAAAGATTTAATGTAAACAAAAAGTTTCAGAAAAGGCTTTGTCTTCAAGTGGTTAGAAGAGTGGGTGATGTGTGGCATAAGCTTCTAATATTGGGCATAAAATGACACGATAGTTCAAACAAAGTGACCCATTTTTGGAAAGCAGACACCCCAAGCTATTTGCTGAGAGGCATATTGAGTCCATGGAATATTTTATGTTTTACCACAAGTTTTTTTTTTTACACAAAGTTGTCCCCTAAATGATATATTGCTCACACGTGCCATGGGTACTGTATATGTGGAATTACACCCCAAAATACATTCCACTGCTTCCCCTTAGTATGGGGATACCACATGTGTGACATTTTTTGGAAGACTAGCCGCGTACGGGTGCCGAAAATCAATCACCGCCTTCAGGATTTCAAAGGACGTAAATTGCTCATTGTACTTCCTTACTGCCTATCACAGTTTCGGGGGTCCTTAAATGCCAAGATAGCACCCCCCAACCTCTTAGCAATTAGCTTGGGGTGTCTCTTTTCTGAAAAATGGTCATGGGGGGGGTTGCTATGTTGGCATTTCAGGGCCCCCGAAACTGTGATAGGTAGCGAGGAAGTGAAATGAGCAATTTACACCCTTAGAAAGCCTGAAGGCGGTGATTGGTTTTCGGGGTCCTGTATGCAGCTAGACTGCCAAAAAGTCTCACACATGTGGTATCCCCATACTCAGGAGAAGCAGCAGAATGTATTTTGGGGTGTAATTAAACATATACAAATAGCATGTGTGAGCAATATATCATTTAGGCTGGGTTCACATTAAACCCACATCCAATTAGCATGTCAGGAGATTGTGACTGGCTCTCTATGGAGCCGGTTCACATATCTCCGGAGCGGCTCCGGGCGAATTCCACAGGAGTTTTGTGCGTCTTCTGGTCCATTTCAGGTCTGAATTCAGCCAAAAAGTGGGACTGAAAACTAGGGATTGACCGATTATTGGCACCACCGATATATCGGGGGCCGATATGCACTTTCCCCGATATGTCGGATATTGCCGATATTTTGGGAAAGTGCTGTACTGAAGTGATGCCTGCAGCTAGAGGCATCACCCCGGTACTGGTGTCCATAGCCGATGGTTGGCTGTCTTGTAATGACAACCATTGCAGCTAAGAAGCCGCTCGGCTGTCATTACAAGGAGCAGGAGGGGACGTCCCCCCCCTCCCGATGCCTTCCGCGGCTTGCCCGGGTCTCCTGTCCCACCGGGAGACCTGGGCATCCTACCTGCATCTCCGCAAAAGGTGCATTCGGCTCTGATCTGGTCTCCATGTAAACAAAATGCCGTTACATCAGTTGTCCTCATCAGGGTACACACTTACAATAACTGCCCCCATCAGAGTGCCCCCTTACATAAACTGTTCAAATCAGAGTTTCCTCTGGCTGTTTTGAATGTTGTCAATTTTTTGAATGTGGCGCCGAGTACCCGGAAGTGATGTCATGACATGTCATGTCATGACTTCACACCTTACCTGCATGAAAACTGATAGGAAAACCGCACAGCTTTCACTTGCAGGGACATCAGTTTCACATCTTGTATTTGTGATGAATGATGCATAAACTGCTTCAGCAGTGCACTCACTGAAATGATTTTAAATCACTGCTGCAGCTAGACAAAAGCTAGACAGTGGATTGGAGTGGACACTAGTACTACTACACTTTTCAATACTCCCAGTTAAAGTGGTAGTATACTCCACTTTTTACCTTTTACCTACAGGTAAGCCTATAATAAGGCTTACCTGTAGGTATAATTAATATCTCCTAAACCTGCAAGGTTTAGGAGATATTCGTCCTGCATGCAGTTTCAGTGGCGCACCTTCAGAGCTCTTTGCCGGCTCCTTGCCGGAAAGTAACTCCCGCATGCATGCGCGGGAGTGACATCATCATGGCTCCGGCCACTCACAGCGCCGGAGCTGCCGAACCAGGAAGAGACGCCGAGGGAACATGACGGCTCCGTCAGCGGTGATCGGGTGACCGTGTCAGGGGTTCGTTTTAAGGTAAGTATTTCATAATGAGCTAGTATGCAATGTATACTAGCTCATTATGCCTTTCTCCTGCAGGGTTTGTTTTTTTTTTTTGTTTTTTTTTTTAGGTATACAATCGCTTTAAGTAGAACAATATTATAGTGCAGAAAGCATAACACTTCAGCATGTTCACCTGTTAAACGGTTTCTGTTTTTTTCATAGATTGCTGCCACTTAATCATTAACACGCTTACTTGGTAAAGGAGAGGAAAGAGAAGCAGAGAGGTATCTTCTAGCATGAGAGGCAAGTCTTTTGTAGCGTGCCTCATTTTCTTTTCACCACTGAAGAGGATCACCACTTCTTCTGTCAATTACTGGTTCCTTCAAATCCTATCATCCAGGCTCATTATTGCAGATTCAGAAGAATCCTGTGTATGAGGCACCAATAAAACACTGAAAATGTCATGATCAATTTGACAACGATGAAGAAGATTCTCTTCTGTTCGTTGTCTTCTTTTTGGACATTTTTCTGTTTTTGCAGCATCCTGCTGCTCTTCTAAATTATAAAAATGCTATTCGGGACTTGACTTTTCAGCAGGAACCTCCTGCAACTCCTGTTGAATATCTTCTGTCAGCGATTGTTTTGCCTTGGCCAATACATCATCAGAAGAGAAAGCATGATTATTTTATCGAGGATCCAAAAGCCTTGCCAGCACAATATTTTAAATCTCTTCATGCTTCTCAAAACATATATAAATCAAAGCTATTTGGCTTGACAGACCATCATTTAGAAGTTGGAGGATGTTGTGTGCCATGCAACTGAGCTCTGACACATCAGCAAGCCTCATTCCTTTCTGCATGTTTGCTCCGCTGTCTCAAAGGAGCACAAGCATCACTTTGTATTTGTTGATTCCCCAGTCTTCAAGCATGCCTAGAAACATTTCTCCACTGTACTCAGTGTGGGATCCTTGCATCATTTTATTATTCAACACCAATAGCCTTTTTGTCCATCCGCTGTCAATGAAGTGGCATGTAAGACTCATTAGTGACTCTGTTTGTCCTGACCAGCAGTCAGTCGTGAATGAGAGTGAATTGCCAGCATTCTGTTTCTCAACAACCTTTTGGTGAATCTTTCCCAGCATTTCGGTTCAATAATACTTCTCACTCTTCACTGTGTACCTTGGCTTAATTATGGACATCAGCCGCTTAAATCCAGAGTCAGACACCATTGTAAATGGCTGGTTATCAGTGACCATCATCTCTGTGATTACTCTGTCCAGCTGTTGGGATCTTCCATTTGAATTTGTCTACCTGTTTTTTTTTTCCTGAAACATATCTCTTATTGTTGGCTAGGATAGTGGAGGAGGTATTTCACATTGTGATTGTGATTCATTTTGTTTCTGTGCTGCATGATATAATTCAACAAGATGAACTCTTAGATGGGCCCAGAGATTTGACATATATATGTTTTTTGCAGTTATTGATCCCATGCTTACATTGTTTGTGCATGTGTTGCACACTGCTGCTTTTCCTGGAGATGGTTGAGACGAGAAATAGTCCCAGATTACACTTTTACTTTTTCTGTTTGCATCCATCTCCATTGTGTAGCGCCCTACAGGTAGGTGCTAGGTAAATGTATAGTGGGTCTTGTCTGCCTAACAGCAGGGCCATGATTTCTTTTTGCCAGGGTGTCATGGCTTCCAGGTGTGCCTGCTGAGAGGGGAGTATCCCCACTGGTCCCTGTGAGAGACTTCTCATAGGGCAGTGGAGGAAACCCAATCAGTAGACACATTCAGGCTTGTAACTACCCCATTATGCTGCAAGGGATTCTGGGAGTGGGTATAAGTTTGTGGGAAGTGTGTAACTGGGTGTCTTTGGCGGGAGCAGAGTCCCAGGAGGGAGAGAACGGCTGTTTCTCCTTCTGTTTGAGGAAGAGGATGTCTTGGGTTCTGCCTGAGAATCCAGAGAGTGCTGAGTTGAGCTGAGGGGGATCCGGTGTGCCGAGAACCAGCAGAGAGCAAGAGGGGTCCAGTCCCAGGAAAGCCTACACAGGTTGTGAGTACTGAGGATTGCCCCTGGGGGGTCTGCCTGAAGTGTTATAGGGAACCACTCTGGAGAAGGTTCTAGGATCCAGATATCAGCTAGCTGTAAAGGGGGTACCTAGGTTGAGCACCCTGAAGTGACAGAAGGGGTACCTAGTCACAGGACCCTGAAGAGTTAAAGGGGGCACCTGCAGTTTGGGCCCTGAAGAGACAGTGTGCAGTGTCTTAGTTGAGAGTTGCAGCCATACAGGAATTCATATGAATCTACCTCAAGCCAGTGCAAGGCTGGAGGAAGAAGTTTTTGCAGTGCAGCAGTGTAAGAAGCTCATTATTCTATAGTCCTGGATCTTCTGGACCCAAAGTCAGGAAATCAGCACTTCCTTCAAGTTACAGTGTGTTCTGAGCATCAGTGAGCATTGGCTAGCGTCAACTGGCATTAAGACAGCGTTGACAGACATTTTTATGGGTGGCTGGCTGCTGGCACCCTGTTGTGGGTTGGTGGCTGGCGGCTGGCACCCTGCTGTGGCTGGCTGGCACCCTGTAGTGGGTGGCTGGCTGGCACAGGGGCTGTGGGTGGCTGAGGCTAGGGCCTGTGGGTGGCTGGCTGGCGGCTGCTGTGGGTGCCTGGGTGGGTGGCTGGATGGCTGCCTGGCTTGCTTGCTGCTGGTCCATGGACATGGACGCTGTCCGAGGTGAGGGAGGCAGTCTAAGAAGGCAGAACGTGAGTAATAGGCCCAGCGCACTAAATCATGTTGAGCAAGCTCTTTTCTTACTGTTTATAGCTTTTTTAACTTTGGCTGTGAGCCACATAGGTTTGATTTTTAGCACTTTAGACTTGTTGCCCATGGGATTATATTTTGCAGTGTGTTTGCATACAGTGGTTTTGAAGAATTCTATTCTGTGTTCATTAATGCCAATATTCCCTCCCAGTCTAGGTCTTGCAGAGCAGCCCTCATCCTTGGAAAATGTGCTCTCTTAAAGTTAAGCCCTGGTTCACACTGCAGCGACGCTACTTCGCACCGCGACCTCCGAGGTCGCGATGCGAGCAGCGCGCCGCGACCTCGGAGCGGCCGCCACAGACTTCATAACATTGAAGTCTATGGCGGTCGCCTCCGGGTCGCCCCAAAGAAGCTCCGGACCCTTTTTCTAGGTCGGAGCGACTTGTGTCGCTTCTATTAGAACGGGTCCGCAGCTTCCCTATGGGAGGCGACCTGCGGCGACCTGTGAGGCGACCAGGTCGCCTCACAGGTCGCCCTAGTGTGAACCGGCACTAAGTGTTTTTATTCTTCCAGTATGTGTTTGTTGTTTACAACCAAGATTAAATGAAACCATGTTAGGATTGCTGCTAACCAGATGTTATTTTATGAACATTAGTAATATGCTCTGCACAGTTTGAGATTACCAGGGCCAGCAGAGCATCATTCCTAGTTGGGCGCTCTATAAACTGTACCATAAAATTATCTTGTAAAGGTTTTATACATTTTTACCCTTTAACTGATCCAGCAGTGCCATTACTCCAGTCAATCTCCGAGTAGGTAAAATCCCCCATTATTATCACTGGTGTAGCCCTTGCAACCTTTTCTATCTGTGCAAGGAGATGAGTCTCCGCCTCCTTATTAACAATGGGTGACCTATAACAAACTCCAATGATTAACTTTGTAGTACGCACACCCATTTGCAGTTCCATCCATAATGCTTCAGCCATATCACACTCTTCATAAACTAGGAGTTAGGACTGCAGTAAATTAGGGTACCATGAAATGGCCCGGCAGCTCACTCATATATTTGCATATGTGTGCACTAAACCCCTGGTTTTAACATGAACTGTTAGATAGGGCAATTCTTTTTTTGTAAGCTGGCTGGTAAGTGAGCCTGACATTTATCTTTGTTGTTTTTTTTTTACCTTACTTAAGTTCAAGGACCGAAAAGTGCATTATTGGGATTGCATTATTTGTATAGGGGCAAATGGCCATATTTGTTCACTGTTTCCACAAATTTTAAACGAGTTGGGTTCTCCCCAATCCCATATTTGACTCAAACATGAAGCTCCTCTCTAACACCCTACATCATCCAATGCGCCCCTCCTGTGAGTCCAAGCCATCAGGACACACTGGCTCAGGCTAACTGTACATGTCAACATAGCACAATATTATGAGGACGGGCCCTTGTTATCACATGACTGTTTAGAAGACTATGCAGTTTATAGTTTTTAAAAAGGGATCTTTAAAAAAAGGGGGGCAATGGGTTGCAGTTGGGCTTTAATGCTGGCCCCTGCAGCAGCCAATTGTCCATGGTAGTAGAGAGGAGAGGCGTTGTCGAAGCTTCAGATCACAGCTTTGTAAAGTGAACATTCTTTCTTCCTTTAGTAAATCAAATAAATTGGCTCTAAAAAAAGTGACAGAAATATAAACTCTTGCCCACTCTATTAAAAGCTTCAAAAAAAATGTTTGGCTGGAACTGAACTTTAGGCATGTGACACAAACTAAACTTCTTGGGAAAACATTTCTTACAATTAATTACAGCTCAATAGCAAGTTTGTGTTTTGATAAAAAAAAAAATAATAAATAAATGAAATCAATGTTACTACATGCTATGAATTATTTTTTCGCTGCTTAGGAATATTTGAATATATTTTTGTTGACAGAATACTCCTACAAAAATTTTTCAATGTACTGTATGTACCTTTATTATCTGAGTTCTAGAGGGACTGATCACAAATCTCTGAAGTATTTACGTATTTCAATGAAATCAGCCACAGGAAAAAACAATTTAGTGCACTAATGTGAGTGCAGAATAACCTAAGCTGTCACTAGATTTTATACTATCCATTGAAAAATCCTGAATAATGTTTCAAATTAAAGCCTTTAGGCCATAGTCATTTCATCCATATTTAGTTCCATTGTTTTCTTGTTATTTGTTTTTTTTTTTTTTTTTATTAATTTATATAGGGAAAAAATAGGAAAAGCAAGGTTGGGGGCTAGCCTAAAGTATTTGCTTACAAATCAACTCTTAGTAGTACTCCCAGGCTGCCTAGTAGTTCCAGTGTACTGTAACTGACCTGATTACTTAGGAACGGTTGTGCTGCCTATAAGTCGAAGAAGACCACTGCAGAAGAAGGTTGCCCAAGATGCCCATCAAAGAAAGTCCAAAGATGACAGGTTCCAGGAAATGCAATTAGGCTGCATTGCTTCATATAGGCTACTAAATACATACAGGAAGGGGGCCTTAGATATGCTTGAAGTACAAGTACTTGTTTAGGCCATTATACATCCCGTATGATGGCCTAAACAAGTACCAAGACCAGTTACTTCTCAGAGACCTCTGTACTGCTCCCAGCAACAGCCTCCGACAAGTTAAGAAATATAAACCTGCATCTCAAGATGGACTCTTTGCATGGAATATCTAGCAGAGACACCATGGCCTTGGTATGGAACATTTGGTAGAACACGATCCTAGTGTAGTGCTCCCACAGGAGCCGCTTGGTAATTTGTGTTCTCTGTTCTTCTGCCCTAATTCTGAGAACAACCTCAGCTCCACTGACACACCAGGTAACCAAATGGATACTGCACTGCTACTGGGAGAACAAAAAGATACCCTGCACACAACCAAGGTTCAGTATCTAAAAACAAACATCAGACTGGTTAGTGGTAAATAACTCAACATAATGTCATAGGTTGCAGGAATTAGCAGTATGCATATACTGTAAATGAGTGAGAAAAGGTTGGGTCAATCACAGTTCACTAGACGTGAGAATGGAGTTCTATACAGATAAATTAGAGTAAACCTGGTAATCCACAAAATCAGCAATGATAATCAATACTATGATATCTCATACGTAAACAGTAGACTATATCTATATATATATATGAATGGGAGGAATGAAATGTAACCACTTGCCTAGCCGTGCGGCTTGGATGCATCCAGTCACGTAGTACTACGTGACTGGAGTGCATGTGGTTTCGGCGGCGCGATCGCCACTGCCCTCCCGCGATCTTCTTGGAAACCGAGAGAAGACCAGCCTGTTTATGTAAACAAAGCAGGCGGATCTTCTCTCAGACAGGCAGGGACAGATCAGCAGCAGTTTCAGCTAAGCTAAAACTACGATCTGTCTGTGCCTGTCACAGAACCCCCCCCCCCCCCCACACAGTTAGTAAGCATACAGGCATACATTTAACCCCTTTGATCACCCCCAGTATTAACCCCTTCCCTGACGGTGTCATTTATACAGTAACAGTGCATATTATTTAGCACTGATTACTGTATTAGTGCCACTGGTCCCCTCAAAAAGTGTCAAAAATGTCAGTTAGGGGTCCGATCTATCCGCTGCAATGTCGCAGTCCCGCTAAAAAATCACAGATCGCCGCCATTACTAATAAAAAAATAAATAAATAAAAAGTCCAAAAATCTATCCCGTAGTTTGTATTGTGCAAACCAATTAAAATACGCTTTTTGGGATTTTTTATCTTTTTTTTTATCAAAAATATGTAGCAGAATACAAATTGGCCTTAACTGATATAAAAAAATAAATTTTAAATTTTTTTTATTGGGAATGTTTTATAGCAGTAAGTAAAAAATATGGCGTTTTTTCAAAATTTACGCTCTTTTTTGGTTTAAAGGGCAAAATCTAAAAACCGCAGAAGTGATCAAATACCACCAAAAGAAAGCTCTATTTGTGGGGGGAAAAAAACATCAATTGTATTTGGGTACAGCGTTGCACGACCGCGCAATTTTCCGTTAAAATAACAGTGCCGAATCGCAAAAAATGGCCTGGTCATCAAGGGGGCAAATCCTTCTGGTCCAGAAGTGGTTAAGGCTCCCAAAAGAGATACCTACTACTATGGGCAAAACTCTTGTAAAATGACTATCTGAGTGAGCAGTCCCTAGTTCTTCAGCTGGTTAGCGTTGGAGCTCAGTCTTTATGGTGATACATATGAGTAAAGTATATAAAGTCTGCATGCAGTAAATAATGCTGCTAGATAGATGGCTTGTCCCTATGTGCTTTGTCTTTACTATCTGCAACAGGTTAATGGCAACAGGGGTCCTGCTATTCAGATGTTAGCTCACTTCTGGATCTGCCTGGAACAACTCCAGTCCTCAGCACACAGGTAGGTTGATGTGCACACAGGGGTAGCAATGTGTACACCTGAGAAAATGCTATTCTCTCTCCCTTTATACCTGGCTTGCATTGGAAGTTGTACTCCAATGGTCCAAAGACTGCCATATATAGTTTCTTTCCAGAACTGCATCTCCCATGATTCAATCCTGTCAATTATCAGAACTTTTGAGCTCCTTCATTTTGTCAGCTCCTCCTGGTGGATGAAGACAAGGTAGTGTTAACCCATTCAGTTAAAGTCCATTGGGTGCACAGAGAGCACTGCAGCACAGTGTCCTATATCACTTTATGTCTCTGGCCAAGCACCTGGCTCAGAGGCGTAGCTAGAACCTTCAGGGCCCCGGTGCAAGAAACCATAAAGGGCCCCCCGGACCCCTGGCCGGGGCCCTTCCCTTCAAGCCTGGGGCTCTTCCCACCGATCCTGGGGCCCTTTACTCTCGTTGCGGGGCCCTTTATTACGGTCCTGCAGGGGGACTCTTTCACAAGTTCTGCAGTGGGCCCCCTTCCTGCCATCTTGGGGCCTCCCCACGGTGGTGGAATGTCAGGGCCCGGTTGCAAGTGTCACCTTTGTGATCTTGGAAGTTCACCCACTGGTGTCAGTAGTTTTTATTTTTTTGGTATTTTAATTGTATTATTTTTCTATCATTTTTTTTTTTTTTTACAATGTCACTGACTATGACTCTGTCCATTCAGAAAAGGAAGGAGCTGGTAAATTACATATTTACCGACCCCTTCCTGGTTCTCTATTGTGACATATCCCCTGCAGCACCTGACAGGAGAGGGAAGAGAGCACAGTAGGGGGGCAACACAGTAGGGGGGGGGACCGGGAGAGCACACAGGGGCCCAGAGGCCGCAGAACACAAGTGAACTGGATAGGAGGAGTGGCAGGGGCAGCATACAGAGGAACCAATCTCCTCCATTTTCCTCCTGCGGCTACAGAAGGAAAAAGGAGGACAGTGATTTCTCTACATGCTTCCCCTGCCGTCCCTCCTATTCAGGTGTACAGGGGAGCTGCATGGGCCCCCTGGAGCATGGGGCCCGGTTGCAATTGCAACCCCTGCAACCCCTGTAGTTACGCCCCTGACCTGGCTACACTAGTAAAGGGACAGGGAGTATTTCTCCACCAGGGTCCCAAAATAGTGCTTAAATTCACTGGATGAGTCAGTACACTTTTGTCCAAAAATAAAATCAAATTAACAGTTTCGGATGGATTGTCCAAATTGGCACATTTACTGCCTTGCCTAACAACTTAGTTAAAGTGTAACTAAACAATAACTTTTTTTTTTTATTTGGATAGCGTGGTGAGGGGATAGACCAATTGTTAGGTTTGATTGTTATCTCATTAACCAATTGTCCTGATTACCAAAGTCAAGGAAAAATCTTCTAGTGAGGACACTTGTTTTCATGACAACTGTCAAAGGGAAAATCCCCTACATTGGAAAGATATCCTGTCAATTCAGTTGAGTATACAGAACTGGAAGTGAAGGAACATCTCCATATTTATACACAGATGGAAAAAAAACACTTTACACTTTAAAAGCTAAATAATTTCAACAGCACTTTCAGAGGGGCAGCAGGGAAGCCAAAGGGGGGAATGAGCCCTTATGGTAAAAACAAAACAAAACCATAGTGTACATTTTTGGGGGTACCCCTGCAATGTACCATGGTGATATATCCCTGCAAAGATCTGTTCCCTTACAACCTCTACTCCATTAGGACATCAACTACAGTGCGTTCTTACTCGATTTCAGTGTTTCTCAACCTTTTTTCAGTCAAGACACCCTTTAAAATTACAGACAATCTCAAGGAACCCTTCAAAATCATACACAATCTCAAGGCACCCTTCAAAATCATACACAATCTCAAGGCACCCTTCAAAATTATACACAATCTCAAGGCACCCTTTAAATTTATGGACAGTCTCAGGACACCCCATTCTAAAATGTAAAAAACGATTCTAATAGTTTTACACAATGTGACCTGGAAAGTGTATGTGTGCCACTCAGGCTCTGTAAAGATGGGGTATGTAGACGGTACATCTGTAGCTGCTGTTAAAGTGCTGACAGGGATGGAGCCCATCCTGGCTACTACAAAAGTTCAAGGGAAAATAGCCCCTGGAAATTGCATATCTAAGGTATCCTAGAGAGGCGAATGGAGTGGCAACCTCAGCCAGGACTTCCGACCAGGCCATGCCCCCCAACGTTTTTCACTCTGCCCCCTGGAGCTTAGTCATGGGGATCATAACTAAGCTCCGGGGGCGGAGTGAAACACATTGGGGTCATGGCCCGGGCGGAATCCAGGCTGAGGTTTCCACTCCATTCACCTCTGTAGGATACCTTAGATGTGCGACTTCCAGGGGCTACCCCCTTTTTCCCTTGAGTTTTACATAATGCAGCAGCATCGACACACGTGGGACACCCAACATTAGAGGTGATTTATTCTTCCAAAGAAAATACACTTTTGCACACTAGTACTGACTAGTATTCCAGTGTTTCTCCCTTCCTCAGTTTCTCTCTATGACTCAGCTAATGTGACCCCAGTGTTGACAGAAAGGGCCGGGGGGGGGGGGGTCAAACAAGGATGCTGTGCAGGCAATCAGCGCCCTTCATATCAACACTGATGACATCACTGGTTGTTAGGATGCCGGTGGCTGAAAGGTTGGAATGGTGCACAATGAATCCCCGTTGCTTTGTGTAACTAAAAGGCAGGCTTGATCCACCTTCTGGCTTGTATACATTTTGGCAAATTTAGACAATTTGCCAAGGCACCCCTGATGAAGCCTCAAAGCACCCCAGGGTGCCTGGGCACCCTGGTGGAAAAAGGCTGATCAAATTCATTACAATAACATATTGTGTTGATGCCGAACAGATCCCAAATAACAATCTGACAATGATTTAATTGGTTAAATTGTAACATTTCTATTGTGGGTATATTTTAAAACAGAAAAATGCATTTGAGAGCAAGCATGACAAAACATTCAATGTCTAAAGGTTGAAAATAAAAATGGAAACAAATGATGTCCATCTGCCTTGTTAAATTCTAATTGAGGAACTGTATTTGATTATATGTATTGTTCGGTAAAGGAACACATATATTATGCATGTGCTGTTTAGCTTTTGTCTTTATTCGATTTTCCAGGTCAATATGTTTTGTTTGCTTGTTGTATCTATTTATGTGAGATCCATGTGACTGCTTCCCACATCACTTCCCAGGCCTGGTGATTGCTAACATGTGTAAAGGGTGCAGATGTTTGGTTTGTTGCTTCCTATGTTCAATAAGAGTTGCACATGATGATTTCAAGTAACATATTTCAGACATTAGACATATCCTCCCCCAATGCTCTTGTTATCAGTAGTTTGTCCTCAGCTGTAAAGCATTAACTGGAGCTTTAAAAATATATAGATTATCCAGTGTTGCTTCCGTTGACATTGACAGAATGTTTTTATTCTTTCACTTCCCTTGGTGTATACTATATATAGTTTACTAAAGTTATTTCTGCCTGTAGCGATTACAAGGCATATGTTTCAAAAAGTTTGGGCACCGGAGCACGCCCAATCGATTCCTTCTTGAAATGCATGAAAGTCTTGATTCTGCAACATCACCGTTAATGGTGGTATATTGTTTATTGATTATCAGTACGTTTGCCTTTAGCTAGCCATACACGGTAACATTTCTGCAGGTCTGGAAGAGAAATCACGTGACAGATCTGCAGTGCTACCTATTGTATTCAGACAACCAGCACTGTTGGCTGTCAGGATAACTGAACAGTGGTTGCATCTGATTGGATGCAGGTACTGTAGAGCCAAGAATTCTCCTCCAGGCTCGTTTAACTACCTCAATACTGGGCACTTAAACCCCCTTCCTTCCCAGACCAATTTTCAGCTTTTAGCGCTGTTGCATTTTGAATGACAATTGCGCGGTCATGCAACACTGCACCTAAACCAAATTTGTGTCATTTTTTTCCCCACAAATAGAGCTTTCTTTTGGTGATATTTGATCACCGCCAGGTTTTTTCTTTTTTGGTGCACAAATAAAAAAAGACGGAAAAGTTTGAAAAAAAAAAATTTTTTGTTTAGGTTATAAAATTTTGTAAATAGATGTTTTTTCCTGCACTGATGAGCACTGATGAGGCCGCACTGACAGGCACTGATGAGGAAACACTGATGGGGTGGCACTGATGGGGTAGCACTGATATGCAGCACTGATGGGCACTGATAGGTAGCACTGATATGCAGCACTGATGGGCACTGATAGGCAGTGCTGATGGGCACTGATAGGCAGCACTGATGGGCACTGATCGGCGGCACTGATGGGCACTGATGGGCACTGATAGGTGGCACTGATGGGCGGCACTGATCAGCACTGATAGGCAGCACTGGTGGGCAATAATAAGCACTGGTGGGCGGCACTGATAGATGGCAATAATGGGCACTGGTGGGCAGCACTCATAGATGGCATTGGTGGGCAGCACTGATAGGGAGGGCACCACTGGCAGGCTCTCTGAGCCCTGTTTGCCATCCCTGGTGGCCATGGTGGGCATCCCTGGTGGTCATGGGTGGGCATCCCTGGTGGCTCTAGTGGCACCCCCCCCTCCCAGGGCTGCACTGGTAATCAATGTTCTGATTACCAGCACGGACCCCCCCCCCCCTGCGATCAGTGAGTAATTAGAAATACTCACTGATCCCCGTGGCTGCAGTATCGATCCTCTCTTCTTCTCCTCACTGACAGGATCTGACAGGCTGTGTTTACGTTACATGACAGCTGTGATTGGACACAGCCGTGATGTGATCAGGAGGGCCAATCACAGGGCCCTCCTGCCGCATTTTGTTGCTCAGTGTCCGAGGGACACATGCACATCGAGATCGCGCTGCTGCACATGCCCGCCGCAGCGCGATCTCGCTCCTTCTGAAGGACGTTCCGGAACGTCCGATCAGAAGGACGAGACTCCCACCCGGCCGTATATGTACAGTGGCCGGGTGGGAGGTGGTTAAAAAAGGTGGTGGAAATACTAACTTTTTTTGAGCCAGGTGGTAAAGCAAATTACTAGTTACAAATATGTAGTCATTTGTCTTATAGCAGGGACTTTTGCACTCCATTCACACTTGTGTGACTTGTCATTCGACTTTGGACACCAAAGTCGCCTAACAAGTCGTACACTATGTTTTCCACTGATAACCATTTATAAATGTGTGACCTAATATCGCAGCGACTTCAGAGTAGTTCATGCACTACTTTGCTCTGACTTTCATGTAACTTGAGGGCCATAGACTTCAATCTTAACTCTCAAAAGCTGCATTAAATTTGTCCCTGAATGTTTTATATGCTTTTATATTTTACATGCAACAGTGGGTCCAACTTTGCAGAAGGACAACAAGTTACATCCAAGTAGCACCCATCCAAAGTTGTGTCAAAGTTGCACCAAAATTGCAATCCAAAGTCATGTGACTTTAGAGTAAATAGAGCCATATGCCCTGCTAGAAAGTTGGATCTGACTTCTGCACTCGACATGTTGTGACAACGCTATGTTTACATTAGCCTGTTCAGTAAAAGGCAGCATTTTATAGTGCAGGCAGCTGTCAGCATGAACATTGGGTGAGCTCCTGCAGGGAGCCATGCAATGCAAGTTTTAGCACACACTACTTTTAATTCTAAACTTTATTTGAATTGTAATATAAGGACACTTCATGGTTGTCAATGCTGCGCTGCTGTGTGGTGACACACGGTACCATCCAGAGTGCTGTGAAAAAATAAATTTTTCAAAACTGCAGTACACCACACATCACACCAGCCTTGTGGTGTTAACGGGGCCCAACGACAACAATTGTTTACTATGTGCCCTAACAGTGACCTGCATTTAACCAGTGTAGAAAAATGTAGGCCAAAACAGATAGTGTGAACAAGCCTTTAATATAGTATTAAACCTTCATTTTCAAAACTAGCTGTTTAATTAAAGAGGTTGTAACCCTAAAAAAGGTGCTTGTGCTGTCTAATCTGTCCCTTTCTATGCTGTAAAAAAACTGGTGGATCCTGCCTGTTCATGTGCCCCCCCCCCCCCTAGTGTGCTGACCATGATAATCATGGCTGCTGATCCATGATTCCATGGTCAGGTTACGTGCCTCTGTCACCCCACTGCTCTCATCTCTCCCCCTCGCTCCCTGTGTGTGTGAGCCAATCTCTTCCCCACCCCTCCCCTCCCCTCTTGCTGCTATTAGTAGCTGGCAGTAAAGTTAAAGAAAGATTACTGCCTGCCCCTCTGTTCTCTCAAGCCATACTACACTATGTACATGTTTGTGTAAAATTATGCCTCTAAAGACCTTATTTCAGTTTGTTTCTGGCTGGTCATGTGACCTCCCTGGCTGATGTCAGAGGATGATCTCGGCTCCTCCCACTGCAGCCCTTAGATCGGAGGAGAAGAGCGGCCGGCGGCCACAAGACCGGCCAGAAACAAACTCAAATAAAGCATTTAGAGGCATAACTTTATACAAACATATCCACACTTTAGTATGGCTTGATAGAACAGATGGGCTGCCAGTAATATTTCTGAGTTTACAACCACTTTAAGTGCCGGTTCACATTCTTGCAGCTGCGGCGATCGCATGTAATATCGGAGCGCACTGCTCCTTCATTACATGCGATCGGCTGTGCGGTGCGAATTTAGCCATACACTTTGTATGGCTAAATTCGCACCGCACCCGCACCAAAGTCGCACAGGACCCTTTTTTCAGCCGCTTTAGGATCGGATCGCACAGTGGTTCACACTTGTGCAATCCGACCCTGTGCGAACTGTAAAGATCGCACTGCGATATGCGATCAAACTGGGGGTGTAGTTAACATTTCATTGACACCCCCAGCGCATAGCATATGGCAGTGTGAACTGCCAGGGGTGCGTTTGCGATGTGGGAACAGGCTGCGAATTCGCAGCCTTCCCGCATCGCATAAGTGTGACCCGGCACTCAATGTATTTATAATCAACAATAATTTCTTTATTTTTTACTATGCCTTTGTAAACTTTTATTCTCCTATTTAAAATGTGCACCGCTCCATCATCCTTGTGCAGCTCCTCCCCATTCCCATTTCCTGTCTAAGAAGAATGAGGAACATTGAGGTTGCTTTACTAAAACTGGAGAGTGCAAAACCTGGTGCAGATGTGCATGATAGCCAATCGGCTTCTAACATCCACTTGTTCAATTAAGCTTTACCAAAAAAAAAAAAAAAAAAAAGGTAGCAGATTGGTTCCTTTGCAGATCTGCACTGGATTTTGCACTCTCCTTGTTTAGTAAATCAACCCCATTGTGATTACAAGAAGAAAAATAATTATCTCTATAAAAGTGGGCAGCAACAAACACTAAAGCATCCTTTTTGAGGACTTGAGCATTTCTTATAACATATAGAAATAGAGTTTGGGGAGACAGTTAGCTGACCTGTCTTTGTTTTTCTAGTGTTTTTTTATTTTAGAGGACATGCATGGAAATCAACTAGTATGACTGTAAAAGTCTAACATTTAGCATTTATCAACTAAATCTAAACATGTTTGAACATATTTCCCATCAGTGAAACTTGATAAATGGATAGACAACAGCAACCTTTGGTTGCTGACATAATTTACAGTTATCCCAAGCTATATATATATATTTTTTTTTTTTTTCATGTACTGCTTTAAATGAAGATTGTCTTTTCAACATAACTTCAGTGTAAGCCATCTAAAAAAATGCATTTATGGTTGAAGAATCTGGGAACAGACCAGCTCTAAGTTCTATGAAGAACTTTTGCACCAGAATGTAAAGGGCACAAGGCAGAGGCGTAAGCAGAACCTTCAGGGCCCCAGTGCATAAACCATAAACGGTCCCTCTGACCCCCAGCCAGGGACCCCCCACAGCGGCGGAACGCCAGGGCCCAGTCACAAGTGCGGCCTTTGTGACACTGCTAGTTCCACCACTAGTATCAGTAGTTTTTTATTTGTGTTACTTTATATTTACCATTTTATTTATTTACAGTTTTATTTTTTCTTATTTTTTACAATTTGTTAGAAGCCCCATTGGAGGGCTTTGGTGTAATATCAGGGGTCTAAACAGCCCTCTGATGTTTCGCCTTTGAGGCAAATAAAAGAGATTAAAGACACTGCCCTCAATCTTTATCTCTGCAGCCTCAGCAGTACAGAATGAATAGACAGGAATATCTCTGTATAGAGTTTCCCATTCCTTCACTAACTGAAGCATGGTAAACACAGTTTACTATGCCTCAGTTATGAATATACAGTCTGTGATCGGTATGGATTACGGACTCTATTCACTACGACAAGGAAGGGCCTGTTAAATTACACATTTATTGGCCCCTTCAATGCTCTCCATCCTGAAAGCATCCCCACAGAAGACGGTGGAAGGGGGAACCCAGCAGCTTTGTGGGGGATGAGGGGGAGTCTGGAGGAGTACACAGGAGCCCAATCACAGCAAGTGGTGGATAGGAGGGGCGACGTGTAGAGGAACTGATTCCCTTCATTTTCTCCCTGCAGGGTTGGTTCCTTTATATGCCTACCCTCCTATCCAGTCATACAGGGGTCCACATGGGCCCCCAGGAGCATGGGGCCAGGTCACAATTGTGACCCCTGTATGTATGCCCCTATCACAAGACCTCTGTCTAGAACTAAGGAATGCGTTACATCCAGGTATTTAGTAGTATTCAGCTCAACAAGATGTGCAAAATTAGGTTATGTTTTTGAAGTTCTATTTTAACTCTTGAGCTCCTAAAAAACATTTGAGTTAGACTTATATGGTGGATATATACCAGTATATGAAAAAAAATCATAAGATATATGATAAGCCAACACCACATTTTATAATTCAGTACTGTTCTGAAATCTGAAGTGCAGGTAAACAATAAAACACTCAGTGTGGTTTTTTACTTCCCGGTCACAACATTTTTAACTCGGCTGCAAAGTCAGTATCGAAAGCTGAGAGCAAAGACTTACCAGTATTGCCAGTGGTCTCTCTGCAGCTGATCTTTTCCCCATTACTGACCTATGCACTGGAAGGAAGGTTTGGACCTTCAATGAGGAACCCACTGCACTAAGGCTAGGTTGTCTCCATCCCTGTTTCATTAGAAAAAAATTGTTATTTATTTTGGGACTTTAATTGAGGTGTGTGACATCTAGTGGGTAAGGGTAAGTATGTAAGGTTACTTTTATGTATTTCATGTGTATGCATATACCATAATAGTAAATAAAATGTAAATGTTGAGAGCAAGTTTATTGGAGACTCTCATCAACAAATAATGAAAAAATACCTGATTGACATAGATGGCAAACATACATGTGTTCATAGATTCCAACTGGATCATGACATACTGAATATGTGTTCGTTATGAATATGAGTAAACAATAAAATGTCATGAATGTGAGTAAACAATAAATACATAGTCAACAGAATTACATATACAGTATATGTACAACAGGATATAAAATGCATGATCGTAAAATCAATTAGCATCAATGGGCTTGACACGTTTCGTGGATTTGCTTCACTTCCTCAGGAGCAGATGCATACATAGCTACAAAAAGTATATATGTATGACCAACAATATAGTCCAATATGTGTTAACAGTAATAACATTACAATATTTACCCTTACCCCCTTACCCACTAGATGTCACACACATAAATTAAAGTGATTGTAAAGTCTTGTTTTTTTTTTTTTTTAATAACAAACATGTTATACTTACCTCCTCTGTGCAGTAGATTTGCACAGGACAGCCCAGATCCTCCTCTTTGTGGGTCCCTCGTTGCTGCTTCTGGCTCCTCCTCCCATTGAGTGCCCCCACAGCAAGCAGCTTGCTATGGGGGCTCCCGAGCCCAGCTGCAGCTCCATGTGTCCATTCAGACACAGAGCTGCCATTCGGCTCTGCCCCCTCTCTATCCTGATTGGCTAACTGACTTTGGTTGACAGCCGCGGGAGCCAATGGCGCCGCGGCTGTGTCTCAGCCAATCACGAGAGAGACTCCTGGACGGCCGGGGGACTTGTGAACATCGCTAGAGAGAGAAGGGGGTTTAGGTATGTATTAGGGGGTGCTGGGAAGGCTGCTACACCCAGAAGGTTTTTTTAATCTTAATGCATAGAATGCATTAGGAAAAAAAGCCTTTTGACTTTACAGCTCCTTTAACCTCCTTAGCGGTATTGCCGAGTGTGGCTCGGGGTGAAATTTCAGAGCCATTAGCGGTAACCCCGAGCCACACTCGGGGTACCGCTAGGGAGCATCGCTGGATCCTGTAAGAGAGGTTACTTACCTTGTCCCCGGGATCCCGCGATGTGTCCCTGCAGCATACAGCGGCTGGATCTTCCGCCCGATGCTGTGAGCCCTGCCTTTTGTCTCCTGCGACATGCCGCTCACAGGGGGCAGGAACCGGCGGAAAATTCAAATAGTAAAACACACTGATATATTACAAAATAAAATTCATATTAGTCTGCCTCCCAGTGCCCTTTCCTGCAGTTTTACTGTACTTTATATATATATATATATATATATATATATATATATATATATATATATATATACCTATATACGTATATATATATATATATATATATATATATATATATATACATATATATATATATACACGTATATCTATATATGTGCACACACATACAGTATATATATATATATATATATATATATATATATATATATATATATATATATATATATAAGAAGAACGCACAGTAAAAAAAAAATCATATGTAAATAGTTGGTTTGGGCTGCTCGTTCTTAAGAATTACATGCAAAATAATCGTACCACTTTCAGCACCTAAAATCGGAAACAATCATACCGCCAGGGAGGTTAATGTCCCAAAAACCCCCCTCTTGTTTTCTTTTTTTCCATTACTGACCTAGTATATATTGTATAGTGACTCGGTAGAGGAAGGGTTTTGTTTCCTCATGTCAGAGTTGCCCCCTAATGACAGTAGATCTGAGGAATGGGTGGGTTAAATTCAATCAGCAGCAGAAGTAGAGAAAGCACAAATCTTTGCAATGAAGTTTCTCAGGTGCAGCTTTCTCTCCATCCGGGAGAACAGGGAGCAGCAGAGTAGTGACATCACCAAATTTTACATGCAAAAGTACCTTAGATGATCTCAAACTGCAGATATACAGTGATTCGATTGAAGGCAGAGGTAGAATGTACACCAATATCTTTCAGAAGAAACAATTAACAGTTCTAGATAAAAATTTCTCTTTTTGAGTTCAGATCTACTTTAAGTTACTTGCAAAATGTATGATTTTCCTAAGTTTACTTAGCCATTGTGCGTTTCTTTTAATGTGTGCTATTTTCATTAAGATTCCAGGGGAACATTTTGGGCAATCGTCCATATTTTATTGCTTCAGTAAGCGTGTTGAGTTCAGGAATAGAAAACTTGACCATTATACCATTTTTGATGTTTCCAGAGACCACAAATAGAAGAGCGTGAGAACATTTTCATTAGTGCACTGCAAAAGATCTGTCTGTCCTGGGAAACATAGGCTGGATATACCCGGCACCTGGGAAACAGGCCAAAAGTTGCTAATGTTAACCACAGAGGATTTCATTCCCCACTCCCTTTAATCCAAAGAGGGTGATGATTATGTTTCTTATGCTGGAATGTGATATAAAGACTCTGATATGATTTACATAGAAAATCTTGTAATCGCTTAGCTCACTATGTGGGACAAAAACTGTGATGTTTGGTAAAATCTGTACATGCCTTATAGTAAGTAAAATAAACAGTTCTGCTGCAGTCAAAAATAACATACCAATTCGTTGTGTTTAAAAACACTCATAAATCACATTAACATTCTAGAGAATAATAACCCTTTTTCTAGTGCCAGTGATAGCTCAGACACACACTATAAAAACAGCGCTTAGACAATAGTAAATACATACACGGGGCAAGAAAACTGAGATATGTGGCACAAACATGGCTTTGTAAAACTATGTTCAATGACAACATATACCATATATGGGAAATAAAAGGCATGTTAAGCCAATAAAGCTCTACCAATGGCATTTCATGTTTTATTAATGCATTACAACAATCTGATTAAAGTGGTTATGTAGAAGACTATGATGCTTGCCCAAATTACTCGTATGGTAGGAATCCCTTTTATAACAGATGATGGATTTAGAAGGTTCATGGACCTATGTGAGGTTAGAATATTCACTCTCCATCTATTCTTATATAGACTTGTCTTCTATTGTGTCTTTCATTACTCACATTTAACCACTTCTGGACTGAAGGATTTGCCCCCTAATGACCAGGCCATTTTTTGCGATTCTGCCTTGCGTTATTTTAACGCAAAATTGCGCGCTCGTGCGACACTATACCCAAATACAATTTATGTCCTTTTTTTCCGCACAAATAGAGCTTTCTTTTGGTGGTATTTGATCACCTCTGCGGTTTTTAGATTTTGCGCTATAAACAAAAAAAAGATCAACAATTTTGAAAAAAAACGCCATATTTTTTACTTTCTGCTATAAAACATTCCCAATAAAAAATTGTTAGAAATTAATTTTTTTTATCAGTTTAGGCCAATTTGTATTCTGCTACATATTTTTGGTAAAACAAATCCCAAAAAGCGTATTTCAATTGGTTTGCACAATAGTTATAGCGTTTACAAACTACAGGATAGATTTTTGAACTTTTTATTTATTATTATTTTTTTTATTAGTAATGGCGGCGATCTGCAATTTTTAACTTGACTGCAACATTGCGGCGGACAGATCGGACCCCTAACTGACATTTTTGACACTTTTTGGGGACCAGTGACACTAATACAGTAATCAGTGCTAAATAATATTCACTATTACTGTAAAAATGACACTGGCAGGGAAGGGGTTAATACTGGGGGTGATCAAAGGGGTTAAATGTATGCCTAGTATGCTTACTGACTGTGTGTGTGTGTGTGTGTGTGTGTGTGTGTGGGGGGGGGGTTCTGTGACAAGCCCAGACAGATCACAGTTTCAGCTGAAACTGTAATCTGTCCCTGCCTGTCTGAGAGAAGATCTGCCTGCTTTGTTTACATAAGCAGGCGGGTCTTCTATCAGTTTCCCGGACGATCGCCAGAGGGAGCGATCGCCGTCAAAACCACATGCACTCCAGTCACGTAGTACTACGTGACTGGACGCAGCCGAGCCGCCCTGCCGCAGTGAAAAAGGTGGCGGGCGGTCGGCAAGTGGTTAAAGGGTAACTCAATTTTCGTGAAAAATATAGTAATTTAAAAAAAAAGTAAAACAATATAGTATATGGAATTGCTACACGAGCCATATTGTATAGATGCCAACATTTCCAAAATGTTTTTGGGGACATCTTTTTTCTGTGTCCAGGAAGCTGCTGTAGGTGGAGCATGTACTTTAATTAGGCGTGGGGAATATATTTAATATGGGTGTGGTTTTACAAGGTTTTCATGTGCTTCCATCAGGGATCTGACAGTAATGAAATAGTTAAACATGTCCAGTCAAATAGGATCTGCTAGCAATAAAAGGGTTAATCAATTCTCTATCCACCGTGGAGCTTAGGCCGGCCATACACAGTTCGAATCTCGGCCGGTTCAGCAGGAACTGGCCGAGATTCGAACCATTATTTGGCAGGCTGAATGTGCCAAGTTGACCAGTAGATCAACAGGGGTACAACCAGCCTGCCCGATTGGCTTCTGATTATCGAAAGAGGCTGCTAAAACTGCTAGCGATAATCATTGTCTTCTCCTGGTGGTAATGGCTTCCCCCGTCAGCTCCCGCCCTCCGCCAGGAGAAGACAATGTCCTGGCAGGAGGGATTACCCTGTCAGCGCTGTCTGTGTTGATGGGGGAATTGTGCAAATTTCCTTCCTGCAACCCGTGGCTACAGGAAAGAAATCTGCACCATCTATTGCCATTCTTAGGCTAGAACGATCCCTAATGGCTAGAGACATGATTAACCTGTTAATTGCTAGTAGATCGTTGCAGGCTGTACATTCCTTTCATTGCTAGCAGATCCCTAGTGGCTGGACATGATTAACTATTTAACTGCTGTCAAATCCCTGATGGAAGCACATAATTAACCTGTTTGTTGTTAGCAGAGCCCTGGTGGAAATGCATGATTCACCCTTTGTTCAGTGCTGGAACTAGATCATCCAACGTCCAGGGCAAAGATGCCAAATTGCTTCCACTGTTCATGATGTGCAGGCTTAAGCCTAGTACACACGCAATGAATTTCCGCCGACCGGTCGTCCATCTTTTGTCCAGAGTGGTTGTTGGTTGGAATGTGCCTATTCTGAACACAAATTTTCCCACCCGACAAAATTCTACTTCAGAAGTGATGTCATGTGTTGGTTTGCTTTCTTTGTGTTCTTTCTTCTCTGAGCATGCCCAGACTTGCTCATAAGACTTTTCCCTGTCGAAATCTGTACTGACTGCACGAAAATCGGCCGTGTTTTGACGGAGGACAAACATTTTACAGCCTGCACACCAGATTTTTTTCGGCCGAAAAGTCGGAGTCGGTTGTCGGAAGCATCATACTAACAAGCCGAAAATCGGCAGATCGGTCGTCGGACGAAAATTCCCGGCCGAATTTCGACTCGTGTGTACGGGCCTTTAGGGGATCCTATGCCCAGCAGTCACTTGCTTGTTCTAATCCTTGCTATGGGGCACTCATGGAAGAGAAGGAACAAGGACCACTGTCGGGGGGGGGAACCCCAGAAAAGGAGGTTGGGGCTGCTCTGTGCAAAAACAAGTATGGCATGTTTAATAATTTAAAAAAATAAATAACCCTAACAATCACTTTAAAAGACCCTCTTCCCAATTAACAGTATTTTTTTATTTTTTTTTACACTTTTTATTTTGGTATATGTCCCTTATGGTAGTGACCCCATGCCCCTTTTTAACAAGAGCTTGAAAATTGGCCTTGAAAACAACCAGAAAAGAGTAACAATATTTAGCTCCTATAGACTTTAATGGGGTTCAATGCTTTGTTTGGAGTTAGCACTTTCTTGCTGGATTTGTTGAACATCTTGCTATCCAGACTCTGCTCCTTTCTAGTAATGATTTGAATTGTACAAAGTTAAAGTTCACCTATGTTTAAGACACCAATTTATGGTCTGCGAAGATGTAGAGGTATACTAAGAATGCCTGTATACATATTTTCATACAGTTTATTTCTTCCTGTGAAGCAACTGTAGATAAGCTATATATATTGTACAAGGAGCTCCTACCACTGCCCACAGTAATAAATCCGAGGGGTGATGTGTAAAAGGATTGAACATGAAATTGCCATAAATTATTAATGTGCTGCTATAGTCACTAGTTTACTTAATAAGGCAAAATACTATTATTATTATTATTACTTTATTTACTATGCTTTTTTTGTAAAGCACTTTCATATTACATTATTATTATTACATTAATAAAATTATATTAACATTAAATGGGTGCAAATTACAGACTCAAGAAAAGAAAAAGGACAAGACATGGCCTATTAGGAAAGGGGTATCCTGCTTACAATTTACAATGATAATGTAACCCACAGAAACTTGTGTTTATAAATCGGTGAATGTGACATTCGCCAAACATTCACTGCAGGTATATATTCCTGAGGGATGTATTTTAAATGAGTGTTTGCCTCACCTGCATATAAATATACCCCTAAAGATGAATTCTGATTTTGCTCTAACTTGTGAAGTAAACTTGCATAGTAGTCTTAAATAAATGTATAGGAAAGCGCCAACACATGAATTAAAACAGCTGCTGGGTGACAAAATACCATTACGTCAGTGGGTATCATTAAAGGCAAAGTATAGTATATTTTTAACTACTTCAGCCCGGAAGGTTTTACCCCCTTCCTGACCAGACCATTTTTTGCGATACGGCACTGCATTGATTTAACTGACAATTGCGCGGTCGTGCAATGTTGTACCAATATAAAATTGATGTCCTTTTTTCCCCCACAAATAGAGCTTTCTTTTGGTGGTATTTGATCATCTCTGTAGTTTTTATTTTTTGCGGATTAAACAAAAAAGTCAGATAATTAAAAAAAAAAAAACAATATTTTTTACTTTCTGCTATAAAACACATAAAAAACCAACAAAGTAAAAATCAAATTTCTTCATCAATTTAGGCCAATTTGTATTCTGCTACATATTTTTGGCAAAAAAATCCCAAATAGCATATATTGATTGGTTTACGCAAAAGCTATAACTACAATCTATGGGATAGATTTATAGACTTTTTATTGTTTTTTTTCTTTGTAATGGCGTCGATCAGCGATTTTTAGTGGGACTGCGACATTGCGGCAGACAAATCTCACACTTTTTGGGGACCAGTGACACCAATACAGTGATCAGCGCTAAAAATATGCACTGTTACTGTATAAATTACACTGGCAGGTAGGGGTTAACATCAGCGGCGATCAAAGGGTTAAGTCTGCTCCTAGTGAGTTCTTTCTAACTGTGAGGGGAATGGACTGACTGCAGAAAGAGAGACATCTGTGTTCCTGATTAGTAGGAATACAAGATCTCTCTCTTCCCACCTGACAGAACGACGGTCTGCCTTGTTTACATAGGCAGACCGCCGTTTTGTCATTCCTCTAAACAATAGCGGGGGGCCGGAGGCCATCGCGGCTACTGGACCCGCTGATTGGCCCCCCTGTGTCCAATCATTGCAGGAGCGTGGCTTTGGCGGCGCCCGAGTGTTGCCCAGAGCCAATGGAGGCAATCACGTATGGGTAGGTGATTTTGCGTTTAACCACTTTAAGAGCAAGCCTATTTTTGACACTTGGTGTTTACAAGCTAAAAACTGCTTTTTTTTTGCTAGAAAAATATTTAGAATTCCCAAACATTATATATTTTTTTTAAGCAGAGACCCAAGAGAATAAAATGGAGATTGTTGCAATATTTTTTATACACCGTATTTACGCAGCAGTCTTCCTAACGCAATTTTTTTTAATTAAAAAATAAGAAAACAGTAAAGTTAGCCCAATTTTTTCAATTTTTTGAAAGATAATGTTACGCTGAGTATATATATATACCCAACATGTCATGCTTCAAAATTGCGCACGCTCGCTGAATGGTGACAAACTTCTGTGCTTAAAAATCCCATAGGCAACATTTAAAATATGTCTACAGGTTACCAGCTTAGAGCTACAGAGGAGGTCTAGGGCTCAAATTATTGTTCTCGCTCTAACGATCGCAGGGATACCTCATATGTGTGGTTTGAACATCGTTTACATATGTGGGCAGGGCTTCCATATGCGTTTGCTTCTGCGCGAGCTAACGGGGACAGGGCAATTTAAGCGGGGAAAAGGACCGGGATGCAGGACCTCTTTTGCCGCACCGTAAGGGTGATCCCGCTGGGACCACCCTTACCTGAAAGCCAATCGCCCACCGTTGAAAAAAATACCGGGGTAATGGCAGCTATCTGCTGTCATAACCCTGGTTTTTAGCATCAAAGGACCGACGTAAATCGACGGCGGGTGGTCGGTAAGTGGTTAAGGGCTGCCCTGTCCCAGTAATTGTACGTGGGGCGGCCCTTAGGTGGTTAAAGAGAGCATATATTTTTAGGGTTAGCATTTTGCATTTACCTTTAAGATTTTTTTTGGTGTGGATTTAGAGTTAAACAAGCCACCAGAGGCATAGTAAACGATCATACTTACAAACCGTTAGATGTGCAGGAATGAACCCCTTCATTATTCAGCTGCCCCTCAAAGAAAAGCTGCTGGAGAACTCCAGTCATCATTGTTAGGATCACCGTTGTTGCCTTCTGCAGGTACAGCTTATTAAAAAAGAAACACATTACAGCCACAAATTAGAGAGGGGCAACTTATACACGTTGAATCGACTTCAGTACAACACTGTTCCTCTTTTTTCCTTCATCACACCACTAGCTGGTTTCCATTGAGCACTGTTGAGCTCATTTTTTTTTCACTTGTTTTACTTTTGTTTTGTTTTAAGCTCTACATAATTTAAGGGGTGAAACTCCATTTCATCGTGGGCCACATCAGCATTATGGTTGCCCTCAAAGGGCCGGTTGTATCTGAAAGACTAGATGTCCAAAACACTTCACCCCTCTTACATCAGATGTCAGGAGTCCCCACCATCAGAAGTCAAGAGTCCCCCACCCTCTCTTACATCACTGTTCATCCACCAGGAAAAGGCTAGAGGCCGAACTGGGAAGCAGAAAGTACAGGGTCTGGAGGAGGACCAGAGGAGGGCTGGAGTTAGCTTCTGAAACCTGCTGAATGCTGAGACCAGGGGAGGCCGAGATGAGGGGATGCTGCAGCTGCACAGAGAGGTACAGGATCTGTAGAAGTTCTGTCCTCCTCTCTCTGCTGATGACTGATAAGATGGAGGGGGGGGGGTAGAGAACAGCCTCTCCCCAGTTTTACAGAGAAGAACAGGATCTGGAGGAGACAGGGGGTGCTGCAGCTGTTGGCTAGGTACGAGGGACACATGAAATGGTCTGTCACATTTGACACATGTGATTTAGATCATTAGCTTCTAATGGGGCAAGTTGGGTCTTGGTCTGTCACTGAAGCAGAGGAAGGAGTGAGAGGGAGTGCTAAGATGTTGTGCACCCACAATATCCACTTTGTGTTCTCACATGACACTCAGGCGATGGGGGTCCTCTGTTGGGGGAAGAAAAGTGGGACCATTTTAGGATGGATACAGAAAAATTACGCTATTTTTTTTGGGACTTTTAAGGCCCTTGATTCACAAAAAATAAACGAGAAGTGAAATGCATAAAAACTGAATTTGTTGCTACATCAACATATATCTATATTACATATCACATCTACAGTATATGTTGTTGTACCAATAAGTTCGGTTTTTACGCATTTCACTTCTCATATATATTTTTGTAATTCCAGTGCCTTAAAAGGCCCAAAAAAATAGGGGAATTTCTCTGTCGGTATGCATTTAACGATAGAGATGTGACACTTTGCCAAGGGTTGTCACCTTGAGTCTATATTTTAGGATGGAGATGAGAGGAATCTATTGTTCCAATTTCTTTCACCAACTTAAGTTTCGTTTTTTTTTTTCTTAACTCCTGCAATGCTTTTAGTATGTTGTATGTTATACTCCTGACCCCTGCACTGCATTCACTATGTTGTACAGTATAATCCTGATCCATACACGGTATATGTTATGCTATGCATTATACTCCTGACCCCTGCATTGCATATGCTAAGTTGTATGTTATACCACTGACACTGTATAGGTTGTACATTATATTCCTAACCTTGGATTGTATACACTGTATACACTATGTTGTACATTATACTCCTAACCCTGCACTGTTTATGCTATGTGATGTGTTATAACCCTGACCCCCACACTGTATTTACTATGTTGTACATTATACTCCTGACCTCTGCACTGTGTAAGCTAGGTTATAGGTTATGTTAAGTTGGGCCGCAGAGTTTTAACTAGATTTATTACACAGGCCTTTTGCCACCTATTACAACCTTTAACCCATCAGCACCTGCAACAGGTGTCATACTACTCAGCAGAAAGGTCAGTCTCAAATAATGTGTTCTAAATATTTTATGTCAAATGTGCTTGCTGTGTAATTTGTGTTTATTACTGTAATCTCTGCAAGAGCTATTGTGTTGCTGCACTTTAATCAGACTGTATAGACTAAAAATTCTAGCTATCTAAAGAAATACATATTTTAAAATGAATTACTTGCCTACTGGGCTCTTTTACCCCTTTCCTGCCCAGGCCAATTTTCAGCTTTTAGTGCTGTTACACTTTGAATGACAATTATGCGGTCATGCAACACTGTACTCATATGACATTTTCATCATCATTTTTTTTTTCACATAAATTGAGGTCTCTTTTGGTAGTATTTAATCACCACTGGATTTTTTGATTTTTTTGCTAAATAAACAAAAAAAGACTGAAAACTTTTCATAGTTTGGTATACCATTTTGCAAACAGGTAATTTTTCTCCTTCACTGATGTGAGCTGATGGGGCTACACTGATGGGAACTGATAGGCTGCACTGATGGGCACTGATGGGCTACACTGATAGGCTGCACTGGTGGGGCGGCACTGATGGACACTGATGAGGAGGCACTGATGGGGCTGCACTGATGGGCACTGATAAGTGGCACTGATAGGCAGCACTGAAGGGTACTGATAGATGGCACTGATATGTGGCACTGATTGGCACTAATAGGCAGCACTGGTGGGCACTGATTGGCAGCATTGGTGGCCACTGATAGGCAGCACTGGTGAGCACTGGGGCACTGTTGGGACTGCACTGATAATCAGGATACGCTTTCATCGTGAGGAAAGGAATGCCGATAACCAGCTTGTGTTTACATTGGGATCAGCTGTGATTCAACACAGTTGATCACATGGTAAAGAGCGCCCTGCCCACGCACCGCAGTGGGCACATGGGATGCGTGATCATGGTAGGACGTCATATGATGCCCTCCCAGCAATGTGCGACGGCACTGTAGCCCTTATTCGGCTATAGCACGGTCAATAGGTTATCCTGTTCTGGACCGCCCACCGCACATTTACTGTGGCAGGACGGCCCGGCTGCATGAAACAACATACCTGTATGTTGCTCGCGCCTGCTGGTAGGCAGCACGCATGTGTGTGCCTGCCAATCCGGCGGTGATCGGATTTGCTCCAGAACCGATCCATCTACAGGTCCAGACCAATGATTTATGGCCTGGTCCTGCTGATCTATTCTGGCGAATCACAGAATGTCCTGTGCCTGTGTAATGTAAGCATAGATGTAAATAAATATAAATAGGAAGCACTGCACTACTAACATAAAACAGCTGCAAACACCACAACACAACTATGTTGTAAAGGACTGGAAATAATAAACAAAGGTGCTGCGCTAATAGACAACTGTTCCTAATGAAACAGGGTGTTGCATAAAATCAAATACAATTATGTATATAAAAATAACAATATCTAGAAAGTGCATACAAATGTGCAAAATATGAGCTAATATGCAACTACTCGTAATTAAATGAGGTGTTGCATAAAGACAAATACAATTTTGTATATCCAAATAGCAATATCCATGAAGTGCATACAAATGTGCAAAATATGCAAAAATAGGAGTGAACAAGGAACTGAAACAACAGTGAGCAATGGATATGCAGTTTAACAAGAATAACAATGAATAAAGTCCTTTGAACAAAAATTCACTGCGTGGAAGTGAGTGAATGAAATCCTCAATGAGAAAAAGGGCTATGAAAAATAAAATCCATATCCAAATAGGAGAAAGATATCACATGTTCAGAAGCAAAGAGTAATCACCCTAAATGTCACCAACACCAGAATACTGTAGAGAGTCAGGAGCGCTTACCAAAATGTGTGGACTCTAATACCTTAAGTAAAGAGTCATTGAAGCAGGAAGGGGTGTCACTGGTCCTTTAACGGTTTCACAGGGGTTGTCACCTTCTCCTCAGGTCTTATAATAGCCATAAAGGTACCCAAGAAAACAAAAAGCCTCTTCATAGTGTAAAACCATCACAGTTGGACTTTTTTTAAAAGTAGAAAACGTACATTCTCTTAGTAGTTAATAGGCGGTATAGATACAAGATAGTGTGATCACACAGGCATCCAAATGGGACTTGGTGTCATCCTTATTCGGAAAGAGGTACCATTTATATGTTGACAATTATTACACAAGCGTGCCAATCTTTAGTCACCTTTTTGATTCTGGAATTGGCGCATGTGACACCGTGCGCCCTAATTGCCAGGGCTTCCCCCAAACGCTTGGAGATGCCCGATTTAGAGGGGGGAGAGAGCCTGCTTGAGGTGTAATGAATTGCTTGCATTGAGGTGGAAGGACAAACGGAACTTTTTCGTTCTGTCTTCTATTCACACAGACACGGCAGTCCCAACTGCAACGGCGACTGGTGTTGTTGAGAAGCCCCTCTGTGTCCACGACTACCACCTTAACATGGGAGGGGTGGACTTCAACGACCAGATGAAGGGGCTGTACTTAATTGCCCGTAAGGACAGACGCTGGTACAAAAAAGTGTCTGTATATTTATTCTAAATGGCTCTGTTCAACGCTTATGTACTATACAAAGTGTCAGGAAGAAGTGGATCCTTCCTAAAATTCCAAGAAGAGATCATCACAGCCCTTTTTGTTTCCAGAAGGTGCTGTGGCCCAATTTCCCAATCTAGATGCAGTGAGCCGGGTGCATGAGAGGCATTTTACGGATGTCCTCTCTGGTACCCCTACTCAAAGATCACCCCAAAGAAAATTTTGTGTCTATAGAAAACGCGGATATAGGCGTGACACCCGCTATTTTAGTCCCTTCTGTGCTGGCCAACCTGGTCTCTGCATCGGGGACTGTTTCTGTCACTACCACACACTAGTGAATTATTAGTATAGGGTACAGCATGGCACAGTCTAGGGCACACTTTTACACAGGGTCTCGAAAGATGTTAGATGGCTATCGCATTTTGAGAGACCCTAGCCTGGATTGTTTAAAGTTTTTCTACAGTTACAAAAAAAGGTTTAAAAAAAAAAAACATAAAAAAGCCAAAAATAGTTGTCCTTTTATTGAGTTGATGCTCTGTACTTTCTGTTTTACTGTACTTTATACTATACTGCTATACTGTAATGTTTTATCGTTGCTGTGTTTTTTTATTGTTAACCATTCTTTGCTTTGAGATACTGCCATTCTTCTGTTGTACTGTACTGTATACTATACTTCTATATTGTAATGTTTTATTGTTGCTGTGTTTATTATTTTGAACCATTGTTTGCTTTACAGGTACGCCATTCAGCTGCAGAATTGATTTTTTTATTCAGGCAGCAACAGGGTTTGCTCTCACAATACGAAAATCAGCGATTCCAATACTGGAGGAGGTGATTTCACCATTACAGTTGAAAAAAGGAGCCATGTTTTCTTTACTCTTTTTTTTGCACAGAAAAAAAAAAAAAAAAAGTTGTTGTTTTATTGAGTTAATGTTTTATTGATACTGTGTTTTATTGTTAACCTTTGTTTGCTTTGCAGATATGCCATTCTATTTTTTTTTTTTTTTTACTGTACTGTATACTATTATATTGTAATATTTCTTGTTACTGTATTTTATTGTTAACCATTGTTTGCTTTGCAGGTACACTATTCAGCTGCAGCACTGATCTGGTTATTTTGACAGCCACTGGGTTTGCCTTCAGCATATGTAAATCAGGGGCTACAGCGCTGTAGGATGTAATTTCACCACCGCAGTTAAAATATATATATATATATATATATATATATATATATATATCTCCCCCTATGCTTCACCATATTTTTTTTTCACTTTTTTTGGCAGAGATTTCTTCATTCACATCGATCAATGTGAATGTAGGAATCCGTTAAGTTCGTTTTTTATGTTCAGCCCACAGGCTGCATGAAAAAAAAAGAACATTACAACATATGTCGAACAAGGAACAGCAAAATACTGGTACATCGCTGGACTTTGACTGGTTATACTGGGATGATGCCTGCAGGTTTAGGCATTATCTTGGTATAGTTTTTTTTAGCCAGCGGTCGGCTTTAATGTAAAAGCAATCCTAGCGGCTAATTAACTGCTAGAATTCTTTTACTAGAAGTGAGAGGGTACTCCCCTTCCCCCTCCCGCCACCTTTTGTGGTTTTCTTGGGCTCTCCTGTCCCACTGGGTAACCTGAGAATGCAGCCGGTGGTTCCGCCAGCTAACCATAGAACTGATCAGACACCAGAACAGCTCCAATTATCTCTATGACCAAAGAAACTGCAAGCTACAAGCTTTTTATCACTTCGGTTTCACCAGATAAAAACAGCAGCATTTTTAAATTGGGAAAGCTTATCACACTGATCTTGGTGGGGTCAGATGCTTTAAGGGCAGAGGAGAGATGTAGAGTCTAATGCACCCCATATTTTTCAAAAAAGAGTATGTGTCACTACCTATTGCTATCATAGGGGATATTTACACTCCCTGTGATAACCAAAAAAGGGATGAAAAAAAAAATTAAAGCACCCCTGTCCCCCTTTGCTCCCACACAAAGGCGAATACAGCCATCAGTCTCGTGTCGTATAACAGCAATTGCAACATGCATGTGAGGTATCACTGCGAATGTCAGATTGAGGGCAGTAATTCTAGCAGTAGACCTCCTCTTTAAATCTAAAGTGGTAAACTGTAAAGACTTTAAAAATGTATGTAGTTTGTTGCCTTTGCACTGGCATGTGCAATTTTAAAGCATGTCATGTTTGGTATGTATGTACTCGGCATAAGATCATCTTTTATATTTTACCAAACAGTTGGGCAATATATTGTGTTTTTTTCAGAAATTCAAAAAAGTGTTTTTTTCCCAAAAAATTGCATTTTTGAAAATCGCTGCGCAATTACTGTGACAAAAAAAATTGCAACACCCACCATTTTTTTCTGTAGGGCCTTTGTTTTAAAAAAAAAAATATAATGTTTGGGTGTTCAACGTAATTTTCTAGCAAAAAAAAAAATTTTTTTTAACACTTGAGGGGGGATATGATATCAATGTACAAATATCGTACTGGCGACCCTAGCATAGGGAACAAACTTTTCAGTGAAAGGGAATTTAAAAAGACACGCGGCCATTCACTAAAATTAGAAGACAAGCAGTTTAAGCTTAAACTGTGTAAAGGGATCTTTACTGTTAGAGCAGTAAGGATGTGGAATTCTCTTCCACAAGCAGTGGTATCAGCAGGGAGCATCACTAGCTTAAAAAAACTATTAGATGGGCACCTTAACGACCACAACATACAGGGGTATACAATGTACTATTGACATAAACTCATATACACCCACGCACACTAACATTATAGGTTTAACTGGATGGACTGGTGTCTTTTTTCAACCTCACCAACTATGAAACCAAAACGTGTCAGAAAAAAAGGATTGGCCTTCAAGTGGTAAGAAGAGTGGGTGATGTGCGACAGTGGCTTCTAATGATGGGCATAAATGGCCAGGACAGTTCAAACAGTTCAAATCTATTTTGGGGTGTAATTCCACATATACCCATGGCATGTTTGAGCAATATATCATTTAGGTGACAACTTTGTGTAAAAAAAAAAAAAAAAAGAAAACATGGCAAAACTAAATATTCCATGGACTCAACATGCCTCTTAGCAAATACCTTGGGGTGTCTACTTTCTTGAAAAGTGGTCAGTTTGGGGGGTTTTGTGCTATCTTGGAATTTCATGGCTTCCGAAACGGTGATAGGTAGTGAGGAAGTGAACTGAGCAATTTACCTGAAGGTGCTGATTGGTTTTTGAGGTCCTGTACACGACTAGAGGGGTATTAAGGGGGTAAATCCTTCCAGTCCAGAAGTGGTAAATTACTAAATATATACCCAGAGATGTATAGTAACGAAGTAGAACTACTTAAGTACTGTACTTAAGTACCGAAATGCGGTATCTGTACTTTCCTAGAGTAGAATTTTTTTCTCCTACTTCTACTTTTACTTCACTACATTTTTTCGATGATTTCGATACTTCTACTCAAGTATTTTTTTTTTGTGCTGCATAGTTACTCGTTACTTTAAAAAAAATTACCACTGCCAGAACAGTAGATGGCAGGTTGCATAAAGCTCAAAAAAATGTGTATAATGTCATTTGTAAATCAGCGCATACGAAAATAAAGGCTGTGTATAATAAAAGCTGCTATACCAAATCTTTCCAATAAAAAGAAAATATGAAACAAACAAATAAATGGTGCTACAGCGCTTAAAGTGCATCAAGAAACTCTTAACAAACACAGGTTAATCATTTGAATAAATCATTTGAAATAATAAAAACAATATGATGTTCATACTTTTGACTTCTTTCTTTAATAACTACATAACACAGTAGTTGTACTTCTACTTTCAGTACTTGAGTAGAAATTTTTTTTCAAAACTACTGGTACTTTTTACTTTTAGTACTTAAGTAGCAAATTTTTTGAAAAAACTACTTGCAATACTTAAGTAAAAAAAATGTTGAATACTTTAGTACTTCTACTTAAGTAACTTTTTCTGCGAGCACTTCCACTTCTACTCAAGTAATTTTTTGATCGAGCACTTGTACTTTTACTCAAGTAGAAATTTTGAGTACTTTATACAAGTCTGTATATACCATAGCTGTAGATGCTATAACTTTTGTGCAAACCAATAAATATAAACTTATTGAGATGTAGCTAAATACATTTTGGCCTAAATGTATGACAAAAATTGAGTTTATTAAATATTTTTTATAACAAAAAGTAGAAAATATCATTTTTTTCAAAATTTTGCATGTGAGGGAGAAGCGACCCCTCCTGAGCCACCTGCCATCCGCCTGGCTGTTGTAAGTGCCGGGGATCAGTAAGCTGATCAGGAGCAGCGGTGTCATGCTATAGCGACACAAGAGCCCAGGACAGCACCCCCTCCCCCCCAAGGAAGGAAGGTGGTGTGGGTAGCCCTGGAAATCGGACCCTTGAGGCTGTGGAGAGTGTCATCAAGATAGAGGAGGACTAGAGTAGTGGCTAGGAGGATCCTGAGGAGATAACAAGGAGAGTCATCAAAATCCCAAACTGAATCCAACCTGGCTGAGAGCCATTCCCCCCTAACTACAATGCAGTGAGACCTATTTGCTTTTTTTTCTTATCTTCACTATTCTTTTCTCTGGGCGTAGTCTCTATTTTTAATATGTTTTTGCAAACTTTGATCGCTGAGCCCGTGCAACATTGTTGGAGAAAAATGACTACATGTTGTAATGACCTTCTTTCAATTGAGTGATATAATTGTTTGATTTGCTAAGGGGACTGGGAACTTCTAGGGGTGAAAAAAAACATAAGTCTAAAAACATGAGAGGCAAGTCAGCAAGAGGTGTTGCAACCGCTAAGTCACATAAAGTGGGCGCTAGTCCTGGCACAATCAAAAAATGTATGATACACGAAGACGTGTCCCTTACCATAAAATGTGCCCATCAGAGTGCCCCCTAATATAAAATGTGCCCATCAGCGTGCCCCTTATTTTATGTTAAGGGTCACGCTGATGGGCACATTTTATGCTAAGGGCCACGCTGATGGGCATATTTTATGTTAAGGGGCACGCTGATGGGCACATTTATGCTGTGGAACACACTGATGTGCATATTTTATGTTAAGGGGCACTCTGATGGGCAAAATGTATGTTAAGGGGGCACACTGATGGGGACAACTGATGTAAGGGGGCACTCTGATGGGAATGCCTGATGTAAGGTGGCACTGTGATGGGGACACCTGATGTAAAGAAGCACTGTGATGGTACACTTGAAGTAAGGGGGCACTCTGACGGGAATGCCTGACGTAAGGTGGCACTATGATGGGGACAACTGATGTAAGGGGGCACTCTGACTGGAATGCCTGATGTAAGGTGGCACTGTGATGGGGATACCCGATGTAAAGGAGCACTGTCATGGGGAAACCTGATGTAAAGAAGTACTGTGATGGGCACATTTTTTTGTGCCCATTAGAGTGCCCCTTAACAATAAATGTGCCCATTAGAGTGCCCCTTAACATAAGATGTACCCATCAGCATGCCATTTATATTATGTTAAGGGGCATGCTGATGGGCACATTTTATGTTAAGGGACACACTGATGGGCACATTTTATGTTAAGGGGCACTCTGATGGGCACAATTTATGTTAGAGGGCACACTGATGGGGATATCTGATGTAAGGGGGTACTCTGACAGGAATGCCTCATGTAAGCGGGCACTGTGATGGGGACACCTGATGTAAAGAAACGCTGTGATGGAGACAACTGATGTAAAGGGGCACTCTGATGGGCGCGCCTAATCGAAAAGGGCACTCTGATGGGCACACCTGATGTGGTGGGGACACCTGATGTAAGGAGGCACCCTTATGGTGACAACTAATGTAAGGGGGGACTCTAAAGAGGACACCCTATGTAAGTGGGCACTGTGATGGGGGAACCTTATATAATGACACACTCTGATGGGGACAAACAATGTAAGGGGGAACACTAAAGGAAGACACCAGATGTAAGAGGGCATTCCATTGCAGAAACCTGATGTGGTGGCAACTGATTTATGGGGGTAGTCTGATGGGGGCACCCAATGTAATGAATTACTCTGATAGGGGCAACTGATGTAAGGGGGAACACTAATGGGGGCATTTACATTTACAGAGTATTACCAGAGTGTGTGGAGGAAATAATTAAAGTAGCATGGATTTTGGGGCAACACGAAAGACCATTTACCGATGGTACATTTGTTAAGAAATGCTTGAATGCTGTTGCTAAAACTTTACTTGAGGGTAAACAAAAAGAGCTGTGTGAAAAAATCAACCAAATCCCACTATCAGCGTCAACGGCAACAAAAAAGACCGAAATATTAAAAGGGGATGTATTGGCACAACTTGATGCAGCTATTCAGAGTGCAGTATGCATTTCTTTAGCCATTGATGAATCAACAGATATAACGGATAATGCCCAGCTTTTGGTGTATGTAAGATTTTTTCACAAAGAAACAAAAGAACTCTGTGAGGACCTGTTAGGTGTAACACCACTTGAGACACATACAAGAGGACAAGACATATATGAGGCCATTAGGGAGATTCTGAAAAAGCGGGAGATAGATCTTAAAAAAGTGGTCTCAGTCACCACAGATGGTGCCCCTGCCATGGTAGGAAAGAAGAGAGGAGCTGTGGCACGACTGAAAAAGAACCTCATTGCTTACCACTGCATCATTCACCAGACTGTCCTGTGTGCCATTCTATGAAAAAAGATCGCAGAAATCATGGACACAATGATGAAACTCCAACTCCATCAACTTCATCAGTGTATCCTCATCCCATCGACATCGTTTACTAATGTCTCGTTTCCACTGAGCGGATCGGTTCGGGTCAGTTCGGTACGGTACGCTAATTTGAGTGTTTCCATTATGAAAGTGGCCCATACAACCGAACCAAACCGCACCATTCCTGGTCCTGCTTCAGATGTAGGGCCATGGGAAATGGTACGGTACAGTTAGGGCAGAGTTACTGGCGCCACACAATAGATTCCACTGATAGGCAGACAGGAAAACTTCAATGCTCACGTCAAATGAAAGAGCAAAACAAACACCTCATTTGGTGTAAACCCCGCATGGTCCCTGGTGGCCCGACTTGCAGTGGAAACGCTCACCTGAATAGACCGGACCATTCTAACCCTTCCTAACTGTACTGACCCAAACTGTTCCGCTTTAAGAGAGTTTCTTAAAGAAGCTGAGGCAAATGCAAATGGCCTTTTTCTTCAAACAATGTTAGGTGGTTGAGTAAAGGCAGTGTATTGGAACACTTTTGGTCCATACAAACAGAAGTAGCAGCTTTCTTAGTACAACTCAAAAGCCAGAAAGCAGGGCAGAATATAGAATATTTGACACAGTCCTGACCTCAGTATCCGAGGAAAGGGATTTAGGAGTAATTATTTCAGAAGACTTAAAGGTGGGAAGACAATGTAATAGAGCAGCACGAAATGCCAGCAGAATGCTTGGATGTATAGGGAGAGGTATAAGCAGTAGAAAGAGAGAAGTGCTTATGCCGCTGTACAGAACACTGGTGAGACCTCACTTGGAGTATTGTGCGCAGTACTGGAGGCCATATCTCCAGAAGGATATAGATACTCTAGAGAGAGTTCAGAGAAGAGCTACTAAACTAGTACATGGATTGCAGGAAAAAACTTACCAGGAAAGGATAAAGGACCTTAACATGTATAGCTTGGAAGAAAGAAGAGACAGAGGGGATATGATAGAAACATTTAAATACATAAAGGGAATCAACTCGGTAAAGGAGGAGAGCATATTTAAAAGAAGAAAAACTACCACAAGAGGACACAGTTTTAAATTAGAGGGGCAAAGGTTTAAAAGTAATATGAGGAAGTATTACTTTACTGAGAGAGTAGTGGATGCATGGAATAACCTTCCTGCAGAAGTGGTAGCTGCAAATACAGTGAAGGAGTTTAAGCATGCATGGGATAGGCATAAGGCTATCCTTCATACAAGATAGGGCAAGGGACTATTCATAGGATTCAGATATATTGGGCAGACTAGATGGGCCAAATGGTTCTTATCTGCCGACACATTCTATGTTTCTATGTTTCTATGTTTCTATGTTTTCACTGTTTTTACAAGAAGAGAGCACAATGGATGATATTGCTTTCCTAGTGGACATAACATCACACCTTAATGAACTCAATTTAAAGCTCCAGGGCAAGAACAATTCCATCTGTGATTTGATGGCCGCTGTCTGCTCCTTCCAGAGAAAACTGGATTTGTTTAGGGAAGATCTTCAAGGAGAGTGCTTGCATTTCACAAAGGTGAAAGAACAGATTCAAGGAAAGAGAGGTGTATTTCATTTTGTTGATTTCATAGATAAACTGATTGGAAACTTCAGCAAAAGTTTTGATAGCTTCAGTCGTGGACAGCAGATCCTCCTGCTCATCCACAATCCCCTCCTCATTAAAGATGTCAGTGTGTTTTCAAAGGAGATGATGCAGACCTTCAAGTGGGCACATGAGGTATCTCTACAGTCAGAACTTATCGATCTGCAAACAAATGTTGCAGTAAAGCCCCGTACACACGTACCGATCGTCGGCCGAACGATCGGCCATCTTTTGTCCAGGGCTGTCGTGTCTGTTGAAAACTGCAAAAGACTGCACACGAATTTTGTCGGCCAACAACAGCCAACTGCAGAAGTGATGTCATGTGATGGTTAACTTTCCTTGTCTTTTTTCTTTTCTGAGCATGCCCAGTCTTGCTAATCTGCTGTCTGTCGGACGAAATCTGTACTGACTGGCGAACAATCGGCCGTTCTGGTGTTGGCCAACAAAAATTTTAATGCCTGCATGACAGATTCTGTTCGGCCGAAAATGCGCTGTCGGCTGTCGGAAGCATCATACTAACAAGCCGACAATCGGCCGATCGTTCGGCGGCCGAATATTTATGGCCGACAATCGCTACGTGTGTACGGGGCTTAAGAGAGCACTTTGTAGGAACTGATCCTGCTAACTTCTGGCTACAGACTGATTTCTCTTGTCTAATCAAGGTAGCACTACACACCTTGACCATGTTTGGATCTGTGTACAGCTGTGAGTCAGCTTTCTGCACTATGAATATTATTAAATCAAGTATCGTTCCAGGCTCACCAATGAGCACCTACACATGTGCATGGATGGGCTTTAATGTTTTATTAAAGAGTTATTGATTTGTTCCCATGTTGTTTTTGTTAAGGATAGTTGCTTGTATTCCATACAAAGACAAGAGAAAATGTAAAGCTGTCCTAGTTCCAACTGTCCACATGTTTAATGTCGTAACTGAAACTTGACAATAAGTATTGTTGAAATGCTATGGAACTTGTACATTTCTCATTTTTTGATAAGACATATGGTGAAACAATCTTTCTGAGTCATAGCACAGACTTGAGATTTGGACCTCGGCCCAAAGAACATTTTAGCGACCGGACCTCCTTGAATTTTAATTCAATACCCCTGCCCTAGGGTAAGGGACTACTCTTACCACTGACAGGTGCACTCTATATACTCAAAATTAGATTCTAAATGATAGAACACAGGCTATTAGAAGCGGTTGTTAGTACATCAATAGGGACAATGCCTATATCTGACTAAGCCCCAGTTATTTTGCAAATAAAATCCCAGGTTTCCAGAGAAAGATAAATATCTGGAGATTAAATGAAGATCTGATAAAGGAGGGATAAGTTGGGAAAAGGCTAGAGAAAGAACTGAAACAATATTTCACAGACAATGAAACCCCAGATATCCCCGTAGCTACGATCTGGGAGGTTCACAAAACATATATTAGAGGAATACCTATCTCAATAGGTTCCCGGAAAAAAAGGAAAGAACTAGGTATATAAACAGACTAATAACAGAGATTCACGAGTTAGAACAGAAACATAAAAAGAACCTGGAGGGCGAGATACAACAAACCTTAGTATTAAAAAGAGATAAACTAAGAGAAATTTTGGAGGAAGAGACAAGACGTAACTTTAATAGAATTGCTAGGGAAAGATATGTGTGGAAATAAACCTGGAAAATATTTAGCAAGAGTATTAAAGAGTAAAAAAATCGAACAACTACATAGCAAAAGTAAAAAAATAGCAGGGGGGAAATTGTCTATTTAACAACAGATATAGCCAAAGCATTTCAAAGCTACTAAAAGGCCTTAGATACTGTGCGGCCAAGGGAATCACCTGAAGCAGAACAAAACAGAAAATAAAGGATACAAAAATATATAAAATAATCAGAATTGGATCTACACAGACCAGACCGGATTTATTCCAGGTAGAGAGGGGAAAGATAACTGGATCAAGCATTATTGCTCTTACACAAATCTAGAGGCCTTAACACCCCGGCCCTCCTGTTGTCAATAGACGCTGAGAAAGCTTTGGACAGGGCGGACTGGGAGTTTATGCTGGAAACAAGAGGATCTAGGTATTGGTCCTAGAACAACCCAATGGATAAGAGTACTGTATAAGAATCCAACGTCACTGGTAAAGGTAAACGGTAACTTATCACCCCAGTTTGAAATGTCCAACGGGACGAGACAGGGTTGCCCTTTCTTGCCCCTGTTGTTCGTCCTGTCATTAGAGCCATTACTGGCGACAATAAGGAGAAACAAAGATTTAGGGGGAGTAGGGGTCGGACAGGAGGAACACAAAGTTGCAGCATATGCAGATGATGTTCTGTTTTTCCATTACCAACCCTGGAATAACCCTCCCAAATGTCATAAAAGAGTTAAAGAAATATGGGGAATTATCAAATTTTAAGATCAACCCAATAAAGTCAGAAATATTGAATATTGGGCTAAGTGAGACAGAAGAATTGGCTTTACAGAGGGAATTCCCATTCAACTGGGCAAAATGCCAGTAAAAGAAAGTTCTATTTGTGGGAAAAAAGGACAAATTTTGTTTGGGTACAGCGTTGCATGACCGCACAATTAGTTAAAGTAGCGCAGTGCCAAATTACAAAAAATGTTCTGTCATTAAGGGGGTAAAACCTTTCCGGGGCTGAAGTGGTTAATTATATGCCTCTTGTAGAACCATGTCCATTTTAAATGAATGCCCTTCCCCTTATTAAAGTGGTATTAAACCCAAAAGAAAACATTTATTATATTGCATGCTACCAATTCTTAGATGTGATGGTTGCATTAATATTCTTTTTTTTTTTTGCTTGCTTTCTTTTGTTTTGATGATGAAGCCAGTATGTTTAGCACTGGCAGGGGTGCTTCCAATTATAAGCTTTTATTCATTTATGTAAAACCTTTATTCCAAAAGGAAAAAAAAATGTTGCTGCAACTGCTTATAGAGTATTAGCTGGAGTGTGGCTTCAATTTGTTAGTGTATCCAAATCTTCCAGTACATCTAACACTCCCTTACCCCCAGACAGACAATGCTGCTGTCCAAATGTGTCCCCTGTGCTCATTCATCCAGATTAGGGGCACTCTAATACAGGAGGTGTGTTACTGGCCAGATCACGAGGTGAAAACAGAGGGGAAAAAGCCTAAACAAAGAAAACGAATGCAGCCACAACATTTAATGATTAGTAAGCTTTAATATATTACATTTTTTGTTTTGGGTTTACGTACATTCTCTACCTACAATTACTTGCTGGATGCACAGTAAAAAAAGGTGCCCATCTAATACTTTTTGAAATGCTGTCACCTATGAATTAGCCATTCCAAGGATTCTGCCTAAAGGCTGCTGTTCATCACTTTTTGACCAAGAATTTTCCACCCAGCTTAGTCAATTTTTAAATAAACGTTTGTCAAGCCAGGCTTGCAAGGCCACCCATGGCTTGAATTTTAGCTGAATCACCAATAATAAAAAGAAATTTGAGATATCTATGGGGACCTTAATTGCTAAATGACTGTAGTGATGGCAGATGGAAGAGACATAGAGAGTGAAATGTTTTTAAATAGTGAGGTGACTCATAGATTTGCATTGTAAGAAGGAAAGCAGAACTGTTTTGTTCAGTTTGTGAACAGCTTCCTGAACCCTGCTCAACATTTGTGAACTGTGCAACAAGCCCTATTGATTTCTATAGGGTGATTGTTGTTACTTAAATTGATTGTAAAAGAAAAATGTTTATTTTAAAAAAAGTAATGAAGATGTCATACTTACGTGCTCTGTGCAGTGGTTTTGCACAGAGCAGCCCCGATCTTTCTCTTCTTGGGTCCCCCACCAGCGCTCTGGGCCCTTCCCCTATGCTGAGTGTCCCTATAGCAAGTCCCTTTTTGTGGGGGCACTCGTGCGTGCTCACTCCAAAGCCGGCTCTATGCATCCATAGGATACAGAGGGCGTGGCTCAGCTCTTCACCCTGCCTCACTGGCTGTGATTGACAGCAGCGGGAGCCAATGGTTCCCGCTGTTGAATCTCAGCCAATCAGGAGGGAGAGACCCAGGAGTGCCTTGGGTTTTGTGCACATCGCTGGATCATGATCGAGCTTAGGTAAGAATTAGGGGAGCTGAGGGGGAGCTGCACACTGAAGGTTTTTAACCTTCATGCATAGATTGCATGAAGGTAAAAAACCTTCAGCCTTTACAACCAATTTAATTCTGGCCATTTGTGGGGCTAATAAACAGTCTATTGTCAAACAAAAGTAATGGGAAGAGTGACACTGCCATGGAAGATATTGAAAAAAAAGCAAATACCAAAATGTATGTGCTCTCCATGTATCAATTTTAAAAAAAAAAAAAATATATATATATATATTTCTCCATATACAAAACTGTCAGCTCTCCCTTACAGCTTCAACACACACTGACAATATGGCTGCTGTGTGTAGGGCTGAGCTATCCATAAGTTGACATTTATGACTCTTGCTGATTGCAGGAGACTGCACTGCATTATAGGTTTTTGCCTATTTCTGGGGCAAACCTAGTGAATATCAGGGATTTAAAGTATAAGTCCACTTGCAGAGGTCGTGTCCCAAGTACATCTCCAATTCTCCCACGAGTATGCATTTGCAAAGTCGAATGGCAATGTTAAAATGTTCGAGCAATACTGGGCCCCTTGGGGCACAAAATATAAACTGCTATAGTTCTCTGTGGTAATATGATGACGCACAAATGGGCAAATGAGGCTTCCCTATCTTTCTTTGTTCCTCCCCCTTCTTTTTCCCTCCCTTCTCTGTTCTTCGTCGGGTTCTCTTGGGAACTGGGCTTTTCCCTTTCCTCTATTCGCTTGTTAAGGCTTAAAGTGTTGAAGAAGGTAGTTCGCCCAAGCCTTCTACTTTGAATCCATAACTATTGCTGTAAACCAGGCATGTCCAACCTGCGACCCGAGGGCCGCATGCAGCCCGGGACAGCAGGCAATGCGGCCCGGAACAGCAGGCAATGCGGCCCACTGTTCCTCCCTGACAATTTTTTTTGCTGGGGAGGAAGGAAGTCGGGTCGGGGGCACAGCCACAGCATCTTCCAACTAATGGTAGGCAGAGGCTGCCTAGGAAGGGAGAGGAGGCAAGCATGTGCAGTGTTTCTGACTCCTACCACCATGACCACTTCAAATCACTGAAGTGGTCATGGTGGTTAGAGTGTTCCTTTATTGTCTCACAGAAGAAGTAAACCTCTGTATGCTGATTCCATTTCATTTGATCATCCTCCTAGTTGGGTTAAATTAGTGTGGGGGGCGCAGCAGCATTTTATTACTTGCCTTAACTATGGTATATATTTTATTTGCGGCCCGAGAAAATTTCTCTACACCCAATGTGGCCCAGAGAGGCCAAAAGGTTGGATACCCATGTAAACCTTATGTCATAGGTAACATATGGTATTTCCATGTGGATGTTTTTAAGTTCCTGTGCCTAGGTAACTATTCAGTGTAATTCATACTTTAGTCGGATTGTATATAATTCTTATGTATGGATATTGCTATGCCAATGCCTGTTTATTTTCTCAATAAAAAATATTTTAAAGTTTAAAAGTATAAGTCCAGTCGAAAACTAACGTTTAACCTGCTCTTTGCCACATTCTAAGACTATTCTATATAACCCCGCAAAGCGAAAATCACTTTACTTACCTTTTCTACACCAGATTCGTTCCGGTCTCCAGCGACGGAAGGTCTGTGCAGGAGAGGAATGAATGGGAAGTGATGTCACCCATAGACTTCTGTTGTCGAGTGCCCCTCCTGCACACACCTCCATGCTGAAGCCGCCGCTGACAGATCAACATGGAGACCAGACCGGATCGAGTACAGAAAAGGTAAGTACAGTTATTTTTGGTTTACAGGGTTAGATAGAATAGTCTTAGAATGTGGCAAAGAGCAGGTTTAGCATTAGTTAGTTTTTGACTGGACTTATCCTTTAATATAAACCCATAGTAGCAGTTAACCCAAACCACATTCCTAGCAGAGACACACTTACCCCACTCTTTGGATTGCAGATGGGTGTTCTCTTTTCATTGGAATAGTAGTAAATAAATGAGGCTCTTGGAAATAATAGAATACTATAAAAACATTTATTGCTATGACATTTACAGTTTACAATAAGAACCTTTGAGTTGAATAAATCTACAGGTCACATATAAAGGCTCACATCGAGTAAGCCTATGCTTGTCTCTTAACAAGTACATTCCAGGGACCAAATAGTGAAGCACATTCCGCCTGAGCTGTGACAATATATAAGCTGACAAATCGGAAACTAGTATTACACAATAACGTGTTTTAAAAATGTCTTGGTGACACAATTGTTCCACATATATTTTTTTTTATTGCAGCGTTACATCATCTATCAAGAGATAACAGAAGGATCACACTATGAAGTATACCACTAGTTGTTTTTTAAAGACTCTCCAATTAAAATACTGCTACAAGATGTAGAAACAACAGTATCACTGCATTCAAAATAAAATAAAAATTTTTATTGGAAGCTGCTTATTGTATAAGTATTTGGCAACATCAGCAGGAAGACTGTTCAACTGACTTCTGCATAATCTCGTACACCTATATAATGATCATATTAATAATAATGCTTAAGCAAGTTTTGACATTTATAAGTTAATGAACTTTTATGAAAGTTTTCATAAGAAACACATAAAAATATACTCTGTATATGTCATGCACATGTGACATGTTTATATATATATATATATATATATATATATTATTCAATTCATTTGTTACACAGATTTATATATATATATATATATATATATATATATATATAAATCTGTGTAACAAATGAAGTGAATAATATCGCAAGAATCATGTTTTATAAATAAAAAAATTTAAATGAAAAAAAAAACTAAAATAAATGGCACAACCTTAAAAGTAATGTGGACATCTTTCTGTGAGTAGCACCAATGACAAGCTGGGACCCAATTATAAAACGTGGAATAATTGTAGATATTGATCACAGAAACCAATTTTATTTGTTATTGTTGTTGCTGCTGATTTTAATGAAAATCTAATACTGAAAAAATAGCTATGAGACACAGTACTGTTTTGGCTCCAGTTCTTCAAAATAGCTCCACTGTATCAGTACCAAATACGGAAAAACTTCTTCACAGTAAGAGCTGTGAAAATGTGGACTAGACTCCCTCAGGAGCTGGTTCTGACCAGCTCAGTAGATTGCTTTAAAAAAAGCCGAAATTATTTCCTAAATGAACATAATATAACTGGGTATTAACATTTATAGGTAAAGTTGATCCAGGGAATGTCCGATAGCCTCTTGGGGGATCAGGAAGGATTTCTTTTTCCCTAGAGCAAATTGGATCATACTTTGCTGTTTTTTTTTTGCCTTCTTTTGGATCAACTGTGGGTATAGGTTTGTGCATATAGAATTGCAATTTTCTTTTTCTTTTATTGGTTAAACTAGATTGACTTGTGTCTTTTTTCAACCAGACTAACTACATAAATATGTATATAATTACATTAAAGTTTATTACCAGAATATAAAATGTGGGTTAATAAATAGGAAAAAAGTGTTACCCATAGCCATCAGACATTTCATATTTTTAACTCCTGTTAGAACAATGATGCAGTCTGGTGGTTGTGGATAACCATGGATATTATTGAGTATTAAATGCAAACACAAGTTTACCTTTTTTTACTAATAATCAGTTTGCTAAGAAAACAGTCTCTAACCTCAATGGCTGGTATGATCTTGTTGGGTTCTTCAAAAAGCATGGCATACATTAAGTAGTATCTCTTTTGTCAACACTATCATTGGATTTTTCATTGGCACTATAGGCTTAAAGTTAAGGTAGGCAGGATCTGAGAGGTACAAACAAATGGCAACCTCCCCAACCTATAACTGGCCTTTGCAGCAAGGAGCACATGGAAGGGCGACACATGACAATAAAGACAAATTCCCCCCTCACTTCCCAGCTAGCCCGCAACAGACCAAATTAACCCTGTCTAACAGTTTTTTTTAAGGGTCTGAGAGGTACCTCCTGTTAAAACACCTGCTCACTTACCACACATTCTTCCATTAGCTTCTATTAAACTTTGTCCCACAACTTCAACTCTTTCGTGCTCCCAGCCTAGTAAGTGTACTTTTAAAGGTGATGGAGTATTTTGCAAATGCAGTAGAATTAATCAAGGTAGCAGGGATGGGGGATCCTAGAGAACAAGAACATAAGTCATGTATGGAGGTTGCTTTCAATATCTATTGAAAGCCCTAAGTTTGGGAGATTTTTCTCTGGGTGCTCTTTATACTGATTTAGAACATTTAAAAGGCTTTACACCATAGTATAGGTCAATAGTTGTGATGGTTTATACTGTACCATAGTATAGGTCAATAGTTGTGATGGTTTCATTTATCAAGAGTAAAGCATTGGTGCAAGGAGAGGTGGCATAAAGTTACCTTTTCTAAACTAAATTTCAGCTTTGCATATGAGAGTGCCCTGTATTTAGGTGCTCCCATGGGTGCCTGCCTCACAGTAAAATGAACAGGTCTACATGTTTATTATACTTTATACCCACTCACAAATACATTTTACTCTTGGAGAAACTTACCTTTTTCATTTCCACACAATTCAAGCTTAAATTCAAATTTAAAGCCCTTAATTTGTTTCCAGACCAGTTTAGAGCATTCTAGTAATATCAGATTTGCTTTTTTATGCAAAAAAAAAAAAAACATTACTCACTTGCAGAAGTCAAAGACTGCAGAGTATACCTTTCCATCTTATCAAATGAATGGATAGCTTTTCTAGGTGTAATCTTCATTTAGGTTTGTTTTTACGGCATTGGGCATTGGTGGCTCTGTGTCTCCAGGTTCAGAAGACATCAATCCTGACCCTATAGCTCAGTGGTCTCCAAACAGTAAGCAAAGGACAAGATGCAGTCATTTGCTTGCCTTATCTGGCCCTTGCAGCACTATTCTTCCCACTGATAGGAGACACTATTACTCCCACTGACACCAACAATGGGGCATAATTCCTGTCACTGACATCAACAATAGGGCACTATTTCTCCAAATGGCACCAACGGTGGAGCATTATTCCTCCCCCTAATACCAAAGATGCAATGTTTACTCCCACTGACGCCAGGACAATTTCCACTCCCACAGGCCACAGTCTGACCCCCCCCCCCCCCATAAAGTCTGAAGGACATTAAACTGCCCCTTTGTTTAAAAAGTTTGGAGACCCTGTGCTTTAGCTGATGGTGCTACTGTGACTGCTGGTGGAATGTATGGAGGTGCAGGGACTTGAGATATCTATAGCAGTGCTATTTCACAGTATAGCATACTTAGGCATGCTTCAGGATGTAATATAGGATTAATTGGGGGGGGGGTAATTTTTAAGCATTGCTATGTCTTTTTATGCCTGTAGATGACTTTACAAAGTAAGGTTTTACATTTATGAAACGACACGGTAATGATAGAGTGGAAGGATAGTGAAACCCATTTACCCTAAACCTATTATTAAACAGCATTTTGCTTATTTAATTGTTATGCAAATAGCCATCATAATGAAGTTTTAGGTCAGCAGCTGTGTGGTCGGATTGACAATGCTTGCAAAATACAGTGGATTTGAATTTGAATGTTAAAATTTAATAAGGAATTACTTTTTTGGATCTGTAAAACTAGTACTTGTGTGCAGTTAAAATTATTACTGTGAATTACAAGTCATTCATAAGAGAGATGTTTGACTGAAGAAAAATGTCAAATCAAAGGAAGACAAGATTATCATTTACACCAGTATTCATTTTCTACACAATATAGTACATTACAAATGATACAGGAAAATAGTTTATTTCGTTTTGTTGAGCTGTGAATCAAAATGTGAATCTTCGAGAGTCTTTTTTTGGCGCCATGTCTTGGTCAACAGATCTCGATCAGAAGCTTCGAGAAAGTAACAGATCCCAGGAATGTCTGATGGAAAGTTTGGTGGAAGATCTTCTCTAGACCGAGGGATAAATCTAAACCCTTTGAAATCCTTAAGCAAACTGCAAGAATATTGTAAACACAAATGTAAATATAAAACAGCAATGCATAGTTATATCAAATATAAGAATACTTTTTTTTTTCATATATTGCAGTCAAGCAATGACCAGTGATGGAATTACAAAGACCAAAGCTTTGGCTCTAGTCAAATAATGCTGAGGGTACAGAACATTCTGTCCTATTATTTGCTTATTATCTCTTCTAAAGCTTACATAAAGTAGACACACAGCTAACTGTAATAAAACAAGCAGTTTGTAGACTCTTGTCAGCGATCCCCTCATTAGTCTAAACATAATACTGCAAATTCCTGTATGGTAATAGAAATAGAGTCGGGGTTCATTGGCACTGCCTACTTTCCATCTATGCTTAAGAATTAGAAGGCATTTTAACATGTCTAGGTGGATACGTCTTTAATATTTTCCAGAAAGTGGTGGGAGAAGGGAACAGCATGGACGACTTTCTTTTCTTAGTCCTGCGCCACCTCAAAGCAAACATGGACAGCAATATACAGTATAAGGAGGATGCCACACACAAACGGATAAGCAGTTAAATAAGTGACTGCCTGTATAGGACTTTTGACTCAATACAACCGTTTATAGGTTCAGGAACACCAAATGTTCCCTTAAAGTATTTCTTGTTTAAAAAAAAAAAAATAACAAACATGTTATACTTACCTGCTCTGTGCAGTTGGTTTTGCACAGAGTGGTCTGGATCTTCTCAGGCCCCTCTTCTGTGTTCTTGGCACCTCCCTCCTGTTGAGTGCCCCCACAGCAAGCAGCTTGCTGTGGGGGCACCCGAGCCGAGTCACAGCTCCCTGTGTCCATTCTGACATGGAACCGCAGCCCGGCCCTGTCCCCTCTCACCCCTGACTGGCTCACTGACTTTGATTGACAGCAGTGGGAGCCAATCACGCCATGCTGCTGTCTCAGCCCATGAGGATGCAAGTCCCGGGCAGCTGAGAAACTCCTGCAACATTGCTGGATAAAGATGGGCTCAGGTAAGTATTAGGGGGGCTGCTGCACACAGAAGGTTTTTTTTATCCTAATGCATAGAATGCATTAGGATAATAGAAAAACTTCTGCCTTCACAATCCATTTAAGACAAGACAAGATTGTATGAGGAGCGACATGCAATTTCTCCTTTAAAAGAAGTATGCATAGATTAGAACACCCCTTCTCAACCAGGGTTCTGTACAGAGTGCCTCCAGAGGTTGCTAGGGGTTCCTTGAGCAATTATCACATTTTACCTCTCAGATAAGTAACCACTTACACCAATGATTGTTTTAACTATCAGTAATTATTCCCACAGGCTAGAAATGTAAGAACCATTCTTACCACTAACTTTCACACTAATGAAATGTGAACTATAGATAGAGTAATTATTAGCATATCTTCCCTGTGAAATGAAAGTAATTTTATGGATTTCTCTGTGTTAAAAAGGTTGACAAAGGATGGATGAGATCTAAGGGCCTGCATTAGTATATTCTATATCAGCGATCACCAAACAGTGGTCCGTGGACCACTGATGACCCACAAGAACATTTTAGTGGTCCCCAGGGGTTCTGCCGCAAATTGACATTGTGGCGGATGTACTATATACCGCCCAATGTTGTTTCCAGTTTCATGTGATACCTGATGCCTCCTCTGTAGTTCCGGCTCCTGTGAACTTGAGGAGGCACCGGAAATAGTGAAGAGAGAAAGAGGTGAAGGAGGGGACTTCCAATGGTAGTGTTGATCACAGACTGCAAGAGGGAACACAGAGCTCAAGCACGTGGCTGAATAAGGAGTCTGTGTAAAGCAGCAGTGTGATCCAGAGTGTTGGGTCAGGGGCAGAGAGCCAGAGCATTGTGTGTATAAAGCAGCAGTGTGATCCAGGGGGAGGGGGGCAGAGAGCCATAGCATTGTGTGTATAAGACATGTAAAATTCATGTTAGTGGTCCGCGGGATTCAAAACTGTGAGTTTAGTGATCCATGAGGTCCGAAAAGGATGGTAACCACTGTTCCATATGGCCAATTCTGCCTGTCCAATGCTGCTGAGAGCAGCACAGATTGGGAATACATCTGGTGGCCCTGTTTTGCTAAGTTTACATTCAGTGTGTGATGGGAATGTGCGCAAAATCACGCACTTTCCCAGCATGCAAGAAACGTGTTGCCCTTTAGCAGATGAGCAGTGGTGCCCTACATGCGAGGTGTGGGAATGCACACGCGATTTGTCAAACCTGCATGGTGTGAATGGAGCCTTACTTATGCACATTCAACTTGTTATAGTGTTTGTCCCAATCTTAGACACAACTATTCTTCCTGGAAACGCCTGCCATTTATAGATAACCAATGTGAATTGCCTGCATAATTCTAATGAAATCATACATATTATATTATATTATATTATATATTGATATGTACAAGTATTTTCTGCAGTGATGTGAATTTCATTTGTTTTTTTATTTAAGCTGGGTCTACATGTAGATTTTTTTGTTGATGTTTTCCCAGCAGGACAATTCAACAGAAACTGGTCTAACAACCGGGCTACACACAGATCGAAATGTGTCTGGTTCCTGTTGAATTTCTAGATGTGTATACCCCGCCTAATGAAGCAAAATCATTGAGGTTGATTTACTAAAGGTGTATTGGTTGATTATTTTGCAGAGTGATTGTTAGTAAATAAGGTGAACCTGCAATCACTTTGATTACCCAATCATGTATAGGGAAATGAAAAAACAGAGCTTTTACTAGCATGTGATTGGTTACTCCTTCAATAAATTAACCCCAGAATTGTGGACTGTAACACTGCAAAGCAGGATCTGCTTATGTAATGAGCAAAATTGGCTGCCCCTATGTGCACATATTACTACAAACTAGTGTTTGACCGATATCGTTTTTTTAATGCCGATACTGATATTTTGGTCATCGGATATCGGTATTGGCCGATATCTGCCAATATTTTCGGACATGTAAAAAATATATATATTTTTTTTTTCTACAGGTACTCTTGTGGAGGGATCTGGGGTCTAAAAGACCCCAAACCCCTCCTCGGCACCGAAAAGCATTCAAAACGCCAAGTTTGGCTGTTTTGAATGCTGTCAGTTTTTTTAATTTGGCGCCGAGTACCCGGAAGTGATATTTTTTTACATGGAGACCCGGGTCTTCTCTTCGGCGGTGGCGTCCCCTCCCGCTCCTTGTAATGACAGCGGAGCTGCTTCTCAGCCGCATCGGTTGTCATTACAAGTCAGCCGACCATCGGCTATAAACACCGGTACCGGGTAGATGCCTCTAGCTGCAGGCATCACCACGGTACAAGCACTTTCCCTAAATATCGGCAATATCGGTAACCTCAGGGGCCGATTCCGATATATCGGGGAAAGTGCATATCGGCTCCCGATATATCGGTGTTGCCGATAATCGGTCAATCCCTACTACAAACACATAGAAACAAGGTTTATAATGCACATGGTTATTTTCATCAAGACAATCTTTTATACATTTATATAAAGAAAACACATAATTATTGATTTTAGGAAGTATACAGCAGTGTTCTAAATAAATTTAATAATGATTTTTCTTTGCAAAATAATTATTTCTTCAGAGATAAAGCATGCATGTAACCCAGTTTTAGTACATTTTTAGTTCAGTCACGCTAGTTTTTTAGTTTTAGCTTTCAAAAGGGAAGAGGAAGTTAATGGTGTGAAAAATATATTAGCAAATAAAAATATATTAAGTACAATACAAAACCCTATGACGGTGTGATATTTTCATACACAAATGAACTATTTGAATAGATAAACAGAACCTTATACTAACACCTGACTGACACTCCGTCTTCTTGTAGATATGAACAATAACATGAATGTACTAAATTACCCAATGAAGGCCTGGGACCTAAAAATAACATCTTGTGAAACCATGTGCATTTAGGATATTTATAGGCAGGGACTGAAAATATTTTAATTTGATGAAGAACTGTTCCAATTTTTAATCAATATATCAGTGATGTTGTCAAACTTTTCAGGATTACAGCCCCCCCCACATGTAATTCCTGCTGCAGCAGGGATCTTTTCACTAAACCTGCTATGTTTAAATAAATGAAAATTAAATAAAAGATTAAATAAATTAAACATATGAAAAGTCATTGATGAGAATGAGGCTTATTTGGTTCTGCTGGGGGCAATGGTGGTCCCAAAGAGATAAAAGAATCTAGTGGGTTCTTTTTTTTTTTTTTTTTTAACCCACCAGTAGCTTTGGAAGATTGAGAAATCAGTACTGGGTAGACTGATCTATAATATTTCTTAAAGTGGTTATAAAGGCAGAATTTTTTATTTTTACCTACTGCATTCTATTTAGTAAAAGAAAAAACCTTCTGCATGAAGCTCACCCCCCAGCCCCGCCAGTTACATACCTGAGCCCGATCTCGATCCAGCAATGTGCACAAGAGCCGAAGCTCTCTTCTTCCTCATTGGCTCAGATACATTAGCAGGAGCCATTGGCTTCCTCTGCTGTCAATCAGAACCAGTGACAGGGAGTGGAGGGCAGGGACAAATTGGCTCTGTATGTCATATGGACACATAGAGGGGCTCAGGAGTGGGTATGCATGAGTGCCACCATAGCAAGCAGACTGCTATGGGGGCATTCAGTAGAAAGAAAGTGCAAGAAGCGCCGGCGACGGACCCGATAAGAGGAGGATTGGGGCAGCTCTGTTCAAAACCATTGCAAAGAGCAGATAAATTGAACATGTTTTGTTATTTTTTTTTAAATTAAGTCCCTACTTTCCGCAAGTTTTTGGAAAACTGAAGAGGAAAATGAGACCTGACCCTGTAGAAAATACCTTTTTGAAGATCTTTGCCTGCTTCTATTTTGTAAAACGAAATGTACGTATATATCCAATACTTTTTCTTCTGGTTTTAGATAGGGTGGGGAAGAGTTAGTACCCATCTTAAATACTGTTTATGTCCTCTTTGGGAAGCAGAACAAGGAACCCATCAGTTGTGCTGAAGTTCAAACAGCAAGCTAATAGGAGGAGCGAGCAAGATAACAGAGATACAGTCAGATCCATAAATATTGGGACATCAACACAATTCTTATCTTTTTGGCTCTATACACCACCACAATGGATTTGAAATTAAACAAACAATGTGTGCTTTACCTGCAGACTTTTAGCTTTAATTTGAGGGTATTTACATCCAAATCAGGTGAATGGTGTAGGAATTACAACAGTTTGTATAGGTGCCTCCCACTTTTTAAGGGACCAAAAGTAATGGGACAGATAAACAATCATAAATCAAACTTTCACTTTTTAATACTTGGTTGCAAATCCTTTGCAGTCAATTACAGCCTAAAGTCTGGAACACATAGACATCACCAGACGCTTGGTTTCATCCCTGGTGATGCTCTGCCAGGCCTCTACTGCAACTGTCTTCAGTTCCTGCTTGTTCTTGGGGCATTTTCCCTTCAGTTTTGTCTTCAGCAAGTGAAATGCATGCTCAATTGGATTCAGGTCAGGTAATTGACTTGGCCATTGCATAATATTCCACTTCTTTCCCTTAAAAAACTCTTTGGTTGCTTTCGCAGTATGCTTCGTGTCATTGTCCATCTGCACTGTGAAGAGCCATCCAATGAGTTCTGAAGCATTTGGCTGAATATGAGCAGATAATATTGCCACTTCAGAATTCATCCTTCTGCTTTTGTTAGCAAAAAGCATAATCAATAAATACAAGAGAACCCGTTTCATTGGCAGCCATACATGCCCACGCCATGACACTACCACCATCATGCTTCACTGATGAGGTGGTATGCTTTGGATCATGAGCAGTTCCTTTCCTTCTCCATACTCTTTTCTTCCCATCACTCTGGTACAAGTTGATCTTAGTCTCATCTGTCCATAGGATGTTGCTCCAGAACTGTGAAGGCTTTTTTAGATGTTTGGCAAACTCTAATCTGGCCTTCCTGTTTTTGAGGCTCACCAATGGTTTACATCTTGTGGTGAACCCTCTGTATTCACTCTGGTGAAGTCTTCTCTTGATTGTTGACTTTGACACACATACACCTACCTCCTGGAGAGTGTTCTTGATCTGGCCAACTGTTGTGAAGGGTGTTTTCTTCACCAGGGAAAGAATTCTTCGGTCATCCACCACAGTTGTTTTCCGTGGTCTTCCAGGTCTTTTGGTGTTGCTGAGCTCACCGGTGCATTCTTTCTTTTAAAGGATGTTCCAAACAGTTGATTTGGCCACACCTAATGTTTTTGCTATCTCTCTGATGGGTTTGTTTTGTTTTTTCAGCCTAATGATGGTTTGCTTCACTGATAGTGACAGCTCTTCGGATCCCATATTGAGAGTTGACAGCAACAGATTCCAAATGCAAATAGCACACTTGAAATGAACTCTGGACCTTTTATCTGCTCCTTGTAAATGGGATAATTTGGGAATAACACACACCTGGTCATGGAACAGCTGAGCAGCCAATTGTCCCATTACTTTTGGTTCCTTAAAAAGTGGAAGGCACATATACAAACTGTTGTAATTCCTTCACCTTTCACCTGATTTGTATGTAAATACCCTCAAATTAAAGCTGAAAGTCTGCAGTTAACGCACGACTTTTGTTTCATTTCAAACCCATTGTGGTGGTGTATAGAGCCAAAAAGATTAGAATTGTGTCCATGTCCCAATGTTTATGGACCTGACTGTATGAGCAGTCTGCTGCTTCTCTTTCACTGTCCAATCATAAGGAGGGTTTGAAAAAGAGACTTGTTAGTGACTGAACTGCAGCAGAATAAAATCAGGTCTCCTGCCTTACCAGACAGGCTGTGCTCTATGGCACGGGTATGCAATTCTCAAGAAATGGATAGACAGAATACAAATCATTTGGTAGGTAAAAAAACTCCCATATATTTTTCATCTCTCTATTTAGCTCTTTGCCTGGAGTTTAGTTTTAAACCTTATACATTTTTCCTTTAGATTTATGAAAAGCATATAATATAAGGTCAAACCTAAACACTTTAATTTGAATGCAATCAGGCCAACCCTTGCACTGCATACCGTAGTTGAAGGTAAATCTATAGGAAAATGAATAAGAAAATTGTATAATGTATGGCCAACCCTATTGTTACCAGAAAATAGAAAAGTTCTAGTTAACTAGGATAACAACAATAAATAATCAGCGACAATCTGATTTTGGAGGTCTTTTCTTGACCTAGCAGTGAGTTCAGTACCAAACATGTGTACTTGAATTCAGGGGACCATGTTGGTCCAAGGTAGGCCTGATGTGAGTTGCTCTTTATAATAAAAGCCAAAATATTACTATATTGTTTTTTTACCTGTATGTAGTAGGACTGATATTGATCTTCCTTGGCTCACTGCATGACTCAAATTTATTGGCAAGTGTGACATTGTTTCCAAAAAGGCAATAACGTGGCATTTTTACTCCTACGACCCCAGCAAACACTGAACCAGAATGCAGCCCAATACGCATCTATTGTAGAAAAAAAAAAGCCAATAAATAATACCTTTGTAAAAGCATTTTTAAAAGTCTCACTTGCTGTCTTGGTATTTCCTATTTAGGCTTTTAAAGAGCTTTACAAATTTTGCAGCAGTTTTAACTCAATCTCATCACAGGTGGTCTTTTGAAAAAATTGGAAGGAAAACTGTTTAGCCTGGAGTGTAATGAATGCAGCTGTCATCAGTTTCAATTAATTTCTGTCTTGCATCTTTCAGACCTTTTTTTAACACCAAATCTCTGTGTTTTCCTCATATGTTTGCATGTGGATGTAGCATCCAGCTCTAGCCTGGATACATTTCGTTTTTTGGGTTTACTCTACTCAGTGAAGCAGCAATGTATTTTTTAGGTCTTGCCAGGTCTACCCCTTCACCTAGGGGTTGGTTGCTGCTGTCTGCATCTGAAAGAAGCTCCCAGAGTAGGAGTAGGCTAGGAGGATCCATTTTTTCACTATGAATATATATCCGACCTCAGCCAATCCCAGGAGGAAGCCCGAGGTGTGGCTGGTGAGAAGATAAATGTTTGGGAGGTCCTGTTCAGAAGACTCTTTTCCTGGGGCCTCTGCCCATGGAAGACAGCCTGTGCTACTAAAGATCTGTTGCTGTTGGGCCTCATCATAGGCTTGGCTGTGGGTCTGAAAGACATCTGCTGGAGGACACTACTTTAGGAATCTGGGCTGACGATGGGCCCCTTTCACTGAAGAGTGTCACAGAGAAGTAGTTGGAGAGCTGTCTCTGGACATTGTGAGTAGGACCTTTTGTGTACAACTTTGAGTGTGTCTGTGTTTTGAGGGTTAGACGCCAGAGGTTACAACAAGCACTATGACTGCTCTTACTGAGTCTCAGATTGACCGGCTGTCCAGTTTATCTCAAGCAAAGGCTGCTATTGAAGGGCTTTGCTTGAGAATCTGTCCTCCTGTACCTGATTGTGTTAGGACTCGGAGTACCCTGCACCCTCATCCCTCTACCCACCTGAGTTCAACTACTACAATACATTTTCGAAAAGACATCCACAGACTGAGCCTGTGTTTGTCGTGTGCTTTGGAACTGTTTTTTTTTAGCCTGGCAGCCTCTAATCAGGCTCAAAAACCTTTTTTTTATATAGCCGGTGGCTCCTTTAGAGTTATTCCTGCATGTGGGGGACTTGTCTGAGATATTCTAGCTTGTTCATGCTGCCATTGCCCACAGCAGTGATTCAGTGGATATGTTATGCATTATTTTTGAAAAATAGATGTTTCTAATATTATTTTGTATATGCAGATGTTAACATACCTTGATGGGCTCACCATGAGGAGACGTTACTGTATCTGAGAGTTCCATCATTTTTAATGCCATCAATGCAACCTGAAAAGCATGTGTCTCACTTTCTTTATGTAATCCTCCTGCCACACAGTAAGCATCTCCAATAGTTTCCACCTTGAAACAGAAAATTGAATTTGATAATGTTAATATCTGCTTAAAAGATATATATCAGTATTGGCTTAAATGCTACTACCCAAAATCTATGGCATAAAAGTATTGATCAGAGCTCAGTACCCTCAGCAGCCAATAAAATTATTATATGTGATTATTTAATTGTATACAGTAATCATTCTATATGATAAACACCTTTGAAGTAAAAATCACCATGCATGCTATTATATGTAGTCTTTTGGCCTTTCTTTAGGTATATGTTCAGCCAAAACTTTTTTTTCTTAGTGTTGGATAGAGTGGGAAAGAGTCTGAACCCCTGTGAAATTTGGGGCTCAATTATAGATGTGTAAAGTGTTTCAAAAGGTAATATATATATATATATTTTTTTTTTACAAAAAGAAAAAAAAATGTTATACTTATCTGCTCTGTGCAATGGTTTTGCAGACCAGCCCTGATCCTCCTCTTCTCAGGTCCCCTACTAGCACTCCTTACTCCTCCTCTACATTCAGTGCTCCCATAGGAAGCCACTTCCAAAGGGGGGAATCGTGTGGGTTTCGCTCTAGAGCCCCGCTACCTTCGTCCAGAGACATGCTCCCTCGTCACAGAGTTTAATTGACAGGATTGACAGCAGCAAGAGCCGCTATGAATCTGCCCTGTTAGGAGGGAAAGAGCAGAGAGAGAGACGCTGCTCTCATGCAAGGCACTGGATCACAATGGGGCTCAGGTAAGTATAAGGGGGGAAATTGAGAGGAGCTGGATACAGAAGTTTTTTTTACCTTCGTGCACAGAATGCATGAAGGTAAAAAAAACATAACCCTTTAGAACCAGTTTAACCTGACCTTCTATCCTGGTGATGTTTTTCCAAACAGGAAGTAAGGCCAATTCTCCAACAGCAACACATACTAAAATAAAACAGTAATTATTTTATTAAAATATGGGAAGGCTTAAACCCCTGTCAGATTGTTCTTTCTGTGTCCCTGTTGCAAATTTTCCCACATTTTCTGCCTAGTAAAACTGTTGTAAGCAGAACAGGAGGTGGGCATAAATCTCTAATGGAGCCCCAGTTAGCACTTAAAACCCAACATCAATTCTTATCCTTTCTCACTACAAAACTTGAAAAAAAAAAAATGTTTTTTACAAACACACTGTGTGCAGTTTTGTGGTTACTATATGCTCTAGGGCAGGAGTCAGCAACCCATAGATGGAGGACAGGTGGCAGGTAGATCGTGGTCTGGACTTGCTTACCTGCCACCACAGAGCATCAAACAAGTGCAATTCAGAGGGACTAATTGTAGAGTTGGAGCTGTAGTAGGGAGCAGAGTGGCATAAGCCGATGCCTCTTCTGTAGTGCTGGCTCCCGTCTCATGCGGTGTGATACCAATTGCACTCCACTTCTTAACCCGGCTAGTGGTCTCTAGAGTGGTGCCAGCAGCAGGAAAGAAGAGATCTTCAGTTTATTGTAAAGCAATACACTGGGATAATAGTATGGGGCTACTTTCACACTGATGAGCTGTTGTTTATCCACACCATGGGTGCAGTGCAGTGTACCTGCAGCTTTCCTGCGGTTTGCTGCCCTTAGCCATAGACTTCTATTATATCCTGTGGGTTTGGTGCACTTTCTGAAAGTGCACCACACCAGGAGGTCAGAGAGCAGCTTGCAGTATCTCACACCTGAAAATGGCATCAGAGGTGGCCTACATGTTTACTTGGTAAAACATAACAGAAGTGTAAACAGAAAATCAGGTAGAAGCCCTACAAATCTAGAAGAAATTGATGCCTGATGCTAAAAAAACGATGAAGGCCTGATGCTGATCTTGACTAGACTTGAGAAAAAAAAGCACACATCCCACAGAGAATCTCCTGAGATGCAATTCCTTGGCCTTGCAGCACCATGCAAAGTATGCCTTCCAGGTGTGATAGTAGACTTTGCGAGAAGTAGGCTTCCTAGTCTTCAGAACTATGGATGACCAAATCTGATAGACCTTTTGTCCCTGAGGACTTGGGCTTTAACAACAATGCTGAAAGGGCTCATTTACACTTGCTTCGACTTCAACACCCATTAAAGTACCTACCACTTCAATATGCTTTTTTATGTATTTATGATGCTTCTGCGATGCTTCTGTGATGCTTTGGTGGTGCTTCTTAGATGCTTTGGGGGTTCTTTTTTAAAGCTTTAATGAAGCTCAGCAGATGCCCTGTGTCTGTGTGTGTTTTGATATCTCATACCTGCAATTTCTACAAAACAAAGAAGAGCTAAAGCTGAATAAAAGCCTCTCAAAAACTTCAGGTGCTTCAGTGAGCTATGTCAAAGACTTCTATAGAGGCTTTGAAGACACTTTGAAGCACCACTAAAGTGACATGGGGTATCACTTTTGAAGCAAAGCAAACACAAGGTGTAAACAGGACTGTAAGCTAACCATTTTATGTAGTGACAGGTGCTTTGACTGGCGTTCAGAGAGCTTTAAAAAGCATGTCCGAAGCTATGTTTTGAAGCAAGTGTAAATGAAGCCTTACAGTCAGTGACTGAGAAGTAGGATGGTGGACTGGCCCTTGGGACAGAATGTCTAGAGGATTCAGGAGGGCCCACAGAGAGTCTGACAGGAGTCCAAGTATGTCCCAGTCCTCCTGGTACAGTTCAGTGAGAATCACCAGAACACCCTCTATCTCAATTCTGTATAACAGATAAGGGAGAAGCTGTAGAGAAGGTAAATCATAGATTGTGGCAAAACACTTGGAACACCCCCCAAATAAAAATCCTATTCACTCAGATCCAGGCGCTGATGGCTGCCACCTGCCAATTTTCACACCTGAGATGTTGAACGCTTTGAACTTCTGATGCCTCCTTAAAGGACACAGGTTAATCACTATAGGCGTTAGGAGTGGGGAGGGAGCACTTTCAAGATTAGTTAGGTTTGTTCTCGAATTCTTTTTACTGCTATGGACCTAAAATTTTGCTACATCTCTGTGTATTAGTACTGACTAGGCCTAAATGAGGAGGGTAAACATTTGAAAACTTGTCCTAAATGTAAATGAAAAAGTATTACTGAGAGTATGTAACTGTGTTGTTGTTAGTGCAACACAGCATCATTAAGCATCATGTAAAGAGGAAACAAATCTGCAAACTCTAGAAAATATATCCTGCCATTGGAGCACCCTAAAAATATAAGGTTAGTTGTTGACTTGTCCAACAACATCAGTTTTTTTTCTGAAAGCCTTGTTATGTCCCAGCCCGGCTCATATTGTAGCAAAGCCATGAGCATTTCAGTGGTCAGTCCCATCCCACCAGAGGTTCAAGAGTTAGGACGCTCCCCCAAAAAAAGGAAAAAAGTAATGGCTGCAAAGAGAAATCAAATATAAAATAGGCCACAGTGGAATTATGCACTTTCGTTCACTGGAATTTATCCCAATGTTTAATCAGGGGAGCAGAAATATGAAATGCAAAACTCACAGTTCAGCTAGGTCAAGAAATGTAGATGATTAAATTATAATAAAATGTATCAGGTATGCTACTTGTACTGTTGATTGAGGGAACACTCTGTGACTAATCAGTCACTATTTTGTACAAAAGTATTTCACTATCCCCTTTATAGTTAAAGATTGCCTTCACTTCATCTGATTACCAGATATGCAGCTCATGTATTGAATGAACCCTTTGTGATTAATCAGTCATTATTTTGTTCTGAACCATAAGTCTTCTATCATCAATAAAGATTCCTTTCATTTTGTATTCTGATGACAGTAATCAGTGAGGCAGAAAACTATAGGAATTTCCCCAGGCTGAGCCAGATAGCAATAATAAAATGAAAAGATCTTACTTTTCCCCAAAAAACTAAAACATCAGGTTATATCTGGAGTTACATTTTAATCTCTACTGCTAATCCACCAGATTATACATTATATGACTGTATTTGGAAAAGACATAACCACATACATGTCGCTCCTTTAAAACCTTAACTCTGCTAACTAGAGATGAATAAGAACCTACAGCTCCATCAGTTGTCATTAATTGCTTATTATGATGAAAAAAAAAAAAGTAAAAAAAAAAAAGAATCAACACCAGGTCTGAATTTTAAACCATACAATCCCCCACCCAAATGCACCTCTTAAATAAAGAAAATAATAAACTGAATCTCATACAGTAAGAAAATTCTACATAGAATATAACTGTTCTTTCCCATTCAATCACCCAGCTGCTGGTGGTGTACCTCATCCAGGGCAGATGTTATCAACATATTTTGGGAATGCACAGCCATACAACAGTTCTGGTTGGAAGTTACACAGTTGGTAGGCTCCTTGCCCCCCAAATAAGTGATCCGCACAATTCTGCTTTACTACGCTAGGAAGCCTATTATCTCATGGAAAAATTCTGCAGCCTCTGCTGTTCCTGCCTGGAAAGTGCTCATTAACAAAACTCTACTGTTTTACAGGGCCACATGTACTAGCAGGAGTGCCTACTAAGTTTGATAAGGTGTGGGGTGGTTGGGTAAACAATATGTCTACAGTGTCGGATTAGATGAATCTGATTTGAAGTACATTGAGCACAATGTGATTTGGACAGGTGATCTGTGACTGTGCACTAGGACATTATGTAGAATGCCTATATATACATTGTTTAAGATGTGGTGTTGTTATTTTTATATCATATATGTAATTTATGGGGTAAGGTAGTCGGCAAATAGAAAATACTTTGACTTTCCGCACACATTTACTGAGTGATATTATTATGTTAAAAATGTTCTGTATTAGCCTTGGAGTTATTCTGGTGGCCTAGTGCTAGTTTCTTGTTCTTGTTTTGTTTGAACTGTGCCATCTGCATTTCAGGCTGTTAATGTGTTTTCTTTTTGTATGTACTCACTGTAGAAAACAATAAAAAGGAATTTACAAAAAAAAGAATGTGATTTTTGTGGATCAAAGCTCCAGCATTTCTCCAGACTGAGGTTCCAGATGCCATTATCCAGATTCCAAATAATATATTATCCTTTTAGAAATTCACAATAAAAATGTAGCATGGTATACTGGGAGAATACACTTCTTTGATTGTTTCATTTGGTAAGTCATAAGAAATGTTTACCAAGCATTAAAAGTTTCAGTCCCTGTTCAGTTAGTCAGTTACTCTGATAGAAGTCTATTACCGTATATTCTTTGAATATCTAATGTAGCAACTCCCCCTACCAAACCAGTAGAGAAAAGAAGAACTCTGCTCAAAATATCCCTGAGTTTTAATTTGGAAGGTGAAAGCTGAGGGATGTAACTCAATGTACTCTATAACCTCCTGCTGTGGTCATATAGAAAAGGCTTAACTCCTTCCTAAAGGAACTTTTTTTTGTTATATTCATATTGGTATGAAATACCTAACAAAATGACAGAAATATCTAGCATTGCCCATTTACACACTCTGGGATAATCAATGCAGTCTGGTTTGCCTTCCCATCACCGCCTCCTGATAGTCCCTCCAGGTTTATATGGCATCGGTGTGGAAAAATAAAAGCAAGATCTAGTGCTCTCTGATTTTACGGCTATTTATTAAATCATAAATGGTGAAATCGCACTTACATTTCAAAGCACTTCAGCAGTGCGGACTTATCATAGCATCAAACACTGCCTGTGGTCTCCGGGAATCGACGTGATGACGTGCAGGCTCCTCCCCCGTACGCGTTGCTTCATAGACTTCGCCTTCGCGTTGCGTCATAGACTTCGACTTCGTCAGCCCCGCTGACGAAGTCTCTGACGCAACGCGTACGGGGGAGGAGCCTGCACGTCAATTCCCGGAGACCACAGGCAGTGTTTGATGCTATGATAAGTCCGCACTGCTGAAGTGCTTTGAAATGTAAGTGCGATTTCACCATTTATGATTTAATAAATAGCCTTAAAATCAGAGAGCACTAGATCTTGCTTTTATTTTTCCACACCGATGCCATATAAACCTGGAGGGACTATCAGGAGGCGGTGATGGGAAGGCAAACCGGACTGCAGTGATTATCCCAGAGTGTGTATTGACTCTCAGGAGTCTGTTCCTAAGGTGAGCTGCTAATCTGTCACTAGTCACTAGGAGCACCTGGAGTGAAGCATGCAGCACTTTTGATCACGTTTGTGGATGAAGATTTTTTGATTTTCTTTTAGTCACTATTTTCACTGATTTTATAATCACAGCTCAGACATTGATTTATCACTTTAGTATCACAGTTGATGGACTGATTTAGAGTTATTGTGATAACATTTTGTACACCAAACATATTTATTTATTTATCTCAAATGAAAGACTTGGCACAGCAATATTATTTTCTTTAAGTTTTCACAGGTGTTTTTGTGTTTGGCACTGATTGTTTGCAGCCTTGTGCACAAGAACTTTGATTCTTTTTTTCTGTTTAACGTGGGCTTGCACTGATTTTTTTTATTTACATATTGCCCATTTACACCCCTTTTATAAAAGGCCATTTTGGTCACTCTTGCATTGCCTAAAATGAGCACGTAAAAACATCAGCTGGACTGGATTCCCCTCATTAATCATGTCTGCAAAATTAATATTTATATGAGGTCAACTTAAAAATCACCCCAAAAAAGTTTCATTTTAATAATTATATAAATTGAATCTGTCAGCTCCTGGGTGCAATGCAATTCCAACCTCTAACTGATTACCAAAAACAGATATTTCAGCCAGGTCTTCACTTAACTCCTGTAGAGCTATGACCACATGAAACCTAGGATTTTTAACCAAGGTACTGTAACTGAACCTTGAATGCTCTATATATCCTCATGGAGGGTGTTGGTTCACATGATAAAAGCAAGAAGCTTATTCTAAAAGTCAAGGTTGTCAGCCTGTTATGAATATGCTGCCGGTGTGATGAGACATTTCCACCAATGTTCCAGATAGTAGTAAAATTCTATCAGGCCATCTATCCTTGTCTAAATCTACGCAAACAAAATTAGCTCATTAGTATTTTCCATATGATAACGAAACTCCTTAATGAAGCATTTAAGTGTATGGAAACTCTAAAACTATTTCTCTGTATTTTTGAAATCATGCCCCACTCATGCTTCCTCATTTGGCTGTTGGGCTGCCTATCAAGTAGCTTGCATGGATGGGTGACAATGTTGCTGCAAATTGCAAGGTGGTGACTTAGTGTTGTCAGCCTGCAACAGGAAGTGCTGTTACTGGTAGAATCTATTTGCAACAGACTCACAAAAATGATTTTTTTTAGATAACAGTATGCATTAGAGCATAACTATATACATACTAAAAAAAATGATTTAGGGTTTATATACACATTAAGAAACTAAAATGGATTAGAAATATACTTTCTATGTAGACTGTATCTCTCTAAGCCTAAGGCCCGCACATCCCTGTATATAACACCAGAATTCTGCACTATATCCTATTTTTTATAGAAGTTACCCATTTAGTGATTATATCCACATCCTCTACTACTGATCTGCCCCCGAAGCAGCAAAAAAACAATAGAGCTTGCTTATTAGCACCAGAAAAGAGAAGTTAAAATAGGCATACCTTGTACACATCCAGGTCTCCACACTGGAAATCAAAAAGTGTATAGAGTTCGTTAAGCATGGTAATAACTTGCATGGGTGAGCAATGAGAACATATTGCAGTGAAGCCTACAATGTCAGAAAAAAGCATTGTCACATTGCTAAATTTCTTGGCTTGCACAGTCTGCCCTTGCCACAACTGCTGGGCAACTTCACCAGGAAAGATAGAGCATAAAAGGTCAACAGTTTTCTTCTTCTCTTCCTCCAAAGCCTGATGTGTAAGTTCAAGTGTCGCTTTCAGCTTCCCCAGACGCTTCTTTAGCCCATCTTGTGCTCTGGCTTGTTCCCCAATCAGTACAACATCTCTCAAAGCATTATGGATGGGAATGTCTGAAAGGTAAAGACCCTGTCCTGTAAAATCCTCTAGCCGATCCACACATGGAGACCCCAGGAATAAAATGGCACTGGATTCAAAAACATAGATCATCTGGCCTTTCAAATTCATTGTCTGTAAATAAAAGACAAAGGAATTGTGAACAAAGCGGTCACTAGTATTAGATGCCCCAACTTTTCTAACCATCCTAAATGAAAGGTTCTTTTTCCTGATAAAATTGCATGCCTGCAGAATAAGGTTATTGTTTTTAACCATTGTCATTTTGCATTAGAACAAAATAAAACATAAAATGAAAAATAGTTTACCAGGAAAACTAGATTTAAGGACTGTAAAACCTCAGTGAAGACTGGGTCATGTTTTTAAATCAACCTGAACATTTCATTTATATTTACATTAATTCTCAAGGTCATGATGATAACTTGTGTCTTAAGTAGGATATGGTTTACACCAAATTGACCTGCCTGCACTGATCTTGCCTTTATTGCACACGTTTAAAAAATTATTTAAGGTCTGAAGATTACATAAAGCTCCCAAACATATATTTTCTGTAGGCAGACACCCTATAGAATAAAATAGTGGTAGTTATAATTTTTTGTTACACAATATTAGTGCAAAGGTTTAGGAAACACAAAATGTCTGTGAAAAAAATACACATAAGTTGATTTTAGAACAACTAAAACACATTAAATTACCCATTTCTTGGAAAAATATAAAAGTTGAGGTTGTGCTGAGTAAAAATGTATACCCAATATGCCAAACCTTAAATTTGCTGAAATGGCAATAGACTTCAATACCTTTAAAAGCCCTAACAGGTCATTCGCTTAGAGTTACCTAGGAGCTTTTGTGCTAGAATTTTTAAAATATAAGAAATATGTCACATGCACTTTAGTGCATAGCCACCCCCAATGCGTGCATTGTACATGCATGTTTTTGGGGGTGGGGGGCCTTAAAAAAAAATGTTTGGGGGGGGGGAATTTTGAGTGCTAGGGTGGAACTTTAATTTCTTTACAATTTTCTAACACATTTTTTTTACCTAATTTTTTTTTTTTTTTTATCACATAGGGGACAAAAAGTTCCAGGGGTGTCTGAAAGCTCTGTAGCCGCCAGGTTGCTTCCATCTAACAGCCAGCAGTCAGCCTGTCAGATATACACTCACTCCTGGTGGCTGCAGTCGCTGGGAGTGTAAATAAACCCCCATCCCATTGTCAGGTACATACGATGTACAGACCTGGCACCAAAAGGTTTAACCACTTAAGCCCCGGAGGATTTGGCTGCTAAAAGACCAGGGGGTATTTTGCGATTTGGCACTGCGTGATTTTAACGGACAATTGCGCGGTCGTGCGACGCTGTACCTAAACGAATTTGACGTCCTTTTTTTTCCCACAAACAGAGCTTTCTTTTGGTGGTATTTGATCACCTGTGCGATTTTTTGATCACGTGCTATAAACAAAAAAAGAGCGACAATTTTGCAAAAATAACAATATTTTTCACATTTTTTTATATGAAATTCCCCCCCAAAAAAAAGTAAAAATCAAAATTTTTTAACATTTTCGGCCAATTTGTTTTATGCTACATATGTTTGGTAAAAAAAATCGCAAAAAGCGTATTTTGATTGGTTTGCGCAAAAGTTATTGTGTTTACTAACAAAGGGAAAGATTTTTGTAATTTTTGTTGTTTATTTTTTAACGCGTAATGGCGGTGATCTGCGATTTTTTTTGCGGTACTGCGACATTGGGGCGGACAAATCGGACCCTTGACTGACATTTTTGACACTTTTGGGGTTACCAGTGACATTTCTACAGTGATCAGTGCTATATATATGCACTGTTACTGTAAAAATACACTGGCAGTGAAGGGGTTAACTTTATTTGAGAGGGAGGGGCTGTGTGTGTCCCTAGGGGCGTGATTCTAACTGTGATTGGCTGTCTGTTGAGCTGTAGTTACACTGATCAACGGTTCTACATAGTAGAACCGTATGATCAGTGTTTCTACACAGGGAGAACTGACAGGCAGCTTGTTTACACAAGCTGCCTGCCTTTCTCCCTCTCCCCCGACGATCGCCGAGTGACCGCGCTCGCTCCCGCTCGCGGGATTTGGAGAGAACTTGTACTAGGAGGGTGGATTTGGGGGAAGACTTGTACTAGGAGGGGGGGATAACTTGTACTAGGAGGGGGGGAGGGGGGATGACGCTCCCGAGAGCCTCACAGGCTAGTGACGTTAATTAACGTCACTTTGCCTGTGAGGGGCTGACTGCCGCAGTAAATCTACTGACGGCAGTCGGCAAGTGGTTAAAACCTACGTTTAGCTAAAAAATAACAAAATCAACACAAGTGACATTACTTACCTTCAGAGTTATGTGTCCCTTGTACTGCCGTGTCCTCCTTAAGATACAATTTTCCTCCTTCAATGCTTCCCCTACCCCTGCCATCACAACCTTCTTTGTGAGACGGGGTTTAATACATAATACAAAGCTGTCACAGGCTCTCATCAAGAGAATGCAACTATGCCCAGACTTTCTGCCAAGATCCACCATTTATAGAATCCATACTACAGCTTTTATGAATGGAACAGGATCTATGAATGATGGATGAGTGGATAATAGATAGCAACGACCCCTCCATTCATAGATCACATTTAATTTATAGAAGCTGTAGTACAACTCCTATGAATGGCAGATCTGGGTGGAATGGGCTAGCCCAATTGTAAACAAGATGAACTGACTTGTTTTTTCACTGGAACTGCTCTGGAAAAGTCAAAATGCAACTTGCGTGAATGGGTCCTAAGAACATATTTGGCAACTAAAGAAAATACATGTTGTTCTTGCCAAAAATGCAATGTCCTTGTCACTTATTGCGGGCCCAAATGAAAGCAAAATCAATGCTATTCATTCTGTGAACCATTATCATGAGCATCACCTACGCAATAGAGATGAACAAACAAAAGCAGAAATGTTTGTACCCCTTCTTGGGTGGCAACTATGGCTACCACCATTAATACAGTGGAGGAATATACATTGCCACTAAAAGTTAAATGTGTTATTTACAACATTACTAGGTGAAAATAATCTTGAACAATGAAAACAAATGCAGCCATCACAGTGCAGACCTTATAAGGTGCAACATACCCATTTTTGGTTTTTCAGTTTGGATATAAATTAAAGCACTTGTAGTCCAACTCTCAGACTCTTACTTCTTCACTTAGTGGAAGTCCTACTTTCCTCCTTTTGCCACAACAATATCAACACTTTGTACTGTGCATTTTAAGTGCCTTTTTGATTGTGTGTTATATTTAGAAATAGTCTCATTTTGAGTTAGGAAAAATAATATGGGGCAGTAGACCATATATTTAAAATAAATCTATGTAAAATTATATTTTACAGGCACTCAGGCAGTAGGATTTCCAATGGAATTGTTAAGACCGGTTGAAATGAGACTTAATGTGACCCATGTCAATCCTCTAATAAGCTCTTTGTTTGCTCTCCTATTACAGAATTTTAGCAATCCCTGAAATGCAGCTGTAAAGATTCTGTAAATCAGATCATTACCAAGTAAAGTTGATTTTGCAAAGTTTCCCTAGATACAATATCATCATCCCTCCTCTCCTATTTTTTTTGTACTTGCTGAAGTCAGCAGACATAAATATATATATATGTATATATATATATATATACAGTGCCTTGCGAAAGTATTCGGCCCCCTTGAACTTTGCAACCTTTTGCCACATTTCAGGCTTCAAACATAAAGATATAAAACTGTAATTTTTTGTGAAGAATCAACAACAAGTGGGACACAATCATGAAGTGGAACAAAATTTATTGAATATTTCAAACTTTGTTAACAAATAAAAAACTCAAAAATTGGGCGTGCAAAATGATTCAGCCGCTTTACTTTCAGTGCAGAAAACTCTCTCAAGAAGTTCAGTGAGGATCTCTGAATGATCCAATGTTGACCTAGATGACTAATGATGATAAATAGAATCCACCTGTGTGTAATCAAGTCTCTGTATAAATGCACCTGCACTGTGATGGTCTCAGAGGTCCGTTTAAAGCGCAGAGAGCATCATGAAGAACAAGGAACACACCAGGCAGGTCCGAGATACTGTTGTGGAGAAGCTTAAAGTCGGATTTGGATACAAAAAGATTTCCCAAGCTTTAAACATCCCAAGGAGCACTGTGCAAGCGATAATATTGAAATGGAAGGAGTATCAGACCACTGCAAATCTACGAAGACCTGGCCGTCCCTCTAAAATTTCAGCTCATACAAGGAGAAGACTGATCAGAGATGCAGCCAAGAGGCCCATGATCACTCTGGATGAACTGCAGAGATCTACAGCTGAGGTGGGAGACTCTGTCCATAGGACAACAATCAGTCGTATACTGCACAAATCTGGCCTTTATGGAAGAGTGGCAAGAAGAAAGCCATTTCTTAAAGATATCCATAAAAAGTGTTGTTTAAAGTTTGCCACAAGCCACCTGGGAGACACACCAAACATGTGGAAGAAGGTGCTCTGGTCAGATGAAACCAAAATCGATCTTTTTGGCAACAATGCAAAATGTTATGTTTTGCAACACAGCTCATCACCCTGAACACACCATACCCACTGTGAAACATTGTGGTGGCAGCATCATGGTTTGGGCCTGCTTTTATTCAGCAGGGACAGGGAAGATGGTTAAAATTGATGGGAAGATGGATGGAGCCAAATACAGGACCATTCTGGAAGAACACCTGATGGAGTCTGCATAAGACCTGAGACTGGGACGGAGATTTGTCTTCCAACAAGATAATGATCCAAAACATAAAGCAAAATCTACAATGGAATGGTTCACAAATATACAGGTCCCTCTCAAAAAATTAGCATATTGTGATAAAGTTCATTATTTTCTGTAATGTACTGATAAACATTAGATTTTCATATATTTTAGATTCATTACACACAACTGAAGTAGTGCAAGCCTTTTATTGTTTTAATATTGATAATTTTGGCATACAGCTCATAAAAAAACAAAATTCTTATCTCAACAAATTAGCATATTTCATCCGACCAATAAAAAAAAAGTGTTTTTAATCCAAAAAAAGTCAACCTTCAAATAATTATGTTCAGTTATGCACTCAATACTTGGTCGGGAATCCTTTTGCAGAAATGACTGCTTCAATGTGGCGTGGCATGGAGGCAATCAGCCTGTGGCACTGCTGAAGTGTTATGGAGGCCCAGGATGCTTCGATAGCGGCCTTGAGCTCATCCAGAGTGTTGGGTCTTGCGTCTCTCAACTTTCTCTTCACAACATCCCACAGATTCTCTATGGGGTTCAGGTCAGAAGAGTTGGCAGGCCAATTGAGCACAGTAATACCATGGTCAGTAAACCACTTACCAGTGGTTTTGGCACTGTGAGCAGGTGCCAGGTCGTGCTGAAAAATGAAATCTTCATCTCCATAAAGCTTTTCAGCAGATGGAAGCATGAAGTGCTCCAAAATCTCCTGATAGCTAGCTGCATTGACCCTGCCCTTGATAAAACACAGTGGACCAACACCAGCAGCTGACATGGCACCCCAGACCATCACCGACTGTGGGTACTTGACACTGGACTTCAGGCATTTTGGCATTTCCCTCTCCCCAGTCTTCCTCCAGACTCTGGCACCTTGATTTCCGAATGACATGCAAAATTTGCTTTCATCCGAAAAAAGTACTTTGGACCACTGAGCAACAGTCCAGTGCTGCTTCTCTGTAGCCCAGGTCAGGCGCTTCTGCCGCTGTTTCTGGTTCAAAAGTGGCTTGACCTGGGGAATGCGGCACCTGTAGCCCATTTCCTGCACACGCCTGTACACGGTGGCTCTAGATGTTTCTACTCCAGGCTCAGTCCACTGCTTCCGCAGGTCCCCCAAGGTCTGGAATCGGTCCTTCTCCACAATCTTCCTCAGGGTCCGGTCACCTCTTCTCGTTGTGCAGCGTTTTCTGCCACACTTTTTCTTCCCACAGACTTCCCACTGAGGTGCCTTGATACAGCACTCTGGGAACAGCCTATTCGTACAGAAATTTCATTCTGTGTCTTACCCTCTTGCTTGAGGGTGTCAATGATGGCCTTCTGGACAGCATTCAGGTCGGCAGTCTTACCCATGATTGCGGTTTTGAGTAACGAACCAGGCTGGGAGTTTTTAAAAGCCTCAGGAATCTTTTGCAGGTGTTTAGAGTTAATTAGTTGATTCAGATGATTAGGTTAATAGCTCGTTTAGAGAACCTTTTCATGATATGCAAGTTTTTTGAGATAGGAATTTTGGTTTTTCATGAGCTGTATGCCAAAATCATCAATATTAAAACAATAAAAGGCTTGCACTACTTCAGTTGTGTGTAATGAATCTAAAATATATGAAAGTCTAATATTTATCAGTACATTACAGAAAATAATGAACTTTATCACAATATGCTAATTTTTTTAGAGGGACCTGTACATATCCAGGTGTTAGAATGGCCAAGTCAAAGTCCAGACCTGAATCCAATCAAGAATCTGTGGAAAGAATTGAAAACTGCTGTTCACAAACGCTCTCCATCCAACCTCACTGAGCTCGAGCTGTTTTGCAAGGAGGAATGGGCAAAAATTTCAGTCTTTCGATGTGCAAAACTGATAGAGACATCCCCAAGCGACTTACAGCTGTAATCGCAGCAAAAGGTGGCGCTACAAAGTATTAACTTAAGGGGGCTGAATAATTTTGCACGCCCAATTTTTCAGTTTTTTATTTGTTAAAAAAGTTTGAAATATCCAAAAAAATTTAGTTCCACTTCATGATTTTGTCCCACTTGTTGTTGATTCTTCACAAAAAATTACAGTTTTATATCTTTATGTTTGAAGCCTGAAATGTGGCAAAAGGTCGAAAAGTTCAAGGGGGCCGAATACTTTCGCAAGGCACTGTATATATATATATATATATATATATATATATATATATATAATAACATTGAATAGAGAAAGCAGGAAAAAAGGAAGCCAAATAGAAATTAAAGTGCATTTTTACATTGAGTTTTCACAGCTGCTATCTAGGGGGCTGTAACACAAGAGCAAAAGAGTTTAATGAATAATAAAAGCAAAGAGTTTACCAGCCTCGATGCACAGGTACTATTAAATGAGATAGCAGAAGAAATGGCATGTGTCACTTTAGAGACACAAAAGTGACATCGCTGTTAGAGTTCTAAACAGATCTCTTCTGAAAGCCAGCAGCCCCATTTTGAACACAATACTTATGTCCTAATGAGCAAAATGCCATTAATTGTACATTTAGAATCTCCATACACCATAATGAACTATGCTTTACTAAATTGCAATACTCATAGAGAAAACATATAGCTCTGTAAAGGTCTTTCCTCTCTATGAGTTAGAGAAATACAGACAACAAAAAGACAGCAATACAGAGTAACCACAAAGCAGCAGCCTGAACTCTCATGCCTGTGAACCCTGGTAGACTATGATCACTATTGTTATCCTCCCACCTCAAACATAAATATAGTTGGATAAATACTATAAAGCAAACAAACGCAGAAAAATGTGAAGTCTTGAGCTTTTTAAAGAAAAGTGAAACACACAATTTATTTTTCAATTATTTTTGTTCCTTTTACTTTTTATGGGACAAGATTTGTGACATCAACTAAAAGTTAAAAACTCCACTGGGTTAACTTTTATATGGGCAAGTGCCGGGATGACACGTGCAAACATTTCCAGTCTTGTACAAATAGCTTAACCATATAAAGGAATAAACAGTGCTCCAGCACAGTTAATTATGTGATACGCGGTGTCATCAGGTGCCATACTATATACTATCTTAACATGTCAGGAGAAATGCCATGAGCCGCATAGCAATGATTTCTGCTTAGAGAGAGAAAATATCCCTTCTCTAGGGAATATACGACCTGTCAAACTGGCAATACAAATCTGAGATGTAGAAAATATTCATTCAGGTATGAGAAATATTTCCATATTCTGACTACTATTTCTAGGGAATGTCATTTTTCTAAGCCTTTTTTAATAATGACTATAACACCAAAAATAAAAATCTACATACATTTTAATAAGCTTTGTCAGAAAAAAAAAAATCACCTTATAACTTACTAAGAAAAACTGTCACATTTCATTAGGATCTTTGTGTATATAAAACCTAATGAGGTGATGAGTTACGCTTTCAATGATAAGCATAGAAATGAAGCATGAAATTCAGCTGAGCCATATTACTTTTGCATAAAATTAAGGAGTAATTTTGTCACCTAATTTTCACATCTGCAGTTTATAAACTGCATAATCCAAGCACTGGAACCAATGTCTGTGCCACTATTTTTAGTTAGATAGAACCAGTTATAATCATTTCATTGACTTAATACTGCCAACTTTAAAACTGCAGATGTATCAAGAAAAGCCAAGCAGAGAGCTTTTCATGATATGGAAAATGGAACATAAATATAATAAACTAAAACTAAATTTTAAAAGTGAATCGTTAATACACAGCATCTCAGCATTCTTCAAAATTATTTCCCATAAAACTGAATTTTGAAAATGTTTTAGTATACACATAATAATAGCAAGATGTACCAGATAAACTAGCTACTTTATACATGAATGATCAAAAAGGGTGAGTCAATGGATTTCTAGTTAATTTAGAGCGCCTGCAGAGCAAACGCAATATATTCTATTTGATAATGGTATGGAAAGATTTAACTTCTCAACTAAGTGCTGTGGGTAATTTGCTTTGCTAAAATGATTAATAAAAACATTGCTAAAATATTTTGTTTACATATTAGGCTGCATTCACATGGGCAATGGGGGAGGATAGTTTGCTGCCTGCACAGGAAGCTTAAGCCCCGTACACACGCAATGATTATCGGCCGAATGATCATCCGTCTTTTGTCCAGAGTGGTGTTTTGTTGGTTGGAATGTGCCTAGACTGCACACAAATTTTCTCGCCCGACAAAATTCTACTTCAGAAGTGATGTCATGTGTTGGTTTGCTTTCTTTGTGTTCTTTCTTCTCTGAGCATTCCCAGACTTGCTCATTAGATTTTTCCTTGTCGAAATCTGTACTGACTGCACGAAAATTGGCCGTGTTTTGACGGCGGACAAAAATGTTATAGCATGCACACCAGATTTTTTTCGGCCGAAAAGTCGGAGTCGGTTGTCGGAAGCATCATACTAACAAGCCGAAAATCGGCAGATCGGTTATCGGACGAAAATTCCCTGCCGATTTTTGGACGCATGTGTACGAGGCTTAAACATCGCCTCTGGACACAGTTGCATTCTGTGCTATAGCCACATACAAACTGGCCGATTAGCTGTGGTCAGTTTGCTTGCTGCCAGAAAGTAGCCAGAAAGTAGCCAGAAATGTTGTACCTGGATGTACACTTTCTGAGTCTAGGGTTGGTAGTAGGCTCTTGGCCACTGATCAGTACAGAGTACAAATCAATGTATGCATGCAGTGTATAGAACTGTCAGCAAGAGTCTAATGAGTCTCACCAGTAGCTGCCTCTGACCACCAGTGTGTATCTGTTTAAATGTAGCCTAATCGGCCATACACACTATAAGATTTTCTGAAGACTTTTTCCTTTAGATTTACCAAAACCATATAATATGAGGTCAAACCTAAACACTTTCAATTTGTATGCAATCTGGCAGGCCCCTGCACTACATAGAAAAGGTAAATCTGAAGGAAAAAGTCTTCAAAAAATCTTATAGTGTGTATGGCCCTTTAGACAGATTCCACCATGTGCTCATGGGAATGCCAAAACATGCTTTTACTCCCTACTAGAGATGGGCCGAACAACTCCTTGTTTTGAGCCGAACAATGAAATCCATTGAAGTCTATGGGACCCAAACTGGAAAAATCAAAAGTGCCCATTTTGAAGGCTTATATGCAAGTTATTTGGCATAAAAAGGGTATGGGGTCTTGGTACTTCCCTGGGGGATATGTATCAATTAAACAAAAGTTTGTAAAAAAGATCATTTTTAAATGAGCAGTGATTTACTGATGCTTAAAGTGAAATAATAAAAATGAAACATTTCTTGAAATATAGTGCCTGGGGAGTCCTCTTAGTCTGCCTGTAAAGTGGCACATCTGTACTGTGCATTGAACCTGCTGCAGCAAAACTGAGATGTATAGAAGAGAAAAAATGGCATTTAAATTGATTTTCCCTGCAAGCTCTCTTTATTTTGTAAACAACGGCTTGGACAGCCAGCCTGTTTGATAAGGCCACATGTTAGTGCACTCAGAACAAGATTAGAGATTTTATGGATAAATTCTTCTTTAATCAATGGAAGTTGTTTGGTGCAATTTAACTTTAGGTCTCACTACACAGACACACTCTGCTGACACACTACAAGATACTGCAGTATAACTGCATTAAAACAGTTCGATATACTGCAGTAAAATGTGCACTAAGACACTTCAATATACTGGAGAAAAAGTGTACTAACGCACTTCAATATACTGCAGTAAAAGTGCATTAATGCACTTCAATATACTGCAGTAAAAGTGCGCTACTGCAATTCACTATAGTGCAGTTAATCTGCCCTGACATACTAAACTGATACACTTCAATATACTGCAGTGAACCTGCCCTGACATACTAAACTGATACACTGCAATATATTGCAGTAAATCTGCCCTGACACACTAAACTGGCACTAAAGTAAAAAAGGAAGGTCACACTGCACTATCACTATATTCACACTACTCTGACACTCTACACTCACAATAGAATCCCAAAAGCAAACTATGGCATGCTAACTTGCTAGTGGCAATGAACAGAGCCCTGTTCTATCTATCTCAACTCGAATATCACACTGCAAAAAGCTGCTTTGGGAAGGAACAATTTAGAATGTGGGGTTGGTCTATGAGCAATGAGCCATGATTGGCCGCAGTCAGCATTCTTTCTCTAGTCAGGGCTCTGACAGTGTTCTGCACCCTGGTTGGGCAATGCCTTCATTACTTTAGCCAATCAGGGCTTCCAACGCACTGTGCAGCATGCAGTGCATTGTGGGGCATTTGGCGGGCCGAACAAACAGGCGAACACCCCGACAATTCGGGTGTTCGCCGAACAGACGAACAACCAAAGTTTGGCCCAAACTCATGCTCAGGCTGAACTGTTCGCGCAACACTACTCCCTACAAGCTGATGAGGTAAAATGGCACTAAATGCAAAATCAAAAATATCATATATGATGCAGTTTATAAGTAGCATTAACAAATCAGTCTTTGTTTTTCTGAGCCTCCTGTAAACACCTGTTGATCTTGCTGTTATTTTCCACTTTTCCTTACCGGACTAAGCTGTCCCACGATCAGTGGAAAGCAGGTGCAATGTCAGGCTCCTGCAGACAGGTCCTTGCCTATACTTCTATACAGGCTTTCTGTTTGGGAGCTGGAGGAAATGTCAGTGAACTATGAGGGCGATAACAGAGGTGGCAGACGTAACTTGTCGTTTCTTTATTCAAAGCCAGAGGAAGCCTTGTTTGCTGTCATAGGGAAGGGAGGTGGGTGGTTAGGAGGAGAGGAGGGTATCCGTGAGCATCTTACACCCTAAATACAGACATACTATGTAAGGTGCTAAAAAGGTGAGCCTATCCTTTAACACTGACAGGGGTGCTTTCAATAATCAGCTTTTATTAATTTAGTTAAAACCTTTACCCAAAAAAGAAAAAAAAAACAGTTTCTGTAACTGCTAAAAATGTTTTATCTGGAGTTAGGCTTTTATTTGATGGTCATTTATGTGAAGTCTATCTAAATCCACTAGTGGATCCTATTTACCCTTTCCAGACAGTGCTATGTTGTCCAAATATTTTTTTGTTCCTCCTCCATAACAAGAGAAGCCACCCTAAGACAGGAAGTGTGCTAATGAGCGGATCACTAGGTGAAAATAAAGAAAACAAAACCTAAGAAAAGCAAAACTAACTAACATTTTAGGATCAGTAAGCTGTGATATATCAATTTTAGTTTTTTAGTTTAATACTGCTTTAACCACTTAACCCCCGGAGGATTTGGCTGCTAAAAGACCAGGGGGTTTTTTGCGATTTTTTATACTGCGTGAATTTAAGGGACAATTGCGCGGTCGTACAACGCTGTACCTAAACGAATTTGACGTCCTTTTTTTCCCACAAACAGCGCTTTCTTTTGGTGGTATTTGATCACCTGTGTGATTTTTTGATCATGCGCTATAAACAAAAAAAGAGCATCAATTTTGCAAAAATAGCAATATTTTTCACATTTTTTTTATATGAAATTCCCCCCCAAAAAAATGTAAAAATCAAAATTTTTTAACATTTTCGGCCAATTTGTTTTATGCTACATATGTTTGGTAAAAAAATCGCAAAAAGCGTATTTTGATTGGTTTGCTCAAAAGTTATCGCATTTACTAACAAAGGGAAAGATTTTTGTCATTTTTGGTTTTTTTTTTTAACGCGTAATGGCGGCGATCTGCGATTTTTTTTCTGTACTGCGACATTGCGGCGGACAGATCGGACCCTTGACTGACATTTTTGACACTTTTGGGGTTACCAGTGACATTACTGCAGTAATCAGTGCTATACATATGCACTGTTACTGCAAAAATGACACTGGCAGGGAAGGGGTTAACTGTTTTGGAGAGGGAGGGGTTAAGTGTGTCCTAGGGGCGTGTTTCTAACTGTAGTGGGACATGGCTATTGGTGTAAAAACAAAGATCAACGGTCCTACATAGTAGAACCGTCTGATCTTCATTTCTACACCAGGGAGAATGCCGATCCGCCTTTCTCCCTTCACCGGAGCGATCGTGAGTGACCGGCGGACGATCAGGTCCGCCGGTCACACGCACTGACTTGTCAGTGAACGGGGCGGGCAGGCGGGCCCGCACGCCATTGGCTCACAAGTCAGTGACAGGCGAGTGACGTACCTATACATCACTCTGCCTGGCCGGGGCTGACCGCCGCAGTATATAGTCGTGCGGCGGTCGGCAACCGGTTAAAGCTGAGGTTTATTCTGCTTATGCTTTGCATTTCCTGGTTGCTCCCTGCTACATCAGGATGCAAACTGCATTTTTAAATAAAACCTTTTTTTTCTGTGCACTGCAAGCAGATCACAGCTTGCGGAAGGTGCCTACACATAGCTGAATCTTTGGAGGCGTTATGAAAATATTATGGACGGATATCAGTCTAGAAAAGTTGGTGTTTCTAGGCAGGCTGCATTTGCATGCAGACCATCTTAGGTAACACCAACATATGTTGCTGAACCGCTATGAATGAAAGACCTGAATCCGATGAATTAAAGCGGAAGAAAACCCATTGGTTTAACCGTTTTAAAAAACATTTACATTCCTGGCATGTGCTGGGAATGTAACTGTCACATTTTTTTTTCTCTCAACCAAACTGTAAAACCATTCAATGGCTGGTGTCATAACTGATCACATGTGCAGCACTATGGCAGTTGAAGATTAAACAGAGGCCAAGATGAGAGCTTCCTTGGCTGAAGAAAAAAAAAATCGGAGGCTTTACTCTAAATGGGCAGTTCAGGGACAGTAAAGCTTGGGAGAAAAGACTGGATGATGCTGGATGTTCTTCAACCGGGACATGAGATGGGCTCTAATTGACTTGCTGCAGCTTCCAATGCACACTGCAGCAAGAATTTTGTATAAGACGTTTCCTAAAATTATTTCAATATATATATATATATATATATATATAGCTGACTCTTTTTTTTTTCTACGTCCTTGCACAAGCTGGTCAGATAAATAGTGATAATAATATGAATGCACACTTCCTGTGCTTCCTCTTGCAGTCTCTACGATTAGCCCAACCTCACTTTCCAAGCCTTGAAGGCTCTATTTCTGCAGTTACCAAAAAGACAGTCAAGCTGTTCCAACTTTTGAGGTCAATATTGATTATTGAACTAACGCTGCCTGCATCATCTATATAATCAGACCAAATCTCTAAGAAAGAATAAATTTAACGTCTAAATACACATTGAACAATTGATTCATGACTTTGTGAGCCTCTAATCCTTTGATTTAGCTAGGGGGCAAGAAAAAAAAAAAAAAAAAAGGAGCTGCATCCTACACTCAGAGTAAAAGACTAAGGCCCCTTTCACACTTGTGCGACTTGAAAGTCGCGCGATTTTGCTGCAATTTTGTTGCCGTGATTTTACCGCGATTTTGATGCGATTTTGACTGGACTTTAAGCAATGTCTATGTCTTTGGACCTCAAAACGCATTAAAATCGGGCCAAAGTAGTGCAGGACCTACTTTGAAGTTGCTGCAACTTTAAGTTGCGCATATATGAATGGGTATCATTGGAAAACATGGCAAACGACATGTCGTGCAACTCTGATGTCCAAAGTTGCATGACAAGTTGCACAAGTGTGAAAGGGGCCTAAAAAGAAAGCAATGGTCAAGCCCACCAAAGACTGTTGTTTTATTGGTAAATAAACAGTAATGGTCCATTTACTAATGGAAACCATGATGTGCTTATGCTTGCCAAATTATGATTTACTTAAAGTAAATCTCCAGCCAGACATTTTTCTGTGTTTTGGATAGTATAGAGAGAGTTTAAATCGCTGTCAGGTTTCCATTGCTTTATGCGTCCAAACTGAAAATATTCCTTTCACCTCCAGCACGTACACCAGAACATAAAGAAAAATCGCCTCCAGGGACACAACCAACAATAAACACTTTCTGGAGGCTGTAGCCCTTACTCATTCTGCACATCTAACACCTGTACTGTTGGGATGCCATTCAGCTTGGCACATGCTATTGGAGCTGTTAATATGGGTAGGAAGGTGGTATGGTGATGTACATGGCAGGGATGAGATTTGCTTGCAAAGTCTCTTATTTAATCAACCACGCAAACTCTTCCAAAGGCTAATCAGTTCAGATCTAGTTCAGAATACAAAACTTGCTTTATTTATCAAGTCATTTTTAAGGTCAAACATGAAACTTTACAATGAAAACATACTCTATTGGAGTGGCATGCTTGCTTCACCTTACAATTGTTTTAATCAAATGGCCACTCCGCTAGATAAATTCATATAATTGCTGCTCTGAACCAGTTTGAATCTTATCTAAAATAAAAGTCCATATTCTCCAATAGGTTAAGGGCCTTTAGAGCAATAGTTCTCCGGACCTCAGGACCCACTAATAGGCCAGATTTTAAGTATCACCTTGGGGAGATGCAGACTAGAATACTGCAATCACTGAGCAGCAAAATATATAACCTGTGATGTATTTCAGTTATCTTGCAAACCTGGCCTGTTAGTGGGTCCCAAGGCCCGGAGTTGAGAACCACTGCTTTAGAGGATTCAATGCAACCTAGCACACAGATTGGGGCATGACAGCTACTTACCATACGAGGAACAATGTGGGCACCACTACCGACAGACCATCACTCCATTGTTATGTGGGTGCTGTCGGCCAGGAGAAACGCTGCGACTCACAGGTCTTATGTGTCCTTGTGAGACGTTTAACTCGCAGGCGAGCCCCCGTCCAGTGGGGCTAAGTCACGGCGGACCTGACGCGGAGCTGCGGTCTGCACGAGGTCGCTGGTCGGACTGGGGGGAACCTAAGGATCTTAGAGTGGAAGTAAACTTCCATCATTAACTTTTACCTATAGGTAGTGTAAATATATCCTAAACGAGTATCCTTTAGGAGATATTTACTGTACATGCAGCCAGTGACATCACTGGCACATTATTTTCAAATAGCAATGGCAGGGCACAGGGAGAAGATTCTCCTGCTTTCCCCTGGGGGGGGGGGGGGGGGTTGGGGATGCGCTACAGCTCCTGGAACATGTTACTTGTTCCACCCTAAATGGTAAAACACATGACATGTTCCAAAAGGTGAACTTATCTTTAAAACCTGCTCCCACTCTATACACTGCGCAGCCCTCACAAAAGTTATTCAACATGAGCAGGCATTTACCTTTAAACCAAAAATATATAAATCTCACAAAAAGACTAGTGTCTTCACAATATATAAAAAAAAATCGAAAGTCCCAATAATTGTGCGTAATAAGTCAATGTGAAATAAAAGTGAAAATCTTCGCCATATTGTTGTTACCTGAATTTTACAAAGGTGGACTGCGTCCCAACTGTTTCCTCAGAATGTTTTGTATTTTTCATTCTTCTCTGTTTGGGGGTAGTCCTCCCTCTGCATCTGTACTATGTACCTTTTGTTTTTTTATTGTATTCTCTAACAAAATGTTTGAACAACAATTTATGCAGTCCACTTTGTGAAACATTATCCATATGAGCCACACTCACCAATAGTTGTGACCTTCAAATTATACAGTAGATAGGTCATAAAAAACCCAAAGTCATCCAGGGCAAAGTAAAGCCACCAGACCTTGTACCCATGAGTTCTTTTAACCCCTGAGTCACTGAAGAACCCTGAAATGGAACAAATATTGTAAGTGGAACGCTGACCACATGGATTGAGAAAAAGGAAGGGAACATGTGTAGCTGGAAACAAAAGAGAGGAGAAGTAGTTCAGTTCAGGTTGAACTAATCCCATGGAGTCACCAGAGTGAGAATTAGGAAGGTCTGAGGGTCCTGGGACCTGGCGACAAACCTATCATTCTTTTTGCTGAATGTGGATGACAGAAAATCCAACTTTGGGGTGGAGAGTCAATTTACCTCAAATCAAATGTGATGGCTGAGTTGGAGAATGCGGACAGGGCAGTACCACCCAAGTGAAAATCAAGTCTGTTTCTTTTTCAGCAGTGTCAAAGTCTGGTGCTTCCTTAATGGTTAATGTAGACCATTGCTGTGGCACTGACCAATTCGATTCTAGTCACAGCTGACAGAACCAGCATTTAAGGGACAACTGGATTGCCCAGAGTCCAAGGATATTGATGGGAAGTCAGTTGACAACCAAATTTCCTGCACTGATGGGGCATCCAGGGCTCCTCCCCAGCCCTATAGGCTGTTATCCATCATAAGAATTTTTTAATTTCTTTTGGGGAAAGGGTCTCCCTGACTTCAGTACCGAGATGGAAATCCATCACATCCACAAAAGTCTTCCCTTAAGTAAGATGCATGGGGCAGTGCACACACCAAGTATGTTTGCCCCACACTGCCAGAATGTTAAGTTGGAGTTGGTCTGGAGTGAAACTGGGCATTGGGACACTGCCTCAAAGGAGGCTATCATCAGGCACAAGACCCTCATGCAAGCAGGAATCAAGGGCTGACCAGGGAGAAGGAGATATTGTAAGCAGATGAAGATGTTAGAAGTTTGTCCTGGGGCAAGAATATTCTGGACAGACCCAAGGACTCTAATCAATGATTCAGCTCTAGGGATGACTTCCGAATGTTGAGAACCCAACCGAAGCGCTGAAGAGAAATTACTGTCAACTGGGCATTGGTTGATAGAGTTAGGGAGAGATGGTCCTTTAACAGGACATCACCCATGTATGCCACATGTATCCCTTGAGAAAGAAAAAGGACTGGGACAGAGGGAAGAATATTGGTGACCTGGAGTGTCGTGGACAGGCCAAAGGGAAGGGCAAAAAATTGTTAATAGTGAGCTCCCACAGCAAAATGCAGAAAGCATTGGTAAGGAGGAAAGATGGGAATGCACAAGTAAGCATCCCTGATGTCTACAGAGGCAAGCAGGTACCCAGGAAGGAGGAAGACATTGACCGACCTGGCTAATTCCATTTGGAACTTGCAAGAATAAGTTAAGAGTTTTCAGGTGTTCTCTATGGAAAGGCAGGCTCTTCTTGCACAGGAGTTCCGCACACCAAAATTTTAGCCAAAGGATCTGTCGCATATGGACGGAGAGGAGGTTCATCCTTGAGATTTGGCAAATTGTATCCACCCAGACAGTCACATAGTAGTGTAAGTTCATAGGTAGGGGCTCTAGGTGGTGGTGAATAGATACAGTATGTTAAAATAAAGCTAGGGTCTCAGGCCAAAATGCCTAGGAGCAATTGTATCTTTAAGCTTTGATGAGATCTCAGCTGAAGGTGGCTCATCCTGAAATGATCTTTATAAGAAGTTTCATTCTTGTCTACCTCCTTCTCAGACAGCACATCAGCCGCAAAAGTAAGGTCAGAGACCAACTGTGAAGGAGAGACTGAAGGGGCTCTTTTGTCACTCCTGCAATCTAAGGCTTCTAAAGAGGACTGAGATCCTGCCCATTACATCAGACATGGTGGCAGAAATTTCTTCTCTAGGTAGGTAGGAGGAAGGGTTAGCAGCTGATGGGCCAATGAAGTTCCCAGAGGAAAGATGGGAATCAGGCTGGGGGCAGTTATCATAACAGAAGGTACAGGGGCTTTTTTCATTATCACCCCCATCTCCTGGAGCCATTAGCTGAGTCTGAGTCAATAAGACCACCTGACCCCTTGATCCTGCACCTATCATCTGCAATGGGCAGAGAAAAATGTCCCCCAAAGGGTTACTCATAAGTTTTCCTGGTTCTGAGGGGAAAGGGAGAAGTCTTTGTAGCCATGCACTGTAGGCTGGCAAAAGAGAGGAAAAAAGAAGCATCCAGGGATGGCTGTGTGTATTCTGTAGGAGCTGGGAATCCAGGAGCCATAGAATTTGAGGTGACATCTGAAAGACAAACTTCTGCAATAAGGGGCCAAAAAACAGACCTGCACTCCCTCTCCATGGCTGCAACACTGCATTTAAAGTGTTGCAGCCTGCTCTCTACCATAGCCATACTGCACTCGAGCATCAGCACATTGGGTTACAGAAGGGTGAAAGCCTTGAGCAAATTACTGAGGTAGATGTCTTCCATTCTTGGCAGGATAATATGGACAACTGCCAAATGGGTCTCCGGGGATAGGGCTACCCCACAGGTAGACTATGGCTCTAGACCTATATAGTAACCCGTGGCTAACTCAAACCAATATGCCATGTGTCAAGATGAGTGTTCACTGCTGAAGTGACTTTACAAATTGGGCCTAAATCTTGAACCAATAGGGTCTGGGTGCAGTCCCCCAAAGTTTAGCTGAAGAGTCAAGCTGATACAGAAAGCTTTGGAGCAGCTAGAAACTTGACTGAAGAATGCTGGGAGGGGTTGCATGCTCCTACAGCTTTTTTCGCCAATCAACTGAAGGTAGCTGTATATAACCCTTGATTAAGACTAAAGCCTAGTACACACTATTGGAAAATTTAATGAAAATATTCATATTTGGAACAATCCTTCAATTTTCTGTTTATTAGTACAATGCTTTCACAAGTTAATATGGACTATTTGGATGAAAATTTCCGAAAGGACATTCATCAGATTTTCTAACAAAGTGTTCTAGGCTTAAAATCCTGTGTCCTGTACTATTAAGACATTTCATTTTTTTCACATGTACATATTTAGGTTTACCTGCAAAACATTCTGTTGGTTGGACTTGAGGACAGCTTGGAAAGCAACGGTGATAACAGTTCAAATGAATGTAATATGGGCACTTGCAAATTGCAACAAAAGTTCTACACTAACCAAATAAAGCAAACCATCTACTAAAGTAGTCAGATAAACACATCTTGGATTTCTGTAACTGATCTCACCTCTGATGACTTCTCAATAGTTGTGTCCCATCTTTTAACTCTTATAATAAACTGCATATTCAACATAGTCATGATCGCACTAAAAGTACTGCTTATCTTAGGAGAAATTATTTCAAAATTTTCTTCAAAGTTGGTTTTCCCAGGAATGTCCTTTCGGTTGAGCAGTTTCTTTACTCCATTACCAATCTGTAGCATATTCATGTCTGTGTCAAACATAAAATGGAAAGGGAAAGTCTTGCAGAAGATAGTTGCTGAGATAACCACATATGACTGTGGTTTACATGGAGACAAGGATGGTTTGGTATTTTTGACTTCCACAGAGTATAAAAGATAGGGTTCCTTAATAAAGTCATTACTATCGTTATCACGATGTGGTATTAACTTCACTTCAACATCCGTTTCATAGAGTGTATATGCTGCTGCTTTAATAATCCCTGGTAAAATCAATGTTGTTACATTATTTGGGAAGAAATAGTATACATTTAAGTAATCTGGATCTTTTTCTAGGCACAAGATTGACCCTTTTTGAAGTCCACCCCCATCTTCCTGAGTTCTGCTTTGTCCACTTTGCTTTAAATGTGTGTTAAAACTGTTTAAAAAGTCTTTCAATGACCCTCCAACAACTTCCAAAACATGTTCATCTTCTTCATAACATATTTTGAATAGATCTTCTCCGAGAGATTTTTTAACGTCTTCCACGGGAACCCCTGAAATGATAACATTTTTACAACATGAGACAGGAAAGGGAGGGCAAATGTTTACAGAGGAAACCAAATATCATGGTAAATTTAGGAGCAAAGGCCCTACACAAAAAAATGCCCTATTTATGAAAATTATTATATACTCTAGGTTTACTTTAATTTTAAGGGATTGTAGCAATACCACTTTTGTTTTTATTCATTGATAAACACTGCCACAGTAGCCCTTGCAACCACAGTGGTGTTTCTATATCGCAATACCACTAATCATCTAGTCCAGGGATCCTCAAACTACGGCCCTCCAGCTGTTGCAGAACTACACATCCCATGAGGCATTGTAGAACTCTGACATTCACAAACATGACTAGGCATGATGGGAATTGTAGTTCCTGAACAACTGGAGGGCCATAGTGTGAAGACCCATGATCTAGTCATTGATAACATTGTTTAACATAATACTGGTGCTACTTGCCTTATATCTATCCATACTTGGAGCATGCATTGGACACTGCAACCTGGCAGGATTTTTTAATGTAATTTGCATTAGACAAAAAGGCCCTTTTAATGTATACCCACAGGCATACATAGGACCTATACTAAGTTCCATTCTAATATATTTGAAACTCATAACTGAATAAATATTTTTGTAGCAAATATTAATGTAATTGTTTTTACTATACTATAATGTGATTCTGTAATAATAATTTGTTTTCAGAATTTTTTCGTCAATATAGATGGTTTGCTGCCCCATTAAACATTTTCTGGAGTCCCTGTATATATATATATATATATATATATATATATATATATATATATATAGGGGAAGATGAAGAAATCATGAGATAATGAATATATATTTGCTATGTGTTAAACACTTACATAGGTTGACATGACTTTCCCAATGTCTCTTACCTGCTGCATTTGATTGATTTATTAAAATTTTCTCAAAATCCTCTTTCTCAACAACTTTTCCACACCCTGGCATACCAGGCAGCTTAAATGTACTGCAAACAGATCTACAGAGGAAAAAAAAGGTAAAATCGTCTTATTCAACAACCAGAAAGCATTTCATACTTTGGTATGGATCTATTAAACGAATGGGTCCTCTTTAAGAACCTTCCCTGTGTTGCATAGCTGAGCTTTACTTGGCATCGGTTTCATGAGAAAAATGTGAAATCCCATCTATTTGGGGGTCTCAGACCTATGACACAGCTAAAGTCTCAGCCTATAAAAGTTTTATCACAGAACTGACTGGGAATTTGGTAGCTCTGAAAGGTACTAAAATGCCTGATGGGCATGAGTGTATTTCTGTTCTAATTTGTGCTTCTGACATGTTCTACATGGCCTTCAATACTTAACTATGCCAATACTGATGTCTACTGATAATCTTTTTTTAAAATTTTGGAATACGAAATACAGAATACAGAAAAATATGACAATGCTCACAAATATAGGATGACCTGTTTTATTTGCCATTGCCGTTTTAATTTCCAGCCTGGGACTATTTGAGCACCTCTGGCTTACACAGCGCCATAGTGATTTGATTGACCGTATACAGCAGAACATTATTCAAGCAGGCAGTGAAACATTCTGCCTCCAGGACATAAGACATCCAAAAACATTATTTCTGTTCAGTGTGTTCCACTTACAATACAAATGTCACATGTGTCTCATAGAAGCAGTGCCCTCCTAACTTCATAACTTTTTGCACTGTAATACATTCCTTTAAATTAATACATCTATACACCATGGCAGTATCTGTTACTGAGTGCCAATTATTTGCAGGAACGCTACTGATATTCTCAAATACAGCTGTTACATGTTGGCAACTTTTTTTTTTTTTTTGTGTTCATATTGCGTCTCATTAAAACTGAACACAGTTATCTATACTGTGTATTTTTCAGATTGGCAATGCATGCATTTGTGTTTATAAAAAAAAAAAAGAAAGATTTCATTTGTATTTAGGGGCTGTTCTCAGGATACTCATCATGCATCAACATCTAAATCCAAAGTTAGCTTTTAGACACTACTGCCAGCGGTAGACACCGCCTATGTTGGGTTCACGGAACACATCTATCTTAGTGCATTCAGCAAACAAAGTCAATATGTCATGCGAGCTTTAGCCAAGGCAAAAAGCATCAATGATTTCCCCTAGTTTAATGAAAGAGTATGGATAAATGTAAGTGCAAACCACTCTCATGGTGACGCATGTGCTCATTGCATCTAAATGTAGATAGTGTGGAACCCTGAAACCACCTTAATAATTTTAGTGAATTAAGGAACAGGAACATTTGTTTGATTGCCAATATCTGGTGCACGATTGTTGGATACATTTCTGATTTTTATTACACAACAAAAAAAAAAGTCAGTATGTGTTGGCATGTACTGTATTTAGCTATAGGAGGTGGCAGGTCTGTAGCAAAGGTATACCGAATGTGTGGTCGGTCCTCCAATATCTATGTGGTTCTTTATTGTTTCCATTGGACAGATATCCATTAGAAATAATCAGATTTGCCAAATCAGATTGCATACCCCATATCTTGTCGGATGTGAACAGCTGCAAAGGTTTATAAATGTAGCATATAGTGACCTGGTGAGTAGGGAAAGAGCAAGCTGCTTAAGTGCCGGTTCACACTATAGCGTGTGCGGCGATCGCATGTAATATCGGAGCGCACTGCTCCTTCATTACATGCGATCGGATGTGCAGTGCGATTTCAGCCATACACTTTGTATGGCTAAATTCGCACTGCACCCGCACAAAAGACGCACAGGACCCTTTTTTTCAGCCGCATCAGGATCGAATCGCACAGTGGTTCACACATGTGCGATCCGATCCTGTACGAACTGTCAGATCGCACTGCGATATGCGATCAAACTGGGGGTGTGGTTAACATTTCATTGACACCCCCTGCGTATCGCATATGGCAGTGTGAACTGCAAGATGTGCGTTTGCGATGTGGGAACAGGCTGCGAATTCGCAGCCTTCCCGCATCGCACAAGTGTGACCCGGCACTAAAAGGGTGATTGATAACAAATGTGTCTATATAAATAGACCATTTAGTCTTTCTCTTTGTTTGTTTTCAGGAGAAACAACTTTTTTTGTGTAATTTTTAAATGCACTGACAAACCCATACATAAATAATTAATCCCCTGCCGCATGATAAACCTACAAAAACTGATGTCATCCTAAGCCCCGTACACACGTACTGATCGTCGGCCGAACGATCGGCCGTCTTTTGTCCAGGGCTGTCGTGTCTGCTGAAAACTGCAAAAGACTGCACACGAATTTTGTCAGCCAACAACAGCCGACTGCAGAAGTGATGTCATGTGATGGTTAACTTTCCTTGTCTTTTTTCTTCTCTGAGCATGCCCAGTCTTGCTAATCTGCTGTCTGTCGGCTGAAATCTGTACTGACTGGCGAACAATCGGCCGTTCTGGTGACGGCCAACAAAAATTTTAAAGTCTGCACGACAGATTCTGTTCGGCCGAAAATGTGCTGTCGGAAGCATCATACTAACAAGCCTACAATCGGCCGAACGGTCGTCGGCTGAATATTTACGGCCGACAATCGGTACGTGTGTACGGGGCTTTAGTTTGCACAATAAGGGGTAAAAAGATGGCCACAGTCAACAGGCTGTGCTATAGTTTTTCCTCTAAATAATAAGATGCTTAAAGTGATTGTAAAATCTTGTTTTTCTTTTAGTTAAAAATAACAAACGTTATACTTACCTGCTCTGTACAGTGATTTTGCACAGAGCAGCCCGGATCCTCCTCTTCTCAGGTCCCTTTTCGTTGCCCCTGGCCCCTTAAAAAATAGGCTTTAGGCTCGGTTCACACTTATGCGATGCGGGAAGGCTGCGAATTCGCAGCCTGTTCCCGCATCGCAAATGCACCCCCGGCAGTTCACACTGCCATATGCGATACGCTGGAGGTGTCAATGTAATCTTAACGACGCCCCCAGTTTGATCGCATATCGCAGTGCGATCTTGCAGTTCGCACAGGATCGGATCGCACAAGTGTGGACCGCTGTGCGATCCGATCCTGATGCGGCTGGAAAAAAGGGTCCTGTGCGTGTTTGCTGCGGGTGCGGTGCGAATTTAGCCATACAAAGTGTATGGCTAAACTCGCACCGCGCAGCCGATCGCATGTAATGAAGGAGCAGTGCGCTCCGATATTACATGCGATCGGCGCAGCCACATCAATGTGAACCGGGACTTAAAGCTGGACTGGCCTTTTTAACAATATTTTTTTTTTTTGTTGCTTTTTTAGGGTCCAGCTTAGTTACCTCTAATTCTTGGTATGCTATGTCTAGAGGGCTGTTGGAGATGCTAAAAATCTTATTTGCATTATGCAGCATACAACTATCAGCTTTCATCTTCCAGCTCAGTGGCTGTGAGCTCTGCTGTTCATACAGTGATGATAGTGGGTCACTTATTTTTCATTTCATCCATTCAAGAAACATACTGTAATCTATGAATGAATACAGTACATTTTCGGAAAGGAGGAGTTATTTTTCCTGAATTTGAGGCCACTGAGCCAGAATACAATAGCTGGCATATACACAGTTGTAAATGAAGTTCCCCTCCCTCTCTCCTCCTTTCGCTAAACACTATAAAGGGGGGATATAGTATGCTGATTGATCACATTCACTAAGAAACTCACACTATGCTTAGTTTTAATATAAATCAGTATTAAATATATCACATGTAACTGCTAAAACATGTAAAGTAAAAACAAAAAAAGAACCTTGGATGCAGATGCCATCTGAACAAAATAAAATCTATTGTCATTCCTTTCTGACTCCATCTACACCATATTATTGCACACTGTATAAATATTTAAAGGGAGCTGTAAAATGGGTATTTGGTATTTATAATCTAATGTGATCACCATTCAAGACTGGCCAGACACAGACTCATACTGTAGAGAGCATACATAAGCAGCAGAGTAATAGCAGCCCCTTCCAAGGATCTTTCCCTGCAGATGCCAAAGAACAGGGCATCACAACAGCGCTGCATAAAGCACTTAGAGGGTTTAAAAAAATTAAACAAAAAATACAATGGCACTATATTAACTGTATATGATTTATGTGAAGGAATTATGGCAATTAGCGCTTCTCTATTCAGTATTACTTTAACATCTACAAAAAAAATTGGATTTCTTGACTTACCGTAAAATCCATCTCTCTGATGTTCATTAACAGACACAGCTCCTGATCTTTTTAACTTTTTAACCATTGGGTTATCTTGCCCCCTACAGGAGTAGGACACTAGGCGGAAAAACAAGTCTGGCTATGCCTATGGGCAGTCCCAGGGGGTATATTCCCTCTCTCTGCTATAGGTACTCAGTTTTGTTACAAGCAGTGTCAGAAGAATTACAACTCCACAGAGGGGTGGGTGCTGTGTCCGTCAATGAACTTCAGAGAAATGGATTTTATGGTAAGTCAAAAATCCCATTTTCTCTTTCATTCATTGATGGACACAGCTCCTGATCTTCTTAACCATTGGGACATCTCAAAGCAGTGTTAAACATGAGGGGTGGGAACAGCGAAAAATAAATTCCCAAGGCTAATCTATAACCAACCAGGTAAACAGGAGCTCAATCAAAACAACTAGAGCCCACTTGAAAATAACAATACACCCTCAAAGAGGACCAGGTCCTCTAAACAGCAGCCTGCAAAACCTTGTGATGAAAGGAAACATCCGTAGATGCCAACACATCCACTTTATAGAACTTTGTGAAAGTGTGCACCGACGACCAGGTGGCTGCCTTGCAAACCTGAGTCACTGATGTCAGATGACGGAAGGCTCAGGAGGCACTGAGCTCCCAAGTAGAATGCACCTTGACAGGGAAAGGAGGAACTTGACCCTTGATGGAATAGACCTCAACCACCGTTTGTCTGATCCATCTGGAAATGGTCACAGAGGAAGCAGGCAACCCTTTCCAAGGCCCATCCGTAAGCACAAATAGTGAGTCTGATTTCCTAAAAGACTCCGTAGCTGCCAGGTACAACCTAATCATCCGGACCACATCCAAGACATGCAAAACTATTTCCTTCGGCCTGGGACACAGGGAATGTAACACAATGTCTTCATTCAAATGAAAATCAGAGACAACCTTTGGAAGAAACGGACAGAGGCAAAGAACCACCTTATCTCTGTGAACCACCAAGTAAGGTGAACAACAGGATAACGCCGCCATTTCCGACACCCTGCGTGCAGAGGTAATAGCCACCAAAAAGGCCACCTTCTGGAACAGTGGAAGCAAGGGAATCTCCCAAAGATTCTCAAAAGGAGGCTTCTGGAGGACTGAGAGCACCAAATTAGGGTCCCAAGGGGATATCAGAGACCGAACTCCCTGAGGAAAAGTATGCACCAGGGAGTTTGTGGCCAAGGGCCATTAAAAAAAGACTGCTAAGGCCGACACCTGGCCCTTGATAGTACTCAAGGCCAGTTTCTGCTCAACCCCCCCTTTGAAGGAAGGTCAAAATCCGAGGAACCGAAAAAGAATGAGGATGAACCCTAAGAGACTAACACCATGCAATGTACGTCTTCCACGTACAATGGTAGATCTTCCTAGAAGAATATTTCCTAGCTTTTAACAACGTTGGGATCACCAACTCAGATAAACCTCTATCCATCAGCACCTGGTGTCCAACAGCCAAGCTGTCAAAGCCAGCAACTGTAAAGCAGGTTGACAGATTGGTCCTTGGGACAGCAGATCATCCCTGAGGGTAAGCTTCCAAGGAATTTCGGTGACTAGCCTCACCAGATCAGTGTACCAAGCCCGGCGAGGGCAGTCCAGGGCCACTAAGATGACCGGAATCCCTTCTGCCTCGATCCTGCATAGAAGTCTTAGCAGAAGTTTGAGAGGAGGAAAGGCGTAAATCAGATGATACTGACCCCTTGGGGATACCAGCGTGTCTGTGGCGTCCACCAGAGGATCCTGTGACTGAGCCACAAACCTCTGCACCTTTCTGTTGAGCCAGGAAGCCAACAGATCCATCTTTGGGGATGCTCCACCGGAGACACAACTGATGAAACACCTCCGGATAAAGGGACCACTCCACTTGGTCCAACGCCTGCCGACTGAGGTAATCCCACTGCCAGTTTTCCACCCTGGGAATGTGTGCGGTGGAGAGGGCTGAAATGAACCATTCTGCCTACCTTAGAATGTAGGCTACCTCCAGAGTCACCAGGACACTTCTTGTGCCCCCCTGGTGATTGACATAAGCCACAGTCGTGCCATTGTCCGATTGAATGCACACTGGACATCCCTGTAGACGATCCGTCCAATGTTTCAGGCACATCTGATCGCTCAGAGTTGCAGAACATTGATCGGTATTCTGAACTCTTCCAGTGTCCAGATTCCCAGAGCAGAATTTTTCCCAAAGACGCATCCCCAGCCGGACAGGCTGGCATCCATGGTGACCACTGTCCAATACAAGGGGAGGAAGGATTTACCTAGCCAAAGTGCCAGAGAATGAAGCCACCATATCAGGGACTCTTTAGTTCACCGGCTCAGCCAAATCTGATTGTACAGAGACTCCCGAGTCTTGTACAATTTGGCAAACGGAACTGCCTCGAAGGTAGACACCATCAGGCCCAGCACCTGCATGCAAGTCCGGAGGGTTGACCATCTGCTGGACAGCAGGGGATGAATCGCAGCCTGCAGTTTCAGGAGTTTGTCCAGAGGAAGGAGCACTCTGGTTAAGGTCAAGTCCAGAGTCAGAGCCAGATAGTCCAGCTCTGTGGACGGACCCAGAGAAGATTTCTAAAAATTCAGAATCCAGCCAAACTCTCTCAGAGTTATTATGGAGATTTCCAGGTTTTCCACCAGAGCAGTAGGAGACTCTGCTTGCAGAAGGGGGTCGTCCAAGTAGTCCAGTACCACGATTCCCTGTTGGCATTACAATGCTAGTACCGGGGCTAACACTTTTGTGAAGACCCGAGGAGCAGAGGTGAGACCAAAGGGTAATGCCACAAACTGATAATGCTCCTCTCCCACAGCAAAGCGGAGGAAGCGCTGGTGGCCGACACATATTGGAATGTGAGGGTAAGCATCCTTGATGTCGATAGAGGCAAGAAAATCCCCTCGATGTAGGGATGCCACCACCATGCAAATGGACTCCATTCTGAACTTTTGCACCTGTTCAGCGCCTTGAGGTCTAGGATTGGACACACCTTGCCTTCCTTCCAGGGAACTGATTGAGTAAAAACCCTGAACCATCACCATCGCAGCTTGAAGTAACAGGTCTTGCATTGCCCCAAAAAGACCCTGTAAGCGGCTGGGGGACAGGAGCAGGTTGAAAGGAAAGAACCTTGCCGGGGGGTAAGGGCAAAACTCAATCTTGTAGCTGGATTGTATGACTTTGTGGACCTACTTGTTTTGTACCAGGGAAGTCCACAAGTCCAGTAACCAGCGAAGACGTCCCCCCACCCCCAATATGGATGAGGACGCACCTTCATGCTGAAGGAGCCTTTTCCGCGGGTCTTGATAAACCCGCTCTAGACTTGCCAGAACAAGTTTGCTTGGATTCAACAGAGGAGTCCCTGAATGGCTTTGATCCTCTGTCAGTTGCCCCTGAGGGACGAAAAAAACTTCTTATGAGCCGAGAAGGATGATCCACATCTACGACAAGGGTCCTTGCCCTTAGTAGCCTGCAGAAGAAAGGTACCCTTCCCCCCTGTGAGCCCCTTAATAATGTCATCCAGGGTAGCTCCAAAAAGGTGATCTCCTTGAAAAGGAAGATTAGTCAAAGCATTCTTAGGAAGTCTGGTCTGCAGACCAGCATCTGAGCCAAAAAATACCCCGAAGGACCACTGCTGAAACAGAGAGCCTAGAAACTAGGGGAGCCGCATCCAAAGAGGCATCACAGATAAATTGCAGCCCCTGGATCAACTGGTCCATTGGTTCAGCAAAGGTGGGGGGGGCTACTCCCCCTCCAGGTCATGGTGTAAAAGCTTAGCCCACTCGGTCAGAGTTTGCGACACCAGTGTAATGGTAAATACCAGCCTCAGTGCCAAACCAGTAAGGGTGTACATATTGCGGGCCACAGCCTCTGCCTTCCTATCAGCCGGGTCCTTAAAGGCCAGGGACTCTTCAACCAAAATCATGGTTGCTTTGTTCAGTCTGGAGACTGGAGTGTCCACCACGGGTGAAACTTCTTAAGAAGTGAACCACTGGATGGCTTGTGAGTGCCAAAAGGAACCAACGCCTTCGTTGCAGCTTTATACAATCAGTGCATCCACCAGCGCCTTTTTGTGTGCGGTTGCAGAAGTGGAGAAATCATCTTCACTATCTGAGAACTCAGGGTGCGTGGGCGCAGACCTAACAGAGTGTCCCACATCTGCAGTGGCCGAATCAGATTCAGGATCGGAGGAGACAGATGAGGCAGGGGAAGGCAGGGGAAGGCAGGGCGCGCTTTTTGCTGGCCCGTCGCCCAAAAACCACCACCAACCGGGACACAAAAGACTCCAGTACCACCGTCAGTGCTTCGATGGATGGTTGGGACCTGGAGGGCCCCGCAGTCTCTGAGAGGGGATCAGGTGGGGAAAAATGGTCCAAAGACTCCATGAGTTAATAGGGGGACCCCACAAAAAAGTGTGTAAAAGCACTGCTAAGAGACCCCCACCACTCCAGCAGCACCACTCGGTCACCAATAACAGAGCACCTAATCAATCCTCAGCAGAGAGGGAGAGGATCCCACCAGACTCACCACCCAGCAGAAACAGGCACCTGCAGCCACAAGGATAATCTGCACTCCACCTGCAGCGATCAGGAAATGAAAAGATCCAGGAGTCACCACCAAGGGATGAGAAGGGGCTCCCACGGCCAAATTTGCCGCCCACAGGGCTCCACTGTCATGGTCGCAGCTATTTTCAATGGCAAACCACCGCAAAATGGCCTCTGCGCATTGTGAACACAGGCTATAGCAAAATGGCGGCACCATGAGGCTCCCAGGGCCCCAGGGTAAATCCCTAGGCCTGAGAAAATGAGACAGGCAGGAAAGGAGGCCCCTGGCAGGAGCCCCCAACAGTCACAGACCCCCCCCCATACAGCTGATCGCCCAGTTGCCGGCGGCACATCCCCCCACTCCCATCGCCAGCACAGAACCCTGCCCCCCACCCCAGGCAGTGCATCAGGCCAAACCATAGCCCCAGCATAAGTAAAATAGGGGGGAAGAAGGGGCAGATGGGGGGTGATATGGCCCACACGGACTGCCAGACCGATGAGAGGGGTGCCGAACGGGAAGGAGGGGAACCCAGGGGTCCGACCGTTCCATGCAGGGGCCCACGTCCACCCCATAACCCTACAGGGGGAGAGGGGGGGACAGCCACTTACCATACCAGAAACCAGGCGAGCATGGCTCCAGACAGAACCTCTCCATCGAAATGGGGGGCTGTTGGCCAGGAGGAACGCTGCGACCCAGGCCGAGTCCCGGTCGTATGTGACCTCGCGAGGCATTTAACTAGCAAGCTAGCCCTCGTCTGATGAGGCTATGCTAAAGCCGACCTAGTGCGGACGTGAGGTCTACACGCACTCCCTGGCCAGACTGGTGTGACCACTGGATCTAGATTATCCAGCCCATCGCCCAGTCCGGAAGTTGATTGTAGATGTCACAATAAAAAAAACAGGAGAAAGAAATTATATCTAAAAAGAAAAAATTGCCAGGACCAGAGATCCCAGCAAGGAACTAGGTCCTTACTCCTGACTAGGCAGAAAAAAAACTGAGTACCTACTATAGCAGAGAGAGGGAGTATACCCCCTAGGACTGCCCATAGGCATAGCCAGACTTTTTTTTACGCCTAGTGTCCTACTCCTGTAGGGGGCAGTATAACCCAATGGTTAAGAAGATCAGGAGCTGTGCCGTCAATGAACAAAAGAGAAATAAATGTTTTTTATCTTAAGAAATACACACACCACAATAAAAATCGTGCTTGCTAAAGTAGTGGGTGCTCTAGCACAGGCCCTCATATTTTGTTACATGGGACATTCATATTATTAGCAAAGGTGGAGTCCAGTAATTATTTTATTGCAAGCTGTTCTTGGACATGCATGAAATGATTTATTTTAGGCCAATTGGCTGTTTACTTCGAGAGAGAAGTTGCACAGTGAAAGGAAATTTCACTTTGCAAAGAATACCTTATTGCGTGCAAGGAAAATATAAAAAAAGTGTTTATTTTTTCCTTGCATTAGATGATGAAAGTGAGTAGAGTTTTACCTCATTGTCTACGCTCTGGGGAAAATTCCCTTTCGTTTGCAATAATTTTTATTAAGTTTTCAAATAACAAGATGACAACCATCAACAGTGCAGAACAAACAAATTAAGATCATAAAGAAAACTCAGCATAATGAACACTGGCAACAATGGTAACATGATACAGTGGGACAGCTCAGAAATCAAAGGCATATAGGGTGATCCTAGTAAGAGGAAAATTCCCTTTCAATGTGCAACTTCTCTTGTAAAATGAGCTGCCTATTTGCCTTTAGTAAAGCGACTCCACTGAGTGTGCAGCTTGACATGTCCCTGGGAATTTAAGCCTTGCAAGACTAGGAGGCTGTCAGTGGCTTTATATTCCCAGAATGCTGGGTCATTTAGAACAGATGAACACTGCTGCTGAGGAAGCAGCAAGATAAGATTGTATATTTTGTCAGCTAAATTCTTGTCCCTTCTTCTCAGCAGCAGCAGTGTGTGTTCTGTCATCGATCATGCCCCCCCCCCCCTCCCTCCTCCCTCCTCCCTCCTCTTCTGACCTCTCTCAAAACAGTCTATGTCTCTTTCCTGCCTACTGCTTCTTCATGTAGCCCCCTGGCAGCAGTATTTTCGTGTATTTGCTCTAGTGAGACTTTTTTCAGTGATCTGTTGTAAAAAAAAAAAAAGAATGCTCAACAAAGGCCATTCTATTTTTAATAATGTTGAAATAAAGACTTTTTCCAATTTAGCCACGAGGAAGAAAATAAAATCTTTCCTGATCCCCAGGGGCAAACAAATCAATTTCCTGGTCCAAAATGTTACTCTGTTATCCTTTAGTAATTATAATTTTAGAAATCAGAAAATGCAAGAAAATCTTTTGGCCTTTTTTTTTGTTCCAAATTGACTCCAAAACATCTTTTTCTATCCCCTTTTTCCATCCCCTTTGTTCATTAAGTTTTCCCCTTTCTTTTTCCAAACACACCATACCCAATTTCTCTAAAACTCTGTAAATGTTTTCCATCCCTCCTTTATTAATTTAGTTGCCCACTATTTTTTTCCAAAATACAATATATCCAATTTTTCTAATATTTTATTTTTAAGAAGGATTTCCCATCCTTCCTTATTAATTTAGCTGCTTTTTCAAAACACAACATATCAATTTTTTTTTATATTTTACAGTAAAGAAAAAGTTCCATCTTTCCTTATTACTTTAGTTCCCTCCAGTTTTCTCAACACAACATACTCAATATTTCTAATATTTCAATGTAAAGAAGGTGTTCCACCCCCCCTTTATTTATATAGTTGCCCGCTATGTTTTTCCCAAATTCAACATATCCAATTTTTCTAATATTTTATTGTTAAGAAGGTTCCCTATCCTTCTTTATTAATTTAGTTGCCTGTTACTTTCTCCAAACACAGCATATCAAATGTTTCTAATATTTTAGGGTAAAGAAGATGTAATGAAGGTGTTCCACCCCCCCCCTTTATTTATATAGTTGCCCGCTATGTTTTTCCCAAATTCAACATATCCAATTTTTCTAATATTTTATTGTTAAGACGGTTCCCTATCCTTCTTTATTAATTTAGTTCCCTGTTACTTTTTCCAAACACAGCATATCAAATTTTTCTAATATTTTAGGGTAAAGAAGATGTTGCATCCTTCCCTATTAAATTAGTTCCCTCCATTTTTCTCAACACAACATACCCAATATTTCTAATATTTCAATATATTATCGATACTTAATAATATAGATGCCCCCTAGCTTTTTCCTAAATACAACATAACCAATTATTCAAATATTGATTTAGTTCCCTCCATTTTTCTCAACACGATATAACCAATATTTCCAATGTTTCAAAGTAATAAAGACCCCCCCCCCTTTATTTATTTAGTTTTCCACTACATATCTAATTTTTGCAATATTTTGCTGTAAAGAAGAGTTTCCATCCTTCTTTTTGAATTTAGCTGCCTGCTACTTTTTTTTCCCCAAAAATAAAAACATCATACTATATATCTAATGACTGTGCCAAATGGAAAACAAAATGAGACCTGCTGCAGTCCAGTCCATGGTTTCTTAATTAAGTCCAGCCGCAAAAGTGAATTCTATCTGAAACTTGGGGTCAATGCAGCTCTCTGAGTACCAGCAGGAACCAGTCACTGTGAAAAAAATCAACAAGACAAAGAGTGAACAGACTGTCCGTGCACTCTTTGTCTTGTTGATTTAACTTTCTATATTCTAATCTGAAAGCTCTAACGAGCAGGGCTCTCTAATTCCTCCTGTATTGAATTGTATTGTAACTGCATTGTCTTCCCTTATATTGTAAAGTGCTGCGCAAACTGTTGGCGCTATATAAATCCTGTATAATAATAATAAAAATAATCCCAAGCACAATATATCCTAATTTCCTAATATTTTATCATTAGGAAGATTTTCCATCATTCCTTAAGAATTTAGTTGCCCGCTACTTATTTCCAAACACAATATACCTAGATTTTCCAATATTTATTTATTATTATTTATTTATTTATTTATTATTTATTTATTATTTATTTATTATTTAAAATATCTGCTTTATTAATTTATCCTTTATTTTATATTTTTCAAACACAACATACCCAGTTTTCTAATATTTTACTGTAAAGAAAACTTAACATCCCCTTTATTAATTATTTGCCCCTCCCCCTGAACTCTCTCCAAACCTGAAAACTGTTATGTCCTTGTACCTTGTATATTATGTGATATATGTATACATTATAATTTTGGTACTAGCTTTAAACATTTTTTCAAAGTTTTTTACTTCCATATAACCCTTAGAATCAGCCATTTTCCTCTTAAAATTTCACTCAAAAGATGCAATACTATCATGATAAGAGAAGCCCCTGTGAATCTGCAGGTGGGTTGCTTTTGTTGCGTTATCTAATAGAAACCAGAGCCAGGAGTCTTTTTCATTTTCTCACATGCCACGTTCAATAGAAAGGGAGGCCTCAACAGAATCTCTGTCTGAACAGCTGAAGAGCAGACAGTATTCATGGCAAGTGCTTAACAGAAGAAATCATAGAGATAAGAACTGGCTATTTTTTAAATAGAGCAGTGCAAAGATTATATGCAGAGTGTGGTAACCAGAGGCAGCCAATCAAATGTCACTTGACTGATGTCATGTCACTGAAAGATAAATTCTAATAGGTTGCTGTGACTTACTGCACTTTAATCCCTGCTTTTTCCTTATTAAATCAACCTAATAGATTCATGGTTTAAGTGTTTTATTAGAGCTGAGCAGTCCAATTTTTCTGGCATAATGAAAATGATTGAAGCAGCTGCAAAATACTGCTTGTGTACAACATGATGGTTCATTTTTTAATATGATTCGTTTTAGCTTACATGGTTTTGAAAGACAGGTCAATGGTCGAAGCATTAAAAAGACTTATGCAGTCTATTTTTAGACTGTCTGTATTGAACAAAACATCAGGCAGATCAGGGGATGCTGAAAGGTCTTACTAGCTCCTCCTAGATAATAATGTGCCTTTCTATATACAAATAAATGTGCTATAGTAAACATGCAACTGGGCTTACCTGTTCGTGCTACACTTTGTTTTATGTCTTGTGATTGTTCTTTGAAGAGCAAGATTCAGTCTGTCAAACTGCAAAACAGTGTAGGCAAATCAGTAAGATATGCTCAATACCGACTATAAGAAGTAATTATACATACAGTATCTCACAAGTGAGTACACCCCTCACATTTATGTAAATATTTTATTATATCTTTTCATGTGACAACACTGAAGAAATGACACGTTGCTACAATGTAAAGTAGTGAGTGCACAGCTTGTATAACAGTGTAAACCTGCTGTCCCCTCAAAATAACTCAACACACAGCCATTAATGTCTAAACTGCTGGCAACAAAAGAGAGTACACCCTAAGTGAAAATTCCAAATTGGGCCCAAAGTGTCAATATTTTGTGTGGCCACCATTATTTCCAAACACTGCCTTAACTCTCTTGGGCATGGAGTTCACCAGAGCTTCACAGGTTGCTACTGGAGTCCTCTTCCACTCCTCCAGGACGACATAATGGAGCTGGTGGATGTTGGAGACCTTGCGCTCCTCCACCTTCCATTTGAGGATACCCCACAGATGCTCAATAGGGTTTAGGTCTGGAGACATGCTTGGCCAGTCCATCACCTTTACCCTCAGCTTCTTTAGCAAGGCAGTGGACGTCTTGAAGGTGTGTTTGGGGTCTTTATCATGTTGGAGTACTGCCCTGCAGGCCAGTCTCCAAAGGGAGGGGATCATGCTCTGCTTCAGTATGTCACAGTACAAACTGGCATTCATGGTTCCCTCAATGAACTGTAGCTCCCCAGTGCTGGCAGCACTCATGCAGCCCCAGACCACCACCATGCTTGACTGTAGGCAAGACACACTTGTCTTTGTACTTCTCACCTGGTTGCCGCCACACACGCCTGACACCATCTGAACCAAATTAATTTATCTTGGTCTCATCAGTCCACAGGACATGGTTCCAGTAATCCATGTCCTTAGTCTGCTTGTCTTCAGCAAACTGTTTGCAGGCTTTCTTGTGCATCATCTTTAGAAGAGGCTTCCTTCTGGGATGGCAGTCATTCAGACTAATTTGATGCAGTGTGCGGAGTATGGTCTGAGCACTGAAAGGCTGACCCCCCCACCCCTTCAACCTCTGCAGCAATGCTGGCAGCACTCATACATCTATTTCCCAAAGACAACCTCTGGATATGGTGCTGAGCACGTGCACTCAACTTGTTTTGTCGAGCATTGCAAGGCCTGTTTTGAGAGGAACCTGTCCTGTTAAACTGTTGTATGATCTTTGCCACCATCATGCAGCTCAGTTTCAGTGTCTTGGCAAACTTCTTATAGCCTAGGCCATCTTTATGTAGAGCAACAATTATTTTTTTCAGATCCTCAGAGCGTTCTTTGCCATGAGGTGCCATGTTGAACTTCCAGTGGCCAGTATGAGAGAGTGAGAGTGAAAAACAGCAAATTTAACACACCTGCTCCCTATTCACACCTGAGACCTTGTAACACTAACGAGTCACATGACACAGATGAAGGAAAATGGCTAATTGGGTCCCAAAAGCCACTCTGAAGGTGTGAGGCGAGGAGTGCAGATAAATGGCATTTCCTCAGTTACATGTGATTGGATGTGATTGGACACAGCCGATCACATGGGTAAAGAGCCACGTCATTGGGTCTTTACCAAGATCGGTGTCGCGCTGTGTCTTAGGAACACGGTACGGCCGCAAGAAAGTGGGTATTCTGGGGTGCCATCATATGACATCATCCCAGAACGAGAGCCACACCGCTCCACCGTCATTTGATGGTGGGCGGGGGCAAGTGGCTAATGGATTTTACCACCTAATGGGCTTATAGACACTATAAGATTTTCTGAAGACTTTTTCCTTTAGACTTACCAAAACCATATAATATGAGGTCAAACCTAAACAATTTCAATTTGTATGCAATCTGGCAGGCCCTTGCACTACATAGAAAAGGTAAATCTGAAGGAAATCTAACCACAAAAGTTGGATAGTGTGTATCCAGCTTAACTCAGGCATACCTCCCAACTTTTGAACTTGAGAATAAGGGACAAATTAGGTTGGAAATGACCTGTGGCATGCTATGCACAACTAGGGATGCACCGATCCAATATTAGGATCAGATATCAGCGCTGATACTGCCACAATAGCTCAATCGAGGGATCGGTAAAATTAACCGATTCACGGGCCGATCCGGTTTTGCTGAGTCCCGGCTCTGCCGTCCCTTACTTGCACGGAGCCGCCGATCCGGTTTTACTGAGTCCCGGCTCAGCCGTCCCTTACTTGGTGTAGTAGTAGTATGGGATGGGAGCCACTACTTCCTGATATCAGATGCACTCCGCCTGTGAATGGAGGAGCCATACACATGAAGCAGCGGCTTTGCTCTGTACTGCAGCCGCATGAATATTGTGTATGTGTGTAGTTCCGGATCGGTATCGGCAGATAAACAGTGCCAGATATCAGTATCGGTATCGGGACAAGAAAAGTCGGATCGGTGCACCCCTATGCACAACGCAGCAAAAAGCGGGTGTAGCCAAACAGAATAGTGAGAGGGGTTTAAGGCAGTGGTTAAACAAAACCCCTGCTTCCTTGTACCTATAAAATATGCTTTGGTTGCTGTTCCACAAGCTGAAGTCCCAGGGATACATATAAAACTCAACACAATCGTTTAGAAAATACTTCCAATACTTAAGTTTTTGTATATGCTGAAAATAGACAGAGAGCTTAACATAGAGGATTATGAAGGACCTGAGGAACCCTGGGATGGAGCCAAAGAATAAGTACTGCAGTACATGTAGCACGTAGTAGAAAATGATGGTCATGGTCAAGTGGCGCCAAAAAGTGGGAGTAGCTTAATGATGGATGATAAAACAGAAGCTGAGCATATTTGCTGTATACAGTGCAGCATTTCATGAACAAATGAACATCAGATTGAAATCTTATCTCAAATGTCAGAAATATTCAACTCAATACTTACAGCTCATACGCTCTAGTGGTTGTAGGGGTGCTAAAACTACTACTGCCCACCAACCACGACCCATTCAAGTGAATAGAGATGCTCTGCAAAGCACTACTTTTTCAAATCGTACCACACCAAACCGCAAAATACTGCAGTACCATGTGATTTGGTGGCTGCAAACACACTGCTATTAACAATTAATGGCACCCACGTGCGTTTCACAAGGGCAGCATGGTTGCATGCAGTGCAACCATGCGGGAAATGAATGCCGCTTTCCTGAACTGTGTTCCAGTGTGAACCAACTCTGAGGGAGAGAGATTTGAGAGAGGGAAGGATCACTATAGTATATGGAAGAAAGGAAGGAGGGATCACTATGGTACATGAAGGGCAGGAAGGAAGGATCACTATGGCATATGGAAGGGAGGAAGGATCACTATGGCACATGGAAGGCAGTTAGGATCACTATGGAATATGGAATGCAGGAGCGATCATTATGGTACATGGAAAGCAGAAATGATCACTATGGCACATCGAAGGCAGGAAAGAAGGATCACTATGGCACATGAAAGTCCGGAAAGAAGGATCACTATGGTACATGGAAGGCAGGAAGGATTACTATGGTACATGGAAGGCAGAAAGGATGACTATGGTATATGGAAGGTAGGGAAAATCACAATGGTACATGGAAGGCAGAAAGGATCACTATGGCATATGGATGGTAGTAAGGATCACTATGGCCCATGGAAGGCAAGAAGAATCACTATGGCTCATGGAAGGCATGAAGGATCCCTATATCACATGGAAGGCAGGAAAGAAGGATCACTCTGGCACATGGAAGGCAGGAAAGAAGGATCACTATGGTACATGGAAGGCAGTAAGGGTCACTATGATATATAGAAGGCAGGAAGGATCACTATTGCTCATGCAAGGCAGAATCACTATGGTACATGGAAGGCAGGAAGGAAGGATTACTATGGCACATAGAAGGCAGGAAGGATCACTATGGCACATGGAAGGCAGGAAGGATCTCTATAACACATAGAAGGAAGAAAGAATCACTATGGCACATGGAAGGCCGGACAGAAGGATCACTATGGTACATGGAAGGCAGGAAGGATGACTATGTTATATGGAAGGCAGGAAGGATCACTATGGCTCATGGAAGGCAGGATCACTATGGTACATGGAAGGCAGGAAAGAAGGATCACTATGGCACATGGAAGGCAGGAATGAGGATAACTATGGTACATGGAAGGCAGGAAGGAAGGATCACTATGTTTTATGGAAGTTAGGAAGAGTGAGAGGGTGAGCTCAGAGAGGGTCCACTCACCCCGAGGCTGTCAGGTTTCCAGAGCACTGCTTTAAAATTCCTGCCCACACTACCCCTTCACATGCACAGCATTTGCTGCATGCCAGGGGTTATGAGCAGATACAGGGGGACATGAGGAGGAGGTGGAGCACACCTAGCCTACCTCCTCTCCCATCCTGCACCCTATAGAGTGGGTGGGCGAGCTGGCGGGTGAGTGAGCAGAGAGGTAGGGGAATATGCTGGCTTGGCATTGAGTGTGTCAGTCTCAGCCTTGCTTGCTGCAGCACGGCATGGTGGGGCATGCACCTGCCAGCTGGATTAGTGGAGTCAAGTGCCAGAACTTGTTTTGGCACCAGGCTCTGCAGCGGTAATCAGCCCAGATTCGTGGGACACTGGGATTTACTTGAAACACTGGGACGGTTCCGGCGAATACGGGATGGTTGATAGGTATGCTCAGGTCTGACTACCTCATGGGGCAGTCCAATACGGGCACATAGAGAATGTGTCTTGGAGATGTTTTGGAGAACTGCTTCTGTACTATTTTAAACTACTTTAGTAAAAGAATGTGTGTTTCAGTTTATTTACATGGTCTGAAGTTATTAAAGGGGTGCATGCAAAGTATATAAAAAAAAACAGGGCTTATTCAAGGAGCGTGAGGAGTTAGAGAAAATACAGTACATGGACCTAATAAGCAGAAAAACTGTTTTAAGGAGGCTAGATTACAGTTGCTCATGACTTTCCCATTTGTGTCACATGCTAAATTATCCAATCAGCCAGGAAATAAGTGACAGAGCCGGGGTGACCTATACTCTGGTAATTAAGAAGTGTCATGCTTGGCCTCATCACTGGTGACTGGTTCCATACATACTGGGACCAGTCTCGCAGCACAGAGCACCTAGGGACCTAAAGACAACAACAAAAAAAGAAGGGCGCACTGACCTCGCACATCACCACCAAAAAAAGGTTAATCGATCCAAAGACAACATACATTATACTCACAAACGAGTGATGAGTATAAAAAGACAATGGAACCAGTCGTCTCCAAGGTGACAAGGAAAACCCTGTACTGGATGACGTGCTGGCGTCAGCAGCTATATGGCTGGGCTGGTGTGTGTCGAAGGAGGACCCTCTTCCTTAGAGCCAAAGAGCCAAAGCACTTTTTGGCTCTGAGGAAGAGGGTCCTCTCTTGAAATGCATCAGCCCAGCCATATAGCTGCTGACGCCAGCATGTAATCCAGTACAGGGGTTCCCTGGTCACCTTGGAGATAACTGGTTCCATTGTCTTTTATATGTGCTATATCATCACTCCTTTGTGAGTATAATGTATGTCATCCTTGGATTGATGAACCTTTTTTGTTGGCTTTTGGTACATTTTGGGTGCCCTTGGTCCTGAGGAGGCAGCAAGACCTTGAGTGGTGCATATCAAGACCATATAAGTTCCTTTATCCTTCATTACATACCACCCGAGCGCAAGATAATTTTTTGTTTGGCACCTAGGGATCTAGTCTAGTGTTATGGAGAGAGAGAGAGATGTAGAAGAAGCTCCGGAAAGAGAATAAGCATTGAGCTTTGGAGAAGTGAGTTTCCTCTATCGAAAAGTAACATGCGTACATTGTCAAGTGAGCGAACGGGACTGCTGGATTGGTAAATGAGGAAGGTGATAAATTATTTAGACCAATTAAACTTTTCTTTTTAATTTAAGGGACACCGCAATTTTAATTTCTCTGTTTCTCTATTATCATTATTATTTTCCTTTCAAGATTGATATTGAAAAATGTTGTATAAAAGATAGTTTGTTAAAAAATAATCTGCCCTAGGTGTCAAATACTTTGGGAATGACACACTCTTTTATTTAAAATTACCTATAATTTAAAGATCATGCTAATGTATGTAAGCCGTAGGTATAATCCTTTTTGGTAGGGATTTGCTAAGACATGAATATTATTTCAAGAGTTCCTCTGGGGTACAAAAAAAAAAAAAAACCTGCGTCGAGAAAGGCTGCTCTAAGGGAATCAATACACCAGGTATATTCTGACAGGCAAAGAACAATTATCACAAACAAACAAAAGATTTCCCAGTACAATTACTAGCCAGCCTGCAAAGCAACCAAACTGACCCTGTCTAACTGCAGTCATTAATTATAGAGTTAGGACCTTGACGTGAGCACTGCAGCTTATATATTTGCAAATATGTGCAAGCAAACCCCTCTGTTTTTAGCTTAAACGGTTATCAGAGTTGTATAAAGTACTCGAAACCCATACTTGAGTAAAAGTACAAGTGCTCAATCAAAAAGTGACTTGAGTAGAAGTGGAAGCCCTCGATCAAAAAGTGACTTGAGTAGAAGTACTAAAGTATTCAACATTTTTTGTACTTAAGTATTGCAAGTAGTTTTTTTAAAAAATTTGCTACTCAAGTACTGAAAGTAAAAGTACCAGTAGTTTTGAAAAAAAAAATTGCTACTCAAGTACTGAAAGTAAAAGTACAAGTACTGTGTTATGTAGTTATTAAAGAAAGAGGTCAAAAGTTTGAACATCATATTGTTTTTTATTATTTCAAATGCAGCTTTTATTTATACATACAGTAGCATTTATTTTCGTATGCGCTAATAATACACATGTTTTGAGCTTCATGAAACCTGCCATCTACTGTTCTGGCAGTGGTAATTTTTATAATATTAACGAGTAACTATGCAGCACAAAAAAAATATTGGAGTAGAAGTATTGAAATCATTGAAGTGAAGTAAAAGTGGAAGTAGGAGAAAAAAATTCTACTCTAGGAAAGTACAGATACCGCCTTTCGGTACTTAAGTACAGTAGTGAAGTAGTTATACTTAGTTACTATATATCTCTGTTAATGGTAGAGAGAGACTAGGAGGCATTTCACTCTGCCCACTGGAGCTTACTCATTGGGAGGGAGTCTCCCAGTGGAAGGGGACCCCCTTCTACCTGGAGACTTCATTCCCATGAGTAAGCTCCAGGTGGGCAAAGAGAAACACGTTGGGGCATAGCCTGGAGGGGTCCAGGCTGAGAGTGCCATTCATTATTACACAGCAGGTCTTGATTTGATGTGTGGCTCCTGGGACACCTTATCAATCTCTACCATTGCCTGGAGCATGGACAAGCTCCCGTCCCGGCCAGCACTCACAGCGGTGGGTGCGGGACTTCATTCCTATACAGCCTGAGGGGCTCACACATATCCTTGGTTCACAATGATTAAAACTTTACAGTGCAAAATGGCCTCAATTTCTGACTAGTATTACACAAATACACTGTCAGGGCACCAATTTTCCACAGACACACTACAAACATTTTTTCGGAAAGCTTTCCCAGAAGAGTGGAGGTTGACATAAACACATAAAAGGGCCAGCTCAAAATAATGCCTAGGTTTTGGAATGGGATGTCCAACAGCTTGTATAAGTTTGATGGTCTGGGGGTCTACACTTTTTGTCCATAAGGTGTATATGGCCCGTGCCTAAACAAAGTGGACTGGAGCTATACATCCAGTACTAAAAAATAAACTTTACTATATTGGGTGGACTGCTATCATGTGTCCTTATAATAGCCAGGTTGAAGATACTGTATATCTTCAGATTACAGCACAGAATGATTGATTTTGGGTGGATTGGGTGATGATACCCATGTTCACCAGCACCAATAATGGTCCTAGACATTAATGAAAGACATTGTAAGACAAAGAGAATACCCATGTTACATATTCTTAGATAGGTCTTTTTTTTCTTTCCTCCCTAACATTAGATGGCACAGAGATGTTTACTTTTTACCCACATTCAAATCAAATAATTGTGCTGCTACAGAACACATCTCACTTATAAATGAAATCTACCATTAAATCAAGATACAAGATCACGTTTGCATTTAAGCATAGCCAGAGGATTTCTTATTTATGCATACATGGCAATGTGCATGGTATTCAGATCTGTTACACTTTCCAGCTTGGACTGCATTCTTCATATTGCAACATTTTTTTTTTTAAATCCGCATTCTCTCAGTTGTTTGTTGCGTCTTGTGTATAAACGGCATTTGGCAGTATGTGACTGGGTAATTGTATTGTTTTGTCTAGAAATAACCATGAGCTGGGTGAACCCCAGCTACAGTCTACTAAAAAAAGGCACCAAGAAACAGGAAAAAATAAATTAATAAAAGCTGAAGATAGATAATAAAAGGCATGTTGTAACTGAGGAGAGTGTTTTTGTCACAGTTTGGGGTGTAAGTTTTACCTTGAGTAAAGTTTTACAAAAAAAAAAAAAAACCCTATGCAATCCATGTCCCATAAATAGTAAATACCAGCGGTTCTCATTTTAAAATGCTGTTCCTGTTTTTCTTTACATATGCAGCCGTTGGGGACCTCTCCCATTTGCAGGATGGGCTGGATGCTTTGTGTGTGCACCCTAACAGCCGAAACAGAGTTTTAAAATGAGGACAACAGGAATGCACTCTTTATGGAACCTCATAGGTGTGCACAGCCTATTGCATTAGGGTGTGCACCTCAAAGCTCAAACACGTACATGTGTATATATACTGATGGTGTCAGTAGGGCAGAGAGTGGTGTCAGAGCAGTGGAGATGATGTTCTCAGTAGTTTTTATTTTTATTATATTTTAAAATTTTATTATTTTTTATCAAAAATGTAGGAGCCGTTAGGGGGCTTTGCTGAAATATCAGGGGTTTAAACAGGGGGAATCTGTGCCAGAGAGGGTGATTAGGGTGTGCCCAGGCACACCTGGCACACCCTGTGCACACGCCTATGTGGAACCTATAATTGCATTGTGGGGGGGGGGGGGGTTGTTACTAAAGATGAACTTACAATTTTGGAGGTCTAAAGAACACTCATAAAATACAGAAAATAGTCTAACACTATAGGATAAGAACCTTTAACCAGCAGGGGAAATTATATGAAGGAGATTTTAGCGCCATGTACGTCTATGGAGATTCCTGTGTGAACAGCTAAACAAATGGAGCGAACCTCCAGCTCAAGTGTGAAATTAAACATTTTGCAGCAGTATTATTACCATTGCTAAATGTGACAGCTTCTATCCTAAGGCTCCGTTCACATGTCAGCGTATGGATCGCGGGCAGAACCGCCGCGGTTCCGCCCGCGATCCGGAGATTATTGCAAATCGCGGGACGCCTGTGCGTTGCCCGTTGATTTGCAATAGCCCCCCAAACGCTGAGCGATGTTGCCGCGATTTCCGCCTGCCGAATCGCGGTAACATCGCGCAAAAAAAATTGCGGGGCGCATTACGCCCAAAAAAGTACAAGAGCTTCTTTGGAGCGTATTGCGTCCCGCAATTTTTTTTGCGCGATGTTACCGCGATTCGGCAGGCGGAAATCGCGGCAACATCGCTCAGCGTTTGGGGGGCTATTGCAAATCAACGGGCAACGCACAGGCGTCCCGCGATTTGCAATAATCTCCGGATCGCGGGCGGAACCGCGGCGGTTCTGCCCGCGATCCATACGCTGACATGTGAACGGAGCCTTAGACTCCTAAAGTTAGGGAGCCAGCACCCACCGTCGTCCTAACCAGTGACTCATCCTCTGGGATATTCAGCTGTCAGCTGGGGATTTCCAACTGCCAGGTAAAAGAAAACACATAGAAACAACAAAACAAACAAAAAACAATGTGTGTAGCCCCCCAAAATCCATACCCTTATCTGAGCATGCTGCCAGGTTCCTAAACCATACCAGGCTACATGTTGATGAGAAAAAGGGCCTCTGCCTCACAACCACGGCCTGGTGGGTGGGGTGTGGGGGTTTGTAGGCAGGGGGCTTATCATAATCTGGAACTCCAGTTAATAATAAAGGGGTCCCCAGATACCACCCCCTCTTACATGAATGAGTAAGGTGTACATAATACTCCTACTCATTCACATTCACCAAAAAACAATAGTAAATCAACACAAATCATTTTTAACAATTCCTTTTATAAAAAATGATATTACCCACAAAATGTACCACAATGTAAATCAGGGGTGGGCAATTCATTTTCTAAAGGGACCACATGAGAAAATGGGACTGCTGTGGAGGGCCACACCAATTAGCCGGACTTAATTCTGCCCAATTATTTATCTCAGATATATGGGTGCATATAACTAGACATGATATCCCCTTAAAACAAATATAAAATACAAATCCATATATAATATGGTACACTAGCAACTCCTTGGGCCAAACATGCATACATTTAGCAGAGCAGCCTGTCTATGGGAACCCCATGAGGATATTTATACTGTATATTCCTTCCACTGTTATACACTCCCTGGTGTATTACGTCACTTCCGCAGCAAGGCAAAAATTAAATCCAACTAGAGGGGGTGTAGGCACCACTCCTTACCTGTGGGGTGCAAAGCAGAACCTGGCAACACCTCCCAATGTGCCCTCACCAGCATTATTTCATTGTTGCCCACCTCCTATGGTCTGCCCCAATTATTCAAGGGGCATGGCCAAAGCCTCTTAAAAAGGCAGAAATGCAACTGCTGCCATCTTTGTGACTGGAGGACCAATGAGAGAAGAAGCACAGCCTCCATCTTGTTGACCGACAGGCCTAGATCCAGGGATCCCACACTCCCATCCAGGAGCAATGGAGCAGTGTCACACACCCTGGGGCCACCGCCATCACTTGTAGACTCCAGTTCTCTACGCCATTACTGCGAAGGTGCATAGGCACGCATGCACATAAATGAGAAATGGGAAAAAAATCTCTGGTGCCCTTAAAATAAAAGCAATGCAGTTGTATTGCATGCATGACATACAACTTATTTACTATTGCTTGTAATTTTAGATTGACCTCACCCAGGCTGGATGTAAATCCACTGACAATCACGTCATCCAGTGATGCAAATCCATCTCAATCATGACACCTGCCGACCTGCCAAAAGAAAAAACCCCACCAACTGCTGACAAGTCCTAACGGGCAACTTGAATCCCCCCTTCTCTTGCTGCCAAAATAAAAACAAAGGGACTAGGACTCAAGGGTGACTTTATTGCAACCTAAAAACAAAGACAGGTTTGGATGCGTCAGCAGGCATTAGGCAGCATGATTGATGTGGATCTGCATCCCTGGTTAACATGACTGATAATGGATTTACATTGTGAGATATTTTCTGTTTTGTACTTATAAAAAGTTGTGTTTGCTTATTTACTATTGCAATTTTTTGTAAATTAGTAGGGGTACTATGTCACTGGGCAGAGGAGAAAGGTGGTATCTGGTCCCCACAACTCCTGGACCAGGGTTGTTAAAAACAGGCCCTTGTCCTCATCAGCATAGTATGCTTTACAAGTGGGGTGCTTGCCAAGGGGTTGCCTCTTGACAAATTGAAGGCACATGGCCTGGTATGGTTCGGGAAGGGGAGGATGCACGATCATGCCCCCTCCCCCTTTTCTCATCAGCAAGGCTGCATCCTCGGATATGAGTCTAGTATGAATTTTGGGGTGGATCTTGCTTTTACTTGTTATTTTTTTGTGTGGGGGTTGCCCCTTCAAACCCATATCAGTCTTGAAGGGTCTAGTATGGAATTTGTGGAAAACCCCATGCTGTTTTTGCTTTTAGTTTTTTTTGGTGAGGTCCCCCTTAACCACCTCCCGCCCGCCGTATTGTATAATGATGGCGACAGGGTGGTTCTCTCGTCCCAGTCTCACTGCGCATGCGCAATCCCGCTGGGGCGCACAGTGTGGCTATCACCGGTGTGCTGTTTTCCTGGGACGCGGTGCCTCCCCGATCTTGGTAAAGAGCCGATGACGAGGTTCTTTACCTATGTGATCAGCTGTGTCCAATCACAGCTGATCAAATGTAAACAATGTAATGCTGGTTATTGGCTTTCAACTCATCAAACTGACACTGGTTATCAGTGCAGCCCCAACAGTGCCCAGCAGTGATGCCAACCAGTGCCCATCAGTTCTGCCTTTCAGTGCTACCCATTAGTGCCCATCAGTACCACCATTAAGTGCCCTTCAGTGCCATCTATCTGTGCTGCCCATCAGTGCCCATCAGTGCTGCATATTAGTGCCTTCTCATCATTACCACCTCATCAGTGCCCTTCAGTGCTGTCTCAGTGCCCATCAGTGCCACCTCATCAGTACAGCCTATCAGTGCCCCCTCAGCAGCACACATCAGTGAAGGAGAAAAAGTACTTATTTACAAAATTTTCTAACAGAAATCGAGAAAACAAAATGTTCTAAAGTTTTGGTCTTTTTATGTTTTTTTTAGCAAACAATAAAAAACCCAGTGGTAATTAAATACCACCAAAAGAAAGCACTATGTATGTAAAAAAAAAAAATATAAAAATATTTAATGTGGGTACAGCGTTGCATGTCTACACAGTTGTCATTCAAAGAGTGACAGCACTGAAAGCTGAAAATTGGCCTGGGCATGAAGGGGGGCGGAAGTGCCCGGCATTTAAGTTGTTAAAAAATAAATCAGACTTAAATGCTTGGTATAAATTTGGTGGATAGGCCACACTGGTTTTAGTTTATTTTTTATTTTTTTTTACACTGTCCCTGCTGGTTATTTGCATTCACCGGTCAGTTGGGAGTTCTCCAGCAATCACCATATAGCATACAGAGTGCTGAGGTTTCCACATATTATTTCCCCTGCTGGTTGAATGTCCTTAGCCTATAGTGTTAAGCAATTTTCTCTATAAATGAATGTTCTTTAACTAATTTTGTGGAACATTCTTGAGGCTATTTTTCTCTTAGGATTGAGTATTGGGGAATGTTATACTCACCTAGTAACAAGCAAAAATTAGAAACTGACATTATACACATAATACAAACATTACGAGTATTAATTGATAGGTTTGCACAAATGATGAGACATTTGCAAAGCAACATTTTTATACATATACCCCATAGTTTTCATTTGATTCCCAATGTATGTGTACACACATGCATAGTGCATACACACTTCATGCATTACCTGACTGTGTATAAATAAAATATATTTTTGTAGTACATTATTGCACTACACAGCTCTTGGCAAATAGGAAGAATATTGTGCAGAGCTTTTACAAGCAGATTATGGGGTGTTTGGCCTGCTTTAAGCATATCTAAACACAAAAACAAAAATATGCTAAATTTTAGCTACCCAGTCCTTTAGTTTTCTTTTATTCAAGCCTGTTTTCTTTATTTTCACATGGTAATTCTACAAATTAACACACTTCCTGTCCCTGAGTGGCTACGCTCACCCGCTATTTTGGGAGGGAGCCGGTTGTCACCCAGGCTGGACCTCAAACATGTTTGCCTTTGCTTATCTTTATTAGATGATTATTTGATGGAACTAGTAATTTACACAAAGATAAGGATGGTTGTAATTTCTCTTCAGCTCAGAGGAACTGACATAGCCCCCCGCATTTCTGGCAGGATTAACAGGTATTTTCTGTACTTGCTGTAAATGTTCTTAGCTTGAAAAACAGAAAACATATCCAGACGCCAAATGTAAAGACTGGAAAGCTCTGATACATTAGGGGAGAAGTATAGCCAAAGCTATTTTGGCTGTACTTCTCCCATGGATCAAAGAGGTGCAGTTTGTTCTGCACTCCTGTGATCCGTTTTCAGCTGACAGCAGGTTGAAGCCCACTGTCAACTGATGTCACAGAGCCAGTCCAGGCTCTGAAAAGATCCCATCCATATGGTCTGGATCCACCCAGAAGCCTGGACTGACAGCTAGCTCAGCCTCTCAGCGATCTGTAGAGAGCCTGAGCCAGCCCCTGACTTAGGGTCCTTTAACACAGGCTTTCAGCCCGGCGGACTCTGTTTTGCTCAGCGGGGATCAATCCGCCGATCTCTGCTGAGCAGGGGGATGACAGCTCTGTCTCTGTTTTTTTGCAGAGACAGGGCTGTCAGATCCCCGCTCTCCTCTATGGGAAATTGGATGAAAAGGGACCACCTGTCCCTTTTCATCCGATCTGATCCTCCAGACTAATGGAAAATAGGGTTTCCATCCTTCTGGATTTCATGGACAGGATCGGATCAGATAGCAGCGGGAGCCAGCGGACATGTCACTGCTGACATCCACTGCTCCACAGAGGTGCATGGAGCATCCGATGAGGTGGACCTGATCAGAAAGCCTGTGTGAAAGGGGCCTTACAGTCCTCTTGTCTCTGCTCACAGAATGCTGAGAACTGAGCAATCAGCGGTCTTTGATCGCTCAGCTCTCAGTGCAGAGCCGGCAGGGACAGATGCAGCATCAGATTAGAAATTTTTTTTTTTTCTAAATCCTGAAGTTTGAAGTTTTTGATATCCTTCAATGTGAACTTTTCTATAAGTTTAGCTGCAGCACATGGGAGATAGTAATTTCCCCATGGGTAGAAGGTACCATAGGGTGCAATATGATACCTATTTACAATTTCCCACTCCTCTGGTAAGAAATAGCCCAATTTCAATGAGTATAAATGACTAGGAAGGGTTTCAACCACCCCATCTGACAGCGCTTAATGCCTAAGTGACCCATTCCTAGGCCTGAGTACTATTAAAAAGATCTATGCAGATCTCAACTCTCAAACCTGGAAATTTCATATCAATTTTCAACTGGGATATGTTAAGGGGTGGGGGGGGGGGAGGGATTCAAGCACAAAAATCCTGTTCTAGTGTAGCAGAAATTAAAAATCCAGCCTGTCATTTAGGCTAGCCATATACATCTATATTTCAGATAATCATTAGTTTCCTTCATCCTTACTAAACAGCTGTTGTATTCAGACAGCCAGAGCACCCACGGGAGGCTTTTGGGGCCAGTTCCAGTCTCCATGCCATTCTGCATGCCGCTATGTAAGTCCCTTTTCTCCTCCCCATTTTTTAAATTTTTTTTTATATTTTTCATCTCTTGCATTATCCTCATATATGCCTAATTTTCCCATTTTTATAGATTACTAAAATACACACATCTACTCCTGACAAAGTGGCGATTTGGGTCCACGAAACGCGTTGAGTCAATGATGTTTGTAAAATATTGAATTACTCCATTACTTGGAACTTAGAGTTCTGTTATATCCTGCATATGTTTATTACTCTATATTATTGGAAATTAGCTTTGTCGGACATCATTCTTTGTATTTGGAGAGTGTTCATCTGTATTGTATTATTTGATGTTATCATTTTTGCTCTGCCATGTATGTTTTATTTACATGTATCAATAAATGCTTCTGACATTTTCCCTGCCGACCCATTTATGTCTCTCATGTAAAGTCCCAACCTCTTTTTCTTTGCAACAAATATTAGGGATGGAAACGCACGGCAAATCCCACCGTGCGCCTCATGTAAAGTCCCACCACTCCCCCCTTCTTTCATAATATACTGTATATACAGTATCTCACAAAAGTCAGTACACCCCTCACATGTTTGTAAATAGTTTATTATACCTTTTCATGTGACAACACTGAAGAAATGACACTTTGCTACAATGTAAAGTAGTGAGTGTACAGCTTGTATAACAGTGTAAATTTTCTGTCCCCTCAGAATAACTCAACACACAGCCATTAATGTCTATGCTGGAAACAAATGTGAGTACACCCCTAAGTGAAAATGTCCAAATTGGGCCCAATTAGCCATTTTCCTTTCCCGGTGTCATGTGACTCGTTAGTGTTACAAGGTCTCAGGTGTGAATGGGGAGCAGGTGTGTTAAATTTGGTGCTATCACTCTCACTCCCTCATACTGGTCACTGGAAGTTCAACATGGCACCTCATGGCAAAGAACTCTCTGAGTATCTGAAAAAAATAATTGTTGCTCTACATAAAGATGGCCTAGGCCATAGGTCGGCAACCCGTGGCTCCGGAGCCGCATGCGGCTCCTTTAAACCTTTGCTGCAGCTCCGGGGCGGATGAGGGGAGGAGGCGCACTGTGCGACACGCAGAGCCACCGATTGGCGGCCTTCTGGGTGTCATCGGTGCGCATAGCATGTGGCGCTGTCCTGACTGTGATTGGTCCAGGCTGGACCAATCATAGAGGACATCCTGGGTGACGTTGCGTGGGGGGCGGTGCGTGCATTAGTCACGCACCGTCCCGACATCACCTTCCCGCCCGCCGTCAGAGAGGAGGGCAGCGGTGCGAATGCAGGTCGAGGAAGAAGAAGAAGACGTCCGACCGAGACCCGACTCCCGTCAGCAGCACGCCAGGCACGGTGATGGCAGGTAAGTGAAGAGATGCTTTGAAGGGGGCACGCACGCTGGTCTCTGCATTGAAAGGGGGCATGTACTGGTCACCACCATTGAAAGGGGGCATGTACTGGTCACCACCATTGAAAGGGGGCATGTACGCTGGTCACCACTATTGAAAGGGGCATGTACTGGTCACCACCATTGAAAGGGGCATGTATGCTGGTCGCCACCATTGAAAGGGGCATGTACGCTGGTCACCACCATTGAAAGGGGCATGTACTGGTCACCACCATTGAAAGGGGCATGTATGCTGGTCACCACCATTGAAAGGGGCATGTAATGGTCACCACCATTAAAAGGGGGCATGTACTGGTCACCACCATTAAAAGGGGGCATGTACTGGTCACCACCATTAAAAGGGGGCATGTACTGGTCACCACCATTGAAAGGGGGCATGTACTGGTCACCACCATTGAAAGGGGCATGTATGCTGGTTACCACCATTGAAAGGGGCATGTATGCTGGTCACCACCATTGAAAGGGGCATGCATGCTGGTCACTACCATTGAAAGGGGGCATGTACTGGTCACCACCATTGAAAGGGGCATGTATGCTGTTCACTACCATTGAAAGGGGCATGTATGCTGGTCACTACCATTGAAAGGGGCATGTATGCTGGTCACCACCATTGAAAGGGGCATGTATGCTGTTCACTACCATTGAAAGGGGCATGTATGCTGTTCACTACCATTGAAAGGGGCATGTATGCTGGTCATTGCATTGAAAGGGGGCATATATGCAGTGTTATATTTGTTTTAAATGTCGCAATGGTTTTGCGGCTCCCAGTTTTCCCCTTCGGAAACGGGTCCAAGTGGCTCTTTTTTTCTTAAAGGTTGCAGACCCCTGGCCTAGGATAAGAAGTTTGCCAAGACCCTGAAACTGAGCTGCAGCATGGTGGCCAAGACCATACAGCGGTTTATCAGAACAGGCCTCGCCATGGTCGAACAAAGAAGTTGAGTGCATGTGCTCAGCATCATATCCAAAGGTTGTCTTTGGGAAATAGACGTATGTGTGAGTGTTGCCAGCATTGCTGCAGAGGTTGAAGGGTGGGGGTCAGCCTGTCAGTGCTCAGACCATACACCGCATACTGCATCAAATTGGTCTCAATGTCCCAGAAGGAAGCCTCCTCTAAAGATTTGGTTCAGATGGTGTCAAGCGTATGTGGCGGCAACCAGGTGAGGAGTACAAAGACAAGTGTGTCTTGCCTACAGTCAAGTATAGTGGTGGTCTGCGGCTTCATCAGTGCTGCTTGCACTGGGGAGCTACAGTTCATTGAGGGAACCAAGAAAGCCGACATGTACTGTGACATACTGAAGCAGAGCATGATCCCCTCCCTTCAGAGACTGGGCCACAGGGCAGTATTCTAAAATGATAACAACCCCAAACACACCTCCAAGATGACCACTGCCTTGCTAAAGAAGCTGAGGGTAAAAGTGATGGACTGGCCAAGCATGTCTCCAGACCCAAAGCCTATTGAGCATCTGTGGGACATCCTCAAATGGGAGGTTGAGGAGCCCAAGGTCTCTAACATCCACCAGCTCTGTGATGTCGTCATGGAGGAGTGAAAGAGGACTCCAGTGGCAACCTGTGAAGCTCTGGTGAACTCCATGCCCAAGAGGGTTAAGGCAGTGCTGGAAAATAATGGTCGCCACACAAAATATTGAAACTTTGGTCCCAATTTGTACATTTTCACTTAAGGGTGTACTCACTCTTGTTGCCAGCGGTTTAGACATTAATGTCTGTGTGTTGGGTTATTTTGAGGGGACAGCAAATTTAATTTGTTAAACAAGCTGTACACTCACTATTTTACATTGTAGCAAAGTGTAATTTCTTCAGTGTTGTTACATGAAAAGATATAATTAAATATTCACAAAAATGTGAGGGGTGTACATCACTTTTGTGAGGTACTGTGTATATATATATATATATATATATATATATATATATATATATATATATATATATATATACTATATTGACAAAAGTATTGGGATGCCTGCCTTTACACGCACATGAAATTTAATGGGATCCCAGGCTTATTCCGTAGGGTTCAATATTGAGTTGGCCCACCCTTTGCAGCTATTACAGCTTCAACTCTTCTGGGAAGGCTGTCCACAAGGTTTAAAAGTGCGTCAGTGGGAATGTTTGACCATTCTTCCCCAAAAACGCTTTTGTGAGGTCAGGCACTGATGTTGAAGGAGAAGCTGTGGCTCGCAGTCTATCGGGTTGAGGTCAGGACTCTGTGCAAGCCAGTCAAGTCCTCCACTCCAAACTCACTCATCCATGTCTTTATGGACCTTGCTTTTGTGCACTGGTCCAAATCATTTGGTGGAAGGGGAATTATTTTGTGGGGTTGTTTTCCAGGGGTTGGGCTTGACCCCTTAGTTCCAGTGAAGGGAACTTTCGAACAATTCAATGCTCCCAATTTTGTGGGAACAGTTTGGGGATGGCCCATTTCTGTTCCAACATGACTGCACACCAGTGCACAAAACAAGATCCGTAAAGACATGGATGAGCGAGTTTGGGGTGGAGGAACTTGAATGGCTTGCACAGAGTCCTGACCTCAACCCAATAAAATACCTTTGGGAAGAATTAGAGCAGAGACTGCGAGCCAGGTCTTCTCGTCCACATCAGTGCCTGAACTCACGAATGTGCTTCTGGAAGAATGGTCAAACATTCCCATAGACACACTCCTAAACCTTGTGGACAGCCTTCCCAGAAGAGTTGAAACTGTTATAGCTGCAAAGAGTGGGCCAACTCAATACTGAACTAAGATGGACTAAGATTGGGACGCCACTAAAGTTCATGTGTGTGTAAAGGAAAGGCGCCCCAATACTTTTGAAAATATAGTGTGTGTGTGTGTGTGTGTGTATATATATATATATATATATATATATATATATATATTAAAAAAGAATAGCGAACACATGCAAAAGAAATGACTATCAAATATGAAGACAATCCATAAATAAAAATGGGGATTTGGTCCCACCATATGGCCATATCGTGCTCAAGCCCACCACTACGTCAAAGTACCCCATTATCAGTGGGTCCTACACTATCCCTAAAAAAAGGATGAATCCAGCCTCTCTAACCCTTGGAGACAACACTCCTTGCTGGGAGAGATGTGCTAATGCAATACAGGGGACTCCTCCTATATCTAGTGGACTCTGATAGAGTACAGGTGTGTGTGGGGGGGTGGGGTGGGATGGGATGCTCAACCTCAGAAGTCTGGTCAGACCGAATACATAATAAACAAGCAAAAAGTTGGGGGACTAAATCCCCATTTTTATTTATGGATTGTCTCCATATTTGACAGTCATTTCTTTTGCATGTGTGCGCCATTCTTTTTTAATATACATGTCGCTTGGTCCATAGCTGCACCGGCTTTAGATATACACGTTCAGGATTTGCTCCCCCAATTTTTTGCTTGTTTATTATATATATATATATATATATATATATATACACAAATTCTTATATCATTTGCACTTGAATCAAAGTCCATTTCTATGAAAAAAAAATTAATAATTGTTTTTTTTTTTTTTTCATATACTGTAAATTTCAGAAAGTGTTCAGATTTCAGGATGCAGGTATATATAGCCCCAATGACACAGTCACGGCAGCCTTAGGCATTTTATTTTGAATGTCACTAAGATGTGACTTCATTCTGCGAACATGACTGCTTGTCATCCTGGGAGTTGAAACCAAAGGTTCCCAGAGAACGTAAAACTGCTGAGCTGCATGTCACCAGGGCACAATGACAAGTAGTGGAAATCTTAAGCTTTTCTGCTTGTATTGTCAAATAGATTGGATATATGGTATGTACAAGTCTGTTCTCACACAGTAGATTTATAATGGTCTTGCAATAGTTTAAAATGTGCTATAATATGTGCATAGTCTGTGTTGACATGTAAGAAATTAAAACATAAAATGAGCATGACAGCAATTGTCAGGGTCGGACTAGGAATAAAAACAGTAATGACATGCCAGGGTTCTAAACGGGGAATAAGAATAGGTGATAGCAATCATTGCTGGCCATATCTATACAGCCTACAAACACTCCTATACAGCCCAGCCCTTCTGGCATCTCCCAGAGTGGTCGGACTGCTGATACTAGACTGGCAACTGCTGATTTTTTACTCCAGAACCACATATTTAGAGAGACATGCAGACCGATAAAGGAAAACTGCAAACAAGCTCAGTAGCTCCTGCGAGGCAGCTCCCACACACCAAGGCTTATCTCAATGGGCACCTGACAGTAGCTCAATCTATAGAAATACAGAAAGGAGCACAGACCATAATTGAATGAAAAAGTCCTACATAATTTTAATTGTTGGTAAAAAATAAAAAAAAATTAAAAACAGCCAATGCGTCTTGGGGGCAACACCACTGTCCCTGCTCATTTGCAGGCAGGCCAAATGACAGTGCTATAAAGTGGCTCCTCTTCTATTGTAAACTGCAGATCCTAACTTGTCTTCTCCTTTCTCATAATATGAGACCCCATAACATTCTCAGTATGGCATTTGACCAAAACAGATCTGAAGAAGCCCTTGTGTCCTGCCCCTGCTGCATAGCCTATACAAACTAGGCCACATTTAAAAACCTAGTTTCACATACCCCTATGCACAACTCCCCATCAACCCTGGGATACTATCAACTTTTTATAGGGACCTAAATCGAATTTGAATTTAGACCCTGCTAACTACTTAGTAGTTCTCAGATTCAACTCATGTATTGACCAGCCTCTCAAGAAGAGTTTTCTGGAATCTTGGGTTTCCTTCAGAAATTGTTAAGGGTTTCTTCAGCAGTGGTGCATCAATTTCCACCTGATGGAGCCTGCACAAATTCTGCTCCCAATACATGAGGCTCTACACTGGCCCAGTGTAACAGGCCATTCCTTCCACTGACTAAGGACATGGATTAATGGAACCATGTCATGTGGTCTTATGAGAGCAAGATAAACTTATTTGGTTCAGATGGTATCAAGCCCATGTGGCGGCAACCAGATGAGGAGTACACAGACAAGCGTGTCTTGTCCTACAGTCAAGCATGGTGGTGGGAGTGTCATGGTTTGGAGCTGCATTAGTGCTGCCGGCATGTATTGTGACATACTGAAGCAGAGCATGATCCCCTCCCTTTGGAGACTGGGCCACAGGGCAGTATTCCATCATGATAATGACACCAAACACACCTCCAAGACAACCACTGCCTTGCTAAAGAAGCTGGGGGTAAAGGTGATGGACTGGCCAAACATGTCTCCAGACCTAAACCCTATTGATCATCTGTGGAGCATCCTCAAACAGAAGGTCTCTAACATCCTTGAGCTCCGTGATGTCATCATGGAGGAGTGGAAGAGGACTCCAGTGGCAACATGTGAAGCTCTGGTGAACTCCATGCCCAAGAGGGTTATGGCAGTGCTGAAAAATAATGGAGGCCACAAAAATATTGACACTTTGGGCCCATATTGGATATTTTCACTTAGGGCTGTACTCACTTTTGTTGAGGTTTAGACAATAATAGGTGGGCGTTGAGTTATTTTGAGGGGACAGCAAATATACACTGTTATACAAGCTGTACATGCACTACTTTACATTGTAGTAAAGTGTAATTTCTTCAGTGTTGTCACATGAAAAGATATAATAAAGCCCCTGCTGAGGAAGTTAAGGTTTTGACGCAACGCGTACGGGGGGGGGGGAGCCTGCACACGCTGTAGCACCCCCTATTGTGCCAGTTCATGTGAGTGCCAGTTCATGTGAGTTTTTATTATATTTTTTACCCCAATAAACCAGTTGCTACAGAGAGCACTAGATTGCTGTGTTTATTTTACATATGCATTCAATCGTGACGGTGGAGAGATGATTATGATGAGGTGACTATCCTATCCCCTTTACTGTGTCATTTGGCACCGCGGGTCTGGCCATTATACCTTACCAGAAGCACCTTATTCCAGAGGGAGGACAGGAGGAAGTAACCTATCCCTTACTATACAGCACCTATGTGTGCAAAAAGCGGGTTTGGCTCATTATAATTTGTGAGCCAAACCAGGAGGTGAGCGGCCATCATTACTCTTAATGCACCAAGTCACTTTATGATATTTAAGCACCAGCACCTGGTCACTGGATATCAGCACAGCACGGAAGAATCATTGTGTTTTATGGACTTTGCACTATTTTTTGATTTAATTGCCACTGGTGTATGCTAATGTATCATCATTAGATATTATCAGCAAGAGCACTTCATTAAGATAGCAATCAACCATTAAGTTACATTTTATTAATCAATATTAGTTTTGTATCACCTGGATCATTTTTATTACAGTATTTAGGAGCACATGCAATTTGATTGTGATATATATATATATATATATATATATATATATATATATATATATATATATATATATATATATATATATTTTTTTTTTTTTTTTTATATATATATATATATATATATATTTTTTTTTTCTGGTTATTTGATATTCACTTTATTTATTTATTATATCCTTTGGCGCTACACTTTTTTGAATACTTATTGTGTTAGGTGAATGCACTTTACGTTAGCAGCCTTTGGTCCCCTTATCTAGCTATTTAGCAATTAATTGGGGTTATCAGTTGTTTATTGGTCAGCGCTGATTAATCATTTGTTTACACATTATGTACTCACTTTTGTTGCCAGCGATTTAGACAATAATAGGTGTGCGTTGACTTATTTTGAGGGGACAGCAAATATACACTGTTATACAAGCTGTACACTCACTACTTTACATTGTAGTAAAGTGTCATTTCTTCAGTGTTGTCAAATGAAAAGATATAAAAAATATTTACAAAAATGTGAGGGGTGTACTAATTTTTGTGAGATACTGTGTATATATATATATATATATATATAGTATATACAGTAAAGGGAAAAAAGTATTTGATCCCCTGCTGATTTTGTATGTTTGCCTACAGGCAAAGGAAGGATTAGTCTATAATTTTAATGGTAGGAGGTTTATTTTAACAGTGAGAAACAGAATAACAACAAAAACATCCAGGAAAACGCATTTCAAAAAATGTATAAGTTTATTTTCATTTTAATGAGTGAAATATGCATTTGATCCCCTATCAATCAGTAAGTGTCTTCTATACAGCTAAGGAGCTGAAATTATGAGCACTCTCTTAAAGATGGTGCTCCTAATCTTAGCTTGTTACCTGTATAAAAGACACCTGTCCACAGAAGCAACTAATCAAACAGATTGCAATCCCTCCACCATGGCCAAAGCCAAAGAGCTGTCCAAGGATGTCAAGGACAAGGTTGTAGACCTACACAAGGCTGGAACGGGCTACAAGACCATCGCCAAGCAGCTTGCATTTTTTCCGCAAATGGAAGAAAACACAACAAAAAAGTAAATCTCCCTTCGCCTGGGGCTCCATGCAAGATCTCACCTGGTAGAGTTTCAATGATTATGAGAACAGTAAGGAATCAGCCCAGAACTACACGGGAGAATTTTGTCAATGATCTCAAGGCAGCAGGGGCCATAGTCACCAGGAAAACAATTGGTAACACACTACGCATTGATTGACTGAAATCCTGCAGTGCCCGCAAGGTCCCTCTGCTCAAGAAAGCACATGTACAGGCCCGTCTGAAGCTTGCTAATGAACATCTGAATGATTCAGAGGACAACTGGGTGAAAATGTTTTGGCTAGATGAGACCAAAATCAAGCTCTTTGGCATCAACTCAACTCGCTGTGTTTGGAGGAGGAGGAATGCTGCCTATTACCCCAAGAGCACCATCCCCACCGTCAAACATGGAGGTGGAAACATTATGCTTTGGGGGTGTTTTTCTGCTAAGGAGACAGGTTAACGTCACTGCATCAAAGGGATGATGGACAGGGCCATGTACTATCAAATCTTGGGTGAGAACATCTTTCCCTCAGCCAGGGCATTAAAATGGGTCCTGGATGGGTATAGCATGACAATGACCCAAAACACACAGCCAAGGCAACAAAGGAGTGGCTCAAGAAGAAACACATTAAGGTCTTGGAGTGGCCTAGCCAGTCTCCAGACCTTAATCCCATAGAAAATATGTAGATGGAGCTGAAGGTTCGACTTACCAAACGTCCACCTCAAAACCCTAATGACTTGGAGAGGATCTGCAAAGAGAAGTGGGACAAAATCCCTCCTGAGATGTGTGCAAACCTGGTGGCCAACTACAAGATATGTCTGACCTCTGTGATTGTCAACAAGGATTTTGCCACCAAGTACTAAGTCTTGTTTTGCGAAGGGGTCAAATACTTATATATAGAGTATATATATATATATATATATATATACAGTATCTCACAAAAGTGAGTACACCCCTCACATCTCTGTAAATATTTTATTATATCTTTTCATGTGACAACAGTGAAGAAATGACACTTTGCTACAATGTAAAGTAATGGGTGTACAGGTTGTATAACAGTGTACATTTGCTGTCCCCTCAAAATAACTCAACACACAGCCATTCATGTCTAAACCACTGGCAATAAAAGTAAGTACACCCCTAAGTGAAAAATGTGCAAATTGGGCCCAAAGTGTCAATATTTTGTGTGACCACCATTATGTTTCAGCACTGCCTTAACCCTCTTGGGCATGGAGATCACCAGAGCTTCACAGGTTGCCACTGGAGTCCTCTTCCACTCCTCCATGACAATATCACAGAGCTGGTGGATGTTAGAGACCTCCACCTTCCATTTGAGGATGTCCCACAGATGCTCAATATGGTTTAGGTCTGGAGACATGCTTGGCCAGTCCATCACCTTAACCCTGAGCTTCTTTAGCAAGGCAGTGGTAATCTTGGAGGTGTGTTTGGGGTCATTATCATGTTGGATTACTGCCCTGCAGCCCAGTCTACGAAGGGAGGGGATCATGCTCTGCTTCAGTATGTCACAGTACATGTTGGAATTCATGGTTCCCTCAATGAACTGTAGCACCCCAGTACTGGCAGTACTCTTGCAGCCCCAGACCATGACACTCCGACCACCATGCTTGACTGTAAGCAAGACACACTTGTCTTTGTACTCCTCACCTGGTTGCCGCTACACATGCTTGACACCATCTGAACTAAATACGTTTATCTTGGTCTCATCAGACCACAGGACATGGTTCCAGTAATCCATGTCCTTAGTCTGCTTGCCTTCAGTAAATTGTTTGCGCCTTTACAAATCAATGCCTCCAAGTTGGTGCTCCCTGGAGCCCCCTAAAAAATGGCTTGTGCTATTTTTGATATTTCTTCCAAAAAGATCTATTATAAAAGATCACAGGACAAAGAAAACCTAAGAAGTGAAATGACTAGGAAGCATGACAAGACAAAGAGGAAAAAATGAAACAAGCCATTTTTACTACTAGGAGCCAGTTTAAAGCAATGTTTTTCAGCCTTTTTTTCAGTTGCGGCACCATTTAAAAAAAATAGAAAATCTCAAGGGACCCCAATCTAAAATGTATAAAAAAAAAAAAAAAGTATTATCTCTCCTTTACCAAGGCTCAGGCACTATCCTTTTAGTCGTACACTTTTGGATGGATCTGATTGCTAATCCTCTTAGGTTCAAAGATCTTGATCGGGGTTTGTAGCATGATCTTCTTTCTTCTTCTTTGAAAAAAAAAAACATAAAAACATGGAGAGCTTCTCCAATCCGTGACCATCACCTTTAAGACACTGGTGAAAAAACGGAGGTACTTCCTGTATAGGAGGGGTTATATAGAGGGGGACTTCCTGTCTTAATTGGTTGCCAGTGTAATGAATAATAATAAGGTAATGAATAAGGTTGCTCTGTGTCCCGTAATGTACGATAAAGAAAGGTAAATTTTACTTATCAATGGAAAACCTGAACCTTGAACAATGCACACAATCCTGATGAAATTAACTTCACATCAGAAGCCCCCATTCACATCAAAAGCCCCTCTAGCACATCAGTCCCCACCCCCTTCACATCAAAGAACATCCATCACATCAAAGGTTCTCCATCATATGATAGATCCCCCATCACATCAGTTTCTCCTCTTCATGTTAGAGTCACCCATTCACCTCAGAGCCCCCCCCCCATCAGATCAGAATCCCCCCTTCATGTCAGAAGCCCCCCATTATATCAGAGTCACCCTTGTACATTTAAGGCCTCCCTATACATGAGAGCCCCCCATCATATCAGAATCATCCCTATAAATTAGAGGCCCCTATACATAACCCCCCCCCTCCCATTTTACATTAGAGTCCTCCCATCTCATCAGAGCCTCCCCTTTACGTCAGAGCCCTCCCCCCCTCATCATGCAGCAACCCATTTAAGCAACCTTCCCCATCAACGGGCCTTTAGTCACACAGGCCCCCTCATCACAGAGAGTCTCAAACACTCAGTCCCCCCATCAGAGCCCCCTCCCCCATCATGCAGAAACCCAATTACAAAGCCTTCCCCATCAAAGGGCCTTCAGTCACACAGGCCCCCTCATCACAGAGAGTCTCAAACACTCAGTCCCCCCATCAGAGCCCCAAAATAACACAGTCTCCTCTTCACATTCAGGGCCCTACCTTTTGGGTCCAGCAGTACAGCAGAGGGCAGGAAGTGGAGGGGGCATTCTTCCATCTTCTCAATGCTGGGGGTGATCCTGGATCAGAGTCATGTATTTCCATGGTACAAGTGAAGTGGCCACCATCACCATAGCAATGAATGGCGCCATATGTCCTGACCTCAGAGCGTTATTGGTTTTTTTAGTGGTGGCTGGCTTACCCACACCATGTCAAATCATGACACTGATCCCGAGCAAACTGAGTCCTGTATGCAGCACCCTGGGGCAACCTAGACAGCACCCCAGGGTGCTGCGGCACCCTGGTTGAGAAACACTGGTCTAAAGAACATATTTTCTTCACTGAACTGAGCAAGCACCTAAGCAAGCTAAAACAGACTATTGTCTGCAGGGGCCTTGAGGGCTGGACAATAAGGGCCACCAGTTGAGCCCCAAGCTCCATACCAATGACCAAAGAACTTATTTTTAAACTGACTGCAAAACAACTCATATGGATGAACATAAATCCAACCTAAAACCCACCCACACCTCAATCTGCATCTGCTACTCACTGGCCAGAACAAGATCGCATTTCATATGACAAACGACATCAGGAAAACGGTGTCAGGCAAGCAACACTAAGAACATCTGGTGTAAATATTACAGCACACTGTGTAATCATAGGAAGGCAGCCGAAAGTGTGTTCCGTTTATTTTAGGAGAGATCACTTAGACATAATGAACAATGCACCTGAACAGACTTGGACTTGTAGAAAGCAGTGTATATGTAAATGCGCACAATGCTGCCCGCTCAGACATTTATCACACAATAAAAATGTTAATTAGGAAAAGGCAGATCTGCACAATGACGTCTAAAATCGCCCATGCCAATAGGGGTACATCACTTTGTGCGTCTGCTCTGGGCACCGCTGTACATTGATTTTTGTGTGCTGGCGGAAAAACACATCTTTCTTCATTTGGAATGGACAGAACACACAGACGCATTAAAGCAGCTGACATGCATCACCTCCATAGAGCTGCTTATCCGTATAATCATACAATGTGGACCTATGATGGATAATACACCTACATTATGCACAGACACCATCCAGGCAGGGAGCTTGGCTACATTGTCTATTTATACAGCTGAGAAAGACATTGGTGCTGGCTGCCGGAGTGTTTATTTCTCCATTTCAGCAAACTGCCTGGAGTGTTAAAGTAGATGTAAACCCCAACTGAATGACAGTGCCTACCACAAACCATTATTATGTTGGACATAAACTATTCCTTCCCATCCTTTGTTGCATCCCAGGGCTGCTGATCCCCTTAACCCTTGTTGCAATCACTTCCCATCTACAGTCACTAAAGTGATGGCTGCATTTCATTTCTTAGGGTGGCTTTGCTGATGGTGACAACAGTGGACCATGCCTGTGTGTGGATGCATGTCTGACAGGGTGACAACGCAGGGGCACGATTGGGAAGCAGGGAAAGAGTGTTGTTATCCTATAATATAAAGTGCCTGCATATGGAATATCATGGTAGAGCACCAGGCATTATTTTATCGAAAGCTGTAGATTTAAAAAATATTTAAATGATTGCAAAGTGGAACTAAAGTTTGGCTGCAAGCAGGCAGGCAGAAGAGGCTCAAAGAAAGAAGATGCACCTACCTACCTGCTCTTAGGCATGTAAACTGAGCTATGCATGCGCAGCCCAGCTTACAGCGCCAGCCAGATCCCTGTGTGCCCAGATGACTAGCCCCTGTGCATGCGCAACCCAGCTTACAGCTCCGACCTGATCCCTGTGCGCCCAGATGACTAGCCCCTGTGCATGCGCAACCCAGCTTACAGCTCCGACCTGATCCCTGTGCGCCCAGATGACTAGCCCCTGTGCATGCGCAACCCAGCTTACAGCTCCGACCTGATCACTGTGCACCCAGATGACTAGCTCCTGTGCATGCACAGCCCAGCTTACAGCGCTGGCTCGATCCCTGTGTGCCCGGATGACTAGCCCCTGTGCATGCGCAGCTCGGCTTAAAGAGCTGGCCCAATCCCTGTTGGCCTGGATGACTAGCCCCTGTGCATGGGCAGCCCAGCTTACAGAGCCAGCCCCATCCTTGTGTGCTCAGGTGACTAGCATCTCTGCATGAGCAGTCCAGCTTACAAAGCCGACCCTATTCCTGGGTGCCCGGGTGACTAGCCTCTGTGCATGGGCAGCCCAGCTTACAGCGCTGGCCCGATCCCTGTGTGCCCGGATGACTAGCCTCTGTGCATGAGCAGCCTAGCTTACAGAGCTGGCCCCATGCCTGTGTGCCTGGATGACTAGTCCTTGCGCATGCACAGCCCAGCTTACAGTGCCAGACCGATCCCTGTTTGCCAAGGTGACTAGCCCCTCTGCATATGCAGTCCAGCTTACAGTGCCGGCCTGATACCCGTGTGCCCAGATAGTAGCTCCTGTGCATGCGCAGCCCAGCTTACAGTGCTGGGCCTGATTCCTGTGTGCCCAGGTGACTAGCCCCTGTGCATATGCAGTCCAGCTTACAGCACTGGCCTGATCACTGTGTGCCTGGATGACTAGCACCTGTGCATGCGCAGCCAAGCTTACATCACTGGCCCGATCACTGTGTGCCTGGATGACTAGCACCTGTCCATGCGCAGCACAGCATCGCCAGCCCAATCCCTGTGTGCCCAAGTGACTAGCCCCTGTGCATGTGCAGCCCAGCTTTCAGCATTGGCCTGATCCCTGTGTGCCCGAATGTCTAACCCCTGTGCATGCACAGCCAAGCTTACAGCACTGGCCTGATCCCTGTGTGCCCAGATGACTACCACCTGTGCATGCACAGTCCAGCTTACAGCGCCGGCCCCATCCCTGTGTGTCCGGATAACTAGCACCTGTGCATCGGCAAGAGTTATATCATCCTGTGCTGGCCAATGAAAATGGATAAAAATGGGCACACAGAAGATGTGGGCACCGGTGTAGAAAGGTGAGTATAGCTCCTTTTATTTCTGCTTTAAAACACGGACACACAAAACGCAATTAGATTGTACAATATCAGGAAATCCTCTATAGATTTACAAAAACTAGGGACAACCCTAAACAATCCATTCAATTTGTATCCAATCAGACAGATCCATGCACTACACAGTTGGCGTCAGATCTAAAGGAGATTATAAAATTGGATTGTATACTGTATGGCCAGTTTTAAATGACATTAAAATGTAGAGGCTTATATGAGATTTCAGTAGTTAGGCTTACACCTACTTTATCAGGACTGCTGGATCGGTGTTAAAACCCCAGTCTAAGCAATACATAAAGTTCATATTAACGCTAGGTTACCATCTATGCGTTCAGTGCGTCCCACGTTTGCACAGGCATTGAATGAGCTTCTGTACCTGTGAGAAATACAGGAAAAAGGTCTCTGCGTCTTTTTCATAACGCAGCTGGAGAGAGGCAGAAGCACCATGCGATTTCCTGCAACCAAAAACAAGCTGCGTTTTCAGAAGCGTGGGGGTGTTATTAAGAATGAATGGCATCCCTGTGCGCCTTAAATAGAGCATCTGGTTTGGGCTGAGGGTGAATGCGGGTGCAGGGACAAGTGCGATTTAGTGAGAACCTAGCCCTATCGCAGCGCAAAATTGTGTCCATTGCTGGTTGAATACCTGGAGCGAATTCCAGACGATTCCTGATGAACCAGCCAACATTCGCTCTGTAGGTAGCCCTGTCAACCCTCCACTGACACAAAATCGTTCAAGTGAAAAATGGAAAGGGTCAGGTGGAAAATTGTCAGGCGGACAGCGCCTGCGTCCAATCGGATGCTGATGGCGTTGGCTTTTATTCTCCAGTAGCCTGGAGATCCAACTATTTGCGCAGGTTTAGCGCGGTTGGAGGAACCTGTTCGATTTTTCTCGTTCACCCTGCCTGTGTATGGGCAGCTTTACAACTACTTTTTCCCTTCTTTGACCTAGACTGTATCAATATGAATAAATATTGATAAATATTGATAAATATTGATACGTAAATATACATAACAAGAAATAAAAGGAATGACTGTAAAGATATCAGCTTTAACCCCTTAGCTGCCACATCCCTGCTATGTAGAATAGATGGAAATACCTCGGGGAAGATTAATTTGTGGATGCTCTCAGCTAAAGTATGCAGGTAGATCCTGGTGCGACTGCTCTTCCTCTGCGGAGGCTCCTCGGCGGCTCTTCTATGCCGCACTATGCCGGACTCCTCGCTGCAGATCGGGGCTCCAGCTGCGGCAATAGCCGGCACTTCATCGTCCTCCGGCGGCTGGCTCAGCATAGAGAAAGGACATTCTCCCGACAATTTCAGCTCCTTCAGCTTGGTGCAGAACATGTTAGAGCGCCGCTGTCAGCTCATGTGCCGCTCTCCGATCTCCTCCGCTCTCTAACAGGTCCCGGACTTCATGCTGAGCGCTCCAAGTCTGCACTGGAATGCTGTGTACAGAGGGCGGAGGAAGAGAAGGGGGGGCCCGCACACTCCATCAGGACAGGACCACCCTCCATCCCTACTTCTCACAGCCTGGGACTTCCAATCCTCCTCTCACCTTCACTCACTCTCATCTCCCACCTTCTATGCATGTCATCTGTCACCTTCACTCACTCTCATCTCCCACCTTCACTCACTCTCATCTCCCACCTTCTATGCATGTCATCTGTCACCTTCACTCACTCTCATCTCTCACCTTCACTCACTCTCATCTCCCACCTTCTATGCATGTCATCTCTCACCTTCACTCACTCTCATCTCCCACCTTCACTCACTCTCATCTCCCACCTTCACTAACTCTCATCTCCCACCTTCTATGCATGTCATCTGTCACCTTCACTCACTCTCATCTCTCACCTTCCCTCACTCTCATCTCTCACCTTCACTCACTCTCATCTCTCACCTTCTTTACATGTCATCTGTCACCTTCACTCACTCTCATCTCTCACCTTCACTCACTCTCATCTCTCACCTTCACTCACTCTCATCTCTCACCTTCACTCACTCTCATCTCCCACCTTCTATGCATGTCATCTCTCACCTTCACTCACTCTCATCTCCCACCTTCACTCACTCTCATCTCCCACCTTCACTAACTCTCATCTCCCACCTTCTATGCATGTCATCTGTCACCTTCACTCACTCTCATCTCTCACCTTCCCTCACTCTCATCTCTCACCTTCACTCACTCTCATCTCTCACCTTCTTTACATGTCATCTGTCACCTTCACTCACTCTCATCTCTCACCTTCACTCACTCTCATCTCTCACCTTCACTCACTCTCATCTCTCACCTTCACTCACTCTCATCTCTCACCTTCACTCACTCTCATCTCTCACCTTCTATGCATGTCATCTGTCACCTTCACTCACTCTCATCTCTCACCTTCCCTGACTCTCATCTGTCACCTTCACTCACTCTCATCTCTCACCTTCCCTCACTCTCATCTCTCACCTTCATTCACTCTCATCTCTCACCTTCTATGCATGTCATCTGTCACCTTCACTCACTCTCATCTGTCACCTTCACTCACTCTCATCTCTCACCTTCACTCACTCTCATCTCTCACCTTCTATGCATGTCATCTGTCACCTTCACTCACTCTCATCTCTCACCTTCACTCACTCTCATCTCCCACCTTCTATGCATGTCATCTGTCACCTTCACTCACTCTCATCTCCCACCTTCCCTCACTCTCATCTCTCACTTTCACTCACTCTCATCTCTCACCTTCACTCACTCTCATCTCTCACCTTCACTCACTCTCATCTCTCACTTTCACTCACTCTCATCTCTCACCTTCACTCACTCTCATCTCTCACTTTCACTCACTCTCATCTCTCACCTTCACTCACTCTCATCTCTCACCTTCTATGCATGTCATCTGTCACCTTCACTCACTCTCATCTCTCACCTTCACTCACTCTCATCTCTCACCTTCTTTACATGTCATCTGTCACCTTCACTCACTCTCATCTCTCACCTTCACTCACTCTCATCTCTCACCTTCTATGCATGTCATCTGTCACCTTCACTCACTCTCATCTCTCACCTTCCCCGACTCTCATCTCTCACCTTCACTCACTCTCATCTCTCACCTTCACTCACTCTCATCTCTCACCTTCCCTCACTCTCATCTCTCACCTTCCCTGACTCTCATCTCTCACCTTCCCTGACTCTCATCTGTCACCTTCACTCACTCTCATCTCTCACCTTCCCTCACTCTCATCTCTCACCTTCACTCACTCTCATCTCTCACCTTCTATGCATGTCATCTGTCACCTTCACTCACTCTCATCTCTCACCTTCCCCGACTCTCATCTCTCACCTTCACTCACTCTCATCTCTCACCTTCGCTCACTCTCATCTCTCACCTTCCCTCACTCTCATCTCTCACCTTCCCTGACTCTCATCTCTCACCTTCCCTGACTCTCATCTGTCACCTTCACTCACTCTCATCTCTCACCTTCCCTCACTCTCATCTCTCACCTTCACTCACTCTCATCTCTCACCTTCACTCACTCTCATCTCTCACTTTCACTCACTCTCATCTCTCACCTTCACTCACTCTCATCTCTCACCTTCTATGCATGTCATCTGTCACCTTCACTCACTCTCATCTCTCACCTTCCCTCACTCTCATCTCTCACCTTCACTCACTCTCATCTCTCACCTTCTTTACATGTCATCTGTCACCTTCACTCACTCTCATCTCTCACCTTCACTCACTCTCATCTCTCACCTTCACTCACTCTCATCTCTCACCTTCACTCACTCTCATCTCCCACCTTCTATGCATGTCATCTCTCACCTTCACTCACTCTCATCTCCCACCTTCACTCACTCTCATCTCCCACCTTCACTAACTCTCATCTCCCACCTTCTATGCATGTCATCTGTCACCTTCACTCACTCTCATCTCTCACCTTCCCTCACTCTCATCTCTCACCTTCACTCACTCTCATCTCTCACATTCTTTACATGTCATCTGTCACCTTCACTCACTCTCATCTCTCACCTTCACTCACTCTCATCTCTCACCTTCACTCACTCTCATCTCTCACCTTCACTCACTCTCATCTCTCACCTTCACTCACTCTCATCTCTCACCTTCTATGCATGTCATCTGTCACCTTCACTCACTCTCATCTCTCACCTTCCCTGACTCTCATCTGTCACCTTCACTCACTCTCATCTCTCACCTTCCCTCACTCTCATCTCTCACCTTCATTCACTCTCATCTCTCACCTTCTATGCATGTCATCTGTCACCTTCACTCACTCTCATCTGTCACCTTCACTCACTCTCATCTCTCACCTTCACTCACTCTCATCTCTCACCTTCTATGCATGTCATCTGTCACCTTCACTCACTCTCATCTCTCACCTTCACTCACTCTCATCTCCCACCTTCTATGCATGTCATCTGTCACCTTCACTCACTCTCATCTCCCACCTTCCCTCACTCTCATCTCTCACTTTCACTCACTCTCATCTCTCACCTTCACTCACTCTCATCTCTCACCTTCACTCACTCTCATCTCTCACTTTCACTCACTCTCATCTCTCACCTTCACTCACTCTCATCTCTCACTTTCACTCACTCTCATCTCTCACCTTCACTCACTCTCATCTCTCACCTTCTATGCATGTCATCTGTCACCTTCACTCACTCTCATCTCTCACCTTCCCTCACTCTCATCTCTCACCTTCTTTACATGTCATCTGTCACCTTCACTCACTCTCATCTCTCACCTTCACTCACTCTCATCTCTCACCTTCTATGCATGTCATCTGTCACCTTCACTCACTCTCATCTCTCACCTTCCCCGACTCTCATCTCTCACCTTCACTCACTCTCATCTCTCACCTTCACTCACTCTCATCTCTCACCTTCCCTCACTCTCATCTCTCACCTTCCCTGACTCTCATCTCTCACCTTCCCTGACTCTCATTTGTCACCTTCACTCACTCTCATCTCTCACCTTCCCTCACTCTCATCTCTCACCTTCACTCACTCTCATCTCTCACCTTCTATGCATGTCATCTGTCACCTTCACTCACTCTCATCTCTCACCTTCCCCGACTCTCATCTCTCACCTTCACTCACTCTCATCTCTCACCTTCACTCACTCTCATCTCTCACCTTCCCTCACTCTCATCTCTCACCTTCCCTGACTCTCATCTCTCACCTTCCCTGACTCTCATCTGTCACCTTCACTCACTCTCATCTCTCACCTTCCCTCACTCTCATCTCTCACCTTCACTCACTCTCATCTCTCACTTTCACTCACTCTCATCTCTCACCTTCACTCACTCTCATCTCTCACCTTCTATGCATGTCATCTGTCACCTTCACTCACTCTCATCTCTCACCTTCCCTCACTCTCATCTCTCACCTTCTTTACATGTCATCTGTCACCTTCACTCACTCTCATCTCTCACCTTCACTCACTCTCATCTCTCACCTTCACTCACTCTCATCTCTCACCTTATATGCATGTCATCTGTCACCTTCACTCACTCTCATCTCTCACCTTCCCCGACTCTCATCTCTCACCTTCACTCACTCTCATCTCTCACCTTCACTCACTCTCATCTCTCACCTTCCCTCACTCTCATCTCTCACCTTCCCTGACTCTCATCTCTCACCTTCCCTGACTCTCATCTGTCACCTTCACTCACTCTCATCTCTCACCTTCCCTCACTCTCATCTCTCACCTTCACTCACTCTCATCTCTCACCTTCACTCACTCTCATCTCTCACCTTCCCTCACTCTCATCTCTCACCTTCCCTGACTCTCATCTCTCACCTTCCCTGACTCTCATCTGTCACCTTCACTCACTCTCATCTCTCACCTTCACTCACTCTCATCTCTCACCTTCACTCACTCTCATCTCTCACCTTCCCTCACTCTCATCTCTCACCCTCACTCACTCTCATCTCTCACCTTCACTCACTCTCATCTCTCACCTTCCCTGACTCTCATCTCTCACCTTCACTCACTCTCATCTCTCACCTTCACTCACTCTCATCTCTCACCTTCACTCACTATCATCTCTCACCTTCCCTGACTCTCATCTCTCACCTTCACTCACTCTCACCTTCACTCACTCTCATCTCTCACCTTCACTCACTATCATCTCTCACCTTCCCTGACTCTCATCTCTCACCTTCCTTGACTCTCATCTCTCACCTTCCCTGACTCTCATCTCTCACCTTCACTCACTCTCATCTCTCACCTTCCCTGACTCTCATCTCTCACCTTCACTCACTCTCATCTCTCACCTTCCCTGACTCTCATCTCTCACCTTCACTCACTTTCATCTCTCACCTTCACTCACTCTCATCTCTCACCTTCCCTCACTCTCATCTCTCACCTTCACCCACTATCATCTCTCACCTTCCCTGACTCTCATCTCTCACCTTCACTCACTCTCACCTTCACTCACTCTCATCTCTCACCTTCACTCACTATCATCTCTCACCTTCCCTGACTCTCATCTCTCACCTTCCTTGACTCTCATCTCTCACCTTCACTCACTTTCATCTCTCACCTTCACTCACTCTCATCTCTCACTTTCACCCACTCTCATCTCTCACCTTCATTCACTCTCATCTCTCACCTTCACTCACTCTCATCTCTCACCTTCCCTCACTCTCATCTCTCACCTTCCCTGACTCTCATCTCTCACCTTCACTCACTCTCATCTCTCACCTTCACTCACTCTCATCTCTCACCTTCACTCACTATCATCTCTCACCTTCCCTGACTCTCATCTCTAACCTTCCCTGACTCTCATCTCTCACCTTCCCTGACTCTCATCTCTCACCTTCCCTGACTCTCATCTCTCACCTTCACTCACTCTCATCTCTCACCTTCCCTGACTCTCATCTCTCACCTTCACTCACTCTCATCTCTCACCTTCACTCACTCTCATCTCTCACCTTCACTCACTCTCATCTCTCACCTTCTATGCATGTCATCTGTCACCTTTCCTCACTCTCATCTCTCACCTTCACTCACTCTCATCTCTCACCTTCCCTGACTCTCATCTCTCACCTTCCCTGACTCTCATCTCTCACCTTCACTCACTCTCATCTCTCACCTTCACTCACTCTCATCTCTCACCTTCTATGCATTTCATCTGTCACCTTCACTCACTCTCATCTCTCACCTTCCCCGACTCTCATCTCTCACCTTCACTCACTCTCATCTCTCACCTTCCCTGACTCTCATCTCTCACCCTCCCTGACTCTCATCTCTCACCTTCCCTCACTCTCATCTCTCACCTTCCCCGACTCTCATCTCTCACCTTCACTCACTCTCATCTCTCACCTTCCCTGACTCTCATCTCTCACCTTCACTCACTCTCATCTCTCACCTTCTATGCATGTCATCTGTCCCCTTCACTCACTCTCATCTCTCACCTTCCCCGACTCTCATCTCTCACCTTCACTCACTCTCATCTCTCACCTTCTATGCATTTCATCTGTCACCTTCACTGACTCTCATCTGTCACCTTCACTCACTCTCATCTCTCACCTTCCCTGACTCTCATCTCTCACCTTCACCCACTCTCATCTCTCACCTTCTATGCATGTCATCTGTCACCTTCCCTCACTCTCATCTCTCACCTTCACTAACTCTCATCTGTCACCTTCACTCACTCCCATTTCTCACCTTCACTCACTCTCATCTCTCACCTTCCCTGACTCTCATCTATCACCTTCAATAACTCTCATCTGTCACCTTCATTCACTCTCATCTCTCACCTTCACTCACTCTCATCTCTCACCTTCACTCACTCTCATCTCTCACCTTCACTGACTCTCATCTCTCACCTTCCCTCGCTCTCATCTCTCACCTTCACTCACTCTCATCTGTCACATTCACTCACTCTCATCTCTCACCTTCACTCACTCTCATCTCTCACCTTCACTCACTCTCATCTGTCACCTTCACTCACTCTCATCTCTCACATTCACTCATTCTCATCTCTCACCTTCACTCACTCTCATCTGTCACCTTCACTCACTCTCATCTGTCACCTTCACTCACTCTCATCTCTCACCTTCACTCACTCTCATCTGTCACCTTCACTCACTCTCATCTCTCACCTTCAATCACTCTCATCTCTCACCTTCACTCACTCTCATCTCTCACCTTCCCTGACTCTCATCTCTCACCTTCACTCACTCTCATCTCTCACCTTCACTCACTCTCATCTCCCATCTTCACTCACTCTCATCTCTCACCTTCCCTCACTCTCATCTCTCACCTTCCCTCACTCTCATCTCTTAGCTTCCCTCACTCTCATCTCTCACCTTCTATTAATGTCATCTGTCACCTTCACTCACTCTCATCTCTCACCTTCACTCACTCTCATCTCTCACCTTCACTCACTATCATCTCTCACCTTCACTCACTCTCATCTCTCACCTTCACTCACTCTCATCTCTCACCTTCCCTGACTCTCATCTCTCACCTTCACTCACTCTCATCTCTCACCTTCACTCACTCTCATCTCTCACCTTCCCTCACTCTCATCTCTCACCTTCACTCACTCTCATCTCTCACCTTCACTCACTCTCATCTCTCACCTTCACTCACTCTCATCTCTTACCTTCCCTGACTCTCATCTCCCACCTTCACTCACTCTCATCTCTCACCTTCACTCACTCTCATCTCTCACCTTCTATGCATGTCATCTGTCACCTTCCCTCACTCTCATCTCTCACCTTCACTCACTCTCATCTCTCACCTTCCCTGACTCTCATCTCTCACCTTCCCTGACTCTCATCTCTCACCTTCACTCACTCTCATCTCTCACCTTCACTCACTCTCATCTCTCACCTTCACTCACTCACTCTCATCTCTCACCTTCTATGCATTTCATCTGTCACCTTCCCTGACTCTCATCTGTCACCTTCACTCACTCTCATCTCTCACCTTCCCCGACTCTCATCTCTCACCTTCACTCACTCTCATCTCTCACCTTCCCTGACTCTCATCTCTCACCTTCCCTGACTCTCATCTCTCACCTTCCCTCACTCTCATCTTTCACCTTCCCCGACTCTCATCTCTCACCTTCACTCACTCTCATCTCTCACCTTCCCTGACTCTCATCTCTCATCTCTCACCTTCACTCACTCTCATCTCTCACCTTCTATGCATGTCATCTGTCACCTTCACTCACTCTCATCTCTCACTTTCCCCGACTCTCATCTCTCATCTCTCACCTTCACTCACTCTCATCTCTCACCTTCTATGCATGTCATCTGTCACCTTCACTCACTCTCATCTCTCACTTTCCCCGACTCTCATCTCTCACCTTCACTCACTCTCATCTCTCACCTTCTATGCATTTCATCTGTCACCTTCCCTGACTCTCATCTGTCACCATCAGTCACTCTCATCTCTCACCTTCCCTGACTCTCATCTCTCACCTTCACCCACTCTCATCTCTCACCTTCTATGCATGTCATCTGTCACCTTCCCTCACTCTCATCTCTCACCTTCACTCACTCTCATCTCTCACCTTCCCTGACTCTCATCTATCACCTGACTAACTCTCATCTCTCAACTTCACTCACTCTCATCTCTCACCTTCCCTCGCTCTCATCTCTCACCTTCACTCACTCTCATCTCTCACCTTCACTGACTCTCATCTCTCACCTTCACTGACTCTCATCTCTCACCTTCCCTCGCTCTCATCTCTTACCTTCACTCACTCTCATCTGTCACCTTCACTCACTCTCATCTCTCACCTTCACTCACTCTCATCTCTCACCTTCCCTCACTCTCATCTCTCACCTTCATTCACTCTCATCTCTCACCTTCACTCACTCTCATCTCTTACCTTCCCTGACTCTCATCTCCCACCTTCACTCACTCTCATGTCTCACCTTCACTCACTCTCATCTGTCACCTTCACTCACTCTCATCTCTCACCTTCACTCACTCTCATCTCTCACCTTCACTCACTCTCATCTCTCACCTACCCTGACTCTCATCTCTCACCTTCACTCACTCTCATCTCTCACCTTCACTCACTCTCATCTCTCACCTTCACTCACTCTCATCTCCCACCTTCACTCACTCTCATCTCTCACCTTCACTCACTCTCATCTCTCACCTTCACTCACTCTCATCTCTCACCTTCCCTCACTCTCATCTCTTACCTTCTATGAATGTCATCTGTCACCTTCACTCCCTCTCATCTCTCACCTTCACTCACTCTCATCTCTCACCTTCACTCACTCTCATCTCTCACCTTCCACTCACTCTCATCTCTCACCTTCACTCACTCTCATCTCTTACCTTCACTTACTCTCATCTCTCACCTTCCCTGACTCTCATCTCTCACCTTCACTCACTCTCATCTCTCACCTTCACTCACTCTCATCTCTCACCTTCCCTCACTCTCATCTCTTAGCTTCACTCACTCTCATCTCTCACCTTCACTCACTCTCATCTCTTACCTTCCCTGACTGTCATCTCCCACCTTCATTCACTCTCATCTCTCACCTTCACTCACTCTCATCTCTCACCTTCACTCACTCTCATCTCTCACCTTCACTCACTCTCATCTCCCACCTTCACTCACTCTCATCTCTCACCTTCACTCACTCTCATCTCTCACCTTCACTCACTCTCATCTCTCACCTTCCCTCACTCTCATCTCTTACCTTCTATGAATGTCATCTGTCACCTTCACTCCCTCTCATCTCTCACCTTCACTCACTCTCATCTCTCACCTTCACTCACTCTCATCTCTCACCTTCCACTCACTCTCATCTCTCACCTTCACTCACTCTCATCTCTTACCTTCACTTACTCTCATCTCTCACCTTCCCTGACTCTCATCTCTCACCTTCACTCACTCTCATCTCTCACCTTCACTCACTCTCATCTCTCACCTTCCCTCACTCTCATCTCTTACCTTCACTCACTCTCATCTCTCACCTTCACTCACTCTCATCTCTTACCTTCCCTGACTGTCATCTCCCACCTTCATTCACTCTAATCTCTCACCTTCACTCACTCTCATCTCTTACCTTCACTCACTCTCATCTCTCAACTTCACTCACTCTCATCTCTCACATTCACTCACTCTCATCTCTCACCTTCACTCACTCTCATCTCTCACCTTCCCTGACTCTCATCTGTCACCTTCCCTGACTCTCATCTCTCACCTTCACTCACTCTCATCTCTCACCTTCCCTCACTCTCATCTCTCACCTTCCCTCAATCTCATCTCTCACCTTCCCTGACTCTCATCTCTCACCTTCACTCACTCTTATCTCTCACGTTCTATGCATGTTATCTGTCACCTTCACTCACTCTCATCTCTCACCTTCCCTGACTCTCATCTCTTACCTTTCCTGACTGTCATCTCCCACCTTCATTCACTCTCATCTCTCACCTTCACTCACTCTCATCTCTCACCTTCACTCACTCTCATCTCTCACCTTCACTCACTCTCATCTCCCACCTTCACTCACTCTCATCTCTCACCTTCACTCACTCTCATCTCTCACCTTCACTCACTCTCATCTCTCACCTTCCCTCACTCTCATCTCTTACCTTCTATGAATGTCATCTGTCACCTTCACTCCCTCTCATCTCTCACCTTCACTCACTCTCATCTCTCACCTTCACTCACTCTCATCTCTCACCTTCCACTCACTCTCATCTCTCACCTTCACTCACTCTCATCTCTTACCTTCACTTACTCTCATCTCTCACCTTCACTCACTCTCATCTCTCACCTTCACTCACTCTCATCTCTTACCTTCCCTGACTGTCATCTCCCACCTTCATTCACTCTCATCTCTCACCTTCACTCACTCTCATCTCTTACCTTCACTCACTCTCATCTCTCAACTTCACTCACTCTCATCTCTCACATTCACTCACTCTCATCTCTCACCTTCACTCACTCTCATCTCTCACCTTCCCTGACTCTCATCTGTCACCTTCCCTGACTCTCATCTCTCACCTTCACTCACTCTCATCTCTCACCTTCCCTCACTCTCATCTCTCACCTTCCCTCAATCTCATCTCTCACCTTCCCTGACTCTCATCTCTCACCTTCACTCACTCTTATCTCTCACGTTCTATGCATGTTATCTGTCACCTTCACTCACTCTCATCTCTCACCTTCCCTGACTCTCATCTCTCACCTTCCCTGACTCTCATTTCTCACCTTCCCTCACTCTCATCTCTCACCTTCCCCGACTCTCATCTCTCACCTTCACTCACTCTCATCTCTCACCTTCACTCACTCTCATCTCTCACCTTCACTCACTCTCATCTCTCACCTTCACTCACTATCATCTCTCACCTTCCCTGACTCTCATCTCTCACCTTCCCTGACTCTTATCTATCACCTTCTATGCATGTCATCTGTCACCTTCACTCACTCTCATCTCTCACCTTCCCTGACTCTCATCTCTCACCTTCACTCACTCTCATCTCCCACCTTCTATGCATGTCATCTGTCACCTTCACTCACTCTCATCTCTCACCTTCCCTGACTCTCATCTCTCACCTTCACTCACTCTCATCTCCCACCTTCTATGAATGTCATCTGTCACCTTCACTCCCTCTCATCTCTCACCTTCACTCACTCTCATCTCTCACCTTCACTCACTCTCATCTCTCACCTTCCACTCACTTTCATCTCTCACCTTCCCTCACTCTCATCTCTCACCTTCACTCACTCTCATCTCTCACCTACCCTGACTCTCATCTCTCACCTTCACTCACTCTCATCTCTCTCCTTCACTCATTCTCATCTCTCTCCTTCCCTGACTCTCATCTCTCACATTCTATGCATGTCCGATGTCACCTTCCCGGACTGTCATCTCTTACCTTCACTCACTCTCATCTCTCTCTTTCCCTGACTCTCATCTGTCACATTCTATGCATGTCCGCTGTCACCTTCCCTGACTGTCATCTCTCACCTTCACTCACTCTCATCTCTCACCTTCACTCACTTTCATCTCTCTCCTTTTCTGACTCTCACCTGTCACCTTCTATGCATGTCCGCTGTCACCTTCACTGACTGTCATCTCTCACCTTCCCTGACTCTCATCTGTCACCTTCCATGCATGTCCGCTGTCACCTTCTCTGACTGTCATCTTTCACCTTCCCTGACTCTCATCTGTCACCTTCCATGCATATCTGCAGTCACCTTCTCTGACTGTACTTAGTTACCTCCTATCCATGTCATCTGGCACCGAACCTGACTGTCACCAGTCACCTCCTATGCATGTGATCTGTTACCTTCCCTGACTGTCATCAGTCACCTTCCCTGACTGTCATCAGTCACCTCCCATGCATGTCATCTGTCACCTTCCCTAAATGTGATCAGTCACCTCCTATGCATGTCATCTGTCACCTTCCCTGACTGTCATATGTCGCCTTCCCTGTCTGTCTTCTGTCATTTTCCCTGACAATCCTATGTTACCTTCCCTGACTGTTTTGTCACATCCCTGACTGTCATTTGTCACCTTCCCAGCTATCATTTGTTATCTTCCCTGACTATTATTTGTCACTCCCCTGACTGTTGTTTGTTACCTTCTCTAACTGTCATTTGTCACCTTCCCGGCTGTCATTTGTCACCTTCCCTGAATGTCGTTTGTCACTTCCCTGACTGTCATTTGTTACCTTCTCTGACTGTCATTTGTCACATCCCTGACTGTCATTTGTGTATCCCTGACTGTTTTCTTTCACTGGATCGAATAAGTTGATTGAATCTGTACATGGGAAGTTTAACTTTGCAATCTATTCATTTTCTGAGCGGTGAGGTTTAGTATGTCAGTGTTTCTCAACATTTTTTTTTTTAAGTCATTACACCCTTTATATACTTTAGAAAGTTTGAACAATCCCCTGGCACCCCACTCTACAAAACTGAAATGTCACTAATCAAGGCGAAATCTAAGACGGGACAATGCACATACCTACCTGCCAGCTGTCGACTGACTTTACGGAGCCAATTCAGGCTGTGGAAGAATCACAACCATATGGGCGGGATCCACCCAGATGCTTGGACTAGCACCCAGCTCAGCCTTTCAGCGAGGCGCTGAGAGCCTGGGCTAGCTGCTCTCGCCCCCTCCACAGCCCAGCGATCCAGTGATTCCGCTGGGGGTGAGGTAATAGAGCAGAGAGCCGGTGACTGAGCTAACTGAGCACTGAGAACCAAGGAATCAGGAGTCCAATGCTGCATCCACCTAGGTAAGTATAATTCTTAAAAACAAAATTTCCTCTACTTCTCTTTTGACCTCACATCATAAGCCTTCCTTCATATAGGAGGTTCCCCATCACATCAGAGGTTTCCTATCACGTCAGAGGTTCCCATTCGCAACAGAGGTTTCCAATCACATCGGAGGTTCCGCCATAACATCCCCAATCACATCAGAAGCCCTCCTTCACTTCAGAGGTTCCCCATCACATCAGCAGGTTTCCCATCACATCAGAGGTTCTCAATCACAACAGAGGTTCTGTCATCCCATCAGAGGTTCCCAAACACATCAGAGGTTTTCTATCACCTCAGAGGTTTCCCATCACACGAGAGGTTCCCATTCACATCAGAGGTTCCACCATCAGAGGTTCCCCATCAGAGGTACCCCACCACATCAAATGTTCTCAATCACATCAGAGGTTCTGCCATCACATCAGAAGCCCTCCTCTACTTCAGAGGTTCACCATCACATCAGAGGTTCCCCGTCACATCAGAGGTTCCCAAACACATCAGAGGTTTTCTATCACCTCAGAGGTTCCCCTCACATCAGAGGTTCCCATTCACATCAGAGATGCCACCATCACATCAGGGTTTCCAATCACATTGGAGGTTCCGCCATCACATCAGAGGTTCCCAATTACATTAGAGGTTCTGCCATCACATCAGAAGCCCTCTTTCACTTCAGAGTTTCTCCATCACATCATAGGTTCCTCCATCACCTCGGTGGTTTCCCATCACCTCACAGGTTTCCCATCATCTCAGAGGTTCCCCATCACATTAGAGGTTCCCCATCACATCAGAGGTTCCCCATTACATCAGAGGTTCCTAATCATATCAGAAGTTCCGCCATAACATCAGAAGCCCTCCTTCACTTCAGAGGTTCCTCATCACATCAGAAGTCCTCCTTTACATTAGAGGTTCCCCTATCACAAAGGATCTGTTCAGCATTAGAGCTACAGCAGTCTCAGGATCTTATCATCCGCACTGTACAGCAAGAAGCCTAAGCTAAGGAGATTGACTGTATCTTGAACTGAAAACCTATCCCTAGAGACAGTGCCCTGAGAAAACTTGACCCAAAATGGACTACTTAGGGTAGGTGGTCGTCTAAGACAAGCCAACCTAGAGTCAGATGAGAGAAACTCACTAATAGTTCCTGGTCACCCCCACATCACTTACTTGCTTGTATCACATCATCACTCCCACGTAAAGTGGAAGTCAGGATCCACAGAAATAAGGAGACAAAGTTGTTCCTCAGACCAGTTTCTGAACTAATTTTGTTGTTGTCATCTGAGGAATAAGTGGTATCTGATGATACCAGGCGGGGAGTGTCATGCCTTCAGCCTAAGGAAGAAATAATATCTTTGGAACTTGCAATACCGATATTGTCCACAAGATGCCACTCTTAACAAATGACTGCTGATGAACAGTATTCTATGATACTGCACATTTCCTGACCTTTCTCACTGGTAACTAGCTCCACCTCTTACTGAAAAGTCTCCATTTTCAGACACCTAGTGGAGAAGCAAAACCTGCACCTCATGTTCTTGAGGAAAATTCCTGAACCCTTCTAGGAAGCATTGCTGTTTCACCATACCAAATCCTATTCTCATATTCATCCTATCGCATATTCATATATATCCTATCCATATCTTATTCTTATGTGACCACTATCTGTTAATCGTAATAAAGCCTAAAGTTACAGACAGACTGGTTATTATAGGATTGAAGGTTTAACTGTATGTTGAGCTACATACACGCCAGGGGCAAACATGTAGTGAGAACAGAACAACCTGGATGGAATGTCCTCATAGGCCATACCTCTCACCTCCTCATACCTCTGGTAAACACAAGGTCACCCGACCCTGCTCTGTCTGGGTCCTCCTACACTCACTGTTGTCCCCTCTCTTTTTAAGACATCCCATGGCTGATCTTGATTAGTGCATTCTTTAGTTTGCATTTTACTATTGTGCTGTTCATTATTTTCTTGTTACACAGCCTTACCTGAGATCAGCCAGGATCCCCTTCTGGAGGTCGTGTAGAACCAGCGGGTTCTGCATTTCGGCTCCACACACCACCCCCTTCTCTTCGGGGGCCACTGACATTTCCTCGGCTCGAGAGTGTCATGCGCTACATCTCCGGTAACACTGTCATGGGAGGTATGTTTCTCGTCTAGAAAAATGTGAAGTCCTCAAGAGTTTTGACCTGTTTTATGTTTCTCCTTTTTGCTTTTTGTTCTGGGTTAGCAACTTGTTCACTCTCTCCCTTTCAGGAGGCATACACCCCCTACACTCTACCCACTCTTTTCTATGTAGGTACCATGGTGTCCCCCCTTTCTACTCTTCACTCACTATTGATCAATCTAAAAACCTCCCCTACCAAACCTCCTTAATATGAAAATAGTTTCATGGAACATAAAAGGGTTGAGATCTCCCCACAAACATATGGCTATCCTCTGCCATCTAAAGAGATTGCAAACGGATATCGCTTTGCTTCAGGAAACTCATCTTACCAAGCCAGATTTTGCTAGGATGCGCAAGCTTTGGGTTGGCCAGGTGCATGGTTCGGAATCAGTTAAAGGAAAAGCTGGAGTTATAAATTTCCTTCACATGAACCTCCCATGTGATGTGCTTTCCGTTGAAACTGATCACGAGGGACGTCTTGCCATTCTTAAACATAAAATCCGCTCCATGGAGATGGCAATCTCTAACGTCTATACTCCCAACTCTCCCCCAAAACATTCTTTCAATCAAGATTTCTGAGCAGACCTCCTAGAGACTAATGCAGTCCATGCAGACAACCCCCAGCTCCTCTGTGAGACGGGAAAAGCAGTGTTGCAGTGAAAGATTAATGCTTTCACTGTGGCACATAAAAAGAGAGCCAATTCATACTTTCTCACAGCTTACTAAAATCTTTGGGCAGCCCAAGCCCTGCTGTCCCAACAAAACTACCCAGCTAACAGGCAAGCCTGGGTGGAGGCGAAAGCCACCTTTGATCGGTGGGCTGAAACCAGAGAGCGTTTTCATCATTCGCTCATGGACTTACGTCTCCATAAGTATAGCAATAAAACGGCGAAACTTTTAGCTCATCTCTGTAAGGGATCCCAGGCACTGACTCATATCCCGGCCACTAGGAACCCACGATGGGACTTACTGACATTGCCCAAAGACATTAATGCTACGCGTGATTGCACGCCTTTATGGTCCCGACCCTATTGATGAGGAGGCGGCCAAGGCCTTCCTGGATGGGGTTAAGCTCCCCTGCCTGGACTCTTCCATGCTCTCCCACTACTACAGTCTCGAAAGTTCAATCAGTAATAGCTTCTCTTTCACCTGGGAAAGCTCTGGGCCCAGATGGGTATACCTAAGATTTCTATAAACTCGCAACAGACACGTTAGCTCCATGACTTCAGTCTTTCAACACATTCTTAATGGTGGCAACTATCTCCCCTCAGACTGTCAGGCTCACATAGAAATAATTTCCAAAAAAAACAAAGATCCCACTGATCCTGGTTCCTACCGTCCAATATCCCTTCTCAACTTAGACTCTAAAATCCTCTCCAAAATTATAGCGCAAAGGCTTGCGACTATCATGCCCACACTCATTCATCCTTCCCAAGCCACTTTCATGCAAGGACGGTCAGTCTTTTCCAACATCAGGAAGGTTCTGGCGGTGTTGGAACAGGCCAGACTGGACCCCTCCTCTGATATGGCCATAATCACGTTAGATGTGGAAAAGCCATTCAATAATGTAAGTTTTCACTGGCTCCACTTGGTCCTCCGCAAATTTGGTTTTACTGGTCCTGTCCAACATTTGATCACTTCCATGTATTCCTCCCCCTGTGCACACATTGTAACCCATGGGTGCATCTCAGATAAATTCTCTCTCTCTCTAAAACTACCAAACAAGGTTGCCCCCTGTCCCCTCTTCTATTCAATTTGGCGATAGAACCCCTGTCTCCTTTCCTCCTTTCTCACCCTGCCCTCCACAGTGTCCGAATTGGGAACCAAGAGGTGCGAACTGCCCTCTTTGCGGACAACATCCCGATATTCACCTCAAATCTCACTCTAGACATGCCCTTTATCCACAACATTTTCACTACATTTTGTTTATGCTCAGGGCTTCGAATTAACTTTACCAAAAGTGAAATTTTACCCCTTCACCATTCCAAGTCCCCTCCCTGGCTGGATCGCTCCATTTTCTCCATAGCCAAATCTTGTGTAACGTATCTCGGCATCAAGATAGGGAGATCACCAGCCTCGATCTATAATCTCAATTACCCCCCCACCATTGCCAAAATAGCCAGCCAGCTGGAATCCTGGTCAGCCCTCCCCCTTTCCCTTTTGGGAAGATGTCACTTATTTAAAATGGTCAGTTTCCCTAAACTGCTTTACCCACTGCAGACTATTCCCTTGTTACTCAAGCACAAGGACTCCCAAATTCTCTGAAATGCCCTTTACACATTTCTGTGACGGAAAAAACGCCCCCGCATGTCCCTATGCAAATTGGTTTTACCTAGACGGGAAGGTGGAGCATATTTACCCAATATCAGACTGTACAATTTAGCGTGCCTTCTTAGTGTGGGGGTGGATTGATTGTCAGGCTCTTCAAGATACTCCAATTTTGAACTTGAATCCCAAATGGTACGCCCTTGGGGTCTGGCAGCGTTACTGCATTGTAAACTGTCTTCTCTCCCACCACTCTTTAAGAACAATCTTCTTTTACGAGATACGCTGCTGGCCTGGAGTGAAATCAGAAAGAAACTAGATCTTTCCCCTTTCGTGTCATGACACCTACCAATAGATGGTCATTCTCTATTCACTCAGCCAAGATATTACGCTGCTTTCTCCATATGGGCCCTCAATGGTTTGTTCTCGCTAACTCTTTAGTCCTTCTTCTGGCTCGCCACTCCCCCTTATGGAGGTTTGCTCTCGCTACAAGTTACCATCCCATCACTTCCTCCACATTCATAAAGCCGTTACCTTTGCCAGCAGTCTCTGCCAAGATAAAGCCAAGCGGTTTCAAGTATCTTTCCTAGATACACTTCTTACATCGGATCACCTCAAAATTTCAGATATCTATAAACCTCTCTCTACCCACCTATCTAAATCCTCTGGATTGGAGCAAACTTCACCATGGCACAAGGACTTTCCTCTCCCCCTGCTCAAACAACACATTCTAATGGGATATAACACCACCTGTAAGTTCATTACAAACGAGTTTTGGAGAGAGCAGCAACTTAAAATCATGCATAAGGCATATTCTCCTTTCTCATCATCTCCTACTTCCTCCTCTCAACACATGTGCTCCTGGTGCCTTCATCTTAGACCTACCTTGGCTCATAGACTGTGATCCTGCCCACTAATCTCTGTCTTCTGGGTCCAAGTTGAACACAAAGTGACTGAGGTCATGGGTTTACAGCCCTCCTTTTTGGATTAATGGTCCATCGTTGGGTCTTACCAGCAGCCAATCCCAGTGTAAGGTTCTGGCACTCTCAGTGCCTCCTATCACATCATTTCCGGGTGCGTTCCATCTACCTAGATAGATGAAGCACATATAGGTGTGTTTCCCTTTAAGAGTGCTGACATCATCATGAGGCGCCAGACTGAACAGCTATTTAAATCAGCAGCTTTCACTCACATGTGTTCGTTCAACCTGCTTTGTGCCTTGTTGCTAACCTGTCTTGAAGCTCTCATGCTTGCAAGCATACCTCACTGTCGGAACCACGCTGCGCTCATCCCTGTATCCCGCTACCGGATCATCCGCTCTTGCCGAACCTCTCCTCTGCTACATTGCTACTAGTGATAAGTACCCCACAGGGGAAACCTCTATAACCTTCATACTAAAGCTTACACTATCTAGCTCTGCATACTAAGGACTATTATTACATCTGCATTATCTAAGATTGCTAGCTCTTGAGCCTACTACCATCTGCTCTTGCACTGGGTTGGTCTCTCCTGTATGTTCACCTGCTACTCTATCATCTGCTACTCTATCATCTGCTACTCTATCATCTGCTACTAGTGATAAGTACCCCACAGGGGAAACCTCTATAACCTTCATACTAAAGCTTACACTATCTAGCTCTGCATACTAAGCACTATTATTACATCTGCATTATCTAAGATTGCTAGCTCTTGAGCCTACTACCGTCTGCTCTTGCACTGGGTTGGTCTCTCCTGTATGTTCACCTGCTACTCTATCATCTGCTACCATACATGATTGCTAACCTATCTGCATCCCATCTGCTACTATCTTACTTTCAAGAACATTTCCTTTCAAGTGTCTGTCATCTACCATCTCTACCCAACCTGTCTCTTCAGCCTATCATCACTGTGTTACTATATACATAAGTCACTCTAGGAACATCTTATTGAGTGTGTGTATTTACTTGCTGAATTGAGATCATCCACACATGATGAGTCTTTGGGAGTTGGGATTGGTGTCTCAGCGTTTCTCTACATGACTACTGAAGTGGAATATTTCTGCAGCTGCAAATCCACATCATACATAAAACGCAGGAGCGTTACAGATTGAACGAACCAGATAAAATGGATTCAGCAGAAATGACCACTCAGGTGACACAGTTAACACAACAAGTAACTGCGTTAATACACGCACTTACTGAATTAAAAAAAGACAATCAGGCTCTGACGCAGCAGGTGGCCAGACTGACACAGCCTACTGCTGCTCAACCCCCAGAACCTCTTGTCCTTCTCCCAGACAGGTTTGATGGTTCCCGTTCCTCTTTTCTTTTTTTTCGTATGGATTGTGAGCTCCTATTTATCCTTAAGCCTAAGACCTATCATAATGACTTTATTAAAGTGCATGCTGCCATTAATTTGCTTTCTGGCAAAATGAAAACGTGGGCATACCAGAAACTGCAAGAAAAAAGTCCGATCCTAGACAATTGGGAATCATTTGCAATTGCGATGCACTCCCAGTGTCTCCCCTCCCAAAAATCTACTCCTAAACCTGCTCCAGGTAACCGCAGACCTCGGCTACCTAGGGAAAAAAGGAAACCAAATGAATATGGTGATCCTGCCTGGTCATGGTCCAAGCCTGCCTTAAACAGTCAGCCTTGTCACTCTGACACATTTCATTTGAACCCTGATCCTACAGAGATGGATGAGGAGCCTATGGAGATTGGTGCCGTACATACTAAGTTGTCCTTACAAAAAAAAAAAGATCACAGGAGAATCTGTGGCCTTTGTTTTTATTGTGGAGAAGGGGGACATTTCATTACATCCTGCCCAACCCGACCCCATAGGCCTAAGGCTCTCCCAATGGAGGCCAGGCGAATCCGAACTGTCTTCCCTGAAAAACAGCCTGGAAATTACCAAGGCTGTTGCCAGCCCTGTCCCCGTTCTATATCAGAAAAGGACACCCAGAAATTGGCAGATGTTGGTATAGATACTCCTATTTTTGCAAGTACATTTCTAGCTTCCAATGAAAACATTGAGATTCTTGCACCTGACTGCGTACGCGCTTCTAATGGCACGGTGGTATGTAGGAAGGATCTGAGGATGTTTGGAGAAGCATTGGTTGCTAGGACTACTTCGGATGGTTATGCGTCCGATTCTAGTGAGGGGTTCATGTAGCAGACACCCTAACAACAAGTGATCCGATTCTCATATCGGCAACAAGTGATCCGATTCTCACATCGGTTACCAACCTGATCCGATTCTCATATCGGCAACAAGTGATCCGATTCTCACATCGGTTACCAACCTGATCCGATTTTCATATCGGCAACAAGTGATCCGATTCTCACATCGGTTACCAACCTGATCCGATTTTCATATCGGCAACAAGTGATCCGATTCTCAGATCGGTTACCAACCTGATCCGATTCTCATATCGGCAACAAGTGATCCGATTCTCACATCGGTTACCAACCTGATCCGATTCTCATATCGGCAACAAGTGATCCGATTCTGACATCGGTTACCAACCTGATCCGATTCTCAGATCGGTTACCAACCTGATCCGATTCTCGCATCGGTTACCAACCTGATCCGATTCTCATATCGGCAACAAGTGATCCGATTCTCGCATCAGTTACCAACCTGATCCGATTTTCATATCGACAACAAGTCCTATCCGATTCTCATATCGGCAACCAATCTTATCCGATTCTCGCATCGGCAACCAGTTTTTTTCCGATTTTCACATCAGCAACCAGTCTTATCCGATTCTCGTATCGGCAACCAGTCTTATCCGATTCTCGTATCGGCAACCAGTCTTATCCGATTCTCGTATCGGCAACCAGTCTTATCCGATTCTCGTATCGGCAACCAGTCTTATCCGATTCTCGTATCGGCAACCAGTCTTATCCGATTCTCGTATCGGCAACCAGTCTTATCCGATTCTCGTATCGGCAACCAGTATTATCTGATTCTCACATCGGCAACCAGCTTTTTCCGATTCTTATATCGACAACCAGCCTTAGAGGCCTTCCGGAGCCGGCCTTACGGGGGGGGGGGGGGTACTGTAAGGTTCTGGCACTCTCAGTGCCTCCTATCACATCATTTCCGGGTGCGTTCCATCTACCTAGATAGATGAAGCACATATAGGTGTGTTTCCCTTTAAGAGTGCTGACATCATCATGAGGCACCGGACTGAACAGCTATTTAAATCAGCAGCTTTCACTCACATGTGTTCGTTCAACCTGCTTTGTGCCTTGTTGCTAACCTGTCTTGAAGCTCTCATGCTTGCAAGCATACCTCGCTGTCGGAACCGCGCTGCGCTGATCCCTGTATCCCGCTACCGGATCATCCGCTCTTGCCGAACCTCTCCTCTGCTACATTGCTACTAGTGATAAGTACCCCACAGGGGAAACCTCTATAACCTTCATACTAAAGCTTACACTATCTAGCTCTGCATACTAAGGACTATTATTACATCTGCATTATCTAAGATTGCTAGCTCTTGAGCCTACTACCATCTGCTCTTGCACTAGGTTGGTCTCTCCTGTATGTTCACCTGCTACTCTATCATCTGCTACCATACATGATTGCTAACCTATCTGCATCCCATCTGCTACTATCTTACTTTCAAGAACATTTCCTTTCAAGTGTCTGTCATCTACCATCTCTACCCAACCTGTCTCTTCAGCCTATCATCACTGTGTTACTATATACATAAGTCACTCTAGGAACATCTTATTGAGTGTGTGTATTTACTTGCTGAATTGAGATCATCCACACATGATGAGTCTTTGGGAGTTGGGATTGGTGTCTCAGCGTTTCTCTACATGACTACTGAAGTGGAATATTTCTGCAGCTGTAAATCCACATCATACATAAAACGCAGGAGCGTTACGCCCAGCTGCTCAACAGACACACAATTTGGATTTCCCAATGCCTCAGGATAGCCAGAAGAGCCATCCTTAGGAAATGGATAATGACTACACCGTAGTGAAAACTGAACTCTCCAATCTCTATCGTAAGGAACTTCTGGATTTGCAACTCTCTTCGGGCATATCTCTACGACATCACGCGAAATGGAACACCTTTCTGGCCAGATTCCCTCTATCATTAGGCCTACCCCTACCAACTGGATCAGCCATTACCTCCTGACTTTCAAATGTTTCTCCTTGCAACCCTTGTTCCCATCCCCCCGCCATTACATCAGAGGTTCCCAATCACCTCAGAGGTTCCCAAAAACATCAGAGGTTTCCAATTACATCAGAGGTTCCCAATCACCTCAGAGGTTTCCCATCACATCAGAGGTTCCCCATACCATCAGAGATTCCATCATTAAATCAGAGGTTCCCAATCACATCAGAGGTTCCGCCATCACATCAGAGGTTCCCAATCACATCAGAGGTTCCCAATTACATCAGGGGTTCCCTATCACATCAGAGGTTCCCCATCACATCAGAGATTCCACCATCACATCAGAGGTTCTCTATCACATCAGAGATTCCCCATCACATCATAGGTTTCCCATAACATCAGAGGTTCCCCATCACATCAGAGATTCCATTATCACATCAGAGGTTCCTGATCATATCAGAGGTTCCCCATCACATCAGAGGTTCCCCATCACATTAGAGATTTCACCATCACATCAGAGGTTCCTCATCTCATCAGAAGCCCTCCTTTACATCAGAGGTTACCCTATCATATCAGAGGTTCCCAATTACATCAGATTATCCCAATCACATTAGAGATTCCCAAACACGTCAGAGGTTCCCCTTCACATTAGAGGTTCCGCCTTCACATCAGAGGTTCCCCCATCACATCAGAGGTTCCCCATGACATCAGAGGTTCATCCATCAAAACAGAGGTTCCCCCACCACATCAAAGGTTCCCAATCACATCAGAGGTTCCGCCATCATGTCAGAGGTTCCCAAACACATCAGAGATTCCCATCACCTCAGAGGTTCCCCATCACATCAAAGGTTCCCCATTTCATCTGAGTTTCCCCATAACATTAGAGATTCCGCCATTACATCAGAGGTTCCCAATCACATCAGAGGTTCCCAATCACGTCAGAGGTTCCCCATCACATCAGAGTTCCCCCATCACATCAGAGATTCCCCATCAAATCAGAGGTGCCCCATCACATCAGAATATTCCCATCACATCAGAAGTTTCCCATCACCTTAGAGGTTCCTAATCACATCAAAGGTTCCCAATCACATCAGACATTCCACCATCACATCAGAGGTTCCCCATCACTTCAGAGTTCCAATCACATCAGAGGTTCCACCATCCTATCAGAAGCCCTCCTTCACATCAGAGGTTCCCCATCACATCAGAGGATCCCAATCACATCAGAGGTTTGCAATCACATTAGAGGTTCGGCCAACTCATCAGAGGTTCCCCCATCACATCAGAGGTTCCCCATCACATCAGAGGTTCCGCCATCACATCAGAGGCTCCCAAAAACATCAGAGGTTACCAATTAAAAAAAATACCAATTACAGCCCTCCTTTTTGGATTCCTTGATGGTCCATCATTGTGTCTTACCAGCAGCCAATCCCAACTGCTCAACAGACACAAAATTTGGATTTCCACATGCCTCATCATAGCCAGAAGAGCCATCCTTAGGAAATGGATAATGACTACTCCGTAGTGAAAACTGAACTCTCCAATCTCTATCGTAAGGAACTTCTGGATTTGCAACTCTCTTCGGGCATATCTCTACGACATCCTGCGAAATGGAACCCCTTTCTGGCCAAATTCCCTCTATCATTAGGCCTACCAGTACCAACCGGATCAGCCATTACCTCCTGACTTTCAAATGTTTCTCCTTGCAACCCTTGTTCCCATCCCCCCGCCACTACATCAGAGGTTCCCAATGACATCAGAGGTTCCCAAAAACATCAGAGGTTTCCAAGTACATCAGAGGTTCCCAATCACCTCAGAGGTTTCCCATAACATCAGAGGTTCCCCATACCATCAGAGATTCCGTCATTAAATCAGAGGTTCCCAATCACATCAGAGGTTCTGCCATCACATCAGAGGTTCCCAATTACATCAGGCGTTCCCTATCACATCAGAGGTTCCCCATCACATCAGAGATTCCACCATCACATCAGAGGTTCTCTATCACATCAGAAATTCCCCATCAATTTATAGGTTTCCCATCACATCAGAGGTTCCCCATCAAATCAGAGATTCCACTATTACACCAGAGGTTTCCAATCATATCAGAGGTTCCCCATCACATCAGAGGTTCACCATCACATCAGAGGTTCCCCATCACATCAGAGATTTCACCATCACATCAGATGTTCCTCATCCCATCTGAAGCCCTCCTTTACATCAGAGGTTACCCTATCACATCAGAGGTTCCCAATTACATCAGATGATCCCCCATCACATTAGAGGTTCCCAAACAAGTCAGAGGTTCCCCATCTCATCTGAGCTTCCCAATAACATTAGAGATTCCGCCATTACATCAGAGGTTCCCAATCACATCAGAGGTTCCCAATCACATCAGAGGTTCCCAAACACATCAAAGGTTCCCAATCAGATCAGAGGTTCCCAATCACATCAGAGGTTCCCCATCACATCAAAGGTTCCCAATCACATCAGAGGTTCCACCATCACATCAGAAGCCCTCCTTTACATCAGAGGATCTCCATCACATCAGAGGTTCCCCATCACATCAGAGTTCCCCCATCACATCAGAGATTCCCCATCAAATCAGAGGTTCACCATCACATCAGAATATTCCCATCACATCAGAAGTTTCCCATCACCTCAGAGGTTCTTAATCACATCAGAGGTTCCCAATCACATCAGACATTCCACCATCACATCAGAGGTTCCCCATCCCATCAGAGTTCCAATCACATCAGAGGTTCCACCATCCTATCAGAAGCCCTCCTTCACATCAGAGGTTCCCCATCACATAAGAGGATCCCAATCACATCAGAGGTTCCCGATCACATTAGAGGTTCTGCCAACTCTTTAGAGGTTCCCCCATCACATCAGAGGTTCCCCATCACATCAGAGGTTCCACCATCACATCAGAGGCTCCCAAAAACATCAGAGGTTACCAATTACATCAGAGGTTCCCAATCACCTTAGAGGTTCCCCATCACATCAGAGATTCCACCATTATATCAGAGGTCCTCAATCACATCAGATGTTCCCATTCTCATCAGAGTGTAACGCTCCTGCGTTTTTGTTATAGGCTGGATTTACAGCTGCAAAATCTCCACTCAGTAGTCATGTAGAGATGTGTTGAATACCAGATCCAACTCTCCAGGACTCATCACAGTGGGCCTGTCAGCTTCAACATACAGATATATACACACTCAATGAGATGTTCCTGGAGTGATAGGATGTATATGATAGTATGAAGGTGATGTGCTGAAGGGACAGGTGTGAACAGTGACAAGGATGGTAAGCACTTGATAGGTTTGTACAGGAGAGTTCAAGATGGTATTTAGGAATGCAGATAGGTTAGTATCGAGTATGCTAACAGGTGGTGAGGACAGCAGATGACAAATACAGGATAGACTAACCCAGTGCAAGGATAGATAGTAGTAGACAGGAGAGCTAGCAAACTATGCAGCAGTGCAGATGATAGATGGTAGTAGACAGGAGAGCTAGCAATCTATGCAGCAGTGCAGATGATAGATGGTAGTAGTCTCAAGAGCTAGCAATCTATGTAACAGTGCAGATGATAGGATAGTATGGATAGGTAGTAACAGTCCTTAATGCAATAGTAGTAGTGTAAGTTATGGAGGTTTCCCCTGCGGGGTACTTATCACTATAGTATAGTAGTAGAAGGGTTCGGTGATGAGGAAGTGATCCAGTAGCGAGATACAGGGATCAGTAGCGAGGTTCGGGTCTGAGGAAGTGATCCTGGTAGCGAGATACAGGGATCTGTAGCGAGGTTCCACAGCGAGACACGCTTGTAAGCATAGATGCAAGGCAGGTTGAACGAACATGTGAGTGAGAACGCCGGCGGTTGAAATAGCCGCTCTGCGGCGCTCAGTGATGACAGCATCGGTCTTAAAGGTGTATGCGCACCTACCAGAAGAGAATGGAGGGACGCATACACGGAATGGAAAGTGGAATAAGGGTACCAGAGGTACCAGAACATTACACAGAGGTTTCCTGTAACCTCAGAGGTTTCTAATCACATCAGAGCTCTCCAATCACATCAGAGGTTCCACCATCCCATCAGAGGTTTCCTATAACCTCAGAGGTTTCTAATCACATCAGAGGCCCACAATCACATCAGAGGTTCCACCATCCCATCAGAGGTTCCCCATCACATCAGAGTTCAAATTACATAAGAGTTTCCGCCATCACATCAGAAGCCCTCCTTCACATGAGAGGTTTCCGATCACATGAGAGGTTCCCAATCACATCAGAGGTTCCCAATCACATCAGAGGTTCCCCATCACATTAGGGGTTCCACTATCTCATCAGAAGTTCCACCACCATATCAGAGGTTCCATCATCACATTAGAGGTTCCATCATCACAATAGAGGTTCCATCATCACGTTAGAGCTTTCCCCCCTCTTCACATCTGAGTCCTCATTCATCCCAGAGTTCCCACTATACATCAGAGTTCCTGTCATGCGTAAGATTTCCCCCTATATGTCACAGTCCCCCCCCCCCCCATGACAGATTTTCCACATTACCAACTCCTTCTCATCTCAACAGATTACTCCCCATCAGAAAGCCTCCTCCAAGTGACCACTTGCCTAATGAAGGCGTGGCTCCAAACTTTTGCCGTATGTGTACTATGTGACTAGGAAAATAAAGCTTTGGACCCTTTTGAGTAATCCTTGGTGTGCTGATGACATTTCTTCACTCCACTATGTAAAATACCCATTTTCCAACTTTTCACATTTCATAAGAGTCTCCCTATTATAATGTCTAGCCAAATCTTCCAGCCCCTCCATCAGGCAGTCTCCAACATGACAGCATTTTGCCCTATCATGTTAGAGCCCACTCTTTCATGCTTGCCCTCCATCACCTTGGCGTTCTCCCTTTACATAAGAGTCCTCCCTATATGTCAAAGTCCCCCCATTCACATCAGAGTCCTCCCATCCTTCTATCACATATGATTTTCCCAATTACTGAGTTGTCTCATAATATCAGTGTTCCCCCATCACAAAGCACCCACCCAAATTTTAAAGCCATCATCACACAATCCACACATCACAGAGCCCCTTTAACATCAGAGGTTCCTCCATCACATCAGGGGTCTCCGCATAATGCTAGAGACCCCCTTTATGTCAGAGGCCCCCCTGTTTGTTCGAGTCATCACATAATATCAGAGTCCCCCATCTTATATCAGAGCCCCCCAATCACATACTATTTCTCCCATTACCAAGTCTTCTCATCACATCGGATTTCCCCATCATAAAGCCCCCACTTAACTTTTAGAACCATCATCACACAGTCTACCCATAACAAAGCTCCCCATTCACATCAGATGTTCCTTCAAACCATCAGAGTCCCCACATCACACTAAAGCCCCCCCCCCATGCCTGCCATCACATCAGAGGCCCCCCCTGCATGTCAGAGTTCCCCCATCAAATCAGATTCCCTCCATTATCAAGTCTTTTTATCACATCAGAGTCCCCCATCACAAAGCCCCCAATCACAGAGTCCCGGAACTTCTCCCCCCTACCCTGTGAGCACTTCCAGCAGCCCCAATTTCCTATCATTGGCGGACCCGAACACCTATGTATATAATTTTGCATGTGCCAGATATTTATCTGTATGTATATAATTTTATATGTGCCAGAGTTCTAACATTTTTTAAACTGCCCACTATATGGCACTTTTCCCTTCTACACACACACACAGGCACATAGGGGGAAATCCCATGTAATTTGAACAGGAATCACACCACATTCCTGTCCAAATCGCATGTGAATCTTTATAGTGCTATTTGCGCCTATTGACTTGTATTGATGCAAATCACACTGCAGAGAATCCATACTCCACATTGGCGGATACTTGACCGAAAGTAACAGTATTCGTACTCGCCGATAAAAAAATGGTATAGGTCCAACCCTACTTGAAAAACATACAGTATTCTTTTAAACCAGGGTTTATTTTCACATTAGGGGTGTTGTGGGTAATGTGTGCTATAATTTCTTATCTAGTATGCCTATATATGTGATTATATTTTTAACATCAACCAAGAAAGTGCATCATAGTTTTTGTTGTAGCAGTTATTCTCAGTATCACTATCGTGTTAGTTTTCTGAATCTGAAAATTGCTTTATTTTTTTTATTTTTTTGCTCCTGGAGTTTATTACTGTTAAAAGTAATACCTTTTTATGTGTGATACATATCACATAATCACACATGAAAAATTAAAATATCATTCATGGAAAAATAGTAGGTACTTGATCCTTAACTATTTGCTGCCCACGTAACCCATACCTGCAAGGCGCGGCAAAGTGGGTCCGCTTTAACGCCCACACGCAGCACACATGTTCATGGATGGCTGGGGTCACTGTGCTGTGCTGCACACTCCTAATTCAGTGACGGAACTGTCAAAGACAGCTCCCACTCTCTATTCATGATCGGAAGTTGGTGGGAGGGGTGGTCACATAGCTAATCACAGAAGTCACTTAATCGTGAGGTCCATTACACCCCACCACCGCATAAAGACCTATTAAAAGGGATGCCAAGGCTGGGTGGAAAGGAGTTAATGGGTATCCAAATGCAAAAGCGAAAATGAATATTACTGCAATTCATCGGACCTTAGATATGGTGGCTGCATCCATTTTCTTTTTTTTTAGACTTTTTTCAAATTAATTTTATTATGGTAATTTTGCCATTACCTTGCTTTTTGTCCTAGGGTGAAAATCATAGAGAGCAGTGTTGTCACCCTAGGACAGAGAGTTAAACAAATCACTGTGTTCATTTCTCTCTTCTCCATAACTGGAGGAATTGGTTTTAAACCCTTACTTATATAGTGAAGTGACTAGCCCTAAGTGATACACAGAGATTAATCAAATACCCCTTGTAGCAGAGCGTCCCAGAGAGAGCCGGGAAAAGTCCTGTTCAGGGTTTATACATCTCCCAGGCACCTTTCATACACATTTAGGGATCTCTGATCCATGATCCAGTTCGGATCTTGGTCCTCTCCTCCAGGTCAATTTAAACTCACCTGAGACAGACAGCCAGTGCTCCCACCCTAGGAAATCAGACAACATTTGTCTGGGAGAGCAGAAGGTTGATAAAACTGTCAAATTGTGTATGTGGAAGCTGACAAGCTGTAGGCTTGTACCTGCTACCTGTTCCCCAGCTTACAGGTACACAATGAGGAAGAACAACCTGTGGTGTACCTGAGCAGAAAGCTCAATGAACACGAGAGAAAGTATGCAGTCATTGAAAAGGAATGTTTAGCCATAAGTGGCCCCTAGATGCGCTAAGGTACCATGTGTTAGGGCGCCAGTTTGATTTGATAACTGACCATGCTCCTCTGAAATGAATGGCCCAAAAGAAGGAGACTAATAGACAAGGGAACTGTTGGTTTTTGGCTCTACAAGATTTCTCCTTCCCAGTAAAACACAGGCCACGTGTTTAGATAGGTAATGTAGATGCCCTGTCCCGTGTCCACTCCTATTTGGCCATAGGCGTTCCAACCCTGGGATTGAAACAAGGGGGAGGGGGGATATGCCGCACAGCGTCCCAGAGTGAGCCGGAAAAAGTTCTGTTTGGGGTTTATACATCTCCCAGGCACCTTTCATACACATTTAGGGATTTCTGATTCATGATCCAGTTCGGATCTTGGTCCTCCACCCCAGGCCAATTTAAACTCACCTTAGACAGACAGCCAGTGTTCTCATCCCGGGAAACCAGACAACGTTTGTCTAGGAGAGCAGGAGGTTGGTAAAATTATCAAATTGTGTAAATGGAAGCTGACAAGCTGTAGTCTTGCTCAGCCTGTTAGTGAGGGCCTGCTTTGTATATACAGTACATTGCGAAAGTATTCGGCCCCCTTGAACTTTTTGAACTTTTGCCACATTTCAGGCTTCAAACATAAAGATATAAAACTGTAATTTTTTGTGAAGAATCAACAAGTGGGACACAATCATGAAGTGGAACGAAATTTATTGGATATTTCAAACTTTTTTAACAAATAAAAAACTGAAAAATTGGGTGTGCAAAATTATACAGCCCCTTTACTTTCAGTGCAGCAAACTCTCTCCAGAAGTTCAGTGAGGATCTCTGAATGACCCAATGTTGACCTAAATGACTAATGATGATAAATAGAATCCACCTGTGTGTAATCAAGTCTCCGTATAAATGCACCTGCACTGTGATAGTCTCAGAGGTCCGTTTAAAGCGCAGAGAGCATCATGAAGAACAAGGAACACACCAAGCAGGTCCGAGATACTGTTGTGGAGAAGTTTAAAGCCAGATTTGGATACAAAAAGATTTCCCAAGCTTTAAACATCCCAAGGAGCACTGTGCAAGCGATAATATTGAAATGGAAGGAGTATCAGACCACTGCAAATCTACGAAGACCTGGCCGTCCCTCTAAAATTTCAGCTCATACAAGGAGAAGACTGATCAGAGATGCAGCCAAGAGGCCCATGATCACTCTGGATGAACTGCAGAGATCTACAGCTGAGGTGGGAGACTCTGTCCATAGGACAACAATCAGTCGTATACTGCACAAATCTGGCCTTTATGGAAGAGTGGCAAGAAGAAAGCCATTTCTTAAAGATATCCATAAAAAGTGTCATTTAAAGTTTGCCACAAGCCACCTGGGAGACACACCAAACATGTGGAAGAAGGTGCTCTGGTCAGATGAAATCAAAATCAAACTTTTTGTCAACAATGCAAAACGTTATGTTTGGCGTAAAAGTAACACAGCTCATCACCCTAAACACACCATCCCCACTGTCAAACATGGTGGTGGCAGCATCATGGTTTGGGCCTGCTTTTCTTCAGCAGGGACAGGGAAGATCGTTAAAATTGATGGGAAGATGGATAGAGCCAAATACAGGACCATTCTGGAAGAAAACCTGATGGAGTCTGCAAAAGACCTGAGACTGGGACGGAGATTTGTCTTCCAACAAGACAATGATCCAAAACATAAAGCAAAATCTACAATGGAATGGTTCACAAATAAACATATCCAGGTGTTACAATGGCCAAGTCAAAGTCCAGACCTGAATCCAATCGAGAATCTGTGGAAAGAACTGAAAACTGCTGTTCACAAACGCTCTCCATCCAACCTCACTGAGCTCAAGCTGTTTTGCAAGGAGGAATGGGCAAAAATTTCAGTCTCTCGATGTGCAAAACTGATAGAGACATACCCCAAGCGACTTACAGCTGTAATCGCAGCAAAAGGTGGCACTACAAAGTATTAACTTAAGGGGGCTGAATAATTTTGCACGCCCAATTTTCAGTTTTTTATTTGTTAAAAAAGTTTGAAATATCCAATAAATTTCGTTCCACTTCATGATTGTGTCCCACTTGTTGATTCTTCACAAAAATTACAGTTTTATATCTTTATGTTTGAAGCCTGAAATGTGGCAAAAGGTTGAAAAGTTCAAGGGGGTTGAATACTTTCGCAATGCACTGTAGTAAGTGCTGGGACATGGCTAGGTTTTTATTTTGTTTTTTCCTCCTGCCTGTTTTTTCTTAAAACACTGTACAGTACTTGTGTATATGGACTTGTATATAGCACCAATAAACACTGCAATGTTTGTCACTACCTCACGGGATTTTGGTATCTGTGCCTAAAAGACTGCTCTGTACCTGCTACCTGTCCCCCCCCCCTATATAAATTGTACCTTTTTATCTGTAACCCTCTATCCTCTACAGCAGGGGATCTTACCCTGGGGTACATGAATGGGTTTTAGCGGGTCTGTAAGGGTCAGATTAAAAAAAAAAATAACATTTACATTCACTATACAGCCCTCCCTTTTGTCCCAATCAATAGTTTCCTATTGAAAAAAAAATAAAAACGTACCCTGCCACTGCTTATAGAGCTGACTGCTAAGCGTTTGTATCATTATTCTCTGCACAACCACCATATTGTGCCACTCCAAAAAAGCAAGTGCTAATTCTCATTTTCTAGTAGTATTAATGGTAGCAGATTTGAACAGAATTTAGTGTTGTTTAATTTGCAGAAGATGATTTTATTTCATTTTTATGATGAGTGGCCATTACTTTTTGCATGAAAATTAATGAATACGTTTTTTTGTTAAAGTGATTGTAAAGGTATTTTTTTTTTTTTTAAATAACAAACATGTCATACTTGGAATTGCACAGAGCATCCCCAAACCTCCTCTTCTCGGGTCCCTGCCGGCGCTACAGGCCTCTCCTCTATGTCAAGTGCCCCCATAGGAAGCAGCTTCCCTGGGGGGCACGTGTGCATGCTTGCTACCAAGCCCCATTACTGTGTTCATTGACATAAACTGGGGACTTGTCCCTGCCCCCCACTCCCTCGGGATGTGACATCACACCCACTCTAGGGCACACGTGTCAAACACAAAGCTTGTTGGCTGAATCTGGCCTGCCAGGCCATTTTATGTGGCCCTCACCCCCAGGGCTTTTTTGCAGCCGGAACATGGTGGAACTCTGTTTTGCCACCTCTGGCTCTCGGCCTCCGCTTCCCACTCACCATTGTCACTTGTAAATACAGAAGCTTTCTGTGTTTGCAAGGACAGCTTATACATATGGCGGGGACAAGGGAGATAAAGGTGCTGTGTGGGATGGTGAATCACTTGGTAATCTGTGCACCATGTGCACAGATGTTGACCAATGATCTCCCTGCAAGTGAGAGCAAGAGGCAGAGCCACCTACACTGCCTGGAGGTACTAGAGCTGGGCCAGGTAGGCGAGATGAAAAGGAAGCTTTTCTAGGGGGAAAGATGAAGGCTGTGAAGAGAGATGTGTGCAGAGTTGGGGGGATGGGGGAGAATGGGTCAGAGGTCAGAGCCAAGGAGGGCTGGAAGTGAGATGTGGGCAGCCTCTGAAAGAGAGCTGAATCCTGCACACTGTCACAACTCTAAACCCTGCAATCTGTTTGTAGCACACTCCTCAACTCTGCAATCTGTACACAGAGCACCCGTGAACTCTGCACTCTGTGCATATGGTACCCTAAAACTTCATTCTGTACGTAGCACACCCTTAGACCCTGCAGTCAGTACATAGCACACCCATGGACTCTGACACTATGTACATAGTGCACCTCTGAACTCTGACACTATGTATGTAGTGCACCCCTGAACTTTGCACTTTGTACATAGTGCACCCCTGAACTCTGCAATGAGTACATAGTGCACCCCTGAACTCTGCACTAAGTACACAGCACACCCCTGAACTCTGCATGGTTAAGTTTCTGTACCTATTCTCTGAGAAAAAAAGCTCTGGATACATTTATATAGTCTTACAGATACAACTGGCCCTTTAAAGTCAACCATAATGCTGATGTGGCCCACAATGAAATTGAGTTTGACACCTCTGCTCTAGAGCCTGAGGACAGAGGAAAGGGACACAACTCCCTCCAAGAGGCTTATAGAGAAAAACACAGAGCTGAGTCTAAGAGTCCATGGCTGTGTGCTGTAGGGGGGCAAACTGTCTCCTGGGAGCCTGAGGTGTCAGCTTAGAGTTCTATCAGTGACTCATTCAGATAGCAGAGAGATCAGAGAAAAACTAGACCCTGTGCTTTGGATTCAGGCTAGTACACACTTCAGAAGGATGTGTTTTCCTGTCTGAGATTTACAACCATTTTTAAGTGGTAATAAACCCACGTATTTAAAATGTGCTGACAAGAAGGGTTATGACAGCTATCATGCATGTTCACTGAGCCAAGCTCGCATAACTTAGCGAACTTGTATGGCACCTGATCGGTACTGCAGTGATGTGACTCCTGTGTAAATGAGCGGTTGTGAGGTCATTGTGGATGAGGATGAACAGGCGGAACCCGAAAGAAAGACCAGGTGAAGATGAAAGCGCCTGAGTGCTGACATCACAGTGCTGGAGGGCTTCCTTTGGCAGGTAAGTCTGTTATAATGTGTTAATATGTGGCATTCCAGCACATTATGTATTAAACCACCCAGGGGCCTTTTTTTCTCTTTTTATTTTGCCACGTTATCAGCAGTGGAAAAATAATGTTAAACATTCTTCAACTTTAACAACTGGACATTTTTTCACAGGAAACATCAAAGACAGTTTAAGTGCTGTAGATTTGCAGTGCTTGCAGTCAGTAAGTTGCCAGAAACTTGCTTACTTAACATATACCCATTGCATATAAATGGCTGGATAGGAGCTTCCCTGATGTGGGTGGACTTATGCGCCCACTGGTCGCTGTGCCCCACAGACACAGCTAATGATCACATGTATAGGACTCATCTGAAGAATGCTCTTCAGAGGGCATTTGATAGGCAGTGAGGAGGCAATGTATCCCTTCTGCCTTAAGTTCTTGGGCTGCACACAAATGTCCCCATTCACTTAAATGTTTAGTTTGAGTTTAGCAGGCACTATGCCTACCAAAATTGACAGTGGTATAAATCCTACTATGGCTGTGAAGCAAAGTATCATAGGCATATCATGTATACACCCTCAGCTACTGCCTCAGCAGCTAAAGGGGGTACTGATTTGGGGGGGGGGGGGCAGTCAAACCATTCAAAAGACTCACTGGGTCTCTTAGAAAATACCTTGGAAATTTTTCTGTCCAAAATGTGGTCATTATGTGGCTGTGTCTGCTGTCCCCGTGCTCCCTAGCCTCCTAAAATGTGATAGGAAGTCAGAAAATTAGATGCCTAATTTATGCTCCTAGAATGCCTGCAGATGCTCCTTGGTTAATGGACCTCTCTATGTGGCTAGACTGTTAAAAAACACATGGGGTACTGCCATACTCGAGAGGAGTAGCAGAATGTGCTTTTGGGTGTAATTCTAAGTATGCCTATGCTATGTGTTAGAAATATTATATTAACTGACATCCTTGTGTAAAAAAATACATTTTCATTTTCATTCTGCATTTCCCAAATTTTAGGACAAAAAATCAAGTCTTCAAAAGACTCACCATTAAGCTTAGAAGATACCTTGGACTGTTTATTTTCCAAAATGTGGTCATTTTGTGGGTCTTTCTGCTGTCCTGGTGTTCCAGAGCCTCCATCAATGTGATAAATAGTCAGGACTTTAGATGCATAATTTATGCCCTAGAAAACCTAAAGATGCTCCTTAGATTTTGGGCTCCTCTATGTGGCTAGACTGCGAAAAAATCTCACACATGTGGTATTATGAAATGTGGTCTGGTGCGCTAAACAATTAGGTGTCAAATTAACATATGAGATTTAAATAAATCAATACAGTGACAACCATTAAAGAAGGTATATAATCAAATACACCAATAAAGATGTGAAAATGGAAAACCCTAAAAAGGGTGTGTGACAAACAAAAATAAAGTCCACAGTATATAATCCATGCTTCAAATATGAATTTTTTCCTTCATCTTTGGATTGTCACTATAAGAAATTATCGCACGGACTTTCATTCATATTTGAAGCACGGATTATATACTGTGGACTTTACTTTTGTTTGTCACACACCCTTTTTAGGGTTTTCCATTTTCATGTCTTTATTGGTGTGTTTGATTATATACCTTGTTTAATGGTTGTCACTGTATTGATTTATTTAAATCTCATATGTTAATTTGACACCTAATTTTTTAGCACACCAGACCACATTTCATTTAACAATTTTTCCAGATCAGGTATCTGGATCTTTGGTAGCAGCTTCACATTTTTGTTTAGAATTGTAAGCGCACCCATATTTACTTCACACATGTGGTATTGCCATACTTGGGGGGAGTTGCAAAATGTTTTTTTTAATGTGTATGCCTAAGTATGCTTATGCTGTGTATTAGAAATATCTTATTAATTGACAAATGTGTGTAAAAATACATTTTCATTTTCATTGCTGAATTTATTCAAAAACTTGTGGCAAAAAAATGACAAAAGACTCTCAATGAAAGAAAATGACAGGCCATGGGGAACCAGTGCAGTATTTTTTAAAACATTAAGATTAAAAACCAATATGCACTCACTTAATATAAACAATTTTTTGGGCACAGCAGTCATGCAGGTATCTGCAGAGTTCGTCAGGCAGTCTGCCAGCATTAATGGAGTAAGACCTGGCAGCTGCTGTGTGGTATTGCAGAGTTGAGCATGAAAGCATTGCCAGGCAATGCAGAGATGAATGCATAAAGCTGCTTGGTCTGTTGAACACTGTCAGAACCCGCATAGAGCTCACCGCCGGCCGGAACTAGAAGTGTGTCCAATAGACTGGATGAAAGGGTGGAGTTTGATGCCCTGAAATGCCAACCCATCAATGTGATGTTGTCACAATCCAGTGTCCTCCTGATGTCACATTGATGAGGGTGGCTACGTGTTTCAAGGCAGAATATTTAGGGGAGGACTGTGTACGAGTCTTATAATGAATATTCATATGCAAGTAGGCATATTGGCTATTGGACACTGAGATCATTAGATGCAAGAGAAACAGACTGATTGAAGGCAAATGGAAAAAATAGAATTATAGAATAAATGGGAAAAAATATTATATTTTTAATAGAAATGACATAAAGAAAAAAAAAAACAGTAATAAAAAAGAGGAAAAGAAATAAAATAAAAATAATAAACAAAAAATAAAGAATAAAAAAAACTTAGAGAATGTGAAATCATACAAAATGTTGTTTAAAGAGATAACAAACACATTCAGCAAAAAGTCAACAAAAAAGTCTAGATAACATCATTTGTTTCCATTTCTTCATTAACCTCAGTTGGGGACAGAGTGTTTAAAGTAAAAATCCAAAAGGTCTCCTGTTGACAGAGCCTTTTGAAACTTTCTGCTTTGGAAGTATTGGGAATGTGATCCATAATCCAAACCTGCAATCCCTTTGTGGATTGTGAATGATCTTGACAGGGTTCATTATTTTTCGTACTACCATGTTCAATGGCCTGTCTATGTTCAAAAATGTAATTCTTAGTGTCCGAAGAGTCCTACCAATATACACCAAGCCATATGGGCATTTAAGAGGATAGATGAAAAAATTAAGTAGAACAGTTGAAAAAATAGAAATTGGGTAGATTTTACCTTTCGCTTGAAAAAACTTCAAGCCATGTGGAACAAAGGTGTAGGTGAGAAATGTTATTTTTCTGCATGCCTATTAAATTACCAAAAGGTTACCTGGTGCTAGATGGGGTTTCTTAGGCTTTTTAACATTGCCGGGGGCTGTTTGACTATTGATGTTCAATGCTCCTTGGTATGTAAATTTTGACTTGGTAGGTAATAGAGGCCCCAACTGTGAAAAATGTTACAGAATCCTCCAGTGTTTGGAAACCATCCTTTCCATTTTCTTGTAATTATTGTGTAAATGGGTAATAAATCTGATATGATTTCTGTGGGCCCCTCTCTTCTGTCAATGCTTAATTGATATATGGTGGAGAATAGCTTTTTTTAAAAAAAACATTGTCTGAAGAATTTTAGCTTGGTCGCTGTAATTGGCATCCAATGTACATTTCCTACAGAGCCGATGAAATTGGCTTTTTGGAATATCCATCTTGGATAATGGCAGCTGGTAAAACAAAATTAGAAATTGCCTGCATATTATGAAATATACAACAGGTATTCTTCAGCTATTTCAGCATTGTCAATGGAAATTCCTGAAGAGAAAATCTTACTCAGTTGCCTTTTTTTGCCATCAGGTGTATGATGATCCTACAAACCAAAGATTTGAATTTAACTTGTGTTATAGACTGGTGAATTTAAACAGCCTAAGGGTACCACAGCATTTCTGACTCTGAGTTTTGGGGGCCTTATTACATGCTCGTGTAGCACCCTCCTAGGAAGGTGCTAGGAAAACTATAAGGGAGGTCCTGTCTGCTTATCAGGGGGGCCTGATTGTTCAGCTAGACTGTCATGTGTTTCCAGGTGTGCCTGTTGAGCTTGGGGAGTCTCCCCACTATGTCCAATGAGGGCTCTTATTGGACAGTGGAGGAAACCTGACCAATAGCACACCAGGGCTTGTATCTTTCCCAGAGGGCAGAATCTGCTGCAATGCATCCTGGGATGGGATGTAAGTCTGAGGGGGACACATGACAGAGGGTCTTTGGCGGGAAACAGAGTCCCAGGAGGGGGGTGCCAGCTGTCTCTCCTTCTGTCAGCACGAGGAAAGTGTTCTGGGCAGTCGGCCTAGAAGAGGTAAGGTTGAACTGAGCTGCAGAGAGGGATGCGGTGTGCTGAGGACCGAGTGGAGCTGTTGGGCAGAGGTTTCCAGGAAAGCAGTGTCGTGAGTACTGTAAACTGCCGAGGGGTCTGCCTAGGATAGGGGTCCACTCCAGAAGGTCAGAGGGACCCGGGAGCCAGCTTACCAGTAGAGAAGGCTTAGAAAAGGAGGTGCCAGTGTCTAAGCCCTGAAGATAAGTGTGTGAGAGAGGGTGCCGGAGCGGGCCCTGAAGCGTACAGGTGTTCAGCAGTGCAGCATTGATAAAGTAGCTATCTCAGCAAGGAGTGCCAAGGGAGCTTCAAAAGGACTTTGAATCACAAGGAGGTGATCAGAAGTCAGTTCAGTGTTAACAGGCAGCATGGAAAGGTCTGCATCAAACACAAACGTAGACATTAAAATTTGAAAACAACTGGTTCCTATAGTACATTGATCTGTTTATTTGACATGGTTATGCTAACCATGAAGAAGAGTATGCAGATGCCTGAAATACAGCAGTTTCCTATATATCTTCGAAAAATGCATTCAGTTATTTTCAAAGATCAGAGCCTACACTGAAATTGTGTTGGCTACAGGCATTGTCCTTCTTAATAGAGCAGAGCACTTGTGACTTTCTACTGTATAGTTGAGAAAAAAAAAAAAAAACTGGCAGGGCTATAATTCTTTCCTAATCAATCAAATAGTAAAAAAAAAAGATGTAACGGAACAGGGCACCCCAGACCGGGTACCTCCGTTGACCGATGCTCCTAGTGCTTCCCGAGGGGCTCCAAGCACTCCACCAGACACCGTAACCACTGCAGACCCCACGAACCGCCGCAGCTTGGTTAGGGTCTCGCAATCTCCTACCCACCCTGGACCTATGACAAGGCTCCAGGTTCCTGTGGGTGAACCTCTCTTTCCCCAGAGAGTGCAGCAGAACAAGCTCTTACACAAGCTCTTACAAGAGCTCAGTGATTCTCTAAGGGAGTATGGAAGACCATAGCAATCCCTTGCAGCAGATTCCCCCAATAAGAGACAGAACTCTAGATTGAGGGTGAAGGAACTCTACAACAACTTTATTGAACAAGACTTATATACAGAATTTGGAACATCCCACCCCCAACAACCGCTTTCCTATTGGTCAATTGTAAAGTACCTGCAGTTCCCCTTCAGGTCCTACTTAGCCATGCAAATGAGGACTTGAAATGAGTCAGCAATGATTGGTCCGATAGCTTGACCAGAAGACAGAAGCCCCCAGGGGGCAATTAATGTACACAATAGCCAGACACAGAACAATGGGAGGTCATTAGCACTTACAATGAGACAGGGCAATCCACATTCCCAATACACAAACAAAAGGAAAACCTTGCTGACATTGAAAGATGTGTAATATACACAGCATTTAGGAATTACAGATTTCATGGCAAATGGGAATAAATCTTAATATTTCTATATGGAGATATTGCTGGCAAATATGAAGCAATCCAAACCATTACTTATCTGTCTTTAAATTCCAGTGACGGTGAATACTGTCACAAAAGAGTATGGCTTTCAGATGTCATTTAAATCAAAAAGCATTGTAGCTGGTGCTCGACTGTTCGCTATGTTGTTCAGAAGTGGATTTGGCTGACACAGACTAACATATTTCTGTTACATAGACAGTGTATTCAAAAACATTAATCACTTTTCTTATTTATTATACTGCTTTTTATTTTACCCATTTAATATTATTGCAGATTCACATGAAGAGACAACTTTAGAATCACTTTTCCAATAGAAAACAAGTGATAAATCCTTGCAATTGAATAAAGTGTGAACCACCCTGTGTTGAGTCATGATGACCATCATTTGTATGCTTCTGGGAAGTACATACTCATTCATTTATCAGACAAATATGGAACAGAATAGCAAAAAGCTAAATTCCTGCATTAATCAGTAAATGGATATTGAATGCTGTGCCATGTTGATGTCATTGTCATTATTCCTGGCTGTTGGCTCATGAAACCCTACTCTTTCTTGCCTTTTTGTGCAAAGGACCAAATGAGCCACCTGTTTGTTTAGTTAGTATGCATTAGGATGATTCATAAAAGTAATTTTGTTCTAGTTAAATCATGATAATAAATGTACAGTGGTTAAATAAATATCGCAGTAATGACCTGGCTGTGCAATTAATCTGAAGGTATTTTGGGTTACATCACAATAATGTAAATTTCATAATGCACTGTATTCTATCCTAAACGGTAGCAAAGATAATATAATGTGAAGCACTAACCAATTAATGAAACATAACAAACTGCTGTCATATACAACTACTCAAGCTGTTTTCCTGCCTTACAGGATGTGAATGCAAAACTAAAATATTTGTTCATATAACTGTTTGGTTTGCTGGAACATGTTACAGTCATCTCCAAGTCTGACATTTATTTTTAATGGGTGGGTGTAATTTTTACACAAGGTTTTTTTTAAATGTTTGGTGATGGTAGGAGATGGAATGCATGTGTCACCCAAACGCTTGCATTTTGTCAGATGGAATGGTTGACTCTCTGCAATCTGGGTGTGAAGGTATACACAGGGGCTTATAGCTGGACACATCTTGCCACACCTAATTATTAAAGTGTAGTTATGAGAGGATGGGGGAGAGTGTGATGGAGTCTGTGCTCTAATTCTCCCCCATTAGGGTGAACATGATGGCAGATTTGTTGTGTAAAGAAATAAAATTGTGCTAGCCCTTAAGCCCACTTGAATTTTTTAGGCTTTTGGGGGATCTACTCCTTTTTACTAGTCCAAGCAGTACTGATACATAGAGGTTAAGCAAAATGACAAGACAAATTCTGTTGTAGTACTCCTCTTCTCTGGGTAGTTCAAGATGACCCCCAAGATGGTGTGGCAGGCTGGCACTTAACATCTCAGGGTGGAATCCTTGACCTATTGTGGGGAAGAACAAAATTGGGCACCAGTCTCTTTAGTCTTTTCTTGAATTTATTTGTTCAATAAACTGTGGAGAGAGGCTTTGGGGCATAGAGTACTCAAAAGTAACAAAATAGTATAGGTCTTCCAGAAGTCTTTAGAGTGGTTGACTGCAACGGCTCTATTATTGTCTCTAGTTAAACATTAAAGAATCATCTTCCTCTAAGTAGATTCTAGGCTCTTAAACCTATTTGAGCAGTCACAGGTACCTTAGTTGATTACCACTGGGAACTTCAGGCAATGTCCCCCAGAAGCAGCTTTACAAACGCTCATAATAACACTCTTTACCACAGAAAACTCCTCTCTGGACCATCTTCCTGCTGCTTCATCTGGATCCCCCCCCCCCATCAGAGCAGCCAAAATTCTCTAGGACTTTATCACAGACCCCCAGCTGAGGCAAGGGCCAAGAAGAGAGAGACCATTCTTGTTGTGGCACCCTCACTAGGTGAAAACCCAAGAGGGAACCAAAGAAGACTCCTCTGGAAAGTTGCACCAAATGTATCATCTTTCCTAAGCCCAAACCATTGGGCCAAAACCCTCAGTGATTGACTAGGGGGGATACATATTCAAAACTCATAGAGTGTTAGCTCTTCCACTAACTACTGCAGACAACCTAACAGTAGAAGGCAGACACAATCAGTATCCTGACACCTACAGTATGCAGAAAATATAAACAAAGCTTAGGCTGGTTACAGCCTAACTAAAGATACACTAAATATAACCAGGGACATTCAGCAGGGTCCCTACACTACAATTAAGGGTGCCTGTTAAGGGCACTGACATTAACATTAGGACTTTTTATTACCAACATTTCCATGTCTGGCCCAGGAGAGATACAGGAGTGGTGGTGTCCTTAGATGCCAAAAAGGCTTTCAAGTTGGTCGAATGGGCTTACCTCTGAGAGATACTCTGGAAGTTTTGGCTCTAATTTCTTATCTTGGGTACGATGTCTCAATCATGCGCCTACGGCTCGGGTTCATACAAATGCCACGCTTTCTTTCCCTTTTACCCCCAGCAGGGCACGAAGCAAGGATTCCCGCTCTCCCCAGGGATTTTTCGCCTAGCACTTGAACCTTTGTCTTGTCTCATTCAATTGCTAACTTCGCTGCAGGGTCTACATGTGGGCGATTGGGAAGGAGAGAAATTTATTGTATGCCGATGATACTCTTTTGCAACCCGGAGACCCTGACTCCTCCCTTTGATCTGCCCTGGCGATTATTGAAACATTGGTTTATGCTCTGGTTTTCGCATTATTAGGGACAAGTCCCTGACTTTCCCTCTCACCTCTGGGCCGCCACTGACCCAACGATACATGTCTGATAACCTTAAGCCACTGCTTCTCACGTTTCTTGGGAAATGCTCGATGTAGGCATCGCTCCCTAGTCCTATTGGTTAGTTACATTTTATTAAAATGGTGTACCTACCTAAACTCCTTTATTTTTTCAGACAGACCCCCGCACCTGTGCCTAAATCCATTTTTGCTAACATAGATAAAACTATTACAACTTTTTGTGGCGGGGAAACCCCCTAGAATTGTAAAAAACATTTTACAATTGTCTCTTGATCGCTGAGGACTAGCTCTTTAGAAATATTTGCTGTACTACTGGGTGGCTGTTCTTGTGACGGTCCACTGGAGGTTGGTGCAACCTAGGGATATTGCAGTGGTAATGCTTGAGGCTGCACTGGTGGGCTCATATGCATAATTTAGCAATCTGCTTTTTCGAGGACCCCAGTCTAATCCTGGGATTATTGTCCTGATGAAAACCTCTTGCTTTGCAGACAGGCCAGGGGCCAATACGCAGAGGCTGATATATGCTCTCTGTATATTCCCAATCTTCTGCACTTCCACACCATTCTGGATCCTGCTGTTTTGGCCAGATATGGTATCGTACTTTTGAAACATATAATGCAAAGGGGCACCATATTATCCTTTAAAACACTTTGGGATGTTTACCACCTACTCAACACTACGTTTTTTCGATTTTTACAACTTCGACATGTGACCTAAACACGATTACTCTATTATCTGACTAGCTGGAGATGTTGTTATCATGTCAGGATTTGCCTAAGCCCTTGTTGATGCTATACTCCCAAACTGATACTCTGACCCTGCCTAAAATTACTGCATTGTATCATAAGTGACATGCTGACAGATGAGTGGAATGACTGTCTACTTCAATGCTTAAAGAATATGAATTTCTCCAGGGATTGGCTTTTCCAAGTGAAATGTATCCAGAGAGTCTATTACAGCTCTCAGCATTTATCTGTTATTTATCCTGGTACTCCTGATACATATTTTCACTGTGGGCTCGCTACAGGCTTCTTCTTTCATGTTTTTTGGCTCTACCCTAGGCTGCAAAGTTTTAGGAGGGTAGTGGTAGACACTGTCAACACTGTGGGTGACCTTTCTCGCCTACTGGACCCTACTCTGCGGTTGCTGGGACTTGTGCAGGGTATGGTGCCAACTAGATACAAAAGGCTTTTTGTGTTCTACTCCGCCTTCTATGCTAGACAAAAAAATTCTCCTAAAATGGAAGTCCTCTGTCCCTCCCACAATGACTAATTGGAAATTGGCTATTATTAGTACTCTACCTTTGTACAAGATAATCTATGCTAGTAGGAATTACCCTCACACGTTTTATAAAATGTGGAATTGTTAGGTTGATGCACAAAGTATTACTGTATAATTCTATCCTAACTGTACACTCGGAGAACCTAGGTTGTAGATTTCTTGGCCCTGCTTTTATTGTCAGTTCCTCCTCCTTTTCCCCTTCCCCCTGTCCCCATAATATTTTGCTGTCTATGTATGATCTATGAGATGCCATACACACATATCCTATAGCAAATCTGTCACAATGTGTTTTGTGGCCACTGAGCAGCTGACAATACTGTTCATAAAAAGAATACATAACAGAGCTGAAGGAATAGAAAAAGCCATTCATTATACCTGGAGACATACAGCATTTACATTCAAATTAAACCTGTTCCGTGGAAAACAGACCCTGTACTGTACTTTAAAATGGAAAAACTTTTAGTCCTAATTGTGTGAACATGAATTGAACAGATCTTATTTTTACTACCAAAGTGTGTTAACATTTCCTATCAATAAATATGCAGGATGCATATGTGAGAAGCAAAGACAGCACGGATTGTCTTTATTTGTGACAAGCTTTGTATCTGTTAATACCTCTTTGTGCCATTTGATACTGACAGCAGGCACTAGGGCCTGTTATTCATTACACTGTATATAAAGCACTTTCTTGCATTGAAAAACAGTGCTAATAGATTAAATACAACCACTCACAACATTCTCTGTACAGAGGCTCCCAATAAAGATGTCAGTCCAGGCTACTGCCGGACAATGCAGGCTCCCCAGGGTCCTCATTGCCCAGTGCCATTTTATCATATGTTTCTCCCTGATTGAATCTACCATTAGAATCTTCTTGCAGAAGTTGGCACTGGTGTATGCAGCAGACTTATTTTCTTAAAAAACATTGTGGCAGATGAAGACATGTGTTAACTGTTTCCATTGACAATGTAACAGATATGTTTCTTAGAGAGTCCATTGGAGGAGTTGAGAACCCCAAAAGACGTGTTTAGGAGAACAGTGTGCAACTAACCTTTTTCAAAGAATTTTCAAGGCTTTTAGCCAGTTTCAAGTACGTTTCTTGAAGGCATTAAAGCAGTAGTAAACTCTTGCATAAAAAAAAACTTCTCCCTGAAAGTTAAGGGCACATTGTGCTTGTAAACATCACAAAGAATTACCTTAAAATGAATGCCCTCCAGTGGCGTGCTGTCCCCGCTGACAGAACTTCCATCTTCACCTGATCTTCCTTCCAAGTTTGCATGCCCCAGCCGTTTGAATGGCCAAACCACAAAGATGTCACTCCCACCACAGAGCTCTTAGGGGTGGCATTAGTATTCTGCCCCTTCAGAGTGCATGCTCTGGTAACGTCATCAGATGCAGAAACAGTAAATATCCCCTAAATGGTGCATGTCTAGGAGATATTCCTTGTACCTACAGGTAAGCTTTATTATAACCTGTAGGTACAAGTGTCCATGTAGTGTTTACTACCTCTTTAAAGCATTTTTTAGCTGCACTTTGGGGTGGTTAAACACAAATTATATTGAAACACAGGCTGCCACTTTAAACAAGATGATAGCAGTCTTCAGTATTACTTGGGACTTGCTAAAAGGATGCTAAATCCTGCTATCAGCTTTTTTTTGAAGCCCCAATCTGGGCAAAAAAATATATTTTATCAGCCATCTTACCCATCTCTAACCCATTCTACTAGTTTCCCCCCCCCCCCCCCTTACAATCCAGACACGCTCACTATGTCTCCCATCCAGGCCCCAAACTGTCCCTGTTTCTGGATGGGGGTTCTGCTGATCCAGCTCTGTGATCCTCCCCCCAGCACTGCCAGTCAACTCCTCTCTGCTATGTCATATATGGTCCTGAAAGCGTTTGCAAATAGTTCTAATGGTTTTACCAACATAGAAAGAATTGCAGAAGCACAAAATAACAAAAATAACTCCCACAGTACTACAATTAGCTCGTTGTCTGCATCTGAGGATCCTACCTGTTGGTAACTCCAAAGTGTCACCTTCTATCATATATGGGCAGACATCACACTGCCCACATTTAGTCAAGCCCACGTTGGTAAAGCGATTCATTGGTTTCAATGGGATATCACTGTGTACCAGGAGGTTGTTTAAAGAACAAACCTTCCTGTATACCATTTGTGGATATCCAGAAATTAACTTGCCAACAGAATCGTCCTCCTTCAAAAGGTGCCAATATGTAGAGCATATACCCCTAACTCTGTCTGCTATCTGGGTATATTGGAGACTCAGTCTAGTTACATTTGGTTGGTTTATTGCTCTTTCCTTCTTCCCAAAGATTAAGGACTCCCTTGGGCGTTTTCTTACTCTGTTATAAGCCTCTAGTATCCATCTATTGTGATAGCCTCTTTTCTGAAATCTCTTTTTCAAGACTTTTGCTTCTGCAGTTATTGGTAAATAATATAGTTGTTTTTTTTTTTTTTTTAATGTAATTATTTAGAGGGGTAGTGCTTTTAAATGACAGCCAGCAATCCCATTATCCTCTGTAATACCCTTCCCAAAATGGAGTTAAAGAGTGCTTTGCTAAAGTTTGCTGTACACATTGCTTCTAAATCTACTGAACCTTGTACATACAAGGCCTGTGGCCACATTATCCACAATTGTTATCATGGGTGTTTTATTGGGAACAACAAAGGTTTAAGTACTTAAAGTGGTCAAAACGCTATTTACTCTAATGCATTTCCTGCATAATGGTAAAAAAGGTCCTACTAACTTTTCTGCCCCCTGTCCCTAAATGCTTACCTGTCTCTACTCACACTCCAGCACTTTCCCAGGCTGCAGTAGCGCTGCTCTTTCTTCACAGAATACACAGGACACAGGAGGACATTGGGAACCATAAGCTTTTGCTGCTGTCAGTCAAATCCTATGAAGTGGGAGCAGAGGGTGTGGCCAAGCCTGGGTGCCCCTTTAGCACACAGCTTGCTGAGGGGGCACTCGGAAGAAGAAAGAGCAGACAGCGCCTGTTGGAGACCACTAAAGAAGAGGTAGGGGACCAGTTTGTGGAATATCGTTGCACAGAGAAGGTAAGTATCACATCTTTTTTTATTTTAATACAAAAATTTACTTTAATCCCTTCACGCTTAAGGGTAAAACAAATCCTAATGCCTAAGCAGGACTTTGCAACTTTTACATGTGTTAGTAAAACCCTACATATCAACCCCAATATATACATAAAAATGTGTAGCGCCCGAAAACATGATACAAAGTGTAACCATATCAATTAAACATCATTTGACTGTAGATCATAGGCGTGCGCACAGGGTGTGCCAGGTGTGCCCAGGCACACCCTAATCACCCCATGGGCAATTAGAATTATTGCTCTGTGTGCCAATAGGAAGATGGGAAAGATCTCCCGCTTACCAACTTTGCCATAAGAGAAGTGTTTACATACTTCTCTTTCACTGTGCCGGCATGGAGATCTATGTGCCGAGGTCATATATATATATATATATATATATATACTGTATATACAGTGGGTACGGAAAGTATTCAGACCCCCTTAAATTTTTCACTCTTTGTTATATTGCAGCCATTTGCTAAAATCATTTAAGTTCATTCTTCTTCCTCATGAATGTACACATAGCACCCATACTGACATAAAAACACAGAATTGTTGACATTGTTGCAGATTTATTAAAAAAGAAAAACTGAAATATCACATGGTCCTAAGTATTCAGACCCTTTGCTGTGACACTCATATATTTAACTCAGGTGCTTTCCATTTCTTCTGATCATCCTTGAGATGGTTCTACACCTTCATTTGAGTCCAGCTGTGTTTGATTATACTGATTGGACTTTATTAGGAAAGCCACACACCTGTCTATATAAGACCTTCCAGATCACAATGCATGTCAGAGCAAATGAGAATCATGAGGTCAAAGGAACTGCCTGAAGAGCACAGAGACAGAATTGTGGCAAGGCACAGATCTGGCCAAGGTTACAAAAAGATTTCTGCTGCACTTAAAGTTCCTAAGAGCACAGTGGCCTCCATAATCCTCAAATGGAAGACGTTTGGGACGACCAGAACCCTTACTAGAGCTGGCCGTCCGGCCAAACTGAGCTATCGGGGGAGAAGAGCCTTGGTGAGAGAGGTAAAGAAGAACCCAAAGATCACTGTGGCTGAGCTCCAGAGATGCAGTCAGGAGATGGGAGAAAGTTGTAGAAAGTCAACCATCACTGCAGCCCTCCACCAGTCGGGGCTTTATGGCAGAGTGGCCCGACGGAAGCCTCTCTTCAGTGTAAGACACATGAAAGCCCGCATGGAGTTTGCTAAAAAAACACCTGAAGGACTCCAAGATGGTGAGAAATAAGATTCTCTGGTCTGATGAGACCAAAATAGAACGTTTTGGCCTTAATTCTAAGCGGTATGTGTGGAGAAAACCAGGCACTGCTCATCACCTGTCCAATACAGTCCCAACAGTGAAGCATGGTGGTGGCAGCATCATGCTGTGGGGGTGTTTTTCAGCTGCAGAGACAGGACGACTGGTTGCAATCGAGGGAAAGATGAATGCGGCCAAGTACAGGGACATCCTGGACAAAAGCCTTCTCCAGAGTGCTCTGGACCTCAGACTGGGCCGAAGGTTTACCTTCCAACAAGACAATGACCCTAAGCACACAGCTAAAATAACGAAGGAGTGGCTTCACAACAACTCCGTGACTGTTCTTGAATGGCCCAGCCAGAGCCCTGACTTAAACCCAATCGAGCATCTCTGGAGAGACCTAAAAATGGCTGTCCACCAACGTTTACCATCCAACCTGACAGAACTGGAGAGGATCTGCAAGGAGGAATGGCAGAGGATCCCCAAATCCAGGTGTGAAAGACTTGTTGCATCTTTCCCAAAAAGACTCCTGGCTGTATTAGATCAAAAGGGGGCTTCTACTAAATACTGAGCAAAGGGTCTGAATACTTAGGACCATGTGATATTTCAGTTTTTCTTTTTTAATAAATCTGCAACAATGTCAACAATTCTGTGTTTTTCTGTCAGTATGGGGTGCTATGGGTACATTCATGAGGAAGAAGAATGAACTTAAATGATTTTAGCAAATGGCTGCAATATAACAAAGAGTGAAAAATTTAAGGGGGTCTGAATACTTTCCGTACCCACTGTATATATGTAGACACACACTCACGTGTGTTTGAGCTTTAGGGTGCACACCCTAATGCAATAGGCTGCGCACAGCTATGCTGTAGATAGTAGTCTATAATAAAACAGGATAGTCCACTAGATAAGAAAAACAATCTATGGATGAGGCTCTTTTCTTTTTCCAGGGAGAATGATGTATAGAAATCGTGTCCAACCACAATCAGATAGAATGCAAACTCACTGGACTAAATGGCTGCCATTACAGCAGCATGGAAGCCTTGTGTACATAAGGAAATCCCTCTCTAGATGCAGTGAATCACTTCTGTAGGCAGTGCAGACTAGAATCCAACTGGAAATAACCACTTCCGTACCGGCCAAATTCTGACACTTTGCTCCTACATGTAAAAATCATATTTCTTTTTGCTAGAAAATTACTCACAACCCCCAAACATTATATATGTTTTTAGCAGAGACCCTAGGTAATAAAATGTCTGTCGTTGCAACTTTTTATGTTACACTGTATTTGCGCAGCAATTTTTCAAACGCATTTTTTTGGGGTAAAAAAACAGTTTCATGAATTAACAAAAAAACCCCTAAAGTTAGCCAAATTTTTTTGTATAATGTGAAAGATAATGTTACACCGAGTAAATAGATGCCTAACATGTCATGCTTTAAAATTGCGCTCGTGGAATGGCACCAAACTACGGTACTTAAAAATCTCCATAGGCAGTGCATTAAAATGTTTTACAGGGTACCAGTTTATAATTACAGAGAAGCTCCTGGGCTAGAATTATTGCTCTCACTCCAACGTTTTTCGGCGATACCTCACATGTGTGGATTGAATGCTGTTTACATATGTAGGTGCGACGTACATATGGGCAGGGACGGGGGCACTTTCAATTTTTTTTTTTTTTTTATTTTAAATTGTTTATTTTATTTTGATGTTTACACTTTCCCTTATACTTTTTTTAATCACTTTTATTCCTATTACAAGGAATGTAAACATTGCTTGTAATAGGAATAGGGCATGACAGGTCCTCTTTATGGAGAGATCTGGGGTTAATAAGACCCCAGATTTCTCTTCCAGGCTGGAAAGCCTGAGATAAAAAAAAAAAAAGAAAACGATCTCGGCTTTCCAGCCAGGCAGGACGTAACATCATAACGTCGCGATTGGGCCTCCGAGAGCCATAGAGACTGCCAGGGACCATCACAACTACTAAGTGGATTATACCTTATTATTTTTTCAGGACAAATTGGGCTTTCATTTGGTGGTAAATGATAACGGATATTTCTGGGTTTTTTTTTTTTTTTATTGTCAAAGGAAAACGGACCCAAAATAGTAAAAAAATAATCATTTTTTCTTTAGCTGAATATTTCTTGCTACTACCATTACCTTCCACCAAAGATCAACCCAGGAAGCACAACAGGAGATTCGCAAACATGCAGCCCAATGGAAAAAAGCCCAGTCTAGTGGGGCTGCATATTTGTGTGAGGTTGGCGTCAAGGACTTAATATCACTTTAATACTTACTGAACCAGTATCCACTAGTAAGTGATTCTATTAACCACTATTATAGCTCCCAGCTCTGTTCTCATTCGCCCTTGTTCTGCCTCTCCAATCTAAGCAATGAAAGTGTGATCTCTGTAACTTACAGTTGTGATGAGATAGCGATAACCCACATTCTTAGCTTAATTAGCAGACAGTGACTCGATACAGACGACACCTTGAAGATCTTGTGAAGTTTAATCCATAAACTGTGAGGATCTTACAACAATGAACATTGTATAAGTCAAAAGATCCTAATGTGATCCACTCCATGAGATATGAGGTTGAGATGCATTACTGGGAAAGATAAACAAAGTGCAGACCTATCTATACAGGATAAAACTGAGCTATGGGGAGGAGAGAAACTAGGGGCAGAAGAAAACATAGAACATTTAAAGGCACATCACAAAGCTTGTGAAACATGACACTCCCCGTCAAAAGCTATGATTTCAATTTTTAACAATCTTTAGTCTAAGTCTAAGTATAAGTAATTGAATATTCTTTTCCAGGAACATCTGAAAAACAAGAGGGAAGAAAAGAACAGGGGGAAACAATGCAAACATTAACATAATACTTGCAGATGCTGGTCTTGAAGGTCCAGGGATGTGACAAAGAAAATCCATCTTCAGAGGGGAAGGCAGCAACATGCACAAATCCTTCTTACCTCCCTATGAATCAAGTTGATGACTTTTTTGACTTGTCTTCCTCTTTGGGCAAAATAAGTACTGTACTAGTTCCTTTATAGGCCTTCTTTCATTACTTTAACTTTTACTTCCGTTTTTTCTGTCGTTACTTGGCTAAGTCTTTGTAATAAGACCCATAGGCCAATGGTTGCGATGGGAATCTGTCTCTTTCAGGAGAACTATGTCTCCCACTTGTAGGTTGGGTTTGCTAGTTTGCTATTTACTGCAACTTTGAAGCTTAGAAAGGTACTCCATCTTCCAGTGGTTCCAAAACCCATTAGCAAGAAGTTGAACCCATTTCCATTGATGCTTGTAAACATTAGGGTAATCAAATTCCTCTGTGGGAAAAGTGGCTATCCCAATTTTATGGATAAGAAGAGTGGCTGGAGTAAGCAATACTGGAGACTCTGGATCTGAGGACACAGGGACCAGTGGCGTTGTATCGATTATAGCAGACACCTCTGCAAGAAGAGTGACCAAGATTTCATGGGTAAGCTAGGAAGCTTTCTGGTCCAGCAGCATAGGGTCCAGGATTTTTCTTGCAACTCCAATCATGCATTCCCAAGAGCCTCCCATGTGAGAGGAATGAGGTGGGTTGAATTCCCATTTACACTTGTCATTCAAGACGTTCACTATCTTTTCTGCTGCTGTGAAATTAGACCCACAGTCAGATCTAAGTAAATTTACAGGTACAGGAACAAACCTTCTGAATTTCTGCATTAATGAAACAAGAAAAGTCTGCCCTGTGACCCGATCTCAGTAAAGAGCAGGTGACGTGGCTCTTTACCCATGTGATCAGCTGTGTCCAATCACAGCTGATCACATGTAAACAAAGAAATGCCGGTTACCAGCTCTCCTCACTTCACACTGAGAGAGTGTGAGAAGAAGAGAGCTGATTAGCGGCATTTCTTCACAGGGGAGACCTGTACAGATAATCAGTGTAGCCCCAACAGTGCCCATCAGTGATGCCAGTCTGTGCCCATCAGTGAGGCCAATCTGTGCCCATCAGACCCCGGACCCCGGACTCTATCTGCAACAATCCTCCAGCAGGGCGCCTTCTACGGGCCTTTCTTCACCCCATCGGGTTCCATCTGACCCCCAGCAACATCTTGAGACCAAGATTTGCGAGTTTGGGGACATTCTGAAATCGCGGCCTAGTGCCTGACGCGAAGCCGCAGACTTTTCTGCCGCATAGCGCGATCGCGCGCTCGGGACCAGAGGCTGGTGCTGCGGCCGACAGGTGGTGCTGAGCTGCGGACTTGAGCAGCGCGGGAGCGGAGGCTGACAAGGCGCGGGAGCAGAGGCGGACAAGGAGGACGTGTGTGTGACTGAAGGAGCGAGCGAGTGAGTGAGTGTGTGTGAACACCCCCCCCTCTCCCTAACAAGAGCGGCGGCGAGCGGTGCGAGACCCCCCCCCCAGAGGAAGGAGCGTGGTGTGCGGGCAGCGAGCGGTGTGGTAACCCCCCCCCCCTGCAAGGGCGAGCGGGCGCAATACCTGACCGGACAATTGGCAGGAAGAGGAGCTGAGGGGAGACTGATAGGCAAGTGACAGAGGAGGGAGGCAGGAGCCTAAGCAAGTGACAGGCTTAAAGGGACACACACAGGACTGGTGACTGAGGTTGAACACCGAGGCTCTGAGAGTACCTGGTGAGTATCTTAGCGACTGGGGAGTATCCTAGCGACTGGTGAGCATCTTGCGACTGGTGAGTGTCCTTGCGACTGGTGAGCATCTTGCGACTGGTGAGTGTCCTTGCGACTGGTGAGTGTCCTTGCGACCGGCGAGTGTCCGTGCGACTGGTGAGTGTCCTTGCGACTGGTGAGTGTCCTTACGACTGGTGAGTATCCTTGCGACTGGTGAGTGTCCGTGCGACTGGTGAGTGTCCTTGCGACTGGTGAGTGTCCGTGCGACTGGTGAGTATCCTTGCGACTGGTGAGTGTCCTTGTGACTGTGAGTGTGGTGCGACTGACTGGGCTGTGCAACTGAGTGTTGGGCAACTGAGAGTGATGTGCGACTGACCGGCTGTGCGATTGTGAGTGTGGTGCAACTAAATCGGGCTGTGAGACTGTGAATGTGTGCGACAGGAGAGTTGTGCGACTGACCGGGTGGTGCGACTGGGAGTGTCGTGAGACTGACCGGGCTGTGAGATTGTGAGTGTTGTGCAACTGAGTGTCAAGTGAGTGAAGCGGAGTACCAGAGGGTGAGAAGGTAGAGTTAGGAAGCCAGGAAATAGCCACATAGGATAGACTTAAATTACTGAATCCCCATTAGATTAGATAGTAGGTACAATGCCCGGCGGGTGTGGAGATGCGACTCAGTGTACATCTTGTAATATGTATGCGTTCCTCAGACATGTGATCGAGGGCGAATACAAATGCGCAAGATGTAAGCACGTTGCTTCCCTGGAAGCTCAGGTCCTGAATCTAGGGAAGCAGCTGGCAACACTGAGACGAATGTCCATACCGGAGGAGAGCCAGGATCGTACCAGTCAGGTGCAGGCAGGGGTCTGCACAGAGGTGGGCGGAGTATTGGAGGTGCAGGCATCAGAGCAGTTTAGAGGGGTGACAGTTAGGAGGGGTAGAAGGGGACAAGGCAAGGAGGCTGATCCTGGGCTGGAGCACCCCAATAGATACGCCCCGTTGTGTGATGTTGGGGAAACCAGTCAGGGTCCAGCATTGCTGGAGCAGAGTGACGCCCCTAGCTGCCAGGGGAAGAACTCCTCCAGTGAGGCCGGGAGAAAGGGAAAGGAAAGACAGGTGCTGGTGGTAGGGGACTCAATTATTAGAAGGACAGACAGTGTAATCTGTGACAAAGACCGTGTGCGCCGAACAGTCTGTTGTTTGCCGGGCGCTCGGGTTCGGCACATTGCGGATCGGATGGACAGATTATTGGGTGGGGCTGGGGAAGACCCAGCTGTCATGGTACACGTGGGTACCAATGACATAGGCAGAGGAAGACGGAGAGTCCTAAACGATTTCAGGGACTTAGGCGCTAAGTTGAGGACTAGGACCTCCAAGGTAGTATTTTCCGAAATACTACCTGTACCTCGAGCCACACCAGAGAGGCAGCGGGAGATTAGGGAAGTTAACGAGTGGCTGAGGAGCTGGTGTAGTAAGGAGGGTTTTGGGTTCCTGGAGAACTGGGCCTACTTCTCAGTCGGTCACCGGCTCTTTGGTAGGGACGGATTGCACCTAAATGGGGTAGGTGCAGCCGTACTGGGTGCGAGGATGGCCAAAAAGTTAGAGGGGCTTTTAAACTAGGGAATGGGTGGGAGGGTACAGATGTAGAATTAGCCAGTGGAAAGCAAGTTTCAGAGGGCAGAAATGGGGGCATTAGCGGTAGGGTGTTCAGAGCTCCTATACCCAGGGTGGGTATGGGGAAAAATCAAGAGAGCAGCCTAAAAACATCAAACGAGGATATATGTAACCGATCAAAATTAAGAGGTTTGTATACCAATGCCAGAAGCCTGGCCAACAAGATGGGAGAGCTGGAGCTACTGATGTTTGAGGAGGACTTAGATTTTGTGGGGATAACTGAAACTTGGTTTGACAGCTCTCATGACTGGATGGCGACCATTCAGGGGTATTCCCTTTATCGCAGAGATAGAGAGGGTAAAAAAGGGGGAGGGGTATGTCTGTATATTAAGAACAGCATACAGGTAAATAGGAGGGATGATATTAATAATGGAGCTATGGATGAGGCAGAATCCCTATGGGTAGAGCTTCAAAGGGATGGCACGGCGGGGAAGGTAATATTGGGCGTATGCTATAGGCCCCCCAACCAGAGGGAGGAGGGTGAGGCGGACCTCCTTTTACAGATAGGATTGGCAGCAAGGATGGGAAATGTCATTATAATGGGGGACTTTAATTATCCAGATATAGACTGGGCAGAAGGAACCGCGCACTCAGCCAAGGCTAGGCAGTTCCTAAATGTTTTGCAGGACAATTTCATGGGTCAGATGGTGAGTGCACCGACAAGAAACAATGCGGTACTTGACCTACTGATTACCAACGATACAGACCTGATCACGGATATAGAAATACAGGACAACTTAGGAAACAGTGACCATAGGTCAATAAGTTTCAGTATTAATTACAGTAATAGGAAGCAGAGGGGTAATATAAGGACGCTGAATTTCAAAAGAGCCAATTTCCCTAAACTGCGCTTACTGCTAGAAAATATCAATTGGGATAGAACCCTGGGAACAAAGAACACGGAGGAAAAATGGGAGTGCTTCAAGAGCATACTAAACAGGGGGATTGACCAGTGCATTCCAAAGGGAAATAAATTTAAAAGAGCAAAAATAAACCCTGGGTGGCTAAACTCCAACATAAAAATGCATATTAGTGCTAAAGAAAAGGCCTTCAAAAAATACAAGACTGAGGGGTCATTGGCAGCATTTAAGCACTACAAAGAGTGTAATATGAAATGTAAAGACGAAATCAGGGCGGCTAAAATAGAACACGAGAGACATATAGCGGAGGAGAGCAAAAAGAACCCCAAGAAGTTCTTTAAGAAAACGGTATTATAAGCAGTAATCAGCATGGATTCATGAAAAATCCTTCGTGCCAAACCAATCTATTAACCTTCTACGATGAAGTGAGCAGCCACCTAGATAAAGGTAAGCCTGTGGATGTGGTGTATCTGGACTTTGCAAAGGCCTTTGACACCGTTCCCCACAAACAATTAATGTACAAACTAAGGAAGGTAGGTATGGATCAGAAGGTGAGTACCTGGATAGAGAACTGGCTCCAGGGGAGAGTACAGAGGGTGGTGATTAATGGGGAGTACTCGGATTGGGCGGGTGTGGAAAGTGGGGTCCCCCAGGGTTCTGTCCTGGGACCAATCCTGTTTAATTTGTTCATAAATGATCTAGAGGAGGGGATATTGAGTACAATCTCAGTATTTGCAGATGATACTAAACTAGGCATGCCAATATCTTCTATGCAGGATGTGGAAACCTTGCAAGCAGACCTGAACAAAATAACGGGGTGGGCAACTACATGGCAGATGAGGTTTAATGTTGATAAATGTAAAGTAATGCACTTGGGGGCCAGAAACCAGAAAGCAAGCTACTCACTAGGGGGGGAACCTCTGGGTGAGTCTAGGATGGAAAAAGACTTGGGGGTACTGGTAGACAACAAGCTTGGCAGTGGCATGCAATGCCAAGCCGCCGCAAGCAAAGCCAACAGAATACTGGGTTGTATAAAAAAGGGGATTTACTCCAGAAATAAAGAGATTATTCTCCCGCTCTACAAGACTCTGGTCTGGCCACATCTGGAGTATGCTGTCCAGTTCTGGGCACCGGTCCTCAGGAAGGATGTGCTGGAACTGGAGAAAGTCCAGAGAAGGGCAACAAAAATAATTAGGGGAATGGAGGACATCAGCTATGAGGAAAGACTACAAGCCCTGAACCTTTTCTCTCTGGAGAAAAGAAGATTGAGGGGGGATATGATATCAATGTACAAATACTGTACTGGTGACCCGAGCATAAGGAACAAACTATTCAGAGAAAGGGGATACAATAAGACACGTGGCCACTCACTAAAACTAGAGGAAAGGTGGTTTAACCTTAAAGTGCGTAAGGGGTTCTTCACTGTAAGAACGGTAAGGATGTGGAATTCTCTTCCACAAGCAGTCGTATCAGCAGGGAGCATTGATAGTTTCAAAAAACTATTAGATGGACACCTTAAAGACCACAACATACAGGGGTATACAATGTACGGTTAAAAGCAAACACACACACATCATAGGTTGAACTGGATGGACTGATGTCTTTTTTCAACCTCACTAACTATGTAACTATGTAACTAAGTACTGCAAGTCAGTACTGCCTTTCAATGCCTGCTCATCAGTGCCACCCATCAGTGCCGCCTATCTGTGCCGCCTATCATTGCCTATAAGTGTCACCTATCAGTGCTCATCAGTGCTGCATATTAGTGCCTCTTTATCAGAGTCCTTCAGTGCTGTCTCCTCAGTGCCACCTCATCAGTGCAGCCTCATCAGCGCATATCAGTGAAGGAGAAAAAATACTTATGTAGCACCCTCCTAGTTAGATAGGTGCTAGGTAAAGCATTTATTGCTCCTGCTGCTTATCAGGGGAGCCTAAACTATTAGGATGCCTGTCACATGTTTCCAGGTGTGATTCACTGGGTCTGAGGGAGTGTCCCCACTGCATCCAATGAGGGAGCTTGTTGGACAGTGGAGGAAACCTAGCCAGTGACACATCATGTTTTATGGCAGTCCCAGTGGGAGGGCATTCTTCCAATGCATCCTGGGATGGACCATAAATACTGAGGGAACATGTGACAGGGCATCTTTGGCGGGAAGCAGAGTCCCAGGAGGAGGTGGATGGCTGTCTCTCCTCCTGTAGTGTGTGAGGTAGGCGGTCTTAGGCGTTCAGCCTAGTGAACCAGGTGTGGAGCTGAGCTGCAGAGGATCCGGTGTAACTGATGGTGGAGCTGCTGGCAGAGTCTTTTGGGAAAAACAATGTCCGTGAGTACTGAGGGACCTGCCAAAGGGTCTTGCCCAGGAAGGGGGACCACTCCAATGAAGTCAGGGGATCAAGGAGCTAGCTCACATGGAGAGTATGACAGTAAAGGGGGTGTCATGTAGAAAACCCTGAAGAATAGGAACAAAAGGTGGTACCAGGAAGGGCCCTGAAGTGTGTTATGCAGTACAGTACAGCTTATCTAAAGCTGTTCATTTATCACTACTTGCAAAACAAAAGGCTATCAGTGCAACCCAAAAACTTGACTACTAAAAGTGCATTAAATCCATGGTGCAATAAATCAATAGTGCAACAAATAAGTATAGCTAAAGAGACCGGCAGCACACACTTAATGTGCCCACACCTCACAATACAAACTAAATTACAAAATCATAGTGATGCGCCAGTCAAAAAAGTGTAAATCCTTAACACAAATAGTGCACAATTAAATGATTCACAAACTTATGAATAAGTGTCCATAAACAGTGCAATCATCCCGAGTGTCCATACATAATGAATAAAATCAACTCCCAAGTGTCCAGAAGAGTGATCCTGTGTGAACTTAAATATCCACCTCTGTGAATTGTGCAATCCCACCACCGGGTGAATTGGTCTCTCACCTCCACTGAAGACCCAATCATGGGTCAATAACAGCCTTGTTCTATACACAGGGATCCCCGGACCACATAGGCTATGGATAGCCTCTCACCTCCAGAGCGATTACTTTCTGTCCCCTAGACCAGTGGTCCTCAACCCTGGCCTACAGGGCCCATTAACAGGCCAGATTTTAGGTATTACCTTGGGGAGATGCAGACTAGAGTACTGCAATCACTGGGCAGCAAATTATATCACCTGGGATGTATTTCAGTTATCTTGACAATCTGGCCTGTTAGTGGGCCCTGTAGACCAGGGTTGAGGACCACTGCCATAGACAAAGCTCTGTGCTCAGCCAGCCAGGTGGAAGAAGTGAATGAGAACTACTGCTGGGTGGGTGCGGCTGTAAGACACATACACAGAGTCAAGGGACTGGGGCCTTAACTCTGTGTATGTGTCTTGCAACCACACCCTTGGTGTCTTGCTGCGTGATCTTGGTGTGCCTGTGTCCCCAAGACACAGCGCAACACCACTTAGCAGGAGGGCCCTGTGATTGGCCCTCCTGATCACATGACGGCTGTGTCCAATCACAGAATCACAGCCGTCATGTGATTTCAATAGAGCCATTGTCACGGCGACCGACTCTGCTTCTCCTCACACAGTGAGGAGAAGGAGAGTGGATCTGTGCTGGCAGGCGGCAATCAGTGAGTATAGAGCTGTCCCCAACACACAGTGTCCCCAACACAGTGAAAACACATATCACACATCTGTCCCAGTAAAATAATATGTTACAGTTTACATCTGTCCGTCATCATTAGTCACATCTGTCCATGATCATTTGCCACATCTGTTTGTGATAATCTGCCACATCTGTCCATGATCATCATGCACACATCTGGTGCACATCATCTGCCACATCTGTCTGTGATCATCTGGCACACATCTGGTGCACAATCATTTGCCACATCTGTTTGTGATAATCTGCCACATCTGTCTGTGATCATCTGGCGCACATCATCTGCCAGTGATCATCTGCCGCATCTGTCCGTGATATTTTACCTAATTTGTCCATGATAATCTGCCACATCTGTCCATGATCATCTTGCACACATCTGGTGCACATCATCTGCCACATCTGTCCGTGATCATCGGCGCATCTGTTTGTGATAATCTGCCGCATCTGTCTGTTATCATCTGGCACACATCTGCCAGTGATCATCTGCCACATCTGTCCATGATTATCTGGCGCACATCATCTGCCACATCTGTCTGTGATCATCTGCCACATCTGTCTGTGATCTGCCACATCTGTCCCAGTGAACATCTGCCACATCCCAGTGATCAACATGCTCCTAGAACGCCTGACGGTGCTACTTGGATGTTGGGCCTCTGCATGCAGCCAGGCTGTGGAAAAGTGTCACACATGTGGTATCGCTATACTCAGGAGGAGTAGTAGAATGTATTTTTGGGTGTATTTTTTGCTATGTACATGCTATGTGTAAGAAATATCTTATAAATTGACAACTTTGTGTTAAAAAAAATATATACGTTTTAATTTTCTTTCCACATCTTCCAAAAACTTTTGGAAAAAAATGACATGTTTAAAAGACTCATTATGCCTCATAGAATATACATCGGAGTGCTTTATTTCCAAAATTGGGTAATTTTGTGGGTAATTCCATTGTCCTGGTGTTCCAGGGCTTTCAAAAATGTGATAGGTGATTTATGCCTTTAAAACGCCTGACAGTGCTACTGGGGCCTCTGTATGTGGCCAGGCTGTGGAAAAGTCTCACTCATGTGGTGTCGCCATACTCAGGAGGAGTAGCAGAATGTATTTTGGGGTGTAATTGCAAGTTTATCTATGCCATGTATAAGAAATAACTTGTTAATATGACAATTTTGTGGAAATAAAAAAACCTTCATTACCCAAACTATTGTGGGCAAAAAATTGCAACTTCAAAAAACTCACTATTCCTCTTACTAATTACCTTGGACTGTCCTCTTTACAAAAAGGGGTAATTTGGGGGGTATTTGTACTGTCCTCACATTTTAGGGCCTCAAGAAATGAGATAGGTAGTCAGTACATCAGGATTGATAAATTTTCAAACATACGTAGCCTAGCTTCTTGACTCTATAACTTTCACACAAACCTTTATACACTTATCGGGATTTTTTTTAGCAAAGACATGTAGCAGACTACATTCTAGCCTAAATTTATGATGACATTTGATTTCATTGGATTTCTTTTGAAACAGAAAGTAGAAAAGATTGTTTTTTCCAAACGTTTCGCTTTTTTTTTACTTATAACACAAAAAATAAAAAACCCAGTGGGGAACAAATACCACCAAAAGAAAGCTCTATTTGTGTGAACAAAATGATAAAAATTTAATTTGGGTACAGTGTAGCATGACTGAGTAATTGTCATTCAAAATGCAAGAGCGCTGAAAGCTGAAAATTGGTCTTAGAAGAAAGGGGATGAAAGTGCCCAGTATTGAGGTGGGTAAAATGAGGACTTTTGATTTTTCATGTTCATGTCCCATAGACTTTAACAGAGTTTGCATGTTCGCTAGAACATTTTCCCTGTTCAAGATGTTCTTGTGCGAACTGAACAGGGGGGGTGTTCAGCCCATCTCTAGCTAGGAATCAGCAGTGTGCGACTAGAGCTTCTTAGGTATGTACCCAACTGACACCAGTGATTAAGTGAAATAAATACTCGTGCTATGGTGAAATTAAAGTGAAATTGGTGAAAAAATTATTATCTGCAGCAGCTGTGCACAAAGTGTAAATCACTTGTAAACATGAAAACATATATAAACACCGCTAGCATCACATGAAATGCACAAAAGTCCAAATAAACTGATTTAACCAAAAATAGAAAGTGCTCTAGTGCTCCAATCTTCTTAAAAGTGCTGAAGTGCTCCACATAAATTAATCTTGTGATGTGACACACACTCCCTCTGTGCCCCTCCTTACCAGATTCAGTGGACCCTCAGCTTTTCAGTCTGGGAGTTAAACAGGCTTGGTTTAAATAAGACTGATGGGTCACAAGGAACTGATCAAGGACTCCCCAGTAGCCTCTTAGATGTTTCAAATAGTCTTTAATTATACACCATCTTGTTTCAGTTTTCTGAGTGCAGCTCCACAGACTTGGTCATATCTGCTCCTGGATGCCTGCTCTCGGTACCCTTTGTAGAGTGAAGTTGTGCTGCCTGCCACAAGTGGGTATTAGCATGCCTCTCAATGTTACTGAAACAAGATTATGTATAATTAAAGCTTTTTTGAAAGAGGCAACTGGGAAGTCCTTGTTCCACTCCTTGCGATCCGTCAGTCTTATTTGACACCAGTGATCGACTACTCACTTGTCACTAATGTAAGGGGAACCAAAACCACTGACACTAACTAAAAGGGGCACTACACTGACCACCAGTTTAAAGGGAGGCACTAAAACCATGACCTATGAATCTAAAGCGGGACCCCACACTCACTACCAAGTGTGCTGAGTGGCACTACACTGGCCTCCATTTCAATGGGGTGCACTTCCCATTATAATGAGGGCACTATATTAACTGCCAATGTAACTGGGAGCAATACACTGACTGTCAAGGTAATTGGGGCACTACAATGAAAGCCAATGTATCAAAGGGCACTATGATGAACACCAATGTAAAAGAGGGAACTACACTTGCAACCAATGTAACAGATGTCACCAAACTAACCTCCAAGATAATGACTGCACTAACTACCAATGTGGCTATGGCACTACACTGACTGTCAGTGTGACAGAGGCCAGTGTAATAGGGGGCACTGACTACCAATGGGATGGTGAACATTAAAATAACCACAAGTACTGTATGTTGAAGGGGCATTACAATGACTGCTAATGTAATGGGGTACTTGTCCACTGGTCACCAATGCAAAGGAGTATTCCTGTTTTTTTCTGAGAATTTTGTTTATTATTATTTTTTTTTATGTCAATTTCAATATAGATAAAATAGTTCTGTTTTATAGAGAAAAGGTTTGTTAAACAAATAATTCACCCTAAATGTTAAATACTTTAGGTACAACAGTTGCGTGAGCCACATCATTTCTTACTCTCCCTCATCTAAAGGCATAAACATGTAGGTTTAAGTCATTTATATAGGCCTATATGGGGTTAGATCTTTCTGAAGATGCTTTAGATGAATACAGCAAGCTTTACTGAGGTTTCTTTAACCACTTTAGCCCCGGAAGATTTTGCTGCTCAATGACCAGGCCACTTTTTTCAACTTGGCACTGCGTGACTTTAACTGAAAATTGCGCGGTCATGCAATGCTTTTCCCAACAAACAGAGCTTTCTTTTGGTGGTATTTGATCACCTCTGCACTTTTTATTTTTTGTGATATTAATAAAAAAAGAGCAAATATTTTGCGAAAAATTGGCATTTTCTACTTTGACTGTTAAAAAAATATATTCAATATTTGCCATATATTTAGGCCAACATGTATTTAGATACATGTCTTTGACAAACAAATTCTCAATGAGCGTATTTTTATCCATTTTAAGACCGGAAGATTTTACCCCCTTCCTGACCAGGCCATATTTTTCAATTCGGCACTGGGTTACTTTAACGGACAATTGCGTGGTCGTGCAACGCTGTACTCAAATGAAATTTACGTCCTTTTTTTCCCACAAATAGAGCTTTCTTTTGGTGGTATTTTATCACCTGTGCGGTTTTTAATTTTTTCACATTCTGATATATAACATTCCCCCAAAAAAAAATGTAAAAATCAAAATTTTTTAACATTTTAGGCCGATTCGTTTTCAGCTACATATTTTTGGTAAAAAAAAAAAAATTGCAATAAGCGTATTTTGATTGGTTTGCGCAAAAGTTATCACGTTTACTAACTACGGGAAAGATTGATTTCATTTTTATTGTTTTTTTTTTTTTTTATTAGTAATGGCAGCGATCTGCGATTTTTTGCGGGACTGTGACATTGCAGCGGACAGATCGGACCCCTAACTGACATTTTTTACACTTTTGGGGGGGACCAGTGACATTACTACAGTTATCAGTGCTATAAATATGCACTTTTACTGTAATGATGACACTGGTATGTAAAGGGGTTAACACTGTTGGTGATCAAAGGGTTAAATAAATGCCTCATGCTTACTGACGTGTATGGGGGGAGGGGGTCCTGTGACACAGACAGAGATCGCAGGTTCAGCTATGCTGAATCCTGTGATCTCTCCCTGTCTGTCACAGAGAAGATCCGCCTGCTTTGTTTACACAAGCGGGCGGATCTTCTCACACTTTCCCCGACGATCGGGAAAGAGAGGCAGTGATCGCCGCCTCTCCTCCTCCGGCCCGAGTCCCGCCGAGACAGCTAGGAGTCAGGGGAGCCACTGTGCTGCAGTAGCACAGTGAGCGGTCGACAAGTAGTTAATATGGATTCAATTTGAACACCAGGCAGGTATAAAATACAGAAAACAGTGCAGTTAAACGATATTAAACCAAAACCAAAAATGTAATATGTATATAAGCTTAACAATCCTTAGATCCTTTTGTACGCTTTTCTTCCTCTGTTTTTAGTTGGTGGCCAGTATCACACCTCTTGTATTACAATGCCCCCACTCTGGATGAAGGAGCACAGGATGGAGGAGGGGGGGCAGCAGGCAGCTGCATTGTCAGTTGGGAGGTAGGGGAGTGTTAAGCCCCGTACACACACGCAGATCGTCTTCATACAAACGTCGGCGGACGAAAGATCTGCCGATTGTATGCGTGTTAGTATGGTGCCTCCGACAGCTGTCTGCGCACAATCCGCGGACAAGAGTCTTTCTTGCAAACATGAAAATTTTTGTCTGCAGACACCAGAACGGACGATTGTTCGCCTGTCAGTACAGAAATCAGCCGACAGACCGCAGATTTGCAAGACTGGGCATGCTCAGAAAATAAAAAACACAGGGAAAGTTAACCATTACATGACATCACTTCTGCAGTCAGCTGAAGTCTGCGGACAAAATTCTTGTGCTGTCCTTGTGCTGTCTTTGCACTTTTCAACAGACACCGACATCCCGGGGAGAAAAGACGAACATTTGTATGACGACGATCTGCGCGTGTGTACGGGGCTTTAGATGTACTAGAAGATTCAAATACACTTACAAATTGAAGCCAAACTCCAGATCACACTTTATAATCAGTTACAGCAAACAGGTTTTTACCTTTTGGGACAAAGGTTTCACATAAAAGATGATCATTTTAAGCATCCCTGCCACTGTTAAATTGTCTATTGCATTCCTTGTAAATAATACGTCTGCAGGACAACCAATTCTTTTGAAAAAAACAACAGACTTACTGGCTAGATAACCAGGTGAAAATGATAGATAGATAGATAGATAGATAGATAGATAGATAGATAGATAGATAGATAGATAGATAGATAGATAGATAGATAGATAGATAGATAGATAGATAGATAGATAGATAGATAGATAGATAGATAGATAGATAGATAGATAGATAGATAGATAGATAGATAGATAGATAGATATGTTTGTCTATGGGTTTAATATCACTTTCAGTACTCATCAAAATGCCACTAGTGTAAATATCTAAATTTGACCCTTTCTGCTTCTTGCAATCCACTGTAGAGCAGCACTCAGATTGAGTGAGGGGGAGGCTGTGGTTTTTAGTTATTTAACTGTGCTGCATGCAAATGCTCTAACAAGAACCAGATTGACAGGAGGAGAGGGCAGAGAGATGTCTTCAACAATGTGTTGCTGCTTCTTTACTGTCCAATGAGCAGCTTAAAGTAGAAGTACAGCCAAAGCTTGTTTGATTGTACTTCTCCTGTGAATCACAGGAGTGAAGTTCATTCTGCACTCCTGTGACCCGTTTTCAGCAGACAATGGGCTGCAGCCTGCTGTCACCTAAGAGCCCAGAGCCTTGCTTGGGCAGGAACACGACAATCAAGTCAGGATCTGCCCACATGCCTGGACTGGCACCCAGCTCAGCCTCTCAGTGGGCTTCTGAGAGCCTTAGCCAGCCATTCCCACTCTCTCCACAGCCCAGCACTCCAGTTGGGTGGGGCAGCGCAGCGCAGTGACAGTCACCAGCTCTTTGTTTAGGGAGCTTTGATAACCAAGTGATTGACTGTATTTGATCGCTTGGTTCCCAGCCTTAGAGCCGGCTGGGGACAGATGCAGCATTAGACCAATGCTACATCCACCTAGGTAGGTATGATTCTAAAAAAAAAAAAATTAATAGCCTATTCTTCTCTTTTTAGCTAAGAAGATGAGACCATTGTACTCATTGATAACTTATTCCTCCTCTGGGCTGTGTAGTATGCAGGGCTTTTTTTCAGCGGGAACGCGGGGGAACGCAGTTCCAGCACCTCTAGCACTACATGTATGTAATGACAAGGGTTGCTTGGATTTTCTGGAGGATCTATTGATGCCAGCTGCAGGGGGATTTATTGTTGCTGGAAGGGGTTGGGAGGGTCTGTTGTTGCTGGTGGAGGGATCTATTGTTGTTGGGAGATCCACTGTTGAGTTGTTTCTGGCTGCTGAAGGGCCTATTGATGTTGGCTGCTAGGAGATATGTATATTTTTGGTAGAGAGGGTATATTGTTGCTGAAGTGGATCTATTGTTTTGGTGGGGGCATCTGTTGTTGCTAGGGGTTCTATTGTTGGTGATGGGGTCTGTAATTGCTGTAGGTATCTATTTTACTGCTTTTCTTGATATAATTAATTTTTAATTCCATAAAAATTACTTGGCACCAAAAAAAAAAAAAAAAAAAATGATACTTGGTTTTCTCTAAAAGGGTCGGTACTGGGAGGTGGCTAGGGGGTGGTACCAAGGGGCATGCTCAAAGGTGTGTAGGGGGCAGAGATAAGGGGTGATCGGAAGGGGGGGGGTACCTGCAACTATTCTCTGAGAAAAAAAGCCCTGGTAGTATGCCAGGACTGGGTAAAACGCAGGACAGAGCAGACTGAAATGAAAATCATTTGGCTGGTAAAACATCTCATTTTTATGTTTTATCGTGTTTTTTATGTGTATTTATTGTTTGCCTGGAGTTCAGCTGTAAAGTGGCACAAATAAATGATGCTTACATGTGACTGTTCAGCAAACAGATAACATTGTGAACACAGATGGCTTGCATAGAGGAATGTATTTCCGTCTGTTGCGTAAAGAGATGCATGCACTGAGCAGCATTTGCATACACATTCAGGAGCCATGGGAATAGTGGCGGACATGTCTTCATTACAAAAACTTTTTAGAAAAAATCTTTACACATTTCAATAAGTTTAGACATCACTTAGCTTAGTGCGCCAAAATCATACTACTAAATAATGGTTACTGAATATAAGGTAGTTGGACGGAACTGCTGCAACTTCATAACAATGATTCATCATCATTTTGGATATCCATTTTTGGATACATAATTCCCTGCTCATCCCATCCCATGCTTTTCCTGGCTAGAATGGTGAGCTCTGAGGATTACAAGGGGTATTTGTCACTGTAAAGCTGTCTAAGATTGAAAAACGAGTCTAATAAATACATGTTCATTTTTTTGATTTTTACAGTGGACAAAAATGGACTCATAAGTGCCAATTTCCCCAAATGCTGCATGATCTGGTGAGCTACTGCGAACAATTCTTTATGTGGGATTTGCATTAATAACAATCTCTTTTATGAATCAGCCCATGTTGGGATATTTCTGTAATATTTACATCATTTTGGCATGTACTGTTATTTCATACATAAACAGTCTCAAGATTATAAGTGCTGCGTCTCTGCAAATGAGTACCTGTCATCTGGATCATGTATATAAATGTGATTCATTTTTGTACTTGTCTTCTTTCTTTTGAGGAGGATATTTCCTGATGAGCACCATTGGCCACAATTCTCTTTAGCAACATGTTAGAGAAATACAGGAAACAAGGTCGATATAACAATGGTACACCAATCAAACATGATTTCCTGAGAGCATCTGGAACATTTCTTACCACTCCAATAGTTTGCGTTTGTTAAGCAGTGAGCAACAGAAAAGATGACATCATAAATTCCATCTTTCCAGCCAGAAAGCCGCTCTGCACTGATGAATTGCTATGGAAATGTATGGGAAATGGTGGTGTTTTTGGTCAGTTGTATTTTATTTTAAGTTTCTACACTGATTTTTTTAAAAAAATATTTTCTTAGCCTGTATATATATATATATATATATATATATTTTTTTTTTTTCCAAAAAGCTTTATTGAACAAAGTACACATTAACCACTTTACCACCGGAGGATTTTGCTGTCTTACGTCCAGGCCACTTTTTGCGATTCGGCACTGTGCGACTTTAACTGACAATTGCGCGGTCATGCGACGCCGTACCCAAACTAAATTTACGTCCTTTTTTTCCCACAAACAGAGCTTTCTTTTGGTGGTATTTGATCACCTGTGCGATTTTTACTTTTTGCGCTATAAACAAAAAAAGAGCGTAAATTTTGAAAAAATAACAATATTTTTCACATTTTTTATATGAAATTCCCCCCAAAAAATGTAAAAATCTAAATTTTTTAAAATTTTTGGCCAATTTGTTTTCTTCTACCTATGTTTGGTAAAAAAAAATCACAATAAGCGTATTTTGATTGGTTTGCGCAAAAGTTATTGCGTTTACTAACTAAGGGAAAGATTTCTGTCATTTTTGGTGGTTTTTTTTTTTAACAAGTAATGGCGGCGATCTGCGATTTTTTTTGCGGGACTGCGACATTGCGGCGGACAGATCGGACCCTTGACTGACATTTTTGACACTTTTGGGGTTACCAGTGACATTACTGCAGTACTCAGTGCTATATATATGCACTGTTACTGTAAAAATGACACTGGCAGGGAAGGGGTTAATTTTATTGGAGAGGGAGGGGTTAATGTATGCCTGGTGCTTTCTGACGTGTGTGGGGGGAGGTGACTGAGTGACACAGGGACAGATCGCATGTTCAGCTATGCTGAATCCTGCAATCTGTCACTGTTTGTCACTTAGGAGATCCGCCCGCTTTGTTTACACAAGCGGGCGGATCTCCACACTCGATTCCCCGTAGATTGGGGAAAAACGGCGGTGATCACCGCCGCTCCTCCCCTGGCCCGACTCCCACTGTGACTGAATACATCGGGAGCGAGCCTCCGTGGGCGCGCGTGCGCCGGCGAGAAAGGGGAGTGTCTGGCGACATAGGTCTACGTCGCCAGACGATGATGAACCACTTTGCCGCAGTAGCAGCTCAGTGAACAGCGGTAAAGTGGTTAAGTTTCTACACTGATTTTTTTTTAAAAAATATTTTCTTAGCCTGTATATATATATATATATATATATATATATATATATATATATATATATATATATATATATATATTTTTTTTTTTTTTTTTTTTTTTTTCCCAAAAGGCTTTATTGAACAAAGTACACATTAAAGAAGAGATATATTTTTGATTTTAAGAATTTAAAGGATAAGTTCACCTTTAGGAGCATGTTACATGTTACAACCATATTTAGGGTGTAACATGTAACATGGTCCTATGCACCCACCTTCCACCCGCACAGCCGTGTAATTCATTCACAGGAATCTGTGAATGAATAAACTACAAGTACCATCTTCCACACTGATCAGCACGCTTGTAGTTTATTTACAGTTCTCAGAGTCCCAAATATTCAATTAAAGTCTCTCAACTGAATATAAAATAAAACATTTTCAGGGCGTATCCTAGCTGCCGACCGGAATGGCTGCTTAGGTGGTTACAGAGGCTCCCAGCGACCCAGCTCATCAAAACCACCTCCACAAGGGCGGACAGGACACCGGGTCTTCTGCAGGCTTCTGTATGTCCCACAAGTAAAATCAGACACCCGGACCTCACTGCCCCAGGCAAGCAGACTACACAAAACTAGTAGCTAACTCCTCAGGTTCTGATACTCCTTCCACTGAGTCTACTTTGAAAGCTATGCTATTATCTCTCCAAGAAAACAAAAGGAAGAGGTCACGCGCCATCTCAATAGTTTAATAAACAAGGTGAACAATATTTATTAATGAAAAAAAACACACTCACAAAGGGGAAGCTTGTGCAAAGTGGTAAAAGTCAAAGCTTCTGCCTCTGCAGCAGCTTTGACTTTTATTGCGTTGCACAAGTTTCCCTTTTGTGAGTGTGTTTTGTTTCCATACAATGGGCTGAACATCATGGGATGCATTCTCTGCACATATCTCTAGACGCAGAGAAGGCGTTCGACAGGATGCATTGGTCATCTCAAAGCAGTTCTTGAAATTTGGCTTTGCAGGAATAATTTATACAGCTGTCCTTGCTCTTTATTCCTGCCCGTCTGCCAGAGTATGGATTTCAGGGATGATATCAGATCCTTTCAACATTACCAGTGGCAGGGCTGCCCTCTCTTACTGGTAATATTTGCACTGGTGATGGAACCCCATATGTCATAAACATTTAACCCAAAAAAACAATAAAAAAACTTGTATGCTATGAGTGACAAAATCCCCACTCCAGCTCAATTGTGCTCACATAATGTGAATAAAGTTTGCCACAAATCACTGCTCTTCCATGCAGACCACTTTCCTCTTTGTTCATCTACCTAACCCAATAGTTAAGCTTTTGCACGTCTCATGAATCACTCCGCATAAATCTGGCTTTAACCGTCCTGGGTAGGATGAATAATTCACCCAAAAGATACAATTTCTTAAATTGTGTATTCTTATCTACCCCAAATCAATTGTGCTAACATTTAAAATCCCATGCAGCGATACACTACTCAATTATTCAACTGATAACTATTCACCTCCATGGTTCCCTCAGTTACCATCCACCACCTTTATGTGAACACTCCAGTGCAAATATAAACTTTACCCACATCTCAGCCCACTTAGAAGTCAGGCTGTGAAGCAGGTAAGGCTTATATTTGTACTGGATTGTTCATGCTGCAACATTCATCTGGAGGTATCTCTAATAATAACTATAAAAAGCTGGGTATATATTTACAATTCCACCTGGACTCCTATTGGGCCCTTTCCTGATAATACAAGTTTTGTGTAGGTTGGATGTATGTACTCTTATTAATTGCTTCTTATATAAATCTTGACTTATTTCTATACTGGTATGCATCTGCAGTATACACTTATGGTTAATGTTATATGCTGCCAACTTTGTTTATCAAACCCACTCGTCCGCTAAGAGCCCATTCAGACTAGCGCGACTTGTCAGCCTGACAAGTCGCGGTCAGTCGCGGTCCATTGAGTAATACAGGACCCGTTCTAATAGGAGCGACACAAGTCGCTCCGACTTAGAAAAAGGGTCCTGTACTACAGTACTTTGGGGCGACCTGGGAGCGACTTGCATAGACTTCCATTATGTGAAGTCCCTGCAAGTCGTGCCGAAGTCACAGTGCACGCGACTTCACAGGTCGCCCCCCCGAAGTCGGATCACCTCAGTGTGAACCGGCTCTTAGTGAAGGTTCTGTTTCTTTTATTAACCTACAGGTTTAGCACACTATCCTGTTTGGAAGGGCCATTTCTCATAACTCCAAAAAGAGGGCTACATTATTAACAACAAAACAGGGGCCCATAAGAAGTAGAAACACAAGTACTACAGCCCGATTAACCATTACTCTTCCTATTTCCCCACTTCTGTGGGTCCTTAGCTTGAATCCTTGTCAGAATTTGCATATTCTAATAAAAAATAACTTCTTGCGCTCAAGTGTGGTGCTCAAGTATCAGATGGCTCTCACTTTCCCTGTTTCACTTCCAATTCTTAAGTATCCACCAAGCTTTGTTGTCCTCTTAAGACTGGGGTACTCCAAACTCACTTAACACTGAAAGAACAAAATTGTATGCACTTTTTATTGATGACGTAAAAACAAATATTATACTCACAAACCAATGTCTAAACAGGCTGATCATATAAAGCCATTCAGATCTATAGAGGTTAACTAATTTAGATGGGGAGCCCCTCTTCCTTGGACCAAACCTTTTGTTCTCTTAGTGTTCCGTGTGAATATTCTAACTGTACTTGCTTGGCTTTTCTCTGGGTAATCTGGTTTTCTTCCATACTCCAAAGATATGCTGATAGGCTAATTGGCTCCTGCCTAAATTGGCCCTAGGAAGAAAACCACTATAGAAAAAAAAATATTGAAAAATAATGTCCCTATTTCCTACAAATTGAAAGCCTAAAGATACAATCAACCTTTATTGCTGTGCCATTTTAAAAATGACATGGAACCTGGAAGGGTCTGAGCAGCAGTCATCAGAAGTCAATAGAACTGTTGACTGATCTGCGTAACATATATAAATAAAAAAAATCTAAAACACTTTTGCAAGACGCCCTGGAGAAAACACTATCCTCTCGTGACTCACAGGGTGTTCTCTTGATGTTGTGGCATCTTGGAAATGATGTGCATTGATCTGGATATTTAGACCAAAGGCATTCCTTCTCTGCCTTCTGACAGATAAGTTGCACCCTGTTTCAACTTCCTGATATTGGTTGACCTGTCTTATTGCACCTGGTTGTCTTTTGTCCCTCCATAATTTGGTTCCTGACATTAAAGCAGCCCTAAAATCAAACTTTACCCCTTTGTAACCCTCTCCTCTCCGTTATTTAAAAAAGGACATTATTTTCTGTTTGTTTACATTAGTTTCATTCAAGCCCTTCTCATTACTGTTATACTTGCCTAGGCATGAATGACATTTCCCTATCTCACCAGGATATCCAAGAGGATATCCAAGAAGACTTCCAGAGTAGGGACACTAATGCCTCGTTTCCACTAAGCGGTACGGTTTGGTTCGGTACAGTTCAGTACGGTTCGGAACGGTACACCTTGATCAGGCTTGCATTGGTGCCGTAGGCAGAACTCAAGAAACAGAGATTAAATTACCTTATATAAATAATTATGTAATTTAGATTACTACATTAATATTAAAATAAAATACACTGACACTACACTTGCATTGATAAAAAATTGCCACGGCCTTTTTTATTAAATTGAAGCTTAAAATTGTGGGAATAACAAAAAACATAGTATAGCTTGGCCACAGAGCCCAAACTAACCACTTTATTTACCAAAAACATATAAATAAATACTATAGTCCAGCCCAAAAGCTCAGACTACACCACAAAATTGAAAACATCCCACATAAACGAAGACCGTGACAAACAGATTCAGGGCGGGTGGGAGGTACGAATCTTCTTTTCTTCTGTATGCTGCTACCGCTGACTGAATTTAACCGTTTTCTCCCTTTCTTATACAGGGTAACTTCACATGCTTAGGTGACTTTTCCATACAATTTAGAGCAATCCCAGGTAAGTTAATATATTATCCAATTAAATTACTAAGCTTATTAACCAATCAACATTGAATTATATTGACCAAAGGGAGCGTGAGACCGTAGAGTTCCGGTTTGGTGGAACGCAGGCGCGGAGTGGCGTCCTATCCACCAGACTTGCCGTTTGTTTTTGGAATGAAGGCGATTGAACTACCGCATTGTAGTAAGTGTATTTTTAATTAAACTACCCAAATGATCTAGACATATTGCACTATTGGAGTCTCCTTTCTATTCTATATTCTGCATTTGGATGTCCATGATTCCGGAGCTTCCTATAGTGATTGAGCCTGCTATTGATGAGGAAACAATGATAAGGACAGCTTGGAGCCTATATTGGAGATCAATGCTGAATGCGACCCCCTGTAATTAAGGGGTCATATGTCTCTGGTAAGGAGTACCTAATCAGAGCACTGGGTGGAGTTTATTGGTGAAGGCTTTCCTACATCAAGTCAAGTCTTTTCAGATTTCTGAGACACCACTACTACACTTTGCACTGAGCACTTTAAGGACTTTATTTAAGAAGGACTGTTTCAATCCACAATTTCTTAATTATTTATGTTTGCATACTAATTAGCTGATTTAGTATACCTGTATTTTTGCACCGCTGCTACTTATGGGATAACATCAGCCATATAAGCACACAAGCACTTTTTGAAGATTTGATTGTTGAGCGCAATATACACATTCTTTGGTTTTTCAGTTATCACGTTTTTACGTTTTTTGTTGCAGCTCGCAGTGTGGAAGAGATTCCCACGTTTGATCATTTATATATATATTATTTATATAGTTTTTTTGGTTTGACACTGAATAATGTCTAATCTGTTAGATATCACCCATTTGCGCAGTTCTTTGTTTGGTTCACACTAATTTTTTTCCTAAGTTAATATATTAACCAATTAAATTACTAGTCTTATTAACCAATCAACATTGAATTATATTGACCAATTATATTGTTTATTTTCTAGCCAATAGCATCCTCTTTTTTTTTTTAAACCGTCATGCCACGTCCCCATGAATGAATGTCAGGTACATTTTATGACCTGCCCTTCATTTTTATTCCACTGCCAACAGTACCTCGGCTCAACGGTACTTCAACAGTGTAGCTCCACCCTGTTGGTACGTTACTAATGTGCTTGGTATCCCAATGAAAGGGTCCCAAAAATGTGGTACGGTACAGTTCAGAATTAGTGTACCATTCACAACTTCTGACAATGGAAACTGCAAATATTGCGTACCATACCGAACCTAACAGAACCGTATTGCTCAGTGGAAACGAGACAAAAATGACAAGTGGACAGAGCTGGCTGGGTGCTGGCTGCCTGAACTTTGAAGAAGCAGCCAGCTCCTGATGACGTAGGCTGGCCAAAATAGTAGTGTGATCACCTGAACAGTGGATCGCAGAGGCACAAGACTGGATTTGCCAGGAAAGTTAGTATATGAATTAAGGACAATTAAAGATCTGGATCTTACACTGAGTGGGAAGTGACTCTCCCCTTACAAGGGAATTTAATTTTCTAAAATACAATGATATAGTAATTTGCAGGTGTAAGGGTGTGCTTTTTACAGTTTTTACATGATTTTTGTCCTATGTATAAAAAAACTTTATACAGATATTTCTAAGGAACATTATTCTTGTATCATAATTTGTATTGATGTTTTTTTCTTTTTTCTCTAATGAACTCCAGGATGAAGTCAGACACCTTATGTTGCCTCCCCAATCTCCATATCTATATATCTATATATCACAGAACTTTTATGTAGAGTTGTACTGCACCAAATGCAAAGTAGATGTATATATCCTTAAGATGTTGTAGAACTAGAGGTGTTTGTTTCATGAATAAAAACATATACTTACAGTTAGGCAATATATAAAAATGTGTTTATTCCTTTTTGATTTCCTTTTTTAAAACTAATAACATATGTTTTTTGTTTTTTTTTATTAAAATTTTTAGTTTGGGAAATATGAAACAATAACATTATACAATTTCCAGCCAACAGATCTAGACTGCTTTTCACATGTTTACTAGGCTAGTCCTAACTACTTTGTTGAAAAGAAGTCTGTTGTTTACAGAGCTGAATAGCCAAAGCTAAATTTAAAATGCAGTGTCAGATGTGCTCTTTGGTTCTGTACTGTTTGTACTTGATATTTAAGAATTGTACTGCATTTCCCTGCATTTCAAAGCAGCTTTAGAGCATCATAAATGCAGTACAAAAAAAATAATAAATTAGGTACATTAAAATTCACAGAATATAAAGGTCTATAAACAAGATACATGCATTTACCATTTTTCATGAGTATATACAATTTTGAAAAGTATAAATATTATATAAACTTTAACATTATTAGACATGCAGTATGGGTTTTAATTATGTTTCTAGAAATGTGGTACGGAGGCATTGTGAGAAACATGGATAAGTTTATCTAGCTGATGTTCTTCCTCCACCAGACACTGCAGATTTCAGCAGATTATCCAAATTGCTGGATTTTAAAACCTTCACCGTCTGTCGTTCATAATCTGTAGAGATTAACCCGGGAACATTAAGATCAAGTTTAAAAATTAAAAATGAGTTTGAACTGCTAACACAAGATAAACTTTCCTTCTCACTTTATTGCACTTGCACAAGAAAAAGTTAAAAATGTACAATTAATAATTCTGAACATATCTATCAACTATCTGACCCCTACCAAATAAAAAGCAATTGGTTGCTATTAGATAGCACTGTTTGTCCATCTTCAATAATAGTCTCTTTACATTACTAAATAAGCCTACTAGCCCCATAAATAGTAATTGTTATTTCTACATCTAAACTGTTCCTAAGCTAGAAATGTTAAACTCAAATGCAATAGTGGGCTGAGTTTAATTAAACAAATATAGTAACACCACATTGTGTCTACTGAGAGCCAAATCTATCTAATTGAAAAAAAAAAAAAAAAATGGCACAATATAATAACAATAGCAGCATGCAACATTTTATCACAGAGAGGGGAGTCCTAAAAACATCCTTCAGATGAGTAATTACATAACTGTAGTTTTAATCAAGTTGAAAACAGGTAGTATCTCATTAAACTAAAAATCTTACAAGACTAAGGGCCACCAAGGAATAGCAAGAGGGCAAAATGCAAACCAAAAGAATAGTAGTTTGACATGCCTGTACTAAATATATTAAAAAAGTATTAAACTCAAAATCAAAAGAAATGTATTGCTGCTTACCAATCCTTAAATATGATGACTACATTCAATTTCTCTTTTTAAGCTTTTTTCTTTTATTTTCACCAGTGTTAATTTCATTGACTAAAATATTTTCGTTGACTAAATTACAACTATTTTAGTCAACTAAAATACGACTAAGGCCCCTTTCACACATACGAACCGTTCATTTCATCAGTTCAGTCACATCAAAATGAATGAAGTATTCATCAGTTTTTCATCAGTTTTTTTTTTTTTCATCCACTACCAATGCAAAAACGGATGAAAAACTGACCATTTGTCAGTTTACATCCGTTTTTCATCATATCCGTTTTTTTAACGGATGAAAAATGGGATGAAAATGGATGTAAATGAATGATCATCCATTTACATCCGTTTTTCCAAAGAAATGCATTGATGTCCGTTTTTCATCCGTCAACAGATGGATGAAAAACGGACGAAGGGTCCGTATGAGTGAAAGGGGCCTAAAACTAAAACAATTTAGATGACTAAAATAAGATTAAACCAAAATGACATTTTAGTCAAAAGACTTTGACTAAAACAAAATCAAAAATTTGCTGCCAAAATTAACACTACTCTGCTGGCTATTTCTAACACAATTCCATCCAGAGCCTGTAATAATAGCACAATAAAGTTTAAACATGTATTGCACTATTGCATAAGCATAAGTAAGGAGCATCTACTGAGCTGCTGAAAGAGAAACAATTAATACGGTATTTATCGGCCTATAACATGCGCCGGCGTATAACACGCACCTAAATTTTAGGAGAGAAATTTCAGGAAAAAAGCTGAAATTGAAAATAAACAGCTTTGAACTCAGAACATTTTTTTAAATCAAATGCAGTCTCACCAGTGTCCATCATTGCAGCCTCGCCAGCGTAGTGTCCATCATTGCAGCCTCGCCAGCGCAGTGTCCATCATTGCAGCCTCGCCAGCGTAGTGTCCATCATTGCAGCCTCGCCAGTGTAGTGTCCATCATTGCAGCCTCGCCAGCGTAGTGTCCTTCATTGCAGCCTCGCCAGCATAGTGTCTATCATTGCAGCCTCGCCAGAGCAGTGTCCATCATTGCAGCCTCGCCAGCGCAGTGTCCATCATTGTAGCCTCGCCAGCGCAGAGTCCATCATTGCAGCCTCACCAGCGTAGTGTCCATCATTGCAGCCTCGCCAGCACAGTGCCCATACATGCAGCCTCGCCAGAGCAGTTTCCATCATTGCAGCCTCACCAGCGTAGTGTCCATCATTGCAGCCTCGCCAGCGTAGTGTCCATCATTGCAGCCTCGCCAGAGCAGTGTCCATCATTGCAGCCTCGCCAGCGCAGTGTCCATCATTGCAGCCTCGCCAGCGCAGTGCCCATACATGCAGCCTCGCCAGAGCAGTGTCCATCATTGCAGCCTCGCCAGCGTAGTGTCCATCATTGCAGCCTCGCCAGCGTAGTGTCCATCATTGCAGCCTCGCCAGCATAGTGTCCATCATTGCAGCCTCGCCAGAGCAGTGTCCATCATTGCAGCCTCGCCAGCGTAGTATCCATCATTGCAGCCTCGCCAGCGTAGTGTCCATCATTGCAGCCTCGCCAGAGCAGTGTCCATCATTGCAGCCTCGCCAGCGTAGTGTCCATCATTGCAGCCTCGCTAGCATAGTGTCCATCATTGCAGCCTCGCCAGCGTAGTGTCCATCATTGCAGCCTTGCCAGAGCAGTGTCCATCATTGCAGCCTCGCCAGCCCGGTGCCCATACATGCAGCCTCGCCAGCGCAATACCCGTAATTACAGCCTCGCCAGTGCAGTGCCCATACATGCAGCCTCGCCAGCACAGTACACATAATTGCAGCCTCACCAGCGCAGTGCCCATAATTGCAGCCTCACCAGCGCAGTGCCCATAGTTGCAGCCTCGCCAGCGCAGTGCCAGTAATTGCAGCCTCGCCAGCGCAGTGCCAGTAGTTTCAGCCTCGCCAGCGCAGTGCCAGTAATTGCAGCCTTGCCAGCGCCATTGATTCTATCTGGATCACTTTTTAAAAAGTCCAGGAAACAGCGCCGAGAGGAGAAGGAAGGATGTACACGCTGTCATCCGAAGTCCCGGCATAGGAGGCGGGACTTCCGATGACAGCGCATCCTTCCTTCTAATCGGCCCGCCCGCCTCCTTCTACCTCTCGGCGCTGCTTCCTGGACTTTTTTTTTTCATATCGGCGTATAACACGCACTGCTGCTTTTTCCTCCATTTTTAGGAGGAAAAAGTGCGTGTTATAGGCCGATAAATACGGAAGGCTTTTCTTATATTTTTTCTTAATATGTAATGTTGGTAATATATTCAGGTAATATGAACAATGAATTACAGCCAATAGAGTTTACAGTTTTTCGTTTTTTTTTTTTTATTTTAAAGTTGCACTTCTGTTTGTCAAAAAACAATTTTTTTTTTTGTTTATGAAACTTGGTTTTATTTATAAAGACATTAATCTCTGTGTGTAGTGCATGTTCAAACCTTAAACCATAAATAATAACATATTGTTAGATTTTTACTCCAGGAGTATATAATTAGTTTGGAAATTCCAGAGAAATGTTTAAATAATGCATTACAATTTTACCTAAACCCATTCGATTTGTAGTTGACTAAAATGAATGAGATTTTAGTCGACTAAAATATGACTAAAACTAAAACAATTCAGATGACTAAAATCTGACTAAAACTAAAATAGCATTTTAGCTGAAAGACTAAAATACGACTAAAACTAAAATGGCATTTTAGTCTAAAGACTATGACTAAAACTAAATCGAAATTGACTGCAAAAACGAACACTGATTTTAACTTGGCAACCCGCCAGTAACAAACTTCCTTTCTTGGGGTGGCTTTACTCTGGATGGAGGAACAACAGAAACACCTTTGGCATTGTTTACGTTGGTAGCGGGTACTGTTAGATGTATTAGCAGATTTAAATGGACTTGACTGAGAAATTGAAAACAAACTTTGACACGTTTTAAGCAGTTACAGCGTCATTTATTTATTTTTTTCACTTTGGGATAAAAGTTTTACATAAATTGTTAAAAGCTGATTATTGTAAGCACCTGCATTAGTGGTTTGTCTAAACTGTCACTTTTCCTGGAGAGCTCGGCCTGTTTAAAAATAACAGACTTACTGGAAGGATCAACATGTGAAAATAAAGAAAGTATACAAAATAATTGCAATATAATAAAATTCTGTTTTTGGGTTTAATATCCCCTTACTATTCCCCTTACTCAAGTTAGGATCATTAGGGTGGCCATTCTGAGACTATTTCTAAGTGCATTATTTAATTAACCACTTCAGCTCCACCCACCGCAGTTTTACTGCGGCAGGTAGCCGCTCCTGGGCAAAGCGAAGTAGTACTACGCTCAGGAGACTCTAGGGGGTGAGCGTGTGCCGGCGGCGGCGCTCTCCCGCCCCTGCTCGTCAGCCGGGGAGCCAGTGCGTGTGACCAGCGGCTCCAATGACCGCCGGCCACTCGCGATCTCCCGCAACTGAGAGAGAAGGACAGACGGCTGATGCAAACACAGCCGTCCGTCATTCTCCCTGAAGTGATCACAGAGGCTATGTGATCCTGCTAGATAGTATCGCATGTCTCTGTGATTGCATCACAAGCCACGCCCCCTGACAGTTAGAATAACGCCCCTAGGGACACATTTAACCCCTTGATCGCCCATACTGTTAACCCCTTCCCTGCCAGTGTAATTTTTACAGTAACAGTGCATTTTTTTTTAGCACTGATTACTGTAGTAATGTCATTGGTCCCCCCAAAATTGTCAAAAATGTCAGTTAGGGGTCTGATCTGTCTGCTGCAATGTCGCAGTCCCGCAAAAAAATCGCAGATCGCCGCCATTACTAGTTTAAAAAAAAAACAATAAAAATTTCATAAATCTTTCCCGTAGTTAGTAAACGCAATAACTTTTGCGCAAACCAATCAAAATACGCTTTTTGCGATTTTTTTACCAAAAATATGTAGCAGAAAACAAATTGGCCTAAAATGTTAAAAAATTTAGATTTTTACATTTTTTTTTGGAGAATTTCATATAAAAGAATGTGAAAAATATTGTTATTATTTCAAAATTGTCGCTCTCTTTTTGTTTATAAATCACACAGGTGATCAAATACCACCAAAAGAAAGCTCTATTTGTGGGGAAAAAAAGGACGTCAATTTCGTTTGAGTACAGTATCGCATGACCGTGCAATTGTCCGCTAAAGTAACGCAGTGCCAAAATAGGGCCTGGTCATTGAGCAGCCAAATCCTCCGGGGCTAAAGTGGTTAAAAATGATGTTAATTATGGTATCAGGATGTGTATATATATTAGTTCACATATCTTTGTAATTAATATACAATACACTCAATCGGGTTGATATATTAAAACTGGAGAGTGCAAAATTTAGTGCAGGTCTGCATGGTAGCCAATCAGCTTCTAACTTCAGCGTGTTCAATTAAGCTTTGACAACAAAAAAAAAAAAACTGGAAGCTGATTGGTTTCTATGCACAGCTGCACCAGATTGTTCACTCTGCAGTTTTAGTAAATTAATCCCAATATGTAGATTGTCCAAGGACCAATATACCAAGTTTCATGTCTTTCCCCAAGTTTTATTTCAGTAAGGGCTAGTTCACACCTCATACAGTCCAGTGCGTTTTTTTTCTGCATCAAAAACGCATGGAAAGTAGGTTTATATGGTTTCCAATGGCATAGTTCACACCCGTGCTTGCAGTTCCAGTGTGTTTCCAGCTCCAGAAAAAAAAAGTAGAACATGCTGAATTTTTCCTGCACGAAACTGTACTGGAACGATGTAAAACGTATCAAAAATGCACTGGAATGCACCAAAAACGCACTGGAACACACATGTCCTTATTTAAGGTTAAGAAAAAAGAGGGGGGAAAAATGCACTAGACTGCATCAAAAATGCATCAAAAATGCACTGGAACACATCAAAAATGCTTCAAAAGCGCGCATGCAGAAAAGCACCTGGAACTAATCCGGACTGCGTTTCTATGGTGTGAACTGGTCCTAATAGGAATTAGGGGCAGTTCACACCATAGCAACCCAGTCCGGATGTGTTCCAGATGCTTTTCTGCATGCATGTTTTTTGACACGTTTATGATGCGTTCAAGTGCGTTTTTTAATGCATTCCAGTGTGTTTTTCTCCTCTTTATTCTTAACCTAAATAAGGACATGTGTGTTTCAGTGTGTTTTTAGTGCGTTCCAGTGCATTTTTTCCCCTCTTTTTTCTTAGCCTAAATAAGGACATGTGTGTTCCAGTGCAATTTTGGTGCGTTCCAGTGTGTTTTTGATGCGTTTTACACCGTTTTACACAGTGCAGGAAAAATGCAGCACATTCTACTTTTTTTTCTGGAACTGAAACGCACTGGAACGGCAAGCACTGGTGTGAGCTATGCCATTGGAAACCATATAACCTACTTTCCATGCATTTTTGATGCAGAAAAAAAATGCACTGGACTGGTGCGAACTGGCCCTTAAACCATCTGATACATTATACCACTTTATAGAAATTTAGTAAGAAGGACTCTAAAGGGAAAGTTAAAATTCAAAAGCTTCATGGAATAGTTAAAACTTATATAAAAGGTATAGGTATAAATGATTGTGTGAACAGAAAGCTAAGTGACAGAATACCAGAACGTTTAGACTTTATCCAGCTCAATAGTTCTAAAATGACCCACAGACATGAGTTGACATTTGCCCATTCTAGCTATAAACAGCAGTTCTCACATCTATGGGATGCCCTCATGACTGCCATAAAAGCCTGGAACCAACAATCAATTGTTAGGTTTGAAACTCACGAAATAGAAGTAATAGTAACTAAATAGAAGCAAAAACGTTCACAGGAAGGTGGTCTGAACAGGCAACATACAAAAGCAGAGGTAAATGGTTGTAAAGTCAGAAGGTTTTGTATCTTAATGAATTCTATGCATTAAGATAAAAAGCCTTCTGTGTTCAGCAGCCCCCCTCAGCCCCCCTAATACTTACCTGAGCCCATTTCTATCCAGCGCTGCTCGAGACTCTCCTTCCTGATTGGCTGAGACAGCCGTGTGGTGCAATTGGCTCAATCAAATTCAGTGAACCAATGAGGAGAGAGAGGGGGTGGGGCTGGACACAGGGAGCTGAAGCTCAGCTCAGGTGCCCCATAGCAAGCTGCTTCCTGTGGGGGCACTCAACAGGAGGGAGGGGCCAGCAACACCGAAAAGGGACCCAAGAAGAGGATCTGGGCTGCCCTTTGCAAATCCACTGCACAGAGCAGATAAGTATGACATGTTTGTTATTTTTAACAAAAAAAAAAAACAAGACTTTACAATCACTTAAAAGTGGTTGTAAAGGCAGAAGGTTTTTTTTTTTTAATCTTAATGCATTCAATGCATTAGGATGAAAAAACCTTCTGTGTGCAGCAGCCCCCCCCCCCCCAGCTCCCCTAATACTTAACTGAGCCCCCTGAGGCCCCATCTCTGTTGCACAAAAGCCACAAAGTCTGGAGACTCTCCCTCCCCACTCCCACTGCTGTCATCCATAGTCGGTGGGTCAATGGGAGGAAAGAGGGGGTGTCTGATAGGACACAGAGAGCAGCGGCTCAGCTCAGCTTCTAACTAAAAAAAAACAAGACTGGCACTAATCTGGCACTAATTTAAAAACCCATGAAAGGATTCAAGATTTACACCAGTGCGTGCGTATTATTAAATCTGGAGCCCAATAGTTGCTACAGTAGTCACTGCAATGTGCAACAGTGCATGCGTCACCGAAATAGGTGAAGCAGATGTCAGCATAAGGGATGAGGTTCTTGCTGTTTGCCAAACTGGTAAACAAAATAGCCTCTTTGCTCACCCCCAAAGCAAACCTGCAGGAAGTCATACATCTAGGGTTGGTATTACTACCGCCACAAAACATGATATCTTCCCTTTTAGGGCAATGCGTCTGCCCCCCGGGTTGGCTGCTAGGACACTGGTGACAACCTGCGACCTAGCAACCAGTGAGGGATCCCTGACCTTATTCAGCTACTGGCCAGGGAATCCATATTTGGTCAATAACATTATGCAACAACCCATCTGTCAGGGGAAGATTGTCAGTGTGGGGCGGCATTTATTTCAGCAAATCATTAGGATCATATTCACTTTTGATTGTGATTGATGAAGAATCTACATCACTGGGCGACGTGATGATGGAATCTACACTGTAGGACATTTTTTCAGGGTTTTTCTACATAAAGGGCTTTGCCTTGGCAAGGTACCCTCCCCAGGCTGAGGGCATATGGCCTGGTATGGTTCAGGAATAGGGGCGTATTGCTGTCCACTTTTCCTTACCAGACAAGCTGAATGTTCAAAGAAGGGTCTAGTATGGATTTTGGGAGGGGGGGGGGGAGGGGAATGCTGTTTTTTTTTGTTTGTTTGCTTGTGGTACCCCATCCAAATACCTTACCCTTAATCAAGGATTTTGGGGGAATGCCCATACTTTTTTTTCTCCAACAAAAAAACAAGCCAACAGTTACTGTAAATGTCATTTAGTAGCTAATTTTTCTTTCTTTCTAAATAGTCACCTGTGTACATCCTACAGGTGCACCATTTCACAGACAGGTTTATAGCATCCCCCAAGCATATTATTTAAAGTCATTTTATTGTTTACGTATTTCAATTTAGGCTTTATTAAAAGAGCTGCTCCCCCTAAACTTTATTTTTAATTTTTCTTGTTGCAATGGTTAATGTCCACCAGGGCAATGCTCTGCTCCCCATGACCTTTGTTTGATCCTCATAAGAAGGGGCTCCCCATGGCGTTTTTATTTTGGAAAAATAAAACTGGCAGAGAAATGCCATTTAGCGGAAACTGCTTTTTTTTTCTAAAATGTTACTTTTATTTGTGTACATTCTACAGACACATCACTTCACATGCAGGTTTAGGGCATCCCCATAAGCATGCTATTAAAAGGAATTTAGTATTTTTAATGTCTCAGTTTGAGCATTATTAAAGTGATTGTAAACCTTTGTTTTTTTTTTTTTTTTAAATAAAAATAGCAAACAAACAAATAGCAATAAATTTACACAGAGCAACCCGATCCTCTTCTTCTGGGGTCCACCGCTGGCGCTCCAAGCCCCTCCTCTTCATCAGTGTGCCCTCACGGAAAGCCTCTGCAAGTCCCACTGCTCCGTCCATTGACACAGGCCAGCTCCCATGTCACAGGATTTGATTGACAGCAGCAGGAGCCAATGGCTCCTGCTGCTGTCAATCTGCCCAAGAAGGAGAGAGACAGTGGCTGGAGCACATTGCTGGATTGGATCGGGCTCAGGTAAGAATGCATTAAGGTGAAAAATCTTAAGGCTTTAGAACCACTTAAAAACAGCTGCTTACTCTACAATCCCAATCCCATGTTACAGATTACCAAGCAATGTATGGTATTTCCTAATCAACCCCTCCGTTGCCTCCAGAGGCATATCACTGATATTTTGAGAAAGAAAGGGTGCACTGATCTGTGAATAGCTGCAACTGGAAAGTTATATTAAATGGTGTAAAGTGAAAAGTGCGCTTATTCTGTGTAAGTAAAAATCACATAAAATTGATAGGTGATTCAGAATCAATGTGAATCAAACCACATACGAGTTTTCTCTGATGTGTGGCTCTACAGAGCAAAACAAAATGGCTAGTGGTACAAAATATAAATGTACATAAATCTGTGAAATTAATTAAAACATATATCAGTTCATAATAAAGGAAAAATCCTCTTGCTGAAGATATGGGTGAAAAATCAACCAAAACCCGTGAAATGGAAAAGAGTCCAAAATTATGCAAGAAAAAAGGTGAAGATGATTAAAGTGTCCCTCCACCAGGTGAAATTCCTCCTTACCGGGCGGAAGAAGGTAAGTGATATAAGGATGATCCAACTTTTCACAACGTATAATCCTAACTTAGGTCACCTTTGAACGTGAACAAACTCCCAGTGCAACACAGGCAAACCTGGCCTCTTACCAAAATAAACAGCAAACAGGCTCAGCAATCACTGTAATAGAGCCCCATTCTCAGTTGAAGTCCTATTGGAGGAAACGCGTCAGCAGGGGAGGCGTGCCGTCATTACGTCACTTGCGGTCCATGCTGCAGCCGGACGCGAGCTTCACAAGAGATTTCTCCGCTATACCATTCTATCGCTCGTATACACCTAATTATGTAAGTGCAACTTGTACATTTTTTAATAAAATATACCAAGGGTAATACACTATCAGTCTCCCTAATATCTTTTATGCATATTGGAGCCAAACTGTGGGAACTGTTAAGCTGCTTGCCTGTCTTGAAGAAGGAAGGAACATCGCTTACAGCTCTATTACAGTGATTGCTGAGCCTGTTTGCTGTTTGTTTTGGTAAGAGGCCAGGTTTGCCTGTGTTGCACTGGGAGTTTGTTCACGTTCAAAGGTGACCTAAGTTAGGATTATACGTTGTGAAAAGTTGGATCATCCTTATATCACTTACCTTCTTTCGCCCGGTAAGGAGGAATTTCACCTGGTGGAGGGACACTTTAATCATCTTCACCTTTTTTCTTGCATAATTTTGGACTCTTTTCCATTTCACAGGTTTTGGTTGATTTTTCACCCATATCTTCAGCAAGAGGATTTTTCCTTTATTATGAACTGATATATGTTTTAATTAAGTTCACAGATTTATGTACATTTATATTTTGTACCACTAGCCATTTTGTTTTGCTCTGTAGAGCCACACATCAGAGAAAACTCGTATGTGGTTTGATTCACATTGATTTTTAATCAACTATAAATTTTATGTGATTTTTACTTACACAGAATAAGCGCACTTTTCACTTTACACCATATCACTGATATACCAGGCCATTCAAGACAAATCCACATTTACCAAGTCGCGTCCTCTTCTTCAATGGGAGGCGGATTTACACCATACTTTCACTACAGCCCAATGGCAAACAGCACTGAGGCATGCATATAAACACACCAAATGCTCGGCTTTATGGGAACAAACAATTAAGATCACACTTCACTGGCACCTGACGCCTACCAAATTAGCGAAGTTCTAAAGGCACTCCTCTCCACTATGTTGGAGGAACTGCGGACACCTAGGCGACATTTACCACATTTTATGGGACTGCCCGTTTCTCCGTACATACTGGCACGATGTCTTTCACACGATCACAGATATCACGAAATCCGTGGTAACACCTACCGCGGCTCTCGCCTTGCTTAATCTCACAATTGAAACGTTTCCACCAGCTCTTAGGCACATCGTCACCCACGTTCTCTTGGCAGCTAGACTGACCATTACAAGGAACTGGAAACAGACACAACCCCCCTCAATCCGAGAAGTTCTGGATATGGTGCACACTCACAGTATGTATGAACTGATGTTTGCCTCGAGTAGTGGGAACTATCAAAAGTCCCTCTCCTTGTGGCAACCCTAGTCACAATGGTACCACCCTTTCTCTACGCCTGCTCTACCCTGAATTTCAGTTTAGACCTTGTTGATGGCGAATTGACTCCTGCTGATGTTATTACGATGAACCCATGTTTTGCTGTGTATATCTTGTTGTTATTGACGCATATTCACTGCGGTTGGCTGTTCTGTATGTCATTCTTTACTTGGAACAATATTTTTTGTAATGTTTCTTGCAACCTTTTGTTTGTTGTACTGAAAATCTTCAATAAAAACTATTGAACAATAAAAACAGCTGCTTACCACTGAACAGTATGTTTAAACTTTATTTATCCATTGGTACATGTCCCACAAGGCAGTGCCCATCTTAATATGTCCTTAATTTGACGATCTCTTGATCAGGTCTCCGAATTCCAACCCTGGTTAAAGTGTCTTCCTGCAGCAGCGGCTCCCTCCTGCCTTTGCTCTTCTCCCCTTGCTCACAGCTGAAGCAGGCGAATGCCACAGCGGCTCTGAGCTCCAGAGGCAGACTTTTTTCCACTTTGCACAAGCTCCTCCTTTGTGAGTGCATTTTTAATCATTCATAAATAGTGTTCACTTGATTTACTACACTATGAAGGTGGGTCTTGTCTTTTCCCTTTTATATCTGTACATGGTTCTCTGATGTTAAACACATTTGCATTTCAAAGTCGCAGTACTATCTTTTACCTGGAATCCTTAGTTTGATCGGGCATACACATCTCCTACCTCATTTACTATGTGGTCCAGCCTAAACCTTACTTGGTTACACTGTCTTGGGGGCAATAAAGAAATTCTTCCATTCCAGACTTTACTGGAGCAATAAAAACTGCCTGGCTAAGAAATATTTAGATATCTGATGCCTCAGTGGAACCTGAAGTCTGATCCGACTTTTGGTCTGTGACAAAATCTTGCTCACAGAATGTGGCAGGTCTTGAAACGTCCTATAAAGTTCTCTAACATTGGTACTTTGTACCTACTAGGATAGCCAAATATGTTCCAACCTACCCTACTTCTTGCTTGAGGGCCTCAAAGATTGAGTCACCTATCTACATATATGGTGGACCTGCCCTATAGTAGATAACTTCGGGTTGGATATATTCAATATTCTCACGACACCACTGGAATCTGTCAATAGCCTTACGTAACAAACTAGCGTGCAATTAAAATTGTTTTAGCAGCAGCTAAACAAAAAGTCGCAAAAGGCCTGGAAAACATCTAGGCTCCTGTTCACTAATACCAAAAAATAGGATTAGCCAGGCCATGATTAATGGCACAATCACAACTGTACAATTGTACAACTGTATAATACAATGTTATTTGTGAGTACACTATGTGTATATAGCAACATTTAGCACTGGTATTGCTGCAACTATCACTTCCCGCAAAAACTCTGTTATATCTCCCCATCCCCTCCAAGTCTCCAAGTCTCTAACACACCGACAAAAATCGACTGGGAACTCTAACTTTTATAGGGAGGGGACTGGTAAATAAGAAACCCCAATTTCAGGCCCTTTTAAGCTATATGAATACTGTTCAAAGACCGGTAAAAGGCATTATTAGTAATTGGTTGCTATATTGGCGAATGATAACATTTGTTTGCCATATTCTTGAACTATAAATGGCTTGGCTTCGCCTCAAGCACATATTCAATCCAAACTCCAAGCTTATCCTTACTTGTAAGCATGTTGGGAAAATTACTCTGAAAGCTCTTCTGACTTGTGTTCTCAAGTTTTTAGTTACAAAAATTCTGTTTCATTTTATGTAAGCAGATAGATAATAATTTCTCCACCTATTTTTTGTTTATCTTAGACATGAATCCTGTTGTTAGCTGAGAAACACAATATGCAAATACTTAAATCCTAATTTGTGCCAATTATAAATATTTTTACTGCTCCATGCAAAGCATTATAGCTAGTTGACAACTAATTCCCATGCCAGCTTTGTGCAAGAAATATCATTATTTTGCTGTGCCAAGTAGCCTGTTGAAATGTTTACAACCTCATAGTGTAATTCATATTGCATAAACCTTCTTTGGTCAAAACCAGCGATTATATACAACATACATAAGGGGTGGACAGCACATTGTATATGGTATGTACACACACATACACACTTCAATGGTAAAACAGCAGTGTTTTGACCAGAAATTTGAGATGTATTTTGTATGCATTGTATGCATTTGCAAAAAAGAAATAGATAATAAACAACTGAAAGTGGCATATATGATCAGCATTCCTTAAGAGCATATACATATAACCTTTTTTTTTTTTAATTGTAATTTTTATTTAGAAAAAGAAAAGGAAAAAATACAATGAATAGTAACATACATGGGCAAAAAAGAAAAATACAACAATACAATCCCAGGGGCGGTGCCCCCATGCACGGAACAAAGTTATAACAGCAATAATGGGAAAAACCATACAAGACAGCAAAACTGCATGGAAAGATAAAAAAAAAAAAAAAAGCTAATAAACATGAAACCACACCCAGTCAGAACCCATCAGAATCGACGTCGAAGCAGAATGATAAAGGTCCCAATCGTTCCATACAGCATTAAATTTAGACACTTCATCATGGACCAAAGCAGTAAGGTATTCCATCCCCCAGGCCTTCGAAATCAATCGTAGAAGAAGAAGTTTATCAGGAGGGGTGCGGTTGAGCCAATGAAGCGGAATATCCCGCCTGGCTGCCAGTAAAATAAAGGAAGCCAATTTGTTAGCTAACTTGGAGACGCCGGGGAACGGAAGGCCCAGCAAATAATGCAGCGGATCCAAGGGTAATTGTAAACCAGTAACATTACATATTAACGACATGACCATAGCCCAAAAAGTTTGAATGTCAGCACATTGCCAAAAAATGTGAAACAAGGTGCCTACCTCTGCCCCGCATCGCCAATACAAGGCAGAGCTAGCCGGATTAATCTTGTGTAGACGAGCTGGGGTACGATACCAAAAAAGAATGATTTTCAAGGTCATCTCTCTCTGCACCACACACCTGGATGCTTTAAAAGCAGCGGTCCAGATATTGCTCCATAGAGATAAGGGGATTGGATGTTGCAAGATCTTGGACTATTTAGTCATATAAGGATGATAATCTTCAGTCAGGGGGGTAGCGTCATGAAGGATGTTATAGATAGTGGACACTAATGCCTCGTTTCCACTGAGTGGAACGGTTCGGGCCGGTACAGTTTGGAAGGGTTAGAATGGTCCGGTCTATTCAGGTGTGCGTTTCCACTGCAAGTCGGGCCACCAGGGGCCATGCGGGGTTTACACCAAATGAGGTGTTTGTTTTGCTCTTTCATTTGACGTGAGCATTGAAGGTTTCCTGTCTGCCAATCAGTGGACTCTATCGTGTGACGCCAGTAGCTCCGCCCTAACCGTACCGTACCATTTCCTATGGCCCTACATCTGAAGCAGGACCAGGAATGGTGCGGTTTGGTTCGGTTGTATGGGACACTTTCATAATGGAAACACTCAAATTAGCGTACCGTACCGAACTGACCCGAACCGATCCGCTCAGTGGAAACGAGGCATAAGTGACCCTGATGTGGGCCATGAGAACACATATATTCAAATGCAGTCGGCCTCTCCAAAGACAGAGAGGGTGCCAGAGTCTTAAAAAAATGTCGGACTTAAAGATAATAATAAAAGGTCTGTTTGGGAAGTGCAAATTTGGACCGCAACGTATCAAAAGAGAAAAAAGTGCGTGATACCGGGTGGACCAGATTGCGGAGTTTGAAGAGAGGGGCATGAGTCCAAGAGCATATTCTACCAAGCTGAAGACCATCCGGGATCAAAGGTTTAAACAACACACTGGTCAAGGGTGGACAAGGTGAAGAGAGAGAAAACCTGTGGAAACACTGGCGCCACACTTCCATGGTGACCCTCATAGGAGCCAAGCTCATCCCCCTGAGCACCCTATCACATGTAAAACAGGCGACCAAAGAAGGGAACAAGGGTGGACCGGGAAGATTGCACCCTGCTCAATCTCTGACCACCGGTTGGGAGCCACCAGGGATGACCAGGAAGCCGCCACACGGAGGTGAGAGGCAAAATAGTATTTGATAACATCAGGCGCCCCTAAACCCCCCCCCCCCTTTTCCTCGGGGAGAACACCACTGCCGCAGCCAGCCGATGAGAGCCACCCTTCCAAATAAAGTTTATACCGCTGTAAAGCTTTAAGCTGGGCCCTCGGGATCGCCACCGGGAGGGTATCAAACAGAGTAATTTGGGTAGAATGGACATTTTTAACACATTTATGCGTCCCAAAAGTGACAACGGGAGACCCATCCATTGACTGAGAGATTTGGAAACTTCACCAAACAGGGGGACATAATTAGCATGATACAGCATAGAGTGGGAAGGGGTCAGGAGGACCCCCAAGTATTTAAGGGCAGAGGGACACCATTGATAAGGGTACAAACCATGTAATTGAGAGAGCAAATCAGTGGGCATATGCAAGGGCATGGCTTCAGTTTTGGAGGCGTTGATCTTATAACCCGAAATAGCACTAAAAGAGGATAACACAGAGTGCAGGGAAGGAAAAGACAGCAAGGGTTTAGTCAAGGTCAGCAGGATATCATCTGCAAACAATGAAAGCTTGTATTCTTTGTGTCGCATCAGCACCCCCGAAATGTCCGGATGTGAACAAATGGCCGCAGCCAGAGGTTCCAGACACAAAATAAAAAGCAAAGGGGACAAGGGGCACCCCTGACGGGTGCCGTTGGACATAGAGAACCAAGGCGACACAAAGGCAGAAGCTGATCTCACCTGAGCCGTGCCTGGGGCGTATAGAGCCTGGATTGCGCTATAAAACGGGCCCTTCAGGCCAAATCTCTGCAAAGTGGAAAATAGATAGGGCCAACTGAGGCGATCAAAAGCCTTTTGAGCATCCAGGCTGAGGACCACCACCTGACGAGGGAAGCGATCGAGGAGATCAATCAGGTCCACCGTGCGCCTAGTGTTATCCCCAGCATGGCGTGCCTGAACAAAGCCCACCTGGTCCCGGTCTACCAACTTGGGGAACACGCAGTCAAGCCTGTTGGCCAGGATCTTAGTGAAAATTTTATAATCAGAATTCAACAATGCTATTGGTCTGTAATTATCAGGTAGAGAAGCATCTTTCCCCGGCTTCGGGATGACCAATATATAAGAATGTGTAAATTGGGGATGAGGAATCTCGCCCTCCAACAAAGAGGCGTAGAGGTCAAGCATATAACCTTTTTTTGTTTCCAGGGTGGCTTCTGCAAGAGCCATCAACAGTGAGGAATTCCTAGAGCAGTGACATTAACCCACCAATCCTCTGGGCATTGTGAAGGTCTCGACTGCCACCAGCCACAGCATCCACCAAGAACATGAAGCTGCACATTCATGTGACCTCTAGGTAGGAAACAGATTAAAACAGTATTAGTCATTCAGTTGAAGCCTGTTTATTGGACTTGAATTACCCATTAGCCCCTACAAAGATGAGCGGCACACTACTTTACTTTTTTACTTTGCATGCAAAATTATTATCCTCTCATGAAAAAAAAATGTAGCCCACACTGTACTGGCCTGGACGACGTTAATAAATAAATTGTTACCTTTGTATATGGCTACATATGCCAATAGAGGAGTGCCAACCAAATTTGACAAGGTGTAGGGGGGCTAGGTAAATAATAAATCCACTGTATCTGATTGAATATCTGTATGCTGTTTTGATCTCAGGAGGGGTAATGTACTGGCCTCTAAGGAACCACGTGGTCATATTTTATATTTGTCCTTGGTCCTTGAGGATGATTGTTTATTGGGGTCACAGCTGCCTATAACATATGGTGTTGTTTCCTTGAATGGTTATGTCCATGTTTTTTAACTTAGGAGCTGCTTTGCTTACTGGTACTGATGCATTGTAGTGCTGCACATTGTTGACTGCTTTTCTGTTCTGTACTTGTATAAAACAATAAAAAGAACTTACAAAAAATAAAAAAGGTATTTACACTGTTTTATTATTATAAACGGTGCGCAACATTAGTCCTGAAAATAAGATAAGAGATTGTCCCCCAAGTCATCTTGAGAGAACACAAGAGACTTAATCCCTCCCTATTCATCTGAAGTGGCAGGATGAATTAACCATTTCTGGACCGGAAGGATTTGCCCCCTTAATGGCCAGGCAATTTTTTGCGATTCGGCACTGCTTTACTTTAACGGAAAATTGCGCGGTCGTGTGAAGCTGTACCGAAATAAAATTGATAGCCTTTTTTTCCCACAAAAAGAGCTTTCTTTTGGTGACATTTGGAAACAAGCAAGGGGTGTGGCACTGCCAATATGGTGAACAAATGAAAGCGATAAATGTGTAAAAGGTGTATAAAATGTAAAGGCTATCAAAAGACAGTTTTAAAATGACAATAAGTAATAAATACACTATTAATGATGAAACTAGAATCTAGATAGTAGCATAAATTGGTGGTGCATAAAAAAGGCAAGAACACATAAATTAATAAAAGATAAAAGTCTAACTAATGTTGGTGCAAAAAAAAGTATGTACTATACAAAACAACTAGCCAAAAGGTGAGTGGCTATAAGGAGTGTAAGCTCACCTTGTGGAAACCGGTGAAAGTGTACACTTAGATAGGTATAGTGGACGGGTGCAGGGTATGATCATAAATACACAGCTTAAGTAATGAATAAATTAGGTGAGCAATAATAGATCTTCAATAGGTAAAGTGGCAGTGCATCCAAATAGTGTGCAGAAATAATATGGTGACTACATATACATAGTAACAACAGTCCATATATATATCGTGCAGCACAATTGGTGAATCCCTGGGTGGTGGTGATGGTCGTAACCCTGTGGTGGGTATATCTGCTCTGCAAATCACATGCAATGTCTGTGCGATGCAAATTCCGCCATACAGATTGTATGGCTGAATTTGCATCTGATTCGGCACAAACACGCACAGGACCCTTTTTTGGGTCCGCAGCAGAATTGGATCGCATGGTGGTTTACACCTATGCGATCCGATTCATGTCCGAATGTCAGATCGCAGGGGGACCTGCAGAGTGACTATCGAGCAGTCCTTATGCGGGCAGTGCTACACATATATACAGCTGCTCTATGTCATATCTAAATCAAATTAGTGAATTTTTCTCTAAATCAATGCTCGTGTTTTTTTTTTACATGCTACTGGCCCAACATTCCAACATGTCTGTTTATGCAGATTAGGGAAAATCTTCTTTTTCTAGCAGAATGGGCAGGTAGTGGAATTTCCAGTGGGCATCAATAACTATAGATACTGTATACGCATCATTTTCTGTAAGTAGAAATAACAACTATCTAAAAAGCAGTGAAAGACTGAACAAACCCCTCTGCCAGTCCAATGCCAACCACTATAATGTAGATCAGAGACTCCAAGTCTAGAGCCAGGCACAGGCTTACACAAGATGTAGCTTTTTTTTTTCGAGGCAATGAGCAGCTATCTCATGTGAGACAACTGGTGGTATTGTTTGAATGGCTGAGAACAGCTGGCACCATCATCACAGCCTTGCAAAAAGGAAAATGAGTCTGGCTAAAGAAAAACATCTCTGATTTCTTACTACTACAATAGTATTTCCACTTTCATGTGTTTTACTAATTTGTTTGTGCTGTGTAGTGGAAGTGGCTATAATGTTGCACAGACAAGTTGAGCTGCAACATGCACAAACAGGTAACTGAGGTGCCCATTGTGAAAGTTTCTATGTGCCCTTTTTTTACAGCCTTAAGCCTAGTACACTCTATGAGGTTTTTTTCATTCAAGTGGGTTGAACAATAAAATAAAAAAAGACCTGTTATTTTCCGGTCAGAGCCGCTGTACTAACGATCTGAAGTTAGTACAGCGATCTCCCCCGCTGAGCTCTTGTGTTCTGACAGGAGGATGGCCCACCATTGGCTGAAAGTGCTGATAGGGAGCCAGTTGGCTGCTGGTTTTCCAGCATGCACGTCTGACAGAAGCCATCCGAATGGCCGTTTTTTTTTTTTTTAACCAGCCGATATCTCACAACATTTGACCTGTGTTTATGGGCTTTAACCACTTTACCACCGGAGGATCTTGCTGTCTTACGTCCAGTCCACTTTTTGCGATTCGGCACTGTGCGACTTTAACTGACAATTGCGCGGTCGTGCGATGCCGTACCCAAATTATGTCCTTTTTTTCCCACAAACAGAGCTTTCTTTTGGTGGTATTTGATCACCTGTGCGATTTTTACTTTTTGCGCTATAAACAAAAAAAGAGCGTTTAGTTTGAAAAAATAACAAAATTTTTAACATTTTTTTATATGAAATCCCCCCCCCCCCAAAAAAAAATGTAAAAATCTAATTTTTTAAAAATTTTTGGCCAATTTGTTTTCTGATACCTATGTTTGGTAAAAAAAATCACAATAAGCGAATTTTGATTAGTTTGCGCAAAAGTTATTGCGTTTACTAACTAAGGGAAAGATTTCTGTCATTTTTGGAGTAATGGCGGCCATCTGCGATTTTTTTTGCGGGACTGCGACATTGCGGCGGACAGATCGGACCCTTGACTGACATTTTTGACACTTTTGGGGGTACCAGGGACATTTCTACAGTAATCAGTGCTATAAATATGCACTGTTGCTGTAAAAATAACACTGGCAGGGAAGGGGTTAATTTTATTGGAGAGGGAGGGGTTAATGTATGCCTGGTGCTTACTAACGTGTGTGGGGGGAGGTAACTGAGTGACACAGGGACAGATCGCATGTTCAGCTATGCTGAACCCTGAAATCTGTCACTGTTTGTCACTTAGCGATCGCCGCCGCTCCTCCCCTGGCCCGACTCCCGCTGTGACTGAAAACAGTGGGAGCGCGCCTCCGGCGGCACGCGAGCTCCGCCTACAGGGGGAGGAGTCCAGCAACGTAGGTCTACATCGCTGGACGGAATCGAGCCACTTTGCCGCAGTACAGTCCCAGTGACTGGTCGGCAGGTGGTTAACCACTTAATGTCTGTCCATCGCAGGTTTACAGCGGCAGGTTGGCTCTGTCCTGGGAAATTACATACCTGTACATCGCTCTATGTGACCGCTAGAGGGAGCGTGCACCCATTCGCCACAAGGGAAGCCGATCAGTGGGTCCGGGAGCCACGTTTGCCACCGGCACCCGCGATGACTGTTGTAAACATGGCAGACCACTGTTCTGTCAGTTATGAACACAGGGATCCTGTGTTCCTCCTATTTAGGAACACATGTCTCTTTGTTCATACAGAAAGCCTACCCCCCACAGAGTTAGAAAGAACCCCCTAGGGACACCTATATGCCTTTGCTCGCCCCTGTGTTAACCCCTTCCCTGCCAGTGTCATTAGTACAGTAACAGTGCATATTTTTAGCACTGATTACTGTAGTAATGTCACTGGTCCCCCCAAAAGTGTCAAAAACGTCATTTACCGTAGGTGTCCGATCTGTCTGTCCCAGTTGTGCTAAAAATCGCTGATCACCGTCATTACCAGTAAAACATAAATAAATAAAAATGACATGAATCTTTCCCCTAGTTTGTAGACGCGATAACTTTTGCGCAAACGAATCAATATACACTTATTGCAATCCAAAAATATGTGACAGAATACAAATTGGCCTAAAATTATGAAAAAAAATGATTTTTATTTTTTTATTGGGAATGTTATACATTTATACCTTTGGGAGGCTTTGGGTGACGTCGACTTCCGGTTGGACGGCCGTAACCGGAAGTACCCAGTAATCAACACTGCAAGAGTGCGGCAACATTGCATCGTCTCTGCCTATATTTTACGTCAAAAATGTTAGTGTATTCCCCTGCTTTTATGAAATAAATACAGTTTTTACATGCTTCACGATTGGACATTATTCTCTTTTTCTGGGACACACTGGTACCGTTTGGAGACAATCTGGAATCGATAGCTGTGGAGTATAGAGTGGAGGTTGGAGTATCTCTCGCTGAATAACCCAGCATTCCACCCCTAGGGGGAGAGACCAGCCTAAGGCGCCTATAAAGGTGCAGTGAGGTGAGCGGCCACTGCGAATATATTATCACGGCTCACTCTGGATCACAGCGTGGGATATTCACAATAGTGCCTTAGAGAATCACTAATTGTCACCTTATTAATTGTGCACAGATGAACTTTATCTTATCACTGCACCAACTGTATTCACTGCACATGGATCATCGTTTGCACAAGACTTTATATATATAATTTTTATGCACATGGACTGTTGACTGCACATAGAAATATTGATTTATATTTATTTGATCACTGCACCAGATTGATTTATGCACTTGGAATTATTAATCACGATTGTATACGTATTTATTTAATTTTACACATCTTTTTTTCATTGTTTGTTATTTATAGATATTTGATGATTTTATGATAACTATTTATTGATATATCACAACACTATATATGTATTAATTTGTTCTTCGGTTAAACATGCATCATTAATGATTTATTTGTGAGATTATTGGCTATATTTGTGAATTAGCGAACTATTATTGCGATTCAGTCGGCTGTTGCGACTATCTAGCTCGCTTCATCTTATATTGTGTTGTTTTAGGAAAGGAAGCTATTATTCCACTGGGAACAGATATTTTAGATTACAATTTTATGATTAGTGTCAAGGAATTGGATTGATTTTAGGATTTGCATCATATACGTCTTCTAATATCTCCTTGGGTTATAGATTGACCATATGGAAGTTGTCTACAAGTAGGATATATTTTCCTATCTTCATATACCTCAGACGGATATAGGAATTTTTAAGGAATTGGATCAGCCTACAAGAGTTGGATTTTACACATTTTTTAAACCTGTTGACCTTTTATCTGCTTATAGAGTATTTATTTGGTCTGTCTTTTGGTACATATATATGGTGAGAACCCCCCTTTTTTATCATCTTTTATCCTATTTTCAGACGTCTCGCTGCGATTCTGACATTGGTTGACTCGGTCGGAGTCTCTTCTGAGAGCTCTTCTATTGTGCACCGACTCATTGTGTTTTTCAAATAGATGGTATTATCATACCACCAGTCACGATACAATACAAAAAATATACAATCGACAATACTTATGGGAGTCTCTTTGGCATAATGGAACTCATATGTAATATAAAAATACCGCACAAAAAAAAAGAAGAATAAAAACATAGGGCATGTGTTACATGGACCTATATTACAAAATAAACAGACCAATTTACTTATACTGTATATATATATATATCTATTAAATGGGTGCCAAGCACGTAAAGGCACGGTGGACCACCACTCCTACATACTGTTAATGGTTATGGTCCTTACCATTCAGTAGTAACTCCAAAAAGGTGAGGGAAGAAAATAAAAAAAAAAAAATAAAAAGAAGGGGGAGGGGTTAATGAAAATGGGGGATTAAATAAAAGTTAAAGTTAGAGCTCCCTTAATGTCCTCCAAGGGGCCCATAACTGACGGCATTGTTCATGCGTATCCAATTCATATGCCATGAGGGACTCCATCCTTTCAGACAAACAATTTATTATTGACAGGAATACTTACAATGGGCAGCTTTTATTCATATATGTAAAACCTTTATGTCAAATGTGGAAAAAACAACCTTTTTCTACAATTGCTTAAATATATTAGCTGGGGTTAGGCTTTAATTTGTTAGTCATTTATGTAAAGTCTATCAAGGTCTACTACTCCATCTAACACTACCTTTCCCTTGCCAAATGCTGCTGTCCAGATGTGGTTGCTTCTCAATGGATGCAGTGGAGGAGTGGGTGTAGCCCCCCTAAGACAGGGGGGGATGGGGGTGTGCTACCGGCTGGATCATCAGGTGAAAATAAAGACAAAAAAAAACTAAAAGAAAGAAAGACAATGCAGCCTCCACATTGGATTGTTAAACTGCAATATATTAACTTTCTGTTTTTAGATATGTTCAGAGTTGTATAAAGTACTCTAAACCCATACTTGAGTAAAAGTACAAGTGCTCGATCAAAAAGTGACTTGAGTAGAAGTGGAAGTGCTCGATAAAAAAGTGACTTGAGTAGAAGTACTAAAGTATTCAACATTTTTTGTACTTAAGTATTGCAAGTAGTTTTTTAAAAAAATTTGCTACTCAAGTACTGAAAGTAAAAGTACAAGTAGTTTTGGAAAAAAAAATTGCTGCTCAAGTACTGAAAGTAAAAGTACAAGTACTGTGTTATGTAGTTATTAAAGAAAGAAGTCAAAAGTTTGAACATCATATTGTTTTTTATTATTTCAAATGCAGCTTTTATTTATACATACAGTAGCTTTTATTTTCGTATGCGCTGATAATACACATGTTTTGAGCTTCATGAAACCTGCCATCTACTGTTCTGGCAGTGGTAATTTTTATAATTGTAATGAGTAACTATGCAGCACAAAAAAAAAAATATCGGAGAAGGAGTATTGAAATCATTGAAAAAAATGTAGTGAAGTAAAAGTGGAAGTAGGAGAAAAAAATTTTACTCTAGGAAAGTACAGATACCGCCTTTCGGTACTTAAGTACAGTAGTGAAGTAGTTCTACTTAGTTACTATACATCTCTGGATATGCTTTAAGCCTTTAGTTGCATCCACACTTGTGCAGGACAATTTTTAGGTGTTTTTAGTGTTTAAGTGTTTTATAGCATTTTTGCAAGTGTATATGAACATGTTAGAAGCATATTGCAAGCGTTTTACATGTGTATTCAAGCTTCAGGTGTTTTGGTTTTAACTAATGGAAAGCAATAAGAAGAAGGAGACCCGTTATAGGTTAAAAAATGCCTGAAATACGTATGCCTTAAAAACACTCATAATCGCTCAGCTAGCAATTACAGGCATTACTATTGAAGTCTATGGGGCAAAAAAACGCCCAAATCTTCCTAAAAAGTAGGTCACGCCTTGTGGTACACGCGGGGCTTTTTTTCAGCCAGAACGTGACGGAAAAGAGTTCCACCACCTCTGGCTCCAGCCCTTTCCTCCAGACTCAACAACCCAGTTAACCGCTCCCAGTGGCTCACACAAATTCCTGAAAGAAGAAAATGGTCGCACACCACCACAGAATCCAATGAAGAAAAGTTCTTTATTACCATAAGTGGTACAAGGTACAGCAGGGTAGGACAGTAGACGCCTTTTACACGACTGCTACGTCTACTGTCCTACCCTGCTGTACCTTGACCATTTTCTTCTTTCATACTTCCCCTGGTGGCGAGCCGAGGTTCAGGGCCCACCTTGAATCGTGGACTTTGACTAGCCTGAGCGGTGTTATCTCTCTTCACATTTCACACAAATTTCTCCCTGCTCGGCACTCAAGATGGGTGCCAAGCAGGGAGGAGTTGCAGGTTCCCAGGGTGCAGTGCAGTCAGGCATGGGTGGAAGGGGGTCATCACCTAGGAGGCTGCACCCTCTGCGATTACCATCTGTTGCCTGGTGATGGGATGCCAATGTTCTCGCTGGATGATCACTGCAATTTCAAGAGGTGGAGCCGCTCAAAGTATGCGGTGAGGTACAAGAACTGGACGGGTGGTTCAGACTTATACAGCACCAAAGGCAAGACACGTGAAAGATGGTGAAGATTTTAAAAGGAGGAGGAGATGAGGGCAGTAGAGGGTTGTGTGCAAAGGTCAGAGCAGAGGAAGGGTGGAAGGAAGATGTGGATGGGGATGCAAAAGTAAAGAGCTGTGGAAGGGAGATGAACTTGCACCCTGCTCGGAGCACAGCCCTGAACTCTGAATTGTATGTATTGCATACCCCTGAACTTTGCACCCTGTATATAACGCACCACTTAACTCTGCAATCTTTTCATAGTGCACCCCTGAACTTTGCACCCTGTCTGCATCCCTGTACTTTGCACTTTATGCTTAGTGTCTCCTGTATTCTGCAGTAGAACACCCCTTAACTCTGCAATCTGTATCATGTCCGCAGTCTCTGACCACCTCCTGTACCATGTCCGCAGTCTCTGATCACCTCCTGTACCATGTCCGCAGTCTCTGACCACCTCCTGTACCATGTCCGCAGCCTCTGACCACCTCCTGTATCATGTCCGCAGCCTCTGACCACCTCCTGTTCCATGTCTGCAGCCTCTGAACACCTCCTGTTCCATGTCCGCAGCCTCTGACCACCTCCTGTATCATGTCCACAGCCTCTGACCACCTCCTGTTCCATGTCCGCAGCCTCTGACCACCTCCTGTTCCATGTCCGCAGCCTCTGACCACCTCCTGTATCATGTCCGCAGCCTCTGACCACCTCCTGTTCCATGTCCGCAGCCTCTGACCACCTCCTGTACCATGTCCGCAGTCTCTGACCACCTCCTGTATCATGTCCGCAGTCTCTGACCACCTCCTGTATCATGTCCGCAGTCTCTGACCACCTCCTGTACCATGTCCGCAGCCTCTGACCACCTCCTGTACCATGTCCGCAGCCTCTGACCACCTCCTGTATCATGTCCGCAGCCTCTGACCACCTCCTGTATCATGTCCGCAGCCTCTGACCACCTCCTGTTCCATGTCCGCAGCCTCTGACCACCTCCTGTACCATGTCCGCAGTCTCTGACCACCTCCTGTATCATGTCTGCAGTCTCTGACCACCTCTTGTATCATGTCCGCAGTCTCTGACCACCTCCTGTACCATGTCCGCAGCCTCTGACCACCTCCTGTACCATGTCCGCAGCCTCTGACCACCTCCTGTATCATGTCCGCAGCCTCTGACCACCTCCTGTACCATGTCCGCAGCCTCTGACCACCTCCTGTATCATGTCCGCAGCCTCTGACCACCTCCTGTATCATGTCCGCAGCCTCTGACCACCTCCTGTTCCATGTCCGCAGCCTCTGACCACCTCCTGTTCCATGTCCGCAGCCTCTGACCACCTCCTGTACCATGTCCGCAGTCTCTGACCACCTCCTGTATCATGTCTGCAGTCTCTGACCACCTCTTGTATCATGTCCGCAGTCTCTGACCACCTCCTGTACCATGTCCGCAGCCTCTGACCACCTCCTGTACCATGTCCGCAGCCTCTGACCACCTCCTGTATCATGTCCGCAGTCTCTGACCACCTCCTGTATCATGTCCGCAGTCTCTGACCACCTCCTGTACCATGTACGCAGTCTCTGACCACCTCCTGTTCAATGTCCGCAGTCTCTGACCACCTCCTGTTCAATGTCCGCAGTCTCTGACCACCTCCTGTTCAATGCCCGCAGTCTCTAACCATCTCTTATCTTTTATTGTGTCTGCAGTCGAGTCTGGAGAGGAGTCAAGAGTGAGAGCGCCGCCGGGATGGGGGTCACCGGAGAAGTTAGATGTGTGGGGCCCCGGCCTGCGGAGTGGAGACCAGAGCTGTCTGACTGAGCCCTGCACAGTGCACCTGAGGGGAGGTCAGTGACAGCGCCGCCAGACCAGTCTGATGGGGGGGTCACTGATGTAAGGGGGGGGGAATGAAATAATATAAGTGGGTACTGACTTTTGTTTAACTTAAACTCGTTGCTAATAGCACTATCTACATGTTTATAGTTTAATTATTCATATTTGCACGGTTTAGCACTGAAAACGGCTATTTTATGTACATTTTTGCAGTGCCAGTAAAAAATTGGTGCCGTCCGTAAATTTTGGACGTTCTGCCAGTAAATTTCACTCCGGGGGGTTGGCAACACTGCTGAGGACTGGAGAAGCCCAGAGAAAACACTGGAAAAAAAAAAAAACGAGGACACACCATTACCTTAAAAAATCTTTTTTCAAAGAAATAAAACAGATGTGTACTTACAAACAGCACCTGATATCAAGCTTATCAGTATTCACAGTGACCCTCACACTGGTCTACCACGCCAATCTCAGCATAGGTAAGACACATCCAATGGCTGACACATTGACACCTTTGAAGAAGGTACCTAACCTTGAAACGCGTTGGTGTATGATGTGTCTTCCCTACACTCCTAAACCCAGCACTCTGTGCATAACGCACTTATAAACCTAGCACTTTGTGTGTAGCGCACTCCTCAACCCTGCACTCTGTACATAATGCACTCCATACATTTAATACCTCATTGAGACCCTGTTAGTACAATTTGGCCTCACCCACTGTTGATCCAGTTCAGTGGAGGGGGCTTTGGGTTCTGATGGGATGGGGGAGAATTTAGGTTTTCTGCACCGATTCTGTAAGAAAAAAAACCAGAGGTATAAGGCAAGGTAAGTCAGTAATGGAGAAAAGATGTGCTACAGGGAAGGTTTTGTAAAAATTGGAGACTACAGTAGTTATTTGTCATCTGCTTGTCTTATTTGGGCACATTTTTACTATATTGCTCCTGTCTACCTACAGCACTAATTATTTTGAATAAAAGGGGAAACTTTAAATTTAAAGTTATTTATCATTTTAACTTCTGACATTATTAAATATTTTCTTTATATGCACAAAATGTTTCTGTTTTTTTTTTTTTTTTGTTCCACAGCCTTGTTGCCTTTGGGGCATAAGCAGCTATGACGAAATATTGATCAATTTCTGGAAAAACATAAATGAGCATATGTAACCATAGAAACTAGACTTTGCAATTTTGAAATATTGTTTAGATTTGCAAACAAAGTGACCTATTTTTTAAATAGCATTGTTACTTATAACCTATATAATATATATATATATATATATATATATATATATATATATATATATATATATATATATATATTGATTATATATATCTTGATTTAAAGGAAAGCTTTCATAGTTTGAGTGTGGTTTATATAATTTACATATTTTTTAAACATTAGCCATTGCATAGGTTTTATTGAGCATTCTGGTTTTTCTAAAGAGAATGCATAGCAATATTTTTTTCCTTGTCACTGACTACTTTTATGTAGACCAAAGCAGGTAAGGAGTGGGAAGGCACTCACTTGTATTCAGAGGGGTGTATCAATTTGAGCTTCAGTTATTTAGCTTTGGAAACAACAACCTTTTTAAATCTAATTGGTTGAGGTTAAAATAATGAAACATTTGAAAATAATCTCAAATGTCAAACTGCTGACTTCAAAAAACATATGTGAAATATGAATGCATAGTATTTCAAGTAAACCTAACAAAAATGAAAACATTTTTAATTTTCTTTTTAGATCTGTAAGTAATGAACAAAAAAAGATGCTATGTGTTCTCTTTTAGAAAAAAATCAATTTAGTTATGTAAAGGTGCAGCCTTTATGTGCAAGGCAATGGTAAGTGTAAGATGCCAAAAATAAATAACAAAATGCAAGATTTATTACCTGGAGAATGTTGATGGGAGGAATGATTTTTTATTTAAAGTCAAAACTTTTTTCCCTGTAGGATAGAGTGTGGAAGAGTTAGAACCCCTTTCAAATTTTCATTGCTGTGTATGCCCCTGCTAGGGAGATTAACCCTCAGTTTTGGCCTGGTCACCATTGTCATCAGAACAGAAAGTTGGGCCAAATCTTTGGGCAGGACTTCCTTCACTTTGAAGAGATTTTCTCTTGAATGTGTTTATAGGACAGGAAGTGAAGGCAAATCTTCTCAATGGGACACAGATAGCAAAAAAAGAAAAAAAAAAAAGAAACTCCACCTAAACACATGTAGTTATTGAGAATTTGGAATCACATGCTGGCTTCTAATTTCTCTTGGAGGACCGTTAGCATAATATCCCCACCAGAATTGTCAGTTCAATCCATTTGCAGTGGGCAATAAAATGCAAATAGTAATATAAAACGTTTTCAATGAATTGATCGATAATGTTGAAAGAAGCGTAATTGCAAAACAAATACATCTTTTTATGGTCTTGTGGTAGGAGGCGGAGACAAAAACTACTTTAAGGACGCTTTACCACTGCATAATGGAGAAGATATAAAACAACAAAGGACAATGTAATCCCGCAGTCCCCATTAAAGAATTAGAAGTCTTGTTTTGGTTGGAATTACTGTATGGAATTTTCTACAAACTGTGGAGACAAAAAAAAAAAAAAAATGGAAAAAAAAGGGCACACCAGCCTTGTGCATTACCTTAAACTTATTTTTATCGAAGAAATAAAACAGATGTGCCACTGTGCCAATCCCAGCGTAGGGAAGACACTTCTCATACACCAACGCTTTTCAAGGTTAGGTACCTTCTTCAAAGGTGTCAATGTGTCAGCCATTGGCTGTGTCTTACCTATGCTGAGATTGGTGCGGTAGACCAGAGTGTGAGGGTCACTGTGAATACTGATAAGCTTGATATCAGGTGCTGTTTGTAAGTACACATCTGTTTTATTTCTTCAAAAAAAGATTTTTTAAGGTAAAGCGCAGTGCTGGTGTGTCCTCGTTTTTTTATTTTCCAGTGTTCTCTCTGGGCTTCTCCAGTCCTCAGGGGGCTGCAAAGTCTTTCTTAGTTTCAAGATGTCAAAGACCTAAGGTCCTCCATTGATGGAACATCCACCTTGAGCACATTGGTTTTGCTTGACGAAAAACTATGCCAGGTGCAGTAGAAGACAGGATAGGCAGTCATTATTTTATATGGAAATTAATAATTTAGCACATTCCTATACATTTTGTTCATCTATAAACCTGGCTCTGTGGGCTTTAGTACTTGTACTTTAAAGTAGAACTGTAGCAAATTTTTATTTTATTTTTATTTTCATTTTGGGTAGAGCAAGGTAGGATAGTACCGCTGTCAGATTTATTTTTGCCATCTCTGTCCTATTGCAGAAATTTCCATTTCACTTCCTGTCCCATAGCCAAACAGGAAGTGAGAGGAAATCCCTGCAAATTAAGGGAATTCCTTGGGGACCCCCAGGTCATCAGAATTAGAGTCCCTATTGGAACATTTCCCCTCAATTACTTTTCTGGGGACAACCTAAAATGTTTGGATTTTCTTTTACTTTCAATGATAATGGTAAACAGGACAAATAGAGAGGATGAATCTACTTAACGGGGGCACAGACAGCAACCATAGATATCAATTGAGCTCATACATTGTGATTCTTTTTTCTTAGAGTTCTTTTTTGGACGGTATTCTTTCCTGGCTCAGTAAGTTAGTGTTATTTAATTTGTTTATCTGGGGTAAGCTGTGCTTCCAGATGACAAAACAAATCAACTTTGTTTTCTTTCTTTTGGGTGTCGACTTTGTAAACTAGTTAAAATAATCTTTTGTACATTTACTAATCCTACATCCTTGCAGTGTTGTTCATTCTCAAACTGTTACCCTTGGGGTAAAAAAATAAGATTACAATGTACACAACTAGCACTTCTGGCAATAATTTGAATATTCAGTCCAAACTTACAGGTATACTGGTAGGTGATTATCACAGAACATCAACCCATCTTCACAGACATTTTGAAAGTCATTGGACACAGCTAAAATACTGTACTAGGAGAAAACTTTTCTTTCTAGCAATCCGTACTGTGTGAGCATTGATTCTGGTCTGCAGAATGCAAACTCTTTATTGTGCCAAAAATTGTACACATCTACATAACACCCCAACACAGGGTTTGACAAATGTTCTCGAGTATAAACCCATTTAACTTTAAAGAATATTTTGTCTGTATAAAAACTTTGCAATCAAATTAATTTATAATTATGCATGATTAGGAGAGTTGGAAATAACAATTACATTTTAACCAGTTGCCGACCACCTCCTGTATATTTACTGCGGTAGGCTGGCTCGTACAGGCAAAACTACGTAAATCTACGTCTCTCACCTGAGAGGAGCTAGGGGGTGAACGCGCGCCGCCGACGGCACGCTCCTGCCCCCGATTATCAGCGGGGAAGCCGATGCTGGTGTCAGGCGGCTCCGATCGTTCCCCGATGAGAGAGAAGGACGGTCGGCTGTTGTAAACACAGCTGACTGTCAATCTCCCTGGGATGATCACAGAGCTCATGTGATCCTGCTATATAGGATCACAGGTCTCTATGGTCATTTTAAAAGCCCAACCCCCATACAGTTAGAATCACTCCCTTAGGGTCACATTTAACCCCTTTATCACTTATACTGCTATCCCCTTCCCTGCCAGTGTCATTATTACAGTAACAGTGCGTATTTTTAGCACTGATTACTGTAGTAAAGTCACTGGTACCCCCAAAAGTATCCAAAATGTCAGTTAGGGGTCCGATCTGTCCGCTGCAATGTCGCAGTCCCACAAAAAAATCACAGATCGCCGCCATTACTAGTAAAAAAAAAAAAAAAAAAAACATTAAAAATTACATAAATATTTTTTGTAGTTAGTAGATGCCAAGACATTTGCGCAAACCAATCAAAATACACTTATTGCGATTTTTTTTTACCAAAAATATGTAGCAGAAAACAAATTGGCCTAAAATGTTAAAAAAAAAATGTGATTTTTCATTTTTTTGTTCTTGAGACTGTCATATAGCAGAATGTGAAAAGTATTGTTTTGTTTTTTTTTTTTTTTCAGAATTGTCGCTCTTTTTTTGTTTATAGCGCAAAAAATAAAAATCACACAGGTGATCAAATACCACCAAAAGAAAGCTCTATTTGTGGGGAAAAAAACACGTCGATTTTATTTGGGTACAGCGTCGCGTGCAATTGTTCGTTAAAGTAACGCAGTGCCGAATCTCAAAATAGGGCCTGGTCATTAAAGAGTGCAAATCCTTCCAGTCCTAAAGTGGTTAAAAAGAACAATACTGTTGCCCCTTAATTAAATCGATATGAATACTAAACAGTTCTTTTTGATAACTTGGTAAGGCACAAGCAAAGTATAGGAATCCATAACAACCAATTACCCTGGTGCCCATTACTTAATAGCAGCAGTAAAAGCTGCTGTTTGGGATTAACAGTAAAAAAAATGAGGCAATTGCGTCAACATTTTAAAGGCACTTCTTCTTGCAGCCATTGACTGCTCTAAGTTATAAATCATCAGGAAATGCTGGCCATCAACTGTTGTAGCAACAGCATTTTAGCATTTGAGGATATAGGTCACCCAATCTGGAAAACTGCATGCTGGGTCGTCTGTACAGTGGGGGTGCCAAGTCAGCAAAGATGTTGACATGTTCGGACATTTGCTGGATATGGGTCCCCCTGGGTTACCACTAGCAACAACAGCACATTTACGCATGTTCTCCAAGTGTGAGCACTGAGACAATGACCAGTCGAGTATCTTTGGGTTTTTTGTATTTATTTGGTAACTTGGATGGGAGAAGGGATGAGTGGGATACTCCTGGAACTAAACTAGGCTTGACGGAGGCACTTGAATACTGCTGATTGGCGCTGACTTGATGCTGGCTGAATGCCTATCAACGCTGACTTGACACTGGTTAACGCTGGCCAGACTTGGGACTGCTTTCTGAATAAAAGAGTCCTCTTCAAGCTCCCCTAAGCACTCCTGCTGAGGTAGCTACTTGAATACACTGCTGCACTGCTGAACACTTCAGGGCCCACACCGGTGCCCTCTTTCTGCTTGTCGCCAAAGACCCTCTGTCACGTGCTCCCCTCAGGCTTATACCCAGTCCCAGGGTGCATTGCAGCAAACCCTGCCCACTGAGACAGATATAAGCCCTGGTGTGCTATTGGCCAGGTTACCTCCACTGTCCAACAAGAACACTCATTGAATACAGTGGGGAGACTCCCCAGACTCAACAGACCACACCTGGGAACACATGACAGCCTAATTGACTGATCAGGCCCCTCCTGATAAGCAGACATGGCCACACATATGCTTTTCCTAGCACCTACCTAGGAGGGTGCTACATGGGCTTTAGACATAAAATAGGAAATACTTCTTGTGCCACAAGCCACACCAGAGAGGCAGTGGAGGGAGGTCAACAAGTGGCTGAGAAACTGTTAAAAGAAGGAGGGTTTAGGGTTTCTGAAAAACTGGGCTGACTTTTCAGTTAGTTACTGGCTCTACTGTAGGGATGCAGCTCTGTTGGGCTAGAAAATAGATAAAAGGCTGGAGGAGCTTTTAAACGATCTTGTGGAGCGTCGGGCCCATAACCGGCCATCGCCAGCGATGAGAGCGGTCCCCCGGGGGCTAGGCCGCGACGAGTAGGAGGGCCGCCACGGTGGGCGCAGAAGCCCCGGGCGAGCCCACCAAATCATTGAATCCCACTGCTGTCGATCACAGGCAGTAAGGAGGTAGCAGGAGGCAGGGCTGATCCCAGAAGAGGAAGTTTAGGCAGCTCCATGCAAAACCACTGCACAGAGCAGGTAAGTGTAACCCTGTAGAGTTACACAAGCTGTATTATCTGAAATGCAAAGTAGATGGCAGATGGACTCAGTATGCTGTTAATAAAACATTGAGCATTGATCACAGGACTTGGCCTTTTCAGTCACATGATTGTGGCATCATCACAGTGTGACCAGGAAGTGGTGTGTGAGGAGATGAGAAGACTGAGGGAGATAGAGACCAGCTCTGGATGACTTCTTATCCTTCTGCTCAGGTTTTATCACCTATTAATGTCCTGGGAGGACTTCCTGCGCAGCTCTGAGGAAGGAGGTCATGGAAGACTTCTAGAAGTTACCACATGCTCAGCCAGAGAAAGGACATGCGACTAGCTGTAAAAGACTGCAGCACAGAGATAGAACCCTGCTGAGAGAACTTGCTTCACCCAAGACCACACCAGCTGAGAGAGGGACCTGCTTTCAAAGACACGCACTGAGTCCAGACGTCTGGTGAATCCAGTGAGAGGAGACTGCAGCGGACTGACCTGGTTAATTGTGTTAATTGTGTTGTGAGGGTAAGCCAAGCCTCTGCCTGTATCACCCCAGGGCACTTGTCTCCTCACTCACAGTAAAGACTCTGAGGTCCAGAGTGGACATTGCACATCTCAGGCTGCTTCAGTGATCCTGCGGAGCAGGACTTATAAGGGCCCCAACTCTCCTATGTGCACCAACGGCCACTAGGGTGAAGATAAGGGGGTGGGACGCAGGTGTGCTAGTGGGTGGGTGAGGAAAATCCACTTTGCATTGTTATCTGTGTTACTCTATTGTATTTTCCCATGTATGTTGGTTCATTTGCTACTTACTATATAAAGTTAGTTTCAGTTAGACTGTGTCAGTCTCATTGCACCAAGTATGTTCCCAGTGGGACCCCACATCCCTACCCCGGATGCCCCGCTGGGTGGAGGCACTGCCGCAGACATGTACCCCAGCTCCCAGATAGCGGAGGCTCAGGATCTGCCTGTCAGGCATAGTGAGTTAACTAGGTTTAGGGACCCCAAAGACACTAGGGGGCGCCTTCAAAACTCCGTTACATAAGTATGACATGTTTGTTTAAAAAAAAAAAGTTATGGCTTTACAATCAGTTTATTTCATGTCATTCTGATTTCTGCTTATAATACCTTCTCAAACAAGGGAGACAGAAAGCAGCCTGTGTTTCTCAAAACCTACAGACACAGAGCTAAGCAACTGGTACATTTCTCAGAGACTGACAGCATAACCTTACAGCATTACATTTTCTGTGGAGGCTGAAACACAGCAAGAACCAGAATTATTTCCAGATCAGGAAATAAGAAGACAATATAAATGCCTGTTCATACCAACTTGGAAGGGTCAAAAGGATTACAAGGCGGATAAAGAAGAACTTCTAAGAAATGTCAATAAGTTATGGTCTTAAACTGTTGATTGCATATCATTAGTTTCTCAACTTTTTCATGAGGCACTGCAACTAGAGGCTACTCTCAAACAATGCATTGCCCCTATAAGCATTATCAAAGACTGTGCCCTAAATATACTAACTCCTTAAATCTGTACAACACTCAAGAGTCACAAGAAGAATTAAAGACATTTGATGAGCTTAATCTAGAAAAAGATGGTTTATTACTACAAAGACAAAGGCAAAGGTGAAAATCACACAGCTTTATAAATCCAAACCTCTGCTCCTCAAGATTCACCAAGTCTCTACAATCAATATCTTCCACTTTTAGCCAACAGCTCATTAAAGCCCATCCTGACACTGAACCATCTACAATTTAGGCAGCCTTTGACCAAAATAAAGCAGAGATTGAAGCAGAAACCGCAGAAACTGCACGCAAAGAAGCACAGATAAAAGCAAAAACTGCACGCAAGAAAGCAGAGATTGAGGCAGAAACTATACGCACAAAAGGACAGATGGAATCAGAATGTCAAAAACCAGATCTGAATCCACGACCTCTATTGAGAAATTAGCTCTTCTTACTGTGCCACTTCAGTGCTGGACAGCTTCCTGCCTGATCCATTGGACAACCTTACTTTATGTCTTGTTTCTGGTGAACCTTAAACTCCTTGCTCCTCCCATGAACTTCCTATTTAAGCCATGCCTTTTCACTTCCTGCTTGCCAGATTATTGCACTCTTCATCAGCCGATATCATGCTCCTTGCACCCCTGGTGCCAGCCGTATCCTCATACCACTTGTTACCAACTTTTGGGTTGTTCCTCGACTATGCTTCTGCTTGATCCCAACCTGTAACAATGTGTTACCAACCTTTGGATTTTGTTTATTGAGTACATGAATTAGCTTCAGAAGAAAACCATGAAAGAATTCAAAGAGCATTTAAAAAAAAAAAATGTGGTTTGCTTCAGATGATATGCTGCCACAGTACAACATGCTAAAGACTGTATAGCTATTATTAGGTTCATAGAATGCAACAGTGACATGATAAATGCACCTAATCGATTTCAAGACAGTCCCAGTCTGGAGATCACTAGCAAAACAATGCCTCATACTCTAGTTTTCTCTACATGTACAGGTGTCTGTAGAAAAGGACTCTGTGACAAGTCTTGTGCCAAAATATGCTAAGTTTGTGTATGTTCCAAGGGTCAACCTGAAAAACTGTAACACTGTACACCATTCTGGATGATCAGAGTAACCAATCTCTTGCAAGATCAAGGCTGATGCTTTACCATACATTCTTGACACCTGTGCTGGCATTACAGAAGTTTCAGGCAGGAGAGCTATTGGTCTTGTAGTAACTCCCCTGAATGGCAGTGTAGAAATACAATTTCAGACTCTAATCAAGTTCAGCCAGATTCCAAACAACAGAGAGTAGTTCCCTACTCCAGCAGCTGTCTCTCACTGCTCTCACTTGAAAGGCATAGCTGGCCATATACCAGCACTTCATTGAAATGCTGATATTCTGCTGTTTCTCAGCAGAGACATCCCAAGGGTACACAATGCTTGCCAACAAATCACATGATGCACCATATGCCCAACACCTGGACCTAGGCTAGGTCATCATAGGCAACTTCTGCCTAGGTAATGTCAGGAGTTCTTCCACAGTTTCTTCTTTCAAGACACCTGTCCTGCCAAATGACCGTATTACTTGTTTTAAATAGTGCCCACATCATTACAATGTCAAGGAACGATTTTGCAGTAAAGGTATGCAACCGTTCTTCCCACAAGGTAATAACACGCTACTAAAATTCTAAAGAATTATTTGATTTCTTTCTGGGAAGAATTTTATTTTGTTTAAGGTAATACCAAAGGCCTTTCATTTGGGATGATAATGTCGCACCACAGTGTTTGATGTAGCAACTAAAGACAATGAGCCACCCTGGAGGACAAGGAGTTCCTAAAAATTATAGGAAAGGAGTTCTATCAGGACAATTCCAACAGCTGGGTAGTACCACTACCATTTCATGCCTCATAAAAGAAACTACTAAATAATAGTCAGCTTGCTCAGGTTTTTTTTCTTTACAACGCACCCTGAATGAAAAACCTGAGATAAAAAAAAAACACTTTTTAAATGTAGGCAGAAGGTGTTTATGAGAGATCATGCTGAGCCAGGACCACCTCTCAAGGAAAAAGAGGAATGTTGGTAACTCCCATACTTTGACGTGTTCGATCCTTGCAATCCAGATCAAGACCAGATACATAAGTGCTCGATATGAAGGTGTTTCCTTGAACGATGTCCTTCCTATTGGGCCTCATCTGAATAACAGCCTTGCAAAAATGTTTGCTCCACTTCAGAAAAGAACCAGTTGATGTTATGGCCAATATTCTGCAAATGGTCCACTGTTTCATTGTTCAACAGAAACTTCCTCAGGTTCCGATGGTATCCCAACAACGATGTTAGCAATGAAGTCATAGACTACTGAGTAGAGGTGCATGGTTTTGGGAACAATCCTTCTCCTTCTGTAGCCAGTTTATTGGCTGAGAAGGACAGCTCAAGAAGGTGAAAAGTATTCAGATCTGGTGCACATGAATTTGTGGAAAAAAAATGTCTGTGTAGATGACAGGCTCCAATCTCTGCCCACAGAAGAAGAAGCAATTGGTCTTCTCAAAAGAACTCAAGATATGCTTGCCACTGCCAACCTCAAGCTTCACTGTATCTAAAAATAAGGCTTGTTCACACCCTTGTTTTTTGCTTTTTGCAGAAACACACTACAGTTCATTTCACATGTTTTTTCTATGGGAAACATTTACATCTATGCTTTTTTCAGCCAGTGCATTTTTTTTTGGAACGGGTCAGGGACTTTTTTAAACACAGAATGGTGCTTTTTAGTTTCAATAGACTTCAATGGAGAAGCTGCAGAAAAGCATGTAGTGCATTGTTGCTGTGATTTTGCCACGATTTGTGTTTTTTTTATTCTGCAAATTGGCCCAAAAACAAAAAAGCATAAAAAATTCAAAAACGCAAATTGCGTCAAAATGACTGTAATGTGTGCCAAACTCACAGCAAAAAGCACTGCAGAAATGGATCAGAAGCAAACTGAATAGGTGTGAACAGAGCCTTATTACTAATGAAAGCCTTTGACTTTGAAGACTATGCTGTTAGTGTAAAGGGATTCAAGCTAGGAACAAATCTTCCCTCTATGAAACAGCCTCAGATTGCTTGGGGAAGTTAAACAATACATGTTCACATTTCAAGTATCAACTTGTGACAAGTCTTTCACAAAATGAGTTTTGTCTGCTGTAAACAGCATTTATGACCCTCTGGATTTCATAGCACCCTTTACCGTTCAGGGTAAGATACTTCTAAGACATTTGACAAATCCCCACTTTGAGCTATAGATACTATACTAATAATAGATACAAAATTTCATAAAAAGAAAAAGTAAAACCCCAAAGCTGCTGCATTCAAATATATAATTTCACAAAAAATTGAACCAAACCTATTATAGATTCAGTGCAGTGCTATACGTGACTCTCCAAACTTAATTTTCAAATGAATTATAAATATAAAGGGCATATGTTCAAAGTTAAATTAATAATTCTATCTCTTTACAAAACATTGGTTCGGCCCTTATCTTGAATATACAGTTCAGTTTTAATCACCAATCATCAGGAAAGATGTTGCTGAATTAGAGTTCAGCGAACAGCAACAAAATTAATAAGGGGGTTGGGGGACTTCAGCTATGAGGAACGATTACAGAGATTACAGTTATTCACTCCGAAGAAGAGGCGCTTAAGAGGAGATATAATTACTATGTACAAATATATCAAAGGTGACTCCAGTAACTGCAATAAACTGTTTACTCTAAAGTCTCTGAAGAGGACATGTGCCCACTATTTGAGATTAGAAGAGAAAAAGAATAACTGGGCAAATTTACTTAACATTTATATTATTCAACCGCATTATATCTTTATTTACCTGACAAAAAAATTATATTTGTTTTTTTTGCTTTAGTTGTGAACATAAAAATAAAAAAATGCATAAAGATGTATGCATTCCCTTTAACAATATATTATCAACTAATATAAATAAAGTTCCTCCAGAAAGATATTACAGATAGTATTTATTACCACTTCACTGTGGGTGCTGCTGCACTGTTTTGGCGTGTTTTAGCAGTATGAGAAATGTCAGTAAATACTGCCATAAAGATGTATTTCTAGAGGACACTCCTGGATCCTGCAAGAAGGCAATGCTTATAAAGGCTCAATGTTTTTTAACGTCATGCATTCTATGCATGTAGAAAAAAAACCTACTGTGTGCAGCAGCTTCCCCAGCCCCCCTAATACTTACCTGAGCCCCACCTCGATACAGTGATGTGCACGAGAGCAGTGGCTCTCCTGGGTCTCTTTCTCCTCATTGATTGAGACAGCAGCGGGAGCCATTGGCTCCTAAAACTGTCAATCACAGCTAGTGGGCCAATAAGGAGAGAGCAGGCGGATGTGAGCTGTGATCTGTTTGTGAATGGGCACACAGAGCAGCGGCTCGGGAGTGGGTCTGCTCAGGTGACCCCATAGCAAGCAGCTTGCTATGGGGGCACTCGGCTGGATTGAGAGGCCAGGAGCATCGGCGGGGATCCGAGAAGAAGAGGATTAGGGCTGCTCTGTAGAAAAAAACATTGCACAGCGCATGTAAGTATGACTTGTTTGTTAAAAAAAAAAAAAAAAAATCTGCTTTAATATCACTTTAAACCATTAGGCATTTTTTTTAACATTGCAAAATGCAAATGATTACAATAATACCATGTTTCAGAGCAATGCTGGGACAAGGTAATTTGGTGCCAAGGGCAAAGATAGCAAACTGCACCGCCCCCCCCCCCCCCCCCCCATGTAAAGAAGGATTCAGTGTCATTTCAAAACAAGAGAATACTTAAAACAGCTCCCAATTTACGCAATAATAACCCACAACATTCGCATCAGTTTCTGCAACAATGATCCCCAGGATTGGCACTGACCACAGGGGGGGGGCTGATCAGTGTTATATATTGGGAATAGCACTCACTGAGTGCTATTCCCTATTTATAACACTGATCTCTGTACAGAGTGCTAATACCTGTGACTGTACTCTGAGTGCTATTCCCTATATATAACACTGATATCTCTACACTGAGTGGCACTCACTATACAGTTATCAGTGTGAACTCAGTGTATATAGAAATCCACACCACCAGCCTGGGTGGTATAGATTAAAGCAGAGTGATATACTAAACTTCTGGGCAGAGGGCTGGCCATCACACACTAACCTGCTGCTGTGCTGAAAACAGGTTGCTACCAGCTCCGAGACCGATTCGCTTTGCAGTGCACTCTCCTTGGCAGGGATGTGGATTGCGGCCCCACCCCTCAGCTGAATTCTACGGGGAAAGAAGTGCCCAGAGAGGCTAATGCTGCAACTACCGCTGCTCTCTCATCCTTTGAGAACATCATCTTTGATGAAACGCTTCAGGTCACGGCGTGCTGACGTCACCTTCACGTATTGTCCACGAAGGACGGGCGAGCGGAGCCGTCCGGCCGGCGGCTGTTACCTCTCTCTTTTGGCACAAGTTATCCGATGTTTGTAAGTGTTTTTTCTTTTATTCAATAAATTATCCGTGGGTTTTATGCTATGGCGTCCTCTTCTGTGTTCTATGATTGATGCCCTTCACCTGCATCCTGAGTCCCCAGTGGAGCCCCCAGCGGAGGTCATAGTGGATTGGGCCTATTGAACTTGTTTACCTGCCCATTACTTACCTGGATTCGGTAAGGGTGTTCATAATCGGTGTTGCCCTCTCTGGTTTGCATGGTTGGGACCTTCTATCTGTTTTATGCTCTTCACATTTGTCTTTTTGGTAAGCTGCAGTCCTACGGGGGAGGTGTCTGACTTTACCTATTTGGCTATTACCTTTTCACACTTCGGTAAGAAGTACCTATTGAGTTCTAGTGGTGATTGAGTTCTCCATCTATATTCACACCTACTCACTAGATTCACCCTTCAGCATCTGAATTTTGGCGTTCCCAATCACTTTGGGTGTTATTTTTCTATTTTTTGTTATTTTGGTTTTACGCTATGGCGTTTTGCATTTTTGTATTCCATATGCTAACATCCTATTGAGGAGATCTACGTGGGAACCGCAAGGTCCACCGTGGTCTACTTCCTGAGGACAGTTGGAGTTATTTGTCTTATTTTGGCCTTCACATATTTTGTTTCCGGTAAGCGGTACCTGCACAGTTACTTCACTTCACTTTTTCATTACTGGACATTTATACGGACATTTTTATACCATATATATTATATTATATGTTTCAATTTTTTAGCGCAACTTATCTATATTATTATTACTGATCTCTGTACAGAGTGCTAATACCTGTGACTGTACTCTGAGTGCTATTCCCTATATATAACACTGATATCTGTACACTGAGTGGCACTCACTATACAGTTATGAGTGTGCACTCAGTGTATATAGAAATCCCCACCACCAGCCTGGGTGGTATAGATTAAAGCAGAGTGATATACTAAACTTCTGGGCAGAGGGCTGGCCATCACACACTAACCTGCTGCTGTGCTGCAAACAGGTTGCTACCAGCTCCGAGACCGATTCGCTTTGCAGTGCACTCTCCTTGGCAGGGATGTGGATTGCGGCCCCACCCCTCAGCTGAATTCTACGGGGAAAGAAGTGCCCAGAGAGGCTAATGCTGCAACTACCGCTGCTCTCTCATCCCCACCAGCACCAGAGTCCTCTCTCAGAGTGCTGCAGAAACCATTGTCAGGGAGGGGTGGACTGAGCCTCTCATGGGCAATGCCTGAGCGCCCTAATGGTCAGTCCACTCCTGTGTGGGATACACACTCGGTTCCTCCTCTATGTTTCAGCCCTGGCAGAGGTTCTCTGCCATCCCACCTCCGGCCGGCGTCTGTCACACAAAGCCGGCACTGTGAACTGTGAAGGTCCTGTCAGGGGGAGTATCTCCGCTGACAGGGAAGGGAAGGGCTCTGCTGTTCAAGGCTTGTGCAGAGTGCAGGAACGCACTCGGCCCATTGTTGCAGATATAAAGCCGATGGTGTGTACAGTCACACACAGACAGTGTACTCTGCCGGCACTTCACCTGTGCCCCCCCTCCTCTATTAAATGGTACTGCCCAGGGCATCTACTCCTTCCGCCCACCCCTTGTACCGGATCTGTTTCAGAGGCTGCAAACAATGGTTTACTGGGCCGCAAACCATATTAAGCAATTATAAAGAAGCTGGAAGCATTACTCCTAATGCTAGCCATACACTATATGAAAAAATCATTCAAACTAATTTCCAAATAATGAGTACTCAGCTGTAAGAGCAAACTATTTTTGCCATCATGTAATGACCGAATTTTGATAGATAAATCATTCAATGGACATAATTGAAACAGTTTTTCATTCATTTTGTCACATATACCTAGTGCAAACAGTTCCGACAAGAAACACATTAACCTTTCAGTTTATCGTTCGTTCGGCAGAAATGTTCCAAACTTGTCCTTTGTTTTCTTGACTCAAAACCTTCACAACCGATTACCGATTTGTGCCCATTAACCGGCCGAAAAACAAAAAAAACTGTCCAAATGATATGGTGCCCAAACACTAGACAAAAAATCGTTCAAAAATCTATCATTTGGACAGTTCGCTTATTTTTCGGCCAGTTAATGGGCACAAATCGGTTATCAGTTTAGACATTTTTGAGCCAAGAAAAGGAAGGACAAGTTTGGAACATTTCATGATAAATTGAAAGGTTAATGTTTCTTGTCCGAACTGTTTGCACTAGGCATAGGTGACAAAATGAAAGAAAAGTGGATTCATTTATGTCCATTGAATGATTTATCAATCAAAATTCAGTTATTACATAATGGAAAAATCATTTGCTCTCACAGAGTGTTCAATATTCGAAAATGAGTTTGAACAATGTTTCGTATAGTGTATGGCCAGCAATAGATATTCAAACAATTTTTCATCTAGTGTATGGGCACCATAACTGTTCTATGTTTAATGTAACTTTTATAGTAAAGTTAATTGTATGTGTAACCGAATTCTCTTTCCTGTGGATATACACCACGATAAACCTGTACTTGTCATTATTTTTGGAATATGCTGCATTCCCAAAGGCCCTTCAAGTCTGGGTTTGAATAACCCCTCTAGAAATGAGTCCAGAAATTACATATCACAATTGCAATATTTCTTTTCAATTTTCTCTACTAGCTTGTTAACCACTTAAGCCCCGGAAGATTTTACCCCCTTTCTGACCAGGGGGGTTTTTTGCGATTTTTTACTGCGTGATTTTAACGGACAATTGCGCGGTCGTGTGACGCTGTACCTAAACAAATTTGATGTCCTTTCTTTCCCACAAACAGAGCTTTCTTTTGGTGGTATTTGATCACCTGTGCGATTTTTTTGATCATGCGCTATAAACAAAAAAAGAGCGTAAATTTTGCAAAAATAACAATATTTTTCACATTTTTTTATATGAAATTCCCAAAAAAATGTAAAAATCAAAATTTTTTAACATTTTCGGCCAATTTGTTTTATGCTACATATGTTTGGTAAAAAAAATTGCAAAAAGCGTATTTTGATTGGTTTGCGCAAAAGTTATCGCGTTTACTAACAAAGGGAAAGATTTTTGTCATTTTTGGTGTTTTTTTTTTAACGAGTAATGGCGGCGATCTGCGATTTTTTTTTGCGGGACTGCGACATTGCGGCGGACAGATCGGACCCTTGACTGACATTTTTGACACTTTTGGGGTTACCAGTGACATTACTGCAGTAATCAGTGCCATATATATGCACTGTTACTGTAAAAATGACACTGGCAGGGAAGGGGTTAACTGTATTGGAGAGGGAGGGGTTAAGTGTGTCCTAGGGGCGTGCTTCTAACTGTGATGGGACATGGCTACTACTGTAAAAACAGTGATCAACGGTCCTACATAGTAGAACCGTCTGATCTCCATTTTTACACAGGGGAGAATGACAGGCGGCTTGTTTATATTAGCCGCCTGCCTTTCTCCCTCTCTACCGACGATCGCAGTGTGACCGGCGGACATCGGGTCCGCCGGTCACACGCACGGACTCCTTAGTGAACGAGCCAGAGCGGGCGCGCGCTCGCCCGCTATTGGCTCACAAGCCGGTGACAGGCTAGTGACGTATATATACGTCACTTTGCCTGGCCGGGGCTGACCGCCGCAGTATATGTACTTGCGGCGGTCGGCAAGCGGTTAAAGTGGTCGTTAGGCCACTCTAACCTCATTATACTATCCGCTCTGCCTCCTTATCCTGTGTGCCCCTGTGTGTGGGATATATAAAAAAAAAAATGCCATCTATACTTGAGTTCAGAGTGCCTCTTGGCGCTCACGTGACTGATCGCCTCTCTCCTTTCCCCATCTGACAGCTGGCAGAGGAGGGGGCTGAGAATCCCAGGCTGACAACAGCCGGGAGGAGAGGAGGAAAGAGGCGGCCGGGCACGTGAGTGCCGAGTGGCGCTCTAAAATTAGGTAAAGACAGCATTTTTTTTTATAAATCACACACACAGGGGCACACAGGATTAGGAGCTGATAGTATAAAATGTAGATGTTATTTCAGCAGCAGGAGTGGAGGGGCGGGCACTGTCTCTAGCTGACAGGCAGGGAGGGGAGGGGTGAGGAGGACAGAGGAGACCAGACAGGAGGGCTGCGGATGATGGAGGCATGTAAACTGACCACGGTGTCAGGGCTCAGCAGCCGTGATATACCGTGGTCAGTTTACAGGGGGGGAGATAGAAACTGGCAGGATCAGACAGGTTTTTTAGGTTAGGCAAGGGGCCAAATTACACAGCACAAGCACTGTGCTGTATAACATGCTTTAAAAAGACAGGATTCTTTTTTTTTTTTTTTTTTTTTTTTTTTAAGGGTAACAAATGCTTTAACCAGACAGATACTGTAGCTGTCCTTTTGCAGATAAAGTTTAAACAGTTCATACACTTTCTCTCAATGTCTAAAATGAAACTGAGGTGGCTATGATAAAGGATATATCTTATCAGTTAGAGGCACGGCTTATCACAAACAGAACTTTATAAATTGCCAGATATTTCATGAGTGACAGTGCTTGTCTCTGGTATCAGGAGCTACTCTGGAGACCAGAGTTGCCATGTACAATAGTTCGGTCCACTCTGTGGCTGCATCTGAACATACACAGCCCCGGTAAACAGATCACACAACCCTACAGTGCTGTGCTGCAGAGCTGTGTTACACATGACAGCACTGATTGCTCATTCATAATAGTAAAAGATCACAAAGCGCTGCGGAGCTGTGTGATCTATCTGCTGGGACTGTGTATGTTTACAGCAATGGATGATCTTTTCCTTTTACTTTCAAATGTTTTTATTGAAGAAAATAAAGGCAATACAAACTGTCGAATGCGACAACTAGTAACAAACAATGATACAAGAAAGTAGTTGTTGGGCGCTTCTGACCAAGCAAGAGGAGAGGGAGTCCACCGCTGTAAGAGGGGCGCAGGGGATGTCTCCAAATTCTTAGTATGAACTGTCCCGGATGGCTGGGTACAAGGCAGCACTGGCAGGAATAACTCCTAAGAATCCGCTGGCAGAAGTGAAAAGAGAGACAGGCGCCACTGTAGTAAAAAAGAATAGCGCACACATGCAATAGAAATTTTTACCAAATTTGAAGACAATCCATAAATAAAAATGGGGATTTGGTCCCACCATATGGCCATATAGTGCTCAAGCCCACTACTGCGTCAAAGTACCCCATTATCAGTGGGTCCTACACTATCCATGAAAAAGAGATGAATCCAGCCTTTCTAACCCCTTGGAGATAATACTCCTTGCTAGGAAAGATGTGCAAATGCACTACAGGGGACTCCTCCTATATACACTTGATAGAGGACACTGATAGAGTACAGGTGTGTGTGGGGGGTGGGTGAGGGTTGCTCAACCTCAGTAGTCTGGTCAGACTGAATACATAATAAACAAGCAAAACATTTTGGGGGAGCATACCCATGTATTTCTAAAGCTGGTGCAGCTATGAACCAAAAGACATGTATATTAAAAAAGAATAGCGCACACATGCAATAGAAATTTTTACCAAATTTGAAGACAATCCATAAATAAAAATGGGGATTTGGTCCCACCATATGGCCATATAGTGCTCAAGCCCACTACTGCGTCAAAGTACCCCATTATCAGTGGGTCCTACACTATCCATGAAAAAGAGATGAATCCAGCCTTTCTAACCCTTGGAGATAATACTCCTTGCTAGGAAAGATGTGCAAATGCACTACAGGGGACTCCTCCTATATACACTTGATAGAGGACACTGATAGAGTACAGGTGTCTGTGGGGGGTGGGTGAGGGTTGCTCAACCTCGGTAGTCTGGTCAGACTGAATACATAATAAACAAGCAAAACATTTTGGGGGAGCATACCCATGTATTTCTAAAGCTGGTGCAGCTATGAACCAAAAGACATGTATATTAAAAAAGAATAGCGCACACATGCAATAGAAATTTTTACCAAATTTGAAGACAATCCATAAATAAAAATGGGGATTTGGTCCCACCATATGGCCATATAGTGCTCAAGCCCACTACTGCGTCAAAGTACCCCATTATCAGTGGGTCCTACACTATCCATGAAAAAGAGATGAATCCAGCCTTTCTAACCCTTGGAGATAATACTCCTTGCTAGGAAAGATGTGCAAATGCACTACAGGGGACTCCTCCTATATACACTGTAGTAAGCCAAAAATATTTATTGCACGCTGGAGACGCTGGAGACGCTGCTACACGGACTGGAGCTTACTAATGTGTAAGTTACTATGTAATGTTGTGCAATAAATATTTTTGGCTTACTACAGTGGCGCCTGTCTCTCTTTTCTCAACAATGATACAAGAGATCGATCTGAACAATGCAGAGCAGCAATGAAATATGCAGAAGAGCATGCACTGGCCAACCAAGAGTGACGGCCAAAGAGGAGGCCTGTTATGTGTGCCAATAAATGGGGACCAGTGGTGGAGAGACTTCCCCAGGTCCTCCCGGGAGCCAAGTAGATCAATGTGGGGGTGAGGAGGTAAAAGACAGCCAATTGGCGAGGGAAACTGCGGCCCCAAGCACCCAAGAGGGTTGCGACACATTTGGGGACCAGGCCTCTCACCAAGCCGTGACAGGGTTCTCAGCAGCAGATTCCCTGAACAGGTACGGAGGCATGGGTAATGGGAATAGGCTCCACAAGGAGGAGTGGGGGGAGCCCCAATCCTTAAAACGATATATATACAAAAAAAAAAAAAAAAGGGAAAGAAAAAAAAATACAAAAATCAGATGAGAAGAGTAGAAAGGTAGGGGTAAGGGAAACAGAAGGAAGAAGGGGAAAGAAATCAGGAAGAGGAGGAAAGAAGGGAGGGAAAGTCACCGGGGGTAGAGTAGGTGCAGTAAATCAGGGAAGTCTACAAGGATCCCAACAATCTTTTCCTTTTATGACAGAACAATCAGCATGGTTGGGGCTGTGTGACAGAGCTGCTGATGCTATGTATGTTTACTAGCAGCCAGCAGATCGAACACACAGCCCCAACAATCCTAATTATTATTTCATAATAGTATGAATAGCATAGTATAGGTTAAAGAGGGGGTGGGACCTCGATACTGGCCTTATCTGCCCCCGACAATGACGCCTATAAATTAGACTTCAGACTGGAATGGAGCTACAGCCAGAATTAACAGAAATAAACAGAGGCTTTGAATCCACAATAGGACTACTAATTGTAATGGTAGCAAGTGCTGTACGCACTTGGTTGTCTGGGGGATTAATAAAAGGTTTTAACGTTTTTGAGAGAGTTCATCTTTAATTCTGTTAAGCAAGGGTTAATGTTAGCGCACAGGGTGGATATCAACGAAATATATTAAACACGATCCATAAGTCCATTCGAGAATGTCCATTAAAAGTATCCATGAAAAGGGTGAGTGCACCTGTAGATTTGGGGGGAGGACTTGATCAGTAACATGCACTGAGGGCAAAGTGGGCTCTTCTGAAGTTAATTCTGTGAGTGAGATACAAAGGAGAAAAAAAACGAGAAAAGCACCTCTAATGGCGCTTTTCCACTGCATAGAACCGTAACGGTTTGGCACGCTTTTGTGCTTTTCCACTGCTGGTACCGCATGGTATAGGGTCAGAACGGTTCGGTACGGTACGGTATAGGTTTGCTTTTCCACTGCATGGAACCGAACGGTACGGTACGGCTCTGAAAAAACAGTACCTACTCGATTGTGGTTCCAACAGGTACCAAACTGGTACCATATCCCACAATCCTTTGCATGCAGTCACTACTAGCCACTGATTGGTCAGAGAATCCCACCCACCCCGTTGTTATCCCACCCACTTAACTTTAGTACTACTTTAGTGGAAAAGCAAACCTATACCGTACCGTACCGAACCGTTCCGACACTATACCATGCAGTACCAGCAGTGGAAAAGCAAACCGGGCCAAGCAGGGCCGAGTAGAGCCGAGCTGGTATGAGCCGGTACTTGCAGTGGAAAAGTGCCATAAGTGCAGTGATTTAATAGGTCAAACACAAGCACAAGTGCAAACTCACATAAGCAAAGGAAATGAAGGCTCATCTGAATGCTGGAAGCCCGATGGGGGTCGTATCGCTGAAAGCATCCAGGGTCCCAGGTATGTCAGCTGAGATGGCTGTGGGAGACAGGAGGAGTGACGGCTTGCCTGCGTCTTCTGGATGCGGCTTCACAGAGGATCAGCCTGTTAGGCCAAACAAAGTGCTTCCTCCACTGTTATCTCTCACATATCCAGGCTTCAATGCTAAGAGATAAAAGACCACACCTCAGCTTCCTAGGAGCTGGGCCTCCTCCTTTCCCCCACACCTGATTAATCAAACCAAAAGGTCAATTGGAAACTCTGACCCTGTGTTTCATCTCTTAGCATTGAAGCCTGAAGATGGGAGAGATCACAGTGAGGGAAGCACTTTGTTTGGCCTAAAAGGCTGATCTTCCATGAAGCCGCATCCGGGAGCCACAGGCAAACCGGCACTCCTCCCATCTCCCACAGCCGTCTTGGCCGACATATCTGGGACTCTGGGCACTTTCAGCGATATGACTGCCATCGGGCTTCCAACATTCAGATAAGCCTTAATTTCCTTTGCTTATGTGAGTTTGCACTTGTGCTTGTGTTTGACCTATTAAATTACTTCACTTAGAGGTGATTTTCTTGTTTGTTTTTTATTTTTTCCTTTGTATCTTTAATTCTGTTGGTCATATGGCAGAAGTGAACAGGTAACATGTGTCTTCAGATATAGCTATGCTTAGCTACAGTATGCGTCCATCGCTGCTGAAACACTTTGCCTAAAAGTCCGGGCTGAAAGATTCAGCAGTTTCATAAAGGCTGCTTTCATCTGGCTGCTTATGTCTTGCTTACGTTCCAAGTCAATATGTGATATGATAAATTTGTCAGAAAATTGAGCTGGCATATGTAGTCATGAATAATTAAACATTCTCAATAGTGTTTGGAATTGTGTGGCTCCGCAAGAAACTCTGCAGCTTAGACCTGACATTTGGTATTGCTATCTATACTGCATTGGCACCAGATATAGTTTAAGCTAAACAGTGTTTGGGTCTAAGACATTTTTAAATGATTCCTGGTATGTCTCTCCTGATCCTTCTCTGCTGGCTCTTTACTGAACCACAGACTGAACCCAGAAGTTAACCACGTTCTGTCACAGTTGAAAAAACAGAACGATGCTTTATTTGTGAATGCCTATGTAATGTAGCCAGCTGGGTTATGAAATGTAATTGTCCATAAGGCTCCACTCAGTGCCTGTCAGTGTGTTATGGCCGGCATCTTGATTTCTTTTTCTGTTTGCATAAACTAAAATAAGGGGGTAGTAACAAAAAGGCATATGGTATAATTACTACTGCTAAAGCTAAAAAGTTATATCCTAGTACTAAACTTTTTTGGATGCTTTCTAGAGAAAGAATGTGATCTTAAAGGGTAACTCCACATTTGTGGGAAAAAAAATAGCAAATAAAGAAAAAGTAATATAGAGTATACAATTGAGACACAAGTCATTTTGTATTTGAATGTTATTAAGAGTAAACTTTCCTTTTCAATCTGTAGCCTCAGTAATTTTCTGAAAATGCAATGCAATATGGCTACCTGGAGCTGTTCTGTACACAGAATGTGTACTGACCACACCCCAGAAACATCATTTCCTGCTTGAGTGATTGGCTCACCAATTTTCCCAGAAGTCTGCACTAAGATACAAGTCAGATTTCTGGCATCCCCTGCAACAAAAATGTCATTTTTGGTGAGATACTCCCAAAAGGAACACAGCTAAAGGGATGCAGGTCCAGCAGATTTCCTCATTAGTGCCCTGAAGCTGCACAGCTAATTGATAATTATTTAACCACTCCCATTAGACCCACTCAGCACCAGTGGCGGGTGGTGCTCCATTTTTTGGGAGGGCAGCAAACAAACCTCCCCCCGGGTCGGTACATGTGTCACCCCCCCTCCGCACTGTAAACCAAACACCACCCCCGTCACTCGCCCCTCTGCCCAACAGCCCAGCACCTACCCCATTTGTGTCATGGGCAGCGTCAGCTTCCCCCTGCGTCTCCTCCTCCTCGACGGCCAATACGGGCGCTTCTTCTCCTGTTCATTCGGGTCTCAGGACCCACTTCCCTGCATGCCCTGTATGTAGATTAGGGGACGGGTGCATAGATTAGGGGGATGGCGCCCCTGCGCCTCTAATGGAGCGGCCCCCACTACTCAGCACAGAGAAACAAACAGGGATTTCTTCAGAACACCAAAAGGTAGGAATCTGCAACAACGATTGTTATAATTCTTGCAATGTACAGAGATCACCCAGAGGGGAATTTTTTTTCTCAGCAAAAGTGGAGTTATGCTTTAAAGCTGAACTCTATATTATCAAAGTATAGGGACGCCTGCTTCACATACACATGAACTTTAATGGCATCCCAGTCTTAGTCCGTAGGGTTCAATATTGAGTTGGCCCACCCTTTGCAGCTATAACAGCTTCAACTCTTTTGGCAAGGATTTCCACAAGGTTTAGGAGTGTGCCTATGGGAATGTTTGACCATTCTTTCAGAAGCGCATTTGTGAGGTCAGGCAATGATGTTGGACAAGAAGGCCTGGCTCGCAGTCTCTGCTCTAATTCATCACAAAGGTGTTCTATCGGGTTGAGGTCAGGACTAGGGTTGAGCGGACACCTAGATGTCCGTGTTCGACGGGTTCGGCCGAACTTTAAAAAAAAGTCCGGGTCCGTGTCCCGGACTTTTACCGAACTTTTCCCGGACACCGAACCCCATTGAAGTCAATGGGGACCCGAACTTTAAGGCACTAAAATGGCTCTAAAACACCAAAGGAAAGGGCTAGAGTGCTGCAAATGGCAGCAAAACGTAATTAAGAGCATGGCAAGTGCTCTGCAAACAAATGTGGATAGGGAAATAACTTAAAACAACAAAAAAAAACAGAAAAATAAAACAATGTTCTTCTTCATCTCTGAAGGACGAGGCCCATATGGAGTAGGAGGGAGGTTGAGGTGGTGGTGGATGTGGCGGTGACATAGGCGTGCGCACAGGGTGTGCTGGGTGTGCCTGGGCACACCCTAATCACCTAGGGCACATAGCATTGCCAGTGAGGAGATGGGAAAGATCTCCCTGGGACCTGCTCTGCTCTATTTCTCTTTGCCTACAGGTACATGGCCCCGATACATTACTCTCCCTGCTGGCAAACACATGCATGTGTATTTCAACTTTGGGGTGCACACCTTAATGCAATAGGCTGCGCACACCTATGGGCGGTGTAGGTGGAAGCGGCGGTGGAGGAGGACCAGGGCCGGATTAACAGCATCATGGGCTTGGTGCTGAGGATTTTGAAGGGCCTTAAGGGCCGTGCCTTGCCATGCACCCAGAGGAGGAAGGGTGCAGCCATGCATGCCTAATTCAACATGGGATGCTGTCTCTGAAGCCCATAAACACATCCATGCATCGCCAACTGTCCCTCCTTGTCCGGCCTTCACGCTGTGTGGGGAGGTTCTGAGGGTGCTGCCTGGGGAAGCGAGCATAGAAGCCAGACTTCTGTGTTTACAAGTGACAGAAGAGCGGTAACAGTGAATATGGCCAACCCGGGGCCTATATAAAAGGTAGGGGCCTGGAGCTGCAGCTCCAATAGGCCCTACATTAATCTGGCCCTGAGGAGGAGGACGAGGTAGCCAACACTGCTTCTTTTCAAAAATTTTAAATGAGGGTACACCCCAAAAGAGTGAGAAAGAGCAAAAATGGAACAATGGGTGGGTAAGGTCGGTATCCATTGCTATTCTGCATAAGGTACGGAAAAGTCCCGTGGGATCCATGCCTGGTTCATTTTAATGAACGTGAGCTTGTCCACATTGTCTCTGGACAGGCGGCTGCGCTTGTCTGTTATAACGCCCCCAGCCGTGCTAAATACCCGTTCAGATAATACACTGGCTGCAGGGCACGCCAGCACCTCCAAGGCGTAAAGGGCAAGCTCAGGCCATGTGCCCAATTTGGAGACCCAGAAGTTGAAGGGGGCAGACCCGTCATTCACTACATGTAGGCGTGTGCACACATACTGCTCCACCATGTTGGTAAAATGCTGCCTCCTGCTAAGACGTTCCATCTGAGCTGCTGGTGCTGCTGTTTGTTGTGGCGTGCTGACAAAGCTTTTCCACATTTCGGCCATGCTAACCCTGCCTTCTGAGGTGCTGGCGGTGCCCTGGTTGCGTTGGCGACCTCCTCCTCCTCCTCCTCTGCCTTGTGCTTCCACTGTGGCCCCGCTGTCAGATGGGAATGCCAGCAGCATGGCGTCTACCAGCGTGCGCTTGTACTCGCGCATCTTGCGATCGCGCTCCAGTGAGTGAATTAAGGACGGTACGTTGTCCTTGTAACGGGGATCCAGCAGCGTGGCCACCCAGTAATCAGCACAAGTTAGAATGTGGGCAACTCGGCGGTCGTTGTGGAGACACTGCAGCATGTAATCGCTCATGTGTGCCAGGCTGCCCAGAGGCAACGAAAGGCTGTCCTCTGTGGGAGGTGTATCGTCTGTGTCCTCTGTATCCCCCCAGCCACGCACCAGTGATGGCCATGAGCTGGCCTGGGTGCCACCCTGCTGTGAACATGGTTCCATCTCCTCCTCCAGCTCCTCCTCCTCCTCATCCTCCTCATCCTCCAGAACTGTGCCCCTGCTGGACAATTGCGTCCCTGGCGTTTGCGTGTGCAGGAACCCACCCTCGGAGCCCCTTGCGAATGACTGCCCTGAAAGCCTTGGAAATGTTACCTCTTCATCCTCCTCCTCCTCCTCATCCTGTGCCACATCCTCTTCCATCATCGCCCGAATTGTTTTTTCAAGGAGGCATAGAAGTGGGATAGTTAAGCTGAGAACGGCGTCATTGCCACTGGCCATGTTGGTGGAGTACTCAAAACAGCGCAACAAGGCACACAGGTCTCGCATGGAGGCCCAGTTAAATTAAATAGCGGAATAGAAAATATGATCCAAAAAAAGTGTATGTATATCACACGTACACAACCACACTGGGCCCCAATTACTATTGTTTGTACCCCTAAAAGGCTAGATGAGGAGTAGGGGGGGTATGGAACAGGCAGCACCCTCAAACCTTCAGAAGTATGAGATGAACCCCAAAAACTTGGAAAGGTGGATCTCTCTCACACGTACCAACACAGACTATCCCCCAATTTAACTGATCCCCAAAGGTTTTTGATTAAATAGCGGAATAGAAAATATGATCCAAAAAAAGTGTATGTATATCACACGTACACAACCACACTAGGCCCCAATTACTATTGTTTGTACCCCTAAAAGGCTAGGAGTAGGGGGAGTATGGAACAGGCAGCACCCTCAAACCTTCAGAAGTATGAGATGAACCCCAACAACTTGGAAAGGTGGATCTCTCTCACACGTACCAACACAGACTATCCCCCAATTTAACTGATCCCCAAAGGTTTTTGATTAAATAGCGGAATAGAAAATATGATCCAAAAAAAGTGTATGTATATCACACGTACACAACCACACTGGGCCCCAATTACTATTGTTTGTACCCCTAAAAGGCTAGATGAGGAGTAGGGGGAGTATGGAACAGGCAGCACCCTCAAACCTTCAGAAGTATGAGATGAACCCCAACAACTTGGAAAGGTGGATCTCTCTCACACGTACCAACACAGACTATCCCCCAATTTAACTGATCCCCAAAGGTTTTTGATTAAATAGCGGAATAGAAAATATGATCCAAAAAAAGTGTATGTATATCACACGTACACAACCACACTAGGCCCCAATTACTATTGTTTGTACCCCTAAAAGGCTAGGAGTAGGGGGAGTATGGAACAGGCAGCACCCTCAAACCTTCAGAAGTATGAGATGAACCCCAACAACTTGGAAAGGTGGATCTCTCTCACACGTACCAACACAGACTATCCCCCAATTTAACTGATCCCCAGAGGTTTTTGATTAAATAGCGGAATAGAAAATATGATCCAAAAAAAGTGTATGTATATCACACGTACACAACCACACTAGGCCCCAATTACTATTGTTTGTACCCCTAAAAGGCTAGGAGTAGGGGGAGTATGGAACAGGCAGCACCCTCAAACCTTCAGAAGTATGAGATGAACCCCAACAACTTGGAAAGGTGGATCTCTCTCACACGTACCAACACAGACTATCCCCCAATTTAACTGATCCCCAAAGGTTTTTGATTAAATAGCGGAATAGAAAATATGATCCAAAAAAAGTGTATGTATATCACACGTACACAACCACACTAGGCCCCAATTACTATTGTTTGTACCCCTAAAAGGCTAGATGAGGAGTAGGGGGGGTATGGAACAGGCAGCACCCTCAAACCTTCAGAAGTATGAGATGAACCCCAACAACTTGGAAAGGTGGATCTCTCTCACACGTACCAACACAGACTATCCCCCAATTTAACTGATCCCCAAAGGTTTTTGATTAAATAGCGGAATAGAAAATATGATCCAAAAAAAGTGTATGTATATCACACGTACACAACCACACTAGGCCCCAATTACTATTGTTTGTACCCCTAAAAGGCTAGGAGTAGGGGGAGTATGGAACAGGCAGCACCCTCAAACCTTCAGAAGTATGAGATGAACCCCAACAACTTGGAAAGGTGGATCTCTCTCACACGTACCAACACAGACTATCCCCCAATTTAACTGATCCCCAAAGGTTTTTGATTAAATAGCGGAATAGAAAATATGATCCAAAAAAAGTGTATGTATATCACACGTACACAACCACACTAGGCCCCAATTACTATTGTTTGTACCCCTAAAAGGCTAGATGAGGAGTAGGGGGAGTATGGAACAGGCAGCACCCTCAAATCTTCAGAAGTATGAGATTGTGTTCACTGTACCCCACAAAGATTGAGTTCACTGCACCCCACAATGATTGTGTTCACTGCACCCCACAAAGATTGTGTTCACTGCACCTCACAAAGATTGTGTTCACTGTACCCCCCAAAGATTGTGTTCACTGCACCCCACAAAGATTCTGTTCACTGTACCCCACAAAGATTGTGTTCACTGCACCCTAAAAGGATGTTGTTCACTGCACCCCACAAAGATTGTGTTCACTGCACCCTAAAAGGATGTTGTTCACTGCACCCCAAAAAGATTGTGTTCACTGTACCCCCCCAAAGATTGTGTTCACTGCACCCCCCAAAGATTGTGTTCACTGCACCCCAAAAAGATTGTGTTCACTGTACCCCCCAAAGATTGTGTTCACTGCACCCCACAAAGATTCTGTTCACTGTACCCCACAAAGATTGTGTTCACTGCACCCCAAAAAGATTGTGTTCACTGTACCCCCCCAAAGATTGTGTTCACTGCACCCCACAAAGATTCTGTTCACTGCACCCCACAAAGGATTTTGTTCACTGCACCCCAAAAAGATTGTGTTCACTGCACCCCAAAAAGGATTTTGATCACTGCACCCCAAAAAGGATGTTGTTCACTGCACCCCAAAAATGATTTTGTTCACTCCACCCCAAAAAGATTGTGTTCACTGCACCCCACAAAGATTGTGTTCACTGCACCACAAAAAGATTGTGTTCACTGTACCCCCCAAAGATTGTGTTCACTGCACCCCACAAAGATTCTGTTCACTGTACCCCACAAAGATTGTGTTCACTGCACCCCAAAAAGATTGTGTTCACTGCACCCCAAAAAGGATGTTGTTCACTGCACCCCAAAAAGGATGTTGTTCACTCCACCCCAAAAAGATTGTGTTCACTGCACCCCACAAAGATTGTGTTCACTGCACCCCAAAAAGATTGTGTTCACTGCACCCCAAAAATGATTTTGTTCACTGCACCCCAAAAAGGATTTTGTTCACTGCACCCCAAAAAGGATGTTGTTCACTCCACCCCAAAAAGATTGTGTTCACTGCACCCCAAAAAGATTGTGTTCACTGCACCCCACAAAGGATTTTGTTCACTGCACCCCAAAAAGATTGTGTTCACTGCACCCCAAAAAGGATGTTGTTCACTGCACCCCAAAAAGGATTTTGTTCACTGCACCCCAAAAAGATTGTGTTCACTGCACCCCACAAAGGATTTTGTTCACTGCACCCCACAAAGATTGTGTTCACTGCACACCAAAAAGGATTGTGTTCACTGCACCCCAAAAAGATTGTGTTCACTGCACCCCAAAAAGATTGTGTTCACTGCAGCCCAAAAAGATTGTGTTCACTGCAGCCCAAAAAGATTGTGTTCACTGCAGCTCACACACAGAAAAATGGATGTGGATCACTGACACCTGCCTATCTCCAATCCCACACCACACAGCAATATCGATTGTAGTTTGTAGAACACAGTTTCCCTAAAATTCAGCAGACTCTGTCCCTAACAGGATTGAGAAGAGATCGTAGATCAGGATTGAGTGCAGATTCACCCCACCCCCCACACAGCAATATCGATTGTAGTTTGTAGAAGACACTGACCCTATAATTCAGCAGACTCTATCCCTAAAATGCCTACAACTCGCCCTGCCTAAACACTCCGACCTGTCCCTCAATTCTATCCGGACACAAATGGTTTTTTCCTGCCTATCTTTCCCTAATCAGCAGCCAGCACATTGATGTGTGCTCTGTCCCTTAGCTAAGCAGCAGAATGACGCTGCTGCGTCGGCTGCCTCGAACTTATAAAGACTTGGTCACATGCTTCAGACGGCCAATCACAGCTACTAAGACATTTGCAGGCATGGCTGGGATGGCTTAAGGCACACCAGTTAAACGATTGTTGATTGGCTGTTGAAAGCCCGCCATGAAAAGAGCGCCAAAGCATGCAAAACCCGGAAATAAAACGACCGAACACGGATTTTTACCCGAACATACAGTAAAGTGTCCGTGTCCGTGTTCGGGTAAAAAAAATCCAATTATTCGGTACGAACACGAATAATACAGTCCGTGTTCGCTCAACACTAGTCAGGACTCACTGGATTTGGGTTGAGGTCAGGACTGACTGCACTGGTGCAGAGTCATGTTGGAGCATGAAGGGGCCATCTCCAAACTGTTGCCACAAAGTTGGGAGCATGAAATTGTCCAAAATGTCTTGGTATGCTAACACCTTAAGAATTCTCTTCACTGGAACCAAGGGACCAGCCCAACCCCTGAAAAACAACCCCACATCATAATCCCCCCTCCACCAAATGATTTGGACCAGTACACAAAGCAATATCCATAAAGACATGGATGAGCGAGTTTGGGGTGGAGGAACTTGATCGGCCTGACCTCAACCTGATAGAACACCTTTGGGATGAAACCAAGGGTGCATAGTTGAGTCACTTATCCTTGTTTCCAGGGCCTATGAACAAAAACATTGGTGCTGGGGTGCAGAAAAATGGCAGCAGGTGCTCTGGACCGATGATTCAAAAATTTAATTACATAATAACATCATTTGTATAAAAACATAATTATTCAAGCGTCACTTCTCAAAATTCTACAAGGGGTGCTAAAGTATTAACCGATTGAATACATAATTAACCAAATAAAATTTTGGGTGTACATATTTTATATCCACCAGTGTTATTTTTCAATGTGCATCTTCATCAAGTCCTCAATATTGGATGGTAGCCAGATATACTGCAATAAAAAAAAAAATCCAAATCCAAATTCTTTTATTATTAATCAAAAAAATGACAGATGGTTTCTGATTGGTTACTATGGGTTACTGCACTTCTCTCTGATTTGGAAAACAACAAGCCTATGCTGTAATGTGCATTATCCTACTTGTAAGTTCTACTGCCCAGATATTCTGTCGTCTGTAAATAATGTATGGCCATGCACTCTATCTAGCACTGTGGCTAGTAATGATTTTGAGTTAAAATACATCTAAACATGCTGTGACCCACTTGCAAAGCATTTCATGTACTTCACTTGCACTAAAGGTCATTCTTTGCTAAAAGAAATAGATCGGGGATAACGGGGAATTAACACTGTGCTAGAAATTGCTGGAGGTCGTGTAATAAATAAAAGAGGAAAACTTCAGTGTACACTTGTACATTGACCTACAGAGGAATAGCACATTAATGATGGTTCATTTTGTGGATATTTTTCCCTTGGTTAGTAGAGAAGAGTACATTTCAAGAATTCAACTCCGGCGGCAATACTCCAGATTTTATTATGCAGCCTGGTTTACCATAATTGTTTGCTGCTTACTTTTCCCACTATGGTCGTTTATGGGGCTAAACGGAAGTGTGTTAAAAAAGAGAAAGATATATCCTTCTTTTTTGGTGCCATACATTGTTGACTTGATAAGAGCAAAACATCTGGAAAGGTCTTCAGACAAAAATACTAGGACAAAGCTTTCCACTTGAACAATACCTATCAAAAATCACTTTTCTTCTCTGTCTGCATTATTTTTCATCTTCATCCTTTTCTCATCATATTTACATGTACAGAAAGGATGAATAATTTTACTCTTAGCATTTGCTTACCTATGGTCTGCATGAACTGGATGTGCAAAGAACTTAGATTGGCGTGCTCATCTTTCTATTTAGTACTAATGTACAGTTGTTGAGTGCTCTAGCCATCTTTTCTGTCATTTATATGGAGTGTTTGGACAAAGAAATTGAAAAACGAATTCAATCAGGTCCAGGAAGTTGTTCTGACTGACACTGCTGGTGTGGGGTGATCAATGCAATGCGGAGGAGAGATATGACTTATACTCCAATCTGTTTGATCTCAACTCTTTCTCAACCTTAGGCTCTGCAGGCATAATCTTGATTTTACCCACTGGTCTTACTAATTATCTTACAAGGTCACTCCCACCACCTTTGGGAGTCCACTGTCCACACACAGGTAACAGGGTGGATCTGGGTGTCTCTCACTACACAGATAATTATATTACTCCAATGATTCCCTTCAAACATAGAACAGAAACTCTCTTAAGCCCCGTACACACGTACCGATCGTCGGCCGACAGAACGTCCTACAAATGTTCGCGGCTGGTGTGTTTGTTGTTTGTCTGTTGAAAAGTGCTCAAAACTTGCCCAGGACATTTGTCTTCCGACAGAAAATGACGTCACTACGTTCCATGCACGTTCGCCGCTACAAAAGAGGAAGTGAGTGTTTGGCCGTGACCCTTCTGGGCATCTCGCGCTGATTTCGGTAGCATTTGTTTGGTTGACGACATTTCGCTATTTTCCGAGACATCGTTCGAGAATTTATTATGGCGACCGTGAATTCGTCCGTTGCTGTCGTTAGTGTTGGAGTTTTGGCTCTGAGACGACGTACGAGCAATAGGAAGAAGAAGCGGACCTCCTGGACGAATAATTGGTTGCTTAACCGTGATCAATTTTCTCATATGTCCTTGCTGAGGGAGCTCCAGGAAAATAATCCTGATGACTTCAGGAATTATTTGAGGATGACGGATCCCATCTTTTACCGTCTTCTTGCCCTGGTGTCCCCCTATATTCTGAAGCAGGATACTTGTATGCGGCTTGCAATTACTCCTGAGCAAAGGTTAATTGCGACGTTGAGGTATCTTGCAACAGGGAGAAGCCTGCAGGATCTGAAGTTCACCACAGGCATCTCCCCCCAAGCTCTTGGTATCATCATCCCTGAGACCTGCTCTGCCATCATCAAGGTCTTGCAGAAGGACTATATCAAGGTATGTTTGATGTTTTTTTACATTACATTACATGTATTACTAGTTTCACCCGAATTATGATGTTTTTGGATGTACAGCAATTGACACAGGCCATTATTTGTAAACTACCCTCTGTCCGCATGCACATAGTAGTAAAGATGTAGATTATCTTTAACCATTTGTAAAATTACCCACTAACCACCCCACCATTCTCTCCTATGTGTCCCTAAACGCATTGCCTGTTAACAGTATGTCGAATTTTTCAAATTTTATTGCTTTCCCTCAAACAATTATTCCTTGGCCAATGTTTTAGTACCTAGTTAATGATTTATCTAAAATACATCAGTCCATCCATTCCCACCTATGATTCTGTATGTTTATGTAATGATGTTAAAACCTTCACTGACCACAAGCCCTTATTGATGTATAAATGCCCAGTTTTACTTACCCATCCCCCACCCACATGCTAAATCTCAAAGTCAGCATATACCAAAGCTCAAGTTCAGAGGTCTTCAAACTATGGCCCTCCAGTTGTTCACGAACTTCAATTTCCATCATGCCTAGTCATGTCTGTGAATGTCAGAGAATTACAAGGCCTCATGGGATGTGTAGTTCTGCAACAGCTGGAGGGCCGTAGTTTGTAAATCTCAGCTCTAGCTGGTGAGTATAATGGGCCATACACACTAGAAGATTGTCAGAACAATTTATCCTTCCGATTTACCAAAACCAAATAATATGAGGTCCAACAAACACTTTCAAATCCTATGCAATCTGGTAGGCCCTTGCACTACATAGAAAAGGTAAATCTGCACGAAAAAGTCTTCAGAGAATCTTCTAGTGTGTATGGCCCTTTACAATATAAGAACAATAGGAGGTTGAAAATAAATGTATGTAGATGTTACATCCCCATATCCAAACCTTTGCCTTCCTGTTGTTTATTTTTTTAGCAAGTTGCATAAGCATTTAACAGACAACTGTGTGTGTAATTAATAATGTGATGTGCTCAAGCACTAATTTTTTTTTTTTTATTTTTTCCCCACAGTTTCCTTCAAACGCAGAGCAATGGCTGGAGATTTCTGATCAATTTCTGGAGAAGTGGAATTTTCCCAATTGTGGGGGTGCTATTGATGGGAAGCACGTCCGCATTGTCCCCCCTCCGAATTCCGGCACATTTTTTTATAATTATAAAGGTTTTTTTAGTATAGTCATGCTAGCCATAGTTAATGCAAACTATGAGTTTATTTTTTTGGATATTGGCAAAAATGGCCGCAATTCGGATGGGGGAGTTATTGATCAGACGGAGTTCGCTCGTCGTCTAAAGAACGGCACTCTGAACCTGCCATCCAGGGAGCAAACTGTTGAGGGTATGAGCTTTGTGTTTATCGCAGATGAGGCTTTTGCGCTTGGGGAGCATCTCATGAAGCCCTACCCTCAGAGGAACCTCACCCCAGACCAAAGGATTTACAACTACCGGTTGTCCAGAGCTCGCAGAGTTGTGGAGAATGCCTTCGGGATAATGGCCAACCGGTTCCGGATATTCCTGACGTCCATAAACCTGGCACTGTACAAAGTGGATAATGTGGTCTTGTGTTGCTGCATTTTGCACAACTTCCTACGCAGGAATGCACAAAATTATGTATTGCAGCAACTGGATACTGACCCTGCTATGCCAGGTACAAGTGGAGAGGCCCAACCTTCTAACCAAGTGGAGTCCATGACGTCAATGGAAGTTGGACGGTCAGCATTGGCATCACACAGGGCCCGTCAGATCCGCCAGGAATATCTGGACTATTTCGTGGGGAGAGGAGCTGTGTCCTGGCAGCAATCACTGTCACACACCCATTAATCTTGTTAAAGATTGGACACACAAGATAAATGTCAGAGATATATTATTTTTCAACACATTAAAAAAAAATTGCAATGATTCAGTATTGTGGATTCTAATAATTTGGGCACATATGCCAAACACAATTATTTGGGTTAATCATGTGTTATATATGTGTGACTTTGGAAGGGTTAATACATTCATCAGTGTGTTTATTTACTGTAGTCTCTCACCAGCTGATCCAAAGTGATGATGGCCATGTGTTATTTTTGAGCCAGTGGTGTAAATACAAGGGCCTTCTGCACCCCACAAAATTTACACAAACCCTGTCACATTGAGAACTAGGTCACACCCATGGTTCATCTAATGTCACCTTACATTGGTGGTTCTTGTCCAGAAGTTGCCCATAGTATATATTTAATATAATACATTAGGGTATTAACAACGTACCTACACCTGTTATGTTGTGTTCATTTATGACATCCTTCTCACTGCCCACCAATGTTAGGATATGTCAGTGTTATGTGAAACTTGATCATTGTTCATCTCAAAGTGTTATATATATAAGTAATGGAAAGTGAACTAGAGCAACGAACAAGCAATACACTATAGATTACACTGATCTCCCTACACTGCCAATATCAATGCCATATTGAATCCTAGGACTGCTAGTACCTTGAGTGTTGAGTCACACTTATGCAATGTGGGAAGTCTGCGACTTTGCATCCTTCCTGCATCGCATAAGGGTGACCCACCACTTACTTTTTCCACAGGATTGTATTACACAAGTCTGAAGAACTGTGCCATCCAATCCTGATACATCAGAAATAAAGGGTCATGTGCGACTTGTGTGCGTGTTCAGTGTGAATGTAGCCATACAAAGTGTATGTCTCAATTCGCACTACACTCGCACAAAAGTCGCACATGATGCATTTATTCAGCTGCATCAGGATAGGATTGCACAGTCGTTCACACTTGTATGATCCAATCCTGTATGAAATGTCAGATCGCACTGTGATATGCGTATAAACGGTTGGGATCTTTAACATTTCATTGACACCTCCAGCAACTCGCATATGGCAGTGTCCAAAATGCTTTCATTAACATGTAAATGTGGGAATAGGACAGCCATCATACATGTAATGCTTCTTTACACAGCTTTAGATCTCGACCCCCCCAACGAAAGTCAAATAAAGAATGGAACACACATTGTTGAATGTACAAAATTTTTTTTTCAAAACATTCACAGGGTTAGGGTTAGGGTTAGGGTTAGGGTTAGGGTGTTTTCAAGTTTTTTTCCCAAACTTGGGTACACTCTTAACAACTGAGTGCCATCAAGATATCATAAAATATTAAAAAACTTTTGTAAGAAAAGGAACCAATAAAAACATAAAAAATGTCTTTAAAACTTTTTAAAATTTGGCAATCATGTCGACAAAATCTCGCATTTTTGATTGCAATGCCGTTGCTGTTTCCTTGATTTGCTCGAGGTCTGAGCAACATTGGAGTGCCTCACGGGTTAGTTTTGCTAAAGTGCAAGTAGGTAAATCATGATCTGTAAAAAAATATACAACTGAGTCAATGTGAATCACCTACATGAGGTCATAATAGAGAAACATTTGGTGTCCAGGTTATTTTTAATTACTCTCGAGTTAATACCTACCCTGTTCTTATGCTCTTTTGCCCTAGGCTCTTCTTCTTCCTCCTGTCCTCCTCTGATCCTGTTGCTGATGATTCTGCCGGTCTCCTGAGCTTACTATATATTCATTAGGGGTGTGAACGCATGATGACGTCAGTGTGAGGGCATGGTCGTAATGTATATATATTAAGCTGCAGAGACCAGAGACGGGCAGAATGCACGGCAACAGCATCAGATGAGGACAGGAGGAAGAAGCAGAACCTAGGGCAAAAGAGCAGACAACATAAGAGCAGAAGATTGCACAGCAGAAGAGTGGAGAGGAGAAGATCCAAAGAGCAGAGTGGAGAAGACCGGATGAAGATATTTAAGAACATTTCATAAACGTCTCCTGTCGTTATTCACATACACTTCCATTTATGTGGTTAATGTGTAGGGGTACTATGTACCCCATACCCATTCACACAGTGATTGGTGTCCGGGATCTGGGGGCCACCCTTTGTTGAAGGTTGCTTCCAAAGTCCTAGGAACCCCCTGGCCGCATGACCCCCCAAAACCACCAGACAGGGTTGTGGGGATGAGGCTCTTGTCCTCCTCTACATGGGAGTAAGGTGCTTTTGGGTGTGCGGTGCAGAGGCCCCCTGGCCCAAAGCAACAAAACCCCCCCATGTTGAGGGCATGTGTCCTGCTGTGGTCCAGGGGGTGTTTGTTCCGCTTGCTCGTTCTCTTTCCTGGCCTGACAAGCTGCATGCTTGTATAAGGGTCTGGTAGGGGTTTTGGGGGTAACCCACGCTGTTTTTTTGTTGTGGGCATACCCTCAAACTCAATACCACACACAAAAGGCCTGGTTGTGAACTTGGGGGGACACCCACGGTGGGTTCTTCAATTTTTTGGTGTAGTTCCCCCTCAAAAATCTTCACAACGCAAGTGGCCCCGCAAATCAGAGCATCCTGATCCGACTTACGGTGCGACTTCCATTCAAATAAAGAGGCTCCCATAGGGAACTAGTGTTGACAATTGGAGGCTAAAAATAACACTGATAAAAATCATTCTGAAAAAACCTACGTGGGCACACAATTGGCTCTTGGACACTTGGTCCGGGATCCTCAAGATTTTGGGAAGTGGCTTCCACGCTGCTTGGCAAGTTGCCAGGAGATCTGGGTTCTGAGCTGGCTGGGGATGCCACATCCTGGCATGATGCAACATCTGCAATGTAAATTTGTAAGGGAATACAAGAATATAAGGTTAAACAATCATTGCAAATACACATATTTCTATGATCCCACTACACAAAAATCTGTGACTACCAACCTTCTTGTTGTTCTGGTGTCTGGTCACTTGTTGGCTCCACCAGAATAACCTCAGGCATAATGTCTTCATCTACATAATACAAAACATTGGCCATATCATAAAAGTCACAAGAGGTACATTTGTTAGGACATGGTGCCCTGCTTGATAGCTCTTTCAGTAACAAATATGAAGACATGTACATGGTTATCTACGAAAAATATGGTACATTAATGTTTGACAGTGCATAGGAACCAATCACCTTTAGTCGAATCTGTGCCACCATCTGGGCCCATGTCCTCCTCTTCTTCCACAACTGCCGATGGAGCTGCCAAACTTCTCCTCCTCCTTTCCCATTGTTTGGCACGGAGTTTACGTTTTTCTCCTATTTAAAGGTTTGAATAATAATCTGTGATTAATAGGAATGTTTGCTGAGAAGATTCGTGCAGGAAAGAACGTTCGTTGCAACACAATACATATATTTTTAACTATGGCTTCCTGACTTTTAATGTCATATACTAAAACATCAACAATAGATTGATCTAATCACGACATGACAACTAAAATGAGTAATCTAACTTTTTACATAGACATTATAATCTAGACATGTTAATACAACATACACCAAATTATAAAAAACATATTGCATGATTAAAAAAAAAATAAATAAATAAAACTTACTTTTTTTCAAAATCCTATGGATTTGGGAAAGCTGATCCTGCTCACGGTGTTTCAGGTCAGACCACCGTTTCCGAATCTGATCTTTCGATCGCTCCACACCGAAATTTTTTTACCAAACAGGCCACCACCTTATCCATGATGCCATCTTTCCTGGCATTGGGCCGATCGTAATTTGCCAACTTGCCATCATTTTTCTAAAATGGAGACCATCTCCACCATTTCTGGCTTTGACATGGGTGTAGCCCTTGATTTTCTGGTGGCCCAATCACTTCGGCCCACACTAATTGAGCTCCCAGATTGTTGAGACATTATTCTCGATTACAAGATTTTTCCACTGCTTCAGGTGTGAGTGTCGCATGTAGGCCTGATCTTCGGCACGTACACACCCCTGCACAAGCCCGCCACTGGAGGAGGAGTTGACGCCTGCGCTGTATTTAAAGGACGCAAGTTCGTTCGGCCGACGATTCGCTAGCGGACATATCGAGGGTTGGAGCACGATCGAGCGGCGAATCACGACTTTTCCCCACAAACAAAGGTACGACTCTTTTAATAGAAAGTGTGTGTTTTGAGCCCTATACAGCTTTTATTAGGAATATCTTTATTATGTGCCAAAATACATGCTATTTTAATATGTTTTGTGTTGTGTTGTGTCTTGCAGGCATATACTGTCCTGCAATATGGTGGACAATTACACCACCCACAACTTTCTCATCAGTTTCATTGATGAGTACAGGCAACTGCCGTGTTTGTGGCAAGTGAAGTCGGCAGAATATAAAAATAAGAAACTAAAAAAACAGGCCATGGAACATTTGGTGGCCTTCTACAAGCCCGTCTGTCCTGGGGCAAATTTTAATTATATACGCAAAAAAATAAACAGCATTCGCACTGCCTACAGGCGGGAGGTAAAGAAAATAGAAGATTCCACCCAGTCTGGAGCAGGTGCACGGAATGTACATGTACCACGGCTGTGGTACTTTGATAACCTGCGGTTCCTGGCAGACACCTTGGAATCCAGGCCGTCAATTTCTACGCTGCCTTCGACTTCGGCAGAGGGCTCAGTGTCTGTAGATCCAAGCCAGGATGAGGATTTGATGGAGGAGAGTTTTACTCAGGTATGGCATTTCACAATATATTGTCTGCTAAAATGTAATCATGTAACAAAATTATAAGCTAAACCATAATTGACCCTTTATGTAAACGGGCATAGCAAGGGGTTGGCATGACAGGCAACCGCCAGGGGCGCAGGCCAAGGGGGGTGGGTCACAAAAACATTGGCATTGTTTTAGTGTTTATTTTAACAATCCACTCAGCCTGCACACCCCAGAACCCCCAGTTTGCAGGCGGATTCATGCAGGTGTAAAACATTGAGAGCTGCTTCATGCAGGTGTAAAACATTGAGAGCAGCTGAGCCAAAAGACCAGGAGACTGAGACTGCCTCTCACTGCATCCCCAGCACACCTCTGGTCTTACAAACACTGCTGCATCCCCAGCACACCTCTGGTCCTAACAAACACTGCTGTAGCCTCAGCATTCCTCTGGCTCAACCTTTTTTAATACAAAACTAACAGCTCCTGCAAATGATCCATCCATCCTTGCTTCCATGTCTCTGGTCTCTCACTCTGGGTCAGCAAGGCAGGTGGCTTCCTTATTCCTGTTTCCCTGCACTGCTTCACCCTCAATGCCCTACATCAAGCCCTCTGCAAGTTCAGGCCCCTCTCTCTCTGCAACCCCCTCCTCTCTCTCTCACACCCCCTCTTTCTCTCCCTCTCTCTAGCTCTCAACCCTCTCTTTCTTTTTCACACCTGAGACAATGATTGCCCACTAGAGAGCTCTACACTGGGCAAACAAGGGGCAAATTAGAAACTTTTAATGCCCTTTAATTTTTTTTTTGGGGGGTGGGTTACAGTTTTACATTGATCTTGGGGGGGGGGGGTTGTTGCCAAATACAGCTCCTCAACAAGGGCACTGGAGACCCTAGATACGCCACTGTATGTAAAGTCTGCTATTTGTTCACAATAATATAACAAACATGACTTTTTATATACACTATAACATTGTAATCAATTGTTCATTTCATCAACAGGGAAGTGTCACTGAGGAGGAGCCAGGTTGCAGCCAGGAGCCTGGGGAGCCTGCGGAGCCTGAGGAGCCTGTGGAACTATTTCCACCACCACCTCCTCCTGCCAAACGGAGGCAAAAGAGGAAGCACGTGGATGATATCACAGACGAATTTATCCAGGAGGCCACCATAGCCCTACGTCGGAAACCGGAGGCCAATGAGTCCTTCGGCAACATGACGGCCAAAATTTTGGATAAGGTGGACCTCAGGCAGTGTCAGTATGCCAGAAAAATTATCCTTGATGTGCTGCAAAAGGCTGAAAACGGGATCCTTAATGAGCACAGCCATGCATGCCAGGAGCACCCGTGCCCTCCACCTCCACCTCCACAACACCCACCACCTCGCCAAATGCCACATGGCCAGTGGCAATATGGCCAGCAGGATCCAAACCTGCCCTCATGGCAACCTGATTTCAGTTACCAGCAACTTTAATTTTTGTAACCCCCTATTATTTATTTTACCCCTGTTTGCCAGTTTCTAGTTTAATTTTGTCCAAATGGACCTTTTTTATGTTTAGTTATACGGAAAGTATTGATGTTTTCTTTGGTTTTTTTTGCTGAGATACAAAAAATAAAGAAAATGAAAATAAAAAATGGCCTATCTGAATTTGTTAACATGTTTAATATTGTGCATAACCTGAAAAATATGTTTTAGACATTAATTCATACAAGAATAAAGGGTCATATCAATAGTTAGATCTTTGCTGTTTACAAAATAATAATGGTGAAGAGTTCAAATTATTTAATTATAAAATTTGATAGAACAGATAGAATAGACAAACATTATCTTCATCATAACAGAACACATGCCTTTTGATTAGAAAAGTATGGCATTATGAGCAGCATCTTCCTTCTTCTCACATTTATCAAGATGAGCATGTGCTCCGCATTTCACCTATTTCTTGGACTGCCGCGAGCCGAAAGTTCTTTCTGAATAAAATGATGAGTTTACTAGAGAAAATTCTTCCGGGAACTCATTTGGTTTGATCATGCGTGTTGGGATTTGTAGCTGTGTGTCGGCCGAATTCTGTACTGACAGGCGAACAATCGTCCGTTCTGGTGTCCGCAGACAAAAATTTTCATGTTTGCAAGAAAGACTTTTGTCCGCGGATTGTGCGCAGACAGCTGTCGGAGGCACCATACTAACACGCGTACAATCGGCAGATCTTTCGTCCGCCGACGTTTGTATGACGACGATCGGTACGTGTGTACGGGCCTTTACTATACTGTAGTAGGTATATAGGGTCAAAATGGTGTAAGCACCCCTTACAAGCTTTGAAAATAAAGTAGACTGCAGAAATAAATACATTATATACATGTTTGGTTAAAAAAAATTACATACACACACACACACATATATTTTTTTTTATATACAGTCCAAAAAATCATATGCATTTACATTACAAAACAGCTACCACATAATGCATTGAGATGGATAACTAGATAGGTGGATGTTTGAGTGGACTGACGGGCAAACATGATAATGTGGTATTAAAAAGGGGGGTAATAATACCAGCGCTATGGAGTTTCCCTAGGTTTTTTAATAAAATATATAAGTGGTTTAAAAGCTGCCACCAGCCTACCTCTGAGGTAGTGAATATATAGAAGGTGTAAAATGTGCTGGTATATCTGGCGCTACCACACTGCACAGGAAAAAACCTTAAACCATATATGTGCTTAATAAATGCAATAAAAGTGAATCATAGGTCAGTTGACCTAAAAAGTGCTCAGTGCTGCAAAATAAATGGCTAGATATGGTCTTGCATGGGGCCAGAGACCCATATATATCGTGCTATAAAGTGAAGCTTTTTATTTATGAGTAACAGGTTGTGCCAGTGACACTATGGGGAACATGTGCTCACGGATTGCGGCATGCTGGTGAATGTTAGTGTTAATCCCCGTGGCCCCCACTAGGTAGAAGCACTTACCGCACACACTGCTTGTAGACCGGATTGCACCTAAGGTCTTGATCCCTCTTTGTATGGTGATGTGCACACCGTCTGTGAGCTGTGCTTCAAATCAATCTGTTTCCAATCTGATCACTGGCAGTTGATGCGTAGCACTGCAAGCATAAAACATCTCCCATTGCGTAGTACAGTTAGAGTATACAAGGCAAAAACATATCCACTCACAGTTGAGGAAGTTCACCGTCAGCGTACAGGGTCCGGTGTTCCATGAAAAAAACCTACCCGTGAAAATTTCATACCCTCGTCACTTACGGTCAGCGAACAGCTGAGGAGCTCACTAGTGCGCATGCTCTGAGGGTATGGAATGTATGGAATGTGTGTTATAATGTTACACCGCATCAGCTGTTTCGGCGGTTACATTAAAACATCTCCGCTGCAACATCAATCATCTCCGCTCCTACCCCTGTCACTTCCCTGATGTTGGCTACTAAATGTAAAAGCGGATCACAGAGCCGAGATCTTCGTCATTTAGATTTCATACACCCGCCGCCGCTTTTACATTTATTAGCCAAGATCAGGGAAGTGACAGGGATAGGAGCGGCGATGAATCATGTTGCAGCCGAGCTCTTGTAATGTAACCGCTGAGTCGGTGTAACGTTATACACACTACCGCGATAATTTCATACCCTTCGAGCATGCGCACTAGTCTGCTCCTCAGCTGTTCCATTTAGTTTCTAACAGGAAGGGACGTGGGTATGGATTTCTCACGGGGTATGCTTTTCTCACGTTACACCGGTATCCTGGGTTGCTTCCGCGTTCCACGGGCTGGAACCACTGCGACCGGAAGTGACGTGTGACGACATCATCTGGAGGTATTATTTCCTATGGCTTCTGCAGTTATCTAAAAGATGTACTTCTGACATACAGGTAAATACACTGGATACTGTTTACCCCAAATAATTTTTTAACTATATTTAAAAAACCTTGTGATATATACACTTGCTTACCAATGCATAGACAAGAGGGTGACAACTCTCTTTCCTGTTTCAGCTTTGTAGCTTCCTGTGTTCTCTTTCTGTTACCTTGACAATGAATCAACACCATTACACTCTAAATATAAATTAATTTTATTATTTTTGTTTCTTAATGAAAGTGGAAAAATATAAATTGATTGCAGAAGGTTTCTGCAAAGGCAGCAATGCAGTGATATTGTATTTTATTTTATTTGCTGAAAGTGAAAAACTAATACATGCTTATATTGTAATAAGGTTTCCTCATAAATGACATATGTGACCACTAACTTGTAGGTGCTGCAAGCCAATATGTGTCTTAAATAGCCCTAGTTGTATTGTTAGATATCAAGAAGCATTTGAGGAAAGGTCTTTGTAAGAGAAAAAGATTATATATCCAAGGTGTTTAATGTAATAACCCACTGTATCTTCAGGTAACAAAAAGATCCCAATACAATTTTATACAATTGTCTGTTTCTGATTTCCAGTCTTTTGTGTCCTTCATAATAGAAATGTCACTATGAAATAGTTATCAGTGGTGTGGAAAATCAGTGTTGGGGCTGACCGTTTGCATTAGAGTCATGGACTGTAAAAGCATCTTTCCTGACAGACTCAATGGCAGCATATGTATGGGTTAACCTCACCACCCCACTCCCATAAATCTTTCCTCTGAGCCAGAGGCCACGTTCCTTTTTTGTCCTCCTCCTAAGGACCAGAATGGTTGAAGTCTTACCTTAGTGACCACGATCGAGGCATGGTTGTTCTGCAAACTGTGCCCTGGAGGACGTGTGGAGTCTCCAGCAGTCCCCAGCTATTAGTGAGGTGGAGAAGGGCAATGAATTCGCTGCCATGTGGAGTCCCCAGCAGTCCCCAGCTATTAGCGGAGCGGAGAAGGGCGTTAGATTCGGTGCCATGTGGAGTCTCCAACAATCCCCAGCTATTAGCGGGGTGGAGAAGGGCGATGGATGCGATGTCACGAAGAGGTAAGCTTGGCCATTGGCAGCAATGCGGCAGTACAGCCTAAGAGCTATTAGCAGGGGGTCATAAACACCCTGGGCCCGTGCAGCAGCATCTTCTGGATCCAGGCAGGGTCTTGAGGGATGCTGTGTGCGTTGATGTATACTTTTATTTTGCATATTCTATGGCAGCAGTTGTGTTTGTTTGTCTGCTTTTCTTCCCTGGCTCTAGTGTCTTACAGCCTATGGCGGCTGCAGTGCATTTGCATTCAAAGCCACTGATCTCAGCTTGCAGTAGTTTCCCTAAATGCTGTGTGCAATCATCACAGGTATATGCTCTGCAATAAAACCCATGTGTGCTGCCTGTGTGTGAGATCCTGATGGTTTTATCACATGAGCAAGTTGGCTGTCTGTGAAGTCTCCACACAACAGATGTACCAATGCCCCCCCCCCCCCACCCTTGTGGCCAGTCCTTGTGGCTAGTCCTTGTGTAGCAGGGATGAGTGGGTGTGTATAACCCTTTCCTTTCTTCGCTTGCCTGGGCACTCCTTATGGGTTTTTAACCTTTTCCTTTCTACCCTATTTTGTTTTCTTTTTAGGTTTTTAAGTCCTTCTAGGTCAGATTGACAATACATGGCACGAGATGATAAAGACCTCATTAGGTCACTACATCAACATTCTTCTTCCAGATTTAGTCATCATTGGTCACCATCAAGGTCCAGCCTTCATAGCAGAAGCTCTGAATCCTCCTTTAAGCACCACATCCACCGCCATGTCAGCCGCTCCAAGGAAGGGGCCTGCTGGGGATGCAGACAAATACGTCTGTGATAACGCCCAATAGGCGGGCGAAACGCGTTGACGCAATTTCTGGCTTACGGCTGTACCTTACGTCACTTCTGGTCGCGGTGGAATGCAAACAGGGACTAGCGCTACCCGAGCGGCCACTTGCAACAAGGAAGTCCTCTCTCTGTTTTCAATATTGCGGCTTTACATCTGGCAAATTGTGAGTGTATATATTTTGCTTTTAATTAATAAACGGCTTGCTTAAGGATACTACACTATAGGAGTTTTCTTTACATATGGCCACTAAATATGATGTCGCGAACATAAAATTTAATGTTCGCGAACGGCGAACGCGAACATCGGCAAATGTTCGCGAACCGGCGAACATTGCAAACCGCCATAGACTTCAATAGGCAGGCGAATTTTAAAACCCACAGGGACTCTTTCTGGCCACAATAGTGATGGAAAAGTTGTTTCAAGGGGACTAACACCTGGACTGTGGCATGCCGGAGGGGGATCCGTGGCAAAACTCCCATGGAAAATTACGTAGTTGACGCAGAGTCGGGTTTTAATCCATAAAGGGCATAAATCACCTAACATTCCTAAATTGTTTGGAATAACGTGCTTTAAAACATCCAGTGTGTGTATACGATCAGGTATGATGTTGTATCGATCAGGTAGTGTAAGGGTTACGCCCGCTTCCCAGTGACAGACCAAACTCCCCGTTTAACACACCGCAAACATCCGCAAACAGACCACAACCGACCAAAATGGGACAGGAACTGGGCTTTAAGGGTTAGGGTTAGGTTTAGTGTTAGGGGATAGGGTTAGGGTTACGGTGAGATACTTAGGGTTAGAGTTAGTAACCCTACCCCTACGCCTCTAACCCTAACCCTCTAACCCTAAGCACTAAAAATAACCCTAACCCTAGCCCTAACCCTAGCCCTAACCCTAATTCTAATTTTTTTTATGGTTTTGGACATGCTACAGAGCTGAAACTTCACAGGTACACTTTTTAGACCCCCCAGACACCAAATCACACAAAAAAAAGTTCTTAAAAATTGTCATTTTTGATAGAGAGCCAATTATTCGAAAAATTAAAAAAAAATAAAAATAAAAAAAAAACAAAAAATTTCTTTGGATTTAGTGTAATTTTTTTTGACATATATATATATATATATATATATATATATATATATATATATTGTCCCCAAAAGCCCTTTTTAGGGCTGGTATTTGAGTATATTTTTTATATATATTTATCAGGCATTTTTGGAGGCAGGCGTGACTTTTTTGGGATTAGTGTGGGGGGGAAGGGGTCTAAAAAGTGTACCTGTGAAGTTTCAGCTCTGTAGCGTGCCCAGAACCAGAAAAAAAAAGATATAGGTGTAAAAGGAGGGTTCCCACCATCCCTGCTCTACTGAAAAATGATCTTTTTTTCTGGTTCTGGACATGCTACAGAGCTGAAACTTCACAGGTACACTTTTTAGACCCCCCAGACACTAAATCATACAAAAAAAGTTCTTAAAAATTTTCATTTTTGATAGAGAGACAATTATTCGAAAAATTAAAAAAAAATAAAAATAAAAAAAAAAATAAAAAATTTCTTTGGATTTAGTGTAATTTTTTTTGACATATATATATATATATATATATATATATATATATATATATTGTCCCCAAAAGCCCTTTTTAGGGCTGGTATTTGAGTATATTTTTTATATATATTTATCAGGCATTTTTGGAGGCAGGCGTGACTTTTTTGGGATTAGTGTCGGGGGGGGGGGGGGTCTAAAAAGTGTACCTGTGAAGTTTCAGCTCTGTAGCGTGCCCAGAACCAGAAAAAAAAGATCATATACCGTATATACTCGAGTATAAGCCGACCCGAGTATAAGCCGAGACCCCTACTTTTACCACAAAAAGATGGGAAAAATCATTGACTCGAGTATAAGCCTAGGGTGAGAATGCAGGGCGGCGGGCATGGTGCAGGAGAATGCAGGGTACTGGCATGGTACAGGAGAATGCAGGGTACTGGCATGGTGCAGGAGAATGCAGGGTACTGGCATGGTGCAGGAGAATGCAGGGTACTGGCATGGTACAGGAGATTGCAGGGTACTGGCATGGTGCAGGAGATTGCAGGGTACTGGCATGGTGCAGGAGATTGCAGGGTACTGGCATGGTGCAGGAGAATGCAGGGTACTGGCATGGTGCAGGAGAATGCAGTGTACTGGCATGGTGCAGGAGAATGCAGGGTACCGGCATGGTGCAGGAGAATGCAGGGTACTGGCATGGTGCAGGAGATTGCAGGGTACTGGCATGGTGCAGGAGAATGCAGGGTACTGGCATGGTGCAGGAGATTGCAGGGTACTGGCATGGTACTAGAGGATCCGGGGTTGTGGGCATACTACAGGAGATGCAGTGCTGTGGGCATGGTACATGTGGACCATGCCCGCAGCACTGCATCCCTCGTAGTGTGCCCGCAGCCCATGGCAGGTAGTGAAGCTGTTTCACTTACCTGTTCCAGAGGCGCCTTCATTTTAAAAATGGCGCCGCCCGGCGCGACACGTCATTGCGCACGCGCCGCCGCCGCTCGTATACTTTCGGCTATTCCCGGCCTCTCCCGAGCGGCGCCGGGAATAGCCGAAATTACACGAGCGGCGGCGGCGCGTGCGCGGTAACATGTATGCGACGGGCGGCGCCATTTTTAAACCTTAAACCCGTCGGAGAGGACATTTTTTTCCTTGACTCGAGTATAAGCCGAGGGGGACGTTTTCAGCACAAAAAAATGTGCTGAAAAACTCGGCTTATACTCGAGTATATACGGTAGGTGTAAAAGGGGTTCCCACCATCCCTGCTCTACTGAAAATGATCTTTTTTTCTGGTTCTGGACATGCTACAGAGCTGAAACTTCACAGGTACACTTTTTAGACCCCCCCAGACACTAAATCATACAAAAAAAGTTCTTAAAAATTGTCATTTTTGATAGAGAGCCAATTATTCGAAAAATTAAAAAAAATAAAAAATAAAAAAAAAAAAAAAATTTCTTTGGATTTAGTGTCTGGGGGGTCTAAAAAGTGTACCTGTGAAGTTCTGGTTACTTCTGAATTAGGGTTAGGGCTAGGGTTAGGGTTAGGGCTAGGGTTAGGTTTAGGGTTAGGGTTATTTTTATGGCTAGGCTTAGAGGGTTAGGGTTAAGGTTAGAGGGTTAGGGTTATGGTTAGAGGGTTAGGGTTAGGTTTAGTGTTAGGGGATAGGGTTAGGGTTATGGTGAGATACTTAGGGTTAGAGTTAGTAACCCTACCCCTCTAACCCTAACCCTCTAACCCTAAGCACTAAAAATAACCCTAACCTTAGCCCTGACCCTAACCCTAGCCCTAACCCTAATTCTAATTTTTTTTCTGGTTCTGGACATGCTACAGAGCTGAAACTTCACAGGTACACTTTTTAGACCCCCCAGACAATAAATCCAAAGAAATTTTTTTTTATTTTTTTTTTTTTTTTATTTTTCCAATAATTGGCTCTCTATCAAAAATGACAATTTTTAAGAACTTTTTTGTGTGATTTAGTGTCTGGGGGGTCTAAAAAGTGTACCTGTGAAGTTTCAGCTCTGTAGCATGTCCAGAACCAGAAAAAAAGATAATTTTTCAGTAGAGCAGGGATGGTGGGAACCCTCCTTTTACACCTATATGATCTTTTTTTTTCTGGTTCTGGGCATGCTACAGAGCTGAAACTTCACAGGTACACCTTTTAGACCCCCCCCCCAGACAATAAATCCAAAGAAATTTTTTTTTTTTATTTCTTTTTTTAATTTTTCCAATAATTGGCTCTCTATCAAAAATGACAGTTTTTAAGAACTTTTTTTGTGTGATTTAGTGTCTGGGGAGTCTAAAAAGTGTACCTGTGAAGTTTGAGCTCTGTAGCATGTCCAGAACCAGAAAAAAAGATCATTTTTCAGTAGAGCAGGGATGGTGGGAACCCTCCTTTTACACCTATATGATCTTTTTTGTCTGGTTCTGGGCATGCTACAGAGCTGAAACTTCACAGGTACACTTTTTAGACCCCCAGACAATAAATCCAAAGACATTTTTTTTATTTTTTTTTTTTAATTTTTCCAATAATTGGCTCTATCAAAAATGACAATTTTTAAGAACTTTTTTTGTATGATTTAGTGTCTGGGGGGGTCTAAAAAGTGTACCTGTGAAGTTTCAGCTCTGTAGCATGTCCAGAACCAGAAAAAAGATAATTTTTCAGTAGAGCAGGGATGGTGGGAACCCTCCTTTTACACCTATATGATCTTTTTTTTCTGGTTCTGGGCATGCTACAGAGCTGAAACTTCACAGGTACACTTTTTAGACCCCCCAGACAATAAATCCAAAGACATTTTTTTTTATTTATTTTTTTTAAATTTTTCCAATAATTGGCTCTCTATCAAAAATGACACTTTTTAAGAACTTTTTTTGTATGATTTAGTGTCTGGGGGGTCTAAAAAGTGTACCTGTGAAGTTTCAGCTCTGTAGCATGTCCAGAACCAGAAAAAAAGATCATTTTTCAGTAGAGCAGGGATGGTGGGAACCCTCCTTTTACACCTATATGATCTTTTTTTTCTGGTTCTGGGCACGCTACAGAGCTGAAACTTCACAGGTACACTTTTTAGACCCCCCCCCCGACACTAATCCCAAAAAAGTCATGCCTGCCTCCAAAAATGCCTGATAAATATATATAAAAAAAAAATACTCAAATACCAGCCCTAAAAAGGGCTTTTGGGGACAATATATATATATATATATATATACATATACATATATATATATATATATATATATATATATATATATATATATATATATATATATCCAAAAAAAACCTCAAATACCAGCCCTAAGAAGGGCTTTTTGGGGTGCTGTCCTTACAGCAGTAGTGGACCAAGAACACTGACTAACAAGACCAGGAACACTGACTAACAACTGTCCCTAGCTATTAACAGCAGCAGCAGCAGCAGCAGCACTTTTCCTGCTCTCACTAACACACTGCTTCAGAAATGATCTAAGATGGATGCTACTCTTGCTTATTTATAGGAGGTGGGAGGGTGTGGGAGGGAGGTATGCTGATTGGTTGGAATGTGTCTGCTGACTGTGAGGTTCATGGTCAAAGTTTGCCTCAATGATGATGTATAGGAGGTGGACCGAACATCGCATATGTTCGCCCACGGAGGCGAACGCGAACATGCGAAGTTCGCCGGGAACTGTTCGCCTGCGAACAGTTCGGGACATCTCTACTGTCCACCTGGGGGAGATCGATTATATAGGAGCGAATCTAGTCCAAGGAAGGATCCTATCCTACAAAAGGCATCCCACTCCACACCGGACTATAGCATTGTTGACCCACATGCAGTATTGCTATGGGGTCCTGGCCGTTTGGTAAGTGGAAGTATTCAAGGGGAGTGGAACTGCACAAGATTGCACTTTATTTTTCATGGATTGGCACAGATTTGCATAATAAGAAGCACAGAGCACATTGCACTTTCACTGGTTACTTGCTTAAATTGGATTTTTGGGACTTATAAGAATAAGAAAAGACTTTTTAAAATTCATCACTGGTTCATTTATACATGTAATTATGTAGCATGGTGAATTAGCACTGTTTTGCACCTTAGTTTGATTTATTATATGAATTTATTGAATTTTTATTTTTGAAGCATCAGCACTATTATTCACCATAGCGAGACCATTTATTTTTCCATTTATTTATTTATTTATGCATTTAGGGTTGGTGGTATAATATCAGACTACCCAATATTTTTTTAACAATTTTCACATATTTGCACATTTGCACTTTTTCCAAGTATACCTTTTTTTGCTCTGTGTACTATCTTAACAAGTCTCTGTGTGAGCCATACTAAGCCCAGGCGGTTGGAAAAGGGGATAGTGATTTCCAGCAAATGGAATCTCTGGTGAGGCGTGTAGTGCAGAAAACCCTTAAAGAGTGGGGTACAAGCCACATGCAAAATCCAACAGCCATTACAGCGTGATCTCCCACTAGGGACGGCCAGGAAGAACTGGAAATATCCTGACCAAAACATCCATCTATGAAGATCTCAGAAAGTAAGGCAGAGCAAGATGAGTCCCTTTGCGCTTGTGACGCCTTTGGCAAGGCAATGAAGGGGCCATTTACATGAGTAAGAACCTGAAGAGTCTCCTGCAAAGCAAGAGGAAGTTCTTTAAGCACCTCTAGAGAGAGCGCTCTAATTTCCCCTTCCTAACGGAAATAAGGGACAGCATTTTAAATGAGTGGAGCAAGGTCGCGAGATTTACCTCCCTTCTGAGCAAGATGGCCAAGCTCTATCCATTCAGAGATAAGGATGTGAAGCATCTAAATGCTGCCTCTCTAGTTATTGAGGCCTTAAAGAGGCAAGAAAGCATGTTGCTCTTCCTTGGAAGATGCAGTTAATGGCCTGAAAGTCGGCCTGGGCTCTTGTGGCCATGTTTAAAGTGAGGGAAACGTGGAAGGAGAATGTGGACGCAGTATTCAAGAGCATTTTCAGAAACTCGGCAGTTCACAAGTCGGGGCTAGTGTTGGTTTCCAAGGTGAGGCTCCAATTGAGATCATCAGCATAGTGGCATGGGTTTTTCTCCTGTCAGTTATGGCAAAGTGAGTGCTATGGCTGGGGCCTGGGCTTGCTGATCCGCCTCTAACAGGCCTAGTGTAAGATCCCTTTGAGGGAGCTTCATCTTTTGGCAAGCTGGACAGCACCATAACCCAGGCCACAGCTGGCAAGTTGGGTCTTGCCTCAGAACCAGTGTCTGCTAGGCTGGAAGACGACACAGTCTAGAGGACAAAGTTCAGAGAGGGTCGCACTTTTTTACAGACCAGGTCTGGATTTTAGAGCTGGTGAAGAGGCCAGATATCCCCTCAGAAGTATGATAAAAGCTTGACCTCAGGTATCCAAGAAGCTACTGAGTATGAGCCTCAGACTATTGGAATGTCAAAGCGGTCTTTTCAGGACACGCATGGTCAATAAGAAGTCCTTCTCATCTCGAATTTGTTGCCACGGATTTTGCCTCATTCTGAGGTAAAATTAGGCATATACTCTTGTTTTATTTAAAGTCACTGGTGTCGCAAAGTGCTGCTTTGCCAGTCCCAGGATGCGAGAAATATTAGGGCATGTACTCGCCTCTCTTTAGGGTCATGAAGAGGAGTGGCTTGCGAAAGGCTGATTTTCGACCTTGTGCACCTAAAACAATTTTTATCAAAAGGAGAAGTTCAAAATGGAAACATATCTCTGATTCATAGGGGGTGCAGTCAGATCACTGGCTCATTTTCAATAGACCTAAAGATGCTTACTTTCATGTCCCCATTGTGGAAGACCTCTGCAAGTTCCTTTGGTTTGCCCTAGGTCAAGACCATCTCCAGCTTGCTTTTCTACTATTCGGGCTTTCAACATCACCCTGTGTGTTTTAAGGATCTTATTGATTGTTAAGGTCTTTTCAAAGCAAGGAGCATACGCCTGCATAGTAGTTACTTGGATGTTCTAATCCTACTATCCCAAGACAGAGGGCGGCTGCTCCTCAAAATTCGGCTGGCAGGTGATTCTAGAAAAGAGACACCTGGAGCCCACTCATTCTCTTCTGTCCCTCTGAGCTTATCAAAGGAAGCGGAGACAATAAGGTCTTGGGCTCAGAGAAATCGAGCCTACATCTTAGAGGCTTATTTCCCCGGAGTCCAGAATATTCTAACAGACTTTCTTTCCAAAGTCCAGTTGGACAACAAGGAATGGTCTCTACATGTGGAGGTTTTTCAGACGCAGATGCTCTGACGGATCAATGGAAATAAAAAAAAAAGAGGAAAAATACATTTGCGCTTACATCTTATATGTGACATATAAATGAATAAACCGATAAGTATCTGAAACCACAAGCTGCAACCAAAGGTGTGACACAAACACCTTAAAATAATAATCAAAAGAAAAAGTTGCGCTAAATGGTATCATCTATAATGCATATGCAACGTAAAAATCCAACTATAAGTTCGTGATAGTGTCCATAAACCAAGTGAGTCAGTGAATAAATTGAATAGGCTGATGGACTAAATCATTTCTTTAGTGAATAATCCCAGCACCACCATTAGTGATTCCATCACCAAAATGAGGATGGCTCCTTACCAGAAAGTTATGACCATAAAGGTCATCAGCGCTTGAAGTAAACACCTCCAGGGCTTCTATATAGGAGAGAGATTGGAAATCACCGTTCCCATGGTATGAATCCCAGACTTCAATAGGTATAGATGTTACTCGCCATGTAAAAAATATAAACGATTTGCCATAGTGTAAAATTATATGATCATTTTATTGAAATAAGGGATTAAAACTTACAAGCATCCGCTGGTATAGCACGGTAAATCATCATACGGTAAACAGTATCAATAGCCATAAAGCCGGCTCTCACACTGTCACCCGTCCTTACTGGATTATGCGCGGTGACGTCAGCATGTCACGAGCCGACGCGTTTTGTCACAGATGACGTCGTCTTGGGGTACCTGATGCCTTATTGGGCAATTAGGCCATGGTTCCTTTTGCTAGCACTGTTCAGCTACCGGAAACCCAGTGGCCCTTCTCATCAGGCCAGACCTTCTGTCACTGGGTGCTTTTCTAAATCCATGTCTAGCACGGTTAGGTCTGATAGTCTGGTTCTTGAGATTGGAGGTCCTCAGCTGCTCTTCCAGAGTCATCTCCTCTCTCTTGAATCCTAGGTGTGAACACAAACAAAGTTTATGGGAGAATCTGATCAAAGTCTGTGCAATAGATGTCTGCTGCTGACAGATCATGTACTGATCTAGAAGTTCTAAATATTCTGGGCTTCCTTCAGTCAGATTTAGATCTGACTCTATTGATCAGCTCCTTCAGAGTACAAGTGTCAGCTTTATTGGCCTTCACAGGTGTTTCTAGGTCTAGGCATCTTTCCCTGTCTAACAGTTCTTCAAGGGAGCTATTAGGTTCAAACCTCAGAGTAAGCAGAGGTTTTCCAAATGGAGTCTTCCTTTTTTTCTCAACCCCATCTCAGGAATTGAAGTGGAGTTTTCTATGGCTGTCTCCATTAAAGGCCTCTCTGTCATATTTGCCTTTCTCCTGGCTATCACGTCGGGATTAAAAAGCCTCAGAGATTGATTCACCGGTCACGGAGAACTTTTCTTAATGTTCTTCCATTTAGAGCAGTGCTTTTACCTTTGCTTGACTCAATTCCTAAGGGTACATCAGTCTTTCTTGGGAACCAAGAAATTGTTCTACCATCCTTTTGGAGTACTAACTTGCATCCTTTAGATGTTCGAGAGGTCACGCGGTGGCTTAGTTGGTTAAAGCACATGTCTAGTAAACCGGGAATCCTGAGTTTGACTCTCAGCAGTGCCTTCTTTTGGTTCTAGGAATCTCTAGATTCTAGATCTACAAGCTACAGCATCCTTCAGGCTTCAGAACGCCTGTTATTCTTTTTGCCAGAAAGGACAAAGGGAAACTTGCCTCATCTAAGAGGATTGTGGCATGGATTGTCTGGGCCATCCGACAGACTCACAGAGCCGAGGGCTTGGCTCCTTTGGGGATGGTGACCGCTCATTCGACCAGGAATGTGTCTACATCCTCGGCGGCTTTGCAGCATGTGGTTCCCAATGTAATAAGTAGGGTGGCCTTGTGGTCCCCGATCAATACATTTATAGCTCATTATTATGTAGAGCCAGCCTCCTTATCTTCTGTTAATATTTGGTTTTCAAATCCTGTCAGTTAACAGTGTCCACCCGGATGTCTATGGCTGGGTATTTCCTATACGTATTCCTGACAGACTCAATGGCAGCATATGTATGGGTTAACCTCACCACCCCACTCCCATAAATCTTTCCTCTGAGCCAGAGGCCACGTTCCTTTTTTGTCCTCCTCCTAAGGACCAGAATGGTTGAAGTCTTACCTTAGTGACCACGATCGAGGCATGGTTGTTCTGCAAACTGTGCCCTGGAGGACGTGTGGAGTCTCCAGCAGTCCCCAGCTATTAGTGAGGTGGAGAAGGGCAATGAATTCGCTGCCATGTGGAGTCCCCAGCAGTCCCCAGCTATTAGCGGAGCGGAGAAGGGCGTTAGATTCGGTGCCATGTGGAGTCTCCAACAATCCCCAGCTATTAGCGGGGTGGAGAAGGGCGATGGATGCGATGTCACGAAGAGGTAAGCTTGGCCATTGGCAGCAATGCGGCAGTACAGCCTAAGAGCTATTAGCAGGGGGTCATAAACACCCTGGGCCCGTGCAGCAGCATCTTCTGGATCCAGGCAGGGTCTTGAGGGATGCTGTGTGCGTTGATGTATACTTTTATTTTGCATATTCTATGGCAGCAGTTGTGTTTGTTTGTCTGCTTTTCTTCCCTGGCTCTAGTGTCTTACAGCCTATGGCGGCTGCAGTGCATTTGCATTCAAAGCCACTGATCTCAGCTTGCAGTAGTTTCCCTAAATGCTGTGTGCAATCATCACAGGTATATGCTCTGCAATAAAACCCATGTGTGCTGCCTGTGTGTGAGATCCTGATGGTTTTATCACATGAGCAAGTTGGCTGTCTGTGAAGTCTCCACACAACAGATGTACCAATGCCCCCCCCCCCCCCCCCCACCCTTGTGGCCAGTCCTTGTGGCTAGTCCTTGTGTAGCAGGGATGAGTGGGTGTGTATAACCCTTTCCTTTCTTCGCTTGCCTGGGCACTCCTTATGGGTTTTTAACCTTTTCCTTTCTACCCTATTTTGTTTTCTTTTTAGGTTTTTAAGTCCTTCTAGGTCAGATTGACAATACATGGCACGAGATGATAAAGACCTCATTAGGTCACTACATCAACATTCTTCTTCCAGATTTAGTCATCATTGGTCACCATCAAGGTCCAGCCTTCATAGCAGAAGCTCTGAATCCTCCTTTAAGCACCACATCCACCGCCATGTCAGCCGCTCCAAGGAAGGGGCCTGCTGGGGATGCAGACAAATACGTCTGTGAAAACGCCCAATAGGCGGGCGAAACGCGTTGACGCAATTTCTGGCTTACGGCTGTACCTTACGTCACTTCTGGTTGCGGTGGAATGCAAACAGGGACTAGCGCTACCCGAGAGGCCACTTGCAACAAGGAAGTCCTCTCTCTGTTTTCAATATTGCGGCTTTACATCTGGCAAATTGTGAGTGTATATATTTTGCTTTTAATTAATAAACGGCTTGCTTAAGGATACTACACTATAGGAGTTTTCTTTACATATGGCCACTAAATATGATGTCGCGAACATAAAATTTAATGTTCGCGAACGGCGAACGCGAACATCGGCAAATGTTCGCGAACCGGCGAACATTGCAAACCGCCATAGACTTCAATAGGCAGGCGAATTTTAAAACCCACAGGGACTCTTTCTGGCCACAATAGTGATGGAAAAGTTGTTTCAAGGGGACTAACACCTGGACTGTGGCATGCCGGAGGGGGATCCGTGGCAAAACTCCCATGGAAAATTACGTAGTTGACGCAGAGTCGGGTTTTAATCCATAAAGGGCATAAATCACCTAACATTCCTAAATTGTTTGGAATAACGTGCTTTAAAACATCCAGTGTGTGTATACGATCAGGTATGATGTTGTATCGATCAGGTAGTGTAAGGGTTACGCCCGCTTCCCAGTGACAGACCAAACTCCCCGTTTAACACACCGCAAACATCCGCAAACAGACCACAACCGACCAAAATGGGACAGGAACTGGGCTTTAAGGGTTAGGGTTAGGTTTAGTGTTAGGGGATAGGGTTAGGGTTACGGTGAGATACTTAGGGTTAGAGTTAGTAACCCTACCCCTACGCCTCTAACCCTAACCCTCTAACCCTAAGCACTAAAAATAACCCTAACCCTAGCCCTAACCCTAACCCTAATTCTAATTTTTTTTATGGTTTTGGACATGCTACAGAGCTGAAACTTCACAGGTACACTTTTTAGACCCCCCAGACACCAAATCACACAAAAAAAAGTTCTTAAAAATTGTCATTTTTGATAGAGAGCCAATTATTCGAAAAATTAAAAAAAAATAAAAATAAAAAAAAAACAAAAAATTTCTTTGGATTTAGTGTAATTTTTTTTGACATATATATATATATATATATATATATATATATATATATATATATATTGTCCCCAAAAGCCCTTTTTAGGGCTGGTATTTGAGTATATTTTTTATATATATTTATCAGGCATTTTTGGAGGCAGGCGTGACTTTTTTGGGATTAGTGTGGGGGGGAAGGGGTCTAAAAAGTGTACCTGTGAAGTTTCAGCTCTGTAGCGTGCCCAGAACCAGAAAAAAAAGATCATATAGGTGTAAAAGGAGGGTTCCCACCATCCCTGCTCTACTGAAAAATGATCTTTTTTTCTGGTTCTGGACATGCTACAGAGCTGAAACTACACAGGTACACTTTTTAGACCCCCCCAGACACTAAATCATACAAAAAAAGTTCTTAAAAATTTTCATTTTTGATAGAGAGACAATTATTCGAAAAATTTAAAAAAAATAAAAATAAAAAAAAATTAAAAATTTCTTTGGATTTAGTGTAATTTTTTTTTGACATATATATATATATATATATATATATATATATATTGTCCCCAAAAGCCCTTTTTAGGGCTGGTATTTGAGTATATTTTTTATATATATTTATCAGGCATTTTTGGAGGCAGGCGTGACTTTTTTGGGATTAGTGTCGGGGGGGGGGGGTCTAAAAAGTGTACCTGTGAAGTTTCAGCTCTGTAGCGTGCCCAGAACCAGAAAAAAAAAGATCATATACCGTATATACTCGAGTATAAGCCGACCCGAGTATAAGCCGAGACCCCTACTTTTACCACAAAAAGATGGGAAAAATCATTGCCTCGAGTATAAGCCTAGGGTGAGAATGCAGGGCGGCGGGCATGGTGCAGGAGAATGCAGGGTACTGGCATGGTACAGGAGAATGCAGGGTACTGGCATGGTGCAGGAGAATGCAGGGTACTGGCATGGTGCAGGAGAATGCAGGGTACTGGCATGGTACAGGAGATTGCAGGGTACTGGCATGGTGCAGGAGATTGCAGGGTACTGGCATGGTGCAGGAGATTGCAGGGTACTGGCATGGTGCAGGAGAATGCAGGGTACTGGCATGGTGCAGGAGAATGCAGGGTACTGGCATGGTGCAGGAGAATTCAGGGTACTGGCATGGTGCAGGAGAATGCAGGGTACTGGCATGGTGCAGGAGATTGCAGGGTACTGGCATGGTGCAGGAGAATGCAGGGTACTGGCATGGTGCAGGAGATTGCAGGGTACTGGCATGGTACTAGAGGATCCGGGGTTGTGGGCATACTACAGGAGATGCAGTGCTGTGGGCATGGTACATGTGGACCATGCCCGCAGCACTGCATCCCTCGTAGTGTGCCCGCAGCCCATGGCAGGTAGTGAAGCTGTTTCACTTACCTGTTCCAGAGGCGCCTTCATTTTAAAAATGGCGCCGCCCGGCGCGACACGTCATTGCGCACGCGCCGCCGCCGCTCGTATACTTTCGGCTATTCCCGGCCTCTCCCGAGCGGCGCCGGGAATAGCCGAAATTACACGAGCGGCGGCGGTGCGTGCGCGGTAACATGTATGCGACGGGCGGCGCCATTTTTAAACCTTAAACCCGTAGGAGAGGACATTTTTTTCCTTGACTCGAGTATAAGCCGAGGGGGACGTTTTCAGCACAAAAAAATGTGCTGAAAAACTCAGCTTATACTCGAGTATATACGGTAGGTGTAAAAGGGGTTCCCACCATCCCTGCTCTACTGAAAAATGATCTTTTTTTCTGGTTCTGGACATGCTACAGAGCTGAAACTTCACAGGCACACTTTTTAGACCCCCCCAGACACTAAATCATACAAAAAAAGTTCTTAAAAATTGTCATTTTTGATAGAGAGCCAATTATTCGAAAAATTAAAAAAAAAATAAAAATAAAAAAAAAATAAAAAATGTCTTTGGATTTAGTGTCTGGGGGGTCTAAAAAGTGTACCTGTGAAGTTTCAGCTCTGTAGCATGCCCAGAACCAGAAAAAAATTATGAATTAGGGTTAGGGCTAGGGTTAGGGCTAGGGTTAGGTTTAGGGTTAGGGTTATTTTTATGGCTAGGCTTAGAGGGTTAGGGTTAAGGTTAGAGGGTTAGGGTTATGGTTAGAGGGTTAGGGTTAGGTTTAGTGTTAGGGGATAGGGTTAGGGTTATGGTGAGATACTTAGGGTTAGAGTTAGTAACCCTACCCCTCTAACCCTAACCCTCTAACCCTAAGCACTAAAAATAACCCTAACCTTAGCCCTGACCCTAACCCTAGCCCTAACCCTAATTCTAATTTTTTTTTCTGGTTCTGGACATGCTACAGAGCTGAAACTTCACAGGTACACTTTTTAGACCCCCCAGACAATAAATCCAAAGAAATTTTTTTTTAATTTTTTTTTTTTTTTTTTTTCCAATAATTGGCTCTCTATCAAAAATGACAATTTTTAAGAACTTTTTTGTGTGATTTAGTGTCTGGGGGGTCTAAAAAGTGTACCTGTGAAGTTTCAGCTCTGTAGCATGTCCAGAACCAGAAAAAAAGATAATTTTTCAGTAGAGCAGGGATGGTGGGAACCCTCCTTTTACACCTATATGATCTTTTTTTTTTCTGGTTCTGGGCATGCTACAGAGCTGAAACTTCACAGGTACACTTTTTAGACCCCCCCCCCCCCCCCAGACAATAAATCCAAAGAAATTTTTTTTTTATTTCTTTTTTTAATTTTTCCAATAATTGGCTCTCTATCAAAAATGACAGTTTTTAAGAACTTTTTTTGTGTGATTTAGTGTCTGGGGGGTCTAAAAAGTGTAGCTGTGAATTTTGAGCTCTGTAGCATGTCCAGAACCAGAAAAAAAGATCATTTTTCAGTAGAGCGGGGATGGTGGGAACCCTCCTTTTACACCTATATGATCTTTTTTGTCTGGTTCTGGGCATGCTACAGAGCTGAAACTTCACAGGTACACTTTTTAGACCCCCCAGACAATAAATCCAAAGACATTTTTTTTATTTTTTTTTTTTTAATTTTTCCAATAATTGGCTCTATCAAAAATGACAATTTTTAAGAACTTTTTTTGTATGATTTAGTGTCTGGGGGGTCTAAAAAGTGTACCTGTGAAGTTTCAGCTCTGTAGCATGTCCAGAACCAGAAAAAAGATAATTTTTCAGTAGAGCAGGGATGGTGGGAACCCTCCTTTTACACCTATATGATCTTTTTTGTCTGGTTCTGGGCATGCTACAGAGCTGAAACTTCACAGGTACACTTTTTAGACCCCCCAGACAATAAATCCAAAGACATTTTTTTTTATTTATTTTTTTTAAATTTTTCCAATAATTGGCTCTCTATCAAAAATGACACGTTTTAAGAACTTTTTTTGTATGATTTAGTGTCTGGGGGGTCTAAAAAGTGTACCTGTGAAGTTTCAGCTCTGTAGCATGTCCAGAACCAGAAAAAAAGATCATTTTTCAGTAGAGCAGGGATGGTGGGAACCCTCCTTTTACACCTATATGATCTTTTTTTTCTGGTTCTGGGCACGCTACAGAGCTGAAACTTCACAGGTACACTTTTTAGACCCCCCCCCCCCCCCCCGACACTAATCCCAAAAAAGTCATGCCTGCCTCCAAAAATGCCTGATAAATATATATATAAAAAAAAAAATACTCAAATACCAGCCCTTAAAAGGGCTTTTGGGGACAATATATATATATATATATATCCAAAAAAAAAAACTCAAATACCAGCCCTAAGAAGGGCTTTTTGGGGTGCTGTCCTTACAGCAGTAGTGGACCAAGAACACTGACTAACAAGACCAGGAACACTGACTAACAACTGTCCCTAGCTATTAACAGCAGCAGCAGCAGCAGCAGCACTTTTCCTGCTCTCACTAACACACTGCTTCAGAAATGATCTAAGATGGATGCTACCCTTGCTTATTTATAGGAGGTGGGAGGGTGTGGGAGGGAGGTATGCTGATTGGTTGGAATGTGTCTGCTGACTGTGAGGTTCATGGTCAAAGTTTGCCTCAATGATGATGTATAGGAGGTGGACCGAACATCGCATATGTTCGCCCACGGAGGCGAACGCGAACATGCGAAATTCGCCGGGAACTGTTCGCCTGCGAACAGTTCGGGACATCTCTACTGTCCACCTGGGGGAGATCGATTATATAGGAGCGAATCTGGTCCAAGGAAGGATCCTATCCTACAAAAGGCATCCCACTCCACACCGGACTATAGCATTGTTGACCCACATGCAGTATTGCTATGGGGTCCTGGCCGTTTGGTAAGTGGAAGTATTCAAGGGGAGTGGAACTGCACAAGATTGCACTTTATTTTGCATGGATTGGCACAGATTTGCATAATAAGAAGCACAGAGCACATTGCACTTTCACTGGTTACTTGCTTAAATTGGATTTTTGGGACTTATAAGAATAAGAAAAGACTTTTTAAAATTCATCACTGGTTCATTTATACATGTAATTATGTAGCATGGTGAATTAGCACTGTTTTGCACCTTAGTTTGATTTATTATATGAATTTATTGAATTTTTATTTTTGAAGCATCAGCACTATTATTCACCATAGCGAGACCATTTATTTTTCCATTTATTTATTTATTTATGCATTTAGGGTTGGTGGTATAATATCAGACTACCCAATATTTTTTTAACAATTTTCACATATTTGCACATTTGCACTTTTTCCAAGTATACCTTTTTTTGCTCTGTGTACTATCTTAACAAGTCTCTGTGTGAGCCATACTAAGCCCAGGCGGTTGGAAAAGGGGATAGTGATTTCCAGCAAATGGAATCTCTGGTGAGGCGTGTAGTGCAGAAAACCCTTAAAGAGTGGGGTACAAGCCACATGCAAAATCCAACAGCCATTACAGCGTGATCTCCCACTAGGGACGGCCAGGAAGAACTGGAAATATCCTGACCAAAACATCCATCTATGAAGATCTCAGAAAGTAAGGCAGAGCAAGATGAGTCCCTTTGCGCTTGTGACGCCTTTGGTCAAGGCAATGAAGGGGCCATTTACATGAGTAAGAACCTGAAGAGTCTCCTGCAAAGCAAGAGGAAGTTCTTTAAGCACCTCTAGAGAGAGCGCTCTAATTTCCCCTTCCTAACGGAAATAAGGGACAGCATTTTAAATGAGTGGAGCAAGGTCGCGAGATTTACCTCCCTTCTGAGCAAGATGGCCAAGCTCTATCCATTCAGAGATAAGGATGTGAAGCATCTAAATGCTGCCTCTCTAGTTATTGAGGCCTTAAAGAGGCAAGAAAGCATGTTGCTCTTCCTTGGAAGATGCAGTTAATGGCCTGAAAGTCGGCCTGGGCTCTTGTGGCCATGTTTAAAGTGAGGGAAACGTGGAAGGAGAATGTGGACGCAGTATTCAAGAGCATTTTCAGAAACTCGGCAGTTCACAAGTCGGGGCTAGTGTTGGTTTCCAAGGTGAGGCTCCAATTGAGATCATCAGCATAGTGGCATGGGTTTTTCTCCTGTCAGTTATGGCAAAGTGAGTGCTATGGCTGGGGCCTGGGCTTGCTGATCCGCCTCTAACAGGCCTAGTGTAAGATCCCTTTGAGGGAGCTTCATCTTTTGGCAAGCTGGACAGCACCATAACCCAGGCCACAGTTGGCAAGTTGGGTCTTGCCTCAGAACCAGTGTCTGCTAGGTTGGAAGACGACACAGTCTAGAGGACAAAGTTCAGAGCATGAGAGGGTCGCACTTTTTTACAGACCAGGTCTGGATTTTAGAGCTGGTGAAGAGGCCAGATATCCCCTCAGAAGTATGATAAAAGCTTGACCTCAGGTATCCAAGAAGCTACTGAGTATGAGCCCCAGACTATTGGAATGTCAAAGCGGTCTTTTCAGGACATGCATGGTCAATAAGAAGTCCTTCTCATCTCGAATTTGTTGCCACGGATTTTGCCTCATTCTGAGGTAAAATTAGGCATATACTCTTGTTTTATTTAAAGTCACTGGTGTCGCAAAGTGCTGCTTTGCCAGTCAAAGGATGCGAGAAATATTAGGGCATGTACTCGCCTCTCTTTAGGGTCATGAAGAGGAGTGGCTTGCGAAAGGCTGATTTTCGACCCTGTGCACCTAAAACAATTTTTATCAAAAGGAGAAGTTCAAAATGGAAACATATCTCTGATTCATAGGGGGTGCAGTCAGATCACTGGCTCATTTTCAATAGACCTAAAGATGCTTACTTTCATGTCCCCATTGTGGAAGACCTCTGCAAGTTCCTTTGGTTTGCCCTAGGTCAAGACCATCTCCAGCTTGCTTTTCTACTATTCGGGCTTTCAACATCACCCTGTGTGTTTTAAGGATCTTATTGATTGTTAAGGTCTTTTCAAAGCAAGGAGCATACGCCTGCATAGTAGTTACTTGGATGTTCTACTCCTACTATCCCAAGACAGAGGGCGGCTGCTCCTCAAAATTCGGCTGGCAGGTGATTCTAGAAAAGAGACACCTGGAGCCCACTCATTCTCTTCTGTCCCTCTGAGCTTATCAAAGGAAGCGGAGACAATAAGGTCTTGGGCTCAGAGAAATCGAGCCTACATCTTAGAGGCTTATTTCCCCGGAGTCCAGAATATTCTAACAGACTTTCTTTCCAAAGTCCAGTTGGACAACAAGGAATGGTCTCTACATGTGGAGGTTTTTCAGACGCAGATGCTCTGACGGATCAATGGAAATAAAAAAAAAAGAGGAAAAATACATTTGCGCTTACATCTTATATGTGACATATAAATGAATAAACCGATAAGTATCTGAAACCACAAGCTGCAACCAAAGGTGTGACACAAACACCTTAAAATAATAATCAAAAGAAAAAGTTGCGCTAAATGGTATCATCTATAATGCATATGCAACGTAAAAATCCAACTATAAGTTCGTGATAGTGTCCATAAACCAAGTGAGCCAGTGAATAAATTGAATAGGCTGATGGACTAAATCAAAGAAAGAGTTCTGGCGCTACTCCAACAGGTAGTTTCCTGAAAATATCATGCAAACATGTAAAACACAAATATCCATAAAAACACTGTTCGCCCAATCCTAAGTATTGGATAGCTTGTAGATGTGATGAGGAGAAATTAAAGGATGGCGCTCAGGTGTGTTAATAGCTGATAATTACCCCAAAGGAGACATAGATAAATGATCCAATAAAAGTTTATTCCATGAATCCAAAGATAAAAAGCAATGTGTTAAATGAGTGATTCCTCCTACCAGTCCATGAAGTCTCTGTATATCACTGCTGCCTCAGCACGACTCCCTGATGTGAATCCCAGGGAAAGGAGAAAGCTGGCAGATGGAGATGGCATAGAGAAGCGGGTCCCAGCGGAGATAGGGGCTCACACGGTCCGGTGTGCGGCCGCTTCCTGGACCGGAGCCCACGCTGTGCTACGCTGATGCCCGCTGTGAGCGCCGAGGGATCGCACACTGATGACGTCACCGCTATCAGCGCTGTCAGCCGAGTGTGTGTCCGCGGCCGGCGGGGGAATCACCTGAAGGACGGGGAGCTTGGAGGAAGATGCTCGCTCGCTTCTATAGAGCCTCCCGATTGCCACAACGACATGTTTCGCTACATTGGTAGCTTTGTCAAGTTGTGGCAGGAGGCAATCGGGGGCTCTAAGAAGCCAAATGGTGGGTGGGGTAGGCTAATTAGCCAATGAGAAAAAGCCCCACTATATGTTAATGAAACTACAAAGTGCTGATAGAAAAATGAAACAAAAGAAGAAAAATATATGTAATAATTATAATAATAAATGTGAAAGAAATATGAAAAAAATATAAAAAAATATATAAAAAAATATACATATATAAAAATATATATATATATATAAAAAAAAAAAAAAAAATATTTTTGGAAAATGATGAATAAAAAGTTTTAAATCTTATAAATATTAGTGTTGGACATGTTGGAAACACAGAATGCTTCATGGAGGTAGGAGCTTGTTAATACAAACATTGTCATATTTATAAATAAATAATCCACTCAACATACCAAATTGTATACCCATATGATGATATATACATACATAGCCCTTCTACCGTCATTGACAGACCATAAGGGACATCATAGAGAAATATGTGGCTATCAATATGACCTAGAAATAAGATAATAAATAAATGGGTGTATACCCTAACATAAAAAACTCTCCATGACCACCTGGGTCTTACCGTATATTCGCAGGCTTAATATTAAAATACCAAAAAATATATATAAATGAAAATATTAAAAATATTACACCAGCAGATTAAAAGGTTAAAACCTACATTTAGACAAGACAATTAACCTCTAGTTCTTCATTGAGGCCTTGGGGCGCTAGGCAATTGAATTTATAAATCCAATAAGTCTCTCTTTTGCATAAAAGAGAGAAACGCTCATTTTCAGTCAAAGTACCTTTCGGAATACTTTCTATTGCCATGACCTCTAATTTCCTAAAATCCTTGTTATGGAACTTTAAGAAATGACGTGGGACACTATGCTTGTCGCATCCCTTGTGGATGAATCGGCGATGTTCTCCTATTCTTTTACGTAATGTCCGCATAGTGCGACCCACATAAATCAATTGGCATGGACATCTTAATACATATATCACAAATTCAGTAGAGCATGTGATGAATTGCTTGGTGTAAAAGATGTCATCCCCGTTTTTGATGGAGGTGCAAGCTTGCACTATGGATTGACAAGTCAGGCAACCGCGTTTCTTGCACTGATAGGTGCCAATGCGGTTATCAAAATAAAACCTGATGTCATTGGAAGCTCGCACCTGGGGTTTAAGTTTACTTGGGGCTAAGATGTTTTTAATTGTGCGTGCCCTTTTGAAAGTAACCTGTGGTACTAAAGGTAAATTGGGACCTAATCTACTGTCAAGATGAAGAATATTAAAATGCTTCTTGATAATGTGTGAAATGGCCCTATGTTGATCATTGTAGCCAGTTATGAACCTAACTGTATTTTTGTTGTTATTGTCGGCTTGGTTGCGTATCTGAGTCGATTTAGGCTCCAAATGTGATCTAAAAGCCTCCTCAACAAGGGTTAATGGAAACCCCTTGTCTAGGAAGCATTCCTTCATTCTGGTTCCTTGATCACAATAATCCGTTAATTTGGAACAGTTACGCCGGAGTCTATGAAATTGACCCCCTGGGATGTTACGTTTCCAGGCGGGGTGATGACAACTTGCATAATGTAAGTATGAGTTGCCACTGGTGGATTTTCTGTGGTTCTTACTAATAATGTTTGGGCCTTCATGGGATAGCACCAAATCTAGAAAAACCAACTCATTGGGGTCGATGACGGATGTAAAGGACAACCCCAACGAGTTGGCATTGCAATGTGCCACAAATGCCTCAAACATTGCCTTGTCGCCACTCCAAATGAGGATAACATCATCAATATATCGTCCGTAAAAGACGACATATTGGGCAAAAGGATTGTTTTGCCAGACGTGGTGCTCTTCCCATAGGCCCATGGTCAGATTGGCATATACTGGAGCAAAGTTGGCCCCCATGGCGGTACCCTTGATCTGTAAATAAAACTGGTCCAAAAATGAAAAATAATTGTGACGTAAGCAAAATTCAATACAGTCCACTAAAAATATGGACTGCAATGAATTGAAGGAACCAGAGTGACTCAAAAAATATGTAACGGCCTGAAGTCCTACTTCGTGTGGTATGGAAGTATATAATGACGTAACGTCAAGAGAGGCCCACATATAATTATCTTCCCATATGTAAGGTTTTAAAGCATCAAGTACTTGTGAAGAGTCTCTGATATATGAGGGCAGTTGACACACCAAGGGTTGAAGGAAGAAGTCTATATATTTTGAAATGCCGCTTGTGAAGCTATTGGTACTTGCCACGATCGGTCTCCCTGGTGGCTGTATTAAAGACTTGTGTACCTTTGGCAAATGATAAAAATACGGAGTACTGACTTCTCCTGGAAGTAAAAATTTTTTCTCTTTGTCATTAATGACACCTTGGTGCCACGCACTCTCGACCAGAGATTTGAGTTCAAGTTTGTACTTGGGAAGTGGATCACTGGGTAACTTGATATAAGTCTCAGTGTCGGCCAATAGTCGATTGGCCTCACTGAGATAATCAATTTTATTCTGTACAACCAGACTACCTCCCTTATCAGCCTGCTTCACAATGATGCCCTCATTGCTAGTGAGGGCTTTCAAAGCTAACTTCTCCGTTTTACTGAGATTACTGTGAAATGTGTCCCTAGGGGATTTACAGAGTTTAATAAGATCTCTGTATACCGCCTGGTAGTAGGTCTCAATATATGGACCCTTTGAGTGGACTGGATTGAAGGACGAGCTAGGTCTAAGGCTACTAAAGCGTACTTCAGGATCCATCAATAATAATTCTGATAATTCTAAGGAAGAATCACCCGTCCATAATTCTTCTAATATATGTAACGCTTCCTCATCAAGTATGGTCGGAAGGTCAATTCCCGTCAGTTGGGGTGAAGTAACCTCAACTGAATTGGCTAATAACCCATTGGCCTGGTTGTTGGCAAAATGCCTTTTTATTGTTAACTGGCGGACAAATCTATTCAAATCTTTAAATAAGTTAAATTCATTTGGCCCTGTGGACGGTGAAAAACCTAGACCTTTCCTGAGGACCGATGTTTCTACTTCGGTGTTGACCGAAGTAGAAACATCGGTCCTCAGGAAAGGTCTAGGTTTTTCACCGTCCACAGGGCCAAATGAATTTAACTTATTTAAAGATTTGAATAGATTTGTCCGCCAGTTAACAATAAAAAGGCATTTTGCCAACAACCAGGCCAATGGGTTATTAGCCAATTCAGTTGAGGTTACTTCACACCAACTGACGGGAATTGACCTTCCGACCATACTTGATGAGGAAGCGTTACATATATTAGAAGAATTATGGACGGGTGATTCTTCCTTAGAATTATCAGAATTATTATTGATGGATCCTGAAGTACGCTTTAGTAGCCTTAGACCTAGCTCGTCCTTCAATCCAGTCCACTCAAAGGGTCCATATATTGAGACCTACTACCAGGCGGTATACAGAGATCTTATTAAACTCTGTAAATCCCCTAGGGACACATTTCACAGTAATCTCAGTAAAACGGAGAAGTTAGCTTTGAAAGCCCTCACTAGCAATGAGGGCATCATTGTGAAGCAGGCTGATAAGGGAGGTAGTCTGGTTGTACAGAATAAAATTGATTATCTCAGTGAGGCCAATCGACTATTGGCCGACACTGAGACTTATATCAAGTTACCCAGTGATCCACTTCCCAAGTACAAACTTGAACTCAAATCTCTGGTCGAGAGTGCGTGGCACCAAGGTGTAATTAATGACAAAGAGAAAAAATTTTTACTTCCAGGAGAAGTCAGTACTCCGTATTTTTATCATTTGCCAAAGGTACACAAGTCTTTAATACAGCCACCAGGGAGACCGATCGTGGCAAGTACCAATAGCTTCACAAGCGGCATTTCAAAATATATAGACTTCTTCCTTCAACCCTTGGTGTGTCAACTGCCCTCATATATCAGAGACTCTTCACAAGTACTTGATGCTTTAAAACCTTACATATGGGAAGATAATTATATGTGGGCCTCTCTTGACGTTACGTCATTATATACTTCCATACCACACGAAGTAGGACTTCAGGCCGTTACATATTTTTTGAGTCACTCTGGTTCCTTCAATTCATTGCAGTCCATATTTTTAGTGGACTGTATTGAATTTTGCTTACGTCACAATTATTTTTCATTTTTGGACCAGTTTTATTTACAGATCAAGGGTACCGCCATGGGGGCCAACTTTGCTCCAGTATATGCCAATCTGACCATGGGCCTATGGGAAGAGCACCACGTCTGGCAAAACAATCCTTTTGCCCAATATGTCGTCTTTTACGGACGATATATTGATGATGTTATCCTCATTTGGAGTGGCGACAAGGCAATGTTTGAGGCATTTGTGGCACATTGCAATGCCAACTCGTTGGGGTTGTCCTTTACATCCGCCATCGACCCCAATGAGTTGGTTTTTCTAGATTTGGTGCTATCCCATGAAGGCCCAAACATTATTAGTAAGAACCACAGAAAATCCACCAGTGGCAACTCATACTTACATTATGCAAGTTGTCATCACCCCGCCTGGAAACGTAACATCCCAGGGGGTCAATTTCATAGACTCCGGCGTAACTGTTCCAAATTAACGGATTATTGTGATCAAGGAACCAGAATGAAGGAATGCTTCCTAGACAAGGGGTTTCCATTAACCCTTGTTGAGGAGGCTTTTAGATCACATTTGGAGCCTAAATCGACTCAGATACGCAACCAAGCCGACAATAACAACAAAAATACAGTTAGGTTCATAACTGGCTACAATGATCAACATAGGGCCATTTCACACATTATCAAGAAGCATTTTAATATTCTTCATCTTGACAGTAGATTAGGTCCCAATTTACCTTTAGTACCACAGGTTACTTTCAAAAGGGCACGCACAATTAAAAACATCTTAGCCCCAAGTAAACTTAAACCCCAGGTGCGAGCTTCCAATGACATCAGGTTTTATTTTGATAACCGCATTGGCACCTATCAGTGCAAGAAACGCGGTTGCCTGACTTGTCAATCCATAGTGCAAGCTTGCACCTCCATCAAAAACGGGGATGACATCTTTTACACCAAGCAATTCATCACATGCTCTACTGAATTTGTGATATATGTATTAAGATGTCCATGCCAATTGATTTATGTGGGTCGCACTATGCGGACATTACATAAAAGAATAGGAGAACATCGCCGATTCATCCACAAGGGATGCGACAAGCATAGTGTCCCACGTCATTTCTTAAAGTTCCATAACAAGGATTTTAGGAAATTAGAGGTCATGGCAATAGAAAGTATTCCGAAAGGTACTTTGACTGAAAATGAGCGTTTCTCTCTTTTATGCAAAAGAGAGACTTATTGGATTTATAAATTCAATTGCCTAGCTCCCCAAGGCCTCAATGAAGAACTAGAGGTTAATTGTCTTGTCTAAATGTAGGTTTTAACCTTTTAATCTGCTGGTGTAATATTTTTAATATTTTCATTTATATATATTTTTTGGTATTTTAATATTAAGCCTGCGAATATACGGTAAGACCCAGGTGGTCATGGAGAGTTTTTTATGTTAGGGTATACACCCATTTATTTATTATCTTATTTCTAGGTCATATTGATAGCCACATATTTCTCTATGATGTCCCTTATGGTCTGTCAACGACGGTAGAAGGGCTATGTATGTATATATCATCATATGGGTATACAATTTGGTATGTTGAGTGGATTATTTATTTATACATATGACAATGTTTGTATTAACAAGCTCCTACCTCCATGAAGCATTCTGTGTTTCCAACATGTCCAACACTAATATTTATAAGATTTAAAACTTTTTATTCATCATTTTCCAAAAATATTTTTTTTTTTTTTTTTTTTATATATATATTTTTATATATATATATTTTTTTATATATTTTTTTATATTTTTTTCATATTTCTTTCACATTTATTATTATAATTATTACATATATTTTTCTTCTTTTGTTTCATTTTTCTATCAGCACTTTGTAGTTTCATTAACATATAGTGGGGCTTTTTCTCATTGGCTAATTAGCCTACCCCACCCACCATTTGGCTTCTTAGAGCCCCCGATTGCCTCCTGCCACAACTTGACAAAGCTACCAATGTAGCGAAACATGTCTTTGTGGCAATCGGGAGGCTCTATAGAAGCGAGCGAGCATCTTCCTCCAAGCTCCCCGTCCTTCAGGTGATTCCCCCGCCGGCCGCGGACACACACTCGGCTGACAGCGCTGATAGCGGTGACGTCATCAGTGTGCGATCCCTCGGCGCTCACAGCGGGCATCAGCGTAGCACAGCGTGGGCTCCGGTCCAGGAAGCGGCCGCACACCGGACCGTGTGAGCCCCTATCTCCGCTGGGACCCGCTTCTCTATGCCATCTCCATCTGCCAGCTTTCTCCTTTCCCTGGGATTCACATCAGGGAGTCGTGCTGAGGCAGCAGTGATATACAGAGACTTCATGGACTGGTAGGAGGAATCACTCATTTAACACATTGCTTTTTATCTTTGGATTCATGGAATAAACTTTTATTGGATCATTTATCTATGTCTCCTTTGGGGTAATTATCAGCTATTAACACACCTGAGCGCCATCCTTTGATGGACTAAATCATTTCTTTAGTGAATAATCCCAGCACCACCATTAGTGATTCCATCACCAAAATGAGGATGGCTCCTTACCAGAAAGTTATGACCATAAAGGTCATCAGCGCTTGAAGTAAACACCTCCAGGGCTTCTATATAGGAGAGAGATTGGAAATCACCGTTCCCATGGTATGAATCCCAGACTTCAATAGGTATAGATGTTACTCGCCATGTAAAAAATATAAACGATTTGCCATAGTGTAAAATTATATGATCATTTTATTGAAATAAGGGATTAAAACTTACAAGCATCCGCTGGTATAGCACGGTAAATCATCATACGGTAAACAGTATCAATAGCCATAAAGCCGGCTCTCACACTGTCACCCGTCCTTACTGGATTATGCGCGGTGACGTCAGCATGTCACGAACCGACGCGTTTTGTCACAGATGACGTCGTCTTGGGGTACCTGATGCCTTATTGGGCAATTAGGCCATGGTTCCTTTTGCTAGCACTGTTCAGCTACCGGAAACCCAGTGGCCCTTCTCATCAGGCCAGACCTTCTGTCACTGGGTGCTTTTCTAAATCCATGTCTAGCACGGTTAGGTCTGATAGTCTGGTTCTTGAGATTGGAGGTCCTCAGCTGCTCTTCCAGAGTCATCTCCTCTCTCTTGAATCCTAGGTGTGAACACAAACAAAGTTTATGGGAGAATCTGATCAAAGTCTGTGCAATAGATGTCTGCTGCTGACAGATCATGTACTGATCTAGAAGTTCTAAATATTCTGGGCTTCCTTCAGTCAGATTTAGATCTGACTCTATTGATCAGCTCCTTCAGAGTACAAGTGTCAGCTTTATTGGCCTTCACAGGTGTTTCCAGGTCTAGGCATCTTTCCCTGTCTAACAGTTCTTCAAGGGAGCTATTAGGTTCAAACCTCAGAGTAAGCAGAGGTTTTCCAAATGGAGTCTTCCTTTTTTTTCTCAACCCCATCTCAGGAATTGAAGTGGAGTTTTCTATGGCTGTCTCCATTAAAGGCCTCTCTGTCATGTTTGCCTTTCTCCTGGCTATCACGTCGGGATTAAAAAGCCTCAGAGATTGATTCACCGGTCACGGAGAACTTTTCTTAATGTTCTTCCATTTAGAGCAGTGCTTTTACCTTTGCTTGACTCAATTCCTAAGGGTACATCAGTCTTTCTTGGGAACCAAGAAATTGTTCTACCATCCTTTTGGAGTACTAACTTGCATCCTTTAGATGTTCGAGAGGTCACGCTGTGGCTTAGTTGGTTAAAGCACATGTCTAGTAAACCGGGAATCCTGAGTTTGACTCTCAGCAGTGCCTTCTTTTGGTTCTAGGAATCTCTAGATTCTAGATCTACAAGCCACAGCATCCTTCAGGCTTCAGAACGCCTGTTATTCTTTTTGCCAGAAAGGACAAAGGGAAACTTGCCTCATCTAGGAGGATTGTGGCATGGATTGTCTGGGCCATCCGACAGACTCACAGAGCCGAGGGCTTGGCTCCTTTGGGGATGGTGACCGTTCATTCGACCAGGAATGTGTCTACATCCTCGGCGGCTTTGCAGCATGTGGTTCCCAATGTAATAAGTAGGGTGGCCTTGTGGTCCCCGATCAATACATTTATAGCTCATTATTATGTAGAGCCAGCCTCCTTATCTTCTGTTAATATTTGGTTTTCAAATCCTGTCAGTTAACAGTGTCCACCCGGATGTCTATGGCTGGGTATTTCCTATACGTATGCTGCCATGGAGTCTGTCAGGAAAACTGAAAATTTCCTTCCAAATACTTACCGTCATTTTCCTTTCCTGATGGACTCCATGGCAGCAGGAGTGCCGTCCCAGAGTCATGAGTAGGCTAGTTACGGAACGCGGCCTCTGGCTCAGAGCAAATATATATGGGAGTGGGGTCCTATAGTGGAGGAGTGGGGTTAACCCATACATTTGCTGCCATGGAGTCCATGAGGAAAATAAAATTATGGTAGGTATTTGATAGGAAATTTTCCATTTTCTATGAACAAACCCTGATGAATCACCTTGCCTATGATGACTACTTTCCACATTAGTGCCCATTAGCCAAGTGGCTTTATGTTAGTCTTTCAGAAATAGTTTTCAATATGGTCTTTTGCACCCTGTGATGAAGTAAATATTTGAGATTAGTGTCTTATAGTGGAGTGGATTAGCTTCAGTAACGTCGCCCTAAAACAAGAAAGCCAGATTAGTAGTAATGTGTTAAATGTCAACAAACTGCAACTGGTCCTCCTTGAAACAGTGAGGTTTATTTACTAAAGCTAGAGAGTGCAAAATCAGGCTCACTTCTGCATAGAAACCAATCAGCTTCCAGGTTTTATTGCTAAAGCTTAATTTAACAAGCTGAGGTTAGAATTTGGCTGGTTTATATGCATGAGTGAGCCTGACTTGGCACTCTCCAGCTTTAGTAAATAAACCCATAGTGCTGGGGAAACACACCAGCAAACATCTAAAAATGCCTGTTTGCCATTTTACACCTAAAGTGCTGGAAATCAGCTTGTGACTTTTCATCTGATTGGAATTTTCTGCATTATTACATTTGTGACAAGACAGATTATGTGTTGAGCCAGTTCACACCATAGAAACACAGTCCGGATGTGTTTCAGATGCTTTTCTGCATGCGCGGTTTTTATGCGTTTTTGATGCCTTTTTGGTGCATTTTTGTGCAGTCCAGTGCACCCCCCCTTCTTTTTTCTTAAAGAGGAAGTAAACCCTCCTCTGCAACTTTTACATATAGGTAAGCCTATGATAAGGCTTACCTAAAGGAGCTGTAAATATCTCCTAAACATGTACCGTTTAGGAGATATTTACCTTACATGCAGCCAGTGACATCACTGGCGCATGCACTCTGAAGGAACGGCCGCTGGTGCCGTTCCTTCATAACCCCCGTGCCGTGACCGTTGGCTCCCGCGCGCGTGCGCGGGAATGACTTCACCGTGGCTCCGGCCAATCAGATGGCCGGATGCCGCGTACCCGGAAGACGGGCGACTGGACGGGCGTCCAGTCGCCCATCATACAGGTAAGCGGGCGGCACGGCAGGGGCTCGTTCTAAGGTAAGTATTTCATAATGAGCTAGTATGCGATGCATACTAGCTCATTATGTGTTTCTCTTTCAGGTTGCAAAAAAATAATTTATAGGTTTACAACCTCTTTAACCCTAAATAAGGACATTTGTGTTTCAATGCGTTTTTGGTGCATTCCAGGGCGTTCCAGGGCGCTCCAGGGCACTCCAGGGCGCTCCAGGGCGTTTTTGATGCATTTTATAGCATATCATCACAGTCCAGTGCAGGAAAAATGCAGCATGTTCTACTTTTTTTTCTGAAACTGAAACACACTAGAACTGCAAGCACTGGTGTGCACCTTGCCATTGTAAACCATATAGCCTATTTCAATGCGTTTTTTATGCAGAAAAAAATGCACTGGATTGCATGTGGTGTGAACTGGCCCTTACTGAAAATTCAGGCATCATAAGAAAACTTAATTTACCCTTAGCATGTTTTGGAAAACCCTAGTAACTAAAATACAACATGTGTTAGTTTTGGTTTAATAATTTTGGTTGATTTTGGTTGACTTGGTTGTTAATACATAAGAAACTGTTTTTTTTTTTTTATCATTAGACAAAGTAAAACAAATGTTTCTGAAAAATCAGAAAAAAAACTTCAAAAAGACACAAGCTCAGAAAGTTCATCTAAAAGATAAATGAACAAATATAAAGACGATTTGAAATAAATGCCATCATATAAAAATATCATGGTTACAGAAAAGGTTCGTAAAAATTCAACAGAAAACAGATTTGCTGATGGCCTTGTGCTGTGTACCTCCCATGATATAATAGGTCCCAAATGAATCAATTCCAGAATGTGGAAATTTATGGAAATGAGTATTGGAAAGAAGAAATGATAAAACATAATTAACACTAAAGTACACTATGGTAGCTTTGTATATTTTATTAATGGCCACTACTATACTTCTACTACTATGCTTTAATAGTATACTAATGTTATTATATAGGTTTAGAAAACCATATGTCCACTGCCTTACTGTAAATAATATTCAGAAAAATGAATTTGACTCCTTCATCTGAAATCCCAGTTGATCCAGGAGAAGGCAAACCCCCATTTGAAGTATGACCACTTTCTATATCAGGAAACATTTTTCTGATCTCAAAAAGATTAATTAGGGAGAAAAATACTCGCCAAACAAGATAGAAGCACTTTGCACCAAGTCTTCGTTCCCTGGTTACAACATCTAAAATGACCAAACATACAGAGGAGATTCTGCTCTCAGTTTGACCTCCTCCCTGTTTTCCTTACCATCCTAGCACTTGATAGGCAGAAATGGTGTGGGACCTAATTAATGAAAAATGAAAAACCAAGTAATGAAAAATTACCTCACAGGTACTCAACAACTCATTACAGAATGCAACTTTTACAATACAGAATGCAACATCCTTCTATTTTTTTTTTTTTTGCCCATCCAAAGATAGATTCAAGCCACCTAACTCTTATACAGACTAAGACTAAGAAGACTAAGAAAATCGTTCTTTTAATGTGCTACCTTTAAGTATAATAACACTACATGTTATTTCTACATCAGAAAGTAAACTGCCTGTGGATTATTTCAAGTTAGCAAGATGCCATATTACTGGGTCTCAGGAGGTATGTCTTCTACATAAAACATAGTAACATATGAGACATACCATACCCCTTTTATCATCTCTCTCTTAACTCTCTTCCATTTCCTTTCTTTTTTTTCTTCATTTCTTCTCTGTCCCCTCTTCTTCTGTCTATCTTTCTACTATACTCTTTAAATTTCCTGATACTTCTTTTTTCTTTTTTTGAATCAGATCATTTTTATTGAAAAAAACTTTTTATACACAACACAACAGTTAGAAGAAACAAAACCACCCATGTATCTATGGGATCTATACGCTCGGGAAGGAAGGTTCGATGGCTGGTTCACCGCTGGGGTGTTTGTTTTCTTTTCACCCCCCTTCTCTCCCCTTAACTTTTTTCATCTTTCTTTCTTTTCTTTATAATTTTTGTAACGGTGCAGAATGGCTGGACTCCTATTCATGCCTACTGGTAATTATTTCCCGGTGCAGGCTGCTGAACCGAGATATTGTCACCCAACCCTCGGTAGCGCTTTATACTGGTTTGTTGGTTATAATCAATGTCATCTTTGCAGTTTCTCCGCATTCTCAACAGCTGTCCCTTGGGGATTCCCTTGATCCACCGCAGGTGGTGACAACTGTGGGTGGGGATATACCCATTGCGGTCGGTTGCTTTAAAAAATGTTTTTGTATAAAATTTTGTTTATAAAATGTTTATAATAAATAGTCAAATCTAAAAAGTTAACCTCCCCTTTATCATAAATACCAGTAAAATTTATCTTATAATTGTTAATATTCATATTGTGCATAAAATCTTTCAAAGCCTCCTCCGTACCCGACCAGACAATAAAAATGTCATCGATATACCTTTTATAAACTAAAAGATCCTTATTGTCTTTCCCAAAAATGTCCTCCTGCTCCCATTTACTAAGAAAAATATTGGCAACACTAGGGGTGTATTTCGCCCCCATGGCTACGCCCCTGTGCTGCCTATAATATTGGCCCTCATGCCAAAAATAATAAAAAAAAAAAATAAAATATTTATTTAATTAATCTTTTATTTAATATGAGTGCAGACTTATACACTAATAAAACTTAGATAGATATATAGGGGACAATTACCCTTTTATTCACATTTTTTTATTTTTCCCTCATCTTATAATCACTATTAAATATTTTAGGTCCTCACAATGGTGCTTTATTGTATCCAAGTAGCGATATTTGGAACCCAATATAATTTAGTATTGTTTTAGGGTATATTATGTAATTGTTTTGGTATACACACATATGGTTAAAATAATTGATATACTATAACCCATTGGCAGGTTATAACAGCTTGAGATGACAGATATCGTGAGATACTTCCGGTCAGATCAAGGATGTTAAAGAGAGGGCGGGCTGAAAGGTGGATATGGCTTCCGTCTTCTGCATAAAAGCCTCATCCTATGCAACGTACGTACCACTTCCGAAGACGTCATATCTCTAACGAAACGCGCCAAGTTGGTACGCACGTTGCCTCATTCTGAGCAGACTGCTGAACCGCACGCCGAGTTCCCATTTCTGGGTACGGCGTACCTCACGACTGTTCACATAGCAGCGTCCTAATACACCAGCCGCGAGGCTGAATAGGAGCTCAGAAGTGGCTGGAGCGGAGACTCAGCCATTATTGTTTTTGCAACTTTTTTGCACTTAGTTGCAGTTGGGCATATGTTTGCTGTGACATCTATTGTGTGGTGCTTTGGAGTGACAAGTTTTTTCATCACTGCAGTGTTTTTTATTGAAGTTTTTATTACACTGATGTTCGTGTGAAGTGTTAAATAAAGGTTGTTAACCTTCTACACGATGAGGAGCTTATTTTTTCTTTCATTTTGAGTCTACACCAGTATTCCAAGGATCCTATTCATCTACAAACCAAAGCTGGAGCGGTGTACAAGCGCAGTTTGATTCTTGTTGGCGTACGCCACAGGAATCCACGCCATCTGGTAAGTGAGCTACCTTACCATCTAGCACATTGCGGTGAAGTGGAGGGTCGTAATATCACTACACCAGTATTATTTGCACTCAGAAGACTTTACAGCACTATTGCACTTTTCTTCTAATCAGCAGTATCACAGACTTTTTATTGAAGCAATTCATTATCACCTTGTATTTATTATTGTATTTATTATTGTCATAATATTTTGTATTTGGCATTTTTCATGCACTTATATATGCACTTTTTGATGTATTTGAGATATCGCAATATTTTTAAAACCACTATAGCACTTTACTAAGTCCTCACATTAACCTAAGGTCAGCGCAGTTTTCTTTGTCATTTACATAATACCAGTATAAAGCGCTCCCGAGGGTTGGGTGACAATATCTCGGTTCAGCAGCCTGCACCGGGAAATAATTACCAGTAGGCATGAATAGGAGTCCAGTCATTCTGCACCGTTACAAAAATTATAAAGAAAAGAAAGAAAAAAAAAGTTAAGGGGGGGTGAAAAGAAAACAAACATCCCAGCGGTGAACCAGCCATCGAACCTTCCTTCCCGAGCATATAGATGCCACCAAGCAAAGGCAGGACATAAACGGAGCTTCCCATAGTCCCCTCCCAGTAAAACACATGGTAGCACACATCAATCAAACATGGCTATATCACTTTACGAGGAGGTATTCACTCCTCCCAAGATCATATTTGCAACCAGGTGAAGCGGAGCCAAACCTCGGACATCCAGCCATGGTCCCCAAATGCGTTCAAATTTCTGGGTGCTCCCTCTATGTTTATAAGCAATATCCTCCCTAGCCAAAAGCGATTTAACCTCATCAGTCCACTCAGCGTGTGTGTGTGCCGTAGGGGAGATCCATTTACTCGCTATTAATTTCCTGGCGATAAAAAGGGTCCGTAGGACCGCTACATGTACCCCAGGAGTATACAATTCCTCATCCAACCAGGCCAGGATACAGAGTTTTGGGTCTAAAGGAAGATTCAACTTCCAGATAGAGTTTATAGAGTGCAACACCGCTGTCCAATAGCGGTGCAGCTTCGGACATTTCCAAAGCATATGCAGGAGAGTACCTGTGTGCACCTTGCACCGAGGACAGAGCTGGGAGTCCTTCCTCTGCCAGCTATGCAGGCGTTGGGGTGTCCTATAAGTGCGGTGTATGACAAACAATTGCGTGAGTTTTTGTGAGGCGGACAATGACACTTTAAGCATATTGTCCAGTATACCAATCCATTCCTCAGAAGAGATAGGTCCCACATCTGAGGCCCAGTCCCCTCGACATTTAAAGGATAGAGACCTCCACACTTGATTCATGAAGGCTACATAAATGGAGGAAATTTGTCCCCTTTTAACCGCGGAGCTCAGCAAATTAAGTAAAAGCACTGGGTTGCACAAACCCCAAATGCTTTCCCTGGACTGCGAAGTCAAGGCATGACGCAGCTGCAAGTACTGGAAAAACAAGGAGTTGGGCAAGCCAAATTCCGCACACAGCATCTGAAAGTCTTTAAGTGTGTTACTGTTATACAATTGCACAATAAATTTAAGCCCAAATCTGTCCCAGCGCAAAGAGTCCCAAAGTTTGTCTAATTCCTGATAGTTAATGTTATGGGTAATGCGGGAGAATTTAGTGTATCCCTCATAGCCAAAGTGCTGCTTAGCCTGTCGCCAAATCCTATCCAGCAAAAGAAGGGTGGGATACTGAGGAGATGTCCCCAGCGTTCCAGCCTCCAAGAATTCGACAAATGTGCCAGATGCCAAATGCATCCCCAGGATACGTCGGGTCACTATCATCAGCCTACAGCCAACCCGTCAGATGCTGCAATTGGGCAGCCAAATAATAATAGAATGGGTTGGGAACCGCCAGGCCACCACCGTCCTTAGCCTCCTGAAGGGTCTCCAAGATTGCTTCTTCCAAATAAGTGCACGATAAACCGTGCTAAATTTTTTGAAGACATGTATCGGGATTCAGAGCTGTGGGATCCATATCATTTTGAGCAAATTACTTCGGCCAACTACCGACAGAGGTAATTTGACCCAACTGGCTAGTTCTTCCTTAAACCTACGCAGGAGGGGGAAGAACGTTTAGTTTAACATAGCGACCTATGTCAGCATGCACTGTAATTTCCAAATATCAAAATTCTTCTACCACCTGCACCTGCAACGCCAGCGATGGCAGTGCTTCCCACAATGGGTCCAACGGCAAGAGGACCGACTTGTCCCAGTTGATCTGAAAGCCCGAGAAGGATCCAAATCTGCAAATAAGGGCCATCAATTCGATTAGGGAGCCTGAAGTGTCACCCAGGAATAGTAGGGCGTCATCAGCATAAAGTGCGATTTTTTACTCCGTCTCCCGTCGCTTAAACCCGTGGATCGCAGGGTTAGCTCTAATAGCTGCTGCCAGAGGTTCCACCGCAAGGGCAAACAGCAGGGGTGACAATGGGCAACCCTGCCGTGTGCCCCTATGCAACTGGAAAGACGGAGAAAGAGTGTTATTAACCCGTAAACACGCCGTGGGCGCTTCATACAACAATTGGATCCATTTAATGTACACCTGCCCGAATCCCATCCGTTCTAATACCACCCATAGATATCTCCACTCTACGCTATCGAAAGCCTTGGCGGCGTCGAGCGACAAAATCGCCCTACCGCCACTGTTGTCTGTGGGAAGTTGCATGTTTAAAAACAACCTACGGATATTAGTAGCCGTGGATCTTCCGGTTATGAACCCTGACTGATCCCCGTTGACAAGTTTAGCAATTACTTTTGTTAATCGCATGGCGAGAACCTTAGCTAGGAGTTTCAGATCTGTGGCCAAGAGGGAAATGGGGCGATAGGAATTAGGGCGAGTCGGATCCTTCCCGGGCTTTAATAGAAGCACTATCACTGCCTCATACATGGACGGGGGAAGTACCCCCGAGTCATAGGAGGCCAGAATGGTATGTAGAAGTTAAGAGAACCCCACTAAAAGTTAAATATAGTTCAACAGGAATCCCATCCGATCCCCGGGCCTTAGAATTGGGAAATGTCGCCAGGGCCTCCTGCAGTTCCTCCAGCTTAATGGGGGAGTCCAGGAGAGCCCAATCTCGGACAGAGAGTTGCAGCAACTGGAAGGTCTGCAAGAAGTTCTGCAAATCCCCCAGGTCATAAGATACCTTGGAGGAGTACAGATCTTGATAAAATGCTCGGAACCCCTGCAGAATGGCCGGAGTATCAGTGACCACCTTAGATGAGGGAAGAGTCAACTTATGTACAATCGGGAGAGGTTTTTGTGCCCTTGAAAGGACAGCAAGCATCCGTCCAGTCTTCTCTCCCTCCTCAAAATAGGCCTGAGAGGTGAAAAAATGTTTATTGTCCGCCTGCTGTTGCTGCACAGAGCGGTAGAAGCGCTGTGCCTCAAGCCAGCTGTTCTGGGTATCCAAGGTAGGTGAAAGCAGGTACGCACGTTCAGCCCGTAACACGGCGTCACTTGCATCCAGTGCCCAGCGCCTACTCTTGGATTTAATGGTTGCTAGTTCCTTAATACAAAGACCCCTAAGAAATGCCTTCATAGTATCCCATACCATACCAGGTGATGCAGAGTGTCTGTTGTCCGTAAAAAAGTCGGTCAGGTGAGTACTAAATTTGGCATGATCTGGGAACAATGGAATCCAGAAGGGATTCCAATGCCCGGGCAGTCTAGGTCCAGGAAGCTGAAGACACACCAACAGCGGTGAGTGATCCGACAGCCCCTGAGCTAAATACGTTACCTCAGGGGAATATGAAAAAATAAGATCAGAGCCCAGGGCCAGATTAATGCGGGATAACGAAGAGTGTGTGAGGGAGTGACAAGAAAATCCAGCCTCAAATGGGTGTTTACATCTCCAGAGGTCCACAAGGCCCAGCTCCCCCACAAAGTTTGCGAAGGGAGTGGGTATTCTAGATCCCCCAGGGTCAAATTTTTTGAGGACATCAAGAGATGAGTCCAAGACATTGTTGAAACCCCCCGAGGCCAATACCGGAACCTGGGGGTGCGTACTCAGGAACCTGACGAGTCAGTTAGCCAGCCAGTTAGCCGCCATATTGGGATTGTCAAAAAAGTGTACAGTGCCATTAGCCACAACTCTCAACTTTGCTGGGTACATCATAGAATACACCAGGGGAATAGCACGCAGGCATTTTTTAATATCTTGAAACCTGGCCCGTTGCTTTTGCAAGGCCGCAGAGAAATCCGGATACATTGAGATCCTAGCTCCCTGGATCTCCATGCGGGGCTGTTGTCTGGCCAGTCTCAAAATTATATCCCTGTCTTTGTAGTGCAGTAGTTTCAAAAGAAACGGGTGATCGAGACCCCCGGGTGGCGGTGCCCTGAACGGCACCCTCTGCGCCCGTTCCACAGAGAAGAAGGGAGAGAGGTTATCCTACCAGTCTCAAGTTACTGCGGCGTAGGCGATTCTCCATGTCCTCTAGCCGGTTCATGGCCTCCGAAAACCCCTGCAGAGTTCATTCTAACATCTTGAGCAATAGGGCCTAGATCAGGGGTCCTCAAACTTTTTAAACAGGGGGCCAGTTCACGATCCCTCAGACACTGTTGGGGGCCGGACTATAGTTTGAAAAAAAAATATGAACGAATTCCAATGCGCATATTTTATTTGTAGTGCACAAAAAAACAGGAAAAACAATACAATATTTATTGTTTTATTTATATATATATATATGACCACAGCGTGCCCCCCTTTCAATGCAGAGTGACCACAGCGTGCCCCCTTTCAATGCCTGAGTGACCACAGCGTGCCCCCTTTCAATGCCAGAGTGACCACAGCGTGCCCCCTTTCAATGCAGAGTGACCACAGCGTGCCCCCTTTCAGTGCCAGAGTGACCACAGCGTGCCCCCTTTCAATGCCAGAGTGACCACAGCGTGCCCCCTTTCAATGCCAGAGTGACCACAGCGTGCCCCCTTTCAATGCCAGAGTGACCACAGCGTGTCCCCCTTTCAATGCAGAGTGACCACAGCGTGTCCCCCTTTCAATGCAGAGTGACAACAGCGTGTCCCCTTTCAATGCCAGAGTGACCACAGCATGCCCCCTTTCAATGCAGAGAGACCACAGCGTGTCCCCCTTTCAATGCAGAGTGAGCACAGCGTGCCCCCTTTCAATGCCAGAGTGACCACAGCGCGCCCCCTTTCAATGCAGAGAGACCACAGCGTGTCCCCCTTTCAATGCCGAGTGACCACAGCATGTCCCCCTTTCAATGCAGAGAGACCACAGTGTTGCCCCTTTCAATGCAGAGTGACCACAGCGTGTCCCCTTTCAATGCAGAGAGACCACAGCGTTTCCCTTTTCAATGCAGAGTGACCACAGCGTGCCCCCTTTCAATGCCAGAGTGACCACAGCGTGCCCCCTTTCAATGCAGAGAGACCACAGCATGCCCCCTTTCAATGCAGAGAGACCACAGTGTTGCCCCTTTCAATGCAGAGTGACCACAGCGTGTCCCCCTTTCAATGCAGAGAGACCACAGCGTTTCCCTTTTCAATGCAGAGTGACCACAGCGTGCCCCCTTTCAATGCCAGAGTGACCACAGCGTGCCCCCTTTCAATGCCAGAGTGACCACAGCGTGCCCCCTTTCAATGCAGAGTGACCACAGCGTGCCCCCTTTCAGTGCCAGAGTGACCACAGCGTGCCCCCTTTCAATGCCAGAGTGACCACAGCGTGCCCCCTTTCAATGCCAGAGTGACCACAGCGTGCCCCCTTTCAATGCCAGAGTGACCACAGCGTGTCCCCCTTTCAATGCAGAGTGACCACAGCGTGTCCCCCTTTCAATGCAGAGTGACCACAGCGTGTCCCCTTTCAATGCCAGAGTGACCACAGCATGCCCCCTTTCAATGCAGAGAGACCACAGCGTGTCCCCCTTTCAATGCAGAGTGAGCACAGCGTGCCCCCTTTCAATGCCAGAGTGACCACAGCGCGCCCCCTTTCAATGCAGAGAGACCACAGCGTGTCCCCCTTTCAATGCCGAGTGACCACAGCGTGTCCCCCTTTCAATGCAGAGAGACCACAGTGTTGCCCCTTTCAATGCAGAGTGACCACAGCGTGTCCCCCTTTCAATGCAGAGAGACCACAGCGTTTCCCTTTTCAATGCAGAGTGACCACAGCGTGCCCCCTTTCAATGCCAGAGTGACCACAGCGTGCCCCCTTTCAATGCAGAGAGACCACAGCATGCCCCCTTTCAATGCAGAGAGACCACAGCGTGTCCCCTACCAATGCAGAGAGACCACAGCGTTTCCCTTTTCAATGCCAGAGTGACCACAGCGTGCCCCCTTTCAATGCAGAGAGACCACAGCATGCCCCCTTTCAATGCAGAGAGACCACAGCGTGTCCCCCTTTCAATGCAGAGAGACCACAGCGTTTCCCTTTTCAATGCCAGAGTGACCACAGCGTGCCCCCTTTCAATGCCAGAGCGACCACAGCGTGCCCCCTTTCAATGCCAGAGTGACCACAGCGTGCCCCCTTCCAATGCCAGAGTGACCACAGCGTGCCCCCTTTCAATGCCAGAGTGACCACAGCGTGCCCCCTTTCAATGCCAGAGCGACCACAGCGTGCCCCCTTTCAATGCCAGAGCGACCACAGGGTGCCCCCTTTCAATGCCAGATTGACCACAGCGTGTCCCCCTTTCAATGCAGAGGGATCACAGCGTGCCCCCTTTCAATGCAAAGTGACCACAGCGTGCCCCCTTTCAATGCAGAGTGACCACAGCGTGCCCCCTTTCAGTGCCAGAGTGACCACAGCATGCCCCCTTTCAATGCAGAGAGACCACAGCGTGTCCCCCTTTCAATGCAGAGTGACCACAGTGTGCCCCCTTTCAATGCCACAGTGACCACAGCGCGCCCCCTTTCAATGCAGAGAGACCACAGCGTGTCCCCCTTTCAATGCCGAGTGACCACAGCGTGTCCCCCTTTCAATGCAGAGAGACCACAGTGTTGCCCCTTTCAATGCAGAGTGACCACAGCGTGTCCCCTTTCAATGCCAGAGTGACCACAGCGTGCCCCCTTTCAATGCAGAGAGACCACAGCATGCCCCCTTTCAATGCAGAGAGACCACAGCGTGTCCCCTTTCAATGCAGAGAGACCACAGCTGCCCCCTTTCAATGCCAGAGTGACCACAGCGTGTCCCCTTTCAATGCAGAGAGACCACAGCGTGCCCCCTTTCAATGCCAGAGTGACCACAGCGTTCCCCCTTTCAATGCCAGAGCGACCACAGCGTGCCCCCTTTCATTGACAGAGCGACCACAGCGCGCCCCCTTTCAATGCCAGAGCGACCACAGCGTGCCCCCTTTCAATACCAGAGCGACCACAGCGTTCCCCCTTTCAATGCCAGAGCGACCACAGGGTGCCCCCTTTCAATGCCAGATTGACCACAGCGTGTCCCCCTTTTAATGCAGAGGGACCACAGCGTGTCCCCTTTCAATGCAAAGTGACCACAGCATGCCCTCCTCTCAATGCCAGAGTGACCACAGCTATACCCTGTCAGAATGCTATACCCCGTCACTTCCGGTGGCGGTACATCATGAAACAGCTGTGAGACTCACCAGTGCACATGCGCAGACAGGACGGATTGCCGCTGTTACAGTCATCGACTCTGACAAGGTATACATAGCAGTCCATACAGGGGGCGGGACGGGGAGGAACATTTTGCAGAGCTCACTTAGCGGAGGCGGGGCAGGAGGGTTGAAGGAGGCGGGAAGGAAGTTCGGCCGTGACATTAATACAGGCCTTCTAGCCATTAAAAGGCATAAAAAAACAAAACATATACTTAGTATTTTATATAAATTATATATAGGAGGAGCCACTTCGGCTTTTAATGGCTAGAATGCCTGTATTAATGTGACGGCCGAACTTCCTTCCCGCCTCCTCTCAGTTCTACCCTCCGGCCCCGCCTCTGGTAAGTGAGCTCTGCAAAATGTTCCTCCCCGCCCTGCCCCCTGTAAGGACTCGATGACGGGTGTTCTGACAGATACCCTGTCACTGCGCAAAATGTTCCTCCCCATCCCGCCCCCTGTATGGACTGCTATACCTTGTCAGAGTCGATGACTGTAACAGCGGCAAGCCAACCTGTCTGCGCATGCGCACTGGTGAGTCTCACAGCTGTTTCATGACGTACCGCCCCCGGAAGCGAAGGGAGTATAGCATGCGGCCCGCGGGCCGTAGTTTGAGGACCCCTGGCCTAGATCGTCCTCCACTGCACTGACCCGACCCTCCAACGCAGTGGCCCGCTCTCTGATTTTCTGCATATGTTGTCGGATATGCAGCAGGCCCTCCTTCATACTTTTAACCTCCGTGGACAGGTCAGTAATAGAAGCTCCATAAGCGTGTACCGCTGCGAGGACGTCATGCAGGGTAGGTTCGGGGGTATCGGTAGAGCCTCCTGCCTCCGGCCCCCCCCCCCGCAGACCCCAGGGAAGTACTCACTGTGGCCTCCGGCGGCAATGCGGCTTTGTGCGCCATCGATGGGGAAGACGTCACAGCAGAGGGAGAGCGTCCCGACTGCGGGCTGGGATTGGAGACCAAAGCGGCAGGGAGCGACTTGCGTGTATTGGGGTCATGGGCAAACTGCCCCAGTTTGGATATCGCTGTGGACTGCTTACTCCCGCCCATCCGATGAGGTAGCGGGGCGCCGCCATCTTGGGCCTGCTTGGCCGTGAGTGTCCCCTCCTCTTTCTTCCTAGTCATGGCAGTAGATGCATTCCGGTGGCCAGGGACCGACACTGGAGCAAGGCAGACCCTAGTGCGGAGTGAGCGGGCAATTTATGCGGATGTGCTGGGTTGCAATCAGGATAATAGCCGACAGGATAGTGGAGCCGATGGAAGACACGTCTGCCTACATGAACAGCTCAGCCACGCCCCCGATACTTCTTTTTCTAACCTAAAGAGTCCTCTAAGCTCATCTATTTTTCCTCACTGACTGTTAAACAGCATTGTAGCATTCTGTACCCTCAAGTGTAATTTCAGTCAAATTCTAACTAAGGCTAAATCTACTCCCACCCCTATTCTAAGACTATTCTATCTACCCTGTAAAAGAAAAGATGTCTATACTTTCCTATTCTGTAGCTACTTCAGTCTGGTCACATAATCAGGTGCCTGTACTGGCTTCAGTATAGAGGAGAGGCAGCAACAACGGCTGCAGAACCTAGGTGGTGATGCCACCCATAGGCTTACTATAGGGCATTAATTGTCGGCTATCCCTCCTTCTCACTGAAGCCGGCACTGGGACCCAATCATGTGACCAGACCAGAGCAACGTCAGAATAGGTAAATATCTTTCCTTTTACAGGGTGGAAAGAATAATCTTAGAATGGGAGTGGGTGTAGATTTAGCTTAGTTAGAATTTGACTTGATTTAGCTTAGAGTTTGACTTAAATTCCACTTTAGACATACAAATATCATACCTTCAACAACAGACCATAAAAATACCCCTCCATTTACCTCTGTTATACTCCACCAATACTGTATATAATTTGTTATCCAATTGTTTATATCATAGACTTTTAAAATCTCCATTGTAATTTGTTATTCTCCATAAATCATAGAGGAACTTTTTTTATTTTTTTATTCTTAAAATCTGTCACCCAGCAAAGCAGTGCTAAACAGGAGCAGTAAAAGATTATGAGAAAAATGTGTTATAAAAGTTTAGTTTTATTCATACATTCCCCCCAAAGCTGCTCTAAAATAGAATCACAACAGAATAAAGCCTGCCAATCACCACTTCTTAATTGTGCTTCTATTTGGAGTATATGTCTGTCCTATCTTCATTGGTAAATCTGTTGCAGACCTGTACAAATCTGTCTCATTTGACTGCTCAGAATTCCAGGTAAAAATACACCAAAAAAACTGTCACCTTTACTAACCTAATGAGAGAAGTCAGATTTGTGTGTGACTGTGTCACTACTTTGGTTCACAAATGTCCTCCACAATTATGGATGGGCCGAACACGCCCCTGTTCGGTGTGCAGCAGAACTCCCGAACAGGGGAAATGTTCTAACCTTTGGGAGCCCAACAGGAAAAATCAAAAGTGCCCATTTTGAAGGCTTATATGCAAGTAATAAAAGTGGTATGGGAACAGTGATTTTATTTATGCTTAAAGTATAACAATAAAAATGCAAAATTCCTTTAAATATAGTGCCTGGGGGTCCCCTTATTGTGCCTGTAAAGTGGCACAGCTGTAGCATGCATAAAACATGCTACGGCAAAAATGGCATTTCTAAAGAAAAAGAAACGAGTCAAATCACATTTAAAATGACTCGTGGTTACAATTGCCGGCACCCGGCTATTGAAATAAATTTGAAAAAAACAGTGTAGGGTCCCCCCCCCAGTCCATACCGGTCCCTTGTCGGGGCATGCAGCCTGGCAGGTCAGGAAAGGGAGGAGGCAAGCACCCACCCCTCCTGAATCATAATAGGGCACATGCCCTCAACATTGGGGGTTATTGGGTTATTGGGGACAAGGGCCTCTTCCCGACAACTCTTTGCTGTGGTTGTCGGAGTCTGCAGGCAGGGGTCTTATTGGAATCTGGAAGCCCCTTTTAGCAAGGTGTGGGTTTACAAAAGTACACTATTTTTTATGATTTGTCTCGTGTGGTTATTACGATTTTTTGGCGAATAGGCAGGGGTACTATGTACCCGATACCCATGCACATTTGGGGGGGGGCTGGATCTGGAGACCCCCTTGTTAAAGAGGGCTTCCAGATTCCGATAAGCCCCCTGCCCAGGATTGTCAGGAAGAGGCCTTGGTCCACATCAACATCCAAAATACCCACCCCCCAACGTTGAGGGCATGTGCCCTGGTATGGTTCAGGATGGGGGGGGCGCTCACTCGACCCCCCCCCCTTTCCTGACCTGCCAGGCTGCATGCCCAGATAAGGGTCTGGTAAACGCTGTTTTTTTTTTTTTGGCGTGGGCCTGGTATGGTATGGTGGGGGGAATCCCACTGCATTTTTTCTTTATTTTTTTTACCGGCACTTTTTTTTTCCATCGGGGAAACCCATTGACAGCTGATGACTCATTGGTTGTTAAGGACGCCACAGCCGGCTTCCTGGTCCTGCTCCTTAACAACCAGCTTACACTGCACCCTGATTGGGCAAAGCTTTGCTCAATCAGGGTGCAGAATGCACTGTGCAGCGCTCAGTGTATTGCAGGGTGTTAGTCGGGGCGAACATCTGGCAAACACACTGCAAATTTGGGGTGAACGGCCGAACAGGCAAATGTTGGCCCCAACTCATGCTCAGGCCGAACCCTTCACCCATCCCTATCCGCAATATATTTTAAATATGTAAAAATGGTGAGCTACACTGAAGGTTACCGCTCTTCTTGACAAAATTAAAAATTTAACATTTTATCCTTTTTTTCTCTGCCTCGTTGAGTCATAAACGTAAAATCATATTTTACACACCTTACAAAACTTTGGAGCAGAAGACCAAAGCTGATAGCTGCCTTATACAGAAATATTGAACACTCCTCGGTGATTCACTTATTCCCTGCTGTATATCAATGAAACCTCACCTATGCTATCTTTCTTGGTTCACATCCCATTGTTGTACAGTTGTTGCCAGTCTCACCTTCATACAATAATACGGCCTGCCATAGCCAGTGGCAGGATACTATGGGTCATACTATGTAGTAACAAGAAGTTAAAGCCTTTTACACTACTGGGTTTAGGTTTGGCCCCAGTGTAGGTGCTGTACAGTGTTCCTGAGGTTTTTTTTCCCAAGACTTTCTTTCATATTCTGTGTTTTTGGTGTGTTTTTTGAAAGTGGATCAAAAGTCCTTTATGCTGCATCTTTGATGTGCTGTCAGAAAATGTGGCATACACGTGGGAATGTCTATGGGAAACCGCTGGTAACCCGCACGAAAACTGCAGGTACACTGCGCAGCACCCACACTGCAGACAAACTGCAGCACAGCAGTGTTAAAGCTGCCACCAAGTTTGAATTTACTTTATGTAGTTTGTTTGGACTAATCTGATCCAAATGAGAGGCGCGCAGATGATGCCTCAATCTCCAACGCAGCCAATCAGAGGAAGCCTTTCAATCATTTAGATAATACAAAGCTTCCTACGAATGGCACTCAGCCACTCAACCTAACTAGATTTTGTTCCAGAAAATGGGACAGGCTGCAGAACACATCACTGTATACTTTAGGTAGCTGATGCAACATGCAGTTTATACAATGCTCCAAGCAAGCACATCTGTTAGTGGCTCCACCCATAGATAAAGTGGAGGAATAACACAGCCACCCAGGGACAGAAAGAGTGTTATTGCAGAAAATAAAGCAATAGAAGCTTTAAAAAAATGAATGCAGCCACCACACCAAGGACTAGTATGCTGCAACAGATTACATTTTGGTTTTGGGTTTAGATACACTTTAAATAGTCTTTAGCTGATGTTTTTTGTAGTTCAGAAATGTGGTTTCAATGCATTTATTAGAGATGAGTAAACAGTTTACAATCCCTCTGCTTCCAGACTGCCAATAGTAAGGAGGTTTCAGAACATTTGTGCGGATTAGGTCTTTTTGCTATCCAACAAAATGTAATGATCAAAGAATATAAATATATATTCTATAAATATAAAAGCCATAAAATATGTTCTGTTTTCTCCACAGTCTGTGATCAGTAGAATAAGGTTAGTTTATCTCAAGTTTTTAGGAAACTATTTTTATGGTCATTTCAATGCTCGACAAGCTGAAAGTGTACAGAACTCTGTCCAGTTAGCTCAGGAAATCAACAATACATCACCCGGTACAAATTAAAACCAGTGTTTTTATTTAGATTGTGCTGATAAGTGTGATGGAAAAACAGTTATGACCTCAAACAACAGTAGTTTTGCCAGAGTGGATTTAAAAGGCTTAGAACTGTATGTAAACAATTTTGGTGCAAGTTTAAAATAACATCCTTACCATAATATTATCTTTATTCCTAAAACAGATACCCCATAGGGCTTATTTAACCCCTTCATAGCCAGGGCATAAACATTTCCATTTTTCCAGTGTGTGAAGTCAACTTTTACTATGTACACTTTGTAATTGCTTGTTTTTTAAATGATAGACTTGGCTTTCTTATGTAGCATACTTTAGAAGCAAATAATTTGATTTAAAGTGATTGTAAAGGAACATTTTTCTTTAAAAAAAAAAAATTAAAAAAAACAAACATGTCATGCTTACCTGATCTGCGATTGTAAAATAAAAATTCTTCTTTAAAAAAAAAAAAAATAATAATAACAAACATGTCATACGTGCTCTGTGATTGTTATTTTTTTTTAAAGAAGAATTTTTATTTTACAATTACAGAGCAGGTAAGTATGACATGTTTGTTATTTTTTATTTTTAAAGAAGAATTTTTATTTTACAAACATGTCATACTTACCTGCTCTGTGTAATGGTTTCATTACACAGAGCAGCCCTGATCCTCTTCTTTTCTAGTCCTCCGCCGGCGCCCTGGCCCCCCCCCTTCGCCGAGTGCCCCCATAGCAAGCAGCTTGCTGTGGGGGCACTCGTGTGGGCTCGCTCCCAAGCCGACTTTCTGCGTCCATAAGACAAAGAGAGTGCAACCCCGCCCCCTGTTCCTGCCTTACTGGCTGTGATTGGAAGCATTGTGAGTGAGGGGGCTCCTCCTGCTGCATCTCAGCCAATCAGGAGGGAGAGACCCAGGAGAGCCTTGGGTCTCATGCACATCGCTGGATCCGGATCAGGCTTAAGTAAGTATTAGGGGGGCTGTGGGGGGATCTGCACACTACAGGTTTTTTACCTTCATGCATTTATGATGGCAAAATACCTTCAGCTTTTATACCCACTTTAAAGCTGATTTCCAGGCAGAGCCTCCATAACTAGTCACTAGTTTAAAGCAAAACTAAACCCTACTATCGTTTTCAACCAAGGAAGCTGCCATCTTGGCCTCTGCTTGATCTGCAAGCATGATGGTACAAATGTGATCAGGTATGACACCAGCCATTTGATGGTTTAACAGTTTGGTGAGAGTACAACCAATGTGACAGTTACATCCTCAGAACCTGTTAAATCAATGGGTTTTGTTCCGCTTTAAAGCAAAAACCTAATCCGAATTCCCAAAATATTTACCAAAATTGGTGGTCACGTGATATGTTGGATGCCAAGTCTTCTATCTTCTTTACAGCAGAGTCAATTTAATAGTTATGTGACGGCATGTGTGTCCCTGAATGCAGACAATATGTGTTTAGGGTCACGCTCCCACATCCACATGGCTGTCAAACTGGGACCAGCAATTGTGTATAAGCAGCTGCTGCATTTTGATAGACATGAATGTGACTTTCTGTATTTGAAAGCATGGTACACCTGTGCATCCAATGTGGATTAAGACAGCCCTTTGCATGGGTGTATGTCAAGCAGCGCAGGCTGCAAGGTGGGCCGCTGTTTGGGTTGAGACATCCTGGCCTGCTTTAGTCCATCACAAATCACCACTTTAGAGGCCGGCATACGTGGAATAGATCCCCCTTGAAATGCAGCCATTTGCGATGGTGTGGCTGCAGCTCAAAAGTTGGCATGGTGGCCCCAAATTCAATCCCAATGTGTGTAGTTAGCACCCTGTAGACCAGGGATCCTCAAACTACGGCCCTCCAGCTGTTGAGGAACTACACATCCCATGGCATTGTAAAACTCTGGCATTCACAGACCTGACTAGGCATGATGGGAATTGTAGTTCCCGAACAACTGGAGGGCCATAGTTTGAAGACCCCTGCTTTAGACCCACATGCCCAGCACATACTGCACACAACATGGATATGCCACTTCTGTTTATCAAGACTGTGTATTTAAATTATCTATCCACCTCTTTATTTTTCAGAGAGGACAAAATAGCTCAGACATGAAGAATAAAACATTTTATATGTTATACTGCTTTGTCACATGATATCTCTGGCCTGTCAGTGAGATCTGCCACGGGGACCAATCTGTTGGACTCCAGGCAATATCTCTAGGTCTGTGGCTGTTGATAACAGCCAGCTCTGAGCTGGGGAGAACAGTAGCAGAGCCACATAATAGAACTAACACTACTTTTTGTATGAATGCTCCACACATTAGGCCATAGATCTACTGCCTGTAGTAATTAAGGGGTTACATTAGATGACTGCACCAGGCGCTGCAGAGAAGCATTGGTGTGTGTAACTATATTTAGTCTTGTCTGATCTTTGAGGGGCATTTTGAAGATTATAGCTACAGTGGTTTCTAAATGATAAAATTTCCATAATTTATCATGTTAACAAAGTTAAATGTTTAGTACAGTGTCTGGACACTTGCAATAAGATTGTGGAAATTGAGTACTTTTTCCAACACGTCGTGCTCTAGACTTTCATTTTATTACCCAAACATTTAAATGCCATTGTCTGCCCAGGGAACATCTTTGTGCTTTGATTTGTGGATGTTAACATTGATATTTCCAGTGGAATGTGACTCTACGCTTGTATTATTAGCTGGTAAAAACAGAACATGCCTACTAAATGATATCATAGGACTCTTTTACTCACATTCTGCAGGCATCTTGGCTAATACAGTATAGGGCATTATATTTACAAGGCAGCAATTGTTTCTACTAATAATTGCATTTACCTTACTACATTCAAATCACGAAGGCTGTAGCCCATTGGGCCATTTCGGTTTTCGGTACACAAATGTGGCTATTTTTCCCCAAATGTACAGTATACTGTATATGCATTAACATGCTAATTCATTTTTCCCCATTTTTATATGTCTAAACAAAGCACCAATCACATTATTTCTTAACTATGGTGAATTACTGCACCTCTGAAGATTCCAGAATAAACTCTCTGACACTACCACATTCTGCAGGCTCACAGCTAAAGTGTTTGTTACCCCAACACTTCATATTTCTAATATGTGCCTGCTGTACCATGTACTTGTATGAGAAAGTATCCTGTTCTCTTTGTATTGCATCCTTTGTGTGAAATCTCTGGTGTTCCTGCCAGTCCCTCTGCTTTCCTATTTAAAACTGACCACACTAAGCAGAAGAACATACAGTGGTCAGTTCTCTAGCTATGCTGGGAACTCAGTATGCTTTCCTATAATAATTAAAAGTGTCCTGACACCCCTCCCCTCCCTGCTGCACAGCCATTCACTGGAAAGCTCAGTGTTCTGCTGCTTCTCCTCCCCCCAGCTCTTATGTGTTTACTTATAAAAAAGGGGAAAAAAAGGTATTTATTATTTTTTTTATATCTATACAAAAATGTTTAGCATTTCATTTCTACTTTAACCTCCCTGGTATGATTGTTTCCAATTTTAGTTGCTGAAAGTGGTACCATTATTTTGCATGTAATTCTTAAGGACGAGCAGCCCAAACCAACTATTTACATATGAATTTTTTTTTATTGTGCGTTCCTCTTTATAACATCTCGGGTATGATAAAGTTTGAAACACAAAATCATAAATTATAATATAATAAATAACTATAAATATGTTAAAGTATATATATATATATATATATATATATATATATATATATATATATATATATATATACACACATATATACATATATACATATATATATATATATATATATATATATATATATATATATATATAGTAAAACTGCAGGAAAGGGCACTGGGGGGCAAACTAAGGTCAATTTATTTTATTTTGTAATGTAATCCAATAGGATTACAATATATCAGTGTGTTTGGTGTGTTTTACTTTTCAAATTTGCCTCCGGTTCCACCCCCCTGCGAGCGTGTAACGCTCCTGCGTTTTTATTGTAAGCTGGATTTGCAGCTGCAGAATCTCCACTCAGTAGTCATGTAGAGATGTGTTGGAATACCAGATCCAACTCTCCAGACTCATCACTGTGGGCCTGTCTGCTTCAGCATACAGATATACACACACTCAATAAGATGTTCCTGGAGTGTTAGGATGTATATGATAGTATGGAGGTGAAGTGCTGAAGGGACAGGTGTGAGCAGTGACAGTAATGGTAAGCACTTGATAGTAATGTTCAGGAGAGTAGTAGATGGTAATAGGTAGAATGCAGATAGGTTAGTAATCATGTATAGTAACAGGTGGTAAGGACAGCAGATGACATAGACAGGATAGACTAACCCAGTGCAAGGATAGATGGTAGTAGACTCAAGAGCTAGCAATCTATGTAACAGTGCAGATGGTAGAATTAGTATGCATAGATAGTAACAGTCCTTAATGTGCAGAAGATGATAGTGTAAGTTAGTTATGGAGGATTCCCCTGTGGGGTACTTATCACTAGTAAGGTTTAGTAAGTAGAGGGGTCCAGTAGTGAGGGAGTGATCCGGTAGCGAGATACAGGATCAGATGCGAGGTTCCGGTCTGTTCCAGGTAAAGGCAAATAGCTGGAGGTTCCACAGCAAGACAAGGCTTGTGAGCATGTAGACACACATTGAACGAACAACGTGAGAGAGAATGCTGGTGATTGAAATAGCCGCTCAGCGGCGCTCAGCGATGACGTCATCCGTCTTAAAGGTGTATGCGTTCTACCTAACTAGAAAGGTGGGACGCAATGTTTTGAAAGGAAAATGGTAAATAAGGGTACCAAAGGTACCAGAATCTTACAGTACCCCCCCCTTAAGGCCGGCTCTGGAAGGCCTATAGCACTGGTTTCTCCGGGTATTTCGAGTGAAACCTTTGTATAAGCCTAGGTGCGTGAATATCAGAGGTATCCAACCAGGTGTCGTCTTGGGGTCCATAGTTCTTCCATCTTATGAGATATTGGAGTCTTCCTCTGTGGATACGAGAATCCAAAATCTCCTTAATCTCATATTCTTCTCCGCCTTCAACTTGTACTGGAGGTGGAGGCAAGATGGTAGGCCTTATTCCTTGATTAGGAACATGTGGCTTCAGTAGCGACACATGAAAGATGGGATGTATTTTGAGATCTGCCGGTAAGGTGAGTTGCACTGCAGCTTTTCCAATGAGTTTCTTAATTGGGAAGGTCCCAGAAATAAAGGTCCAAGCTTTTTGCTAGGGATCTTTAATCTTAAATTTTTTGTCGATAGCCAAACGAGGTCCCCAATAGCATATTGCGGAGAAGGTCTTCTACGAAGGTCGTAGTACCTTTTTTGTTGACTATGAGCGTGTGTGATGGTGGTATTAAGTAAACCCAGAGAGTCTTTTATTTGGGTAAGATAATCTGAGGCTACTGGGTTACTTGATGGTAGAATGCGTGGTGGAAGAAGTGTGGGATGAAACCCATAGTTCAAGTAGAACGGACTTTGCTTAGTAGTACTGTGGGTTGCGTTGTTATAAGCAAATTCCATCAGAGGGAGAAGGTCCACCCAATCATCCTGTAGGTATGATGTGTAGCAACGCAGATATTGTTCTATACACTGGTTGACTCTTTCAGTCTGTCCGTTGGTCTGAGGGTGGTAGGGAGAAGTAAGCTTTCGCTCAATCCGTAGTATTTGACATAGAGCTTGCCAAAATTTGGAGATGAACTGTGAACCACGGTCGGATAAAAGAGTCTTTGGAATTCCATGTAATTTGAACACGTTTCATTAGTAGTTCCGCTGTTTGTTTAGATGAAGGTAGTCTGCGAATAGCAATGAAATGTGCCATCTTTGTCAGATGGTCCACTGACACTAGAATGGTATTAAATCCTTTGGAAGGTGGTAGTTCTACTATAAAGTCTAAGGACACAACTTACCATGGGACCTGGGGTATTGGTAGACTGCAGAGTAGACCAGATGGTTTTGTAGTGTCAATTTTGGACCTTGCACAGATGTCACATGAAGAAACAAATTTTTGTACAGACGTCTTCATATCAGGCCACCAAAACTGCCTGGTAAGCAAATTAAGGGTTTTCGTCATACCCATATGTCCTGCCATGGGCACATACCAAGATCTTGGTGCGCATAGTAAGGGGTATGTAGAGTTTGTCGTTGTAATAGAGGAAGCCTTCTGCATCAGTACTTAGTTGTGGTGGAGGTGAATCCAGTCCTATACTGTGTAAAATCTCTTCCTTCACGGAACGAACAACACCAATAATACGTTCATAGGGTATTATAGGAATAGAAGGGATTTCGGCGCAGTTATCTTCGGTTAATCGTGATAGCGCATCAGCTTTTTTATTTTTGTCTGCAGGCGTGTAGGTCACTAGGAAGTTGAATCTTAGGAAGAATAATGACCATCGTACCTGCCGGTGGGAAAGAGTTTTGTTAGTCTGGAGGTATTGAAGGTTTTTATGATCTGTATATATGAGTATTGGTAATTGGGTACCTTCAAGTAGAGGTCGCCAATTCTCCAGTGCCAGTTTTATGGCAAGCAACTCCTTTTCACCCACTGGGTAATTCACCTCTGGGCTGCTTAGTGATTTTGAGAAGAAAGCAACTGGGTGGAGTGGTGAAGTATTTGTTGGTCGTTGGGAGAGAACTGCTCCTACTGCCATATTTGACGCATCTACCTCCAGAATATATTGGAGGGATGGGTCTGGATGGCGTAGTATGGGAGCAGAAGTAAAGCTTGTTTTTAACAAGCGGAAAGCTCCATTTGCTTCTTCTGACCATTTGAATGGTTTCTTTATACTTGTAAGTTGTGTGAGAGGTCTCACAATAGCAGAGAAGTTCTTGATGAACTTCCTATAGAAGTTTGAAAATCCAAGGAATCGCTGTAATGCCTTACGAGTTGTTGGTATAGGCCAATCCAGAATACAGGATATCTTGCTCATATCCATCTTGATTCCGGTTTTGGATATGATGTATCCTAAGAATAATATTTCTTCTTTATGGAATAGGCATTTTTTTAATTTCACGTATAGATTGTGTGCGAGTAATCTGGATAACACAAGTCTTACATGTTTTATATGTTCAGACAGAGATCGAGAATAGATAAGTATATCGTCCAGATATACCACAACACAGACATCAAGTAAGTCTCTAAAGATGTCGTTTATGAACCTTTGAAAAGCTGCGGGAGCATTACACAACCCGAATGGCATCACAAGATATTCGAATAATCCGTATCTGGTTCTGAATGCTGTTTTCCACTCATCTCCGTCACGGATTCGGATTAGGTTGTATGCCCCTTTTAGGTCCAATTTAGAGAAGTAAGTAGCCCCACGCACTTGTTCAATGAGTTCAGGGATGAGCGGTAAAGGATAGCGATCCTTTATTGTAATGGTATTTAATTGCCTATAATCGATAATAGGCCTAAGACTTAAATCCTTATTGCGGACAAAGAAAAGTCCTGCAGCTGTGGAAGAAGTAGAGGGTCTGATGAACCCTTTTGTCAAATTCTCATCCAAGTATTCCTTGAGATGAGAGAGTTCATCCTGCGAAGGAGGATAAACATGACCGAAAGGCAATTTGCTGTTAGGGAGTAGATCGATAGTGCAATCATAATCCCTATGGGGAGGCAACACTTGAGCATTTTTCTCAAGGAATACTTCGGACAGATCCTGATAGCATAGTGGTGCAATCTCGTCTGACACCACAGACAGGATCTTTCCATAAGATGGGAGGTTACACGTAATCTCACAATAGTGAGAAGGGAAAGTTAAAGTCCGTCTTTTCCAATCTATGATTGGTTGATGTGTGTGTAACCAGGGGAGTCCCAAAATAATGGGAAAATGGGGTGAAGATAGTATATCAAAGGAGGTGGTCTCCATATGAGACTCGTTAGCAGTGACAAGGAGTGCTTGTGTCTGATTGGTGATTGGACCAGAAGATAGCGGGATACCGTTAATGAAACTAACAGAAACAGGTTTAGGTTTTGAAATAATAGGTATTTTATTTAAGGTAACAAAACGTGTATCGATATAGTTCCCACAAGATCCTGTGTCGATCATAGCCTTGGTAGTAATCCTAGTCTGGTCCCACTGTAATGTTAAATGAACAAAGAGATAAGGTTTAGAAAAGGAAGTCGTTAATCCCCCTAGCAAGACATGTGAACACTCACCCTCTTTTTTGCGGACAAGGGGACAGACGCTTATCGAATGATCCGGGGATGCGCAGTACATGCAGAGATTACTGGATCTTCTCCTGGCTCGTTCAGTAGTTGATAAAGGTGGGCGTATGGTTCCTACCTCCATAGGAGTAGGGTCAACGGCCGAAATCCGAGAAGGACTAGACAATGGCATTCCCATTTTCTCAGCCCTTCTTTCTCGCAGTCGCCTGTCAATGTTGATACTGAGTTGTATTAAGGCATCCAAAGTGCCAGGTAAATCCGCTCGGGCGAGCTCGTCTTTAACGGCCTCTGACAACCCAAGTCTGAACTGAGTTCGCAGAGATGTATCATTCCACCCTGAATCAAGGGTCCATCTTTTGAACTCTGCTACAAAGTCTTCTACAGGTCTCCTTCCTTGTTTTAAAGCCCTCAATTGGATATCAGCAGTACTCTGCCTATTGGGGTCATCATATAAACTAGCGAGTTCCGCTAGGAATAAAGGATAGGAGTTGAGAAGCTGATCATTTTTCTCAAAGAGAGAGTCTGCCCAGGCCCGTGGATCACCCATTAAGTATGAAATGACGGTACAGACTTTAATTTGATCAGTAGGGTAAGTACGAGGTTTTAGCAAAAAAAACAATTGACATGCGTTTTTGAATTCACAAAATTTTTTCCGATCACCTGTAAACACTAGAGGAGGGTTTATTTTGGGTTCAGGGGGCTGAGCAGCAGTAAGCTGGGAAAGACGGGTTACCTGCTGTCTCAGAGTCTGATTGTCTTCTTTTACTTCAGTAAGAGCAAGTATTAATGCATTTATTTGTTGTGTTAATTGTGTCACTTGAGTGGGTAATTCTGCTGAATCCATTTTTTTTTATGGTTCGTTCAATCTGTAACGCTCCTGCGTTTTTATTGTAAGCTGGATTTGCAGCTGCAGAATCTCCACTCAGTAGTCATGTAGAGATGTGTTGGAATACCAGATCCAACTCTCCAGACTCATCACTGTGGGCCTGTCTGCTTCAGCATACAGATATACACACACTCAATAAGATGTTCCTGGAGTGTTAGGATGTATATGATAGTATGGAGGTGATGTGCTGAAGGGACAGGTGTGAGCAGTGACAGTAATGGTAAGCACTTGATAGTAATGTTCAGGAGAGTAGTACATGGTAATAGGTAGAATGCAGATAGGTTAGTAATCATGTATAGTAACAGGTGGTAAGGACAGCAGATGACATAGACAGGATAGACTAACCCAGTGCAAGGATAGATGGTAGTAGACTCAAGAGCTAGCAATCTATGTAACAGTGCAGATGGTAGAATTAGTATGCATAGATAGTAACAGTCCTTAATGTGCAGAAGATGATAGTGTAAGTTAGTTATGGAGGATTCCCCTGTGGGGTACTTATCACTAGTAAGGTTTAGTAAGTAGAGGGGTCCAGTAGTGAGGGAGTGATCCGGTAGCGAGATACGGGATCAGATGCGAGGTTCCGGTCTGTTCCAGGTAAAGGAAAATAGCTGGAGGTTCCGACAGCAAGACAAGGCTTGTGAGCATGTAGACACACATTGAACAAACAACGTGAGAGAGAATGCTGGCGATTGAAATAGCCGCTCAGCGGCGCTCAGCGATGACGTCATCCGTCTTAAAGGTGTATGCGTTCCACCTAACTAGAAAGGTGGGACGCAATGTTTTGAAAGGAAAATGGTAAATAAGGGTACCAAAGGTACCAAAATCCTTCAGAGCGTCACATCGCAGGAGACGGAAGCCGGGGCTCACAGCATCAGACGGAAGATCCGGCCTCCATATGCTGCAGGGACACATTGCGGGATCCCGGGGACAAGGTAAGTACCCTCTAACAGAATCCAGCGATGCTCCCTGGCGGTACCCCGAGTGTGGTTCGGGGTTACCGCTAATGGCACTTAAATTTAACCCCGAACCACACTCGGGAATACCGCTAAGGAGGGTAAACTGAATTGGTTGTTTTACAAAGTGATCGTTTTCAGTCATTTTAACCACTTGCCCACTAGCCAATTGGCTAGACGGGGAGCTAATCAGCAGATCCAGTGGATGTTATGTCCGCCGGGTACCAGCGATCGCTCCCCATGGAGACAGAACGGCACGGATCCTATGTTCCTCCTATTTAGAAACACAGGTCTCTGTGTTCATGCAGTAATTATATCCGCCACACAGTTAGAAAGCACACCATAGGTACACATTTAACCCTTTGATCACCCGTGGTGTTAACCCCTTCCCTGCCAGTGTCATTAGTAGAGTAACAGTGCATATTGAAGCTGTGCAGACCGGAACCGGAAGCTGTGCAGAGAGAGAGCCGGAAGCTGTGCTGTGTGTGTGTGCGGACGAGCGGCGTGTGGCGAGGGAGCCGTGCGCTGTGCTGAACCGGGGGCGGTGCTGTGGGTGTGCGAGGAGGAAGAGGAGCTGCGGGAGACCAGAGCGGGAGCGAGGGACTGGTATCTTGTGACCGAGCAGCGGCGGCGGACGGCCAGAAGGAGGGAGCGACAGCAGCAGGGACGTGAGTAGGATCCCGGAAGCGGGCACGGGTGCAGTGGACCCCAGGGACCGGGACAGAGAGGGCAGAGAGCGGTGGTGGCGGCGGCGGACGGACACGCATGATACTGAGGAGAGTGTTCCCGGGAGGAGGAGAAGAGGAGGAGGGGACCGTCCCCAGTGTGTGAGGCAGCAGCAGCAGCTGCAAGCAAGGCAGGGAAGAGAGAGCTGTGTGAACCAATAGCAGCGGCGACGACAAGGACCTGACAGGACCTGACTGGGGACGTAAGGTAACAACTGATCAGCTGGTGGGGTGACTAAAAGCACAACACTACTAGCAATACAGGTTGTAAAGGGGCTGCTATCTGCTTAAACTACTCTGCGACCGATTGACTGCTCTGCGACCGATTGACTGCTCTGCGACTGACTGACCGCTCTGCGACCGACTGACCGCTCTGCGACCAACTGACTGCGCTGTGACTGACTGCTCTGCGACTGTCTGACTGTGCTCTGCGACTGACTGACAGTGTTCTGTGACCGACCGACTGGTGAAGATCTTTGGACGGGTGAGTATCCTTGTGACTGGTGAGGATCTTTGGACGGGTGAGTATCTTTGCGACTGGTGAGTATCTTGCGACTGGTGAGTATCTTTGCGACTGGTGAGTATCTTTGCGACTGGTGAGTATCTGGTGAGTATCTGCGACTGGTGAGTATCTGCGACTGGTGAGTATCTGCGACTGGTGAGTATCTCTGCGACTGGTGAGTATCTTGCGACTGGTGAGATTCTTTGCGACTGGGAGTAACTTGCGATTGGTGAGTATCTTGCGTCTGGTGAGTATCTTGCGACTGTTGAGTATCTTTCCGTCTGTGGTATCTTTGCGACTGGTAAGTAAGTGAGTGTTGTGCAACTGAGTGTCAAGTGAGTGAAGCGGAGTACCAGAGGGTGAGAAGGTAGAGTTAGGAAGCCAGGAAATAGCCACATAGGATAGACTTAAATTACTGACTCCCCATTAGATTAGATAGTAGGTACAATGCCCGGCGGGTGTGGAGATGCGACTCGGTGTACATCTTGTGATATGTATGCGTTCCTCGGACATGTGATCGAGGGCGAATACAAATGCGCAAAATGTAAGCAAGTTGCTTCCCTGGAAGCTCAGGTCCTGAATCTAGGGAGGCAGCTGGCAACACTGAGACGAATGTCCATACCGGAGGAGAGCCAGGATCGTACCAGTCAGGTGCAGGCAGGGGTCTGCACAGAGGTGGGCGGAGTATCGGAGGTACAGGCATCAGAGCAGAGTAGAGGGGTGACAGTTAGGAGGGGTAGAAGGGAACAAGGCAAGGAGGCTGATCCTGGACTGGAGCACCCCAACAGATACGCCCCGTTGTGTGATGTTGGGGAAACCAGTCAGGGACCAGTATTGCTGGAGCAGAGCGACGCCCCTAGCTGCCAGGGGAAGAACTCCTCCAGTAAGGCCGGGAGAAAGGGAAAGGAAAGACAGGTGCTGGTGGTAGGGGACTCAATTATTAGAAGGACAGATAGTGTAATCTGTGACAAAGACCGTGTGTGCCGAACAGTCTGTTGTTTGCCGGGCGCTCGGGTTTGGCACATCGCGGATCGGGTGAACAGATTATTGGGTGGGGCTGAGGAAGACCCAGCTGTCATGGTACACGTGGGTACCAATGACATAGGCAGAGGAAGATGGAGAGTCCTAAACGATTTCAGGGACTTAGGCGCTAAGTTGAGGAGAAGGACCTCCAAGGAAGTATTTTCCGAAATACTACCTGTACCTCGAGCCACACCAGAGAGGCAGCAGGAGATTAGGGAAGTTAACGAGTGGCTGAGGAGCTGGTGTAGTAAGGAGGGTTTCGGGTTCCTGGAGAACTGGGCCGACTTCTCAGTCGGCCACTGGCTCTTTGGTAGGGACGGATTGCACCTAAATGGGGTGGGTGAAGCCGTACTGGGTGAGAGGATGGCCAAAAAGTTAGAGGGGCTTTTAAACTAGGGAATGGGGGGGAGGGTACAGATGTAGAATTAGCCAGCGGTAAGCAAGTTTCAGAGGGCAGAAA